>NC_134676.1:12167414-13393664 GCF_030463565.1 Pelecanus crispus | reverse complement strand
CTTAGCTCATATCCCTAAAAGTTTTTGGTTTTGTTTTAAATACCTACATTCCCCTTTACCTACCTACCCTCTTCATCACGTAATGGTTTTCCTTTCCTAACTTCCCCTCTGGAGGATGGTGCCAAGAATGTACTCCCTGCAGAATTTGCATTGGCTTTTATTTTCTTTTTAGTCTTTTTTTAATCTTCTATGGTTGTACATTCCAGTCATATACATTCTTTACACCCCTTCATTATTTATACTGAGTCCCAGTTATTACTGAACATTCCTTTAATTCCCTGCCATAGGCTCATGTACTTCTGCTCTGCTGTGGAAAAACTGAGCAAGCTCTTCCGAGCGGTTCCTCTGGATGGTCCGGATTGCTTCTGTTCTTCCAAAATCAAACTGGAATTGTACCTTTTAGTCTTTTTCTGCTGTGTCTTCACTTTGTTATAGTGTTTTTTTGACGTGTCGTGGTATGGGAAGATGTCTGGTATAGAAGTTCATCTTCTGAAGATCACATCTGAAGGCAGCAGTCTTGATTCAGCATCCCATGTGATTCCCATTTGTCCCAGGATCCATCAGTCCAACCTGCAATTCTGAAAACCTTTATTCCTGATGACTGAAATATTATCGATGCTTTGCCTTTAACTTACAGTAAGTCTTCGTAAGGAGTTTCAAAAAACATTAATAAAGAAGCTTTAACTGGACTACTACAAGCACAGAGAATGTCACAGTCTTAATATCTCCAAATTTATGGTCCACTTGATAAAAATGAAGGTAATACTGACATTTATAGCTGAAAAGGTCTTCTCTAAATCAGGCAAGTTGAGGTCTGTTGTTTGCATTGGTCAATGAAATTGTATATATATCCTTGCATATACATACACTGTCTCTTGCAGATTTCAATACTGATTATTTCTTTCTAATAGAGAGAGTTTAGTGTCTTTACAGTGTAATTCCTGCCTTCCTAACTCTGTCTGTCCTACACTTTGGGGGTAGGAGGATGTGGGTGGTGAGTAATGGGGGAACACAACATCCCTTGTTCACTCTTGGCCCCGGAAGGTTTTGCACAGGCTGAGTCTGCAGGTAAGTTTTCTAGTCTCTTTCCCAAGATCCCTCCAGCACTGGTAGAGGACTTAATAGGGCTGCAACACAGTGAGGAGAATTAGATTCACGGGCAAAAGCCAGGCATGGGAAACAGTGAGCTCCAAACCAGATTCAGAAGGGGAGTACTAAATCACCCCCCATATAAAATTTAAAACTCAATGTGTTGTGTATTAGAATGTATAAACACGCATGCATGTATATATTCTTTTTGAAACTGTGTATATGGAGAGTCTGTCTTCCCCATATGAACCTGCCCAATCTCCACCCCGTGTCCCTCTCTCGGCCACTGTCTTTCTGCCCATGCAACATCATTATGCTATATTGCCTCTCCTCTTCCCGCAGATTTACCCAGCAGCACAGGGCAGATTTATGCAAGAATCACTAGCAGCCACCCCAGGAATCATCAGCTTACCCCACACTGGCTACTCTGCAGTAACTGCATAGGAGAGGGCTCTGACACCATACAGCTGTACATTGCACATTATAGCTCGCAATCCTCCTCCCATCGTGGAGGTGGCTGACCGTTCACCATGCACCATGGAGTAGTGGTTTGCTTGGACTGATCCTATAGATCATCCAACAGACATCACCCCGATGGCAGGAAAGGGCTCGCAGGATGCAGCTTGGGTGATGCAGAGGGCACTGGCCGACAATGCCTCGGGATTTTCTTGTTATGGGGGCAGCTTTCCAGCAGGAGGGGCGTGGAGCCAAACCTCATCACGTAGGAGACTCTGCAGAGGACTCAGTAGGAAGGGAGGTCCTCCCTGAGACCTCTGGGCAAAACGTACAGTCTGTCCTCTGGCACTGCAAAAGGAAAGACGAAGACACCCCATATCCCATTCTGACGTCCATGGTTTAATTTCAATGCTCATGTGTTCCAGGTGATTGTTATTCCCCCCAGTGCTTGTGGGCTTTAAAAAAAAAAACAACTCCAGAAATACTAATTATTGTGGTTATTCAAAATGCCTCAGAAGGGAACCACAGTCCCATCTCTCTAGTTCTTCTGGCTGCAAGTCTGTTCCCTCAGCTGCTTTGAATTTTCAGATGGTCTTAGCCAATTATGAAGATATAAAATGACACAAGGATTGTAAACTCTCTTTACAGAGAATTTAATTGAAGAGCTTGTTTCTATAAAGCTAAGAAACAAACAAACATTCAGGCACTTGCTTTAGACAAAATAAACAAATGAGGTACAGTGCATCAAGCTTTACAAGATTTAACTTATGTCTTTATAAGGTGTAAGCAGGACATTGTAAACCAACTTCCCTTGCTAAAATTCCCAAGTAGGAATTTTATGTGGCTTGTTATTAAATGTTTAGTCTGAATAGATGAAGGAAGAACTGAGTCCTCACATGTTCTAAATGAGGCCTGCAAAATAGTTGAATCATTTTACTTCTCATGCATCATGAAGTGGTCAAAGTCTACCAAAAAAGGGAGAAAAGTCAGAACAGAAGCACTTAGGACAATGTTATAAACCACCCTTCAATTCATTACAGAAACCTTTGATATATTACACACGTAACGAAAATGCCATTGGTCCCCTTGCAATCATATCTGTGAGATTCTATTGCAATTATCACAATTAATGCCTCTGCACAATCTGCTACAGAGACAGTCCATTTGTTTTTCTATGTAGTAAAGAAGCTGATTGCAGTTCACAATTCTGCTTAGACTTGAACCCGGCTAAGTTAAAGGACCTGCCTTTCCCCATCATTACTCTTGGCCCAAATGCAATGTTTTTGTGCTCCATCAGAGCCTGGTCTGGCAGATTTAAAATAAAAAATGCAAAAAGTACTTGCTTAATGTGCTATTTCTCTGATTTTTTCAATAGCTGGGTGGCCATGTATCAGTAGGAGGCAGCAGGAATAATAGTTTGGTTTGTTGGGAGCACGTTGTTTATAAAAAGTTTTAAATTAGAAACACAGCCAGGGATTTGGATGGATGTGATTACAAATTAAAATGCAAGTAAAAATATTACCCCAAAGGGCGTGCTTCTTATTTGTATTGAGACTGGTTTTGTCCTCTACCAAGCAAGTTAAGACAAGGTTTGAAATTCCGGAATTATACTCATTGGCTCCTGCAGCCCATGAAATGAGAGAGGCAGCAGTACTAACACTGTACTTGGCTAATAAGCTATAGGACTAATTAGCAGCTTCTCAACTGAAAAGAAAAGATATTATCCTACTCACCAGCCTCTGTATTCCTAATTCTGTCAGTAGGTCACAGCCTTGTGTCAGCAACAAGCAACAAAGCCTGTGCTTTCTTGATATACCTACCAGAAAAGAAAGACGTCAGCAAACAAACTTCATGTGAGTTTCCTACCAACCATCAGTCTTTTTGTTTGTTTGTTCTTTTTTTTTTTTTTAGGTATATAGAGTTTTAAATATTAGAACTGCTTCTTCAAAACAACTGAGTCATGGTCTTTGGACGGATGGGAGTGACAATCCCATCCTGCTTTCCTACAATACCTGCTGATGCACAGCCAGTGCTGCCAGTGCTGATAGTCCAAACCATGCTTGATAGATCAGGTGTTTTGCAGCTGCTTCTTCAGCCATCTGGCAAAATCTTGCTCATTAAGAGGCACAAATCCCACCTTTGCCATCACATACACTGTGCCATCCTTGGGCTTCCCGCTGTCACACCTGTAGGTACGGGTCCAAGGTGGAAAGCGATTATAAATGACTAATGTAAACCTGCATTTTTAATCAGCTGGGTGCCCATTCAGTTAACAGCCTTCTTTAAATACTTCCTTCCATGTTCTCTAAAGAAAACATCTTGAGGTTTGTTTTGAAACAGTGTTTTGACAGCCACTCTGCTGAAATGAAATCACAAATGCACATATATATACATACATTTTCTTCTTTTTCCTTCCTCAGAGTAAATAAATCAAAGCCCCAGGTCTACCTACAACTTTCATTTCTGCAGTTGAGCTGGCAAAGAAAAGAACAAATGAGCCCCCCCCCTTCAGTTATTTGTACACTTTTTAGATGATCTCCCACATGTAATTTATAATATCCATGAAAATTACCCTGACGTTTTCCTATTCATTTATTAAACTGCGGGAGACCATTACAGTTTCTAGCCATTCAAACAGAAAGTCACACCATTTCTCACACATTCCGAATGGAGCCAAAAAGATGCTGGCAACCCAGCAACTACAGAGCAAGCCTGCAAGCGTATTTCCTCCAAAATGTGTTTTCCCTACATTAAGATGGTGTGAAGATTTCTAATTCTTGCAGAGAAACAAAAACAGTCTGTAAAAATCCAGCAACTCGGTAATATTTCAGCATTATGATCAGAGTCAAAAAGAAAATTCAAAAGGCTGGGCACCTTTCCACAGAAATGAGTGCACTGAGTGCAGTCTGCAGGAATAGTACACAAGGATCTGAAGAAAGGAAGCTAAAGAACAGCAACAGCACCTGCTGTTTAAGGTACCCAGGTGTTATACAGTCGGAAGGAATAACCAAATCCTGTCCCAAGTAATCATTTTCAAAGACCATTGAGAAATGGAACAGAATTACTGTACACACAAAAGGCACTGGTCTGGCATCAGCAACAGAATTGTAAAAAGGCAATGGGTGAATAACTATTTTTAAGTGAAACACAGGCAAACACAAAGCAAATATTGAAATACTATCATCAGCTGGTAAGTGAGAGGGACAGTTACAAAACACAGGAAAAAACAGAAAACAAGGGCTGTACAACTAGCACACAGGTAGGATATAAATCCAGAAATATGTTTTGACTCTACCACGCAAGATAGCAAGGAGGCTGCAAAAGGTTACTTCAAGCATTACAGATACCTCAAGGCTTTGTCAAAAGGTTGGGAGAAATTTTGCCTTTATCAAAGATTTTTTTCTCTTCCACTTTTGCTGCTAAACGATACTAGTGCCAGTAAAGAGGAGAGAGGAACAAGTGTAAGTGGATATAGTAAATCCATATCCATGCAAGGAGACTAATCCTGTTCAGCAATCTTGCTGGCAAAACAGCTGAGAATGGAACACGGTAAATAACATGTGTCTCACTGCAGGGGGGTTGGGCTAGGTGATCTCTAAAGGTCCCTTCCAACCCAAAGCATTCTATGAGTCTATGAGTCATCTTACCCTTAAATATGGCCATTCCACATCTCAGCTAAAGTACTGGAGTGGGACACTGTGAAGGGTATATCCTGCATATTTCTGTACTGCATATTCATTCCTGCCCTTTGTTTTACTACTTATCAGGGACTGGTTTTCTTAGGGTCTTGTTGCAGATGTAGCTGGATAGACGACCCACTGAAAAGAAGAATTACCAATGACTTTTGCCTGCCTGCACCCAAGCTTTCTTTTGTCTTTTGGCTTTGGCTGGGAAGGATTTTGTAGCTTAAGAAGTCACTCTTAAGGTCACGTGCAAAGGCCACTTGCACAGAGGGAAAGATGCAGTCATAAGCAGAGTTTAAAGCACTTTTCTTATGAAGAACTCAGAATCTTCAGTTCATCTGGAACATCAGCATGAATCAGACCCCAGGAAACGTGTATTTGGGTGCTAAGACTTGTCTGTGCATTGCCAGCAGTGGTCAGATGATGCTTTTAGACAACAGAAAATACAGAGACTGTCAGAATATGTACTGCATTTATTGAAACCTCAGTGCTTAGCACACAAAAACCTCTTAACATCACTAAGATGCCTCAAAAATTCTTCATAAACCAGCAGAAGAATAGAATACTGTGTTCCCAACATTATGGATGGAAAAACCTTCCAGAACAAAATCCCAGACCTTATCACAATTGCTTTCTCAAAGGAAGTTAGGCTAAACAGTGCCCAAGGCCAATCGAAGCCTGCTTGGAAACCTTGTCTCTTGTTGCTCTAGGTATCGAAATAGGAAGTAAACAGCTTAGAAACAGAATGGTTTGGAGGAAGTATGGTTTCCTCTCCCTGCACTTGCTTAGCACTTGCTAAGTTTGCTTATCTTTCGTGCTCTCAGCATCCCCCCTTCACTCACTGCGCCCAGCAAATGCTGCAGAGGCCTTGCAGAAATGACCTAGAAAAATAACATTTATACAAAAAAATCTATCACCAGCTTGTGTATGACTCTGAGAAACCTTGCAATGCTCTGCCTGAGAACAAGAGCTTTGAGAGCACTGCTTTAGCGGGGATAACTATACAGCACATTCCTCAGACCCTCTCCATTCAAGGCCAAGATCTTTGCAAAAGATACATCTCAAGTAGGAGGTGATCTTACACCTTTGCTGAAGATGCAACCTGTGTCTGATTTTCACCCTATTTATATACATACGGTTGCAATGGCTGGAACTCTTTGAAGTACATTATACGCATCACTTAACGGCAAAATATTGTATTTCTTTAGTTTTCTTTGGATTTTCATTGGATTTGGAAAAAACACAATCCCTGATCTGCATGATCTCTTAGCTGGAGATATGATGTAGCAGAGATAACCAGAGATATGCTGATCTTTTCATCAAAGCTGGAGGCTTTTATGAAAGACTTGACAACAGTAGACCTACTAATGAGAAAGAATGAAGGGCTATACAAGTTGCTAAGGCATCAACCTGACATGTGGAGGCCAAACCAGAGCTGACACTACAGTGCCACCAGTCTCAGGGTCCAAACGACCCAAGTTATTACTAGTGCATTAGGGATTTTGGGATGGGTTTTGCTTACAATAAGGAGCAAATACATTATTTTTAAATGCACTGGTCTGATGAAATTCACATTAGGTAGAGAGGTGGTTCAGCTGCAGAACTGCTAACAGCTCTCATATGATGAAAAAGGCTGACGGACAGAAGGGGTTCCCAAAAACTGGAAAAAGCAGAAATGCAGTAGTTTAGCAGGGAGGAAAAGAGAAAAAAAAAGAAAAGAGAACCCTGTCAGCTTCATTCCAGTTACTAAAAAATACAAGGACAAATAAACAACTGTCGCCAAGATAAGTAGGCAATAAATTACAGGCAACATGGAATTGTTGAGAACAAATCACATGAAACCACTCCAGTTTTCTTTATGACAGTAACAGGCATTGTGGGTGGAGGGAAGCCGCAAATGTCATTTATATTGATTTACACAGAACAGTGTCAAAACCCTTACTAGGCTTCCTCAGAAGTTAATCAAAGAAACATTTTCTAGATGAATCAATGATGAAGTGGGTGCTAAACTGGTGGAAACTAGACCAGGTATGTCTTGGTTTTTCACTGCAAGGAAGAATGAAGGAGGACTCACGGCCAATATGCCCTAAGTGGGGACTGATTTGACATTTTCATGAGTGATTTGGCCAGTGGGTTACAAAACATCGTTGCTATTGAATTGCTACTGGCTTGGGAGAATGGTGGGACATGCTAGCTTAGAGCCCTAAGAAATTCCCATAAGTAAGAGTAACCAATCACACAAAGAAAGGAAAAAGAGGTTGCTTGTCCAGAGAAAACAAAAGAGAAGCTGAAACATGGTATTGCCTTCAAATACGTGAAATGTAAATGCAAAGCTGAAGGACAGAGCATGTTCCCCAGGCCTGTCTTCCCTCTAGAACATGAACTCAGAGCACTAAATTTCAGCACAGGAGATTCCAGCTATGGCTTCAGGAGGACTAGGTTAGAGGAGCATCTGTGGGCAATTGATACTGCTTGAGGCTCGGGGCTAGAACAACACTCATCTCCCTCCTAGCTCTGTATTTCCTCTTATTTCAATTGCAATGGAATACTTCTGTAACCTATAAAAGAAGACAGTAAAACCTGAGGTAAATATGCAGAATATATACAGACATTTGGCTTGGACAATTACCATCTGTAAGTTGACTAGTTAAATGAGGAGTAAATGTTTTTTAATTTAATTTCAAATGTTAATTCAAGATCAGTTTTTCACAGTGAACCATGCAAACATTTGTGAACTACTATTCCAATATGAAATTACCTATTTTGCAAAAAAAAGAGAAATTTCTGGATTCTGAGGTGGTCCAGACTTTACATGTAAGTAGTGCTATGGAGTTTCACAAAAGCATTTTCACATTTTCACATCCCACCACTTTTTGCTTTTAGTATCAAGTGAGAGGATGTTTAGTATTTAAAATGAAAATTAAGACACCCAGAAAAAATGAGTTGATGAAACAAAACTTTTATTCTTATTTGTTATATCATTTCTTCAGCAACTCATTACATTAATCCTTCATATGTGCTAAACACGTGGAATTTTCGCCTTTTCAATAGTTTAGAAAATCTGATTGAGATTTTGCAAACATTTGTATTAGCTTTTCTTCATCAGTGCACTCACAGATTTTAAGATCAAATTTATCACTGGAAACCATTTGAGAATTAGCGTTTTTTATACCTGAGGACTCAATGAGTGAGCAAACAAAATCTTTTTAAAAAGAGAGAAGTGGGAGTTACAACCATCATGATCTCTGGGGCTGGGAAGGATGATCATGTTGGTTCATTTTTAAGGAATCAAACTAAGATAGGTCAAATCATGCAAAGAATAATTTAGGGGAAAAGATGAAGAAAAATTTCAGAATACCAGACCTTTGAGAAAGTCCTGGCATATTAAACAGGAGGAGGCTGATGCAAGTTGAATATCAAATATTAAACCCATGTTAGCAAAATTATCTATTTCCTACACAGAGACTGAATCTCAAAAGACCTGCCAGAAACAAAAGCTGGTTGTTTGTAAGGGGGGCATGCTCACATTCATATCCAGATTCAGTTAGGAACTGGGGCATGGTAAGTACCCAGAAAACACGCCTGTGAGCCTGGAGATTTCTGCCCAGCAGACATGAAAGGTGAGAAATTTATTTTTGCTGGGCGGAAATGGTGGAAGAAATTTTTCTTTTTCCTGAACATGTAGCTGTCCTTCTCCAGACATGACCAAGTCTAAGGAGGAGAAATAAGCATCATACAGGCAAAGAGGCCTCATAAGCAGGAGATTTAATAACAAACATGGAGAGAAGTGTTTTTCTCTCTCCCTTTTTCTCAAAAAAGCTTCAAATCATCTTGGTTTCATCCCACTGTAGAAAAGGAATATGTTTAAATATTTAAAAATAAAAGGGTTGTGGGACAGAAAAACAGTTTGGTGTCAAGCTTTAATTTCAAGTCCATCGAGTCAAGCCATTCTGACCTCGCTGTTTAATTTGCAGATTTACTTGGCCAGCCTCTGGGCTTTTGGAAGGAATTAATTACCCTGTGCAAGCAGTGCTCTGCAGATCCTCCCCCTAGAAGTGGCAATGGCAGTATCACATCAGGAATGTCACTTTGACCCTGACTTTGAGCCGGGTTACCTCTCACTGTCAGTGGGAGGTTTGAGTGTGCGCACAAGAAGTTCTTCAAAACCACTCTTTTCTCACAGTCTAAGCCCATGGTGAATACTGTCATCTCCTCTCTAGGCTCTGTGGTCACCTGTTGGAGTTTATCTTACATGGCTTTATTTGCAGTTCTTTTATGTGCAAGGGAAGTTCTTAAAGAAATGTAATTACTGCTGTGAAAGTCACAGATACTGTGCTGGGAATCCACGCATCATTTCAGTATTTCAGCTGAATAACAGTTTTCACCATCCTTTTCTGATAATAAAATAAGTTTTAGTACAGAATGGAAGTTGCCCCAGGGCACAGTTAAACAAGTTATATTTGTATTATGTAAAGTGTTTTGTGATGTGACAAAAAGTACATATACACTTTTTTTAAAAGGAGAGAAAAAACTCTTTTAGTTCATGTTTCGAAGGTTGTATTAAGTGCCAAGCTTTGATTGAAAGGAGACCTTAATTTGAACACCTGAACCAACAACGGATATTTCAAAATCCATCCATACATATTGCATTGCTTTTATTTGAAAGTTCAGAAAATAATGGTGGTAAGAATTTAAGTAGCATGTTAAATCTTCAGCCAGTCTTTCCACCCAATATATTTGTTAAAATAATGTGCTGAAGCAGCAGGAATTTATTATTGGTCTTTTTTCACACAAGGCACACCTTGAATTTTTCCATTCTAAATCTTTTAACAGATGCATAAAGTGGTAAAGTGCTTCACAGAAAAAGCTTCATATATGATGTGGGTTCAAACAGCAACATAATGAAGATATGAAATATCAACTATTGAACTACATCTTAATTAGTTTCAGATTTTCAGTCTAACCTATTTAGGTGGTTTTGACATCAACAATCCTATAAAGTAAAACCTGCAACAGACTTTAGACTATGGAGAAAAGCCAGTTATCATTAGCATATAGCTGGAGTAAGTTTCTGGTTTGAATTTTAAAGAAATAGCTGGTTTTAATATCACTTTCACCAATTCAAAACGCTGGTACACTAAGGATTTGGCTTACATCATTTTGAGCTGAAGTCCCACTGTAGCTGACCTTGCATTTACTGACAAACTGACTGAAGTCATGTCCCACAGAAATCTCCAGTACTGTGTCACAAGAAGTAACTAAAAATGTTGATTTTGTCTGCACAGATGAAGTCAGATCACAATACAGAGAGCCTGGAAAATGCCTTATCAGGATACACAGTGCCTTTGGTTTTGGAAATGTGCATACAAAATGCCAGAATAAATGTACAGGAATCAGACACTCCTGTTGCAAATACACATGTACCGTGGGTACTGCACCAGGCAGCACCGGCATAGCTTGCAGGTTTGGATATCACTGCTGGCGTAATGCAGCTGACATGGGAGCTGCTGGTATGGATTAGATCAGATTTCCTCTTTCCCCTGTTTGCTGCAGCACCATACATTGGCTTCTTGCTCATGGGTCCCTTGCCTGCACTCACACTACGTCCACCCTGCCAGCTTCCTTACAGACACAAAACTTTCCTGATGACCAACCATATCAACTTTGGCTTAAAAAAGGTAACACTATGTTACACTAAGAAACAGCTAAGCTATCATGAGATTACGTTAAAATTTTAAAATGTAAGTTTTCTTGGTTTTTCAGCATGAGAATTAGTTCTTCGCTTACTTATTTATAATTTTGCCTTTCCTCCAGAAGCATCCTATTATTCATTCTTGGACAAAGCACTTATAATAATATGTCACTAACTCAGCGCCTACACAGATCAGCTTCCATGATCAAATCTGAAAAAGGCAGACCCCTATGAAGCTTGCAAGATTCCAGTAATAAGTACTGGCTTTTAAGATATGCCCGATGGCTTTTGTTTTCATCTCATAAGTAAGGGGTATAAAAGAGTATGGAAGCTGTTCATAAGGTTACTCAAACAGAATTCATTACACACTGCAATCAAACAGCTGGTGAACCAGTAAAGCTAAAAGTAACCCACAATCTCATAACAAGGTTTGCAATTCTCAGAGCCTGGTGTATTGCAGCTAGTTAGCTAAGCTGCGTATGGTAAGTCATTATATTTCATCAAATTTCCAACACAGCCTCCTGGGCAGCAAAAGAATAGCTGGCTAAAAACTGATATTAAGAAATTAAACTTCTATAGTGTTTTGCATCATGCTGGAGGAGTTATTTTTGTGGAAAGAATAGAAAGAATCTTTTGATAAGGAAATAAGCTACACAGGCAGCAAAAAAATTGTGAATTTCACTAATTATGTCACTATTATAGTGTGCTTCTGGAAACAAATCACATTTTTTTTTTTTTCCCAGCAGGCTACAAATTGCTGGGCAGAACCCACTGCCTGTGGGCAAACTGGAAACATTCCTGCCAGTTCAGGGCGCAGTCTGTCATTTCATTTAACTCACTATTTGGAAAAAAGCAACCAAGTGTAAGAAATGCAGAACAATGCCTGCACTCCAGCAAGATTAACCTTGCTCATTTTTGTGTGTTAACCTTGTCAAACAATCTCTGCTTGGGCAATTAAAGTTTTGGTAAGGACTACCAGCTCTAGGAGTTGTTTAGAAGATGACTTGAACAACTTCTGGAGTATTTTGTAGCAAGAATAATTAGGTAGTGAGCTTAGCCTGTGTGAGAACAACACAAAATTGTTGCTGCATTACTGCTGTTAAAAATCCCCAGGATGTAAAGTTTGCGGAAAGTTTCGTTGATCACATGAATTTAAGTAACCATTTGAAACAGAAGATCTGTTGCAAGATTTGGTAGCACTGAGAGAGTAGATTAAGCTTTTATAGGCTGCTCAGTGAAGAATCAGAATCTCATCAAGCATGGGAATAAAGTGTACTCTAGAATGCAGGTACATCCAAAATGACTGGAAACCTGGGAATGTGACAAATGTTTCATCTGGTTTAGCATCTTAGTACACAAATGGAAGGACAAATGCAAGAGATCTTTGCTGAATCATCGGATAATACTGGAGAAGAAAATTTGTGGCAGAAAAATGTTGGGTCTACAACAAATACTGAAACTGCATAAATGAAAAATGGTGCCTTTTTTTGCAGTTAGGTTTAAATATCAATATTATTTGTGGAGGAGAAGAAGTAGGCCTGCAAATACATGTTTTACTATCATTAAAATGTGTACACTGCCCCAAAGCATGGCAGATAGGTTGCAAGTCCAACAGGTAGTCTGCAAACACTGAACAAAGGACCAGGACGTCTAGAAGAGCGCACAGCTACTTGATTAAATGATCTGGGCAGACTAAATGTCTAAAATATGAGCATTTTCCAGTAGAGCAAACACAGTCAAAGAGATTTATTTTATAGCCAGTTTGTGCTAATGCCTGTCACAGATCAGCTTTTAGCCACTGTGCAAGGCTTGCTTGGGAATCAGTAACTGATGCACTTACATTGTTCCCAGTGAAATGCTTGCCCTTTCTCAGAAGCTACACAAAATTGGCCTTTTCTTAAAATTGCTCCCAAGCTAGAAGCCCACATCTTAGTTTCAAAAAACATGAGTTACTTCTTTGGAATGTAAATCACTGTGCATCCTGATCTTTGAGAAACATAGGTCACCCCAAGGAGTGGGAGAATGATCCTCCTTGTTCTGCCCCATGCCAAGGGCCAGGGGGTGGGTGACCTCCACGCCTACGAGCAGAAAGGACCCAGCGAAAGGAGTGGGGCAGCAAATGAGGGCAGGTCATTTTGAATTGAATGTGTTTCATTTACACTTAGTGAGGGCATGCCCTCTACCAGGCTGCTGGGGCGGGGGGAGGATGCTGAGACTACTGATAGAGCGTTTCAGGGCCTTTCGAAAGAGAGCATTTAAGGGCTCCCTTAAGGGCTTTTTTTGCTCCTTTATTTCATATACATAGGCACCATATGTGCAAAGGCCTGGCTTGCTGGAAACTCCTAGGGGAGGCAGGAACATGGCACAAAAGGGGGAAGAAGACCCTCTCCTGAAAAGGTTTTATCAAAGGTTTTAACCCACTGATGCAAACAGATTATTACAGCACTAAAACAAATGGCACATCACAGGACTAAGGTAGCTAGCAGTGTGGTACACATCAGGAAAGGATGGTGTTGCTCTGAAACCACAGCAATACGTATCAGCCCCTGTGGATCTGTCTCAAAACAATTGTTGTGCATTGCTGCCCTGGGAGGGCTCAGGGAAGTCAGATATATTCTCATCACCTTGCAAGCAGCGTTAGGGAAGATCCTGAGGAGATTTGATTCCCAGAGACAGACATTAGAAATGTGAAGATGAATAAGGAGCACTTGCTGACAAGGTGATTCACAAGCACTTGGCTGCTTACTTTTCTCCCTACCACAATCTTTCCTTTTCTTCTGTAGGCAGAAACCTCCAGTCCCCTTCAGTTCTGGCCTGCTTACCTGCACCTAGATGCAAAGTCTTTCTTGGGGCTCCGGAGGGCAGATACAGATGCAAATCAGGCAGTATTTCCTAATCTTCTCACCCAGGCACAGACTTGTCATGTATTACTGTGAGCTCTTTAAAGTGAAATCTGTACTGGGACAGCATATCTATGGCAAGAGAATATTTCACAGCGTTGTTGAGCATCACATTATGTTCAAATTGCCAAACCAAAATTTAAAATTTCATAACCAGTAAAAATTACATTAAATTAAATAATTGTCACTGGACAAGTTGAAGGAAAACATAAGCAAACAATGGAGTCACCAATAGCTACTCTAAAACACAATTCACATTCCCACTTAGCTCTTTCATACATTTGGGAACTGCTGAATGACTTATTTACCTTTACTAGATAGCACTTACTGATTCTAACAAAGCCAGTAAAACATGGACTAAGTTATGCAGCCTAACGAACAGAAACAAGTGAATAGTGAGTTGAAAAATATTTTATTATGTACAGCTGTACTATTCATATTTTGGCAATGAGTACCAATCAGCAATATCAGTGTCTTCAACAATGACAGTAAATAGTAGTCAGTTGCTTATAGCATAAAATTTGAATCAGGTATTTATGAGTCAGCTGAAGTAGACTAATCATAAAGTCAATTATCATTGCTACTAACATGCTTGACTCCAGAAGTAAATGTGATTATGAAATTTTGCCAAAGGACTACATGGCATTTCAAGTAAAATTCAATTCCGTTATAGCAAACTAAGATGCAACTTCATATTCAGATCTCTTAGACTAAAGAAAAGACTCAAGTAAATAATTGGATATGAAGGTAATTGCTTAAAATCTCAACATTACACCACATTAATCAACTAACAATAGCTTTTAGTGCTCCTTCAAGGAAATCCTATTCTAGGGCTAACACTAGGATTAAAAAGATAATGTCATATAACATTTACTGCTCAAGGCTATGGAGTATTCCTATTTACTGGTGTAGCTGAACATTTTTGCATTATATTTTTGCATTTGGATTTTGCATACAAAGAGATCAGTACAATAACATTAACAAAATGAGACAGAGATAGTGTTGCTTACACTGGATTTGCTGCACACACAAACAGGTTTGTTTGGATAAAGGTTGGAATTCTAATTTTTTCAGTATTCTGAAAAGCTTTTTTTTCCCCCATTGAGAACATATACGTATTTCTTTCAAAACTCAGGGGATTCCTGGTGGAATCTGAAGCAAGAAGTATTGATTTCTCTGATTTCTCTGGCACTGAGCCAGCTGGCTGGACTCCATCCACATGCCAGCTCTCTGAGCAGTCTATGTGGGGCTGGTCAGAAGAGTAGAGAAGCTTTTGGAGAAGGAAAGTTTCCTGGTCACTCTGATCTTCAGAAAAGCTCATTCTTTTCCAGAATTATTGACAGTTTAAAGGATTCTTTGGAGAAGCACAATCTTTAGCTGGGGAGTTCCTCCTCTGCTCCACAGTCTGCCTGAGAAGAAATTGGCTTTAGTTGATGTCTGACTGCTCAATCCAAGCTCAAGTTTTACCATGTCCTGTTTCTCAGATTCCAGCTTTTTTGAAATCTGAAGGTTAACAAAATGGATCATGAGAGAGAACCTGCCGTTGTAGCTGCTGCCCAGAAGCAGACCTCTTCTCCTTACATTCGAGTTCTTCTGTCTTCCCTTCACACGTAGAAAGACTGTTTTTCTCTTGTTAAACAAACCTCATGTTCATTTTAAGTATCATAACTATAATTAGTATACCCTAAATAGAGTGAAAATTCTGCTTGAAAAGTCTAACAGACTGGAAAATTTTGATGCAAATTATTATGGTTTCCGACTAGCAGCATCTTCTGTGGTTGCTTTCCTCAAGGGAGAAAAGGCATATTTTGATACAATTTTTTGCATTAGTAGCTGAATAATAACTCCCAAGCAGCAAAAGCATCACATAGAAACAATAGCTGTAAAAAAAGTTAGCTATGCATTCATTTGGAGTTTCAAGCTTTCTTGCAAGAAATAACTGCAATTTTCACTGGTTTAGAGCAACTGTTCACTCTTAAATTTCTGATTCTAAATAAGAAGAATCTGAGTGTGTGCATGGATGATTAAACATCTGACATTTTTTTTACTTTAGGAAATCTCCTATATATATATTTGCTTCTTTCAAGTCCTTAGGAAACATCACAAACAGTAAACACGGCACCAAACTTCCTGATTTCTAAGTAAGGAAAATTCTCAAATACTAAGCTTCAGTATTTCAGCAATAACAATAAATTGCTGACTGCAGCCCTCCTAAGAGAGCCATAAATATTTTTTGTCAGTGTGCAGTTCTACCATTTGCAACATGATGAGACATTCATGGTAGTATCAAAAGTTCAAAACATAATATTTTGCCAGGAAGTTTTAAAGCAGCTCTTGGACTGCACTAAGATATCTGTTTGGTATCAAACATAAGATCAGTAGTTTCCAGGTTGACTACTATTTACTAACCTGATTTTCTGTATGACACCATAGAAGATACAATTTACAGAACATAACTGTTGTCATAGAAAAAAAAGCAGAAAAAAATGGCAGTGTTGGTTGTTTCTTTGTTCAAAATATTTTATGCTTAAAGCAAGTAAGGGCATCCCTGTATGCACAAGGACCAGATTGGTGGAGAGAAGATGCAGCCACAACACTGAAGCCCAGCAATGAGATTGTAACATTAATTCCCAGTGCTCTGTGCATGCCTGGACAGCTATGACTAGCTGTCAAAAAGCAGCATGTAATCCTGGCAGAAAGGCTTTGTAGGTTGAGTTCATCATTTAGAACTAAGGAAAAATATGCTGAGAATATTTATGCTTGTGATGCTACAGCAGTATTCATGAGTTGGCTTCTACATGAGATATCAGGTTCCTCCAAAAACTCAGAACCCTGTTCTTCATATATAACCCCCAGATATTACAAGGCTGATATATTAACTAATTCCCATCAGTTGTAAATCACTGTGTAAAATATGCCATAAACTTTCTGAGTCATAGGTACCACTCCTCCCTTCAAACTGAATACAAGTTAGGCCTGAACTTGAGTTTAAATATTTGATTTCAGAATTTTTATTGTTCTGAGAGTTATTGTTTTCTAAACAAGGAATTTCAAAGAAATCAGTAAAGTATGTTGTGAAAGATGATCAGAAACGCACAATCAAGTGTGAGAACTGGCATGGAATAATTTTAATGAAAATCATGCTTTTCTATCATTGTTTCTCAGAGGACAAACTGATGGACAAAAAATTAATCATCTTTGCCAAAATTAAGTAATGAAACTTCCTAGGGGATCTTCAGTGGAAGAATATCCAAGCAGAAAAGCTGAGTGTATTTGGGGTTCTCTAACTATATGAGAAGCTGTCACACAAAGTTTTATGATCCTTTCTTGAGACATTATAATAAGTCTTTCTTAAGTGTATTGGAGATAATCTGAACTCTTGAAAGTTTTTTCTAAGTACTGTGAACATCAGTGCCCTCCATGCTAGCATGAGTTTTATAGAAATACAACAGATACTTCTTCCCTGTTTGTACATGAAAAGAAGAGCTCTTTCTTCACATGTAAATGGGACTGTGACCATCTTTAGCACCGTGTGTATTTTTTTCAGCATCTAATACAGGTAAATAGCCTCTTCATGGAAAGACTGACTTCCATGTTGTGAAGCAAAAGTGTAGAAGCTCTTGCAACTTGCAAAGCTGGATACTTGGTGAAGTTTCTCTGCTCTCAATAAAACAAATAGGAATTCCTGCAGCTGTTACAGCTCCCTCCTCCCAAGTTTTTTCGTTATAGAATTGTAGAATCATAGAACTGTTTAGGTTGGAAAAGACCTTTAAGATCATCCAGTCCAACCATTAACCTAGCATTACCAAGTCCACCACTAAACCAATTAAGGGTAAAGTAGCAATTCCATGTTTCCTGGCTTCGTGGCTGGATTATTTATAATGAAAGTAAAAACTAGGAATCATTAAGATTGGAAAGGACCTCCAAGATCATCATTCCAATCATCAACCCAACACCACCATGCCCTCTAAACCATGTCCCAAAGTGCCACATCTACCCATTTTTTGAACACCTCCAGGGATGGTGACTCCACCACCTCCCTGGGCAGCCTCTTCCAATGCTTGACTACCCTTTCCGTGAAGAATTTTTTCCTAACATCCAATCTAAACCTCCCCTAGTGCAACTTGAGCCCATTTCCTCTTGTCCTATCACTAACTACTTGGGAGAAGGGCCCAACACCCACGTCACTACAACCTCCTTACAGGTAGTTGGAGAGAGTGATAAGGTCTCCCCTCAGCCTCCTCTTCTCCAGGCAAAACAACCCCAGTTCCCTCAGCCGCTCCTTATAAGGCCTGTGCTCCAGACCCTTCACCAGCTGTGTTGCCATTCTCTGGACACACTCCAGCACTTCAATATCCTTCTTGTATTGAGGGGCCCAAAACTGGACACAGTATTCAAGGTGCGGCCTCACCAGTGCCGAGTCCAGGGGGACAATCACCTCCCTGCTCCTGCTGGCCACACTATTCCTGATGCAAGCCAGGATGCTGTTGGCCTTCTTGGCCACCTGGGCACACTGCTGGCTCATGTTCAGCTGGCTGTCGACCAACACCCCCAGGTCCTTTTCGGCCAGGCAGCTTTCCAGCCACTCTTCCCCAAGCCTGTAGCATTGCATGGGGTTGTTGTGACCGAAGTGCAGGACCTGGCACTTGGCCTTGTTAAACCTCACACAGTTGGCCTCGGCCCATCGGTCCAGTCTGTCCAGGTCCCTCTGCAGGGCCATCCTACCCTCCAGCAGATTGACACTCCCACCCAACTTGGTGTCATCTGCAAACTTACTGAGGGTGCACTCAATCCCCTCATCCAGATCGTTGATAAAGATGTTAAACAAGACTGGCCCCAGAACAGAGCCCTGAGGAACACCACTCGTGACCTGTCACCAACTGGATTTAACTCCATTCACCACTACTCTCTGGGCTCGGCCACCCAGCCAGTTTTTTACCCAGTGAAGAGTGTGCCCGTCCAAGCCATGAGCTGCCAGCTTCCCAAGGAGAATGCTATGGGAGACTGTGTCAAAGGCTTTGATGAAGTCCAGCTAGATGATGTCCACAGCCTTTCCTTCATCCACCAGGCAGGTCACCAGGTCATAGAAGGAGATCAGGTTGGTCAAGCAGGACCTGCCTTTCATGAACCCATGCTGGCTGGGCCCGATCCCCTGGTTGATCTGCACATGCCTGTTGAGCGCACTCAATATGAACCACTCCGTAATCTTTCCTGGCACTGAGGTCAGGCTGACAGGCCTGCAGTTCCCCGGGTCCTCCTTCCAGCCCTTCTTGTAGATGGGTGTCACACTGGCAAGCCTCCAGTCATCAGGGATCTCCCCTGTTAACCAGGACTGCTGGTAGATGATGGAAAGTGGCTTGGCAAGCTCCTCTGCCAGCTCCCTCTGTACTCTTGGGTGGATCCCATCTGGCCCCATAGACTTGTGAGTGTCCAGGTGGCATAGCAGGTCATTAACTGCTTCCTCCTGGATTATGGGGGCTTCATTCTGCTCCCCATCCCTGTCTTCCAGCTCAGGGGGCTGAGTACCCTGGGGATGAGTGGTTTGGCTATTAAAGACAGAGGCAAAGAAGGCATTAAGTACCTCAGCCTTTTCCTCATCCTCGGTGACAATGTTCCCCCCCCACATCCAGCAAAGGATGGAGATTCTCCTTGGTTCTCCTTTTATTGTTGATGTACTTATAAAAACATTTTTTATTACCTTTTACAACAGTGGCCAGATTGAGTTCTAGCTGGGCTTTTGCTTTTCTAATTTCCTCCCTGCATGACCTAACAAGATTCCTGTACTCTTCCTGAGTTGCCCGCCCCTTCTTCCAAAGGTGGTAGACTTATCTCCTGCTAAATTCAGTCCTTGACAAGATTTGAAACACATTAAAATCCCCCCTCTCAGTTTGGGGTCTCTCAGAAGGTTAGAAGTTCATGAGTTAATTTTTCCTCAATGTTAAAAATATGCCAGAAGGAAAAAAAAGAAAGAAAGAAAGAAAGCTTTCTGACACCTTTCAGGTCAAAAACAAACAAACAAAAATAAAGAGAGCACAGACATGCTCATTATTGAGATTGAGGCCTCTCAGTCTGCCAAACCAGTGGCTATTTAAAGATCTTCTACACCTCATTTCTGTGTTCTTCCCTGGTTGACCTTCCCCAGGCCATGGCTTGATAGGGAAAAAATAGTCAAGTGCAAGGAAAAGACCCTTTAATTAGCCATTGCTCACTGCAAATGGGGTCACCAAAGTGATGAGCTTACTCAGCATCCACCAGTAAATCTTTTGGTAAGAAGTCAAGCCATAACCACACACCAGGCTCCCTCTTCCCTTCTTTGAGCTTCTAGCCCCAACCACATCTCTCCCACAGGGACAGCAATCTCTAAGACTGCTATCCCAGCAGGGTCAACCCTGAGTCACCCTCCAGCCTGCAGGTCCCTGGGACAGCCTTGGCATTGGGTACAGGAAATACTAAAAGGCAAGGAGGGAAGTTCACACTGGCCATGTCTATACTAGGGAGTGATCTAGCAAAGTGAGGGAACTAGGGCTAAGGACCCAACATTTGCACTATACACCCTTCAGGGTGTCTTTACTTAGCTCTGTTCTGATCCCAGGGACCAAATGCCCACTTGTGCCTGCAGCTCTCTTGAGGCTCTTTCAGCTTAGCATCACCTAAAAGGAGCCCAGTTCATACGCTGCAGTACTGCTCCATGATGCAAACCAAAGCACAGTAGGTGGGGACAAACAGGAAATTTTCTTCAAAAGCACTCTCCTGGTCCACATGTCATGCCTAGAGATCCCAGTCAACCTCTCCCAACAAGTACATCCACTGTCCTTCTGAGGCAGCCATTCCTGGACGGCTGTCTCACCTTTTAACCTCTGTCCACACAAGTACCAGCAATATAGCAGGGGGAGACTGACTTACCCCAAGGCACCTCATTAATTTTTTTATGTTCCTCATGGACTTTGTTTCTCTTATCCCACTGGTAAATCAAAGCCCAAGGTCTGGTTATGCAGAAAAATATTTTCAGTCCATTTTTCTCTATGCACCAGGGAGAGGTGGGGATCAGCATTGGGCAGGCAGTGTATTTACTGCATATTGTGGTATCCCTTCCACTTAATGTGGAGTATTTTCTGTGTGAAGGAGAGAGGAAAGTAGCACTTCTCTTTGCTTGTGAAGCCAGTATCTTCCAGGAAGCAGCAGATGCTCTCAGCACATCTCTTTTGGGGTTCTCTATGTAAAAAATAAACTCATGGCAATGATTTACACCACTTTCACACTTCCGTCTTTCATTTTAGTCATTTCATTAGGTATCGGTATTGCATACTCTTGGTGACTACTGTCTGCGAACACAGTGGGATGAAAGCAAGACCCTGTGATGCCATGGCAGGCCCAGAGGGGAAAGAAGGGGCAGGATCTGCAGCATTACACAGTTATACTTTTTATATATCCACAGTGCATGAACGACATCATCCTTTAAAAGAGAGTGACTTTCTAGGGGGAAGGTAAACAATGGTATGGTCTTTAAAGGAAATTAATTTACTTCACAAACATTTTCAAGCCTTAAAAGAAGACTGCTCTACAGCCTTTGGGCAGAAGTCTGACTACTGCAAAACAGCAAAACAGCTGAAATGCATTTCACTGAAAGTAAACAAAACCACAAACCTAAGCACTTAAAATAAATTTTGAGAGCATAAAATAAACCTTTGTGAACAATCAAGTGCCTATTTCAATGACAGTCTTGGGCTGCTGTTATTTTAAAGAGAAATTTTTCACAATATATAGTGATATAATCCAAACACTGCAATAAGCTTTGCTTTAATTGTGAACTCTGAGCCTCTTGATGCCAAGGCAAAAGAAAACAGGTCACGTTATGCTTGAACAGAGGAGAGAAGCAGAGGAAGAGTTCCTGGCACAGGGAATTTGCTCTTTTTTGGCACAGGATGCGCAGACTGTATGGATAACCCTCCTTTCCTTCTGAAATACCTTTGTGATTTGAATGAAAATGCCCTTCTTTCTCCCAGGGACAATCCTGATACCATGTCCTTATGCATGATTTTTGATGTTTTAGTGTGATTCCTACAAATCTCCCAGCTGCCTGCAGTATGCTTCTCCTCTAGGAGTTACTCACCTCCAGGAGCCACACATCTGCCTTAACCACCCAGCTTCAAAACATTTATGCCCTGTTCCTGCACTCACGCCTCCTTTCCCTAATTTTCTCCTCTTGCAACCACAGGTGCTGTGCAATGTATCTGGAGCTGCACTGATGTTCCCCAACAGACTGACCCTCTGCAGATGGCATGAAAGAGCTCCACAGTGAAAATGGGAGACAACTTTAATTCTCTTGAATTGAGAAATGTGAAATTCACCATGACTCATACAGCTTCTTTGGCATCAAATCCAGCTGTTACAGGCTGCTCTGGAGCAAATGACCAGTGTTGGTAAAAGCATTCTCTGCATCCACTGGACAATTACCCACAGACCTATAGCCAATACCCCTTCATATTCCCATTTCTTTCCCAACCTGTTCAGCCCCAGCATCAGCCTGAGAAACATGTTTACCCATTCCTCTTCACTCCCAAGGAAATCCAGAGTGGCACTGATTACCTCCACACAAACATTTCAGGTTCAAAATGAGGAAAGGTACAACAGCAAAACACATTCCACCATACATTTGTGGTGGTACATCTCCCCCGCCCCGCCCTGTTTTTCTGTTCTGTTTTTCCCCTTCACTTTGGCCGCTTTACAATCTCAGGAATTCCAGGCCACAGCTTTTGTGTAGCGAGTGGGTCAGTTAAGCACCCCTTAATTGTACCAGAAACTCCTACATGGCCGGAGCAGAGCGCGGCTCTGTTCTTATCGAGATTCATACTATGGCTAACGAGGGGAGCGAGAACAAGCAGCTACCCCTGACAGCCTTGAAACAGGGTGGTATCATTGCTGCTGGAATTCCAACAACAAGCCGACCCGAATTGTGGCTCAGATGTAAATTTACTGGTGATTAAAGTCAATCATCTCACAATCCTATAAACGGCAGTCCTAAGTGAGGCCCTTTGAGCTCTCCTGGACTGCCGCGGGCTGCACCAGCGTCTCCCTCTGATCGAAACGTCTCTCAGAGTCAGCGAACACTAGCAGATTCTGAAAGTCTGCTGCCACCAGAACTCCATTGCCGGAGATCGACAACGGAGCCTGGGCTGCTGATATTCTTCACTCCTCAAGGCTCTACTCTCGCCCATTGAGAAATGCCAAGGCATTAGACGTGAGTATTTCACTAAACTCAAGGGCAATTTTTAACAGGTATACTATTTTCATATATGCATTCATATTTGTGAGTGTGCATGCATGAATCAATTTAAGTAGTCTGTAGATGTATGATTTAATTTTAAAGGGAGTTTTATACTGCTGTATTATTCTTATAGCATTACTCTCATAAACCGCTGACCAAGTCTGAGACTAAGAGTGGGCCCAGCCGCACCTCGGCTCCTCTCTGAGAAGGAGTTTAGAAAGCAGGGAGGTCCATTCTGAACCTTGTGACTCAACGGGAGGGTTTCCGTATCCCCTACATACGATTTCTCTCTCTCTCTCTCATATAACCCAATTTCCTTTATACACTTTTCCTATGTACTAGATATACATATATACATATATATACATTATCCTTATCCATATAAACCGTTGACCAAGTCTGAGACTAAGACTAGACCTAGCCACACTTAGGCTCCTCTCTGAGAAGGAGTTTAGAAAGCAAGGGGGTCTAGTCTAAAACTCGTGACTCAATAGGAGGGTCCCCCTTATTCCATATACATGCAATCCATTTATGAATCATTCTAACTCAGTGTGATTTAAGTCTCTTTTATGCACTTCTATGTAGTAATAGAGTGAACCTTGCCATCTTCAAATCTGTAACTAAGTCACTGTTTTGATCAATTTTGTCTAATCACTTTATTAATCATTGATGATTGAGTGCTATTAAAAATATTATAATCAAATTCTGCAATTTGCTACAAGTAAATTCTAACTGTTACTAAATCAAACTGTGTAAAGTCACTCATTCATAGTGAATTGACATAATCAGCAGGATTCACAAACCTGCATTCGTGACACATTCCTGTTGGAGCTTAAAACAGTTGCTTAGAAATATTCCTAAATGTTATTATTTGTTCTGCATGTATAGTAGAAATACACAAAAAAGCAATGAACGCCTCACTTCCCCTCTCCACAGGTCCTTATCCACTACTATTTGGATCAGGCCAACATCTCGTCGGTGGGCTTATATAATTCCCTTGCATCTGGTTCCTCAGAGTTGGGTTCAGTCTATCCTCTTTCCTCCATTGCCCCACAGCAAGGTTTTCTTGTCTATTGTACAAAAACCTGTGAAATACACATCTGCACAATATATGCAGAAAAAATGTCACAGGATGCCTCAATGAAAGGTTTCACTGATGACTTTCCACAAAAACATGCTGGCCAGCCATTTTGCATCTTGTGGTTTCATCCACGGGTGCTAAGAGTAGGTCCAGACCGCCAAAATCTGTTCTGGTATTTTAGTGCCCATGCCCAGCCATGCTTAAGGCTTTCCTCATTACAGCTCCATCCTTTGTGGTGCTGGTCACCCCACCACAAACAAACACACAGCTCCTACACTGTACAGACCCTGGGACAAGCAAGGCAGCTTCATAGCCTTTTTTCCTCCATGCTCTTCCTTTTAGCTCTTTGATGAGGTTTAAGGAGATGGAGGAAAGGTGAGCATCTCAGTGAAGGTGATGGATTACGGCTCAGGTGGGGGGAAGTTTTGTTTTGTTGAGGTTTTTTAACATGATCAGCACTCATGGCGACTGAAAGAAGGACTGAGAGGCAAAATGTCATTTGAACAAACAATAAATGGCTTATCTACAAAAAAGAGATGGTATTTCATGGAGCTGTCAGAATGGCACAGCAAAGCAGAACTGTAAGTTAAACATCTGTGGATTCTTTCTCAGGCTTGTCACTCTTGAAAGCAATAAACAATGATTTGGTTAATACCCTAAAATAATTTCACAAAGTTTTGTCACCACATTTTCAAAATGGGTGAATCTCTACATAGGCTGATTGGACAAAAAGAAACATTGCCATTCTTCCAACCCAGTATAAAAAAAAAAAAAAAGAAAATCATAATGAGAGGCAAAGATTTTTAACTAATAAAGTCTACATGCATATTTATCCTTTTTCTTCTCTGGGGGAATTCATAATGATTTTATGATGCTGCTGAGGAGACCCTTTGGCTTGTATTGGTTTGGAAACAGAAATTCTTTGCATATCATAGTCATTAACTAGCCTAGCTAAGAATTACTCAATGTTAACCCTGACCTACATGGATTGGAAACAATTATCCCTTGATACTAAGAGCTTTTTCATTCAATAACCAAAAAAGTTATTTTTCACCCTGGACCACACTTTAAAAAAAACGAACACAAACATGTTTTCCAAATCAGCCTAAATGCAAAAACGAACATTTACCCTAAAAGCAATTTATTTAAACTGACACACCATCACTTCTCATAATATATTTGGATCTATTTCAGCAATTGTTGGAAAAAAACAGTGAGTCTTGGAGCTGAGCACTTAAAGGCTGCTGTGGCAAGTTTGCGCCATCCCATTGCTGTGCTCAGAGCTTTGTGTCATTGGTGAGGTACAGCTGCGACGTTGGAGGGCCAAGCACGCAGAATTGGGCTTGGCTACAGTCCTTGCTGCCCCCACCATGGCACAGATGTGCACCCTCTTCCTCTTGTAGTAAATGCTTGAATCACTGCCAGCAGCAGGGAGTTCTACTCTTCAAGGGGAATCATTCACACTGTCTCTCTGGCCTAGTTAAGAGAGTGAGCAAGGATTCCAGGCTTTAAGTATCTCCATGTAAGACATTAACACTACAAAAGCTTGTTTTGTAGAAATAGAAGTTTCAAACAGCAATTTCAAGAAACGAGTCAAGGTGCAAGATGAGGAAAGAGCTGCTACTTGCGTCTTTCCAAAAAGTGCTTATTCATATCCTCATGCAAAACTGCCCGGACCACATCTCTTGGGTATTTTAAAATTAACATTTTTTTCTCCACCAACTGAAAGTGATAAAAGTTGCCTATGATTTAAATATGTAATAAGAGCATGACACACTGGATTTGTGGTAAGAAGCTGTTTTTTTGCTTTCCAGCTCAAACCACAGGATCTCATCCTAAGCTAAGGACGTCACTGGATGGCAGGTGTCACCAGCCAGGGCTGGCAGGACAAGAGGCCATGGGGTCGATCCTGGGAGGGGGCACATGAGCACTCACTGCTGGGGCTGCAACCATGGGCAAGGTTGTAGAAACCCTACAGGGTGGTCTGTTGAACGAAGGGTTTGAGTTTATTTTTAGCCAAGATCAAGAAAGGAGTTTAGCCTAGATTAGATGGGGTTTTTTAGCCTGCACAGGAGGGTTTCTTGGCCTTCTGGGAATAATGTTTGAGTTGGGGAACAGACCAGTGGGAAGGAAGTTGGGCTGCGGTAAACTGCAGAGATGTTGAAGGAGATGTTTCTGAGACAGAAGGGAAATGAGTTGTGTTAGGAGGGAATAGTGAGGGCGAAGGACAGAGCAAGCTGGTGAACGGCAACTGCTTACATGTGCAGCAAAAGGAGGGACAAAGAGCATGTGGAGACACTGCCCTCTCTTTGGATTTCACACTCCGGCTTATGCAGCTCCCCCTCCTCAGGTAAGGTAGCCACAGCAAATAAAACATAAGGTGTACATCCCACTGCAGAGATATTTTAGCTTCCCCAACAGCTTATTCTGTTTTTTCCTTTTAATTTGACAGTGTTTGCTAGCTCAGAACTCTATAGGCTGGATTGATGGGTCAAGGCCAATTGTATGAGATCAACAAGACCAAGTGCCGGGTCCTGCACTTCGGTCACAACAACCCCATGCAATGCTACAGGCTTGGGGAAGAGTGGCTGGAAAGCTGCCTGGCCGAAAAGGACCTGGGGGTGTTGGTAGACAGCCGGCTGAACATGAGCCAGCAGTGTGCCCAGGTGGCCAAGAAGGCCAACAGCATCCTGGCTTGTATCAGAAATAGCGTGGCCAGCAGGAGCAGGGAAGTGATTGTCCCTCTGTACTTGGCACTGGTGAGGCTGCACCTGGAATGCTGTGTCCAGTTTTGGGCCCCTCAATACAAGAAAGACATTGAAGTGCTGGAGCGTGTTCAGAGAAGGGCAATGAAGCTGGTGAAGGGTCTCTAGCACAGGCCTTATGAGGAGCGGCTGAGGGAACTGGAGTTGTTTTGCCTGGAGAAGAGGAGGCTGAGGGGAGACCTTATCGCTCTCTACAGCTACCTGAAGGGAGGTTGTGGTGAGGTGGGTGTCGGTCTCTTCTCCCAAGTAACAAGCGATAGGACAAAAGGAAATGGCCTCAAGTTGCACCAGGGGAGGTTTAGACTGGGTATTAGGAAAAATTTCTTCACCAAAAGGGTTGTCAAGCACTGGAACAGGCTGCCCAAGGAAGTGGTGGAGTCACCATAGAATCATAGAATCGTTTACACTGGAAAAGACCTTTAAGATCATCCAGTCCAACCGTTAACCTACACTACCAAGTCCACACTAACCAATCAAGGGTAGACTAGACTAAACCATGTCCTGAAGTGCCACATCCACCCGTTTTTTGAACACTTCCAGGGATGGTGACTCCATAGTGGTTTCATGGTGAACTTGGCAGTGCTAGGTTAACGGTTGGAGTTGATGATCTCAGAGGTCTTTTCCGACCTAAATGATTCTATGATTCTATGGTCATGAACTTGCAGAAACTTTGCCTGGAAACCACAGGGAAAAGCAGTAGAGTCTTGGCAAGGGATGGCACAGTTGTAAAGCTTCTTTCCTGAGCTCCCTGAGCAGAGCTGTTCTCCTCTGAATTCACTGCCCATGCTGTGGAGACCGGAGCAGTGACCTTTCTTCTGCAGCCTGGAACAGATGAGTTTGAGCCTGTTCACAGAGGGGGAGCATGAGGGAGGAAGGATATTTCTGTCTGTTGATCATCACCAAGAAAATCTTTCAATAAATGAGAAATTGTTATTTGTTTGGTATGGGACAAGATTGCATCCAGATTCTTCCTCTGTTGGAGTTCGGTTGTATTTTATTTCACTTGTGTAACAATCCTGGCCCTATCTCAGAGGGGAGGGTTTGCATTTTGGATAATTGCCTGATAAATGGTAGGATGGGACCCCTCAGCACTTCCCCATGCAGTGCATGTAGCTTGTACCACAGGGCTTTTTTCAAGGGGGTGGAGTTGTGGGAGAGGGAAAATGTTACATTTTTCACAATACTTAATACACTGTGACTCAGAGACCATTGGGGTCTCATTTTGGCTTCATTCAGCCCATAATTAATTCCTTGCCCCTTTCTCTAGAAGTCGCGGGTGGGCGACACCATTTTGCACACAGCAGATGGCTCTGCGACATGGATCATACTTGGGCTACGGCTGGAATTTCTCAAGTTAGAATTGAACAAATTAGGTCCCAAAAGCACAGCCAAAGGTTGGGGGGTTGTGGGTAGGTTTGGTTTTTTTTTTTTCCTGGGGATTTCTCCATGAGGGTCCTTTTTGCCACTGTCTCACAGTTAAGAAAAATAGTCATCCCCACAGTCCCTGAAGCTGCTGCAAAGATCTGTAGACAGCAGCTGATTCTTTAAGGTAGCTGGCAGGGCCCTGAGGGCACCAGTAAGCCTCACTGGACCCTGACCAACCTCCCATGAGACCTCCCAGACACCCACAGTACCCTGAGAGAAGTCAGGGGATGGAGACAAGAATGGAGGCCATTTCCCTAATATCATCCTGCTTAGGAGGACCAAGAAGCAAGAGCTGCCCTGTGGGCTTGGCACCCAGGAGAATGGAGACAAGCTGCATTTGATGGAGCAAAAGATGGCCTGGAGGCATGTCACCTGTGAGACACAGCTGATAGGAAAGGTGCCCAGACATCAGCTGGGCACATGTTCTTCCCATGTTCTTTGTGGCTCTCTATAACTGGTTTCTGCTAGTAGCTCCTTACAGAAAATGCTTGCAGGGGCTGAGAGTGGGAATTGGGGGGAAAGTAACTGAAAGAAACTGTGGAAGAGATTTGAAGAGAATGTAAAAGCACAGCAAACTGCTTTTCTGATGATTATAAACCCAACATATAACAGAAATCCTCTCTTTGATTCTCACTCCAGCAACTGATCTTATTGTTACAGAGGTAGTTTGTTAAACTCTCATGTCACAGACAGGGTCATGATCTGACCAATAGCCTGTCCCCAGGAAAACTCAGGTTCAGACCCCAGGTCTGAAGGTCCTAGAGATTAAAATGAATGGTGCCCAGATGGAAAGCAGTGTTAAAATGTTCACCAGCACACACTCCACACAGTCTCATGAATGTGACTGTACCTACTTCAGTGGAGCAATGCAGGACTTTAGCATGGCTGGAGGGGTCACCTGTAGAGTTTGTGAGCTGTTGCTGTTACTCTGCTATTGATGTAGTAACAGCAAAGTAGAGATGTGAAGATGTAAAAAGAAGAGAGGGGAGCAGTTAACCTCCCTCAGACATATGAACAAAACCAAGTTTTTGTCCTTATAGTACCACAGGGGAAAAAAAAAACACCACCACATTTTTCACAACAGCATTGTCTCTCTTTAAATCTTTACAACTCTTTTAGAAAACACCCATGGTCCAGAGAGCACTGAAATTACTCAACAAAGACTGGAAACACAGGCCTGTCGGTGAGCTCTCAGGCTGTATCACCAGATCATTTGGGATCTTCATCCAGCTGAATCTTCTGAGTAAAAATTATGTTCTTCGTTTTTCAATCCAAAGCCACAGCCTCTAGCAAAAACAATATCTGGGCAAGCTAAGCTGAAAGCCTTTGCTTTGAGCGCTGCTGGGAGGAAAGGCGAAGGGCGATAGCGTAGCCGGCGGTGCCATCTAGCTGCTGTGCTGCCTCCGGGTGATGCTCGCCATGGTGGTGGGCCCGTCAGCCTGCATGGACCTTCCTAAAACAACTTCTAGTTATTATTCCTTCCGCCGGAAAACAGGTTTGTTTTCACTTGGGGCATGAGATAAAAGGCTGGTGTTTCTGCACCAGTTGTGTTTTATTATACTTTCAATCCATTCTTGTTTTATTCATCCTGCTTCTCTCCTTTCTTCTGATTTTAATCAGTTGTGATTTTAGTCAGATGCTGCTGTGATTACCTCTAATTCTCTTTCCACCAGTACTGGAAATACTCCCCCCTCCCTTCTTACTACCTGCATGCCATCAGCCAGCCTTCCCATCCCTTTGACCTTCCTGGTAATAAATGTAACTATTAATTTCACAAAACAGACAAGGGCTCCTGTGTGGTAGTTTCCAGCACCTTTAGAAAAATAAATTGCCAGACTCATTCCTCAGGCAATCCAGGTAGCCCTGGATTTTCTCGACAGCACAACAGAACCCATTGTCTTTGTCCCCTCTCTGATGTCCCAATAAACTGACAATAAGGAAGGGATTATCTAGCCAAATTTTCATATTTCTCTGCCACTATTCAAAAGGGATATGTGAAATAACTTAGGCAATTAGCAAACCTTTTAATGCAGATGAGGACTGTTACTTATGAAGGTTTCAGCAGTTCTAAAGAGGATTTCATTTTGAAAGCGTTCACCTCCCAGCAGACTCCATAAGCCACAGAAGACCTCCTGGACGCTCACATCATCCAAGGATCCAGGCTTTAAAGCCATCCAGCACCTGTGCAAACAGAGCTAATATTACACAGGCAGTGTGCCCTGCCATAACATCCACCATGCTGGGTTTCGTGCAAAGGACACACATCTTTCCAAAGGGATACAATGCAGTGGTGTTCAGTGATGACAGTGTACCTACATGGCGAAAAACTAACATAAAGTGATCTCAGGTCTCACAACAGCAGCAGAGGATGCCTGAGTTTCTGCCATGGTTCATCATGAGGTACTCTGAGCAGCCAGCCGTCTAGCCATGGGGGCAGATACTGCATTCTGATTCATACATGGCAGATGTGAAATATCTGTAACTCAGTTAGAGCTCATTAGCCACTCATGATTCCTCTTCCTTTTCCAGGAATTGGTCTATGCCTCCAGAATATGGCCCATGCATCTGCCATGGTGTGTGAAATGCAGCCAAAAATCCAGGGACTTTGCTTGGCACTCAGAAAAGGATCCACTGGGAGGGGGCTGATGGGCTATCCCTGGAAAAATCACATGCTACACAGCATCAGCAGCCAGCTCCTCTAATTTTGCTTGGGGGTTTGCCAGTGTCTATGCATTCATTCCTCCGGAACATGACAAAGGAGAGGTGGCAGTGGTGGTGTGATAAAAGAAGGAAATGAATGGCTGAGTTAATGGTAATGACAGACCAACTCGAGCTAGCTGGAAACCAGAACAATGCAGGATAAGCTGTTCCTAACACATTCATCAGATAACTGAAAACCACATTTATTTGAAGAGGATGAATGCGTGTAAATGCAGACAAGCAGAACTCAGAAAGGAGCTCTGTAAACCGTCCTGTCTGAAGCACCTCTATGCTAGGAAACCCCTCTACATTACAGAGTGTTCACCTTAACCCATTTCTTCAGTATTGATCCCAGTAATTTCCTTCTGGCCAGAACACAAATGCCTTAAAGATATTCAGCCCTGCCTTGAATGTGCATCACTGCTTTGTTTGTAGTATGGGTGACAAAGCAAGGTGTTGGGCTGTGACTGGAGATAGGAGCACTGGCTTGGCCTTTCACATTGCAGTGAAAGCTTGATCCTTTGCATTGTAAGACCCTGTTTTCAAGCACTTACAATGTTGCCAAACTATAACCATTTGGAATGAAATTTTCCATGCCAGGTATCTGCCTCAGCCTGAAGTTTTTGGAAAATGTCCACAAACTCAGCCGTTTCCAATAAGGAGGGTAAGGAAAAATTCATTGTTTTGTCCAAGTTAAAAAGCAGTTGTGACCTTTTCTTTGAAAAGCTTTGGCACCCGTCTTCCTTGGAGCAGGAACTTGTTAGAGGGTTGCCTTTCATCAGAGATATCCCTTTTGCCCTCCTGAAAATCTGCCCAAATTTGGCTACATTATATGCCTTTGGAAAGCTGAATTGACACATGCTCAGTGGATAACTAAGAGATTCCTTTCATTGTAGCAATTGAACCCCTGAAGTTTTCATCTTCCCTGAGCAGGTTTCAACTTTGGGTGAAGCAGGACTTCCCTTGCAGTTTCAGCTGCAGACTTCCACAGCCTACGACAGGGCCAAGTACCTGAAAGGAGAGCCAGGAGCCTGTCTCTTTTGCGCTCTCAGTGATATTCATTGGGGTGAGACAATGTGAAGGAGAAAAATTCCTGGATTCAAAAGCAGAAAGGACAAGAGCCAGACGTGTGGGTGGTGATGAGGGAGGGGAAGACTCAGGAATCCTCCCAACAAGACAAGCAGAACGACAGGACCGGGGATGGTACATGGATGTGGAATAGTAATGTGGGGTGGAGGGCTGGGCAGTGGTAGGAGGCAGAGCGACATAGTGGCTGTGGAAGATCGGTGAAATGAAGCAGGAGAGGAGAGGAGAGGAGAGGAATTGGCCAGAAAAGTCTTTTCTCACCTGAAAACTTAGTTCCCTGAAACAAGCCACAGAGCCCAGGGTCAGCATTTTTGCCTGCCACATCTAATGTGTGAAATGCATAGCCTCAGCCCAGACACCAAAATGAGTATGTATCCTTTACATTATTCTTCACAGCTATTCAGTAAAAAGGGACTAATTTCCTTCACCTCTGAATGATGCTGTAAAAATGAATTAAAGACCAGCTATAAAGACAGAGTGCCATGGGAAAAAAGTGCATTAGAAAATCGATAACCCTTGATTTAGGGCAGAGCTTGAATACTGGGACATAATAAAGAGGTATTTTATAGTAGAGGACAGAGCTGAAATTTGACAGCTAACTTTAATTCTAGCATTTCCTTAGCTGTTTGCTCTTAAGATGTCAAAGTCAGGTGTTACACTTGTAATGTTAGCTTTGTTTTAATTTTCTAATCTTCTTGGCAGTGCTGGCATTGTCCATAGGCACTGAATGTGTGTGCCAGCTTGTGCTTCAAAATCCAGAACAGCAACAAGCATGGATAGTGATACAAGTTGGGATCTGGTGTTCAGACTGGTTATTTAGAGATGAAAAATTGGGGCAGAAGTTGTTCAGAAAGGTAAGCAAGACTAGACTCTATCTTCTAGAAGGCTGATTTGAACTGAAGAAAACAGCTGATTACTCTGGAAAAAGAGGTGATCCTGGGAAACTCTCCTTCTCTCTACAGCATTTTCTTCAAACTTTTTTTTCAGGGATACTTAGAATGTATCATATAGTGTATATATGTGTGTATATATATATACTTAGAAAGTATATGTAAAAGAAGCACATCTATCATACCATTAGATTTACATTCACTTTATAGGAGTTTGCATTTCCACCAGAAAATTTGTAGGCTCTTGCAAATTAAAAAAGCTTTGAAAAATCTGACTAACATTTTTGGAAAACAACTTTTGACCCATTGACATGTGTGTTGACACAAGGAAGCATTACAGACCTCAACATGTATTTGCCTGAAGTTCTTCATACTGTATTTGCTAAACGCTTATGGCTCTGACATGGGCACCCACACTGTTTCCTGAGACAGGGACTGGGGATGATAAGGACAGCCCCATGCCTCAAACTTGTGGAGACTGGACTAATGGCAAGAATTTGTTAATGTAAGAATGATGATAGCACAGTTATGTTTGATACTAAAGAAACGATTTTATAACAAAAGCTGGGTTAGCTCAGTTGGTTAGAGCATGGTGCTAATAACGCCAAGTTCACAGGTTCAGTCCCTACTTACTGCAGGGAGGTTGGGCTCGATGGCACAAAACTCCTGTCTTGAAGAGTGACCTCCATCAAGCCCTGCTAATTCCTGCAGCCTCCTGTGCAACAAGAATACTCTCAGCTGCTTGCTGCTTCTGAAAAAAGCCCCTCTGTTTTTCTTCAGATCTCTTGCAGTGGCTGCCTACATTGCTAGCCTCATTGATGGCCCAGATCCAGAGCCAGTCCCTCTGAAGGCCATTGCTTTCTGCCCTTACAGACTTCCCTTAAGGGAACAAGCATGCCTGCGAAGCCACTGAGCACTGAGGAAGTCTGACTTGGTGTCTCAAATCTCTTGCAGAGACCGACAGGCTGACTCAGAAGCTCCTGTGCAGCCATTCTGCACCTTTTGGTCACTCAAAGGTCCTTTGAAAACCACCAGGTGTCATTAGCGTATGTTAACGACTGCTTAGCATTTGCTGATAGTTCCCAGATGGGAAATGTTGCTCTGCATTGAGTGGGTCCAAAATAAGCAAAGGAGACTTTGAGAGTTACTGAGCAGCTTGGCATGCATCCCTTATCGGCCCTGACACCAGAGAACCTATCAACATATCAGCAAATGGGGAAAGGCAGAGGCAGAAATGGCAATTTGCCAAAATATTGATTCAGAGATGCACAGAAATATGCAGTCCTGCCTCAGCCATACTGGCACAAGGTCAGAGCCAGCCTAGAAGACTGTTCTGTTCTTAGCGGGCTGAGGAAACAAAACCTTTTTCTTACATTTATTTTGGGGTTATTTTTGACTGCCTGGGAGGTGCTCAAATATTATCTGATGGGAACTACACAAGCACTGAGGCTGAATAGGTGACACATTTTTTCTTGAGGGAGACATGTCTTATATATACAAGAGTAGCCGTAATTACTAGGCAATTTTTACCTTAAACTATCACCACCAAAGGAGCCTTTGTAACTATTATTTCCCAAGAGGTCTCTGGACCTGGGAGGCTTTCATGGTTACTTATTTGCATGCCACGTGGGGAGAGGACATTAACCTTGCTGAATTTATCCTATCCATCAGCCTTTGGGCAACCATCTGTGCTTCTCTCTATCCAGCGGACTAACTACAGAGGGGCAACAAGGCTTTTTTCTCACTGTCCTCATTCTTACAGAGTCAGTAAAATTTTCAAAGCATCAGAAGCTCAGAAGCGCAGGAAACTGCTCTCACCACAGTCTGGAGTGTGGGTTCAGCTTGAGTGAATATTCAGATGCTTCTCCAAAGCTTATCTGGCCTAGCCAAAACCTCCTGAATTTACAAAATTGGGCTGGGCATTTTATGAGAACAGGATCTCTTACAAGATTTTCAGTATTTCCTCTGCTGACTAGAAAATACCATGAGATCAGCTTGGAAACCAGAATAATTTCTTTTGATTAAAAATGGATCATAATTTTTCAAGATCCTAAAAAGATTCAAAGTCAATTGGCTTGTAGAAATCAATTGAAATGGAGGAGGACGACGTCTTTTATCATGCCCTCCTTAATCCAGTTTGCTTTTCTCCAATGGCATCCAAAGTAACTCTACCCTTGGCAGCCGTGTTTCCCATTTCAAACCCAACCTTCCCCTTGCTCCGACGTTGCCTTGCTGCTGCAGCACCTTCTCTTGAAATAAATTATTAACAACTTGTAAATTCTAAGCCAGCAATTATTCTCTGAAAGGTCAGGCAGATCAAATGACTTCCACATCAGCTCAAAGCTCCTCCACCAAAAATGAGATGAAAGCACTGGTGTGCCTGATCCTCATTTTGTCCTGCATCCCAGGTTTCAAAGGCTACCCTTTGGTTTTGAGTCTGAGGATGGGCAGTCAGATAACTTGGGTTTTTCCATGGGGCTGACTGTCTGTCTGCTCTTTTGAGCACATACGTCAGGTCTTTAGCATTTACAATCCTTAGGGTGGCTTTTTTGCTGTGTATACAACTGAGCTGGATTTATCTCTGCAGCAAAAACTGAAATGCCATCTCCCAGCAAAGCCTGGATGAAGTTTTGCTGAGAAACATGGCTGGCACTTTTTCACTGAAGAGTAGGTGCAGCAGCTACATCACACCACTCATTACACTTTCACCTGGCACACACCACCCAGTCTCCTGGGGAACATTTCAACAGCAAAGGTTACTTGCAGTTCTTAGAAACTTTCTGCAGAAGAGGCTGTTTTCCTGTTGTTGCCTCCAATAGCCACTCTGGTCACTGCAAACAGATGAAATGTAGATGCCAAGTGTGCTGGAGATCAACCTTGCTGTGACCCACAGGAGGGGGCCAGGAAGTCTGCAGTGTCTGCTCATACCTGCTCTGTCTTCTTATTTTCAGTTTGCTTTTATTATTTGTTTCTCCCCTGGTGAGTGGTTGACTTTGATGTCTGAGTTGTCCCTTTAATGACCCAGGAGATGGTCAGTAACTAATGGTGATCTGCTTTGTACATAGACTGTCACATTCCCCCATCAGTGCCAGTGGGAGTTAACGAAGGTGATCAGAATGGGGCTGCTTTTGCTCCTGTTGGGTTGTCAGTTGGGTGAGCTGCAAGCAAAAGCACGGATGCATCTGCATACAGCCTCTTCTAGGAGGCAGTAGCAGCAGTGTTAGAGCTTTTTTCACACTCCAAGGAAACCCAGAGTCAACTTCGAAGAATAAAACACAGTGGCTGTGACTAATTCAGAGAAAAGTGAGATCTGGCCAGGCCTGGACTGCATCCACACATCACAGCTAGAGAAGCTGCAGCACTGCCATAATGAGAAGAAGCAGCCACTGATCCCACAGAACAAGTTAATGGGTAAAAGCTGCTTCAATATCCTGCTCTGAACTACAGCTCTTTATCTTAAAAATCCTGCTCAATTTCAAAACTTGCAGAGATTAAAGAATTTGAGAGGGGAAGTCTCCCAGCAGCAGACAGATAAGAGAGTAAGTTCACTGGCCACTTTAATGCATACAGTAGAGACTAACTGTACAACAGCATTGTAGGTGATCTGCAATCCTTCTGCCAGTCGTTTCATCTGTACTGCCTGGCTTCCTAGCACTGTCATGTTGAAACCCAAAAGATGGTACAACACCAAGCCCTTGGGAAAACACTTTGGTGGGGGCTGGTGTTTGGTATGGTGATCTAAGGTGAACAAGTTGCCATGGGTTTAATTCAACTCCTACATATGCAAGTCTTCCTTTTCAGGACGTCAGAGCTAGCTACTGACATAATATGCATACATCTATATTTGTATGAATATATAAATAAAATGGGGACTCTTCTGGCAAGACATGACCAAAACCAAGGGAAGCTCCCTTTAGTCAATAGATGAATCACCTCTCCCAGTGCAAATCTGAGACCAATGAGGCTAACTCAGTTGTTGGATATATAAACTAGAACAATGGCATCATACTGACGTATTTTAGACACTGCTGAGATCAGGAATGAGATGTTGTGCCACCTGCAACCCCAGAAAGATGATGGAAGCAACTAGAAAACTGTCTGGAGAATGTTTCAGGGGGAAAAAAAAAAATAAAAAAGATCTTTGCTGTAAAATTACCAAACCAATCTATAGAGTCTATTAAACAGAAGGCTTGGGGAAACTTAACGGCACTCTATAGCTCCAAGTGTTAAGAAGGAGGTGTGCATTTGAGAGAGGGCTATTCAAACTAGCTGAGAAAGAATGAGATCCAGTTACTGAAACCAGGTATGAAAAAAGCTTCAGCTGGAAATAGAAATAAAGACTTAATGATGAACACAGGTATCCACCAAAGCAGTTGTATTTGTGAGGTGGATCCTGTGTTCCTGGAAATGCAAATCAAAACTGACTTTTCCTTAAAAATATCCTCTCAGGACCACCTCCTCAAACCAGTTATTAATACAGGCAATTTTAGACAGATTAAACTAAATGATCTCTAAAAGACCAGACTTTCTGGTCTCATAAATCTGCAACAAAAAAGCAGCAACAGAGAGGTTGTTCTTGGATTTAAGCTGCTTAGTTAGCCCCTAATGCTTGAAGCTGAAGTAATATCTTTGAATTTCAGGGGGATTATGCTGCTGCCTAGGTGTTAAGAAGTCATGCAGGTGGGTACCAAGGATTTATTCAAATTCCTTTCTGCTGTCACACCCTGGTATGGCTCAAGCTGTTAGAGAGATGCAACATTCCCTGCACATGATGGTGTCAGCACATAGCAAATAATTGCTGATCACAACAGAGCCTCAGGTCAGGTATATCTGGGCACAGCGGAGTCTCAGTGAAAGAGCTGCAGTCTTTCCTTTCTGAAAGTTGACATATGTGTGCTTTAAATACGTATGTCTGTCCTGCAATCATTCCCTTCAAAGGCAAAGAACTGCCTCCCTCCAAAGAAATCTAGGCAGGGAAAAGGCAAAGCTTCATCAAGGAAATACAACTCAAAAGACAGAACTTTATAGGAAGGCATTTTCTACAGTTTCCCTCTCCATCAGTCTCAGACCTCTTCCAGCAAAGCCCGAAGCCCATCTATCAGCTCTGGACTGCGCAGGGCCCCCCAGCAGTATGTGAAGTTCAGAGGACACAGGGGAGCGGTCATAGGGCACCTAGGATTTCTCCTTAACCAAACTATAGTGGAATAAAAACCCTAAAATACCCAGAAGAATACCAGCAAAACTCAAACAGAGGGCAAGGGAAATAAAAATTAAACCAGTGGAAGGCTGGACCTGTGTCACTCTCCCTGCCAGACATCTGTCCTGTGTCCTCCTCTCCAGCACACAGCACGGTTCATGTTCCTGCTTCTCCTGGTCAGAAAACCTTGACAACAAACTCAGTGACCAGTTTAAGGATCCAGGTGAAGTTTTGGGAAATGGCATTTTTTGTGCCCTCAGATGGCACACAAATGTCATGGGTTTTGTGGTAATGTTTAACTGGCACCTTTTCACTGTGAGCTGATTGTTAACATGGATTTCACACCACTGAAAGAATGTGTGAAGTCTACAAAGAAAGACATTGTCTGCTTTGTTTAACAAATTACATTATTTCCCTTCTGCCTAGCAACCCATAACAGGGCCAGAGGATTTGTAACAGGGAGCTAGAGTGAGCTAGCAGGACAGAGCATTTCAAACTAGCAAACAGATCTCATGCTTTCATTGCATTTTACAGCTCAGACAAGAATTTGTAAAAGGATAAAAAAAGAACGGCTCTCTCAATCCAATAATTATAAAAGAACTCCATAAACTCGGATGCTTACCAGTTCATCAGAACTGTAAGGAAATACAGCTTTCAACAGCATTTCAAAATACATTTTTTGAAAGACTAATTGCTTTGTATATGCAGAGAGTAAGATAATCACCTTACCATGCCCTTAATTTCCATGGTAAGAACTAATATAATAATGCAATAATGTTACTGTAAACATTAACAGATCCATAAATCTGGGGCATTTTCTCACACTTCTTCATAGTCATCATAATTCTCTTTATGTTTCTGATATGCTGAAACTGAAAAAAAAATCTGCATTTTAAAACTTCCTCATTTTATGCCTTGGAGTTATTAGGCTTGCTTACAGCCAAGCCATATAAGTGAGGCTGTGTCACTAGTGTAGAGGGTACAACGGGATGAAAGCAAGAGGCTGGTAAAGGATTAAAACTGCCAGCTTGACCAGCAGCTGACTTGTAGGTCTTGTACATGCAATAGAGTTGAGGAGGAGAAGGGGGAACACTGCTATAACACATGTAGATTTGTTTGTCAATCCAGAATGACCTGATGAGATGACAATGCACTGGTGAGACCAGAAAGCATGTCAGGGAACAGCAAGAACTAGACGCTTCGCAGGGGACAGCAAGCCAGAGCCAAGTGTGACAACAAGGCCACTAAGGGCTAACAACACCCATAGCCCAATCCCACAAGTCCATGGATGGTAGCCAGGGTCAGCCACAGCCCATGGATCATCAGACAGGTCCACCATGACAAGGCAGAGCTGAGGCCAAGCTAAGAAGGCAAGTGAGCAATTGGGGTGAGGATGAGCAAGGTACAAGACCGGGCACTGGCATTCCCACAACACAGCTCAGGAAAGCACCAAGGGTAAGGGCCTGAGCTTGACTGCAGGTGCTGGGCAAAGCAGAGGAGACCCCAGCCAGGCTTCCCACTGTTCTTTCACACTGACTTTATTCTCAGCGGTCGGATCCCAGGTTGCCCATTTGCATCAGGTGAGAGCTGGCCCTGAGCCCAGGCAGCTCAAGCCCCAGGAGATAGGGACGAGGCTGCAGAGCCCTTGGTGCATGCAGGGCATGGACAACACATATGACTTGATGCCTTTCCAGCTTCTTCCTGGGATGGAAGGGGCAGAGAGGGATTGACTATGTTCACATACATCTCTTTGGGTCACCAGATTTAAAGACTTCAGAAGAATCTCCTATCAGTATGGTTTAAAACACCCACAAAGAGGTGGTGCTTGGTGCCCCCAGAGAAGTCACAGCCAGCAGATGCTGTGACACATGTGAAATGTAGCTCAGCTCAAGGGAAGACCAGGCAAGTACATAGAAGAGAAATCCATTGAGGGTTACTAAATACATAGAAAACACAACCAGCTGAAGAAACTCCCAAGCAGACGTTAGGAGACTGCTCCAGGGAAGCATCCTATTTGCTTTTCCTGACTTTGCTCTTCCCTGTCTATCACCTTACAGCCACTGCTGGAGACAGGATACAGAGCTGCAGGAGACCTTGGTCTGACCCTGGACAGCTGCTTTGATGAACTTCCTAGTCACACTAAAGGATCAGTTTCATCCCTTTTAAATTAGGATTGATTCAGGCTCCCTACACAGTTATTAGAAAGCGATGAACCTCAGCGAAAGGTTCTCTCAGCTGAGACTCACTTTCCTCCATTCATCATATGAAGACCATTTCCTCAGAGTCCCAGTGCTCTGTAGGATGAATCCAGGTCCTAATATTGTTTCCAATCTTACTGGAAAAAAAAAGACAATAAAAAAATTTTTTTCAAGGTCCTTATCTCTTTGCGAATTACACATGAAAGTTTAAATACCTTATTTTCTCAAACAATTGCAAAACCGGACACCTAATTTGACTCCTGCTGTAAATGATATAGTATTGTGAAAAGCTCATCTGAGAAGACATCTGATGGGAATCTTGATAAGAATAATTCTTAGACATATAAATAAGTTATTCTTTGTACAGACAAATGTTCTGTTTTCTTGATCTTGCTCAGGTAAGAAATTTTTGGGGAAATATTTTTGTATACTGTAGACATACATTACATTATCTCCTCTATATTACAGGTAAGTTCTAAACAGGCATGGCCCTGTGAGTTATCACAGGGTCCCTTTTCCTGGTACTGCTTCTTTTATTGCTCTGCCTGAAAAGGCATTTATCCCTGCCCAATTAAACAAACTTCATTAGGGACAGGCAGAAGAAAGCCACAAACAATTAAAAATCTCTCTACAAATGGCCTAGCACAGGATGTCCCACCTGGAGCTGTCTGCACCCAGTTGGTCAGAAGACATCAGAAGGTGTCTGCAAAACAGATAGAAAAAAACAAGCACACACTCACAGCCACACACAGACGAGGCAACAAAATCAGGGGAAATACAAATATTAAATGAACATGCAAAGCTTGGCACAACTTTCATTTAATTTTAAGGGAAAGCCATCATTGCAATACAGCACAAGAAGGCCTTGAATGTTTTTTTCCCCAAACCTGGGATAGTTCTGTGGGCTTTTAAGCACTATAATAAAAATTTAAAACAAAAAAAAAAAATCATGGTGTTCAAGTTGTCTTTTAAAAGCTGGGATTTAGAACTTAGATTAAAATCTAGGCAAGTAGTGCAACCCCAGGTACTTGGTAATTAAGCAATACATTTAATTTTTTTGTCATGGGTAATGCACCTATATACAGAGATGTGGACTATGCACACACATGCAAAGTAGTGGTGAACTTCATTTCTGTTCCCCACATCACATGGATTCTGTGATTATTTTAGCAGCAGCATTTGTTTTTCCTTATTTCCATTGTTTAATTAGAACAAAAACAACCTGCAACCTCACTCACAAAAATCATAAATCTCCCAGTTCAGTAGTTTGTTCAGCCAAATTGTATTCGAGCTCTTGGGCAGTTATGAGAGCTCAGGCAGTCCAGGAAGTGTTTATACAGATAAGAGATTTGCAGGGGGACTCGGGGGAGGCATGATTCGTGTGGGATTTCAGTTATTCCGGGGCTCAGACGGACAACAAGCACGGCAGGGATTGCAGAGAGAGCTGTGGGTATAATAGCACCACGCAACCTTGGTCCTCTTTTAGGGGCTTTCTTCTGCTTGAGATACCAAGCAGATGCACTGAGTAACAGGCTGGGAAGGTTTGGTCTCATGTGCATGTCCAGATTCAGGACTGAGAGGCTCGCAGCAGAGCCATTCACCTGCAGGCAGATCAGCAGCGGCGCTGTAGCAAGCATCACGTCAAGAATGATGAGCAGGCAACTTGAGGAAGCATGAGCACCTTTCACATTGCCCAGAAAGCTTGTAATGGAAGAGTTAAATAAATGCATAGCACGTTGTGTGGCTTACAAACAAAAGCCAAAGTAAACAAAAAGCAATAACTTATCCCTCAGAAGTCATCGATTTCCCCTATTCTCACACCAAGTGCTGCAGCATCAGGAATCTGTGTCTGCAGTCAGCACCAGGAAATCCTGACTCATGGGGTCTAAAGCTCAAAGGGATCATTAACTGCAGCAGAATAGCACATAGGCAGGAGCACGGCTGGGAATGAGACACACAGGAACCTCATGTGGACAGAAGGAACCCTATAAAAAGGACAGTAAATGAAAGAAGGCATCAAGCTTATTCCTCTGCTGCTTTCACACTAGGAAAGTGAGCCACAGCTTCAGAGGGCAATGGGCAGAGAGAAATGTGAAAGAATGCATCAAGGTGCTGAGAGCTTGAATTCCGGGGCATTGATTTTATGCGATTAAATGCAGCAAAGACAGCTCTTTCTAAGCTGTTAAAATAATAAAGGAAAACTTAAAGTTTCTTAAAGTAATTAAAGGAATACGCCACCAAAGTTTCTAAATGAATTTGCACTGGGAAGCTTTTTGAAGTTGCTGAATCCAATGTAAGAGCACAGGAGTACAGTGGCAGGGAATGCCTTCCTACTTGCACACAGTGAGCAAGTAATTTAATTAAATGCAAGTAATACAGGAAGTTTCCTTAACCCAGCCAGGGGACACACTGTGATCCTGAAAAGGAAGGTGCTGAAGGAGCACAAAAATTGCATAAATTCGTGATTTCATGGTCCATGTAAAAGTTGTTAAGAGCTAGGTAAACAAAGTTATTTTCCCAGTAGCATGAATGCAGTGGGAAGTGAAAGGATTAGTTTGATTTGTGACAGAACACTTATAAACCATGCTAAGGGCTTAGGCCATGCAGATGGGGTGTTTTTCAAAGCATAGCTCTTGTAGCCATGTTTCTTTGGCTGTTCAAAACTGAAAATTTTTAAGGACATTTCAGGATATCTGGTTGAAACGCCTGCCTGGAGATCTGCAGCTGTCACACAAGCAAGGCTGTCTGACGCATTTCAAGAGTGAAGGTTGAAGTCAGTGTTGGTTGAATTGCATAGATTAACAGAGAAGTTGTGGAGATGAAGTAAGAGTGCCATAGGACAGTATAGAATCACTAGGAAGTCCTGGCCTCTTGATTTGTGGAACTAAATAGCACAAATGTAAAGGCAAGGTTTCTATTTGGGCTTAGCAAATCTCTGCTCAGATACAAAAGGATGTGCAAATCTGTCCAAGTATTTGGACCAAGCAGCTATGAAATATAGTCCAGAAGAGATAACTGGGGGACAATAAGGTTCGAAGCAAAAATCCACAACAGGAAATACATGTTAAAAATGCAGGTGCTGTATCTGATTGACCAGGGACATAGATTGAGTTATTATAGACAAAGACCTTAATTCAATGTACAGCCACAGATGAAAGCTGCTTTTGAGCTGATACCAAACATACTACACTTTTATATTTAAAGAGACAGGTTTTTAATTGAGTGATTTAAAACATGCTTTTAGGGGTGAATCCCATGTTATTGCTTTTCCAGATCTACGTCACTATAGGTGGCTCCTTTATTTATACAGCTCAAATGAAATTGCTGGTTATCCAAGACACCATCCCAAGGTCTACCATGAGCTCGCAGCTTGCTTCGGATCCACCTGCGACTTTGAGGTGACAGTTTGCAGAGCTGTCTAGACACAGGCAGGCCCCATTTTGCATGTCGAGAAGAAAAGGGTGATAAAAAGCCAGGCTCTTACTCAGATAGTTTATAGTAGACCTTCATCTTCTCTAGACTGGCTACAGGAGCAAGGGCAAAGGCACATGGATCATTTAGGTTATGTGCATATACATTCTGCATATGCTCCAGGAGCAAGGCAGAGTGCTGGTGGTTATACTCTAACACCAGATTTTCCCAGGTTTTGCCTTGCCTTACAGAGGATCCAGATGCACTGGGGATTAGCAGGCATGATTCCCTATCCCTATCATGCTGCTCCTCTCTGATAGCTGTGTGCAACAGGGCACCCAAACCCTGCCTTCATCTTCACCCATTTCTCCTCTTTCAGTTCAAGTTGGCATCTTCCTTCCAACCTCTCCCAGGTAGGTCCTGAACAAAGCTAGGAGTCAGCTCCTTGCTCCTCAGCTGAATTGCAGATACAACTAATGTACAAATCACCTAGTGTTGTGTTTCATCTGCTGCTTTCTGTTTGCAAAGTCTCCAACTCAAAGCAGTGAGCATTACGAGACACTATCAGACACACGTACCTATGCCTGTGGTCCCACAGCCTGTGACCTGCTGTGACAGAGTCGCTGACTCCTTGCTGCTGGTTCTGGCTAATTTTCTTTATGTCCATATTAGAGCTGTTTGGATTTTTTGGGTTTGTTTTGCTCTGCTTACAGAGCAGCTAACATAGCTGTCTTTCCTTACCCCACCTGCAGAACAGGAAATCATCCATTATCTTACTGCAGAGGGAATAGAGGTCAGTGTCTGCCCAGTGCTTAGAGAGGCTGAAGAGGATTGACAGCAATGCCACAGCTCCTCTGTGGTACTCTGAATAAAACCAGAGTCTGGCAGCTGAGCCCAGAAGAACTCATGTAATTTGTGTGTTAAAGGGCCTTCAGCCTGACTACCCAGGCAGCAATGTGCTACTCCTACCACATCACCCTGCAAATGACTGTGTTCGTTGGCATGCTTGTCTGTTTATTTAGGTGTGTGACAGGCTTCCGTTGTTATTTGGATCAAACCTGCCTCCTTATGTTCATTCCAAGCACTGCTTGCGTGCTGTTTTGTAGACATCTAGACATGCAGGGCACCAAGGGGATTAACAACATTCACCTAAATGTTTTCCCAGAGGTCGGTGTGAGAAAGAAATACTCATATTGACCTTGGAGACTTGGGATACAGATAAGAGGCATTCAGAATGTGGAGGGACTTAAGGCTTGATGTGACAGAGGGAGGATATTACATTCCACCATTTCAAGTTGGTTTTCTTTTCTGGAGACTTGGTGTTACTCCCTGTAACACAAGACCTCAGAGGAGAACTTCTCTGTGCAGTTGCAGCCTACAAAGAAGGGTGGTTGAGCACTGCAGAAAAACAGCCTACATGCAAGGGTCTCTTCAGAGTATCCCCTTACCACACCTCTGATCTGCAGACTGTCCAGTTCTGCTTATCTTTAATCTATGCTTATCATCTGCAACACCCTGGGTAATAATACTGACGCAGCTTTCTTACTTTAGGAACTCAGTGTTCAAGAGTATGCAGTAGCTACAGTAAGAACAGACACAGCAGATCTTAACTATCTGGAACCAAAAAGGACATCACTTAGGTGCTCACTAATAAGAACCTGTGTTGGCACTTATAATAATGTCAAATCTTCAATAAAAAAGTAAACTGACCTTGGAGGCTAGAGCTGAAAAGGAGGAAGATGTATGTGCAAGGTTTCAGCGGGACTCCCAGCACCACTAGGACCTTCCAGGAGCTGCTGTATTTCAGGACAAATCTTTTAAAAGGGCAGTTGTATTTACTGGTGATTGCGTTGCTGACACATGGACACATTTCAGGATAGTGGGGCCCCATCCTCAAACATCAGCCCTTTCATTGCCACTATTCCAAAATGCCAAAGTGTGCCAGTCTTCCTGACCCCAAGCACTACATGGCACAGTGCTCATAGAACTGAGATGCCTCTGACTGACCGCATGAAGCCCACCTTTGGGGAGCTCCTGAGGGCAAGGTCTGGGTTTTGCACAGCTGCATAGCTGGCTCAAGAAGTGACCTGCTGATGGCAACATGGGAAGACTTGCTGGCTCCCTGTCCCCTGCAGCTGGGGACTGCCACTGCCCAGCAGCCCTGCGCCAGCACAGCTGCCCACATGATGGCCAAGCCACCACTCATGTAGAGCCACTTGTGCTTCAGAGCCGTGGAATTGCCACAATGTGTGCCACAGAGGCCACTTCCAAGCAATGACTCAATTATAGCCAAACTCCCTTTTCCTGACCTGCTTCCCCTTTTCCCACTACCCCATAAAACCAAATTTGCCTCCTGCATTGGAAGAACTGGAGAGATATTTCTTCCTACTCCTGATACAGGATTCACGGTCTTTCACCATGCCATTCTGCTCCTTGACACCCTCTTGTGCATCCCATTCTCTCTCAAATACATCACTGTAAAATCAGACACAGCATTCGGTATATGTGCAGATAAGAAATACATGGCTCCAATATTTAGCCCCATGTTACAGTACATGGCATACCTGTATCCAGTTGGGTTTGTCTCCTTGGCACTTGAAGGCTTGCTGGTCTTGCCACCTATGCCTGGCTGCTCAGGCAATTTCTCAGCAGCATCTACCTGAGGTTCTTGTTCTTGGCAGCTTGGTTTGAATACTTCATGTTCCAGTTGGGAAGATATATCCTTGTCCTCTCCACCCTTGCAGGTCTTCAAGACTTGACTACCATGACTACCCAAGTCAGTAAGCAATCTGCTCTAATTAGATCTGCTTAGAGTGGAGGTTGGACTAGACGGCCTTCAAACCTAAATCATTCTATTATTGTGGTGCCTGAAACAAAGATCCAAGAAGATTAGCATTAAGTCAAGGTGGATGATCAAGGATGGGGTTAAACATGCAGCAGATGAGTGTGAGACACCCCCGAGGCCACAAAGTCCAGGAAGGCAAAACTGGGAGGATTGGCAGGTGGGTGGTCAAACCATTAGAGAGAGGCTTAGCAGGCCATTTGGTGCCAAGAAGGGTGAGGACAGGTCTGGTGGCTCTGGTGGAGCCCATCAGCACCAGACAGGAAGTTTAAAAAGCAATCTGAGTATCTGAAGAAATTACCTGAGCATGGATGCAGGCAGGACATAGGAAAAGGGATACAAAAATTTATCTTTAGTAAGTGCACCTAACATCAGCAGGATCGGTTATACATTTGACACTGCACTTATAAAGAGCTGGGATTCCTTCTCTGCACTTGTTGGATGGATGCAAAGCAGCAGTTCACTCCATGGACAAGGAAGAAGCTAATATGTAATAAACACAGCACAGTCCACTCCCTCAAGAGAGGAGAAGATTAGACAGGTAGGGAGAAGGATTTAAATACAGTTGACTTAACTCTTCAATACTTTGACCAGCACAGAACAAAGTTAGTTGCTCACTTTCCTTACTGTCTAAGCACAATCCCAGATCCGCCATTATAAATTCTAGAAGAGAAAGAAATATTACTTAGATTATATGGTCAGGTAAGGTTCATGCTATTTTTGGATGAAGACAGGGTGCAGAACCCATGAGTGACTTCATTAAGAAAATAAAGATTTACACAAGAATTTACCAACACATGGGCAATGACTGGAAGAGTGCAGAGTTACACTTCCAGAGCCAGTTGGGCATGGGACATGGGGAGATTTTATGTGAAAGCTTTTTGTTTTTTTTTCTAACAAGAAGAAATTCCATGAGTGGAAATCATGTTTATGACCCTTTTCATAAGCCTTTAAAGCCACTTGTTAGTGTTGGACACTAAACAGGATTTTGGCAAAGGAATGACAAAGACAGACACTTAACAGTCAGTAAAAAACAGTGCAAGGATGGAATAAAACGTATATACCTTATGACAATTATTATCCAGAAATAGGTTACTTCAAGTAACAATCCCAAGAAGCAACCATCTGCACTGACAGCTATATTAATTCATCTGCACTTAGATGGAGACAGGGACATCAGGCCTTTAACTTCAATCCAGGTTACTTTCCAAAATCAACATTCACCAAACTCCTGTTGAAATGAGCAAGCACGGAGCCAGGATTGCACATTCATACCATTACCTTCAGCTCCTATTGAAGTTAATGGAAGATCTGCCATGAGCTGAAATTGGGGTATTTCACACACAGTTGATGTCTGGTGAGGTTTGGGAATGGTATTTGAAACCTGATGACTCTGAATCTGGTTGATTTATTGTATTGTTAACTTACATTTTTCATGCTTTTGAGATCTAGTTGTGATAGTTGACAAACCCGTTTTTCTTCCCTAATTCACATCCACCTTTCAGATACCTATTTTTACAGGTTACTCTACGGTAGTCACACTATATATTAACTGTGACAGTGTTATGCTTGAAATTCACTCCTGGACCTTTGTTTTCCCGGAAAAGGCATACAATGGTCTGGTTTCTGAGTTGTTTTCTTACATCAAGCTGCATAAACCAGGGATGGGGCTCTGAAATCAGGTACCTCTTCACTGTAGGACACATGCTTGGTCATCAGCAAGGCCAAACTTGTGGAAGTCCAGCTGGCACATCTTCCTACAGGTCTCACCTATTCCAGCACTCAGTTACCCAGACTCAATGGTTAGTCTTCTGGGTTGTACCTTGACAGTCCTTGTACTTTGCCTGATAACATCCCACCAGCCTTTCCAGGAGTTGTTTCAGGGAACATAAAGCAGGAATATGTCTGTCCACCCCAAAGCCCTTGCACAAAGCATCCCAGCAATTCCAGAGCATTGCATGCCGCACACAGGGAACCAGGATGATGCCTATGGTAGTGGCTTGTGGCCCAGTGTATCTTCCATTGCTTTCACAGGATTATAAGGAACTGAAACTTCATTAAAAGCACCTGATCGAGCTTCCTATTTCTTTGTTCTTTTCCTCAAGGGCTCACACATTTCAATCCATTATGGTGACAAGGTATGAGGGATTGGGGTGAAAAGGAACATGGAAGTGAGGCAGTTTCCTCCTTCCCCAAAACTACAGCTGCCTCAAAACATGCCATATTCTTTACAACAGAAATAGCGTTCATCATAACCCAGGAAAAATCCCTTTGCATGCTGCAATTTCCCCTTCCCACAACAGTGTTGAAAGCCTCTTCTCCAACTATGACTCTAGTTCTCATGTTCCCTCTTCTCTGAACAATACCATGGGTCTTTCTCCAATCATCTCTAGGGTAATCCCCCCAGGTCCCATGACTGCTCAAGCAGGGCAGATGCACATGGTGAGAACAAATGGTTGATTGTCCTGCTCCAGACTGCAGTAATCATGCACAGACAGGTCTGACTGATGAGGACATCCCTGCACAGCCCTAATCTGTTGCTTTGCTTTGCCTAAATTCCTTTCTCTCCCTCCCAGATAAACAACCCACCCTGCTTTAAACTTTCTCCTTTGATCCTAGCTTTGCTTATTTTACACTCTTGTTTTTAATTTTGGTCTTGGTCAGCAACTCCACTCTGCTTTTAGTGTCTTTCAGCGTTCTTCATCTAAGTGACCTCCCAATGTCACCTTTCACATCTTCTGTCTAAAAGTTTCACTCTCTTTTGTTTTATTAGTTTAGCCCCGGGTTAGATTGGTTAAGTGCTTTTCCTCATGTCCGGCAGTTTCCCTTATTGCTACCTTGTTTGTTACCCTCCTGTAGATTCTCCATCCATGGAGGTTTTAAAGATTCACCTAGACCAATACATAGAAATAAGACTTACTGTTGGCAATAGTCCTGATCTAAACAGGAGTTGGGCAAGATCTTTGGATTACAGGACTTCCATAGGTCTCTCCCCACCACTGTTTTTGTGATTCCTGCATGACATAGCATCTGTAAGGATGCTTTCTGTCTGTTGCTTTACATTTGGGACCTCTGAACTATAACTTAATATAGTCTCTGCACTGTAACTTTGTACAGCCTTTCTGCTATCTTAGGTGTACTTGCTCATGCTCAGAACAAGACCTGCACAGGAACAAAAAAAAATCTATGATTTCAATGAAAAAAATAAGTTCTATAAAAATCGGTAGCTCCACCAGTCTAACGTCAATATGACATGCCTTTGGATTAAGCTTTTTCTTACACTGACAACCTGTCTGCCAGGGAACGGAATTAACAAAGCTCTTCCACCACTAGATCACACAATTCAAAACTTCCAATGGGCCGGGTCCCTTCCTGCCACCGCGTGCATATTTTGTTGTCAGTTCCAGGCTGCAGAGCTGGTGGAAGGCATTCTTGCAAAGCCTAATCTTAAAACCATTGAGATTTGTACAAAATATTGGATCAGTCCTGCATCCTAATTCCAGAACTGGGCAGATGGCAGGAAGAAAAGTGTATTCTAAGAGAACATATTGGAATGCCATAAGAAGCAATAATGAGTAAAACTTGTTTTCATAGTGAAACATTTAATATGCATGACATACACTACACAATTACTCACATTCTTAAAATGAAATGGATAAAAGTTTCCAGCAGGCATCATCTTCTAACAATTCTTTCAAGTTGATGCCAAAGGAAAAAAAAAAAAAAAAAAGCAGCTAGTAAAATTTCTGTACAGAACATACCAATATTGTCTCCAAAGCTATCAGACATGTTTTCATGAAAATTAAAGTCAGGTTAAAGGAGAAGCATCCAAAATGTATTTTTCCTAAGGGTGGGGATATGTAAGTGAATCGTGTAAGACCACTATTTCACCTAAGACATTCTGTTTCCATTAGAGAAGGGCTGTGGACAAGAGCTTCCAAACCATATTTATGTGTATTTACAATTCCAATTTAGCTTAGATCTGATCAAATGTCCCATAAGATGTGACCCCAGATGGCTGAATGCTTGCAGAGGAGTGTAAAAGCCTGAATGGTGTATCCTGTGAGTGTAGGTGGCAACACCAAAATCTGCCCACATTTAGACAAGGTGCTTACCTCCCAGGTTTACAGAATCAAATGCAAAAAAGCTGATCATCTGCTTTCTGATCATATTTATATTACTGGTCCCATCCTTATTGCATACATAGCACTTGAAGCAATCCCAAACACTCTCTAGTCCATAAACCTCCCCATCTTCCCAGGCTCCTTTATCTGTGTCTTCAGCCACTACCTCTGCACCTTTTTGCAAGTAGTTTTAGAAAATTTGCTCCAATCTTTCTGCTTCGAGAGGCTTGTGCTAACTTTACACTGAAGTAATGTGTTGTTATTCCCCCTCCCCTGCAGCTGTCTGTTTCTCTGTCTAACCATGCACAAAAACTTACCATTTCTTGTTTGTCTATAAAATGCCTGGCATGTGGCAGACACTGACACAAATTAATAATGTTTGGTTTGCAGGCTGGGACCATATCTAGGTTTTACAAGTGGGCTATCACCCACGATTACTGCATCTATTTCTGAGCAGCAGCAGTGATTTCAGATGGCAGTATCTCAAATGTCTAGACCAGGAACCTTCAAAATGTGGGCATGTGATTGTCAAAGTGGTAAGCACAGGTAGGGCATGACTAAGCAGCAGTCAGCAGCCAAGATTAAAACAGACCATCTAATGAGCCAGCTGTCTTGGATACACGCACAACTATGCAAAACTAGGCAGTGATGTGCAATCTCGTGCCCTGGGCAGGTCTTGGGAAGCTGGAGACTGCAGAGCTTGCTCCAGATTCGACTCTAAATTTCATGCACCCAAAGTGCTGACAGGTTCTTTGTTCTGCTCACTTTTTATAGGGGTTTTTTAAGACTTGTTCTTGAGGCTTCTTGCTTGAGGCTGGTAATGTTTTTGTTTACTTCAGCAGTTGTTTTTCCTCCTCCAACTGCTATATTTGTGTCCAAGGATGCTTCCCTCTCCTTTTCTATCTCTTCCACTTACATAATCTTAATTTGCTCAGTCTTCCCATCATTTGAGATATCAATTGTGGTTGCTACCTATTGATCACAGCAGTAAGAGATTGCTTGTCTACACTTCCAGTTGAACACAAGTAAATATCATGGAATTAAACCATCTTTTCTCCATCCACTGGTCTTTTCTGTGTGGAAGAGGTGGACACTGAAATGGCTGCAGTTTCAATTGCTTTGTCTTCCCTCGAGGGAGCACCTCTCATGGGTAGCAGCAGGTTTACAGCTCACTATGGAGGTCAGGTGTAAATGGTCTGGACAGATGCAGTGAGACATCTGGTTCTGCCACATACAAATGAACACTGAAGCCATCCGCATGTGTCATACACTGGGCCTCATATCATACCTCAAATCCTATTTAGGAGCAATTAGTAGGTTAACATGTTAATTAAAAGGAGAGATTGCCTGTGATATTAAATCACGGTAAAAGAGAGTTAGCTCATGCTATAAACAGTTGGGCCAGGCAATCCACCAGCCTTATTAGTACAATTCTCGATGTGACTAATGACATGCCAAAAATGTTGGAGGAATGAAAGCGTCTGTAATTTTTCTTTAGTTTTTCTCACGCTAAAAATGCCATATAAAATTTCTGCAGTGTTTTCTGTTGCTGAAATGCCTCATTATACACTAAATTGCCAGGTAAGTAACTGTCTGTGTTTTTACTGCATGTCATCCAGTCATGCTACCTATGAAGGGTTACAGCCATAACATCTCCCTGACCTACACCATTCATGAAGACCAATGGTCTGTGCTGCAGTTCATCCCTAATTACATGCACAGAAAAAGCAGCAAAATGTCTAGAATCAAACAGTAATCGACAGTCTCTGCTGAAAACCAGACCCTACTTCATCATTAAAAGATTCATAGATAATTTCACAAAAGACATGCAAAAAAGCTAAGAACTTTGTTCTTAGGCATTTACGGTCAACCTGTTTCAGACCTCTGTCTTTTTCTGGATCCTTAACTCTTCTTCCCTGCATGTTTTCTCCTTTATTCAGTCCAAAATTCTTCAGACAGGGACCGTCTTTTATTTCATGTAAGGAATGTGCCTACTGTGCCCTCAGCCCACTATCTAACTTGAGGCCTCTGGACATAAAGAAATAAAAATATTATTACTAAGAGTAATAGAATAATGAGTTGTCCTTAGAAACCTCATTAATGCCATATGCCCCACTGTGTGTCCTGTTTTTGTCCCCTCCTTTTGACTGATGACTGGGCATATGAAAGAAGATGCTTGATTCAGGGTTACCCTGCAGAGCCTGGTTTGCTATTCTAACCAAGTTCTGGGAATAACAGTACATTTTTCATCTTGGAGAAACAAGATACAATAACAAAGAATATTAATCAAATATTGTATTGTGTTCTCATCTTTGGTGAGCCTGAAACCATTTTCCACACTAAAAGAAAATAAATAATTAATAAAGAAACCTTTTTTCCTAAAGGAACACAGGCTGAAAAACATCCTATAAAGTTACAAAGTAAAATGCAGTGTGTTTTTATAATGACCCACAAAATGTTTATAAATATTGTTTATTTTCAGTACCATGGACCACTGAACATGCAGTAGATGGCAAGGTAGCATCTGGTTCATTTTTATACATATTTTTCTCTCAAAACTTGGTTGCATATTCATCCAAGCACACCACATGCCAATTCTTCTCTGTTTGTCATAGTAACCACAGCCAAATGCCATCTCAGCTGAAGCAAAGTGTCCTATGAAGACTGGAATGTATCACTTGACTCAAAAAAATAATGGATTGTAATGCCAGTGCGTTCACTGTTTTTGAAAGGAAAAGCATCATGGTTTAAAGCATTCAATACATGCAGGAAGCGTACTTCAGGATGCCTCTCCTGGTGTTTTTTGTTTCTCTTACTGCGCTGCAGACAGCCCCATGTTGTTATTTCCCCTTTTTTCATATCCTAAGTGTAGTTTCCCTGCTCTAGATACATTCCAGCACAATGGGAAAAATATTTTGTCCTATACTATGTATAGTAATTTCCTCTGAAATGTCCTCTCTTGCTGGAGAAAAAAAGCCTGTGCCTGCCAGCCAGCACGAAGACCCATTTTCCAGCAGTCATGTGCAGCTGACAGAGGGCTGCTTGATTCACAGACCATTCAACCAGTAGGAAAACTGGTGTTATCAGTGGGAAAGCAGCCTCCAGAATGACACCAGTGAGCACAGAGGAGCCCTTGTCTCCCATCCCAGCCAGAGGGAAATCAGCAGGTTATAACACTATAAAGACCTGGTTATACAGCTCAGTCTTCTCTCCTCAGCCAGGCCTGGTTCAAATACATATCTCTATGGGTGACAGTATATAAATACACACATAAATTAGAAATTCTTGCCAGTGTGACTCCGACTTCCAGTGAGGCTGAGCTGCAACACTGCCCAAATAATCAGACACTTTGGCTCTTATTTTTAAGGACATTTAAAAGCTTAACTCTGGCTCTAGCGTGCTTCATCTTTTGACACACTAAGCACCTCCTGAAGATTATTGAGCAACCTTAGATGGATCCAGATAGGTTAGTTTATTTAATATTTGATTACCCAAACAACAAGAGCAGAACCATTCTCCAGGGTTTTCCAGTACACTATAGTGAACATTTAAAGCTAAGTTAAAATCTTAACTGCTACAGAAAATTTAGGGCAATGGATTTAGGATTCATCTCCTAAATTTCAGCTTTGCCTTCTTGTATCTATGTACTAGCCATTTGGCACAGGCTTTAAGGAAAAGAGTTTTGCTTTGCACAATGCATTTCTGTCATATTTTGTTAACAGGCTTTTAACAGTTCATTGAATTCTGTGGCATTACCAATTTCCCTCCTTTAATTTGCTCTTTGCTGTATGACAGAGGTACACACAGTGAAGAGATTCAGCAGCATGCTTAACTTCAGCCTGCTCTGCAGCTGGGTTGTCCTGGAGTGCTGGGGCTCAGCCTTGGCTAAACCCTTACCTGTATGGTGGGAGTGACCATTAACGTAAAGCGGCAGACAAATTGAAGTGGAAATAGTATTACAGAGTGAAAGGTAATTATAAACTTAGATGGACTGTGTAGCGAGTGGCAGATTTATCAAAATATCTAAAGAGCTGCAGCCCTTTCACTAACCACAAAAATGAGTAGTGGGTACTCTGCCAAATTGTCTTTCAGGGGTCATGGTGGTTTTCTCTGGGTGTACCCTCGAAGCTGACCTGAGTTACAAGGCACTCAGAGTCTGGCCCTGACCTCCCTCACACAAGTTCCAGCTGGCCACTGAGCTGTGTGAGCTGTGCTTGTAGCCCTCCAGTGCCAATGAGCACAGGACGGAGCTCTGGGTCTTGAAAAACTAATGCAGGGCAAAGGCATCTTGCTCAGGTGATGCTTAGACGCATTGGAACAAAAAATTACACTGCAGCAGAACTGAGCAAAGGGTTCACCAGAGGTTGGTTTTCACTGTGACTTTAACTGCTTTAGGTGTCAAGTTATAGGACAGTGATAGAACCTTCATGGGATGGTGAACACTACATTAATCCAAAACTGCAGGCAGCTGTAATTATATCCAGAGACACAAGAGTTGGGCTAGTGCAATGTCCCAGTTCCAGTAAAATTCACACTGAGTTTGGACTGAGGGAGATGCTAGAACAAGGCAACCATCTGTAAGGCTCCCACCTTCAGTTGTAGCTAAGAACCTCCCACTCCACAACCTGTGCAGTAGCCAGAATTTGGGACTCGGCTCTCCGTCTGTTTGGCCCCCGTCACATCAGTAATAAACACACTGCATAGGCTATCTACCACTATCTTTCTATTTGGCAGGAACTCTTGAAAAAAAATAGAACATGAAGACTCCAACAATACAGAACAATATACTTTTTGGCAGATCCTTCTTAATCAAACATGTCTAGGTCTGCAGGCAGTGGCCCCTCCGCGGTCAGCGGACATCTCATAGAGTTGGAGCGTGCACCTGGAAGAGCCCCAGCCTGCATGCTGCATTAGGAGACAGATTAAATCAGTCATCAGTTGGAAATAACAACAATGGAGAAGCAACTGGAGACACAGGTGCAGAGTGAGGGATGACAGGATCTTCCACTGCAGCCATAAATCTGGGGGAGAAGCAGATGCCTCACCCCACCCCTAAAACTGACTTTCCCTAATATGACTCAAGCCAGGCTGTGTCTCTTCTTTCAGAAAACCCTTCAGCTCCCTACAGGCAGGGTAGGTGGTAGAAACTGCCCAGCACACTGAAAGAGAGGGCAGGGGGAAGATTTGTGAAGCTGCAGATTCCCAGGCAAGCTTCCTGTGCTTCTAAATTCTCTTCCCAAATACCATTCCTTCATCTCTGCTTCTTCTGCACTCCTTCCTTCCTCCTCCTCGCTGGCTGGAGGCACTGAAGGGGGAACAGCAGAAGGAGATGGTAGGAGAGACGTTGAACTGCCTGACCTTTCCCACAGGAAGGTATCCCACCAAAAAGATGTTTTGTCAACTACTCTGGTTTCTTTCAATAAATTTGAAGAGATGAAGGAGGACTCTTCTCCCCTCACCATGATTAAACAGGAAGGGGGAAAGAAGGAAGGGGGGAAAGAAGGAAGCAAGCTGACCACTGCACACACAATCTCAATTGTGAAATTTATTTGCATGGTTTAGAGGTGTTGGGGGATTTCAAGGCCATCGGTCTCTGCACCTCTGCACGCTCTGGGATCACAGCCACCACCACAGGGCAGCCCTCCCTGCTCTGAGCACAATGTCACTGCTGCACCAAGTGCAGCTGGAGCTCAGCCCTGCTATTCCCCCTCTTATACTCACCTGTGCATTGGTACAGGTTGTATTCCTGCTGAATGTCAAGCACAGACACACCCAAGTTAATATATTAAGGCAGAAATTATCCCAGTTTCCATCACAAACTAACTCATTGATCCTGATGAGCCCACAGGACACTGTCAGGCATGGCTTACACACTGCTGCCACCACAGAAACAGCTATGGTGGAACAGATATGTGATAGACACTGCAATTTAAAAGGGAATTAAAAAGTTACTGAGGATGCCATAATAGTATAATAAAATCTCTGCCACGTGTCAGTACACCTGCGAGGGTGTCTGCAAACTTACGACAGTTGCTGGCAATGCTTTCACTGTGTCTCTGCAGCTGGCAGGTTGGTGGGCTACCATTAGCCAGGATTGCTGTGCATGCATTGCTGATCTGATCTAACTGATCTGCTCCTCTCCAGGCAAGTGTGGTAGCTTATGCAGGAGTGAGCAGTGGAGGGTGCACTGAAGCATGTCTTAGTTTTTTGGTTTCTTTGTCACTGAGACTAAAGATCTGACTGGAGCATCTGGGTTTTGGCTACAAACTTTGGGTCTCACATCAGTGCAGAGTTGAGATCATAGAATCATAGAATCGTTTAGGTTGGAAAAGACCTTTAAGACCATCCAGTCCAACCATGCGACACACCCAACACACTCCTGCACGTCAGAGTTCAAAAGTGCATCTGTGTTCCCTGGGCCAAACATAACCTGAGAGCCTGGTTTCCCAAGAAGGAGAATCAAGAAAGATCCTGAAGCCTGGGCTCAGGAATAGAAGGAAGAAGCTTGGAAATTAAATCTGTCTGGGTTTCTTGCACATGAATGCAATGCAATTCCAATGCTCTAGTCCCATCTACAAGGCAATGCTACACACTGAAAGCCAAACAAATGCTCTCAGCAACAGTGATGTGAGTCTGAACTAAGTTTAATAACTACATTATTCTGACAACTCAGATTACTTAGTATTTCAATTACAGTAACTGTGTTCTAATGACGATTCTCCTCTCTTAACAATGTTAGCATATATATGGGAGCAATGTACATTTTGTTGCAGGTTCATATATTAGGTAGTCCATATGCTGGGCCTGAAAGCTAGAGCAAGCACAGTGTCAAGAGATCAAAGAGCTATAGTCTCTCAGAAATATATATGAAATAGGTAGAATAAAACCATGTTCTGAAGGCAGTTTAGTAGAGTATGAAAGGCATTACAAAAGAAAAATAGCTTTCAGGACTTCTGTCCCCCATCAGTGAGGAGTTACTCTGTCGTATTTTCTAGCACTAGTATTCTCTGAGACATGTGCCATATAGCAATTATCTCCACATCACAGACAGGCACAACACAGCCATTATTTCAGAAAGTATAAAATTTTATCATATAAACATGAACCAAAGAAAGGTGTTTGCATAAATCTAACTTCTGATTAGGTCTCAGATTCCAAAATAAAAATCCATCTTGAGTCTTATCAGCTGGGAAAAGAACTAACATAGTCTGGACACAGTTAAAGTTCAGTGTAACCTTGGCTAAAGCTGAAAGCCACTTGAGCAGCATTTCAGACAACCTTGTACCCTTGCAGACACTTTTCCAAAGAGCCTGGTTTACTGTGCCCAAAGCAGCACTGAAGTCCAGAGAAAATAAAATAATAACCCACATGAGACACCATCAGTCACTGACTTCTGAAGATTCATGTAACCCATAGAGATTACACTAAAAACTGCTGCAACTGAGAAAACAAGTTCTTGTTTCAAGACTGTTTGACCAGAATAGCTGATCAGACACTGGCTTTGGCCTTTCCCCCTGGAACTGCAGTAGATTTTTTGTTTCTTTGTTTATGTAAAACAATAGGCTGAAATAGGACCTATTTTCAAAATAAGTAACATAACCCTTGTTGCCAGAAGATGAACAAACAGCTCTGATTGCCGAGGAACTGTTGCAGCAATGCAGTGTTTGAGTCACTTAGGTGGTGAGGAATCAAGTACGAGTGATGGGATTTAAGTCAGAATTCAATGCAGCAGTCCTGTATGCTGAGTTTGCCGATTTATTTGAAGGAATAATATTATGAGCATCAACAGGAAATCAAGCAATTGGAGACTCATTTTTAGTGATGGGAAAAGCAGCTCTGATCCCATCAATTTTTACTTCAGAAAAAATTAAGAAAAATAATTGCCTTTCTTTGCAGAGCAATAAGTAGAAGGATACATCCTTTCACTGGGATATAAACTCTCGACATTAATAAAAAGCTGTCAAAGACCATTCCTGATTCCTGTTTGCAATGAAACCAGATTTAAGCAGCACATATCTAGCAGGCAAAAAAAGCAAAACTAATCGTACATGAGTCAGTTACTTTACCAAATGCAATAGCAAATGAGGGTTGCAGTTTCCAAACCAGACAGGTAATTGGATGGTGGTTTCCCACCAAGTGCCAGAGCAATTTGGGTAAAAAAGTTCCTTAAGGTCCTGTGATAACGGAGTTGAAGATTAGCATTTTAGCCTCTGTGAAATATCTCACTGACCCAAGACCATCCTTCTAAAACAGGGTAGATGGTGTTACATGACTAGCATTACACAAAGTAATCTGCCTGAAAAAACAGTTTTCTTTCTCATCCCCACTTGACTCCATGAATGGTTTCCCACACTTCTAAGGTGTGCTGGAGGTCAGTTACCCACTGTGCAGAAGAGGCAGTAAAAGAAAGCACACTATTATTTCTCTGCCTTTTTGTATTTCACAAGCATAAATACATGATAAAAGATGGTGAGATGTCCAGGTGCACATTTTTGCAGGGACAATACGACTTCAGTCAGATATAAACAGTCAAAAGACTTCGCTTTCCAGGTTACCATGTTCCTTCTAAAAGCTTTTATTCCTTTAGCTATTCAAAATATACCCTGACAAGTCAGATTTTACCCCTCCTTCACATTCCTTAAACTATTTGAACTTCAGGATGTGGTTTCATCATCAGATAAAGCCAAACTATGCCTACACCATTACCAAAATGGGTGATCTCACTCTCCACCCCATGTCCAGGTTCATGTTCCTGCTCTTTCCTCCCCTGGGTTCAGTCCTCATAGCTACACAGACAGGCAGATACACACCAAAATAAACTGAGTATTACCCATCCCACCCCCCAAAATTAAAAAAAAAAAAAAAAAATTAGTGTTCAGCTGTATAGATGTAGATCCAGCTGAAGCTGATCTTAACCCATCATCCTTTTCTTGTCTGTGCACAGGATTTCTGGGTCACCCATGCTGCCTGGGAGCTCACTATTGATCCTGCAAATGCAGGCACAATGCTTTGGGCCAGCACTCCCAAACAGGCAGAGACAAGGTCAGAGAACACAGAAGAGGTGAAGAAGATGAATGAGAATATGTATCACACCAGATGCAGTGAGCTAAGAAAAGGAGAGAATGCGAGATCAAGATACAAATGGAAGACAGTGCAAGAGATGGGGAGAATAGGTGAGGGCAGGAACTCGATGATAAGGGGAAATCATTTACCAGAAGGAAGGAGACAGAGCGCTGTGCACAGCATGCACAGAAGTGCAGTTTGCTGAATGAACAAGAAACAGAAGTGAAGAAAAGCAGCCAGTGAAGCTCCTTAGAACAGAGCTGAGGAAGAGCCAGAGAAAGCCATTTGCAGCAGATATATTTTACTAGTCAAAAAAAGGAATGACAATATGCTCAATGTTGCTTAGCTTGAGTAACATACTTTATACCTATTAAATCTATTTATAGACAGAGAATTATATTCTTTCTGTAGTCCCTCAAAAGTATACACTGATACACACTGAGTATAGCTTAGTGCTTAAATTTTCGGTTGTCATGAATGGGAGATGCCCCTACTGCTGGGTATCTTGCCAGTAAAGATTATGGCCTGACCAATTCAATAAGACTGAAGTCAACAGGATTTTTTCTATTTAATACTCTTCAGCATTTGACTCTGCATATGAAGACTGATGGTCAACATTAACTAACTAAGAAATGTAGGAATATAAATAAAATGGTGCTGGAAGAAGAGGTTTTACCTTCAGTTTGATTGATTTCAGGGAAGAAGAGAAAATCATTTGAATTATTAAGAGATAATGAAGATACTAGCATTTAGACTAAATTCTTCCTCCTTTTTCCTTAACTTCAAGTCCCCCATTTGGGAAAAGTAACTTTATAGCTAAAAAAGCAGTTCTCTTACCCAGCAAACTTAAGAGTGAAAGATGTTGGCAAATGGTACTTCATGTGGGAAACAGAGGCAGCAGAACAGTTATTAGAAGGGCTGAAAAATCAAAAAGAGATCTCAACTACATCTTGGAAGAAAGATTTTTTGTAAGTTTATTTGCCCTATGGGCAGCCTTGTCTGTACTCTGTCATGCTTGTGCTATGTGATATTGTGATGAAAGGTCACATACTGTATGTTCAGTAACATAGAAATCTAGAAGAGGAGAATGGACTGTGCCATTGTCACACTAAGTCTGCATTTCGTGAAAAAAGGAAGATGTCACAAGGCCTCCTTATCACTTTTATTAATGCAATTACTTATTCCTGAATCAGAAATCATGCAAAATATATTATTTCCCTCTAACCACGTAATTATTCTTTGCTGCCTTTTCAGCTTGGACAGGCTTGCAGTTAGTGTTAGTTTCTGGTGCCAAGAAATTCCAAGCCTGGATCAGTCTGTTCACCTGTAACACAACATTTTGTCTCAAATACCAGCTGCTTCAAACATCTCCCTGATGCAGGCCATACAGGGCACCTTAGTCCGAGGAAAGCTGCCTCCTACCCGCTATCCCTTACACAGGCCTGTGCCCTGCAGAATTATGACTTTGCTGTCATGCTTGGATATAAAGCACAACCAGCTGACTGCATACCCTTGTGATAGATCTCCTATCCTGCGCACACCTAGCTTTTGCTCCACAAGGGGAAGCTGCCCTTTCTCTTCTTTTTCTTCTTACAACCCCTCCATCATTGCCTTACAGCAAAGCTTGCTGCCAATTAACACTGACTGTAAACCACAAAGTCAAAGAGAATCCTTGTCCTGCAGATTTTAAGGCCAATGAAAGTCATACTTACAAAGCCTAGAGGAGAGCTGTGACCCTCCCAATTTCACACAAGCGATTCTGCAGCACTGGGCGCATTTGAGGTGAGCAGCGGGTGCATGCATTTTATGCCCTGAGTTCTGGCCCCCCAGCATGCCCACATGACTGTTCCCTCTCCCAAAAGCAGAGGGGGTTGGAACTGCCCTACAGCAGCTTTGCTCTGTCTCTAGGTTGTGACTGGGAAATATTTCTGTATCCAACAGCTTCAATCTAGCAAGAAATATGGGGACTTTTATAGAATCATAGAATCATAGAATCATCTAGGTTGGAAAAGACCTTTAAGATCATCCAGTCCAACCATTAACCTACACTACCAAGCCCACTCTAGACTAATCAAGGGTAGACCAGACTAAACCATATCCCGAAGTGCCACATCTACCCGTTTTTTAAACGCCTCCAGGGATGGTGACTCCACCACCTCTCTGGGCAGCCTGTTCCAATGCCTGACCACCCTTTCCGTAAAGAAATTTTTCCTAATTTCCAGTCTAAACCTCCCCTGGCGCAGCTTAAGCCCATTTCCTCTTGTCCTATCGCTAGCTACTTGGGAGAAGAGACCAACACCCACCTCACTACAACCTCCTTTCAGGTAGTTGTAGAGAGCGATAAGGTCTCCCCTCAGCCTCCTCTTTTCCAGGCTAAACAACCCCAGTTCCCTCAGCCGCTCCTCATAAGACTTGTTCTCCAGACCCTTCACCAGCTTCGTTGCCCGCCTCTGAACACGCTCCAGCACCTCAATGTCTTTCTTGTAGTGAGGGGCCCAAAACTGGACACAGTATTCCAGGTGCGGCCTCACCAGCGCCGAGTACAGGGGGACAATCACCTCCCTGCTCCTGCTGGCCACAGCATTCCTGATACAAGCCAGGATGCTGTTGGCCTTCTTGGCCACCTGGGCACACTGCTGGCTCATGTTCAGCTGGCTATCTACTAACACCCCCAGGTCCTTTTCGGCCAGGCAGCTTTCCAGCCACTCCTCCCCAAGCCTGTAGCGTTGCATGGGGTTGTTGTGACCGAAGTGCAGGACCCGGCACTTGGCCTTGTTGAACCTCATACAGTTGGCCACGGCCCATCGATCCAGCCTGTCCAGGTCCCTCTGCAGGGCCATCCTACCCTCGAGCAGATCGACACTCCCACCCAGTTTGGTGTCGTCTGCAAACTTACTGAGGGTGCACTCGATCCCCTCATCCAGATCATTGATAAAGATATTGAACAAGACTGGCCCTAAAACAGAGCCCTGGGGAACACCGCTCGTGACCGGCCGCCAACTGGACTTAACACCATTTATCACTACTCTCTGGGCTCGGCCACCCAACCAGTTCTTTACCCAGCGAAGAGTATGCCTGTCTAAGCCGTGAGCTGCCAGCTTCCCAAGGAGAATATTATGGAAGACGGTGTCAAGAGCTTTGCTAAAGTCGAGGTAGATGACATCCACAGCCTTTCCATCATCTACCAGGCGGGTCACCAGGTCATAGAAGGAGATCAGGTTGGTCAAGCAGGACCTGCCTTTTGTGAACCCATGCTGGCTGGGCCTGATCCCCTGGTTGACCTGTACTTGCCTGTGGAGTTCGCTCAAGATGAACCTCTCCATAATCTTCCCCGGCACCGAGGTCAGGCTGACAGGCCTGTAGTTCCCCGGGTCCTCCTTCCGGCCCTTCTTGTAGATGGGCGTCACATTGGCAAGCCTCCAGTCATCAGGGACCTCCCCTGTTAACCAGGACTGTTAATAGATGATGGAAAGTGGCTTGGCAAGCTCCTCTGCCAGCTCCCTCAGTACTCTCGGGTGGATCCCATCCGGCCCCATAGACTTGTGAGCGTCCAGGTGGCATAGCAGGTCATTAACTGCTTCCTCCTGGACTATGAGGGCTCCATTCTGGTCCCTATCCCTATCCTCTTGCTCAAGGGCCTGAGTACCCTGGGGATGACCGGTCTGGCTGTTGAACACAGAGGCAAAGAAGGCGTTAAGTGCTTCAGCCTTTTCCTTGTCCTCGGTGACAATGTTCCCCCCCACATCCAGCAAAGAATGGAGATCCTCCTTGGCTCTCCTTTTATTGCTGATGTACTTATAAAAGCATTTTTTATTGTCTTTTACAGCACTGGCCAGATTGAGTTCTAGCTGGGCTTTTGCCTTTCTAATTTCCTCCCTGCAGGACCTAACAAGATCCCTGTACTCCTCCTGAGCTGCCCGCCCCTTCTGCCAAAGGCGGTAGACTCTCCTTTTTTCCCTGAGTCCCCGCAAAAGCTCCCTATTCAGCCAGGCCGGTCGATTTCCCCTCCGGTTGGTCTTACGACACACGGGGACAGCCCGCTCCTGCGCCCTTAAGACTTCCTTCTTGAAGAGGGCCCAGCCTTCCTGGACCCCTTTGCCCTTCAGGACCGCCTCCCAAGGGACTTTCCCAACCAGGGTCCTGAAGAGGGCAAAGTCTGCCCTCCGGAAGTCCATGGTAATAGTTTTGGTGCCCCTCCGCTTAGCATCACCCAAAATTGAGAACTTTATCATGTCGTGGTCGCTAAGCCCGAGACGGCCTCCGACCTCGACATTTCCCACAAGCCCTTCTCTGTTGGTAAACAGCAGGTCAAGCGGGGCACCTCCCCTGGTAGGCTCGCTTACCAGCTGCATTAGAAAGTTATCCCCCACATGCTCTAGGAACTTCCAAGACTGCTGCCTCTCTGCTGTGTGGTATTTCCAGCAGATGTCTGGCAAGTTGAAGTCCCCCACGAGAACAAGGGCTAGCGATTGCGACACTTCTGCCAGCCGCTTATAGAATGCCTCATCTACCTCTACCTCCTGGTTGGGTGGTCTATAGCAGACTCCCAACAGGACATCCGCCTTTCCAGCCTTCCCCCTCATCCTTACCCATAAGCATTCCACCTTGTCATCACCACTGTCAAGCTCTATGCAATCGAAACACTCTCTAACATACAGAGCCACCCCACCGCCTTTCCTACCCTGCCTATCCCTTCTGAAGAGCTTATAGCCCTCCAGTGCAGCACTCCAGTCATGAGAGTCGTCCCACCACGTTTCCGTGATGGCGACTATGTCATAGCCATCCTGCTGCACAAGGGCCTCCAGCTCCTCCTGTTTGTTGCCCATGCTACGTGCATTGCTGTACATGCACTTAAGCTGGGCTGTCGATTTTGCCCCCAATGTTGCCATGCCGCCCCTGGGCTCCTTACTAGCGGGCCTGTTTATATCCCCTTCCCCCTTCAAACCTAGTTTAAAGCCCTCTCAATGAGTCCCGCCAACTCTTGGGCGAGAATCCTTTTCCCCCTTGGAGACAGCCGATCTCCATCAGCCGCCAGCAGGCCCGGTGCCGTGTAGACCTCCCTGTGATCGAAGAACCCAAAATTCCAGCGATGGCACCAGCCTCTGAGCCACCTGTTAATCAGGTGAGTTTTCCCATTCCTTTCAGTGTTCCTTGCTGTCACTGACGGGATAGAGGAAAACACAACCTGCGCTCCCGATCCTGCGAGCAATCGCCCCAGTGCCCTGAAGTCCCTCTTCATTGGACCCTCATTATGATACATGTGAAAACACAGAATAGATGAAATTGCCCCAAGAGGCCATGGCAATTTCCCACCCATTACACCCCAGAAGACAATCTTCCTTTTCTTTCCTTTGCCAGTAAATATTTCTTTCTTCTTAGTGCAATTTACTGACACAGCCAGGAAAACAAACAACAATGTAAATGTAGTCTGTAGGATTACAAGCTCCACCACAAAAATCATAATGGGTTAGAGACAGAATTTTATACTTAAATCCCTGCTTTTTACTGTGGCACTCAAGGGCCCAGGTTATTCAATTAGGTACCTTGTGTAACTGAAGAGAGGAAGTAATTGCTCTATACTCAATATTAAATATGGACACAAAAGATCCACATGGATCAGATTATTACACAGCTAATAAACTAATAAAACATGTGAGAAAAAAAATCACACAAATTAGCAGTGATCAAATCCACAGAGTCTGTGGATCAGCTCTGCACAGGAAGCAACAAAGCTGGTGAAGGGTCTGGAGCACAGGCCTTATGAGGAGCAGCTGAGGGAACTGGGGTTGTTTAGTCTGGAGAAGAGGAGGCTGAGGGGAGACCTTATCGCTCTCTACAACTGCCTGAAAGGAGGTTGTAGTGAGGTGGGTGTTGGGCTCTTCTCCCATGTAGTTAGCGATAGGACGAGAGGAAATGGCCTCAAGCTGTGTCAGGGGAGGTTTAGATTGGATATTAGGAAAAATTTCTTCACAGAAAGGGTAGTCAAGCATTGGAACAGGCTGCCCAGAGAGGTGGTAGAGTCATCATCCCTGGAGGTGTTCAAAAAACAGGCAGACATGGCACATTGAGATATGGTTTAGTGGGCATGGTGGTGTTGGGTTGATGATCTGAGAGATCATTTCCAATCTTAAAGATTCCTAGTTTTTCCTTGCATTAAAAATAATCCAGCCAGCAAGCCGGAAAACATGAAATTGCTACTCTACCCTTAATTGGTTTAGTGGTGGACTTGGTAATGTTAGGTTAATGGTTGGACTGGATGATCTTAAAGGTCTTTTCCAACCTAAACGATTCTATGATTCTGTGATTCTAAGCAGGCTGAAAAGAGTCAAAGACACGCTTGAACAAATGAAAAGAGATTTAACCTGAAATTGGCTTTAAGCAAAGTCATAGAAAGGCAAATATACATCTAACCATTATTCCATCTATGTGTTTAGTATAGATTTTTATGCTTGTTTGATAATATTTGCTTAAGACTGAACTAAGACATTGCTCTCTAGCTACAGCAGGTTTATATGCAATCAGTCATGTGTTGCTTAAGTTGCAGATCTTCCAAAAATAAGAAAAATATTATTAAAAGCTGAAAGAAAATATTTTAGAATTATACTTCAATAAGCTAAGAAAAGATACCCAGGGCCAAATTAATCTCTGTTGCCATCACACTGACCACAACAGAATCATATTTGGAAAGTTTTGCGTCAGCTTTGCCAGCAGTGTACCTACATCTTACAAAACTAGAAACTAATGCAACGAGACACATTTATTGTGCTGTCTACTGTCCTGCAAGTTCATTTGCTTTCACATCCACTCAAAAGGAACCTTTGCACTTCAGTTCTGTCACTGCATAGGTCTAACCTGCCAGTTATCAGAAGAAGAGCAACTAAGCTAGTGAAAGGTCTGGAGCACAGGTCTTATGAGGAACGGCTGAGGGAACTGGGGTTGTTTAGCCTGGAGGAAGGGAGGCTTGTGGGAGACCTTATTGCTCCCTACAACTATCTGCAAGGACGTTGTAGCAAGGTGGGTATCACTCTTCTCCCAAGTAACAAGTGATAGGACAAAAGGAAATGGCCTCAAGTTGTGCCAGGGGAGGTTTAGGTTGGATATTAGGAAAAATCTCTTCATCAAAAGGGTTGTCAAGCATGGGAACGGGCTGCCCAGAAAGGTGGTAGAGTCACCATCCCTGGAGGTATTTGAAAGACATGTAGATGTGGTGCTTCGGGACATGGTTTTGTGGTGGACTTGGCAGTGCTAGGTTAATGGTTGGACTTGATCTTAAGGGTCTTTTCCAACCTAATTGATTCTATGATTCTTGCACATGAGGACCTTGCCCCTCTGCTTTATTAATGAGTGAAGATACGAGACAGGATCTGTAAAAGCCCTGATCCTGTTACAAAACTGCCCTCTTGAGTCAGACCCATGGTCCATTTAGTGCAGTATTATATATCTAACAGTGGTAAAGGAGACACTGTTTAGGGCATGGCCTCATAAGCACACTACTTTATGATGTCCATTCCCCCATCCTTCCCCAGCATCCAGAACCAGGGATGTTAGTGAGTACATTCCTCCTTGGTTTTTTCAGATTTGTTTCATGCATGTGCCTTTGTCACATCCTTTTGAACATGCCTCCACCACCCCCCTGGCGGTAGGCTCTCAAAGTGCTTTACTTTTCCTGTCTTAAAACTCTCTCCAAGTAGTTTCACCCAGTGCCATCTAGTTCTTGTGTTGTGGGACTTGTGAGAACAGCAGTCCTCCATTTCATTTATCCACCACTTCCTAGATTTCCTAAATTTAATTGTAAACCTCTTCAGCCATCTTGCCACAGACTGGGGAGTCCCAGTCTTTGCTGGGGCCTCACGCAGGTGCAGCAACACCAGGGATCTATCTAGATGTCCAATAGCACCTGCCTTTGAATCAAACTAGTAAACTCCTTGGTTTGTGGCAAAAAGAAATAGGCAGGAATTGCCATTCATTACAGTAAACAGATATTCAGGATGAAGCCCAGACAGAGTAGATAGGTATAAGGTTTGAAAGGTAAATATTTAAGATCTCATTAAGTCTTTGGAATATTTTTTCTAATAGCATATAAAAAAATTCATCACCCCTAATTATGGGCTTGCACTAAATGTACCAATATTGAAAGAATTTTTATGCTCTTAGGCACAGACAAGATGGATTTTATCTAAAATAGGAGGTTAGAGCATCTTCTATAGAAACTCTGGGAAAGCTGTGATCGCAAAACAGACAGTGGGAATGGCTGTCCCCTGCAGATCCTCCAGGATTAGATCGCCTACCTGACGCTGAGTTACGCTGTCAAAGATGATGATACTCAAATACTAGCCTTGCCCTGGGAGCAACCAAATTGTAATAAAAATCTTTCGGTCATCACCTTGTAACATTAGGCATTTGCAATTGGGCCTAACAAGACATTCAGAACTGCCAGGCTCTGCCACATAATGCAGTCACAGTAAAATGTAATGTATAAAGGTCCTCTAATTGAAGTTATTGGTTACAAATTGCCAGTGAGATCCAAATTCACAGTACAGGGCTTGCAAAGTAATGAAGTCCACAGCATTTCTAAAATAAGTCACAAATGTCCTGACAGGATCTGTGGCAAAGAATAATCTAGTTTAGCTTAATGACAAACCTTAACAACATTCTCCACATCACCCAGCTTTTCTAGCATAAAATATTATTTTGTAAAGCAAATGAGAAACCAGCTGACATTTTTTCCCTTCCACATTCCCTGCAAAGCCAAGTGTCTAAACCAATTGCACTCACATTTCAGAAGACATCAGCCTCCCAGGCTGAACGCTCATCTGCCAAATTTTAGCCTGAAATATATTTGGGGGTGGGGGAAACGATACCAAATGTAAATTCCACTAGGGGTTATAACAGAAGCACTGACAGCACAACAACATAAATGCAACTTTATCTTCCTGGATGTTCCATAAGACCAGCTCACTCTCTCAGTTTCTGGTTTGAAATCAGGAACTGCTGAGATGTGCCATTTCCAGCTATTTCTTGTGTTACTAGCACTCAGTGTAAACTCCTCCTGAGGACTCAGGGCCCCATTCCTGCAAGCTGATGCATGTGAGCCTGCACAAACTCCCATTATCTACAACAGGGCTTTGCGTGGGTGTAAGGGTTTGCCTGAACAGATCAGTTTGCAAAATCAAAGCCTAAGAGACTGCACTTAAGTGCATTTTCATCTCTGTCTTCTCTCCTCCCTGCAGCTGGGCCTTAGTTATCTCTCCCCCTAAGACATCCCTCCTCTTCAACTCAGTCCATCAGTCAAGGCTCATATCCCAAATTTCTTTTTACTCAAAACGCAATATGCTTCACTCGCCAGTTTTTTTCTTTTCCTCGTTACCAGCCACCTCTTTACTCCCATTAAAAGCTCGCTCTGCTCCCCAGCAGATCAGTTTAGGATCAGCCTCAGCTCATCATAACATTCACTCATGAAGGAAGCCAGGCCTGAATCATAGCTGACATTTTCATGAATTAGAACAGAGCCATGATACCTGATTCCCCAGCAAGGCTTTGATTCTTTGGGGACATACGTTTATGGTCAAATTCTGTTCTAGCATAAACTTCTTAAGGATTTGTTTTTAAACTTAAAAAATTCATTTGCACTAAGCTCTCAAAAATGCATTTCTAAAGAAAACCTATTTGTGTGTAACCAGCAAGAATGTCCTTTTAAGCCTGGTATAACAGCCTTCACTTTGAACATTTTATTTCAAGGCCAAACTTGCAAAACTACTGACACCATGACACTGAGGATCCTTGACTCACCATGGTTTCTGAGCCTGGTTTTCACTCCCTTTGTTGCTGTGATGGTAAGAGTCAGCTGGTGTTGTCCTGATTCAAAAAAACCGTTGCTGGAAACTAAATATTTAGTAGGAATTTATATTTGTTAAATCTTTCATAAGAGGCTTGTCTGGCCCCAGCTCTGTGATCTACTTCTCAATAAGTCAATGTTTCACAGAAAGGATGTGGTTGGAAGTGACCTCTGGAGATTGTCTAGTCCAATCCCCCTCCTCAAAGGGGGCGCAAATAGAGCAGGTTGGCCAGGGTCATGCCCAGCTGGGTTTTGAATATCTCCAAGGATAAAGGCTCCACAAACTCTCTGGAGAACCTATTCCAGTATTGGATCGCCCTTGGAATAAAAAAGTTTTCGTATGTATAAATAAAATTTCCAGTATTTCAAGTTTGTGCCCATTGCCTCTTGTCCTTTCTCTAAGAGGAGTTTGGCTCTGTCTCCTTTACTCCCCTTCATCAGGGATTATACACATTGATAATTCCACCTCAAGCCTTCTTTGCTCCAGTCCAAGCAGACCCAGACCTCTCAGCCTCTCCTGGCAGGACAGTTGCTTCCGTCCCTTCATCACCTTTGTGGCTCTTCATTGGACTCACTTCAGTAAGTGGTACTGGGGGGCCCAGCACTGGACCCAGCACTCCAGCTGAGTTTCACCAGTTCCAAGAAGAGGTGAAGGAGCACTTCCCTTAATCATTTGCTGTCACAAATAAAGCGTCTTGTCATCAGGGGGAAAGCCACATAACTGACCCTCCCTCTGATCTCAGTTCCTCACCTCTTCTCATTGAGACCCTGAAAACTCAGGGGACCGGTCCTGCTGTACAGAGTTATTTGCCACTGTATTTACTGGACTGGGGCACTCATGAGGCATTTACCAGTTAATCCCAGATCTTGCTTCAATCCAAGGAAGTTACCTTCGCATAAAAAATTACCCAAGAGTGCACAGCAAAGCCAGAACTCCATGGGGGGTAAGGCAGGCATGTTTCCACACTGGTTTCTCCAGCTCCATCCACTATTACTCACATTCCTGAACTTGCAGCTTTTTGTTTCACAGACATAGTCTGATTTTCTTTCAGGATGAGGCTTCACTTTATAATTTTTTTGATGATGCATTTTTCAGATTGGCAATTTTAGAAGATATTCTTTTTTGCACTTCCTTATGTTTAGAAGACTGGAAAGAAAGACCCAGTATTGTCTGAGACCTCACACTGGATCCCTAAATTCTGTACAAGCTGGAAAGCATAAAACACTCTACAATCATTGTTTTTTAAAAGTGAGGAGATCCTGCTTTATTTTTTCACATTTCACTGTAGCAAGATAGCCATCTTTTTTCAGCTTAAAGTCTGTTGGTCAGTAAAAGTATTGCACAGTTATCCTCAGCCATTACCACTGCTGAAACTCCTAACTACACAGAATACTTGCTTGCTGAAGTGCGTCTTTGACATTAACCTGATTAACTTAATGGGCAGTTAAAGTTTGTGCCTAGATTCCCCTCTCATAGTAAAAAACAACTTAGCAGTAGATTTATTAAAGAAACAAGCCTTCCCATTTCTATTATAAGAAATATTCATCTGGCTTCCCCATTGTATCTTATAACCAGCCTTTTTCCTTAAGCTTTCTGTAGGTATACATGGCAAGAGGTATATTGATTTAGCTGGACTGTTGCAGGGCTTTTTGAACAAATACAAACAACAAAACAATCCTTTTGCTCTTTTTTCCTGTCTTTGATCCTACAAAACCCAAGAATCACAGGAACTTCAGTAAACCAGTTATCATGAACAAAATTCAGTAAACCAGTTATCATGAACAAAACAGATGTACTTTGAAGCCCTACAAACAGTATCTCCTGACTTCAGTTCACCCAGAGAGATGCCCCACCTGGGTCACCCAGCTCCCTTCTGTCCATCTGCTCCCACCAGGCAGCCAGTCCATATGCATTTTCCACAAAAAATGGAGTTTAGATGTACCATACCTTGGTTCTACATAACGTCTTCCTGCACCCCAGGGAAAGGTACATGCATTATAACTTCTAAGACACATAATAGGTGTAATAAACTCAGTGGCTGAGGCACTTTCAGATTGATGGGATTTGAAGTTCAGAGTAGGGGTGGAGACTCTCAACATTCCAATCCTCCCAGCTTTTGAAAAATGCTGAAGGGATTCTACCTGCAGACCCATAGCAGTAGGAATTAGATGCATCTTGTCGTACATATTCAGGTCTATTTCTCTCCATCTTTCCACCTAACAAACCTATAAAACTAAAAAAGTTATTGCAATTTACTACAGCTTAACAAGATTGACAAATTCTGAATTTTTCTATCATTTAATTGGTCAAAGTAGAACAAATTATAATGCACGCTTTGCCATTTTCAGTGCTAATTTTTTTTCTTCTCCCTTCTCCTCCCAAAGCAACAACATACGTTACATGGAAAAATCTGTATTTATTTTTTTGTAATTACTTCTGGGCTGAGACCAAGTTTCTAAGTGGAAGCAAATTTTTACATCCAAGTTATAACCTCTGAAAAACAACTTATAATGAGAATGCTGACACAATTTTAAGTGGAGTGAAATAAATGGCGCCAATATAATGTAGTCAAAACATGTGGGAAATAAAGCATTTTGTTCCAGAAGGATATGAAATTCCCAACTCAGAATAAAGTATACGTCTGGTATTTACTGGATTCTACCAAACATAACAATTTTGCAAAACATACGAGGGCTTCAGGGAGTATAAGATTCAATCACAATTCAAAACCTCTTCATCTTGGATACATTTGAGACAAAGGGATTCACGAACCACAGGGGCTAACTTCTTTCCTTCCTCCAGAAACTCAAGTGGGATTTAGCCCAAGTGAATAATGGTAACAGATAAAATAGTTCAGCAGAAGATCTGCCTAGCAGAAGCGTTCAAAAGCCCACATAAAATCCAAAATGTTATAAACCACTTAAAGTGGTGAACTGTGTAGTAACTATGCAGCATGGGAACCATAACAATATACCAAAAAGGAAGAGAATGGGAGTTTGTATGTCCTTTGCAAGTCAGCAGAGGTAGTTTCAACGCTGACATAAAGCAGAGCCTGAGATGAGCTATTATCATGTTATTCTTTATTAGTTGTTAAGCACTGATGTTGTATTCAGTTCTTTGCCAGAGAGCCCTTGTCCTAATGGATTTACAGCTGCAGGCCCTCTGCCATTTGTTCCAGCCAACTCTTAAGTCCTCTTAAACTCTAATGTCAAGATGGATAAAGAGATCTGCCAACACAAACCCAATGACTGCATGAAAAAGCACAATGAAGAAATGATACCAGGCTAGGAATACAGAAAGAGTTAATTGCACTTTTACAAATCACTTACTGTGGGAAATACAGAAGGAAATGTTTAAGAGTGGCGTGAATGGGAAGAGATGGATTAGTGAAACAATGGATTAGCTCTCTCTTGAGGACAAGAAAACTGGCACAGAGTAGAGAACTGCAGAAGACACTTGTAGAGCCCTACCCAGCATCTTTGATAAATCCGAAAGAGGAAGGAACAGCCATGAAAAGCAAAAGGAGCAAGAGGGGATGGAAATAGAGTCTTGTACTGGACAGGTAGATATTGTGCCTCCTGGGCAAAGAGAGCAAACAGAAATTAGGAAAAACCTAATGATTCACATACATCAAAAAGAGTTGCCCCTCTCCCTTTCTTCCTTCCTGCCCGCAGCTGCTCTGTCTCACCCTTGGTGCTGACACAGGCACTCATCAGATGAGAGAGGGATCATCTTCTCTCCAGAAGAAAACTACTTGCTTGTTCCTGATAGGTTATTTTTCTGCCAAATTATCCACCTGAAGAGCAATTAAATTGGTTTAGCCAACTTCCCCCCCCTAGATGCAGCCATAATCTGCACAGAAAAGCTCTTCGGCTTTGCTGAGGGGCTCCATGATGCAAAAACATTTTTGCTGGCAGGGAGCTCCCTCCCTCACCTCTTTGATGGATCCATGCTTGAATGCAAGCACAACTAAACTGCAAAAGTTGTATTATTAAATCTCACCTTGTTTTAGTAGGTATCAATGTCTTTTTCATGAGGACTAAAATGTGGGAAATTATTAGGAAAATTCACCCTGGTATGCTGCTAGCAACGTGGGTTTCACTGGGCATTTCACAAGCACGAAAGCCTGTAGCCTCTTGGTACTAGTTACCAAGTCTCATGCTGTCAGAAATCAACTTCACATCCGCGCACTTTAAGCAGGAATGGCCAATTGGTAGCTCAGCTGTTAATATTTAAAATAATGCTGACATCTAGTGGCTGGCTGCACTCATACACATCTGTGCCGGTCTTCAAGCTATTTGTGTGTGCACAGCATCATTTCTTACCCTTTGGAGGCAAGAGAGTCCAGCTGGAAGTGTCATGTCCCTCCCTGTTGTGCACTACTCAAAGAAAATGCATCCTAGTTCTGCAGAGATCATAAATTATATAAAAAAGGAGAGGAAGAAAATATTATTATTATTCCCCTTTTGTAGATGGAAATTACCACGGAATAAAAGAAATTAGAAGCCAGATGATTAAAAAATGATGGGGTCAAGACTGCAGCCAACTGGAGCTGGAGAAAACTAAAGAAGAGTCCAGACTTTCCCAGAAATATCAGGTGGTTGAAAATTGTCAGATTTAATGAGCTGGAGTGAGGTACATTGAACACTAACCCTACCCCAATTTCTCCTTCACTGTCAGCTAACAGCCCCCCTCGCAGCGCATGGCTGCTGGCTGCCTCTGCATTAGAGCACTGCTGCTCCTGGTCCGAGCAGGGAGGAGACATTCTGGGTTAAGGTGTCTTTAATGACCAATGTACAAAGAGAATACACCCAGAAGAAGCAGCTGGACCTTGAGAGACCCCAAAGATAGCCGAAGGGGAGCCTGAAACCTGGCCAGGGCAAAGATTAACAATGTCTTGTCCTGTCTTATCTGGACAGTGAGCTTTTTGTTGAGAGACCTACAAGCTACAAATCAAATAAAGCTATACAGGGATGGACCTTTTTATAAGAAAGTTCTGCAAAGACATTCACATGGATCTCATTTTGGCCCAGGGCTGCAGCTCTGCTCACTTTAACTGCCAGAAAACTGGAAAAATCTAAATAGATACACCTCCAACAAATGAACACCACTGCCCATACACCCCTCCCACACTGCATTTGCCTCCTGATGCATTAAAAGCCAAGAACAGATATCTTGCTTACAAAGCGCATTTAATTTTTCCAGCATAACTTAAAACATCAGGCCCTTGAAGATGAGACTGGAAAGCTTTGTATATATTCACACGCTGACTAAACTGTGAGATGGCTCCCTGTCTTCAGCGTTACGCAAAGCCAGCTTGAAATTTTCTCAAAATGTTGGTTATTAGAAGAGCATTTGGTGATAGACAAGCATAGGCTGATCCTGCATCTTACCCAGTGCAGGAGTAAAACAGATAATCCAGAGATGAGCAAGTCAACCTTCCTCATGCTGGAAGTCGAGTTGTGCCATTTTCTAGTGACAGGAGATACACTCCATACAGCTGTTCTTGCATTATTTTTTTTTCCACCAAGAGTCCAAAGAGACTGTTGCTGTACTTTGCAACAGTACCTTGCCTTGTTTCAGAGCAGACTTTGGTGGAGGAAAGCTATTCTCCTTTTTCCAGGTGCGAAGGAGTGCTGGAGATAACAGGTAACAAAGCAGACAGCAGGATCTCATAGGTGCCATTGCTGCTGCTACCAGCATCCCAGGAGATATGCCCACTGGCACTGAGAAGCTGACAGGGGTGAAAGATAGTTTAGGGAGAATTACAAAAGGTAGGACCATAGCAACGTTGCTGATCATTCAGGAAAACCTGTATGTAGTAGAGAGATGAGTTCACACTTCGTGTCACAAAAAATACCATATTTTAGTACCAGAAGAACAGATATGCGTGGAGCCCACCTCATCAGAGGACAAGCCAAGAAGCCCACATGCAGTAATCCATCTTCACAAATTTTGCAAATTTTCACATATTTTACAGCAGTAAATGCTCAGTGTTGTCTGAAATAGCCAAGTCCTGAGGCAACAGAGGGACTATGTGGCCCATGTGATCTGTGCTGGTTTTCATCTCATTGGTCTGGCAGCTTTCCTACAGGCTGAAATAAAATTCTTAGCAATAGTAAACACATACGTTATTCTAAATACCTTGAACAACGAATATTGTCTTGCTTTAACATATTGCTTAGAGAAGTCATACCAAGACAAAAAGGTATCTGCAAAACATTGACCAATTAAGTCATCAAATGGAACTGACACAGGAATGTTTTTCCTGAGGGCTGAAGACAACTGTTCTCTAATATCCCCAGTCCCATCATTAACACAGTAAGAGGGTATTAAGACAATGTCTTAATTTTCAACTCTCATTACTTTGAAAACAATGACTCAAATCCCTGTCCCACCAAAGCCGAAGTATTGACTGAAGGTTCATGTGTCAAGAAGTGGAGGAAAGCACTCCAACAGATGTTTCATTTCTAAGTGCTGGAAGTGCCTCGGCACTACTGGCAGCCAGCAGTACAGAGCACTCAAACAAGCTTTATTCTCAACTATTTGCTGTCATAACCCAATACGCTCTCTGAACTGGCTTTATTCTTTTCACAACAGTCACCCATAAAACATGGAGGAGGTTGACCTTTAAGAGACCAAGTTTCTAGGGTGTTTAGAAACACTTTCAGAGTGTGGGATTCCAACCCAATAACGCAGTGTTATTACAGGCCGGACACATGCAGATTTACAGTTCTTCTACAACAAATACTCGCAATGACCTTTCTACTCTACAACATCCAAGAAATCCAAGTGCACGGATTGAGACTTAGTACCTGTTGCAGGTGATTTATTAAGAGAAGTCATCACTATGGGGTAACTAGCAGGGTTTTATTAGCGATTAAATGATGATGAAATGATCATTAATCGATGACTGAATGGAAATTAAATGTTGATTAAGCAATAATTGAATGGTAATTAAACAGTGATTTGACAATGATTTAAATGATGATTCAGACAGCAGTCACTCTGCTACTTACCACACTTCTAATAATTAAGCCATAGCTGGACATATATAAAAGTTGCTAGCATACAATATACTTTTAGGCCGAATGTAAGATGTGGCTTACCTCGCTGTAGGTACCAGATGCCGGGTAAAGGGTCCCTCAGCCTCGAGCAGTAACCTCGAGAGGCGTCCCCTCTCAAGGGGGAGATCGCCGCCGCGCAGCCCGCTGCCGTGCAGGAGAGCTCAGCGGGCTCGGGGAGGCTGCAGGCATTTATAGCGTAAAGTGACGGACTCGTAGTCAACCCCCCCTTGGCGTTCGGGCAGTTTTAGCGTTGCCTAGCCCCAGCTCGAGCTGGTGCCGTTATCTCCCGATAAGACGCGGCCTGGACTCCTTAGTCCTGAGGAGATGCGGCCTCGCAGGGTTCTCACGGTCTGCATGGCAGGGCCGGCATCGGTCAGGCCCGCTTTCGGTGACGCCTGAACCAAAGCACCACTCACTCGCTCAGAGCGGGGGTACCCATCGCAGCGCCATTTACAAACTTACAGCACACACATACGCTGCACTAACCTATACTGAAGTGTTACTGAAGTATTCTTGCCAGCACAGAAATTGCATTTAGTAGCCACCTGCATAGAGATTTTTCTGAATATTTGTCAGAATATCAGTTATTAAAAAGTAATTATTGAGGTTTATCCAGAAAAAAAAACACTTCACTTCTTTGAAATATTACATGCACTGTTGAAGATTTACCAACAGGTTGTCAAACTGGTTTATAGGAAGGTTTTCAATTCAGATCTTGTATACTTCAACAATATGAGTTATTTTATTCCACTTCTTTATACCTTCCATACATGTTGCATCTAAAATATCCATAATGAAAAAAAGATTTGCTTGGCAACAGAACAGTATTACCTTACCTTGCACCAGGACGCCCATTCTAAATGCTGTACCAATCGATGATGCCTGTGGAAGTACATTAGCAATGACTCAAGCAGAAATGTAATGAGATGCAAAATAAAACTGAAAATTATCTAAACTATATATCAATTGCAGAATTATAAATTTCTTGACTATGTGCTAATCTCAGTCCTCTTGAAGACAAAAGCACACAAAACAGCACGTTTAATTAATAAAGCTAAATATCCATCCAAATTTTACTTCAATAAATTTAGCAAAAACTCTAAACAAGTCAGTTGTGCCCTTCATTAATATAGCAGACTGCTTATACCAAGCCTTTGAGGTAATACTGACCTAAAGCAGATCAAACTCATTGCCCAAAGCACACAGCAGCCTCTTTGTCCAAGAACTTCCACACAAGTTAACAGGTCTCTTCCTTCAGCCAAAAATGAGACCTCCATCTGTGCAAGGCTCCAAAGTTCTCACAAAGCTTCACAGAAATTTACCTATTCAATTAAGACGAATGCTTCAGAGTATCAAAAGCACAAATAAAGCCACTTAAAAACTATATACTGGTACAGATTCAATTAGCTTTAAAAATTTGGTAGTGCTAATCATAGTGTTTTTCTAGGCAGATTTCTTTTAAAAAAAAAACCATTGCTATTACTTTTTCAAAAATATTGCATTAAAAAAAGGCATGTCTGATGAACTCGTATTTGAACAGAAGCAGTTTCATATTTAAGCTTAGCTTTTTTTTTTTTTTTTTAAACAGTTTTGCGTTTAGTTTTTGCCTTCAAAATGAGAAAAACATCATTTCTGGAACAATGTCCCAAAAAAGTTCAGAAAATAACTAATTTCTTTAACTGTGTATTTCCCTCTCCTCACCTTTTCACATGGCATATCACAAGCTTGCAATTTTGTAGTCCTGACACACACTTCTATCTCTTTTCAATAGTTGCTCAGAATACAGAGCAAACCGTATCAGCCTGATAACAACCTAGGAATGTAACAAAATCTAGTAAGTACATCCAAGTATGACCTTTCCAAGCTCATTTTCAAAAGCTGCAACTGGAACATGTTAAAAATAAGGAGTTGCAAAACTCCTTAATGATCACTGGAAAAAACCCTTTCAGTTTCCTGCAAAACAGTGCCACAAAATTAAAATACCAAGGCATGAACAAATTTATAAGAGCTGGGAAAATACCTAGATAACTTACAAAAAATCGTCCCCCAAACCAAAAATGGTTGTTCCCAAACATTTTAACAGGTAAGCCACAAAACATTTCTCACAGGGTACTACAAATTGTTCTGACAGATGAAAGGCACATTAACCTAACCACTGCAATTAAAAATACCATTGCTTATGGCAAGCAGACACCCAGGTGATAACTTTATTCATTTTTACCCCAATAACTGTCTCACTGTGGTATTTTCCAAGTTGTTAGTAATTACTTCAGGGGAAAAAGCATTTGTCCAGTACTTTCACTGCAGCCAATAATCCAAGCTAGTATGAAGAAAATTACTTCCTTTGGGAAGTATGCATGTTGGCAAGAGTAATCCAACTATTTTAAGTATACTTTATCACAATGCTAAAAAAAATATAAAGACATATGACCGTTAATTTGTCTGTGTTAGCAATAGCAGCTACATCTGCCAACTATGATTAGGACCCAATCATTAAGATATTCCTTGCCTCGTGATAACGTAAGTGTAGCCAGAGATGCTTGTGTTCCAAGAGATGGAAGGATGATTCCAGTCAGGATACAAATAGAGGAAATGCAAAGGGAGCTGCAGATCTCAGTAATGGATGGTAATTGGAAAGCACAGGAAACAGCAAACCTCTGCAGAGCCATTTCATGTTGAGATAGGTAGCAAAAAGCTTCAAAGATTACATAAAATCAACACTACAAACATTGCAAAGTTTTATTGCTATATACCACCTAACTGTCAATTTCAAGTCATTAATTGCTAGGGTCACATCAATCTCAGGTTTGTTCTTAATATACAATGTCACCTGCCTCTCCCTCATACACATTGTGTGATGATATTTTAGTGAAGAGAACTTAGGTCTTCCTATTCTTAAGATGAAATGGGCTTTATTTTCAACAGCCTGAAAATTATTCTGACACATAAGCCTATTAGTGAAAGCATAAAACAATTAAATTCTTAAGGTGCAAAACAGCTGCTCTTTAGATAACAAGTAACAAGGTTATGCAAAATCTTACAATTTCTTCACTTCAGCAGTTTTTATCTTGTTAACTTGCTCTATTTACCTTTAGGATTGAGAGCCCACCTCCTTCCAAAGGATAACAATGTTTTTGAAAACCTGAGTCCTCAACCCAACCTCAGTTCCTACCTCATTTGCCATCCCATCAATGACGAGTATATGGATTCGTTGAAAGCGAAAAGGAGGTACAATGAAAACCAAATTAAGCAGATCTTACAAAAAATTGTAACATTTTTGTTAAATGAAGCGCAATACCAAGGGAACAGCTGTCACCAAGTTCTCAGCCTGTAAGTTATCCCCCTGACTAATGGCATGTCCCTCTGCTCACAATACAGCATGATTTAAGCTTCCCTGATAAGCTGTCACTAAGCCAAGCACCATTTATTTCAGTTCTTCAGCAGGTGTCTTCACACTTTTACATAACAATATTAACTCGTGAGCACGAGACATACAGGCTTGATTCACAACAATAACATTGCCTAGCTGATTGGCCTTCCACACGTAGTCACCAGAGCTACAGTCCACTACTATCAGTAAGCAGATGGCAGTAAATGAGAGATAGGTAGGACATGATGATCCTCCATCAACCCCAAACTCCCTTTCTTCCCTTTAAGCCACAGTCATTTCTGTTTCTGCAGCTATAAAATGCTAAACTAATCAAAATTACTTGAAGAAAAATCTGTTAAGACTCAAGGCTACAATCAGTTAATCCACTCCCTACAAATCAGTCACAGCAAGCATGTGAGAAATAAATATCCTTCCTAAAGAAGCCTATGCTGACCTTCCTTCCTAAAGAAGCCTCGCTGACCTAACTGACCATCGATAATAAACGGGTGAGAACCTTTTTTCTTTCTAATCTATGGTTACATTTTTTGTCAGATCAGAAAGAAACTCCACTGAAAAAGATAATCAGCCATTTTCTTAACAGTAGTGACTTACCAGGCACTTCCCTTCTGTTTGATGTTTAAAAGTGTGTATCTGCTGCTTCCATATCTATATGACACTCGTTCTTCTATCAGTGAAAAACTTCTGTCCCTCCAGACTACACAATCAATCCCCCACCCGCAAACATCGACCAAGTATGAGATGATTAAGTTTTCAAATTTCCAAATTACAACAGCTGCAAGAAACAAACAGCAGTTTCCATAACAATTTAAGAAAAAATGTTTTAGTGCAGCTAAATGCCTATTAAAAATAACACTATGTCAACAGAAGTAATTTATTTCCAAGTGTTCAAATTGTTATTACACGTATGCCATTTAACTACTTTTTATTTGAACATTAACATAATTACAGTGGGAGGGCTTATATTTCCAGTGGCGCCTCTGCAGTAAATACCACCAGAGCAAAACATGAAACATTCCACATGGTTAACAATATGACATTTGAGTTACCAGAATCACAATCATCAGTTTTTTTGCTAACAGATCACATAAGAAGTACGTAAGTGGGGCATTTCCTTTAACAGAAATATCAAATTTAGTACTGCATTCGTTTAATTTCAATATGAACATCTCTACATAAGAGCAACATCATACATGACAGTTTGATTTATCACACATATGGTACTTTGGCAGCTCTAACTGTGATGTATTTTTTCCTCCTAAGCTCCATAGTAGGTTTAATTTATAAAACATATTGCTAATATGCCCTGCATAAACATCAAGAATCAAATGCATCTTTCTTTTGCCACTTCAGTGGGAAAGGGAGCAGTGGTTTTATCCCATATTACACAGTCTTTTCATATATGCACCATTTTCTTCCATGGACACTTCTACATGTACCCTAAGTACCACTTTGTCTGCAAGAAAATAATCTTTATTCAAAAAAATCTGAATTTTCTTCTCAAATTAGAAAGACTACGGCTGTAGACAATTACATGACAAATCACTACCAGCTATTTATTTCAAAATAACATTGAATGTGTCCAATTTTTGTCAAGTAACAAGCACATCAGTCACTTGAGGTGCAATGAATTCCCTCACAATTCAATGCACCCCATTTGGTGTTCATTTGTGAAACTTTTTTTTTTTTAGTTACCTTTTTTGTAGACATTCATGCAGATATTACGATTGGCTCAGGTAAAATATACAATATTTTATCATTATTACAGGCAGAAATATTACTGGCAGATGGAAAACTATTTTTAAACACATAAGCTAAGTAAAATCAAACTGCCCCAAGTTTTATCAAGTAAAATGGGATAAACAGCTCCAGTAATTATCACCACAAATTCAGCAAGGGCATTATCTATAAGAGGAACTAATAGTTCTTGGTTAACAAATACTAATCTCTTTGAAAACCTCTACTATCAGTTTCCACAAGAGAACTAATCACCATATTAAAACTTTTCCACTTACTCCCCCCAAATGAATTTAATTCTCCACCTTCCTGAACACAATTATATTGTACTCTGATACACAACTGCCATCCAATGACCTACTACCACAGTAATCTAAGTGAGTACAATGTTCCCTCTAGTATGATAATCATGCACTTTAAAGCAGCCACATGAAAGTTTTGAGGTAAAATGGGTGACAACTGGTTGCAAAATTTCAGCTTTAAAGGAAAAAAAAATCATATATACATACCACAAATAAAAAAACACCTAGAACCTGTCGACAGTGATCTGAAGCAATTTATTTCATTCACTCATTGTGAAATTGTAGCAGATATTTCATGTTTATTCTATTTGGTCCAAATATCCCTACATGCCTTTAAGAGTCACTCAAAAAAGTACGTGCCCAAAAATGCATCTGCTACCACAAAACATCTCTTCCCCCTTTCATTCACCCTCAAGCAGTTCTTAAAAATTCAGATTTCCTGAGCTATACAAAACCAGATCTTATTTGTAATATGTCAACAATGGGTAAGTTAAAAAGCAGGTGGAGATCTCTGACATAGTATTTTGATTAAATAACATGTATTCAATTTGATGAAGTCACCCTTCCTCATCCTTCGATACCTATTTGTATTGAATTATAAACTCTGCAGCACAACGAACAGTCTGTGTATGGCACTTCCATGCATGTCTGCAATATAAACAATTATGTTAAGATATTCCAAAATTAAACAAATAGTAAATCCTGTTTATCTATACAAAATGTAAAAAATACGTTAACATCAGATGGGAAAATTACAGCCAAACCAATTAAGTTGTACATTCGCTACACAGACTTGAAATGTGAATTTTCATGAAGTTGTTTCATCTTCTTCCTTCGATTAACTGAATTAAGACAGAAAATGAACTCTTCTCCAATTCCGCTAATGTACATTTCTTCACTGTAGTTATTATGTCAGCTAACTTTGATCTTTCACCGTTAACTTCCATGCTGGCGTGCCCCGTACCTCTCCACATTCTACTCAAACATCATATTCTCCCTTCTTTGTTCCATTAAGTTTGTGACACCTACCAAGAAGCCCTTCAACTGGGGCAGCATCTAGTGTAATAGAGCTTCCACTGGACAGAAGCTTCTCTTACCAGAATAGTACAATGACTGACAAGCAAAGTTCACTAGAATCATGATCCACTATGTACCAGCGCTTCACTTAAGTGCCAGGTATCTCCTGTACAGAAGATAAAACAGCTGTGCACATGTAAGCCACACAAAGCAAGACAAGTTAAGTGGTTTGGGCAGGCAGCATGGACAGGGCAGAAGCATGATAACCAGACTTTTTCTCTGAAGCCATTTTAACCCTGTTTGACTGTTTCACCTGTGTTACAGCCTAGTTTAAGCATTGTTTACGCAATACTCTCAACCAAACGAAAGCCCTACAAAGACAGGTTAACTGTTCTTTTCTGTAGAATAACTAGTTAGTTTGTGTTCAAGAACGAATTTAATGCAAAGCTTCAAAAGGGTACCTAACTAATAACCACACTTGGAGCTTTTAAATACTATCTTACTCTGAGGTATATGTCTATTACTGTAAAAGTTTATGCATCACATTCTAAAATCTAGGGTCCAAGAAAAAAGGCTAATTGTATTTTCTAAGTCAAGCAAGCTATAGAAAAATGGGAAGAAACAGCATGTGGCTTGTGTTCAAGTGTTATTGTTGAGCATAACACTTCATGCAAGTAATGCAAAAAAGTCTATATACTCAGGACTGTTTACATCTGAATAAATAGGGTAAATTAGCAAATACAGTATTTAAAATTATCTACAAAAATGTGTTTTACCAAGTATTCACTGTATCAAGTCTTAAAGCAGAAAGCTGTCAGGGCAATACCAAAGAATATGAAATAAAAGAAAAAAAATTAAACGGAGACATTTCAAGAAATCTCCTCAGAAAACAAGTTCATATTAACTGTTAACTAAAGTGAAACTAAAACAAAGACTAAAGCTATTAGGTGGCCTTATCAGCAAACACTTTCAATCAAAAGGCCATAAACAAGTATGCTTTACATATTATTTGATTTGTTTATTTTACACCATAAGGTGAAAGCAACACATTTGCTTTTAGTAAAGTATAGACAAATAGCCTCACTCAGAATACACTTTTAATGCACATAAAAAAAGTATTCATCTTACAAATCATTTTGCAATCCAAATATACAATAGCTTGGAAAACAATATTTTAGAAAACAAAAGCCAATGTAAAAAGACCGCTTAAACAACTAAAGTGATAAAAGTTTCTGTATGGCTCTGTCTTTACAGTTTTCTTACTGCATCATCAATATCAGAAATCTGTTCCTTCAGCTGGTTCCACTGTTCTGGATTTAAAGAAATACCTGAAATGCATTAAAAATAAACACTTAAGACAAAAAGAAAATTGTGGTACAGGATCTTGCATAATTACTATCAAGGCTTGTTTCATACACGAAGTCTGTCATAACTATTAATGTCTGAACTACTTCAACAACCATCTCAGTTACAAAGTGAAACAAACTACTCATTTGGAGAACTTCAGTTTAACTTTAGACTTCAGCCTATCTCTGGAGAAGTTTAAATTAAAAAGAAAACGAATAGAGTGTAACAAATTCATTCACAAGCGTTAGGCTAAACACAGGAAGTGAAATACACCTCTGGCCTTGACAGAAGGCAGCACAAAAGCCCTGAGATGTTGGAGATCACTCATTTTCCTGTTGGCTCCTAAAAGCCATACCTCTGTGAACTGAACTTCTATGCACTTTTAAAGTACCAGAATTCTGGTTGGTTTTTTTTTTCCTCCTGTTTCTTAAAGCACTGTAAATAACACTTACTGTAAGTAACATTTTGGAGAGACTCAATTCCACTCCCTAGCACTCACAAACCACCACGGAAGTTATTTTGTCGCTTCAAGCTCACTGTAGTCTCTAGTGATATTCAATCAATAATAATTCTGTGTCCCACAACACATCTCCTCAGTTCTAGATTTGTACTTCCTCAAGCTCGGGTCCAAGCACATGTTTCCTTTGTGCTTTAGCCTCTTCATTCTTCCTCTACAATCTCTATGCCAACTCTGTGCAAGTACAGACTCATAGGCCTACCCCCTCATACTCTCTCCAGCCAGGCTGGTCTACTGTTTACCCCCACTCTCTCCCCTCAGTGAGCAGGCTTCCTGCATTGCTTGCTCCCTCTTGGTGGAGCAGGACGCAAAGGCAGGTGATACTCTGAATTCCATTTTTGAGGCTCATCACCTTTTTTTTTTTTCCTACCATCACTGTCTTATCAGAGCACCACCATAATTTTGAGCAGCAAGCAGTCTGCATGGAGCTACTCCAAGCAGTATTCCACCAGTCTTTAGAGGGCAGGTTTCTTTTGAAACAGTTAGGTCAGGTGTGCTAGCCATCATTAGGGGACCACGCATCATCAGGATGCCCCTGAACCACACACCAGATGAACTGGTTCATACAGTTCAGACCTGCTGTTTGAAACAATCTTACACAATAATTTAAACCGTTGGATTTTTTCTTCTGTTTTTTATTACAGAAATTCAACTGTTTATACTGTTTTTAGGATAGCTAGATAAGTGGCTCTAAGTGCATCAATGGAACATTTGACTCACATATTGTATCAGATTATTACTAATTTTATCCTAATAAAATTCAGGCCCTTTTGCGACATTGATAAACATTTCTATCTATATCATGTAATTTTTGGCACTTGGCCTACCCATCAAATCTCACTGTAGTTTGCCACTCAAACTGCATACACTTTTGACTTCCAACTCAAAACACAGCAGGTTAAAGTCCTGAGATGTTAATCTTTTTGGTTAAGTAGCAACAACACATCCAAACCAAGAAATTTTCCTGCACAGAACCAATACACCTGTTCATACAAACCTATTCTCATTATTTAAGAAGTGTTGAAAATGCTTCTCAAGCTTTCCAAATATCTATTCACTGAGTTGCTCCTGGACACATCAGAAGAACATAACAAACCTTATGCTGATTGTATGTTAAATGTCTTCAATCTCCAGGGCAGCTTGTTTCATACTTACCTCTCTCCTTGGCACAATATGAAAACCGATTAGAAGCAGGCTTTTTAACAGAAGCAACATGACATTAAGCAAAGCACTACTACTGCAACTATTCTCACACCCTCATCTTGCAGGTGGCAAAGTTCTGAAAATGGTTCAGTGAAAGCATGCCATAAAAAGCAGGCATGGGAGTGGCAATTAAAGGTACAATGGCTTATGCTGTGCTGCAGATTAGAAGCACAGTACCAAAACTTGAACGCTTGAGGTATTTTCACCTCAACTAAAATCTTGACATATTTTTTTCCAAAATTAGTCACATTAAGTGTTTTAATTATTTTAATCTAAAAATTTCATAGAAACTGAAAGACATAATTAAGGAAATTAGCATCTTATCAGAAATGAGTAAGTTAAATCTTTTCAGTGAATTTTGAAATAAGAAACCCAATTGTAATGAAAGGAATTGATTTAAGTTAATCAAGGCTGGGGGGGTGGGGGAAAGTATGGCTATGTTTATAACTCCCATACCAAATCTCCTTGTATTTCATGCCTTGTTTTCCATAAATCTTGGAGGACCCATTTAGGAAAACAGACTCAGGCCAACGAACCCACTTTGCTTTTGTTTCTAATCTACAGATAAAACTAGTCATTTGTTAAAATATAAATTATAAAAAAGTAAAAATATTACTCTAAAAATATCATGTACCAACAGAGTATAAAAATCTGATATACAAAAGTTCTCCAGCAAACTGCAGACAATGTTTTAATACAAAATAACATGAAGCAGAACAATACCTTTTCTGCCAGGCTTCATTTCACCTTCTTGATCCATCCAATATTCTCTAATATCAATTAAGACTTTCCCTTTAAAGTCACGAACACTGACATACCTCATTTTGCCAATCTGTCAAAACACATATAAGGGTTTTTTAGGTATTTTACATATCACAGCACTCACTTTTCCCAGCAGTATCAGACTTGGACATGTGACATTGCACACTGCAGCTTATTTTAGACACCAGAGAAACAACTAGACCAAAAGCTTAATCCAGAGTAGTCAGTAGGCTAATAGGTAATGACAAAATAAATGGATGAACTACTTAAAACGAGTTGAGCATTCCATGTTCAATGCAAAAGTAGCTCTCCTAGAATAAAAATACTTATATTCTTAGCACGCTTACTTCTTATGAAAGCCACTAATTTACTTTTTCTGAAATAAAGTTTTGCCTCTATTATAACCATCTTCATTTGCAGCAGTTGTAAACAAACAGGGAAAGAGGGAGCTCTACTCCCAAATCTAAATTTTAGTCCATTCCATATGTACAGAAAGCAAATTAGATACTCACATGAGATAACAATTTCTAGAGGGGTTTTTGTTTGGGTTTTTTTTCTTTTTTTTTTAAACACAGTAAATACAGATGGAAATGAAAGTTAGCCACCAATTGTCCCATGCCTGCTCCTAAGTCATTGTGGCACTTCATTGGAACTGTGGTTAAAAGACTATCTCACTGTACCTGGTGTTCCAAGAAAACATTCAAATCCTTTAAGTTTACCAGCACGTAGCATAGTATGAAATGACCTTGGAATTCCATAATTTCTGCACCATAGTGGCTTAACTGAATGAGGGTGCTTTTTTTCGGGGGCACACGGGGCACAGGGGAAGGAGAGCAGTCACACTGACAACTGTGCATTACACTACATATTTAGGCTCATTAAACGTCCTTCCAACTTTGATAAAAAACTATTTGTTCACATAAATTCAAAGTATAATGTGAATTTAAGAATCATAAATTAGACAATAAAAACACAATCAAATACAATTCATGTAAGAAATTCTGAGAATTCTGCATGCACCTTCTGGGTACACTTTATGAAGAAAGAACACACTCTAAAGTAAACAATTTTAAAATAGAATATTCCCTCCTGATAAAACACTAACTTTTAGTCTTCAACCTCCTTAGTTTATGCATCTTGCATTTTGATACAATTTAACAAGGGCCAAACACATCTTACTAGCATGAACTCTGACCAGAAAGGTTGAACAACTCTCCTACCAACTAAAATCATCCACAGACGTTTAAGTCATAGGCTGTTATTTCACAAAGTAGATATAAACATGAATGCCTTATGCTTAGAGTGATTATTCTTCTTATGCAGATCATGTTAAATTAACTCTAAATTTTATTTTAAAACAGTTAGGACATCTTTAGATACCGCAAGCCTGAAGCAGTTTTCCTACTTCAAAGCATCCTTTAAAATGAGTAAGACATTACAGTTTGTAAGATAGTATTTTTTGATTGATTTATTAAATACTTTCATGGTACTACAAAATTAACATTCAAAAATCAGGTATGATGTCATGGTAGCTTAGTTCTTTCAGACCCAGCTTGGTACCATGCCTAAGTCTGTCAGCTCTGCTGGCAAAGAATATCCCAAATAGCCTACATGAACAACATTTCTTGGTTTTACCCTGTAACGCTTCAGTGACTTTTAAGGTCACCTTTAAGAACAGCTTCAAGTAGTAGTACTCCACAACACCTTTTCTTTCCAGGGCTGTCAAAGAATATTAGTGCATTGCCAAGTAATTCCAGATTTACTTTAAGAAAGAAATCTGATACAATATAGCAGATTACAGCTGCAAATACAGTAAGAGGATTTAGGTTTTCAAATTTAAGGATAAAACTGTATGTCTTAATTCAACTACAGTAAAGCAAGGGGCAATAATGCAAAGTTCCCATTCACTCAATCAGTAAGTCCACGTTAAATGGAAACAGTTCTGCATTAAAATGCTGAAATTAAGTTAGGTTTTACATCACTGTCTAGGTTTCAGCTGAATGTTCACATTAAATTTTGAATGTTCAGTTGAACTCTATGCAAAACAGTTACCACTGCTAAAAACTTTAAATAGTCTTCTAAAGTACAGTTTCAATTAACATCTAAGGTTAAAAACCTCTACCAAAATCTAGATTTAACTATTTAAGTACATCGATGTTTCTGGATGTTCAGTTACCTGCAATTCTGGCACAGACTCATTTCTGAACAATTCTTTTTTTCACGTAGCGGCTGACAGTCGTAGAATAGTTTCACTGACGTAAGACACCTTTCTATCTCTATAACCACAGTAGTGTTCCAAGGGTTGCATTGACTTATTGCAGCATAGTTACTGCAGTTCCACCTTCACAGACAAGTTCACATGCTTTTTATTAAATATTACAGCTCCTTAGATTATACTATTCTACTGAATAACATATATCAGAAGATGTTAAAAGCATTATTTCCAGGTTTCCGATTCTTAGAATAAAATGCACTGAACTGTGTCTCAGGGTTCCTCTCACAGCTATGCAACTGACTTCCTGTATGGGTTTCAGCAACCACCTTCTTCACCATTTTTCCTCCTATTTCCAGTTTGTATTGATTAAACTGTATACACACTGTGGAAGTAGAAACAGCAAAAACACATCCTTCTTTCTTAGGTGATAGCTATATGCATAGCATTAGGAGGAACACAATAAAATGTCCTATAAATGGTGAGATCTGCAACACAGTAAATTGTGAAATGCATCAGTGACCACCTAAGTTTCAGAATTAATGTGCTAAACCAATCACCTTTCCGGAGCATCATAAACTTATGTATTTGTCTACTTTCAGGAGCCTATGATAGATAGGCATTATACTGGGAAACCGAAGAACTTATTTCTCACAAGTCAAAAAGCAAGTACAACCAAAACTTAAAAAAAAAAAAAAGGGGGGGGGCGGGCGGAGCACAGTGGCAGGACAACACACAGATGGACGACTTTTGAACTAACAATTTCAGTGAAATGCCTGATCATGGAATGTGGTACCACTCTGGGTAGTCATTAATACTGCGTCCTGACAGCATTAACAAACCTTATCCAAATCAGGCATAGGTAGATGACAGGATTTGTCAAACTAACCAAAGCACATGATGCAGAGCTCACGTTGGCTTGAAGCCACAGACAGGAATCCAATGTACCAACACTAAACCCTTCCGCACTAACATGAATAATGCTTGTCCTTAGGGCCTCTAGTAATACATCACAAAGGGGAGTAAGATAAATTTCCACACCCCAACTGCACCCAAATCCTTTAACAACAAATTCCAAAGTATACTAGGCCATCTATAAAACCTAAAAAGGCCAAGACATGTAAATAAATAAAATACACTTGGTCTCTTATACTGAATTATTTCCCTTCTACTTACGTTTATACTATTCTTCATAATTAGTTTCAAGAATACCATTACACCATTAGTCTCAAACAAAAAAAATAAACCCTAGATCTTTACAAAAGTGCTGAATCTCCCAAATACAGCAGTCACAGTGACCTCTATATTAAGGGAAGATGTATACTTTAAGAACACAGCCTGACATGTAGAACAACAAGCCTCTAAGTTTCACATTATTTTCTGCCACCCCCACACACAATATGGACACCACAGAACTACTGACTATCCTATGAATGCTTTACAGCCCGATTTCCATCAGCTGAAGCAATGCTTGTAAGTTACACTGCAAAGTCACTTGCACATCAGAGATCATTTTACTGCCATGGGAAAGCAGAAAGGAGAGTTTCTAGTATTACTAAGAACCCTAGAACAAAAAAACCCCATACCTAAAAAATTAACATGCAACTAGATCTTCTAGCATGCTCTCCTGGATAGGGGGAAGTATCCTCAGACCTACAGTGCTATTTCTACACTGAAACAATTGCATCTTAGTTAATGTACAGAAGCTGATGCAGCATGGAAAACCTCACAATGCTTCAGATAACACAGTAAATGATGTAAAAAAAATTTTGTTGTTGATTAACTAAAAGGCAGGCAGAGACTAAGTAACACTGATGTTTTAGGTCAAGGTGATATTCAAATATTTTTTCTGTATTGCACTCAACACTAGAAGAATCCTGTTCTTATCAGACTAACAGGAGTCCTCTACTGTCTGTTTTTAGTAACTTTTTATTATCTTAGGTCAAAAAGGTTGGAAGAAATCGGAGCACACAGATACTTTTGCTTTTATTTGAAAGGGTTTTGCATTGGGGGAACATTAAAAATTTTAACAACTTTCTCCAAGGCTGGAATTTCTGAACTTATTACAAACGTAGCATAAAGCTTATACATAGGTTTTTTGAGTTCTAACTGCAGTTCACTTCATACGGTGTAGAAGACACTATCTCATTTTTCCTACATGGTTCAAAGCATGTCCCAGCAGAACTAAAAATATTGTATTCTTCCTTCAATACGGAAGTCCAGGCATTGCCTTCAACTGAAGCTCTCCCTCCCAACTATACATGAAGAGGAAAGTGACAATTGATAGATTAAAAATAACTGCCCTGTATTACAGTATCCATTAAGGAGGTCTTCTCTCTAGAAAAGATTGCCCCCCCGCCCCCCCCCCCCATTACTTGGCATAGCTACAGCCCAAAAGCATTTCTTTTGCCTTACTCAACCTTGGGGCCATCTTGTCAGGCACCTCTGCCATACCCTTTTACAAACTTAAGAATCAAAGTCTCTGAGAACTTAAGTTTCTTTCCAGCCAGCTAGTCAGAGACATTTAACAAGTCTTGATGCACACTCCTAAAACATGTAATTCTGAGCTACATATATTCTTGCACACCTTTCAGCACACACTGCTCCTACCTCGTCTAACCCCAGGAACTGCAATACCCTGAACTCAGAAATGCATCTTGCTACTGAGAAAGGTATATTCATCCCATCTTAAAAAACAAGGACAATGTTACAAATTACAATCTTTCTGGATGTTCAGTGAGAAAAACCTGCATCATAAAACAAAGGAACAAGCAAAATTTATTCCAAGACACTGTCTTATAATACAGGAGCCAAGTTGCCCTTGACCTAGTTAAATAGGAACGAAGCGTCCATGCTTCGGTTTCCAAGAACCTTTCTCTTAAGAGCCCTGATTAAAAACATTTCCATGTAGAGACAGTCCTGATCTAATATTTACAGTATAGTCATGGTAAGTGCTGTATTTACCGACAAAATGACTACCCACAGTTACCATGGGCAAAGACATGAGGGCTAGATCAATTGCTACAACTCAGATTCTTTTACTCTGCTGAAACCTCACAACACTTTTCCTGAGCATCTCATCTGCATGCCAGCATCGTAATCCCCTTTGGCCAAGGCTTTAGGAGGCCAAGCACTATGCTGTTGAGATATTCAGATTACCTCATAAAATTTATACTCAGTATAATGTAACATGTTACCTTAACCAGGCTCTAAGAATCATCAATTTTACCTGAAACATATTCTCGTCTCTGTTACTGCTTTGCTTAGAAGAAGCTGCACCTTTTGAACTTTCACCAGTCTTTTGTTTCTTTACAGGCTTTTCTGGAGCTGCTTGCTTTTTCCGCTTTGCCTTGGAGTAAGAATAAAAAGAGAAAAGCATGAACCACAACTCACAGATTCTGTAAGTTAAAGAAAAGTTCACATTATGGTCACAAACTACTACTATGCAATGCATGTTATCATCTTTCTGCTGTGAAGGCAGGAATCCAATGCTGTACATTTAGACTGGAATTAAAAAAAAAAAACCTCTCCAAATCTGGAGCCTAATTCTGTTCCCAGTGACGTTTACCATAATAGTTTGGCTTTAAAGAGAATTGAATTAGATGAAAATACATTCCAAAAAACCTACTCTTTCTGCACAGTAATACTGTTGGTTCAGTAGCTTTAATAAAAACATTGAAGTCTGATGGAAGTTTCACCCTCCTTTCCACAGAGTGCAACAAAAAATGCAGGACAGCTTACAACTCTTCTAACAAAAGAGAAAAACGAGATGAGATAATGAAGAAAGGATCTGGAAATCACCTCCCTCAGGGTAATTTTTTTTTTAAATCAGCATCCAATCTCTGTCCAGAGCATGATAAATTAAACATATTTTTAAAACATTCAGACAGTATCGCCTGTAAATCAGATTACCCGCAGATGCTACTAAGTTACTATTTCTGCTAATGGTTATATAGTAACCATGCCTGCCCCAAAAAAAGAGTAATACAAAGATACCAAAAATTAGTCTCACCTGCTAGAATCATATTGCGGATACCTCTTTTGAAGACAGTTCCAACAAATATGGGAGGTTATAATGGGAAAACACCCCCCTACACCTTACTGCCCACTAAAGCATACTGTTAGACTATGTCTTTTTAAGAATGTAGTTCCCTATCAAAAAAAAAGAAAAGAATCACCTGACCATTTTCTCTTATATTAAGATCTGACAGAGCACCTAATTTGCAAAGTGAAACCAACTCACGTTTAAACCAATTCAGCAAAGCAGACCAAGTCTCTTCACATGCTACATTAAAAGACCTGATGTCTGCATTGCCACTTGGCATTTCTTAAAAAGATAAATTCACTGTTTTTTCCTGGTTTTGTTCATAATGACTGGTACATCTATACAGACTTATAAATTAAATAAATACTAAAAATAACTGGGAACACTCTATTTATACATTTAAAACAGTCAACATATGTTAAAATTTATCAACTCAAAGACATGCAGGTTGGCTCTGCTTTTAAGTGAGAAACTAGCAGATGGTTACTACAGTAAATGTAAGAATCTGCAAGAGAAAAAGAACGTGCAAACAAGATAAGCAAGTAGCACATGGAGGACAGGGCAAGTGCAGGTTTTTGTTTTGGACAAGTAATCCAGACACCAAAATGGTGGGGGGGGGGGCGGGGGGGAGCTGTCCTCAAAATTAGTCCAAATTCTTGCCACCAGGGGCAGCTTATACAGAAGGCTTCTATCACTTGCCACAAACCAGCAAAGAATTCCAGGAAGCTTATGGTTAGATATATCATACAGAAAACCGTGAAAAGAGCAAAATGCAACTTAAGAAGCAAAGTTTACTGCGAGGCAAAAAGCATCCTATCCACCCAAACCCTAATCTTAGGACGTGGGTTTTGTTGTTGTTGTTGTTGTTGGGGGGGGGGGGGGGGCGGGGGGGGGGGCGGTTAGGAGAGGAGGGTGTTTTGGTTTAGGTGTCTGATAAATCATTTGGAATGACATGCACATTGTGATATAACGCTCACCTAATTCCTTAACCCCAGCCTGAAATATAAGAGTTAATACAGTAGCAATAAACTGCATGTAAAGTTCACCTTTTTGTCAACTTCACTATCTGAATCACTGGCAGACGAGCTTGAAGACACAAGTTCCTTTGATTTAGGCATTCTAGGAAGAGAAAAACAATGTGAGAACACTATACAAGCAATATGTCCCATTACAGCTGGAAAGCCATCTTCAAACCTGTTTGTCAAGGCTCATCTTATTCAAAACCCTCCTAAAGACTTTCCTGCCTTTTCATACAAGCTTTAATACACGTTGTAGATGTGTTCTCAAACACTTTTCCCTCTTATATCTCTTCTCCTTTTTGCTGCAACTGCATTAGATGCAGTGCTTTAGTTTCTGAACCATTTACAAAGGGACAATTTTTCACCAGTTTCATATATCCCTAGATATGGTGGAAACCATAATGTAAAAAATACAATACAATACTGTCCCCCAACTGAATTCTTTATATTACATTCTCAAATGTAAACTATTAAGGCCCTAGCATTATCTATAGTCTTACACAGGCATTTCACCCAGTTGGATTTGCAAGCAACATGCTGCATAATTGTCATACATGAAGCTGAAGTTCCCACCAATAATACAAAAGTCTGAAAAACACCTCAGTTACAGTGAACTACAGTATTGCAATTAATATTCCCACTGCAGCTTCAACACATCAATCACTAGAGTCTATTGCATTTGCGAGACAAGTGGACATTCAACTTTCCTTGAATGCATGCTGCCAGGTGCGCTTCTACGTCTCTCTAGTATGCAAACATGTGGTTAGATATAGCAGTTGCACATCTTGCCTGCTACTAGAAACTGTTTGTAACAAATAAATAGCTCACTTGTTCTTCCAGAATAAAAATAAGCATCCAAGAGAAATGCTAGGGAAAGATTAAATAAGCATATCTCAGGAAAGAAAAAGGAATAGCAGTGGTTTTTAAACTGGCAGTGAAAAAAACATATGCAAATGAAAAAACAGAGTCTGAATAACCCTAATGGATCAACGTGGTTCTAAAGTAGGGCAAGTTCTGTCCGCCCTAATAGCTTGGAGTACAATGATGGAAGCTGTAGCACTGAAAATGAAACAGTGTATGGGGAAGCACACATAAGCCGCGCTGCAGGATGGAGGCAGAGGAGAGCTGGAATAGGACAATGTAAAAATAAGCACAGCGATGACATGAAATCAGGGAGTCAAACAAGAAAAGACTTGATAGGCGAGGGGACCGAGCACCAGCAGGGGATAACCCCAGGGCCGGCAGCAGGATGAGAGAGTGACAACATGGAGGAAGGTGGGGGCAGAAAGTAGAGGAAAAAGAAATGGAGGGTGGTAGGTGCCCCTGGGGAGAGGCTGGCAGACAGAGCGTGAGGAGACACCGAAGCACCGATGAGAGCGAGGGCGTAATGAGATGGGCCAAGCGAGGACGAAGGAAAGGGAGAGAAGAAAGACAAGCCAAGATGAGCTAAGAACACCAGGTAGGCGGATCCCAGCCGCCATTTTCCTCCCCTATTCCTCTTTTCCACGGCTCGTGTTGCCCCCCGAGGGAAAGTAGCGAGGGACCGAACAGGGGGCCGCAGGCAACGACGCCCAGGTTCTCCCGGGGCAGTGTGGCAGCAAGCGGGCTGCGGGCCACCGGCGGCAGCAGAGAGAAATGGCAGCACGAAAAAAAAAAAAAGGGTCGGGGGTCGTCAGCGGGCAGGGTCAGATCCCGGCGCGGGGGGAACGGAGCCGGGCGGTTCCCCGCCGCCATTTTCTCCCTCACTCAAATCCTCTTTGCCCCCCCAACATGGCAGCTTCTCCTCGACAACGGCTCCTCCTCCCGCCCCAGGCCCGCTCCGCACCGGGGTATCCCTCCCGCAGGGCACAACGGGCACTCGAGGAAAAGGGGAAGCCTCGCCAGACGGCTGCGCAGCGCGCCTCCCCCGCGCCGGCCGGGAGGCGCCGAGGCCCCGGCAGGGGACGGCGGGGGCGGGGGGACATAGAAAATGGCGGCGGCCCCGGTGGGGCACGAGGGGGGACCCCAACACTCACGTCCTACTCCGCGCGCGGCTCCTCAGCACCGCGAGAGAAACGGAAGTGACGCACCGCGGAATCCCCGCCTCTGCCCTGCACCACGTGGGAGGGGGCGGGGGGGGAGGTGCTTAAAGGGGCCGCGTCCCGTTGTTACTCGTTCCCGCCTCCCCCGCCCCAAGTCGGGGCCCGGGCGGGCGGGCGGTACCAAACGCCTCCCGCCGCGCCGGTCCCGGTCCCCGCCGCCTCACGCCAGCGCCGCGCCGAGGGGGCGGAGACGCGCCCTCCGAAGGGAAACCTGTGGGGCTGGCGGCCGGGCCCTGCCCGCCCCGCGGCCCCGCCTGGAGCCGGGACCCCTCGGGCCTGAGGCGCCGCCGGGGCCGGGCCTTCAGCGGCCGCCTGCCCTCCGCTGAGGGGACGGGAGGAGAGCCCTTAATGCCTAACGGGAACCCTTTTGAAAACCCCAAATAAATCTGTGAATGTCTGTTTCCTTTCGCACGCTGCAGCGGTTCCTCGATCTCGTTGGCAGCCGGCGGGCCGCTCAGCCCTGCCCGAGGAAGCGCCGTCAGGCCGTGTCGCTGCGGTGGCTTTGCATAGCCAAACCGCAGCCCCGGGCGGCGGCTGAGGCGCTGCTCAGGAAAGCGCCGGTTCCCCTTTCTTTCACCGGCTGGCTTGGGTTTCTCTTTCTTCCTGCGGGGCTTTGGGGCCGGGGGGTGCGGGCGACCCCTAGGGCTCCCACCTGGGCAGTCAGGCTGGGGCAGGCGCAGGCCTGGGGCGCTGGGGAGCAAAGGTTAAAACAATCTCTGCTCCTGTTCTGAACACCTACTTTCCAAAAGCCCTCCGAGAAAAAAAAAAAGAAAAAAAGAAAAAAACAACAAACTTGAAAATATCATCTGATAACCTTGCCTATTTCCGTAGCACGTTTACACCAGAAAGCGCTGCATCCCCAGTGCCCCGCTGCCGCCTGCGTCGGGGCTTGGAGAGGGGCTGCTGCAGGCTTAGTTCATCTAAGCAAGTATGCAACGGGTTCTGAGAGCAACCGAAATGACACCTCTTTGGAGGGGAGGTGGGGAAGGGGTGCTCTGCCCCCAGCTCCATGAAAGGAGAAGACTTTCAGCAGCCTTTGCAAGCTGCAATAGACGAAGCACGCTGTCAGACCACGAGTGGTTTCATGTTGTGTCTTCCTGCGTTACCTGTTTGAGCCCGTACTTGCTTTCAGTTTATGATGAGATTTGTTAGTCAATACAACTTCACACAAAACTAACACAGCCTGTTACTGTTTGCTTATCGCTGTTTGCATTGATGGGTCACGTAGTTGTGCTGTAAGCATGGCAGGATGCCAGCGCTTAAGATACCCGCTACCAATTTAGTTTAGTCCTTTTCTCATTGTTCCTACTTCTAGACCCGTGCTTTAGCTACCATGACAATGCAAACTTCTCATAAAAAATGCAAGCAAACTATCAGAAATAGGAAGTGGACTCTAGGTCCAATCCTAGCTTCCAGATACAGCTATTGTTGGTATAGGTGGACTGGGGTGGTGGCTGAACAGCCTCTGTAGTTTCAAGAACAAACACCTATTAATAAACTGTTTAAAATAAAAAGTCTTGGGCTTTTTTAAATTCCAAAGATCCCTGTTCATTAACATGGGCCAGAGGGATAAACTTCATGTTTCAAGAGGGGATAATCCCCCAAAGTCAGTATAAGCAGCTGCAAGTCCTAAGCAGCATTTCTGAAAAAATCCTTACGGGAGGTGCACGAAGAGGTTTTTAGAAGGGATCCATGAGGTCTTTACAGCCCTCACCATGAATTGAGGTAAACTGGCTCTCAGACAGTTTTTCACTTTTTCACTTTAGTAGCAGGAAAACAGGAAGTTAATGCCAGAAATTAGAAGTGCACTTTTTAAACTAATTGATAGAAATTAGCTGTTCATGTTATATATCTTGCAAAATGAAAAGAAAAATAGAAAAATACACAGTTCTTACTACATGCCTGTCCTGGTTTCAGCTGGGATAGAGTTAATTTTCTTCCCAGTAGCAGGCATAGTACTGTGTTTTGGATTTAGGATGAGAAGAATGCTGATAACACACTGATGTTTTAGTTGTGGCTAAGTACTGCTTATGCTAGTCAAGGACTTGTCAGCTTCCCATGCTCTGCCAGGTGCACAAGAAACTGGGAGTGGGCACAGCCAGGACAGCTGACCCAAACTGGCCAAAGGGCTATTCCATACCATATGGTGTAATGCTCAGTATAGAAACTGGGGGGGGCTGGCTGGGAGCAGCGATGGCTGCTCGGTAACTGTCTGGGTATCGGTCAGTGGGTGGTGAGCAATTGCACTGTGCATCACTTGCTTTGTATATTATTATTGGGGTTTTTTTAAAATTTTATTATTATCATTACTATTTTACTTTGTTTCAGTTATTAAACAACAAGCACTGTGGCTACTCAAACCCCCACCACAGGTACTGTGGCCACTCCAACCACAGACACAGGCACTGCAGCCACTCCAACCCTGGTGACAGGCACCGTGGCTAAACTAGAGAACCAACCCCTGCTGGTATCAGTTGCCCCTATACAGAAGAAAAAATACATGAGAAAATCAGCTCGTTTAATAAGGGAGGAAGATGAACCAAGGCCATCACGAGAACGAGAGGAGGAAGAACCTATAAACAAGATGGTAACCACCCGATCCCTATCCCTGAGTGAGCTGCGAGATATGCGAGAAGATTTCAGTCGTCGTCCAGGCGAGCACATCATAGAATCATAGAATCATAGAATCGTTTAGGTTGGAAAAGACCTTTAAGATCATCCAGTCCAACCATTAACCTACACTACCAAGTCCACACTGAGCCAATCAAGGGTAGACTAGACTAAACCATGTCCCAAAGTGCCACATCTAGATGTTTTTTTAACAATTTCAGGGATGGGGACTCCACCACCTCTCTGGGCAGCCTCTTCCAATGCTTGACTACCCTTTCCGTAAAGAAATTTTTCCTAATTTCCAACCTAAACCTCCCCTGGCGCAGCTTGAGCCTATTTCCTCTCGTCCTATCGCTAGCTACTTGGGAGAAGAGACCAACACCCACCTCACTACAACCTCCTTTCAGGCAGTTGTAGACAGCGATAAGGTCTCCCCTCAGCCTCCTTTTCTCCAGGCTAAACAACCCCAGTTCCCTCAGCCGCTCCTCATAAGGCCTGTGCTCCAGACCCTTCACCAGCTTCGTTGCCCTTCTCTGAACACGCTCCAGCACCTCAATGTCTTTCTGGTACTGAGGAGCCCAAAACTGGACACAGTATTCCAGGTGCGGCCTCACCAGTGCCGAGTACAGGGGGACAATCACCTCCCTCCTCCTGCTGGCCACAGCATTCCTGATACAAGCCAGGATGCTGTTGGCCTTCTTGGCCACCTGGCCACACTGCTGGCTCATGTTCAGCCGGCTGTCTACCAACACCCCCAGGTCCTTTTCGGCCCGGCAGCTTTCCAGCCACTCTTCCCCGAGCCTGTAGCATTGCATGGGGTTGTTGTGACCGAAGTGCAGAACCCGGCACTTGGCCTTGTTGAACCTCATACAGTTCGCCTCGGCCCATCGGTCCAGCCTGTGAAGGTCCCTCTGCAGGGCCTTCCTACCCTCGAGCAGATCAACACTCCCACCCAGTTTGGTGTCATCTGCAAACTTACTGAGGGCGCACGCAATCCCCTCATCCAGATCATTGATAAAGGTATTAAACAAGGCTGGCCCCAAAACTGAGCCCTGGGGAACACCGCTCGTGACCGGCTGCCAACTGGACTTAACTCCATTCACTACAACTCCCTGGGCTCGGCCACCCAACCAGTTTTTTACCCAGTGAAGACTACGCCCATCCAAGCCATGAGCTGCCAGCTTCCCAAGGAGAATATTATGGGAGACGGTGTCAAGAGCTTTGCTAAAGTCCAGGTAAATGACATCCACAGCCTTTCCATCATCTACCAGGAGTGTCACCAGGTCATAAAAGGAGATCAGGTTGTTGAAGCAGGACCTGCCTTTCATGAACCCATGCTGTCTGGGCCTGATCCCCTGGTTGATTTGCACTTGTCTGTTGAGTTCACTCAATATGAACCTCTCCATAATCTTCCCTGGCACCGAGGTCAGGCTGACAGGCCTGTAGTTTCCCAGGTCCTCCTTCCAGCCCTTCTTGTAGATGGGCGTCACATTGGCAAGCCTGCAGTCATCAGGGACCTCCCCTGTTAAGCAGGACTGCTGATAGATGATGGATCACCTGGCTGCTCTGATACTGGGAGAATGGGGCCAGTAGCCTGGATTTAGAGGGTAAGGAAGCCAAGCAGCTGGGATCCCTTTCTAGGGAAGGGGGCATTGACAAAGCAATTGGAAAAGGGGCACAAAGTCCTCAGCCTCTGGAGGCAACTTCTGTCAAGTGTGAAGGAAAGGTATCCCTGCAAGGAATATGTTATATATACCGCCCAGGCAAATGGACCAATGTAGAGAAGGGTATCCAGTACCTGAGGGAATTAGGCATGCTGGAGGTGATTTATAGTGACCTGAACGATGAGCAGTTACCCAAAGACCCAGATGAAGTCAGGTGCACACGACCCATGTGGCGGAAGGTGGTACAGAGCGCACCAGCATCGTATGCCAACTCGTTGGCAATACTGACCTGGAAAGATGACAAGGCACCAACAGTGGATGAAGTGGCTGGCCGACTCCAGGAATACCAAGAAAGTATCTCTTCCTCCCTACAGGCCCCACGGCTGTGGAAAACTGTCTGAAAAAATATGCCGAGAGTTCCAACAACTCAGAGAGGATCTGTCCTACTCCCCACCTGCACGGACCAGTATCTCAGCCATTAGGAGTCAGCGTCCTTATGCTCAAGAGAGAGGATATAGAGGATACACACCACGGGGCACCCTGTGGTTTTACCTGCGTGACCACAGAGAGGACAAGAGGAAGTGGGATGGAAAATCTACCTTGACCCTAGAGGCACAGGTGCATGAGTTGCAAGGAAAAACTATTACAAAAGGCGGTTCTCCCAGGAAAATTGCGGCTCCAGTTTCCAGTGAGCAGTTCCCCAGACAGAGTAAGAGGCCTAATTTTATTTCCAATCTTGATCAAGGGACTTTTGATTCGCATTTACGAGGAGTGAACAACAAAGACTATGACCAGTATTAGAGGGGCCCTGCCTCCAGCCAGGTAGAGGAAAGGGACAACCGGGTTTACTGGACTGTGTGGATTCAATGGCCTGGCACATCAGACCCACAGGAGTATAAGGCTCTAGTGGACACCGGTGCACAGCGTACCCTGATGCCATCAAACCATGGAGGGGCAGAACCCATTTGTATTTCTGGAGTGACAGTGGGATCCCAACAGCTAACTGTATTGGAGGCCGAAGTGACCCTAACTGGGAATGAGTGGCAGAAGCACCCCCCTGTGACTGGCCCAGACGCTCCGTGCATCCTTGGCATAGACCACCTCAGGAGAGGGTATTTCAAGGACCCAAAAGGGTACTGGTGGGCTTTTGGTATAGCTGCCTTGCAGATGGAGGAAATTAAACAGTTGTGCACCTTGCCCGGTCTCTCAGAGGACCCTTCTATTGTGGGATTGCTGAGGGTTGAAGAACAACAGGTGCCAATTGCTACCACAACAGTGCACCGGTGGCAATATCGCACCAACTGAGACTCCCTGATTCCCATCCGTAACCTGATTCATCGACTGGAGTGCCAAGGAGTGATCAGCAAGACTTGGTCACCCTTTAACAGTCCCATATGGCCAGTGTGAAAGTCTGCTGGGGAGTGGAAACTAACAGTGGACTATTGTGGCTTGAATGAAGTTACACTGCCACTGAGTGCTGCCGTGCCAGACATGCTAGAACTTCAATACGAACTGGAGTCAAAGGCAGCCAAGTGGTATGCCACAGTTGACATCGCTAATGCGTTTTTCTCCATCCCTTTGGCAGCAGAGTGCAGGCCACAGTTTGCTTTTACCTGGAGGGGTGTTCAGTACACCTGGAATCGACTGACCCAGGGGTGGAAGCACAGCCCCATCATTTGCCATGGACTGATTCATGCAGCACTGGAACAGGGTGAAGCTCCAGAACATCTGCAGTATATTGATGACATCATTGTGTGGGGCAATACAGCAGGAGAAGTTTTTGAGAAGGGAAAGAAAATAGTCCAAATCCTTCTGAAGGCCGGTTTTGCCATAAAACAAAGTAAGGTCAAGGGACCTGCACAGGAGATCCAATTTTTAGAATAAAATGGCAAGACGGACGTCGTCAGATCCCAATGGATGCGATCAACAAAATAACAGCTATGTCCCCACCAACTAGCAAAAAGGAAACACAAGCTTTGTTAGGCGTTGTGGGTTTTTGGAGAATGCATATTCCAAATTACAGTCTGATTGTAAGCCCTCTTTGTCAAGTGACCCGGAAGAACGATTTCAAATGGGGCTCTGAGCCAAGCCTTTGAACAAATTAAATGGGAGATAGTTCATGCAGTAGCCCTTAGGCCAGTCCGGGCAGGGCAGGATATTAAAAATGTGCTCTACACCACAGCCGGGGAGAATGGCCCTACCTGGAGCCTCTGGCAGAAAGCACCAGGGGAGACTCGAGGTGGACCCCTAGGGTTTTGGAGTCGGGGATGCAGAGGATCCGAAGCCCGCTATACTCCAACTGAGAAGGAGATATTGGCAGCATATGAAGGGGTTCAAGCTGCTTCAGAAGTGGTTGGTACTGAAGCGCAGCTCCTGCTGGCACCCCGACTGCCGGTGTTGGGCTGGATGTTCAAAGGGAGGGTCCCCTCTACACATCATGCAACTGATGCTACGTGGAGTAAGTGGGTTGCACTAATCACACAACGGGCTTGAATAGGAAACCCCAGTCACCCAGGAATCTTGGAAGTGATCATGGACTGGCCAGAAGGCAAAAACCTTAGAACATCACCAGAGGAGGAGGTGACACGTGCTGAAGAGACCCCACTGTATAATAAATTGCCAGAAAATGAGAAGCAATACGCCCTGTTCACTGATGGGTCCCGTTGTCTTGTGGGAAAGCATCAGAGGTGGAAAGCTGCTGTATGGAGTCCTATACAACAAGTTGCAGAAACTGCTGAAGGAGAAGGGGAGTCGAGTCAGTTTGCAAAGGTGGAAGTCATCCAGCTGACTTTAGATATTGCTGAACGAGAAAAGTGGCCAGTCCTTTATCTCTGTACTGACTCATGGATGGTGGCAAATGCCCTGTGGGGGTGGTTGCAGCAATGGAAGCAGAGCAACTGGTGGCGCAGAGGCCAACCCATCTGGGCGGCTGCATTGTGGCAAGATATTGCTGCCCAGGTAGAGAACGTGGTTGTAAAAGTTCATCATGTAGATGCTCACGTACCCAAGAGTCGGGCCAGTGAAGAACACTAAAACAACGAGCAGGTGGATCAGGCTGCTAAGATTGAAGTGGCTCAGGTGGATCTGGACTGGCAACATAAGGGTGAATTATTTATAGCTTGGTGGGCCCATGACAGCTCAGGCCATCAAGGAAGGGATGCAACATATAGATGGGCCCGTGATCGAGGGGTGGACTTAACTATGGACAGTATTGCACAGGTTATTCATGGATGTGAAACATGTGCTGCAATCAAGCAAGCCAAGCGGTTCAAACCTCTCTGGTATGGTGGGCGATGGCTGAAATATAAATATGGGGAGGCCTGGCAGATTGATTATATCACACGCCCACAGACCCACCAAGGAAAGCGCTATGTGCTCGCCATGGTGGAAGCAAACACCGGATGGCTGGAAACATATCCCGTGCCCCATGCCACCTCCCAGAACACCATCCTTGATGTGTTGAAAAGCAAGTCCTGTGGTGACATGGCACCCCAGAAAGAATCGAGTCAGACAATGGGACTCATTTCCGAAACAACCTCATAGACACCTGGGCCAAAGAGCACGGCATTGAGTGGGTATATCACATCCCTTACCATGCACCAGCCTCTGGGAAAATCGAGCGATGCAATGGACTGTTAAAGACTCCCCTGAGAGCAATGGGTGGTGGGACATTCAAACATTGGGATACACATTCAGCGAAAGCCACCTGGTTAGTCCACACCAGGGGATCTGCCAATCGAGCAGGCCCTGCCCAATCAAAACTTTTACGTACTGTAGAAGGGGATAAAGTTCCTGTAGTGCACATAAAAAATATGCTGGGGAAGACAGTCTGGGTGACTTCCCCCTCTGGCAAAGGCAAACCCATTTGTGGGATTGCTTTTGCTTCAAGGACCTGGGTGCACCTGGTGGGTGATGCGAAAGGATGGGGAAGTCCAATGTGTACCTCAAGGGGATTTGATTTGGGGTGAAAACAGTCAATGAACTGAATTGTATGATGTTAATTGCTATATAATACCGTATGTTATCTCTTAACTGTATGTTAATATAATAATATAGTATAACGATAATATAATAATATAGTATGTTAATGTTAGGTATGTAATACTGTATGTTATGGTTGCTATATGCCACATCAATGGTGTTACAGTAAGAATTTCCCAGCTTAATGAAAATGAACTTTGATGAAACTGTGGTGGAATGAGAACTGGCTTCAGCATGCAGCAATCCAACACCGCACACCACCTCTTCTGCTCTGAAAGACTGTGATGACAGATGGAACACAAAGTCATGGACTAAATGAACTCAATGGACATTTTAGAGGGATGGCCCATAGACTAAGGGAATGATATCTGTGTGTATATATCAAGACAGGGAAAGTGGTGGTGATTAATTAGAACACCTTGGAAAGAGGAGGGCCTGTGCATGACATAGATGGTATAGAATAAGGGGTGGATACTGTCCTGGTTTCAGCTGGGATAGAGTTAATTTTCTTCCCAGTAGCAGGCATAGTGCTGTGTTTTGGATTTAGTATGAGAATAACGCTGATAACACACTGATGTTTTAGTTGTGGCTAAGTACTGTTTATGCTAGTCAAGGTCTTTTCAGCTTCCCATGCTCTGCCAGGTGCACAAGAAACTGGGAGGGGGCACAGCCAGGACAGCTGACCCAAACTGACCAAAGGGCTATTCCATACCATATGACGTCATGCCCAGTATAGAAACTGGGGGGAGTTGGCCAGGGGGCAGTGATCACTGCTCAGGGACTGGCTGGATATCGGTCGGCGGGTGGTGAGCAATTGCACTGTGCATCACTTGCTTTGTATATTATTATTATTATTATTATTATTATTATTATTATTATTGTTGTTGTTGTTGTTGTTGTTGTTGTTGTTGTTGTTATAATATTGTTATTATTATCATTACTATTTTACTTTATTTCAATTATTAAGCTGTTCTTATCTCAACCCATAAGTTTTTCTCACTCTTACTCCTCTGATTCTCTCTCCCATCCCATCGGGGCAGGGGGAGTGAGTGAGCGGCTGCGTGGTGCTGAGTTGCTGGCTGGGGCTAAACCACGACAATGCCTGACCTTTGGAAAATAAAACTATGGTTGTTTATAAAGAATCAAAGCACAATAAATCACATGCATGCAAGTATAGTAATTATCACCACTGTGCAAATATCAGGCTTGTCAAGTCATATAATTGTGGAAGATGAACAGATGATCTTTTAATACTTAATGCTTAACTCCAGCAAAAAAAGAAAAAAAAAAGAAAACACCTATTCCACATAAGACAGTCTCCACATGTGGAATATTAATTTGAAAAAACATAGCCATTCTTTTCAAGGCTTTTACTAACTTTTCATAGTAGAATAGTAATGGCAGTTCAGGCCTTTGTGACCCCTATCTGCTTTGCTTTCTTATAGATCAACAGCCGGTACACAAGGAATGCTAAGGTTTTAGGGACATCACATTTAAATCAACAGTTCTTTATACATTTTTAATCAAGTCCTTCAGCCGCAAAATAAATCAAAAAGACTAAAAGAAAGCTATTTTTCTGCTGGATTTAGTGAGTTAATTTCTCCCACCTGCAGCATTTCCTCTAGAGCAGGCACCAAGTTTATTTTTACAGCTGAATTCCCAAATAACAGCTCAGCGATGGGAAGGGAGTATTTGCTACATCTGGGGATTTCATGTTCTGTTTTTCAGTAATGACAGGTTTCTTTGAGAATTATTCTGATCGTTGAGTATAGTGGCTGTTTGAGCTTTTTGGTAAATTACCCTTACTATATTTTATTCTATTTAAAAAGAAGAAAGAAGATACTAAGAAAAAATGCTGGCTTTAGAAAAGTGGGCAAGAAGCCTTAATTTTTCCAAGGCAAATTTCTTCTGTTACCTTCTGAGTTATCTACCACCCCCCCCCCCCCCCCCCCAAGGGGTATAGTTCACTTTCTGAGCTCTTAAAATAGGTTTTTGTAATGGGTTTGTTCCCTCATCAGATACTTTCCTACTGTAGCTGCCTTAAAAGGGCTTAAATTCTTCTAGTTACTGCCTGATTGCCTCATTTCATATCACACATATCTTTGGCTGAGAAGAGTGTTGAAGCATTAGCTTTTTCTTCAAAGAGATATTTAGCATGCAGATTTGAATGGGAATGCTGATAAATACAGGCTCATGCTTCTGATCACATAGCAATTACTAACCGTAATTGTTGACTCCTCTAGTTACAAATAGTAGAGCTGGTAGGAAACACATTTTGGGCCGAGCAGAATGAGGGACAGCTCTTTAAAGTTATTCAGTATTTACTAGTTTAAAAGGTGGATGAAGAAACCAGCTGAAGAAGGGAAGGTTAGTCTATAATATGGACACTGATTTTATTAAAGTTTTGGGAAAGAAAGAGTAAGGGAAACTGCCAGGCAGTATTTTTGCTTGTGTACTGTAACCGGCTCATTTTTCATGTGCATATGATGTGTAATTTACATTTGCATTAACACTTGCATAATTTTGTATAGTGCTTGGGTGGTGGGGTTTTTTATGTTGCAATTGGGTGTTCTAGACATTGAAAACTTTCCATCTGTGATTTAATAAATTGTTTCATTAACACTTCTGTTGTTACAGTAACCGTTCAGCATCTAAACCTTGTTCTTAAAAGGTAACGTTTTTTCACTTTAATTACTTAAAACCTTGGTGAAAACATTGGTCTTTGCCTTTGCTGCTTAAAAAATGAAATTTCCCTTTAAAATAAGCAGGTTGGTAAGCTGGGGAATGTCTTGTCTCTGTGTAGCTATCTAAAATAATTTCCAGGTGAGAAGAAAGCACTGGACTCCTTATACTGATTTGAAACCTTTTCCCATCTTGGGCCGTCACAAAGAGAGCAGTAAGCATTAAATTACCTTTTCAGGAAAGAGCAGTGCAGTTTTTGGTAGCAGGGCCGGTGCCCTCCTGGGCGGGGGGGGGGGGGGGGGGGCGGCCGTGGCCCTCTGCTGCGTCTGCCCTGCCCTGCCCCCTGGTGGCCACGCGAAGGCCGGCGGCCAGCCTGCTTTTGCACACCCTGGAAGGTTGCCTCTGAGAAAGCTTACCTCCATCTGCTACCAAAAAAAAAAAAAAAAAAAAAAAAAGGTCTATCTTTGCTCCCTTTTAGCTGTTTGCAGAGAAGGTGCAAAAGCCTTAGAGTTTCCCCCACTGTGTTTCAACCACAGCGTTGCAGTCCTGCGCTAGCTGCAGCGGCATGCATCTCAGATGTTGAAGTGAAACAGTAGAATTGATGACACCACATGCTATCTGGTGCTTTCTTCTTCTCACAACATATTGGAGATCTCCTCTCATACAGATGAAAGGAAGGTCACAGATTTGTTTTTCTGAATGCTAGTTTGCCATTTTTATCTGTGATATTTTTAGATGCATTGAACCCTGCGCAAATAGAGTAGCTGTACTATTTAATCGCAAATTGAAGTTTTGCATTCCAGTATATGTTTTCATTCTGGAAATTCTTGGCTATTCTTCTGTAATCTTAATAGGAAGAGAGATTGAGAAGTTTCTTTTTCCTATTAAAGAAAAAAAAATATTTTGAATGTTTCACTAAAGCTTTTCAGCCTTTCTCCTTCTGCCACATGGTTTGCACTTTATCAATCATTTATTTTCCTTCCAGTTAAGGATACAGAAATTGGTAAAGTTCAAAATGCCATAAAGGATCTAATCTGAATTTATTACTGTTTCATTTTGAAGCATATCTGATACACCTGTCTTACAGAGATGCAATCTTGTTTTATAACCCACTGAGGTTTTTTAAGTGTAGACTATGAATCTGATCCCGCGAGCTAGTAGTAACATAAATAGATGTTATGTAATGGTTCACAAAGTCACCAGGAAGCATCGGGTTCTTGTTAGGAAACTGCTGAGGGAAAGACTTGTATAATACCACTGGGTTTTTTTTTCCAAGAAAATGGGAAGCCGCCTTGATTATTTTTTTTCTTGTTTTTTTTTGTCACACTTAGTAAGTGTTTCTTCTCATAAAGTATGTTGTAATCTTTTTAAAGTGATATAGGCACTGAAGATTCGATATGCAAAATTCACCCGGAAAAGTAATCTGAAACTTCTGCTGAAATTGCAGCTGAATCAAGCTGCCAAACAGGAGCTTATGCTCAGACACATGCAGGGCTGAAATCATGAGATATAGGGTGGAATATTTGAATTAGAACTACTAAAAATTACTTGGACAAAAGAAGTTATGAAACCTAAGACAGAAATCTGTACTGTGAATAAGAAAGCTATTTTTCCCCCCCAACAGCTTGTGAAGCCAAACTTGAAAAAGAGGGTAAATATTCCAAGTTTGCGTCATCAGTGAAGAAGGAATATGCAATCACAGGCCTACTCACGTGCAAGATATAGGTTTAGAGCTACAATGTTAAAAGGTGTGTGAATGTCTGTGTGTTTATATAGATGCTTATATTTTAATGAAATGAGTATTGAATACTGTATCTTTATCAGTATATTGGAAGGTTTATAACTGAAAAAACTTGCAAGCGTGTATTGGGTTTGCCTGGCAAGGTTTTGCGAGCCGGGGGGCTACAGGGGTGGCTTCTGTGAGAAGCTGCCAGAAGCTTCCGCTGTGTCTGATGGAGCCAACGCCAGCCGGCTCCAAGATGCACCCTCCGCTGGCCAAGGCCGAGCCCATCAGTGACGGTGATAGTGCCTCTGGCATAACATAGTTAAGAAAGGGGAAAAAAAAACCCAGTGGGATGCAAACTGTAGCCAGAGTGAGGAGTGAGAATCTGTGAGAGGAACAGCCCTGCAGACCCCAAGGTCAGTGCAGGAGGAGGGCAGGAGGTGCTCCAGGCACCGGAGCAGAGATTCCCCTGCACCCCTGGTGCAGCCCCTGCTGAGGCAGCTGTGCCCCTGCACCCATGGGGGCCCACGGGGGAGCAGAGATCCACCTGAGCCCGGGGAGGAGCCCACGCCGGAGCAGGGGGATGTGCCCCAAGGAGGCTGTGACCCCGTGGGAAGCCCGTGCTGGAGCAGGCTCCTGGCAGGAGCTGTGGTCCCATGGGGAGAGGAGCCCAGGCTGAAGCAGGTTTGCTGGCAGGGCTGGGGACCCCGTGGGGGACCCACGCTGGAGCAGGCTGCTCCTGAGGGGCTGCACCCCGGGGAAGGGACCCACGCTGGAGCAGTTCGTGAAGAACTGCAGCCCGTGGGAAGGACCCACATAGAAGTTTGTGCAGGACTGTCTCCCGTGGGAGGGACCCCACGCTGGAGCAGGGGCAGAGTGTGAGGAGTCCTCCCCTGAGGAGGAAGGAGCGGCAGAGACAAGGTGTGATGGACTGACCGCAACCCCCATTCCCTGCCCTCCTGTGCTGTTTGGGGGGAGGAGGTAGAGAAAATCAGGAGTGAAGTTGAGCCCAGGAAGAAGGGAGGGGTGGCAGGAAGGTGTTTAAGATTTGGGTTTATTTCTCATTGTCCTACTTAGTTTCGATTGGTAACAAATTAAACTGATTTCCCCCAAGTCACGTCTGTTTTGCCTGTGATGGTAATTGCTGAGTGATCTCCCTGTCCTCATCTCGACACATGAACTTTTCGTTACATTTTCTCTCCCCTGTCCAGCTGAGAAGGGGAATGATAGAGCAGCTTTGGTGGGCACTTGGCATCCAGCCAGGGTCAGACCACCACACAGTGGAACAAAGAAAACTTGCATTTCCTTTTTGTCCAAGTATCATGATCCAGTGGTCCAGTTATGAACAATTTTTAATAAAAATGAGAGTATAGATATCTTTTATTTATGTATCCTGAGTCCATTAAGGTTCTCATGGCAGAAGTAATTTCCTGTAAGTTCCTCTATAGAAGATTTGTGTAGAGCTCTTTCCTGAAGTACTCCTGTAGATAACATCAGGATTAGGGCTTTTGTTTTAATAAGCAATAGCAATTAACTGTCTTCACCCAATAGCTGCTTTCTTCACAGAAAAGCTCTTTGAGTGGAAATCCATTCCTTTTCCCATGTAGGTTCCTTTTCCTATTGTGCTTGACTAGGATGAGAAAGAACAAGAGGTACTGCACTATTTAATTCCTAAAACTAATAATAGTGACCAACAAATTATGTTCAGTGAATTGGCAAGGATGTTTGGCATCTTAAGTAGCTACACTTCATATGCAGCTGCAATAATGTAAGCTTTAGATGAGAAATGACTTTCCTCTTCTCATTTGTTTTATGAACAAAAGTATCTTTGCTGAAGTCTTACGGCCTAAGACGACCGCAGGTACTGCGGGATAAGGGAAGCCCCTGCCTTTGTGACTGCTGTGAGAGATCCCAGGCAGGGGTGTTTTCAGTAGGTGTGGCTCATGGAAAACAAATACTTCTAAAATGATCACTTTTTAATTAATTCAGAAGTGGTTTATATGTCTTGATTAGTTTATGAAAAAGGCACATCATAGCACAGACAAAGTATACAAATCAGATGCAAGTGTTTAAGGATTTCATTTTCAGAGGTTTGAGGGAAGGATTGCCTAGAGGTGGAACAGGTCACAGGGGGTAGATGGAAATTCAGTCCCTTGAACAGGAGGTTACTGCACTGGCTGTAACACTCTGCCCAACAGTTTTGAGGATCAATCTGATGGACTGCCAGTGCCTAGAAACTTCAGATGAACGGGGCCTGTATGGGTGAGGCTTTACCTCACGTGTACAAAGGAACTACTGCAGAATTAATTTGTGGACATGTCCACTGTGGCACCTTGGGGACAGGTCAGTTGACGTGCCCGTGGCTTTAGTTGGGACGACAGCGATGTTGCTCTTCACGTGTGCTGTTGTGGTGCTGCGGTGGGGGGTCCAGGTGAATCTAAACCTGGTTTAAAGTTGAGACAAGTCTGATGTCTGCTTCAGCTGACCACGCGCTTATGTGGGAAAGCTGGTGAACACCGACACGTGCAGTACACGTGTGGGGATAAACACCAGCATGTGGCAGGGGCAGTGGTAGCCCTGCTCATGAAAGGTCTGGAGCACAGGTCTTATGAGGTGCGGCTGAGGGAACTGGGGTTGTTTGGCCTGGAGAAGAGGAGGCTGAGGGGAGACCTTATTGCTCTCTACAACTACCTGAAGGGAGGTTGTAGCGAGGTGGGTGTTGGGCTCTTCTCCCAGGTTAACTAGTGATAGGACGAGAGGAAATGGGCTCAAGTTGTGCCAGGGGAGGTTTAGATTGGATATTAGGAGAAGTTTCTTCACAGAAAGGGTAGTCAAGCATTGGAACAGGCTTCCCAGAGAGGTGGTGGAGTCACCATCCCTGGAAGTGTTCAAAAACGGGTAGACGTGGCACTTTGGGACATGGTTTAGTAGGCATGGTGGTGTTGGCTCATGGTTGGACTGATGATCTTAGAGAACCTTTCCAACCTTAATGATTCCTAATATTACTTTCATTAAAAAATAATCCAGCCAGCAAGCCAGGGAACATTATTACTCTACCATTAATTGGTTTAGTGGTGGACTTGGTAATGTCAGGTTAATGGTTGGACTGGATGATCTTAAAGGCCTTTTCCAACCTAGACGGTTCTACAATTCTATGATTCTGTGAGTTCTGTTGCCCAAGCTACCTACTGCCGCGGGCAAGAATCAGAAACCCACCCTGGCTTTGCACCACGAACCCGCGGGTAGGGGTGCGATGCGGCCGTGGGCGCGGAAACGGGGAGAAGGGAGGGCGGAGGGGGCCGGGCGGGCGCTGCCGGCTGCACTCCCCTCAGAGCGCCTCCCCGCCGCGCCTGGGCCGCAGGGCGGAGGACTACAGCTCCCGAGAGACTTTGCACATCCCGCGCATGCGCACACCAGCCCCCCCCGCGGCGCCTCAATGGCGGCGGCGGCTCCCGCGGCGCCCGTCGCGCTCTTCCGCGGGCGGGGGCAGGGGGCCAGGCCGGGGGCCGGACTACAACTCCCAGCGGCCCCCGCACATCCCGCGCATGCGCACGGCGCGGGCCCGGCCGCACTCCGCCGTTGTCGCCGTAGGTGGGTGGGTGGGGGGAAGGGAGACGAGCGCGGCGGTGAGGAGGAGGAGGAGGAGGCGGAGGGGGGGGGGGGTGAGAGTTGAGAGTTCAGCCGCCGCTGTCGCTGCCAGCTCGGACTCATGATTCCCATATGCCCGGTAGTTTCGTTCACCTATGGTAAGTAACGGCGCCCGGGGTGCGCGCGGAGGGGGGAGGGGATGCGGCCCGCGCGCGGGGCGGGGGAGCGGAGCAGAGCGGGGCGGGGGGTCCTGAGGCGCCGTGTCTGACCTGGCGCTCCCGCGCTCTTTCTGTCCCTTGTCTGTCTGTCCCCTTCCCCCCTCCCCCCAACTCCTCCCCCCCCTCTCCTCCTGCCGGGCCTCCTGTCATGGCCCCGACCGCCGCCGCCGCTGCCGCCGCCTCTTGGTTATCGTCGCCGCAGTGCCCAGCCGGCTGGGAGAAGATGCCAAAATGGCCACCGGCAACTACTTTGGATTCACCCATAGCGGGGCTGCTGCCCAGTATAGGTAACCACCGCGACCCCTCCCTGCCCTGCCCCGCCCCTCCCTCTGTCCGGGCCCGCAGCCCCCTCTCCCCTCGTCGCCCCCGGCCCCGTGTCCCCGGCCGGGATCTCCCCGCCCCCTCGGGGTGACGGCTCGGGGCCGCTCCCGTCCCCCGCCCCGTCCGGGGGCCTCTCCTGCACCCCGCTCCTCCGGGATGGCTGTGCCTGGGACCCTTCTGCTTGTCTGCCCCGCCCGCGGGTGTGTTTTCTTATCCTCCTGGTAAGGGCCTCCCTGTATCCCCGGTGGTGTGAGGGTGGGGAGGTGGAGCCGGGCACCGCGATGGAGGAGGAGAATCAGCGGCAGCATCAAGTCCCAAGGCCCTTGAATTAAAATGGCCACTTCAGTCAACACCAGCAGAGAGTTACCGTCACCCCCGGGCCCTTCTCCTCCTTCACTTTCAGGGAGGATGGGGCTTGCTCCCCAAGTCTTTGCCCCCACTTATGTCAGTGTGGGAGGACAGAATTCTTTTTAACATAGGTTAGAACCCAACCTATGGGAGGCTGGATAGATCAGGGAAGAGCTGAAGCACCAGAAAATACAGGGGACTTCATTCCATTGAAGCAATGTTACAGTTAATGTCTCTAAGAAAGTAGAGAAGGTACTTTCAGGGCCAGGCACCTTTTAAAAAGATTTACTACTTTGATATCTAAGACCAGGATCTGATCTTCTAGTGGAGCCTGGGGACCTGTAACTGTACATCTTGCGTCTTGTGTAGACACACTGCCATAAGTCTTTGTATCCTTGTAGTTTTTGTGCATCCAAATTGTGTTATCAGAATGTTAAAAAGTAATTGGTAGCATTTATTATCTCACGTTTTCTGAAATCAGATTACTTAATTTGGCAAAAACCAGATACAATCAGGAACATCTACACATTTTTGTCTTGTATTGGAGTAGCACCTTAAAATCCACATTTGAATCTACGGTACTCGTTTCATAAATCTGTAATAAAGGCCTACCTTGATTCCTAAGTCTTGGTTAATGGGAAAAACAGAAGAATAAAGCAAATATTGAGGGGTTATTAACAAACGAATGCAGATGTGTGCTACTGTTAACTAGCTAATAAAAATTGCATACCTTACATAGTTTCAGGAACATACAGTTTTATGGAGGTCTTGGAATGACTCCCAATCTATTCTTTCTATGTATTTTTTCCTAGAAATGTTTATAAAGTACATTAAAATTTCATTTACTCCAGTGTTTAATAGTTAAAGGAGAGGATTAACCTTAGCTTGTCTTCTAGTTCTTTTAAGATTAGGTGCTCACAGTATGTTTATGTTTTACTTGACAGTTATAGTGCAGTTTGAAGCTGAGTTGTCATGGGGTAATGAAGGAGTTTCTAAGTAGGATTTTCTTTTTTTTTTTTTTTTTTGTAAGTAAACAAATTAAGTGAATAATAAACTGAGATGAGTTTTTTTTAAAAATTATTGTTCCTTTTATTGTGGCGCTGAGGTGGTCTGTAGACTTACGAACCTGAACAACTAGTTTGAAATTGCCTTTTGAATTGTGATATAAAAACATATAATTGGAATAATGGTCAAGTTCAAAACTTGTTTTTGTAGTTAATCCTAAATGTGTTCTTGAGAAAATGGAAAAAATGATCGAAAGAAGCTTTTTCCTTTGCTATCACAAGTGCAAGATACTATTTCATTTGCTATCAGTAAAAGACTCTACATCCTGTAAGTGGTTTGTGTATTTACCGCATCTGAAAGTGAAGAGACACAGCAATCAGTGTTAAAGCAGTCCTTTCATAAGAATGAATTTAATATTTTGAGCAGAAAACACAGGAGTCACTTAAAATGTCTAAAAAGGAGCTTACCTTCATGAAGCAGACTTGGCAGATCCTTAGTAGCTTGTTTAGAGTGCTACAAAATGCATATTCCATTCTAGTATATTTGAGAAAGAGATGGTGGTGGGAGGGGAACATACGAAAAGATTTAACATTGCAACAAGTCCTCTAAGACTGTTACCTCTATTTGAAGTAAAAGTTTATTGAATAATAAAATTCTTGCATTCTAAGAAACCAGGATAATAGATAAACAAATGGATGTTTATCACATAGTTAATACATAGGTGAGCCTCATAAATCTACCAAAAAGGTAGCCACAGGACTAATCCACAGATTTTTAAAAAATTGCTCAAAAGGTCAAGTTGTTTTAGGAGGTCAGATCAGACACTTGAAATTGAAGACCTTTGTTCTTTGATATATGCCATTTAGAAGTCCTGGTGCTGTAGTTTTTATAGCAAGTAACAGAAATTTTCATAATAAACACATTATTATTCACATTTTTTGGGGGTACTCTCTTGACAAAATGGCTGTAAAAAATTCTGATGTATTGGGAGAACTTTAGGCTGCAACTTTAAAGGAGTCTCTGTCACTGCTCCCTAATGATAATATATAGATCCTGTTGATTTCAGCACTTACTTCAGCTAAGTGCAAAAAATCTATGCAGTTCTTTTTAGGATACATGCCTTTCTTGGAATATCACAACGTATGAAACTGTTAAGTCTTCAGCTGGAGACATGCATTAAGAAAAACCCCAACTTTGCATCAGGAAGAAGAGTGTCTAAGTAGTTTCTGATCAATTTCAAAGAATAGAATAGAATATTTTCCGTTGGAAGGGAGAGGATATACAAGGATCATCTAGTCCAACTCTCTGAATACTTTGGGGTGACCAAAAGTTAAAGCATGTTATTAAGGGCACTGTCCAAATGCATCTTAAACACTGACAGGCCTGGGGCATTGACCACCTCTCTAGAAAGCCTGTTCCAGTGTTTGACCACCCTCTTGGGAAAGAAATGCTTCCTAATGTTTGCCCTCTGGGCTGCCAGGGCACGCTGCCGACTCACATTGAGCCTGCTGTCGACCAGCACCCCCAGATCCCTTCCTGCAGGGCTGCTCTCCAGCCACTCCTCTCCCAGTCTGTACTTACGTCTGGCATTATTCCATCCCAGGTGCAGAATCTGGCATCTGGACTTGTTAAATTTCATGCCATTAATGATTGTCCAATGCTCCAGTCTGTCTAGATCCCTCTGCAAGGCCTGTCATCCCTCAAGAGAGTCAACAGCACCTCCCAGTTTGGACCAGCAGCAAACTTGCTAATGGTGCATTCAACTCCTGCATCCAGATCACTGATAAATACATTGAACGGAAGTAGCCTTGGAATTGAGCCCTGAGGAACACCGCTGGTGACTGGTTGCCAGCCAGGTGTAGCCCCATTCACTACAACCGTTTGAGCCCTGCTGTCCAGCCAGTTCTTCACCCAGCGCACCATGAATCTGCTCATCCCATAGTTGTACAATTTGTCCAGAAGGATGCTGTGAGGAACAATATAAAAACACTTCCTAAAATCCAGAAAAACTCCATCCACTACCTTCCCTTCATCGACTAGGCAGGTGACCTTACCATACAAGGATATCAAATTAGTTAAACAAGACTTTCCCTTTGTGAACCCATGTTGACTGTGCCTGATGATTGCATTGTTCTTTAAATGCCTTTCAGTAGCACCTGGTATGATCTCCATAATTTTTCCAGGAACTGAGGTTAGACTAACAGGCCTATAGTTCCCTGGATCTTCTCTCACACCCTTCCTGTAAAGTGGAGTAACGTTGGCTAGCTTCCAGCCAGCAGGGACCTACCCAGACTCCCAAGACCTTTGGTAGATGATAGAGGGGTCCTGCTGTAACACTCGCTAGCTCCTTCCATACGCTGGGATGAATCCCATCAGGCCCCATGGACTTAGAAACATTCAGCCGATACAACTGGTCCCTTAAGATTTCAGTGTCCCCAGATGGAAAGTCACTGTTCCTGCAGTCGTGGTCCTCCCACTCAGAGGACTCAAAGAAGAAAATCTGCTGTACTACCTAAGTGATATTTGAAAGGTTTTCTGTATTTAATTCTGTTGTTGGAGACCAGTATAAACCCTGTTGGAATTCCAGTTTCTCAAAATGACAATATTCTAATTTGCATTAATAGTAGTGAAGGGACAACATATTAGAACCATTGGGTTCCAGGAAATAGCTTCTTTAAATCAACAACTGAAAAGACAATGAAGCTATTATTGGTGTAGAAATCACTGTGTCTTCTTGTGATTCTAGTTTATGTGTGGCCATGGTGGATCATTTAAATACTCTCTCATCCTTCACGCAAAGGGTAAATTAAAATTTGTCCAAGGACTATAGTCTTAACATTAAATACTGATATTTGAAGCAGTTACAAAGGCCAGATTGGTAGCTGCTCAGGTGTTAGATCTTGGATTTGGGAAATTCATGAGTAGTGTGTGCAGGAGTTGATAATGTCTTTACTGTTGTAACAGGGTAAGTAGTATACTTCCCTGAATTGACTAGATAAGAAAGGGAATAGATGTCTGTCTGTATTAGTTCATAAATACTAGTTTTCATAAAACACATTTGAAATCTTAACTCGTTTCATATTTAATCAAAGGCAGTGAAAGAGCTAAGTGCCCTTTAAACCTGTAAATAATGGATTAGAAGCATTCTTGTTTCTTTCAGTGTTGTCACTGCATAAAATTCCCTGCTGCCCCACTCATTCAAAATTCTTTGTGTGTGCTACACAGCAATAATATCATGACTTAATGAGAGAAGCATTAGATTATGCAAATATTGGTACAGGAAAGCTCTCTGAATATTGCAATACCTTACAATTTCTGCTTTCTGCTAGTGGTGGTATTAGGGCCTAAGGTTATAAACCTGCATGCAGTGCAAACTTCATCTGTTACATAGTTAAGTAACTGTATTAATCCATCTATTTAGGAGCCTAAAATAAATGTGGAATTTGGTGATACTAGTCCTCTTTTCTTTGTGTGTGTGTGCTCTGTAGGTCACTTGAACCACTGTGTGTCTGTTCAGTTTGAAACAACCAGCCTAATACTGGCTTGCCTTTCATGCGTAAAAAATATTAGCATTCTTGATTCAGTACTGGAGAGAGGCATAGTTATGCTTTTATTCTAAAGTTGGCTGATTGAAATGTAGGGATGCTGGTGGAGAGATAGGGGCATTGAGAAATGTTTGGACAGAGAAGTATGCAAATGTGGTAGTCTTGTTTAATTAACTTTGTGTTAAGATTTTGGTTCCTCTTAAGAAGATGAATCTTCAAGTGTCTGAGTTTCATCTTAGTGATATTCATACTGTCTCCCTGCTCTAATGAGACAGGACACAGATTGGAGATTCTTGGGTAGTTAGGAATGATTTGTTAACTTTGAATTGCCTTCAAGTAGCATGAATATTACTAAGTGTGGCAAGCCTTCACAGATAAAGGCAATTTTAGCAGTTCAGGTCCAGAGCAGACCGAGTGCCTGTGAGTTTAGGTTAAAATGCAATCTTCTAGGCAGCCATATGGAAGTCAATTCTTGCAATTGTAGCTGGTTTGGAATTCAAGTGCAGTGCATGATGTTACAGGATATTCGAGGCTGGTGGAGAACAGCAAAGGAAGGTGAAATGCTGTCGATGGTTAAGTTGGATGTTGAGAATTGTTTGGGGGTAGAGTGGTTTTTTCCACATTTGCCAGTACTTTTTAATTAACTTTGTCTTCAGTGTCTGCCCCAGTTACCTCTTCTTTAACTAGATACTGGTTTCAAAAGTATTCAGTCTTTCAGAGACAGTAGGGCTGTAATTCACACAGGCCTACTAGCCCAAGCTTAAAAGTATCACTAAGCATAATTCAGACTTGTTACTGGTGGACAGCAGGAAGATAAGGACAATACTGAGCAGGGCTTATGGCTTCTTCTGAAGTGAAGATGTACTACTAGACTTAAACTTATGTTAATAACATTTCTTCATCTTACAGTATTGTGTTATATGCACCCAGTTCTAAAATGCATGGAGAATGAAAGTAATCATAGTTTTATCATAGGATGAAGGTACCTATATCATAGTATAAAACCTCAAAATGCTTGCTTTCTGTGAATTTTATGCCCATGCTATCTTGAGTTGCATCATATCTTAAAGCATATGCATTTTTACCAGAAGAGACTTACTGAATATGGTATAGCTGTGTGGTGCTGATTCTTTTGTTCAACCAATGTTAGTCTTAAGTGCTATCCTTAACATGCTGTTCTAGCTTACTTAATGTACACAAGAAGCCTCCAGTAAGCTACTGCTGTTTATAAAAAGATTTTGAGATTTTCAAATCAGTGAGGTCCCTCTCTCAAAGCAGGTATGCCAACATTAGGAAGGCAATAAGGGGCTCTGGGTTTGTTAATGTAGGCTGTATGCCAGTATTGCAGTTGGCTAATGATGGGGAGACAGAGGAGATGGTGGTAATTGGGGAGGAAAGGTGCCTCACTAATCAGAGGAGCCTTTGTCATTTTCAGGAGGGAAGTCTGCCAACTGGTTGAAATTTGCAGCAGACTCATGTCTTTAGGAACTGAGCACTTGGGGAAACTTTTTTCTTAATGGTATAGTTACGTCCTTTGTAGTTGTAACCTCAAAATGGATTGATGGTTGTAGGCGTAACTCTGGGGTGTTAAATTACGTGTAAAATTTTGTCTGTTGCTAAAATGCAACAATGGTAGGTTAAAGTGTAGTTGCATTATTGGTACTAGAAAAGCAAAGTACTAGCTTAAGGCAGGAAATACAGAATATTTTAAGAATTGAGTACAATTTTCCATACTCGTGAAGTTTCTTCCCTTTTATAGAGAACTCACCAATTTTAGCATTTTTCGTTTCACATCTTTGTTAATGATCTGGATGATGGGACAGAGTGTACCCTCCACAAGTCTGCTGATGACGCAAACTGAGAGGAGTGGTTTATATGCCAGAGGGTTGTGCTACCATCCAGAGGGACCTCAACAGGCTGGACAGATGGGCTGAGAGGAATCTTGTGAATTTCAACAAGGGGAAGTGCAGAGCTCTGTACCCAGGGAGGAACAACCCCATGCACTAATATATGCTGGGGGCCACCCAGCTGGAAAGCAGCTTGGCAGAAAAGGACCTAGGGGTCCTGGTGGACACCAAGTTGAACGTGACCCAGCAGTGTGCCCTTGCAGCAAAGGCAGCGAATGGCATCCTAGGCTGCATTAGACAAAGTATTGGCAGCAGGTCGAGGGAGGTGATCCTTCCCCTCTAACTCAGCCCTGGTGAGGTCACACCTGGAGTGTTGCGTCCAGTTCTGGGCTCGCCAGTGCAAGAGACATGGACGTACTGGAGAGAGTCCAACAAAGGGCCGCAAAGGCGATGAAGGGACTGGAGCATCTCTCCTGTGAGGAAAGGCTGAGAGAGCTGGGACTGTCTAGACTAGAGGAGAGAAGGCTGACGGGGGATCTTCTTCATGTGTATAAATACTTGAATGAAGGGTGCAAAGAGGACAGAGGCAGACTTTTCTCAGAGGTGCCCAGTGACAGGACCAGAGGCAACGGGCACAACCCAAAACACAGGAGGTTCCCTCTGAACATCAGGAAACACCTTTTTACTGTGAGGGTGACTGAGCCCTGGCACAGGTTGCCCAGGGAGGCTGCGGAGTCTCCATCCATGGAGATACTCAAAAGCTGTCTGGACATGGTCGCAGGCAACTGGCTGTAGGTGGCCCTGCTTGAGTGGGATTGCGTCCCCAGATGACCTCCAGAGGTCCCTTCCAACCTCAACTGTTCTGTGATTCTGTGATTTTGACAGGGAAAACGCTAGCAGTTTGTACTTTTTCAGGCAGATGTAACATCTCAGGCTCAGTTCCTTTTGTCTTGTGTGTTATCGTCGTGAATATGGCTGTTCACTAGACGAATAAAATCAATGTTTTGATAATGAAGAAAGCAATAAAGTCAACGAGCTGTCCATTGTGTGCAACTGAGTAAAGGGAGGTAGATACAGAGCATATATTGCATCACCGTTACAGATGCTTGCAGTTATGTTGTGAGGTAGAGTGAGGAAAACACTGCAGAATTTGTTTGGATTTAAATCAGGTCATGAGACTAAATGTGAAGATTAGCAATGCAGTAAGGGTGTATTGAGAACATGAGGATAATAATCTTTGAGGTGACTTTTTGATAGTATATGGTTTAGCTGTCTAGTAGCAATGAGTATTTTTAGTTCGTAATGGAATGATGCAAGTATGTTTTTAGAAACAAGAGGAAGGGTAACTCAAAATTGCTACAAAGAACTGTCTTTTTTAGGCCGTATGTAGTGAAACCGTAGGCTATGTTAGTAAGAGTTGCTGAAATTTAACAGAATGCAACAGGGGATTGCACATTTGCATGCCTTCAGGCCTCTCTCTGGATGTGAATTGCTTTACAAACAATGTTCTGTTCACAAAATTATAATAATAGGAAATAATAATTTTCATTGTAGTTCGAAAAAGATATATTCAGTCTTCATGAAAATTTTGAGAAATCTGGCAATTAGGTCTCAACAAGTATGGTTTCCTTAATGCTAAAATGTTCCAATGTTCTTAGAAGTTAGAATTCAAGAAATAAGTCTTAATTAGTGGGTTTTTTTAGTTCAAGATATTTGTATTTTAAAAATTATTTTAAGAGTAGCTTAAATGTTATGCTAAGCTAGACTGAAAATTACTTCTTTAAATGAAAAAAAAAGTGCAAGAAATATGTTTTAGAAGTTGTAATTTCTGAGGAAGCTTGTAGTTTGGATAAAGACAAAATTGGTTTTAGTCCTGATCTTAACTCTATATCAAAATAGCACTGTTCAGAAAGCTAAAACTAAAGAATTTAAGATGCTCTTTGCCTCTAGGAAGAGAATTTTCAGCGTTCAGCACCCTAAACAGAGCTGGAATAGCAGCAGTGTTTTTGTGTGTGTGTGCGCACACATGTTGGTTGGTAGTACAGAGATGCACTGGAGATCAGCATTTTTGTTTTTCTTTGGCTCACTTGCTTTGTATATTATTATTATTATTAGTTGTTGTTATTGTTATTATTATTATTTTACTTTATTTCAATTATTAAACTCTTCTTATCTCAACCCAGGAGTGTTTCTCACTCTTACTCCTCCGATTCTCTCCCCCATTCCATCGGGGTAGGGGGAGTGAGCGAGCGGCTGCGTGGTGCTTAGTTGCTGGCTGGGGCTAAACCATGACAGTGTGCATGAGTTACAATTAATTTTTGGTTTTAAATTAAATTAGTCAGTGTGATGAAAAGCAAGGCTTGTAGGGAACCTTTTATCTGCTTCCTCTTTATATTCCTTTTACCTGCTATGTATCTTATATGGAAACAGACTGCCTTTTCCTGAAAATGTATTCCTCTGACAATAAGTGCTACAGATACCTTACTAAGTTTCTTAACACGTGACTTACTCCACAAATACCTCAGTGTGGAAAATAAAATAGCTTACTGCTTTAAGTCATCTGAAGTTACTACCTGGCAAAAGAGATAGCTTTAATATCAAAGTGTTGTATTTTCTTGCTATTGTTAACATGCAAAAAATAAATAAAGCTCTCTACTTTCAATTTACTTTTTTACAAAAAAAGCCTCAACACTTTTTTACTAGGAAAGGCCAATAGCTGGAAATGAAAAAGGACATGAGCTAAGTGTTCTACAGAAGAGAATTCAGTATTTGTTTCTTAATTGCTCTTAATTCTCTGTCATTCTTGGGCTGGTATATCACAGGAAATCAAGACCTTCTATCAGTGTTGTTATATAAAAGTAACTACCAAGTGAGAGTTCTGCTACATTAGATCTAATAGTTATAACACAAGTTCTCATCGAAGCTTTTTTGTGAAAGAATGTTGCTCAAAAAACAGGTTGCTTACAAACCTACATTATATATCTATTTAAGTTAGACAAACCTGTGTGATTTTTGAACTGGGGAACAATGTTTTGCTAAGTAGACACTAATACTTCATTAATTGCTATTGATCAGCAATTTCTGCCTCCTAGTCAGCTTCTGACTTAATAATTTCAAGTGTGCTGCTAGCTTGTTTTTTTACTTTGGAAGTCTGTATTTCTTTTTCTATATCAGAAGCACTGCTTTGGTTTCCTTGTTGAAGATCTTTGTGCAGTTCAGAAAAGGTTTTTAATTGCTGCTTGAATATTCTGGTTTTTGACAAGGGGAATAAAATTTACCAATAGAATTATGAAATTAATCTAATTATTTTAATAACTAATAGGGAGTAGCAATGGCTAACACCTTCTGTTTTGAGGTCTTGTTCTCAGGGTGTCGACTTTTTGTTGCTGGTGTTTTAATACAGCTTGGCCAAATGTAAGTGTTCAGGCTGGAATTTTCCTGGCTAAGTATCTACCTAGAATTACACTCTTTTTTTTAAAGCTGTACTATAGCTTAATTGATTTTGTGGTGTAGAATTAGGCAGGAAGATATTCATAACTCTTCGATTCCTCACTTTTAGAATGGAGACTTTGCAAATGAGAAAAAGGTTTTTACATGTTATACTGTTTCGGAATCACAGTTCTGAGCATAGACAGCAATCAAATGTTGATGCCATGAAAAGAGCTGCAGTGTTAGTCTTACATCCAGCTTGCAAAGTATCAGGGCAAAACGTGCACTTGTCTTGGGAAAATGTACTTTCACTTAGTGAAAGGAGTTCCATACACCAGACAGCAATGTGGACAAGGCTAATTATTGCTGTAGCCTTTGCTCTGGGATGAATTCTGCACGACTGTGAGCCAGTGTGGCCCCTCACCCCCAGAAAATCAGCTTGACATGGAATTGGAGATTAGTGTGGAGAAAGATACACGTCACAGCTTGCTGCAGTCAGTCTTATCTAGAAAGTTCAATAGTGGTATTTCATAATACATGGCACTTGTTCTGATACTAATGCATCAGAAAGATTAGTATTTCCCATCATTAGTGTCAGTAGAAATTAGAATAGGTGTTATTAGAAGATTTGAGTCAAAGGTGTTTTACAAGAAATGCTTTTCTCATGCACTGTAATACAATAATTGCGAATAGAGAATTAATTCTCTCAATCCTGACGTTACTTAGGTAGGATGTGGAAGATGAGGGCAAACTAGGTATACACTGGGGTGTAAAACTTGAATAGAAGCAAGCTTATTTGGGAGAAGGAAGCAAAGAGCATGGGGAAATAGCGATATGCATTTAGTAGCAGTTTAAAGCAGGGAGGGAGAGAAAAAACACATTGGGTAAGGTGCTGGAAATGACCTTCTGTAGTTGACTGAAACGTACATCTGCAGAACCTGGAGCAGAACAGTTGAGTGCAACATGTAGACTGTAAACTGGCTGTGGCTGGGATAGTGAAAATGCAGTGAAATAGAAATCTGAGCTGGAAGATGAGCATCGAAGAATGTGTGTTGTTCCTACAAAATAGAAATTAAAGTCAGCTTGGTGGGGAAGCACTGTTGTTATGATCAGCTAAAGAAATAGGTGTGGTATGAATAAAACCGTATTCTTTTTGAATGAAAATGGTGGAAGAGGTAATATAATAGCAATACAGCAGAGTACTATTTGAAGCTGCCAAGTTCTTCACCTATCAAGGAACAATATTTATTTTGATAGTAAATTAAAACACTGTTAAGAATTGCAATATGAAGTTACGTTCAATTGAAGGGTCACAAACTGGGTTTGCATTATGTAAATGTTGGTCTAGAGTTCATTTGCTTTTGAAAATGAAGATTTTATAAACAAAGGAAAAAAGTCTTGACAGTGAGGGTTCTCATACCCTGGAACAGGTTGTCTAGAGCAGTCTTGCAATCTCCATTCTTGGAGACGATTGGAACCTGACTGGATGAAGCCCTGAGAAACTTAATGTAACTTCGACATTAGCTGTGCTTTGAGCACTGGGTTAGAACAGATGACCTCCAAATCTTGGTTTCAACCTAAATTATTCTGTAATTTTTAAGCTCCACCTAGTTAATAAAGCCAATTGGACTGAGTGTCTTTTCATATGAAGAGAGCTGGAATTCCTTCAACTCAAAGATGCTAATAAGGATATTAGACTTGTTTTGGGGAAGAGAGTAATTGACCTACATAGAAAACTGGCTAAGTTACCAGGTCAGTGAGTTAGCTTCTTTGTCTGCTGTGCTGCAGCACCTGTTTGCATGTCCTTAGCCCGTAGAACATACAGGGTAATTTGGTTCAACTTTTTCCCACTGTGTTGGGGGATTAAGCTAAACTGAGTTACTTCATTGTGGTGAAGAACACGCATGTGGTTTGTTACCGTAGCTCAGCTGACATACTGTATTTCATTGTTGCTCTAATAACTTGATCACGTGCCTAAATCTTTTGGAGTCTTGTTTATTGGTACTAAGTTGAAATACTTGAAGTGATGCAGTATGGAAAATCATTACTTAAGGCTGAGATTAGTAAAATAATTGTAGAGAAGGAGCTGGTAGAGGCAGTTAGTAGAATTAGAAGAGTGATTAGCAAATAGGAATAATTGCAGGGGAGTTCCCTAGGGATTATTTCTGAGTCTTACTTAGTATTTGTATTAGTACAGCATGTTGTGATATTTGATGCAAGGAAGATACTGTCAATACATAGGTAACTTTACAAGAAGCTGCTCTGAGGAAGCTAGACTGTTTGGAAAGAAAGCACTGTCTGGAGCAGAGCGGGTAGCACAGCTGAAACTTCATCTGAAATGATCCATACACTTCTTGCCAACTGTAGACAAGAAAGAAGAACAGATAATACTAGGATAGGTGCACAGATGAACTGCAAGAAAGGTCAGTGCAATAGGGAGTCTGGCAAAATAATCTAGGAGGGGGTAAGTTCATCGCAGCAAATGTGATGAGGCACTAGTCACCAAACAAGGATAAAAACTCCTGTAAGTTAAATGAAGAAGTTGGCACAAAAATATTTTTATGTAAATTAATCACATGAAAATATCTGGTCATCTTAATGTTAAAAGTTTTTCAGTAAGACCATGGGAAGAAAAAGGAATTACATAAATTTAGAAAAGATGTTACGTGAATTTCTGTAACATAATGTAACATAACTTTTAAAAAGGAAGAAGCAGTCAATTCTAGAGTATTTTTCTTGCAGGCTTGCAAACTCGATCACTAGCTCTGCATGATGTTGCAGAAGCAAGGGGAACAGGTTTGCTAAAGTAAACATGGTCATAGAACTGTATTAGCCTTAGAAATCAAATTACTGGGGCTGTTAATTCTATACCATGATAAGGAATTTCAATACAAAAATAGCACAGAAGAAATGAAACTGTGTGAACCAGAATCTTGTTAATAGTTCTGCTGATAATGATCATAATCTCTTCATAATATTAAATACTGAAAACTGTCAGGTAGCTTTAATCTTATATATTCTGAGAACAAAAGCATTTTCTTTGATTAACTGACTGGTACTGTTACTTCATAGTGTGGTGTGAGCACTATATCGTGTTTTGTGGTCGTAACTTAAGCACAATTTCATGAAACTTGAGAAGTTAATGCTTCCTGGACAGGTCCTTCTCCTTCCATTTTTTTCCCGTTGTTTCCCAATGTATAACTTCTGTGGGTTCTGGCACTCAGCAGACTTGTTTTGTAATCTCCAATTTTTCTAATATTTCTACCATGTTAGAAAATGAGCCCAGCAAAAAAATTTCTCATTGTTTTCTGCTAGATTAATGAGTTCAGTCAGTGCACTGAATAGCTTGACAAGTAGCAGAACAAGCACCAGGGATGGAATAGGATGGCATAGCCAGGTTTGGTGTATGGGAGGGGGAAGAATAAGAGTGGGAATAGCGTGGAGCTCTTTGTTGGCAGTATTGGACTGTTGATGTGTTCAGCTGCAGTCTGAGTTAAACAGTCTGCTGTCTGTTTTCTCAATTTCATGTGTTTTTAATAGATGGTATGATAATGGTAATTACCTCAGAATTTATGAATATTTTACACTTCTGTGCTGTTAGTTATGTAGCTAATGCAGCCTAATTTTATAGACTGTCATTCACTTTTACCATCATAAAATAGTCTTCCTGAATTGTCTAGTGGAGTCCAATTTCTCACCTTAACTGAAAAAACAGAGAATCTTCCTAGGTACATCAAGTAGGACGAATTGTTTCAAGCAGTGGTGGGAGCTATACCAAAGTGTTTTAGGTCTTCTCCTTCTACTGTTATGCTAAGAAATTGAAAATAAAATGAAACATAATTGTGAGTACAACTCACAACTGAATTAAATTTGGATGGAATGCAAATGGTCTTTTAAGCAATGAGGGGCCTACGATGGGAAGAAGGCAGAGTCCAGGCATGGAAGTCCAGTAGTAATAAAATTTTCTCTGTTTCTGCTGTAAGAATTTTTTTTTAATAAATTGAAGTTAATGGGTTCTGCTGTAATTAAAATGTCAAAATAAGTTTTTCTAAAAATAAATAAAATTAAAATTACTAAACACAAGGGAGTTATGGAAATGTCTTTTGCAAAAATAGTAGTATGAATAGTTAAAAGGTGCTTTGTTTCTGGTGGTTACGTTAGAGAGAATATTGCAGTCTTCGGGAAGAAATACTGTAACTTGTTCCTTTTGGTTTTGAGCATAACCATACTGCAATTCCACTGATTATGTTTGCTTCAAGTGAGATTTCATTTTTCTATTTTCTTCTGAAAAATAGAGGATACTACATCCTTGATAAGCATGGAGTTAGTTTTGAATTATCTTTTAACAGTGCTATGGAGATGTGAAACCCTATAGAGATCCTTAAATATTATTGAACAACAGTGCAGGAAGTGTACTGAAAAATTCAGAATAATCACTCAATTCCCATTTCTTATCATTGTTCCAGGTAGTGATATTTTGCCCCGTTCACTTTATTTGTTCAAAAAAGCAAAATAGTTATTCTAAGCTTCTAATCGTAATGCATAGTTACACATCAATATAGGACAATAGTACTTATTTCTGTTCAAATAATTAAACCTTTGAAGCCATCATTTTTTAATTCCGCTGTTAATATTTCCTCATTCTTAGTAAATAGCCACATATTAATGTCCTACCTGCAAATTTTAGAGAGGCAGATTAGTCTCAGCATGTACCTGGAAGATTGCCAAAGCTCTGGTAGCAGTCGTCTTGCTCAATTTGACTGTCAGTTCTTTTGATGCTTCATGTTGTGAGGCAGTGGACTTTGCACGAGCGAGTGGGGCCAGCTTTTACAATTCTGAACTTTTGTGGGAGAAGTCCCCCATCAGAGGTGTGTATTTCAAGTGTCTCTACCTTAAATATAAGAGTTCTGAGCTAATTTTCATGGAAGTCTTTAAAATCTCATTACTTTAATATGGTTTCTTGAAAAACTTCATGCAAGCGCATGTCAGTAATAAGCTGTCACAGAAGAGTGTTTTTCTTAATTTGACGGGTACGTCAGTTATATTGAAGAGCTACTAAAGCATTTAGAAACTTGTTGGTCATGAAAAGGTAACAGTTTAAGACTTCTGTATTATTTTGAATGAAAGACTTGTGTTCCACTGCTTGAAAAAACACCAACACAAACACCCCCTTTGCTAAGAAAGTCATCACCTGCATGATATGTGTGCATCCACAGGAACTTCAAAATGATACAACCTTTTTAATGGGAGTGGAAGAGAGGTAATAAAAGCCATGAAAGCGTATGCATAGATAGCTGCTCCAGGTCTGTTTGTAGAATAGACATGTATTAATCAAATCTGGGATTTTGAAATGTGTAGGCATTGGTTTAGTATGTTGGATTAATCTAATTATTTACTTACTCTCCTTTTCCGATACAGCCAGCAGCCAGCTTCGGGTGTAGCCTATTCCCATCCAACTACAGTTGCTAGCTACACTGTCCACCAGGCACCAGTCGCTGCGCACACAGTTACTGCGGCCTATGCTCCAGCAGCAGCTACAGTCGCAGTGGCCAGGCCTGCTCCAGTGGCTGTTGCAGCTGCTGCAACAGCTGCTGCATATGGAGGCTATCCTACAGCACACACTGCTACAGATTATGGTTATACACAGAGGCAACAAGAAGCTCCACCACCACCACCTCCTGTCACTACGCAGAATTACCAGGTGGGTTCCAAAAAAAATTACTTCTGTTCTATGATTTTTAAATTATATGTTAAAAGAAGGAGGCCTGTTTGGATAAGAGAACGTGATGATACTTGTATTTTTTTCTTCTGTGAATCACTGTTTGAGTACAACTCAAATTACTTAGTAGCAAAAACTGACAGAATGTGAAGTGACTGCAGTCTCATATGGCCTGCATAAAGGTTTATCAGCAGCAGTACTGCAGGAAATAAGATTCAGACAATCACACAGTAAGCAATGAACTGATGTTTACCTCCAAGTGATTTTGTGAAACTACTGCTGAAAAGAGTAGTATTGTCTTGTCTCAGCTAGCTTAAATGTTTGAATGGCATGCAGTAAACTGGATCGTGGAACTGATGTAGCTGAAAAAACTGTTCCAACAAAAATTTTCAGTGGAGGTAGAAACAGTTCCCTTGTCAGATTCCTGGGTTCCACAGGAGTCCTAGTGCCAAACATATGAGGATAGAAGATTGCCATAGAAGGGGAACTACCCTTTGGGTAGTTTTTGGGTACCCTTTGTGAGATCATTGCCAAACCTCGTGTGGCTACAGGCTTCTACAAAAGGGAACTGTTTGTTTTCATCTTGGATGTTGAAATAATATCTCTTTTAATAATTTTTTAACTTTTTAGTCCTAAACTTACCAAGTCATTAGCTAGATTGTAATTAGTATTTTGGTTTGTTTAAAAGGACTATATTATTGCTGCATGTTCTCAATTCTTTTGTACATCTTTTATAATTTGTTACATATGGTAATGAATCATAATGTAGGAATCTTTCCAGTAGCATGTGTACTCATGATTACGAGGTCAGTTACTAGATGCATTCAGACAGAAAAGAGAGTCCCCTAAACAAAATAAAAATAATTCCAGTTTACACAGGTTGGATGGAAAAGCGGTTTTATTGTTATATTACTTGGAAATAAAAAGCATTTTTATACATTAGTACATTTCAGCTATAGTAGTTCATGCCTTGCTACCCCTCAGTTGATCAACTCTTTACGCTTTACCATAAATACGGTGGGCATGAGACAATATATGTACATACATATAGTGGCTTCCAGGCCCTCCCCTTCTAAGCTTACTAGCCATCTCCTGTGTTCCAGACGTGTCGAATGGGCTCCTTGCCTTTCCATTATAGACTAGATACAGTTCCTTAATGGACTAATTGATACACCAAAAAGTACAGAAGGCTTTAAAAGTATCACTTTCATACGCTAAAAAATATAATCAAGAAAAGTATTATTAATTATGGGACTTCTACAGCCAATATAAGGTCAGGTTTGTAAACTTGTGAATTTTGTAGTTCATAGAAATTCACATTTTATGGAGATCTGTGGTGTTTTTTCACTTCATATTTTACAGAAATATAATCTGATACGGTCATGAAAAACTAGGGAGAGTAGTTGCTTTTCAGTAACAAAAATAATTTGGTAGGGAAAGTGATTTAGTAGCATGAGGTTAATTCCTATATTGTCTGAAAAAGACCATCAGGGTTGTTTTCAGGCCTGAAGTATCTGTAAACATAAATTTAATTTCTTTAATGCATTTATTTGTATATACTGTATCTGTAAATTTTTTTTTAAATCTACTTTAGTTGACCAGAAGAATATACATTGTTTCTTTGACTCTGCTAATGACTTTTATTACTCCAGATATATACGTAAACGAGAAATTTGCTGGGTTTTCTTTTTTGAATTTTTAGGATTCCTATTCTTACGTTCGATCTACTGCCCCAGCTGTAGCTTATGACAGCAAACAATACTATCAACAGCCAACAGCAACTGCAGCGGCTGTGGCTGCTGCTGCCCAGCCTCAACCTTCAGTAGCTGAATCGTACTACCAGACAGGTGGGTGGCATGATTCAAACTGCTGTCATTATACACAGTCTGTGTACTACTTTAATACCTTACAAAAAGTTTTTTGAGTATTTCACATCCAGATTTTTTTTTTGTTTTGTCATGTAATCTCTGTGAGCATGTAGAAAAATTTACTGCACCTAGAACTTGAACATTATTGTGACGTTGCTATGAGTAGCTATCTCTGAGGTTTGGGTTGTTATTAAATACACTCAAAACATACTTCGAGACAAATTCTTGTTGATAGAAACCTTGCTGAAGTAGGTTCAAATAGTCAGTGGTGGGTTCAGATGCTAACTTGGTTAGAAAGACTCTTTTATAATTCTTTAGTTAATTAATGTATGTAGTTCTTTAATTATTGGTATCATGATTGCTACCAAGCATAAATGTTATTTACCTTTTTTTACTTTAATTAGAAATAATAGCAAAGTATAGGTGGACTTTGGTTTGGTGTACTCTAGGAAAACCATTGAATGAGAAGGTTGCTTAAAAACATGGCAGCACAGTTAAAAATAAATAAATAAATATGAGGCTTACTAGTGTGAGCTGTGATGTGATTAAACAGTTGTGTGATACATAGTACACAGTGCATAACCATAGCTGTAAAAAAAACCATGACACAAAAACCAAAATGCATCAAACAAAAAAAAACAAAACAAAACCCACTTGTTACACATTTATTCCCCAGCGTATCATATCACTTAATATGGTTTTCATATTTCATTCAGCTGAAATGTATCAATGTTTGTACACTTTTATTTTCTATCCTAATTAGCTCCGAAAGCAGGATATAGTCAAGGAGCCACTCAGTATACCCAAGCCCAGCAAACACGACAAGTGACAGCTATAAAACCTGCAACCCCAAGTCCAGCAACAACTACATTTTCTATATATCCAGTATCCTCTACTGTGCAGCCGGTAGCAGCTGCAGCTACTGTTGTTCCATCCTATACTCAAAGTGCAACGTACAGTACAACAGCAGTTACTTACTCTGGTAAGAATTTTGTGTATTATGTTGCTGGGATCTTTGCAGTTGTTACAGGAGAGGCTTTAAATACTCAGAATTTTAGCAGCTTGTGTTCAGTTACATCATAGTCTACTGAGAAGGATCAACCAGTTAAATCATTATAATTGCAAAATCTTTAAAAGAGGTTTGATGTTTGTATGTGCCTATTTTGTTATATGTGAGAATATACAAAGCCTTGGCATTGCTACGTGCATGGTGTTTTGTGACTTACTGTAAGATTTGGAGAGAAAAGATGGGGGATAGAAAAAATAAGGAAATACATCCACACCAATTTTACCCAGGAAAATTGGAAGGGAGCATGCTGCCATCAAACAAGAGTTAACGAGGCAGGGAGGAGCAGTTCAATATAAATCTTGCAAGTTTGGGTTGTCTTGACCCAAAATGGTCACATCCAGAGGGTAGTGGTCAATGGCTCGATGTCCAAATAGGGACTGGTGGCAAGTGGTGTCCCTCAGGGGTCCGTACTGGGACCACTGCTGTTTAATATTTTCATCAACGACACAGGCAGTGGGATCGAGTGCACCCTCAGCAAGTTTGCAGATGACACCAAGCTGAGTAGTGCGGTTGACACGCCAGAAGGACGAGATGTCATCCAGAGGGACCTGGACAAGCTGGAGAGGTGGGCCCATGTGAACCTCATGAGGTTCAACAAGGCCAAGTGCAAGGTCCTGCACCTGGGTCGGGGCAGCCCTCGATATCAATACAGGCTGGGGGACAAAGGGGTTGAGAGCAGCCCTGCGGAGAAGGGCTTGGGGGTACTGGGGCATGAAAAGCTGGACATGAGCCGGGAATGTGCGCTTGCAGCCCAGAAAGCCAACCCCATCCTGGGCTGCATCAAAAGCAGCGTGGCCAGCAGGTCGAGGGGGGGGATCCTGCCCCTCTGCTCTGCTCTGGTGAGACCCCACCTGGAGCCCTGCGTCCAGCTCTGGAGCCCTCAGCGCAAGGACATGGACCTGCTGGAGCGGGTCCAGAGGAGGGCCACCAAAATGATCCGAGGGCTGGAGCACCTCTCCTGTGCGGACAGGCTGAGGGAGTTGGGGTTGTTCAGCCTGGAGAGGAGAAGGCTGCGAGGAGACCTTATTGCGGCCTTCCAGTGCTTAAAGGGGGCCTACAGGAAGGATGGGGACAATCTTTTTAGCAAGGCCTGTTGTGACAGGGCAAGGAGTAACAGATTTAAACTAAAGAAGAATAGATTTGGACTAGAGATAAGAAAGAAATTTTTTACAATGAGGGTGGTGAAGCACTGGAATGGGTTGCCCAGAGAGGCAGTGGAGGCCCCATCCCTGGAAACATCCCAGGCCAGGTTGGACGGGGCTCTGAGCACCCTGCTCTGGTTAAAGCTGTCCCTGCTCACTGCAGGGGGGGTGGGCTGGATGATCTCTAAAGGTCCCTTCCAACCCAAAGTATTCTATGATTCTATGAAAATGGGAGGAGAATGGGCGCTGAAAAAAAGACTTTCCTTCAAACATTAGAAATCTGAAAAGCAGTTAAAGATGAAAAGATGTTAACCTTATGGCCAGATGCTAATCAACTGGCATATTATAGCTACCTTGAACTTTTTGTTTTGCTTTGTTTTCTGTTTAAAAAGGATTTTAAAACTTCCTTGAGACAGAGCCTCATCAGAGGATTAAAATAGTTGAACCAGTAGATGTAGAAAGTTTATGGGAAAACTGGCTCAGAGGTATGCAAGCCCAGTTTCCTTGATTTATTCAACTTTGATACTAGAAATCAAGGACTACATAGCCAGGTTTTAGCAGGCAAGCAGCTTCCCTGCACTAAAACAACTTAAATCAGTGAAATAGAATGTAATAGCACTAGCCATTCTGTCTTTTATCTTCATTTTTTTTCCCCTTCCTCTACGTAATGTCTGTCCTCTTTGCCATTTTGAAACTTGAACAGTCTTCCTGGTTCTGGAAGATTGCTTACTTCAAGTGGCCTTTGATAAATCTTTTATTAAAATTCTTGTTATATCATACTCGGTCTTACCAGCTGTACCAGGAAATTTCACATATTCTTTAGGGATGCTTTGATATAGCTAACATAACTGCGTGCCTGCAAAGATGTGTCTAAAATCAAATATATTCCTGAAACAATTGGTAGCTATGTATTTGCGTACTGTGAAACATCAAGAAAAACTCAGACGTCCTAACAAGATCTTAGTAAATTGTTTATATCCTGCCCTGCCCCCCCAACTCTATTATGCCACATATTTTGAATTAGTGTATTATGTAATTGATACATGATGTACAGTGATGTAACATTTATTTTATTTTGATCTTTGAGGTACCTCTTACTCCGGCTATGAAGCCGCAGTGTATTCAGCTGCATCGTCCTATTACCAGCAGCAGCAGCAGCAACAGAAACAGGCAGCGGCAGCAGCTGCTGCTGCTGCTGCAACAGCTGCTTGGACAGGGACCACCTTTACTAAAAAGGCACCATTCCAAAATAAGCAACTGAAACCAAAACAACCTCCCAAACCGCCCCAGATCCACTACTGTGATGTTTGTAAGATCAGCTGTGCTGGACCACAGGTACCTGTATTATGTAATATTCTGCTATACACTTTAGTCATAATTTCTTCAGCTAAAAAACTGACCCCTCTAGGAATATTTGTTAATTTTTAAAGATCTGATTCTATACTAAAGGAATAATTAAATGAAAATGTGCGCTATTACAGAAAGAGTTCTTACAAGAAGACAAAAAGATACATCCCCTTAGCTTGTACAGAGAAGCTTCAGCTGTGCTTTGGACTTCAGAAATATTGTAAATTTTGAATTTTATTTGCTTTTTTAGCATAGCAAACTTCTTAGAAAATACTTTTTTCAAAACTATGGAATTACATAAATTTTGTGAATGGTAAGCCTGAAAATTTATTCATTGTATTCCAGCATCCCAGTTTAGTTTCACAGTGGGTACAAGTGCGTAGAAAGTAGATACCAATTCATGCAGAGTGTTTATGTGTGTGTCTGGCTAAACAGTTCTTGCTCTTTTGGTAAACTTGTCATTATTTCCCACCCTGTCTGCTCTCTAGATTGCCAGTGTTGTACAGGAACAAATATCAACTTCTGCATTTCATTTTCAGCACAGCTTTATTTATGCGTTAGCTTCTTTTGAATTGATTTTTTTTAGTTCTCTGGATACACTTAAGCACTGTGGTCTTGTAGTTTGAGGAAAATTCAAAATCAAGAATAATTGAATGCAATGCAGGAAACTGCAGTTTTCTGATCATACCAAGTTTTCAATGGTAATATCTGCTGACCAGTACTTGATTGAGGAATTGAGAAGTTAGAGGAGAAAACCCTGTATTGTATTACCTAAAAGTGGAATCCTGGTGGTGGTGAAGAAAATTTCTTGGTCTTAGAAGTGGCCTGCTAATGCCTTAGAGCATGTCATATGGAACAAATGTTCAATGTAGGAAGTATTTCTTATACAAAGCGTGTGTTTTATGCTGTGTTCTATATTACATGTATTCACATGAATGATGAACGAGCTGTACAAAGACAGCTTATTGTGTGTGTATTATTAATTTAAACAGACTTATAAAGAACACTTAGAAGGCCAGAAACACAAAAAGAAAGAAGCAGCTTTAAAAGCTTCTCAGAACACCAATAACAGCAGCACTTCTGCTCGTGGTACTCAGAATCAGTTGCGCTGCGAGCTTTGTGATGTGTCTTGTACAGGGGCAGATGCTTATGCTGCCCATATCCGTGGAGCCAAGCATCAGAAGGTAAGTTTTCCCTTGTTTTTATGATACAACTCAATCATATATTTCTTCCCATCATTTTTTCTCGTCTTAGAGAGGAGAAAATATGCAAAAACAATATAATTTGAATTATTTTGTTTAAAGACGTTTAGTTTTGCTTTTTGTTTCGAACTTACCTTTAAGCTAAGGGCTTTGTTGGGAGAAAGGGGGAAAAATATTGCCACAGTATCAATAAGAAGAGGATGTATTGGAGAAAGTATGTAAATCATAGGAAGAAGGTGTAGAGTAAGATGGGGAAAAGAGTCAATGAGGACATGCAGTAGCATGCTTGTGCCCCCTAACTCTTTTCAGGACTTTTCTTGACATTTGTTCTATTTATCTGGTGCTGTGAAGCTTTCAGTGCACTTTGAAACACTGTAAGCTGAGCCAGTGCCAAAGTACAGGATTATTATGCATTGCTCCTTGGTATTTCTTGCAAAGAAAATTGGCTTGTGGGAGCAAGGAACAATGTCCTGTAGGAGACTTTATAATGAATATGTTTGGAAGACTTCCGGTAAGTGTGTTTTCTGTGCTGTTTGGGTGCAGTTAGGTAGGCATTCTGGAAGAAAGACTGCGGGCTGCGCTGTGAATCCCTGTGACCTCCGTTTTAAATTTGGCCATGCAATAGTGAATGCAATGGCAGTGCAGAATGTTTAGATATTACAGATTTTCCTCAAAGCTCTGGAAAGATTAATGTCAGTAACAAATACACTATTAATATTCGGCTTTTATAGCTCTTTGCATCTCAGAGCACTGTACAAAGTGGCATCAGTAACATCGTTCCTATTAAAATAAATTAGTCTCATAGCAGATTTAAAACAATTTTCCCAATATCATTTTCTGTTAGTACAAGAGCAAAAACTATAATTTAGATAGACTTGCCTATAGTGTTCTTTCTTTCATTAATAAATTGAGCCATTAAATTTTGGGTTGTGCCCAATAACTCCATAGGTGTATGGAGTATAGTATATATTATCCTTATATATTTGGATGTAGCTTTCTCTTCCTCATAGATAGTTGTAACAACTGCTAATTTAGGTTGTCATCAATGTAAAATGATCAGCATCAAAGGACTCTATTTCTGTGGTACACTGAAGAATCTTGTGCATTCTACTGGAAAAAAGTAATTTTGAAGAGTTGCTTGAACTTAAATTTATAGTATTATGTGACACTAGTATGTCTGTATTCTGATGGGGAATGTACTTAAAAAATAAGAACAAAAGCCTAAGAAGTGTGTGTATACAGTTGTGTGTGTGTCATGATTGTGTACCTGTGTTTGCATTAAAGTCATGTCTTGCAGATGCGTATTTTTTTTACTGCTACTTTCAAACGCAGTCTTTAGTTTTAATTTTGCATGTTTTGTTCCTATGGGCTACATGCATTGCTTTTTCAGGTGATGGTCACCTGTCACCAAAAAGAAGTATTATTCTATCTCAAGCATGTTGTGGAAAGGCCTCTGCTTTATTACTTCTAAGAATAAGCATGTACCTCTTTACTTTCTTTGAGATACTAAAGAGCTCTGAAATGTGCCTCTCACATCCCCCTTAATTTTCTCTGCAGATGTGCCTTTTGTTTGTTTGTTTGTTTTTAAAATAAAATCTTTGTCTAAGGAATCTGTTCAGTACTGCTAGGTAACCTGCAAATTCTTTCAATATGAATACTCTTAAAATGTAGTGATCAAAAGAGACAGTATTGTTGAATCTGAATTAAATAACTCTTATTTACAAATATTGTTTGGAACCAAAATAGTTCAATGTACTGTACTTTTTGGAGGGAGAGTAAAAAGCAACCAGGCAACAAAACAGTCACACTGAAACAGTTTGAGCAAAATGTTTCCTTGAGTTGTACCGGCTTAGGAGTTTATTGGCTTTCTGTTCTCATCTACACAGCTTTTGGAGTAAGTGTCTGAATTTCTAAAGGAAATAAGAATGTGAGACAGCTATTAACTATTTCCTTGTTACAGATGACAAGAGCTTTTACATGTCCATCTTTTTTATTTTTTTTTCAAGATCACTTTTTTGTAAATAAGCAATAGCTGACTTTTTAGTTATATTGATTTTTTTAGTTATAATGATGTTTGTGTTACATAATTTTTATAGTTATTCCAGGGAGATCATATTATGAATTTCTCTTTATTCTTATAGGTAGTAAAGTTGCACACAAAACTTGGCAAGCCCATTCCTTCAACTGAACCAAATGTGGTTACCCAAGCTACTTCCTCAACATCCACATCTGCTTCCAAACCAACTGCTTCTGCTTCAAATATAGCAACTAGCAGCAGTACTGTGAACTCCTCTGTTGCATCCTCTGCAGTGAAAATTCTTACTCCCACGGCAAACACACCACTCAACACTGCGTCCAACAACAAAACGTCTTCAACCGCTGCTAATATAGCTGTAAAGAAAATATCTACACCGAAAATAAACTTTGTTGGCAAGTACAGAAGTCAGTCTTTATTTTGAAACCTAACCTATTCTGTATTTTTTTTAAGACTTAGTGCAGCAAATACAAATGTATTTAGTTAACTTTATGCATGAGTAACTGTTGTGTTTAAGAGAATTACTGATAGGTGAAAATAAGAATGTAAACAGAAGTTTTGCTTCAAAATTTATGGTGTTTTCTGCCCAGTTGTCTCCACCTGACCTCTCTTGGAGGCTTCTCCCACCTTCACAAGAAGCCTCCCACCTTTGGTTTCTTACGTAGCAGCTGCTGGAGTATTGCAATTTATAATCCAGTTGGTCCTAATTTCTGTTTACAGCCTGGGCTGTTAAGTCAACCTGCAGTAAGTTGGCAGTTGATAACTGGGCAACTGAAGCATGCTTATAACAGTGGAAATCTAACAGCGGAAACTTTTTAAATGAGGATGACAAGACATTTAGAGATGGGAAGCAGCTGTCCCACAATAAGCTCTTGAAGGAAAGACCTATGAAGTTGCAACACTGAGAGTATACTGCCTTTGTTAGTACAAACATTATAATGGTTTGAAGTACCTTTTTGGATCCATTAAAAAAAACCTGATGACAGAACCAAGTTTATTAAAATATATTTGCTCAGTTGTTCCCATTCAATCCTGTCTCTTCTGAAAATGCATGAAGACGAATAATGAAAATTGCAATTATAGAAGACAAAAGTTTTTTATGCTAAAATAAAAAAAACAGGTGTTTCAATAACTTCAGTGTTAAACTTATTTTTAAAAATAAATCTTTAATTGTATTTAAAATATGCTTGTTTTAACTAATATTAAAAGACTGATAATGCTTTAGCCAGAACATTGATATTTGCAAATAAAGTCTTCAGTTCGCACATCGTGTGTAATCACGTTCTCATTTTATGAAAATTAATGATTTAACTTTTTTGATTTGTAGGTGGCAATAAGCTTCAGACAACAGGAAGTAAACTGGAAGAAATGAAATCAGCTGAAACTGTTAAAACAACTCCTCCTGCTACAGTACAAACACAGGAAGTAAAACCAGACACAGCAGCTGAACCAGTGACTCCCACAACTCTTGCTTCCTTGCAAAGTGATGTCCAGCCAGTGGGCCATGACTATGTGGAGGAGGTATTGATATGAAAATGTGTACTATTTTTTAACTATTTGAGTGAAAACCTGTTCAACATGAAACAGAATCACAGAACAGTTGAGGTTGGAAGGGACCTCTGGAGGTCATCTGGGGATGCAATCCCACCCAGGCAGGGCCACCTACAGCCAGTTGCCTGCGACCATGTCCAGACAGCTTTTGAGTATCTCCATGGATGGAGACTCCGCAGCCTCCCTGGGCAACCTGTGCCAGGGCTCAGTCACCCTCTGTCACCACGCAGCCGCTCACTCAGTCCCCCTACCCCAGTGGGATGGGGGAGAGAATCAGAGGAGTAAGAGTAAGAAAACTCCTGGGTTAAGAACAGTTTAATAATTGAAATAAAGTAAAATAGTAATGATAATAATAACAAAATAACAACAACAACAACAACAATAATAATAATAATAATAATAATAATATACAAAGCAGGTGATGGACAATGCAGTTGCTCACCACCCACTGACCGACACCCAGACAGTTCCCGAGCAGCGATCGCTGCCCCCTGGCCAACCCCCCCCAGTTTGTATACTGAGCATGACATCATATGGTATTGAATAGCCCTTTGGTCAGTTTGGGTCAGCTGTCCTGGCTGTGCCCCCTCCCAGTTTCTTGTGTACCTGGCAGAGCATGGGAAGCTGACAAGTCCTTGACTAGCATAAGCAGTGCTTAGCAACAACTAAACCATCAGTGTGTTATCAGCATTCTTCTCATCCTAAATCCAAAACACAGCACTATGCCTGCTACTGGGAAGAAAATTAACTCTATCCCAGCTGAAACCAGGACACCCTCACAGTAAAAAAGTGTTTCCTGATGTTCAGAGGGAACCTCCTGTGTTTTGGGTTGTGCCCGTTGCCTCTGGTCCTGTCACTGGGCACCTCTGAGAAAAGTCTGCCTCTGTCCTCTTTGCACCCTTCATTCAAGTATTTATACACATGAAGAAGATCCCCCCTCAGCCTTCTCTCCTCTAGTCTAGACAGTCCCAGCTCTCTCAGCCTTTCCTCACAGGAGAGATGCTCCAGTCCCTTCATCGCCTTTGCGGCCCTTTGTTGGACTCTCTCCAGTACGTCCATGTCTCTTGCACTGGCGAGCCCAGAACTGGACGCAACACTCCAGGTGTGACCTCACCAGGGCTGAGTTAGAGGGGAAGGATCACCTCCCTCGACCTGCTGCCAATACTTTGTCTAATGCAGCCTAGGATGCCATTCGCTGCCTTTGCTGCAAGGGCACACTGCTGGGTCACGTTCAACTTGGTGTCCACCAGGACCCCTAGGTCCTTTTCTGCCAAGCTGCTTTCCAGCTGGGTGGCCCCCAGCATATATTAGTGCATGGGGTTGTTCCTCCCTGGGTACAGAGCTCTGCACTTCCCCTTGTTGAAATTCACAAGATTCCTCTCAGCCCATCTGTCACCATCAGCCACTCCTCTCAGTTTGCGTCATCAGCAGACTTGTGGAGGGAACACTCTGTCCCAACATGACTGGACCCAGTGTTGACCCCTGGGGTACACTGCTAGTTACTACCCTCCAACTAGGCTTCATTCCACTGATCACCACCCTCTGGGCTTGGCCATTCAGCCAGTATTCAATCCACCTCACTGTCTGTTTATCCAGCTCATACATCAACAGCTTGTGTATGAGGATATTTTGGTGAGACTGTCAAAGGCCTTACTAAAGTCCAGGTAGACAATATTGACTGTACTCGCCTTATATAAGAGGCCGTTTATTTCATCGCAGAAGTTTATCAAGTTGATCAAGCATGATTTCCCCTTGATGAAGCCGTGCTGTCTACTAATGATTTTCTTGCCCTTAATGTGCCTGGAAATTGTTTCCAGGATTAGCTGCTCCATCACCTTCCCAGGCGTCGAGGTGAGGCTGACTGATCTGCAATTCCCTGGGTCCTCTTGAAGACAAGAATGACAAGTCATTGCACCTGCAAAGGCTTGTGCATGTGTTCATGTTTTTGTATTCTGCATGTTTCTTTTCTGTTCGGTGGGGCATTCTTCATGTGGGTGGCATGAGATACATGGATGAAGTCTGATGTAAATTTTTCGAGATATGCAGGTTTGTAATTATTCAACTCGATATGATCAGACTTTAAAGCTGTTTAGTCTTTGGTATGGAAGAACTTTGTTCTTTGTTCATTACCAAGCACAATCATAGAATCATAGAATCATTTAGGTTGGAAAAGACCTTTAAGATCATCCAGTCCAACTATTAGCGTAACACTACCAAGTCCGTCACTAAAACCGATTTAGGGTAGAGTAGCAATTCAATGTTTCCTGGCTTGGTGACTGGATTATTTATAATGAAAGTAAAAACTAGGAATCTTTAAGATTGGAAAGGACCTCCAAGATCATCATTCCAATCATCAACCCAACAGCACCACGCCCACTAAACTATGTCCCAAAGTGCCACATCTAGATGTTTTTTGAACACTTCCAGGGATGGGGACTCCACCACCTCCCTGGGCAGCCTGTTGCTTGACTACCCTTTCCATGAAGAAATTTTTCCTAATTTCCAACCTAAACCTCCCCTGGCGCAGCTTGAGCCCATTTCTTCTCTTCCTATCGCTAACTCTGTGGGAGAAGAGCCCAACACCCACCTCACTACAACCTCCTTTCAGGCAGTTGTAGAGAGCGATAAGGTCTCCCCTCAGCCTCCTCTTCTCTAGGCTAAACAACCCCAGTTCCCTCAGTCACTCCTCATAAGACCTGTGCTCCAGACCCTTCACCAGCCTTGTTGCCCTTCTCTGAACACGCTCCAGCACCTCAATGTCTTTCTTGTACTGAGGGGCCCAAAACTGGACACAGTATTCCAGGTGCGGCCTCACCAGTGCCGAGTACAGGGGGACAATCACCTCCCTGCTCCTGCTGGCCACACCATTCCTGATACAAGCCAGGATGCTGTTGGCCTTCTTGGCCACCTGGGCACACTGCTGGCTCATGTTCAGCTGGCTGTCAGCCAGCACCCCCAGGTCCTTTTCAGCCAGGCAGCTTTCCAGCCACTCTTCCCCGAGCCTGTAGCGTTGCATGGGGTTGTTGTGACCGAAGTGCAGGACCTGGCACTTGGCCTTGTTAAACCTCACACAGTTGGCCACGGCCCATCGGTCCAGCCTGTCCAGGTCCCTCTGCAGGGCCATCCTACCCTCGAGCAGACCGACACTCCCACCCAACTTGGTGTCATCTGCAAACTTACTGAGGGCGCACGCAATCCCCTCCTCCAGATCGTTGATAAAGATATTAAACAAGGCTGGCCCCAAAACTGAGCCCTGGGGAACACCGCTTGTGACTGGTCGCCAACTGCATTTGACTCCATTTACCACAACTCCCTGGGCTTGGCCACCCAACCAGATTTTTACCCAGCGAGGACTACACCCGTCCAAGCCATGAGCTGCCAGCTTCCCAAGGAGAATGTCGTGGGAGACTGTGTCAAAGGCTTTGATGAAGTCCAGGTAGATGACACCCACAGCCTTTCCTTCATCCACCAGCTGGGTCACCAGGTCATAGAAGGAGATCAGGTTGGTCAAGCAGGACCTGCCTTTCATGAACCCATGCTATCTGGGCCCAGTCGCCCAGTTGATCTGTACTTGCCTGTTGAGCGCACTCAATATGAACCACTCCATAATCTTTCCCGGCACTGAGGTCAGGCTGACAGGCCTGTAGTTTCCCAGGTCCTCCTTCTGGCCCTTCTTGTAGATGGGCGTCACATTGGCAAGCCTTGTGGTGTGTTTGTCAGAACTGAAAGTTCTATTTTGCCTTTTTCCAGTTATTGTGTGTTTGAGACAGGTAGACATTATCCAGTGTCACCAAATTACCTTAATTTTTACATCGGCTTTGTTTTAAAAAAGAAAAAGTCAAATGTGTTACAACTTTATTTTCCAGGTAAGAAACGATGAAGGAAAGGTGATCCGCTTTCACTGTAAACTTTGTGAATGCAGTTTTAATGATCCTAATGCCAAGGAGATGCACTTAAAAGGGAGGCGGCACAGACTTCAGTATAAGGTTAGTAGAAATGCTAATGCTTCTATCTGAAAATCCACCAGATGTCAGCTGACTGATTACACGTTCTTACATTTGAAGACTAGACAAAAGTAAGTAACTCCGAGTAAACGGCGTATAAAAAAAGGTAGAGAAATATATTTCTCAGGGCGTATAGTCTTCAAAAAAGTAATGCAGACTGTGAAACTGTATTTCCCTTTGGGTTTTTTTAAACATTTTGAACATTGCTTTCAGGCAACCTTTGCAACATTAAAATATAGTACAACATATGCAAGCAGCAGTAGGTTCTTTATGTTGTTTACCATGAATTTCAAATAGTGTAAAATAGTAGTGCTCAATGTTTTCGGCAGGATAAACCACATAAACCCTTTGTGGAGGCTTTTGAGAAACAAGTGTTGCAGATTTTTTAGTCATGAATGGAGAGACGCCTGTACTGACACATGGTGTGCATTTTGGTTATTACAAGATTCTTCCAATATAATCTACTGTGGTCACAGGAGATACAATGGACCTGCATAATTATGAGAGGGATGAAAGAAGAGAAAAAATTTCCAGAAAATTTTATTTAGTAACTCATGGTTATGCCCCTGTATGAGGGACCCTTCAGGAACTGGGCATGAGGAAGCACACTGTAATTAAGATGAAATGTTTTTTCAGGCTACAGAGTAGTCATTGTGCTACAGAATGAACAGCAAGCAAATTACTTAGTATTTCATGTAACATTTTAATCTTAAATTGCTTTGTTCTCATATAAGCAAAGAGGGAATTAATGATATTTGTAATATGTTGCTCTTTCTTTCTTTTAAAATACTGGACACAGATTTTTCTTCTTCAACTATTCATTCAATGCAGTTCTAAAACTGCATTTTACTCCCCTTGATTTTATTGTAGACCAGTAGTGTGTGTTAAGCATGTCAGAAGAACTTTGTAACTTTGAGATGACAAGAGGAAAAACAACATTTCATTTGTTATTTTTCTGAACTAGAAAAAAGTAAACCCAGACTTACAAGTAGAAGTAAAGCCCAGTATTCGAGCAAGAAAAATTCAAGAAGAGAAGATGAGGAAACAGATGCAGAAAGAAGAATACTGGAGAAGGCGAGAAGAAGAAGAACGCTGGAGGATGGAAATGAGGTAATACATTCTGTTTTATCAATGAATGACACAAAGCTGCAGTCTAGTTTTATCTAAAACTAACTTTGCTTCTGTAGTTACTTGTTTTGAATACTTGTTTTGGGAACTCTGTACTGCCTTGTTTTAAATTAAGTTGTTATTAGCCCTGTGGGTTTTTTGGTTTTTAGTGTTCAATGCCTCTGAGGAATGCAGACTTACTAGAATTACTTTGCTGTAAACTCAGACCCACTTTCAAAGTGACCATTCATTTTAGTTACCCTCTGGAGTTCACTGGTATTTGCTTATGACTGCTAGAAATGAGTTAGTGAGGACATGCAAGAAGATATTTAGAATGGTTGCAAGTATTAACTGCTATATTAAGAGAACACTTTGATTGATGCACTTCAGGCGATATGAAGAGGACATGTACTGGAGGAGAATGGAAGAAGAGCAGCATCACTGGGATGATCGTCGCAGAATACCAGATGGAGGATATCCTCATGGTCCTCCAGGACCTCTAGGCCTGCTGGGAGTTAGACCAGGAATGCCTCCTCAGCCCCAAGGACCAGCTGTGAGTTTCTTAACTTGAGAAAAAAAATGAAATAATAATTACCAGGCACAGTTAAGAGGCACAGTTAAGAACTATAAATTATTCAGTGCCACTTCAGTTGTCTCCAGTGTTTCTTAATAAAGAAATTGTATGCTAATGAAACTGTGTAGGTGGACCTGTCTTCCAAAATAAGTCCACTGAAATGACAGAAAGATGCCTCGAAGACAAATACTGTTTCTTCTGAAATACACGTCACTCTGGATTTATGTACTATACTACTTTTTATCTTACTTGATTGCTTTGTACAACATTATTTATCTAATTGTGGACAAATCTATGGATAAAAAGTGGTTGGATTGTCAGACCCAGAGGGTGATGGTTAGTGGTGGGTTGTACTCTACCTGGAGGTCAGTAACAAGTGCAGTACCGCATGGGTTTATCCTGGGATTGGTCTCCTTAGCACCTTATCAGTGATGTGAAAGGTGATGGAGTGAGTGCACACTCATCAGGTTTGCAGCTGGTGTGAAACTGAATCAGTTTGGGGCGGGGAGAATAGTTGATACCTTTGAGGGCAGGGCTGCCATCCAGAGGGACCTAGTCAGACTGGAGGAATGGATTAACAGAAATTTTATGGAATTCTGCAAGGACAAATGCCTAATGCTGCACTTAGGAAGGAGTAATCCCTTGCACTCGTACAGGCTGGAGCGTGACAGGCTGGGTGGCAGCCCTGCTGAAAGGGATCTGGGGATCTTGGCAGAGAGCAAGCTGAACATCAGTCAACAGTGTGCCCTGACTGCAATGAAGGACAGCAGCATCCTGGGTTATATTAACGGGAGCATAATCAGTAGATAAAGGGAAGTGATCAGCTTTCATTAGGTGCAAACTGCAATACCTCATTCAGTTTTGTGCTTTACAGTACAAGAAAGATACTATAAACCGTAGCAGGTTCAGTGTGGGGCTACCAGGATGGTTGGGGTCTGGAATGCATGCCCTGTGAGGAGAGACTGGGGAATCTGGGGCCTGGAGAAGAGAGACCTCCAGTGGGACATAATACCCTGCTAATACCTGTGCATTATAAAGACAATGGAACCAGGCTCCTTACAGTCACAAGAGGGCTAGATACAGCCAGCTTAAGCTGAGACAAAAAGTTCAGATTGAACACAGGAAATTATTTTTTTCACACAGATGTGCAGCCTCCATCTTCAGTGGTTTTCAAGAACTGGCTGGATAAAGCCCTCACCAACATGATGTAGTCTTATAACTGACTGTGATTTGCATAGGAGGCTGGACTACAGGACCTCCTAAGGTCCCTTCCTGTTTGAATTCTTCTGTGATTCTATGAAAGCAGTCATGAACACTTCATTTTGCAGCAGTATGCAGTTATTTCCCAGATCATAGAATCATAGAATCATTTAGTTTGGAAAAGACCTTTAAGATCATCCAGTCCAACCATTAACCTAACACTACCAAGTCCACCACTAAACCAGTTAAGGGCAGAGTAATAATTTCATGCTTCCTGGCTTTCTGGCTGGATTATTTTTTAGTGAAAGTAAAAACTAGGAATCATTAAGGTTGGAAAAGATCTCTAAGATCATCAGTCCAATCATCAACCCAACAGCACCATGCCCACTAAACTATGTCCCAAAGTGCCACATCTAGATGTTTTTTGAACACTTCCAGGGATGGGGACTCCACCACCTCCCTGGGCAGCCTGTTCCAATGCTTGACTACCCTTTCCATGAAGAAATTTTTCCTAATTTCCAACCTAAACCTCCCCTGGCGCAGCTTGAGCCCATTTCTTCTCTTCCTATCGCTAACTACTTGGGAGAAGAGCCCAACACCCACCTCACTACAACCTCCTTTCAGGCAGTTGTAGAGAGCGATAAGGTCTCCCCTCAGCCTCCTCTTCTCCAGGCAAAACAACCCCAGTTCCCTCAGCCGCTTCTCATAAGGCCTGTGCTCCAGACCCTTCACCAGCCTTGTTGCCCTTCTCTGAACATGCTCCAGCACCTCAATGTCCTTCTTGTACTGAGGGGCCCAAAACTGGACACAGTATTCCAGGTGTGGCCTCACCAGTGCCGAGTACAGGGGGACGATCACCTCCCTGCTCCTGCTGGCCACACTATTTCTGATACAAGCCAGGATGCTGTTGGCCTTCTTGGCCACCTGGGCACACTGCTGGCTCATGTTCAGCCGGCTGTCAACCAACACCCCCAGGTCCTTTTCAGCCCGGCAGCTTTCCAGCCACTCTTCCCCAAGCCTGTAGCGTTGCATGGGGTTGTTGTGACCGAAGTGCAGGACCCGGCACTTGGCCTTGTTAAACCTCACACAGTTGGCCTCGGCCCATCGGTCCAGCCTGTCCAGGTCCCTCTGCAGGGCCATCCTACCCTCGAGCAGATCGTCACTCCCACCCAACTTGGTGTCATCTGCAAACTTACTGAGGGCGCACGCAATCCCCTCATCCAGATCGTTGATAAAGATATTAAACAAGGCTGGCCCCAAAACCGAGCCCTGGGGAACACCACTTGTGACTGGTCGCCAACTGCATTTGACTCCATTTACCACAACTCTCTGGGCTTGGCCATCCAACCAGTTTTTCACCCAGTGAAGAGTACACCTGCCTAGGCCATGAGCCACCAGCTTCCCTAGTAGAATGCTGTGGGAGACGGTGTCAAAGGCTTTACTGAAGTCCAGGTAGATTGACAGAAAGACAATAGTTATTTATGTTGGGGAGATACTTTTGATCCTGGGATTTCATAATTTGTTTAATTTTGGTACATTTAATGTTTTTTCAGGCATGAATGATTGTGACCAGTGTAAGTTATTAAGGACACTTCAGTTCACATTTTGTTACATTTCAGCGATTTTGAGATTTGAATATTCTGTCATTTAGCCACATGTTGGTTTTTAGTCACTTACCATTTGTGAACTTGGAAGTGTATCCAATTTCAGAAATATGCTTTTTCATTTGTTTAGCCTCTACGCCGCCCTGACTCCTCTGATGACCGGTATGTGATGACCAAACATGCAGCTATATATCCAACAGAGGAGGAACTTCAAGCAGTCCAAAAAATCGTTTCTATTACTGAGCGTGCTTTAAAACTTGTTTCTGACAACATGACCGATCATGAAAAAAGCAAGAACAAAGAGGGTGATGACAAAAAAGATGGCAGTAAAGACAGGTATTTTTTTATTACTTATTAAGAATTTCATCATTTGTTTCTGAAGTTTTTTCTTACACTGTTATCAGTGCTTCAAGGGGTTCTGTTCTCTTTGGGGTTTGATATGATAATATGTCACTGTGGCCTCAAAAGTATGTGGAATACACCTGTTTTATTTCAATTCTCTTTTTTCAGGATTCGTTTTAAGGTTTTTATATTATTTTAAATGCAACTTTTAACTATAATTTACAGAGCTTTGAAAGGAGTTTTACGTGTAGGCGTTTTGGCTAAAGGTTTGCTACTCCGTGGAGACCGAAACGTCAATCTGGTTTTGTTATGTGCTGAGAAGCCTTCAAAGACATTACTCAGTCGTATTGCTGAAAGTCTTCCCAAACAACTTGCAGTAAGTAGAATTTAGATTTTTGGATTTGAGTTTTTGTAAAGATACTGTAAAAATCTGTCTGCAGGTCTCACTGTGCCACGTTTCGTAGCTCAGGTTCGGTTTCTTTCCATTTTCTGAGTGTTTCCATCTGAATTCAGGGACTATGCAGCATGTTTTGCTTTCTGTGTATTGTGTCCATACAAATGTTTAGGTGTTTATGCTAGAGGTGTAGTATCAATCATCGTTTAGTAGATTTCATTTAATTGGGAAATAGAAATGAACAGAAGAAAGCCTACTTTCCAGTTACCAGCAGCGATAGAAGTAATTCATGCGTTGTTACAGGAAACGTGCTGCCTGAAGCTCCAAGTTCTCCATTAATGCCACTCTGTTTGTACTTACATGTTGTTTCCAATTTGTATGTGTCAGTGCTTTGTAGTCCACCATTAGTTAACTAAGTCCGGTGTGTTTTTTTTTAATTTGGCCCTTTAAAAAAAAAAAAAAAAGTATGTGCACTCTTAGACCATTCAGCAGAATTCATATAAACCATTTGCTGTATTTCCACAAGAAATGAAAGTATAGAATAAAGTCTCTGCTCTCTGCTGAACAAAGCCTCTCCACCACCATTACAGCATACTTGCCACAGCATTAGTATTTCGATACTGTCTGGTAAAACATTCAGCAGAATCAGTAGCATGGTAGAAGCTTTAACAGGATCAGATTCATTAGAAAATAATGTTGAGTTTGCTCTTGTTTGAAGTAACAGAACAGAAGAAAATTTAAAAACTGCACATCTTGGTCTGGCTTTGTGGAGAAGTCACCTGTCCCTCTAGTTTGTGGAAGAAGGCAACAGAGGTGCCTACAGCTTCCTTTTGGGGGTATTCAGAATTATTAAATCTAGTTGCAAGAAGCAATTCAAAATAACCACCTTGTTACTCTTACATTTTTTCCCTGGAGTTTACCTTGCCCTTTGTTCTTATCCTTTTGTGACAGGCAAGTATAGAATGTACCTAGCAGTACCCATCCTGTAACTGCACGCTGGAAGAACAACCACTGCATCTTTGTACTTTTTAAAGGCTTCTATGTTCCAATGAGAAACATATCCAGCTGACGTTTTAAGTGGCCCTGAGGCTTTTCTTTATCTCCAACGCTGTTAAGATTCTTGTTATGTAACCTACTTGTATATGAATTTCCTTTCTGGGTAGTTCTTTTTCTTTTGCATGCTTGGTGACTGCTGTGTATTTTCATTAATGATTCGGAAACAGTATGCAAGTCCACATATATATCTTAATTGTGTATACTGTGGTTTCTTTGAATATAGAGGTATCTGCTTCATACAATTATACTGAGTTTCTGTCTTTCTGTTAAAAAGACTGTTGAAATCCGTTTTCTTCCCCACACTTTTATCGGCCACATGCTAATGGAAGTTTCTGTTTCTCAATATTTAGGTAATAAGTCCTGAGAAATACGATATCAAATGTGCAGTCCCAGAAGCAGCAATAATTTTAAATTCGTGTGTGGAACCCAAAATGCAAGTTACTATCACACTGACATCTCCAGTCATTCGGGAGGAGAACATGAGGGATGGAGGTTGGGAAGTTGTTGAAGATGTTACTTCTTTCTCACTCATTTTTTTATGTTTATCTGTTCTGCTTAAGATGGCATTAAGGTCCTGGAAGGCAACATGCTGGCACATGTATTTGATCAAAACCTTGTTTTTCAACAAGAAGTCTCGGTAGAGAACAGTTGGTTAAAATAAATGTTTATATGATGCTTTTATTTAATTTATAAAATTTCTAACTTTATGTCCAACCTCAGCTTTCTGGAAAAGGTACAAACTGGACTATTTTTTCCCCTCTTATAAAATTATGTGGAAAACTAAGTATTTTATAGCAAGTGGCTATAAACTGGCTTTCTAGAGCAGTCTTGCCCTAAGAGAAAGATTGTATGGTTTTAGAAGATCAAATCACAGGTTTTTGGGTTTAAACTGGATCAGTATTACCATCACTTAACACATTCCAAACAGCAGCGCCACTTAAAATGCACTTTCATAACACTTTTGATGGTAACAGTGCTTCTAACTTAAAAAGACGATGCGATTTTTTCCAGCTTTCTGAGGTTGCTTTTTTGTTTGGAGTGCTTTTTGAGTATATTTAGGCTCCTGGTATTACAATCAGTCTTCTATCCAACTGGCAAACCCAGACTAGTACAATAAGAAATGGCTTTGTCGTTGAGCTGAAGCAGAAGGTGGAGCTTGTAAATCAATTTATATTCCTGAAGTCCACAGTTTCTCTGGTGCCAGCAGTGTTGCTTTAGGGTCTGTTCTGTAACACTTTCAAAGCTCCAAAAGCTTTTAAGCCAACAAGCATGATTAATGTCTGCAGTACATTGGTTCTTTTTATTTACGGGTCAGATAAAATTAACTTTTGTTTCCTTTTAATCCTGTATTTTCATAGTTGAAAGAGATCATGGCAAACAGGGTTCTGGTGTTTGACAGTGAACCTACAAATAGGAAATCTGAGGCTATCTTAACACTTCTCATGTGCAGGTTGAAAAAAAACTGTATGTGTGTATGTATACATGTGCTTGTGTATATACGTATTTATATAAGCCACAAAGGTTTTTTTATTTCATCTCATCATTACATGTCCTCTAAAATACTTGAGGTTTTTATATTGCATTAGTAAATGTCCTGTAGCTGTGACTAGTGCACTGTAAGCAAGCTGTGTTAACAAAGTCGTCCTCCATAATCGGAAAGAAAAATTTCAAGATACATTCTCTGGTTTGGATGACTTCTGAAGAATCTTTAAGAGTGCTTTTTATATGATTTTTAAGCTGTCCATATTATTCCTAGCTATAAAGGCTTTGTACATGTACTGTCACACCCAACCAATTTTACTTGGTTTTTGACAATCTAAGTGTAACATGACTCTTGGTTTGTCTGTGCTGAATGACTTCACATATTATTTAAGTTTATAAAGCATACTTTAACTTAAAAGATTTGGTTATTAAATTAGATTAACCATTAAATTAAGTTAAACTTAAACACTATATTTATTTCTTAATGTACTGTGCAAAAGTGCAATACTGATTCCTGTCACAATACTCAATTGCAATTAAGTGATTTCTGGCCTAAAATTCTATGATGTGGACTAAAAATAAAATAAAGTTCAAATTACTGCCATCAATCCCTTAATTTATGCCACCTAAAGGAAACAAATCTGTATTTTTGTCTGACCCACACTTGAGTTAAAATGATCACTGTGAGTTTATTCACTGCTGAATGCAGTACTGCCTCTAGGCAAGCAAAATCAAGTTAGATTTCTCTTCAAGACACTGAGCAGTATAAAATGGATGTGCAGAAAAGTTCACTTTTGAAACTAGAGCAAATAGAAGACTGAATTGCAAATTATTGCAGCAAAGAAGGCCTTATTACGAAGACTGCTGCTTATTTGCTGCAGAGTAACAGGATGTGTTTGTGTTTTTTCTTACTGCAGCTTCTCATGCTCTGTGTCTTACAACAGTTTAAAGTTTTCTTCTTTTTTAGCCCGCTTGGGGAGCTAGTTCAGGTGATAAGGAAGGCTTTACCGGAAGAACCAGTTTGAGTAAAGACGAGACTGAGACTTGCACGTGGAGTTGAATCGTGTTTGATGTGTAATAATCCCATTACATGACAAAAGGCTAAAAAAAAATACAGTGAAATAAAACTGTTAACCGCATAGCTACTGTTTCTTACAGTATTGTGCGTTTGACAGTTTACTGAATCTGATATATTCAAAGTGCTCTAACCCCTGCTGTGGAATCTTTCCTTCAGCAAACAAAGTGTACATACTTATAAACGCATATATGTGTGCGCGTGTGTCTTTTTTATCCTTAGCTAACAGCCCCGGTCCAAAGCCTTCTAGCAGAGGGACTTGATTCCTGTCAGGGGTTGCTGCCAAGACATCGGAAGGATTTTTGACCAAGGTTTTCTAAAGCTCAGTGTCACACCTGCCATGCTTTACAAAGGAGGGGGTTTGGATGCATAGTCCTAGCATCTACTGTTACTTTGTGGTTTTTTTTTTTTTTTTCTTTTCGTCTTTGTCTCTCTCCTAGAATTAAGCAGTGTTCACACTAGTCTTGAAATAGTTGACTGGGTAAAATGTATTTCCCATAATAAAACTTACTGAAATTGATATACCTGTTAACTTTTAATGAAGAGGTAGTGTGGACACAGCATGTCTAACTGAAGATTAACCCCTTATATTTAGGCTAGTAATAAATTAAGTTATGTAGGGTAAGAATTCGTGCTTATGTTTTGTAAATTAATTCATTTTTTTGTCTTAGCTTAAGAGGGTGGTAGGTGAAGCGTCTGAATTTAGTTAAATAGTCTTTAAGGGGTTAATCCTGAAATGTGAAACAGATGCAAAAATCCACAGATTAAATATTACAAGAGTTTCCTTGATACATTTTTTCAGTCAATGTACTCTCAGTGCAATAGGTGCCTTGGCAACTTCTGACTTTCAGAGGTTTTTTAAGTTTCAAGGGTATTCATATGGTATCTCTTAGTAGCACATTTTAGATCGACATTTCCAGCACTGAGTAAGATTCTCTTCTATGCACTTAAACTGTAATTCTTTTTAGTAACATTATTTTCCAAATTGAAGTTCTTCAGAGTGAGAAGTAATTGGAGTTTCAAATTACATAATTATTGTGCTAAAATTTTGCACAGTGTCACCTATTTGCATATTCAGTTTAGAAGAATATGAATAGTTGACTGATTAGGCTACTAGGCCTAGCAACCCATATTTTTATTTTTAATTTCTCAGCCTTACTTTGCCACTTTTTTCCTGCTGTGGGTTTTCTCTACATATACTCCTTGTCTCTTATATCCAGATTGTACTTGTTTCATCAGTTATCTTACCTGGCACCTCTCTTGTCTAGGTTTGGGGTTGGGTTTTTTTTGATTTGGTTTTGTTTTATTTTAAAGGAAGTACCACTTTAAATGTCTTCATTTGCTCTGTAAATGCCTTGTTAGTGCAGTTTTTCATCTTTCCACTTTAACATATAGTCCATAGGTTTGAATATCTGTGTGAGGAGATACCTATGTTCCTCTCAGTTTTGTTCTTATTTTGAAATTCTCCCCCTTTTAGCCTGGTGCAGAGCAATGGGACTATTCTATTAAAAATGCTAAAATCTGAATGTAGTACTTCAGATTAACTTTAATTACTATATTGCAAAGTTGTACCACCATGTTCATTCATGGCTTTTAGCTCTCTGTATAGTAAAGTATCCTACTATTTATTTTACATTTTACTATTTATTTTACATTTGTGTAAAATAGGTGGTTTCAGAGCTGTATTTCTGCAGCATCCCTAAAAGCTTCTCCTTGCAGGCGTATTTCATGAGTCTCTATATATTATTTTTTTCTAATTTTATTCTCTGATTTACCTGAATTTATGTCTTGCTGGAGTAAACTATATTGTTCCATATAGCCAGCTCCTGTGAAATGAGTGCCATTGAGTGAGGGCTTTTTGTTTCATCTTCTCTGGTGTATCACCAGTTATGCTACCAATATACTTTTTTACTAGTCACAGTAGCCATTTTCATAATTAGTAAAATAAAGAACTTGTAAAGCTGATCACTGCATTATATCTGTACAATTTTTAAGTAACTCAAGGATACTTTTTCACATTGTTCAGTGGTTCCAGTTTCATTGATCAAACCACTTCCAAAAGGGCCTATGGTCTCTTCCTTTTTGGTAACAAAGCAATCAGCTTGGTAATTAAATCCCTTTCTGAACATTTAAATATACAAGATCTACTGTATTTTCTTTATCTTTCAGACATTCTGCTTTGTTTTTTAAGCTATTCCTTGCTTTTCTTTTTCCTGCTGAATCTTAAGTAAAGCAGTCCTTTTTCAGATCCTTCCTTGCATCCTAAATTATATTGGAGCACATATATTATGGGCTGAGGAATTTTATTTATGAGTGAGAGGGTACTAGAAAGTAATGGAACTCTCTAATATTGAAGACCATTTCACATTCCTTTAGTCAGGTTTTTAAAGCAAAATAATTTCAAGTTTAAGGTATGATAAAAAATCATTACTAAACTTCTAGTGCTTTTAAGATTTGTTATACTTAGTTCTTCTTTTAAGAATAGGTCCCAAATAACACCTGATCATTAAAATTTACAAGCAACTAAGTTTGAATATTTCTACTTGGTTAAAGTGGATTTTTGTGTTCCTTCTGTCTTGTGTTCTCTGTGCTGGTGCACTGTGTCCAACCATCCTTCCTTCAGTATTTAATTTTAGGGGATATGTGTTTTTCCAGTGTTAGCTTAAATAAAGAAGTACTACGCATTGCATAATCTGCAATGCATTTGAAAATAACCCAGAGCTAAAGTATAATATGCTCTTGATCTTCATACTGGGTTGATGCCCTAATCCTAATTGAATGGCTTTTGTTGAACATTTACATTTGTTGTTCAAGGGTTTAAACTTTAAATGGCATGTGTGACATTGAAGCTACTTTAAGGAAGTGTCTTGCTCACCTGGTCAAACACCCATTCCTCACTGCATTTTGCCAATTCAATCCATTTTAGATGTAACCTCGGGTATGGTGAAAGACCCACCGGACGTCTTGGACAGGCAAAAATGCCTTGACGCTCTGGCTGCTCTACGCCACGCTAAGTGGTTCCAGGTTCGGAACATCATTTTACTTTCTTCTTGTAGCCTTATGAGAGATTAGTTCAGTTGCAATATAAATGTTTAATTGTGTGAAAACACTCAGCGTTGTTCATAATAATAATACTACTTAATATTTTTCTGGTCCCTAAATTTAAATGTAGAAGGTTAAGTATGGAGGAACTGCTTTATGCAGTTATTGCTCATTTGACGTGATTTTTTTTGCTGGTCATTGAGAAGGCGAAGTTGAAAGCTTGACTCGCTTTGGGGTGATCATATGTTGTATATTTGTTATATATTCCATAAGGCTGCAGAGTAACTTTGCTTTAAATAATGGAATATGTGTTTAAAGCTTTGTGTTTAGATTTAAGACTTTTTTTCCTATTTCTTTAAGTGCATTAAGTGTAGGGAATGAAAGGTGAGAAGCAACTGTTTGGTTTAGTGACTTTGCATTCTGGCAAAGGCACAATAAAGAAACCAAACAGATTCCCTTGACCTTTCAGTCTCTATACCTATTTCTTAGATCTTTACTTTATCCTTTTTATTTCTAATATAGAAAGATACTGTATTTATTGTTACAAGTGAACATAGGTCAAAGTATACAGGGGATCAAGAAATGTTATTCTTGTATAACCTGTACACTTTGACTTCTACCACCTTAAATTACTAACCCTGTATAAAATACTGCTGTAAATGGCAGCTCACGGAATAAAGTTGTAGAATGATTTGTTTCAGTCTTGTATCTGAGCTTCCATTGAACAGTGGTGTTTTAGTCTTTCAACAACTCCTATTTGCTGTAGGTGCTGGGATTAATTAATTTGATTTTGTATTGCTCTCAAGGCTAGAGCTAATGGTCTGCAGTCCTGTGTGATTATCATACGTATTCTTCGTGACCTCTGTCAGCGGGTTCCAACTTGGTCTGATTTTCCAAGCTGGGTGAGTAATGTTCTTTTGAATGAGTCTTTTTAATACACATAGTACTGCAAGTAAAGCATAGGGAGGTGTTACTACAGTTTTTAAATGTAGACTTTTTCAAGAAGTAATGTAGGGTTTTGTTTGGGGTTTTGGGGTTTTTTTTCCCAGCAAATAATCCACATTCCCTCTAAAAATTTAATTTTCTGAGGTTTTTTCATTTGGAGCTGGAATTTTTTTTTTCCCCCAAAAGGAATTTTCTTGTTCTTTTGTATTCTTGTGGGTAGCATTCTTATTCTAGATTTTAGCATTTTTTTTCTTTCACTCTGTATAAAAGAATCTCATTTTTTATAAACACCTACTCTGAATTGCGTGGAGTTTATGGAAACTTATTTAAAATAATGTCAGCTGTGCCCAGATAGTTGTGTGATAACAGAAAGTGTACTTGAAAGAACAAATCACAGGAATTCCTGTGAGCATTAATATGTTCTTTCTGCAAGATGAAATGCCACAGTACTTCAGTGCAGTCTGTGGATGTGTCACCATTAGCATTTTAATCAGTGTCACTTAGATCTCTATGTTGAACTGAGTTACATCTCTTAATTCTTGCAGCCAAGTGTTCTTGGAGCATTCCTTTTGCATTGATTATCTCAAATTATGCTCTTCAGCAGTGCAGCTTTTGTTCCAATTATTAACAGGTGCTGAATCTGTGGACCAGACAAAGTTAGTCTTAAACAAAATCTCTGAAACTTGTATCATGTGGAAGTAAACTTAGCTCTGACTGTTTTGTTTCACAGACCAAATCCTGTTGCACTGTGCTGCTTCCTTTTCAGTTTTGGCAGGAAGAGTGCTAACATTGTCAAGATAGTTTGAGCAGTTGGCATTATTTCAGTGAGAAACATTCTACAACTCTACTAAGTTTGCAGACAATTTTATTAAATTACCTCTGATAATATTTATTGCTTCTGGAAAAAATGTGGAGCAGTTATTTCTGTTTTTTAAATATTTAAAGTAAAAAAAAACAGTGCCAGTTTCTGTGCTACATTTCATGAAAGATACACCGTACAAATGTAGCTTAAAAGAAGCTAAGAAGTATGTAAGTGCCCTCTTAATATCACTATGATAGTGAGCTGCCAAAGAATAAACCCTGGCATACTTCTAGAAAAGCATCCTTAGCACTATAGCAACACACAACAGGGAAACAGATTAAGAACAAGGAATGTTGTTTCTTATTTCTCACATTATTTGTTCTAAGGTACATCCAGAAGGGAACAGAGGTATGAAGCAGTGTGTCAGGCCTAGCTGTGTCTCAGTTCTCTCCAAAAGTGATTCCTGATTTGCTCCTCATTCCTGATGCATTGTCAGTGACATGGGTCAACACTGAAGTCTGTGTAGTCAGCTGTTCTTTTGGCACATTGGCAAAGTCTTACTGATAAAAACAATGACAGAATGAAAATGGTGATTTTAAGGATATGTAATTTCTGCCAGTCGCAGATGGAATTTCATAGATTGAAGAAATACATTTTTCTGGGTACAGAACTTCTCCTAACCTGTATGCTAGAAGACTATTACTAACCAAAGAGATGCCAGAGCTTTTCAAAAAGAACCTAAGTAGTTGTAAAAATAAAAGATACTAAGAAGTCTAAATATGGACATTAATAGCACCCTCTTTATATTCCTAAAAATAAAAACTAAATTAGAAGAATTCTGTCAAGTTCCTACAAGTTAGAAGGGACTATTATTCAAGGTTGATTTTTCAAACTTGAAATCCAGCCTTTCATGCACATAAACACCAGGGCATCATAATTCACATTTTCCTGGGATTAAGTTGTAGATTTTAGTGTACTGTATGAGGATCCAAAAGAACTAGACTTGAATAAATGCAAAAACATGATCTGCTTTTTTTCTTTCCTGCTGTATTTTGCATGATACGTAAAAACAACTAAATTGCTGTTGATGAGTGATGCAGTGGGAGTATGGAAATACCATGCTCAAAAATTGAAATTTGCCAGTTAAGCGGAGCTAAAATAGAAAGGAATGGGCACCCTTAGTGAAGGATTATAACCAACACTGCCTATAGGTACTTGCATGAATAGGCATTTACTCCTGGAAAGTCAATATAAAAGGCAACATTTGAACTGTAAACTTGGTGGGGCGGGGGAGGACCAAAATACATCCCCCCCACCAAAAAAACCACCAAAAAACAAGAGACACACATTGTTTGAGAATTAAACTTGCCAAAGAGGTAGTATTGAAACATCCATTTAATGCTGAAAAAAACGTAAGGAAAGCTATTCTTTCCTTTTGCAAATATCTTTTATAGGTTTTTCTGGAAAAAATAATGTAATAAAAGTAAACAATGGAAATATCCACAGAAAAAACAGTCTTTAAAATACAGTTAATAATCTAAACCATTTTAACTAATACCAAATAATGTATGAATTTTAGAAAGGCTGTTGTTTGTCAAGGTTTTTTTACACTTATTTGACATCTGCATTAGCATTAGCCTCTATCCAGGAGAAAACTTGCCTTGAACTTCAGTTTTGCTAAGCTGAAGAGCTAGTAACCACTTAAATGTTAAAAGATCATTAAATTTTTGATGCTTTAAGTTTCTGTACTCTTGTAGAAAAAAATTATTTTTCTATAGTACCCTGTTAATTTCATTAGATACACTGTATGCTGTTTATATTCATGTGGCTGACAGATTCAGGTGACCCACCATGTTTCATACTCTCAAAAAATACCTGGACAAGTTGTCTACCTTCATATGTAGGCTATTGCTGTATAAATTTCTACAAAACTTTTGAACAACTTGTGATGAGAAGAAGCATATCAGTATCAGTACTCAATGCTAATCTTGCATCAGCTTTCTTTTTATTCAGCTTTATAAAATACCAGATTTTCTTTCCATTTTAACTGAAAGTTTTCTATGATGTGTAATTTTCTTCAGAATTCTGGATTCGAAAGTTCTGTATTGAACAACACTAGCAGCTTTTTTTCTGGTTTAATTCGTGTTCTAAATTGTCTGGATCTTCTTATTATTGGTCTAGGCTATGGAGTTGCTTGTAGAAAAAGCAATTAGCAGCGCTACTGGACCACAGAGTCCTGGGGATGCACTGAGAAGAGTTTTTGAGTGTATATCTTCAGGAATCATCCTTAAAGGCAAGTTGCATTTGATCAGTGTCTGTATACTTATGCTTAACTAATGTAAAATCTGTAATCTTGGTTGAAATAAGGTAGAGATGTGCTACTAATTAGCCTAACCATTGTAGGTGGTCCTGGCCTTCTGGACCCTTGTGAAAAAGATCCTTTTGATACACTTGCTGTAATGACAGATCAGCAACGAGAGGATATTACTTCAAGTGCACAGGTAAGGAGACGTATGTGTAAAGTAACTGAATGTGGTGGTTGGGTTTTGGGGTGTCTTTTGATTTGGTTTGGGTTTTGGTTTGGTTTTTTTTTTAAATTGAGCTATATGGTGGACATGAATTTTCCTTTCCTAGAATATAGGTCTGTCTTTCAGATGATCAGTCTTAAGCAAGGCAATAAAAATGTCACAACAGAGGATGTCTAATAGTGTTCATTTTTGCACTAAAATTAGTTAAAAAAAGAAAAGTTTGAAGCACTCCCATCTATGTATATCCGTAAAGATGCTCACCTTACAGCAGTATGTTACTAGATATAAAATTTCATTGGCATTTAATATTTTATGAATAAATATGTGTAAGTTTAATTGTTAATATTTATTGTATCCACTTACAGTATTGACCATTCACACTTGCAGTTTAAGAGGTTACTGCCCCTACCTCTTCATTTGATCGTTTTGCTAAAGATGACTAATGCATAATGCAACATGTGACAAGCCTTGGCTGCTTCAGTGCAAGTCCAGCAGCTAAAACACACATACATTATTTTTAAGCTAAGATGATGTACTTTGTACAGAAGCAGCAAATGAGGCATACACATTTTATTGTGTTGACTTTGTTGGGGTAAGGAAGAGGGGATAATGAGAGCTAAGGATCATATCAGACACCGCTAATGTTCTTCATTAATTGTTTGACAAATTGACATTTGTTTCTAATAAATATCTTCTTTCTACCCTTTTTCTAGTTTGCACTGAGACTCCTTGCATTCCGTCAAATACACAAAGTTTTAGGAATGGATCCATTACCACAGATGAATCAACGCTTCAACATCCATAATAATCGTAAAAGGAGAAGGGACAGTGATGGGGTTGATGGATTTGAAGCAGAGGGAAAAAAAGACAAAAAAGATTATGATAACTTTTAAAAATGTTTGTCATCAGTGCTAAGATCGAAGGTGATAAGTCCATTTGTTGCCTTGCCTTTACTTCATTCATAATAATGTCTGTTTAAAACATCCAAAACCAACTTGGGAATTAGATTTGGAAGAGAAGAACCTAGCTCTTCTGTGAGATTCTGAATATTGTAATGGATGTACTGTACCAGACAAATTATGGATGGGAAGACTGCAAATGGAAACTCTGTTGTCGTAGAAAAATAGTTTTCCCTCATTGCATTTTCTTTAAATGTGTTGCTAACTTTAGTAACTTCTATTCTTTTTTTTTGTATTTTTATTAACAAGTGCGTTGTCTTCTTGACTGTATTTAATGCAGCATTTGTGCTTCTGTTGCTATGTGTATTTTGACTTTTTATTTAGAAGTTTTTTTGTTTGCCTTTGACACTAGTTGTATAAGTTACTTTGTGTTAGATAGTACAAACTGTTCCACTCCCAATTAATATTTTACAGAACTTTTTTTTTGTAAAGTGAGACTGCAGGATTATGGTTTTTTCTAAATGTGAAGGGGTTACAACACATAATTATCCTGCCATTTGAGTGCTCAGAATTAAATGTTTTTGCCAATCTTGTGGCATTTGTCTCCTTAGTGTGATATAACGGTGTAATTAAGACAAATTTGTGTTAATCTAATCAAGTTTGCTGTTAGTTGTGCATTAGCAGTATAAAAGCTAATATATACAGTATGGTCTTGCAACAGTTTTAAAGCAGCTGCATAATTGATCAAAGTTTTGCATGATGTTTTTGTTTTTAATAGAAGGGCTTTCAAAACTATCATTTTAGGTTAAATGCGTAGGTCTTTGTATGATTGACTTTGTGACATAGCAAGGCCAAAAAATAACTTTCTGAATTTCTTTTCTCAACATAGAAGCAAAAGCGGGCATTTCCCATTTAGGCAAAGTTAGTCATTCTTTTCAGCCAACTTTGTCAATATGATAATAATGCCTCTCAGCCCTTAAAATAAATGTTTGTCATATCAGTGCCTGTGAGGTTATTCCTTATAGCTATTCCTGTATAAACTTTATGTGATTTTTTTCAATAATTCAAATTTTAAAAATGAAGTATTACTGAAAAAGTGAAGGTTATCAAAGAAAAAAACCAGAAAATTATTTGATGTGGCCATAGTGTATGCTTATGTCTTTCAAAAAGCTAAATATGGCAGTGGTGTAAGTAAAGTTACATCATACTGTTGATGTATGCTCTGGTACACAGGTGTGATTTGTTGTCACAGCACTACAGTGGAATACACAAAAAACCGCTAAAATTTATTAAATTACTAAAATTCATTATACACTGGAAACTGAAGTTTCACTCATTCTGTTCAATGTGTATTATGCTTTGTTGCAAACCCATAAAACACAGATTAACATAGACTAACATTCTGGTAACTACTTTATCAGTGGCTGTAGGAGAGTGTCACACATTACAAAGGTCATTTGTTATTTGTGGTACCATTAATTAAAAACCCTTTTGTTCCATTTTGAGGTCGAATTTATCTTTGACCTTTTTAATAAGTAACTCTTGGAGTAGGGGGATGTTTCTGTTTGCAACACCTACTGCTAACAGCATGGCCCTATGGAATAAAAATACAATATTTTAGAAAAATAGAGGGAGTCTAAAGACTTAAAGAAAAAATTTGATACAGTGTTCTTCAAGCATCAGAGTGCAATTTTTAAGGGAGTGATTATTAGTGGTTAGAAAATAAAAGGAAAGCTTTCGCAAAAGATTTCTTACTAAGTTCAGCATCAGAAATATAGAAAGCAGAAATGCTTTAAAGTTACTTTAAATAAAGATTACACTAGTTTCTGTTGTCCAGCCTTGATGCATAGCTCCAAGCATGTGCTTGTTCTTAGTCTTTTTTTAAGAGGATATCTTGCTGCCATGGTGTGTAGTTAGCCATTACTATTTATTTTGAAAGCTACAGGTGCTATTCATGTGGCTAGTTCAACTCCATACCAAAGTTTCTTTCCTCACAAAGCAAACTTGGCTATTCAGGCATGTGACCCTAAAATTTAGGATTAAAAAGGTCAAAGATGTATTTTGGATTTCCTGTATTTTTGTTCTACTGGCTTTTAACTCTTAACCAGTTTCTGGATCTTTTGAAATAATTGTATACTTAAAGTGATTCCACATTAAATATGAAGCTGTGACCATGATTTTTGCGCTGTGTGTTGAAGAGTGAATTTGCAATTTGTTTCTGGTTTTCCTGCCCATTTTAATGGGCCCTTTTAGGTAACTTTTAGGTGACTTATTGTTAATCTAAGAAGAATGGAAAAACAAGGTTTTAAAAAGTTCAGAGCTAGCTTTGACTTTAAATACTACACTGTGCACTGAAGAAGACAAAACTGAGACCAAGTAATCAATTTATGAACAAGTAATCATTTTCATGTCCTGTGTTTTGGTAATGCTAGTGGTTTACTGATAAGCAGTGTTTGCCTTTTTTATTCAGCAAGGCCGTATTTTGAGATTTATCTCAAAATCCCAGACACCACAGTCAGCATATACAAAAGAGAAATGTACACAGCAAGAATTTTCCCCTCAGTGCTCACCTTAGGGAAACAGTTTGTGAAAATGTGAGCTGTTCTGTTTTGCAGCTTTTTCCAACTTTGACTTGTCTGCCTAGTTTATAATTGTGTCCTGTCTGAGCAGTGTGGTTTCACTTGGATTCCTGTATAGCAGCATTACTAGAAATTAGTCTGTTGGGCATAGTCTATCAACTTCTTGCCCTATTATGAAATTCTAGATGAACTGTTAATCTTATAGAGCTATTGAGCGTGATGGGTTCATTTGCTGCTTCTATTTTTAGACCTATTTCACTACTCAGAAGTGATTTCATAGTATGTGAAATTGTTGTACCTAGCAAATTTCTGAGAGTTGGAATCAACTTTAAATATTCCTACAACAATTTGTATGCATATTTAACATTCTTGCTGCTGTTTGAATATCTACTGATCATCAGACTGTTAAGTATTCACACAATGCTGAATTCATTTCTTTATTAAACAATTAAGACTTGTTTGGACTACCCAAATGGATTTTAATAGCATAGCATTAATAAGGGGGGGCAGGGGGGGGGGCGGGCGAGGGGAGCAGAGTAGCAGGCACGATTTGCAATCTGTTTTTTTCTACGTACATTGTAGGTTTACAAAGTACAGTGATAGATTCAACAAAAACATCTGTTTTCCTTCTGTTTGTTGGGGGTTTTTGCTCTGAAAGCTGTCAGCCAAAGAGCTTTCTAGCCAAAAAGGCTAGCAAATTAAATTTCTCATGAAAGATTATTTTATAAATCTTCTCAAGAGTTCTTTTTTCCTTCAGTGGGGTGTTTCTCAGCCTTTTGAAAATGAAACAGACACCTAGTCTTTTGGGGAGGAAAAAAAATCCAAGGAGTGTCATCTACAGAGTTATTACAATGGATTTGACTTTACATCCAAATAAAAGTCAGGCTTCATGCTGTAAATATCTGTTAATTTGTATTCTCCCATTTTGTTCCACTTTCTCATTTGGATTATGCAAATGTGCATATATATTCCTAGTACTAAGAGAATTTTGCTGTTGCTCATTGAACTGCTTTCTGATGTTTTACAATTTGCATTTTAAGAAATGCTGCCCCGATAATATTTGGCAAGCATGAAGTTCCTAACAGGGTAAAGGTAATTGTTTTTCATGGGTACATTGGCAGCTATTGCTGGGGATTTTTATCCTGCACAGTGCACACTTTCCCATTTAAAGTAGCCTTAACCTGTCTGCGTTGGCAAAGTTAATCATTGAGGGTTGTCTTCTTTAATAGGTGTGTTTTCTTAAACTGTTTTGCAAAGCCATGGCCATTAATATTTATTCTGAAGCCAGTGATTTATTTATTGCAGGGTAGTTTAAAGCCTATCAGGTTTTAGAGGCTCAGCCTTACTTAAATATTTTCATATATATTCTGGAACCTCTGTGGATTTTCAAAGTTTTCTATATTTAAAAATCTAAGATTGCAGAAATGGAATAGCTGACCATGAGAAAATAAATTGCTTTTTCTACAGTAAAAGGTTACTTTAACACTAAAAGGGAGACAAAAAGCCTCTTGTTTTTACATGGGAATCACAAACCTTGCTCCTTATGTAAGCTCTTTCCTTTTCTGCATGCTGCATTGTGTTTCTATTAATTGTATGTGCATATGACTAGGAAGTTCTGCCCAGGGTATGTAAGACAGCCTTATTGTCTGGCATACATTTAAATTTGCCAGTAATGTGCTGGTTATACAAGTTAATGTTTTCTTACTAAGACAGTAAGCTGAGCTGTATTGGTAACAATGCAAGTCAGAACAATATGGGAGAGATGAAGGTGCCTGAATATAGGGGTTTACTGTCATTTTACATGCTGCCAGGGTATGTCCTGCTCCAAAAGGGGACAGATGTCTCGGAGGTCCAGGCCCACAGCTGCCAGCCCCATATGGGTACTCCAGTATGCCTTATGACATCTAGAATGGCATTGTTTAGGTAACTACCATGTTTTTACATGTGTGAGAGAAAAGTGCAGGTACTTTTAAGAATTGGAGCCAGTGTGATCCAGAGTGTTGCCAATATAGTCACGTGAAACTGCAACTTCAAGAAGGTGGGATAATCATGAAGGAAGCATTGTGGTATCAGCAGCAGAGTGTGCTTGTCACAGTAAAGTGCCTGTGATAATTAAATGCCATCCCAATTTCTCCCAGTAACTTCAATAATTTTTTTAGTGTGTTTTGTAAGTGGTGCAGGAATGGAATAGAATATTTTCAGTTGGAAGGGACCTACAACGATCACCTAGTCCGACTGCCTGACCGCTTCAGGGCTGACCAAAAGTTAAATCATGTTATTAAGGGCACCGTCCAAATGACTCTTAAGCACTGACAGGCCTGGGGCATCGACCATCTCTCTAGGAAGCCTGTTCTAGCGTTTGACCACCCTCTTGGGAAAGAAATGCTTCCTAATGCCCACTGTAACCCTCCCCTTGTGCAGCTTTGAACCATTCCCATGTGTCCTATCACTGGATACCAGGGAGAAGAGACCACCACCTCCCTCTCCACATCCCCTCCTCAAAAAAGCCTCCTTTTCTCCCAACCAGACAAGCCCCAAGCCCTCAGCCGCTCCTCACAGGACATGCCCTCCAGCCCTTCCACCAGCTTTGCTGCCCTCCTCTGGAAGCGTTCAAGGACCTTCACATCCTCCTTAAATTGTGGGGCCCAGACCTGCACACAGCGCCCAAGCTGGGGCCGCACCAGTGCTGAATACAGCGGGATGATCACCTCTCTTGACCGGCTGGGCATGCTGTGTCGGATGCACCCCAGGACGCGGTTTGCCCTCTGGGCTGCCAGGGCACGCTGCCGACTCACATTGAGCCTGCTGTCGACCAGCACCCCCAGATCCCTTCCCGCAGGGCTGCTCTCCAGCCACTCCTCTCCCAGTCTATACTTATGTCTGGCATTATTCCACCCCAGGTGCAGAATCCAGCGTTTGTTGTTAAATGTCACGCCATTAATCACTGCCCAATGCTCCAATCTATAGATCCCCCTGCAAGGCCTCTTGTCCCGCAAGAGTCAACAGCACCTTCCAGTTTGGATCAGCAGCAACCTTGCTAACAGTGCATTCAACTCCTGCATCCAGATCACTGATAAATACATTGAACATTACAGTATGTACATGCCTTTCCTCTTATTTCTCGTATGGAGCAACGAGCTTTCTACCCCCATAAGTACCAAGAATGTCACCCAACACATTTTCAGTCCCAAATGTATTGTTGCTGATACAGTATCATTATGTTTCGAGTTCGTTATAATTTTGGTGGTCTTTCACAGAACCAAAGGCACACACATTTTAGCAGGAAAATGTCTCTTCCTAGCCTTTTTCCCTTTGGTGGTCAATCACCTCAATAGCTGCATTTTTCCAGTGAAAAGAAGTAGTCTTTGGGTGAATTATGACTTTGAGAAGAGAGAAGAAAGGGAAAAAAAAAAAAGAAAAATGGTATCAGAAAGAAGAACAGAACTGATCAAATGGATCCAACTGAAGAAATAAAATGAGGAAGGCCGTTAGAGAGCTACAAATCAAAGGTAAATTAAAAATGAAAGAAAAGTTACATCAAGTAATGAAACAGTCAACTACAAACTACAAAAATAGTGTGGGAAAATGAAGAGAAAGGCTCTGTTTTGTGCAGAGAGAGGGCCTAGTCCAGTACGTGATTTGCCACCCATGTGGCAACAGCAGTGCTCCACAAAAACATAGCAGAAAAAAAGAAATGCCAGGTGATTGAGGAGGTTGAGACTGAAATGGTTTAGGCCAGCCAAGCTGAGGTGTTAATAAGCGTTACATGAGATGTCACTGCAAATGAGAAAAGGTGAAGGGAAAAATGAGGAGGAGGGACTGATCTTTCATGCGTCTACCCTACTTCACAGACAAAACTACATCCAGTGTCCACGCCTTGCTCCCTTACAGGCCAATGAAGAGGAGAGTGTTGGGGATTGTGTGAGCACACTTCTCCAAACACTTGGAGAACAAAATGAATGCTGCACAGCCAACAAAATATATGCAGTGTTATGCAGCAAATCAACAGGCTCAGCTGGACTCAGTTGCAACGTCCCTGTGTGCTTAGAGCAGCAGAGAGCGCTGTGTTGTTAGCAGCAGCTTCCGTTTGGAAAGGCAGAGTTGATTTTCACCTTGCTGTGACAAGCGCAAGGCGAAAACTGTGAGGTTTCACCTACTCCAGCATTCCTCGCTATTGCCAAAGAATGCATTTTTAAAAAATTTAAAAATAAATTAAAACCAAGATCCGGCAAAGTTTCCATAGCAGCAAAATCCCATATAAAATCTCTGCTTAGTGCGTAAGAAGAGAGCAGTGGTTAGAAACACAATCAGGACTATCTCATGAATAAATTAGAAGAGAATACTTTTGGGGGTAAAGAAATGAACCATTTCAGAGTAGGCACAGGAGAGGGGAGAAGAGATATTCAATTTGTCCAGAGTTACTGGAGGGCTGCAAAGAAGAAATGAGCTGTAGAAGTTCTCCCAGGTAAGGATTCCCACTGAGGCGACCTGAGAAAGAGTTTATAAAGGAATACTTGAGAGAATATGTGTCAGAAGAGTATATCTGGCAAATCATTGAGAATAGGAGGAGAGGGACATTTCAGATGCAATTCTTGTGTGAGGAGATAGTGTGCATTTTTGCTTTCTTGCATCCATTTCTTAAGAAACTTCTTGCAGCTGCTGCCAGGGGAGATTTCAGGGCAATAGATTCAGAATAAGCATTCCTCATGTGGCAGTGGTAAATCATAAACCAGGATTCTGGATGCTTTAACTAATGTCCCCAGCACGTTCTCCAGCATGTCCAAAGCATAAGATGTGTGAATTTACAAGCTGTGTGACCGGTTCAGAGCTGCAATTACAGGGATAGCCAGGACTGAAGTGTTTCCCAAGGAGCAGCGAAGCACAGTGAGAGAAAACAGACCTGAAAGCCAAGGGCTTGGAACAAAGTCCACGCAAGAAACTTCCACCGACGTTCTGCTGGTTTATATATTCTCCCTGAGGAACAGTCCCTCTACAAATGTCACCCATGCATCAGAAAAGAATAGAAGATTTAAAATAACTTATTCCCTTGGAAAAACCTTCTGGACTTCTGGAAGTGCAGGTGGGTTCTGGAGTCCCTGAGACAAATGTTTCCAAATACCCAGCTGACATTCAGGCATGCCAAACTCCCATGCAGACATCAGCATGAATATGTTTCAATTCCAGAAAGTTTGGTCAAGAAACTTTCCAAAGGCCCAGAGCTGAAAACCACAGCAATTCTGGAGAAAAATGTTCTAGCAAATCAAAGACAGTTGCTAGCAGGGAGAAATACGTAGTTTTATGAGATTTCTTTTACAAGATTTGCTGCTTCTACAATGTTTGCAGCTTCAGAGAGTGGTTTGTCTTAGCCAAATAAAGGCTTACCTTGCTTGGACAAAAGCCTTTTCAGAGCCTTTGGGAAGCTAGAGCCAGCCTCTACACTCACGTTTGTGTTTTACCATTAGTTTCTGCTTAAAAGCATGTAGCTTTCCTTAAGGGGTAGGTTTGTCCCTGTTTCTTAAATTATCTGGGCTGGAATTTTTAGTTACAGCAGCTGTACGGGAGCTGGGGACGACAGCATGAACATTTAGCTGGATGGCTTCTGTCAATACCCGACATCCATGATTAGTGACTCACACATGCATTTTTCATTAGGAAATCAAAGCCAGGAGTATGTCAAGGGCCTAGTAGGTAAAATAAAGCAAGCACATTTACTGCAGTCACGTGCTAGATAAAATTTTCACTGCTAAAGGAAAGACCAGAAGAGACAGGACACAGCTAGCAAAAGCTTCAAGTCTCTATGTGTGCTTCACAAAGAGAAGAGGCTTCTGCCTCTGCCTAATACCGGGTATTTCTCCCTATGGATATGCTGGAACCTGCCTGTCCCGTACCCTGTGACTTGGATTCTGGACAGTTCTCACTAGCTTCTCTTCTCACAGAGCAGGAGTCCTCATGCCCAGCAGGAAGAGTTATAGGAACAGTTATTTAACTAGATGGACCAGATGCTCAGCTGGTGATGGATAGCTGGAAATCTTCCCCAAGGACTTTCCATCTGCATTGTGTTTGGAGAAGTTACTTGGGCAGAAAGAAGTGGGACCACCCAGTAACTCCAGCAAGGACCCCTTGGCAGCTTTCTCCACCACCCAGCTCAGAGACTGGCATCCAAACTGGGAGCTGAATGTTGCTCTTTTCTTTCCTGGGGTTCATTCCAAGACAAAAGAGTCAGTTCAAGCTCTTTGATATCAGGAGGACCATATAGCTATCATTCTTGTTTTCTAAGAGCTCATGATCCTTAGCACCTCCCTTTGGACTGCAGGTTGAGAAGAACTGAGGGGGAGAGGTGAGGCCGGATTTAATTCTGTCTCGCATCCAGCCGTGGTGTAGGCTTTCTCCTGATATGGATGGGCTTTGGCTCACGCTATGGGTACTGTTAAGGAGAAGAAGTCTCCAGCTGAAGTAATTTGGATTCACAGCCTTTTGGAGAATAAAAGGAAGACATTCGCCACAAAACAAAGCAGCCTGTGTGTGCCCATGAACAAGTAATTGTGCTTGCTTTCAAGAGAGCTAAAATAAGGTGGGGAACTTGCCTAGCTCCTGTGTTCTTGTTTCTGATACCCATGCTTCCTTGGGTAAGTAGAGTTATTAGTTACTCACTTCCTCTTCTGCCACCTCTAGCTGAGAAAGGGAGGTGGTTATGCTATTAGATGTGAGGTGCTTTGTTTCCTCAATTTTCACAGCTCTCATAGCAATACTTTGTTTTCCATCCTCAAGTTTAAAACATGTAATTCCCAGCTGCGTCTCTATGACTAACATAAACACTCTGGTCCAGGGTGTGTTCACAGCAGTTAATGCCTTTGTCCTACTTTTCATTATCTACTTATTAATTTAGTTTTGCACTCTCCTGCATTCATGTTTTGGCACTATATGCCCCAAATGGCAAATGAACCTTTCTGCTAAGTGGTGGGATGCCCCCACAGCTCGTCTTTACAGCCTTTTACTGTCTAGATTATCACTTGACCAAGCCTTAAAATTTCAGTTTGCTCGTCAGCTCTGGAAGGCCCTTGTAGAACAAAATCATTCAGTATTTAGGGGATGGACACAAAATTGCAATGGTCTGTATTGCTACCGCTGAAGGAACTGCTGTTCGCTGTCTGAGTCATGAACTGGCCATATGGGACCTCCATCCTAAAGATGGCTTTACTTAAGAAATAAAATGCATCTCTTCAACCACCTTCAGGGAGGCACTGGGCGCATTGTTTCCCAGGACTGAGACACAGGATGGTGCAGGAGTCAGAGCTGGAGGTTTCAGCTGATGAAAGCAGGTACAGAGCTGCTTTCCCTTTACTAGGGGAGATTCACACAAAACCTCACCAAAGAAATTATGTACTCACAACAATGAATAGAAAATGCTTAAAAAATTGAAACACAGAGTACAGTCAGTAAAGAAAGAACACTGCAACAAAGGTAAAAGATAAAGAATTCATATAGGACAGCATTACACAATCTCTGACCATATACTTAGTAAATGAGAATGGAAACAAATGGTTATATTCCACAGCTCTAAACATTACCTTGGAGTTCACCATGAAGGTGTCAGACTGTAAAGGATGAAATCTGAACCAAGTTTGGAAACTATCTCCCAAAGGACACCTGAAAGTACCGGCAGATGAAAATGTCAGTGTGAATCCAGTGCTAAAAGTGTGATCTTAGAGTACAACCCTTCTTTTATCTTCTTCTTTTTTTTATAGAATTGTCTTAATTTGCATAAAGCTAACATACATGACTTTTAGTAGGAAATTATCTTAACCTGTGTAAAGCAGAGATAGCTGCTGGCTGTTTATAGGCAGGCTAATTTGCTGACTGTTCCCCAAAGGACATCACAGTACATTCCTCATTTCCAATTTTTTCTTTGATAGTTTCCAGTAATCTGACTTCCAGCTTAGTCTTAACTGTTCTACATTTCTTGAATACTGATTTCAGCTACTTTAATGTGGTCTCATGCTGTTTAATATACTAAGCCCTAAACTGAGTTATTTAATCGAACAATACAAATAGGGAGTATCAGACCCAGCATGCACGGTCAACCTCTGTATACTCAGGGTAAATCCAACACTTTGGGGACACCTCCTGCCTTCTGAGCATGTACAGCCATATGTGAGGCTCTGGGAAGTGTCAGACTAATTATGCATATACTACAGAAATTTCCAGATTTCTACACCTGAAGGGCAATTGTTCTGGTAATGCCCAGGCAAGTGTAAAGCAAGAAAAATCTTCAAATTCTACCCAGGTAGCTTTTCTGGATAGAAAAAGAGGATCAGGAAGCCTTGACAAATGGTAACTATGGAATTTTCTTTCCAGCTGCTACTTCAAAATCTTTACCGATGTCACCATTGGCAGTGCATTTACTAAAAGCAGCCTCCAGACCTGGATCCAGCTGTGGTGTGGGGTCAAAGGGGGAGCACAACTGCAGAGTCCTGCCAGTGATTTACCACTCTGAATGGAAACTCTGCATGCAGCTGTGCCTTTGCAGATCTATGGCAGGGCAAAGCCTCCCTTTATTTTCTTCAAAATGAGGAAATAGGGAGTAGAAATTCAGATGTAATCATGCCAGTTTGCTCAACACTCAGGAATGTCTTTTAACACTTAATTAGTTACACCTGCCCAACCTACACCAAAGCGCTCACAACACACAGTGATTTGCACCCCTGCCATCCAGCACCCTTGGGACTCCCCAAGGCACTGAGGTTTACAAAGCCCCAGGCTCAGGAAAGCTGAAATGCGGTATAGCGCCATATTCAGTGATCTTTGCCAACTGCACTCCAGATATTGCTGAGGATAATGCCTCATCCAGGCTACTCATTTCCCAGAGCCAACGCAATCCTGATGAGAAGGACTGCGACAAAGGAAAATATGAGATACAACTTGTTGTAGTTAAGAGGATCGCTGAAAGAAAACTGATAGGAAAGCTGCAAACAGCTCCTTTGTAGCTCCCCTTTATCAGCTGTTCCCACCGAGCCTGGGCACAGCTGAGAATTCAGCCCAAAGAATTACTCAAATTTATGGCATGTAAGATTTTTAAACAAAGCAATCTCTGTTCATGGGAAGAGCAGAGCTGGTCTGTGAGTTTCCCTCCTGCAGACAGCTTTAAAGGTAAATAACACGATTATATTTTTAGAAAGAATGCAAAATATCAGGATAAAATGGGGGCAGTGAAATGCCATATGTTCTTCACTCACCACAGGAAAACTAGAGCTTGACTTTTTTAAAGAGTTTTACTCTTCTACATTTGCACGACTGTCATTGACATACATCTAAAATGGAACAAAATTAAATGGCAGGATTTTATAAGCTTTTTTTTTTTTTTTTAATGGACAGAAAGTCATTGGCAGCATGGAACAAGACTTCCCATTTAGAAGTAATGTGGGAAGACAGATCCTCTTAATACACCATCCCAGGAACTTCAGTTTGTTGCAGAAATTACTTTTTAAAAAGTCTTCCCTAGTGATGAGAACAATCCTGAATGATACAACACTGAACCATCTTATTTCTGCATGGGGAGGGAGTGATACAGAAAAACACTACAGAGTGAAAATGCTGGAGGGAGGGGACACATGAAAATGACAGAGAAGTTAATATACAAATACATAAATGAGAGGCAGTAGATGACTACAGGGGGAGCATAAAGACGAGGTGGGGAAGGGGGATGCTCAGAAAAGCCAACTTCAGCCTGCCCAAGCTGATTTCCTGAGGTACCCTGAGCACTGGACAGTCTCGAGGGGCTGTTTCTGAACAAGGAGTTTATTTAGTTACCCCCACTGCCTTCGGAAGGAGCCTATTTCCCTCCACTCTCTGCAGGAGAAACCTACAGAGATTAGGTGGCTGGGCTGAAGTTGGCTTTTGTGAGTACTCCTCACAGGCACTCAGGATTTTGAAAGAGGAAGGAGACTGCACAGAGGTCTTTCTGGGGAAAGGGAAGATAAGCAAAGTCCTTGGTGCTCTGTAATCTGTTGGGGCACAGTGTCTGTGGGTCACAGCTGGCCTTTCCAGATGCAAATGTACTTTTCGGAGGTAAGTTGTGTGTGTGATAGCTTTGTTTCGTCCTTTCCAGAAAAGATGAACACACTGACTGAGTAAGTGGGGATCCGAATCTGGCCCTCAATTCCAGTAAAAGGGCTTCAATCCCTTCTGCAATGGGATCAGCCTGGCACATTTGGCAGCCTGGGGAGCAAACGCCAGGAAGGAGCACTCCCTGTCCATTACCAGGGACAGGACATGGGACTATGTGGGTATTTTGCTGATGCAGAATAGCTATTACATTATGATTTTTGGGATGTAGGGCTTTTTTTTGATGAGATTTTGGAGAATGAATTCCCATGTGCTATGTGGGAATTAAAGGTCCTTTTGCACTTCCCATCAGAGCTAAGACTCTGGCCTGGTGTCAAAACATCCCTTCCTCTCTGATGTGTGCTATGCCAGCAAGTAGCTGCTTTTTGCCTTACTCTGCTGTAAACTTCAGGGCATGCTTGGAGGTAATACTACTGTTGCCACTGTAGATTCAGTTGCTTATAGTGCTGTTCTCTTTCTTTGTGTATTTTAATACACTAGAGAGCATGGAAGTGCTGTCCCAGTTTTCCCCTCACCCTAGATTTACACCAATGTAATCTCATGGGCTGTACTTTTGACCTACACAGCTGAGGTCAGATGCAATGTAAAGGAATGATGTGGAAGCAGCTGTGGAGTGAAACGTGAGAGCTGTTCTGCGTGGGATCCCACACCAGAATAGCCTCTGTTGTAAAATTATTAATGAAACCTAATCTCTGAGTTTTTTTTGTTTGTTTTTTTGTTTTTTTTTCAGGCAGAAGATGATTAAATCCAAAAGACTTCTTGTTCCTTGAGTTTGAGACTGAAAACAGGGAAATTAATTTACTTCTGAATCAAAACAGTCACTCTGTTTTATTTTTATAAATGCTGTTTTACCACTCCGTATACCTCTTTTACCTTTCTCCTTTAGTTTTCCTAAGTCTGGGTTTGGAGCAAGGTAAATAAAGTGAAGTATTACAACAAAAAGAGGGAGAGCAATAGGGAAAGTGCTTATCATTAATATCTGAAGGAGCTATTGATTTTCACATCCAATGGTCTACTGAAGTTTGTAAAGCATGTTTTATTTTTGTAAAAATATTTCCTGAAAGTCTACTCTGTATGCAAATTTTCGCCTGGGTTATCATTCATCATTTAAATTGCTGGGTAGTCCTGCTGCATTACCACGGGCAGTTCACAGTATTTGTATTGTTCTGTATCTGCACAAAAGTTAAGCTTTTAAAAGTAACCTAGACACCTGGTAAACCTGGTGTTTATTTACAGCTCTGATTATACAGTGCCCAAAGATGACATTCCAGGGAGGCTGTGGCTGTAACACTTAATAGACTGTAACACTTAATAGTCATTGGGCAGAGGACTTCTTGGGGTCTAGCAGCAGTCAGGTTTTAGAGGATTGCTAAAAAACTCAGAGGATTTTTAGAGGATTATTGTAATGGAGAGCCCGTTTAATGCCATTTTTCTTGCACGTCTCCTGCCGTAAGTAAAACTCAGCATCTCAAGGCTTTGCTTATTAACACCGAGTTTCCCTACGAGCGCGCATGGATGCAACACGGGCATTCCGCAGCTGAGCGCGCGACAGCGCGATGGGCAATTCAGACAAAGGGACAACTCGCCCAAAGAACGGGCAAGCGCGGGCGGTTCTGGCAGCGTTGCAAAAAGGTCGCGCTTACCCTGAAATGGGAAAAACTCAGCGGGAGCCGCGGGCCAGAGGAAGCGGCCGCACGCAGGCAGCCGGCGGCAGGCAAAGCGGCGGGGCTGCGTCCCCCCCCCCCGTCCCCCCCGCCCGCTCACGTTGCGGCGGCCACCCTGCGCGGGCAGGAAGCGCCGAGGAGCGGGTGGCTCACCACCTGCGCAGGCACGGGCGCTTGCAGCAGCAGCCGATGCCGCGGGGCGCTGCTCCCGGGCCTGCGGCAGCCGCCCCGGCCCGCTGCCGGCTCCAGGCCCGGCTCCAGGCCCGGCTCCAGGCCCGGCTCCCCGGGACGCGACGCGCCCCGCCCCGCCCCGCCGCACTGCGGGCCGCAGGAACAGCGCCCCCCGGCGGCCGGGGCCGCGCCCCCGTTGGCCTCCCCCTCCTCCGGCAGCCCCCCCGCCTCCGCCATGCACGCCCCCTCGCGGCCAATGAGAGGAGGGCGCGCCCACGACTGACAGCGGCTATGCCCAATGAGAACGGGCGCGGCGGGGGAGGTGGTGCCCTAGAAATGGCCGGCGGCGGGGCGGGCGGGCAGCGGGCTGGGCGCGGAGATGGGCGGGGTGAATTACGTGTGCCGGATACCGCGGCCCGCGCTGCTGCCGCCGCCGCCTCCTCCGTCTCGCCGCGGCCGCCCCGAGGAGGGGCCCTGGCAGGCGGAGTCCTGGGAGGTGGTGCCGCCGCCGGCCGGTGCTGCCGCGGGCTCCAGGGGCAGACGGGAGGCGGCCGGAGCCATGTTGGGCAGCGGGGCCAAGGCGGCCAAGCCCTCCTTCGTCTCCTACATCAGCCCGGAGGTGCGGGGCGGGCGCGGCCGCCCGGTCGGAGGGGCGGCGGGAGGGGCGGGCGGGGGAAGCTGTCAGGCTGCCGCAGCCCCGGCCCGGAGGGCGGCGGGGGGAGCGCTCCGCGCCCCGGAGCGGGCCCGGCCGGGGGTCTCCTCAGGGAGCCGCCGTGCGCGGCCGGGGCGGGCGGGGCTGCGCGGCTCCTGCCGAGCTGCCGTTCCCCTCGCACCGCTCTCGGGTTTCGCAGCGGGAGCTTTCCGCGGGGAGGGAGTTGTGGAGAGCTTCGTGGTGCGCCTGTGGGACGGGGACGGGGACGGGGATGCGGCTGGAGCAGGGCTGGTGCGGGCGCTGCTAGGTGCGCGGTTTCGGGGGCTGCGAGCGGGAGGGGAAGCATCTCGCTTGTTCCTTCTCGAGAAAGCTTAAAAAATGTCGTTGGCCGGTCAGCTTTAAGCTGATTGATTGTTTTTTTCTGCTGCTTCACTTGACTTCTTTTTTGGAAGCAGTGACCAGATGTCAGGCTGTCACTGTGACTGTTCAGCTTCTAAGGTGGGACTTTCCCAGCCTGTTTTTCTTAACATCGCTCCCAGTGTGTGTGCTCTGTCTTTGCAAACTCCTTGTTTGCAGTTCTGTCGCTGTAAAGCCCTGGGTCTCGTTCCCTAACAGCTCGATGTTGAACTCTTGGCCGTGCATATCTTTCATATGGTTTTTCCTGTTGTCCTTTCACTTATTTATTGAAACTTCTGTTGGCAGTTTGACTGCAGTGGCTTTAGACTCAGTTACTGAGGTCATGTTGTTAGTGGATGGTATTAGATCAGTATTGTTATTAAGTATTCCTTAATTCTTACTCTTGGTGAACAGCTGTTTTGTAGGAAGACCAATCTTCATGAAAACTAGCCATTTGTGGATTTTTTTTTTTTCTTTCCCTCTCCACAGGTCTTTGTAAGCTGTGTCAAACTGATAGTTCTTAATTGTTCAATTCTCTTGATAGCCTCTTAAGGAAGAGGTTTTTTTGTCTATCTGGCTAATTAGTACAGAGTTTGTCACTGATAGGACCTTGGAGAATCCACTGTTTTCATTTTTCACTGAATCTGAAATAACAATGTAGGGTTTTTATGGCTTAAGGCAGCTGTGCTGTTTAAAACTTATGTCCTTATTTTGTAGTAGCAACACTGTTTTTATATGTTGTTTAGCCCTGATGACTTGTAGTTTCATCAGTTTACTTTAAAAGCTTTCTATCTTCCTTGTATTTCCCAGTGAAAATGGAGGTATTTTATTGGCCAGAGAGGTGGTTGATGCCTCGTTCCTGGAAACATTCAAGGTCAGGCTGGATGGGGCTCTGAGCAGCCTGATCTAGTTGAAGATGTCCCTGCTCACTGCAGGGGGTTGGACTATGTGACCTTTAAAGGTCCCTTCCAACCCAAACTATTCTATGATTTTTGTGATCTCTGTGTGAAGTCAGTCTTTCACCTTAGGAAAGTACAAACAGAAAAAAGCATGCTCTCAAGGAACTGAATTTTGTGAAGGTAAGAACTTCACTTACTGAAAAAAGCTTCACCATTTAAACAAGCATGCTGGATTACTGAAGCTTGCTGGAAACAATGGCAAGTGGGAAAAGATACAAGTCAAATATATGTAGGACAGTAAGATACCAAATAATAGAGTCCTTTAACTTGATTATAACTACAGTAACGTAACACTTCAAATACGATCCTGATGGCTGCAGGAAGAATGACAAAGGTATTTAATATTGGAAGATGAAGCTGTTAATGAAATATGCTGATGCACCAGAGCTTGCAGTCATTTACTCTTTATTTATTCATGCTGCTTTTAACCACCTCCTTGCTGCACTTAAATTTCAGAATTTCATGGGCTCTTGCAGCAGAAGCTTTGAAATATAAACCTGACTTCTGCCATAGAATTGGTATCTCTTTTGCAGTTTCAAAAGCTCAGTGAAACCCAGGTCTGATTCCAGTAGCAAGTAAAGCAAGTTTAACTCTTTGCTCTGTTGGGTATTGCTGTCTTTTTGACGGCCTATGACTGCCTTAATGGGGTGGTTACACAGGAAGCTGAAGACTTTAGTGGTTTTTATAAGGATTTAAAATACAACTTCAGATATATGATGAAAAGTGTGAGGCTATTTGGGGATCTGGAAGAAGCATGTTGATTAGATATTCTAAAACAAGTAGAAGTGAGCATGTCTCAAGGAACTATATTCTATCTGTATGTGAGAAAAATAACATTCTGAACACAAATTTCCTGTACCTGGTAACTTTCATGTAGTTGAGTTTTAAAATTGGGGCTAGACTGATAGAACAGTGGAAATACTTCGATCCCTCTTACATGGAAAATGGTTTGGTCAACTGGGAACTTTCCTTTCAACGAGACAGTGTAACTGCCATACTAGGGTGGACTAAGATTCTGTCTCTTTCAGTAGCAGATGCTTGGGGAAGAGCATAGGCAACAGGTATGTTCAGTGTGATGCTTCCTCTGGTAGACCCTGTCAAAAGGTGTGCAACAGCAGTTCAGGGACTTCAGGAGCTTGAGGTTACATTTAGATAGCATTTGAGTTAATGACGGACTTGTCTGTGAACTTACAGAGCCTTGCCTTGAATCTGTGCTTGTCCTTGTTTGCCTGGAAAGTTGGTTGAGACCTTAAGCTGCTGCTTCTATGTTAGGGGAGCCCTACAATAAGAAAAACAATAGGCAGAGCTGAGTTTTGTTCAAGCCCCAGCTTGTTTAGTCCATCCTCAAATACCTGAGTGACACACTAGGTAATGTTCAGAAAAATAAAATGAAGTTAGCTTTAAACTGCTTTTGGAATTTGTTTGTTTGAATATGAAAAGAAACAGGAACTCTTTTCATGTTAGTATATGGCAAGATAGAAGTAAGGAGTGAACAGAAAATGCTGTTTATTAAAGGAACAGAAGTTATTTCCGCTGTGAAACCCCAGAATGTCTGGAAAAGCAGTGTTTTTGACATCTGACATATAACCTAGTTATGCTCTGCTATATGGAACCACAGATCAATCAATGGTCTGTTGAGAGCGAGACTGTAGGATGTTGATATTAATGACACACTTCCCCTCAGGACAGACTTGGCTACCCTGCAGGAAGTGGGGTGAATACTAGGGTATAAAGTCAATGTTTTGACATGTCTGATTGTAGACTAGCAGTATTTGTCTATGGAGACATAGAAACAAGAACCAGTGAACTATTTCATGATTTCTAACTACAATATTTCAAAACTGAAAGCATTTACAAGGCTAACAAGCTGGATCATGTTTTCCTTAAAAATCTTAACTTGTATAAGAATGTAGATACTAAACTTGATTTGAAGCTTAATGTTACTTTTTGTGCATGCATTCTTAAAAGTGAAATCCTTCATGTTAATCCCTGTAGGATATTAGTTCTTGTATTAGTCCTTATCAGAGAGTTTGTTCTGCTTTATCCTGCTTGTCCCTGAAATCTGGAGTGCACCTCAGGCTGCTGAGTGTGAGGGTAACTTTCATACCTCTTGTGCTTTGTCTCTTAAATCATACACTGCTGTTAGCTCATAACCACTACAAAAACTTATTGCTTTTAAATCTTGGGACAATATTGTGTGTTCTGTAGTGATCGCTTCTAAAATAGGATGGTGCTCCTTCTAAATTGTAGTGATGGAATTGAAGAGTGGCATAAGGAACAGGAGTTACAAAAGTGGACAGCTGGGTTCTGGGCTGACGTGGGGGAAGCTGGGCATTGAAGTCAGAGGAGACGAACAGGACAATGTGAGGAAAGAGGAAAGGATAGAAGATGAAATGGACGTGGAAAACATGCGCTATGATCTAATGGACTATAGGATAATGGAGCTGTGAAAGGAAGGAAAACAGGCATTTAGAGATTATTTTCAGCACTGTCATATAATTAAAGTCTAGTAAGTATCTCCTCTTGACTGTATGACATACAACATGGGATTAGGCTTGTTTGACCAAGAAATAGTATTTCAGAAAGTACCAGGTATGTATTCTGGTTCATTTCGGAACACAAAGTATATGCTAAGCATGCGCACAGGTATTTCCTCTTTTGCGTGAAATTCCAGTGGAACCATTAGACATAAGTTTGATTTATTTTACTCAGGAATACTGTATTCAGTTGTTGGAGCACCACAATTAACTTGCAAATATTTTGGTATACAGTTTGACTTTTACAGTAAAACAGATAAAGATAAATGCATAGTTAAGAAAGCTATCTCAGCCCTCTGTTAGTCTTTTAGTGAAGTATAAGTAAATAGGAAAAAATGGACATTCACAGCAAGCCTAACCATGATGTAGAGCTTTCCTGTGGAGAGATTACTTGTGGAAAACTATATAACAACATTAAAATAGCCTGTGTTCTAACAGTGCTGCTATTTGCTGTCAGCCTTGCAAGAATGTATGTTTCAGCCAGTGCTCTTGAAACCCTGGAAGTGATAACTGGTTCCTTCATTCCTTGAATCTAAACAGCAATGTTTTTCCCGGTATGTTTACTAAAAATCTTGTTTTCCATTGCTGGGATTACCTCTAGCACAAATGTTCTGGTATGGATAAATGGAAACATTACCATGGGGTAAGGTAGGTTCAGAGTTTACAACATATAATTTGCAGCAGCAGACTGTACGCACGGTCTCTCTACTGAGAGTGATGAGCAACATCCACTATCAATAGGTCTATCTACATATTTTGCAATAGCGATTAAAAAAAAAAAAAAATTCTCTGACGAGATCAGGGTAATCTGGATTCTAGCATGCAGGGCATGTTTTTCACTTTTTACTCATTTTCTCTCCTCCCTTGTGGGGTGGGAGGCGAGGAATTGCTCTCAATTGTGGTCAGGCTCTAGGACAAGGAGCAGGCATCATTTTGGACCCTGCCCTGTTAGGGCTCTGTTAATATAGCATAACTGCTACTTGACTTTGCTGCCTTAAACTCAGTGTTGCCTCACATGTGGTGGCTCTTTTATGCTTCAGCACTTGGGGAAGACATGTCTCCCCAGGCAGACTTGGGGAATATATTTTAGCTCCTTTAAATATATTTTGGGTGAGGGCTGAATGTAGTTGCTGGCTAGTGCAAACTGTGCAGTTTTTCCCTATACTTGGGTAAAAAACAAGAAGAGCATAAGAAGAAGAGGTGAGACTTTCCTTAAAAAAGCCAGTTTCTCTATTGTGTTGTTTTCCCCTCTATTGAAGCAGAGAATCTGCAAGGAGCGTGGTGTTTCCTTTCCCTGGCACTTCATGGTTTCATAGTTTTATCGGCTGAAGTCAGTTTGAACTAACAAGAAGGATAGAATCATAAAATCATTTAGGTTGAAAAAGACCTTTAAGATCATCCAGTCCAACCATTAACCTAACATTACCGAGTCCACACTAAACCAATTAAGGGTAGACTAGACTAAGCCTTGTCCCAAAGTGCCACGTCTACCAATTTTTTTGAACGCTTCCAGGGATGATGACTCCACCACCTCCCTGGGCAGCCTCTTCCAATGCTTGACTACCCTTTCTGTAAAGAAATTTTTCCTAATATCCAGCCTAAAGCTCCCCTGGCACAGCTTGAGCCCATTTCCTCTTGTCCTATCGCTAACTACATGGGAGAAGAGCCCAACACCCACCTCACTACAACCTCCTTTCAGGTAGTTGTAGAGAGCGATAAGGTCTCCCCTCAGCCTCCTCTTCTCCAGGCTAAACAACCCCAGTTCCCTCAGCCGCTCCTCATAAGGCCTGTGCTCCAGACCCTTCACCAGCTGTGTTGCCCTTCTCTGAACACGCTCCAGCACCTCAATGTCTTTCTTGTAGCGAGGGGCCCAAAACTGGACACAGCATTCCAGGTGCAGCCTCACCAGTGCCAAGTACAGAGGGACAATCACCTCCCTGCTCCTGCTGGCCACGCTATTCCTGACACAAGCCAGGATGCTCTTGGCCTTCTTGGCCACCTGGGCACACTGCTGGCTCATGTTCAGCCAGCTGTCGACCAACACCCCCAGGTCCTTTTCAGCCAGGCAGCTTTCCAGCCACTCTTCCCCAAGCCTGTAGCGTTGCATGGGGTTGTTGTGACCGAAGTTATATCACGGTGTGACATGTCAGCCTGCAGTTTTGGTATGGTTTGGTACTCTGAACTGGTATAATTGATGATTTTGAGGTGTTGCTGTATTGTCTACCAGTGTTTACTCTGATAACCTGGAAGAAAGGAATGTAGCACAAGGTAAGTGCACAGGTGGGAAGCATCTCTGATTAGAAGTTTCTAAAACCCTCAGCAAAGTTGAGGTCTTTGTTTCTATCATTTCTGAGGTAATCCAAAGTTAATTTTCCTCATTTGCAGGGTGTCCTATGGGTATCTGCTTTTAGCTGTTGCTGCTAGTAGTCTTTCTTGTGTTGCATCTTGAGTAGGAAGTGCCAAGATGCTGCTTGGCGTGTTCAGAACAGGGAAGCTACAGATGAAGAAGTGACTGTCAAGAGGTGTGCATGGCTTTCAGTGGTCATATGTGGAAACTGCTTGCATGCTTAACTTCAACAAATGGTCAGAGGGTGAAGTTTCCTGAGGTCTGAGTAGATTTAGTAGCTTGTGGAAAGGGAGAGACTTGCCTCTGCTGCTTCCCTTTCTTTTGTTTCTGTGCATCTGACCTGTTGATGAGCCAGTTCTGCTAACAATAGGCAGTAACAACAAAACCAAATGTAGCACAAGTACAGACTTTCCAGCTGATCTTATGAACCAAATTAGCTCACCATGTAGTCAGACAAACCCAGGGATAAAAGGAGTGGGTGGATGAGTAGGAACTGTGACTGATTAAAGGGGTGGTGAGGAGCATGCATTTTAGTGTCAGCAGGCTCTTAAGTTAGTCCTAAGACTGTGTTGCCCCAAAATTGAAATCCATTAGAAAAATAAAGTTGAAACAGAGTGGAGATACTAGTTAAACTTATGTGTTCTTACACAACTTGCACTGACTCATGGTGAGTTAACCACTTTTCTACATAAACATCTTTGCCTTCTCTCCTAAAAGAGCAAATACAAAATGTGACATTAGTAGAATTTAATGTATTTTAATATCATCCCTTAGAAAATGAACGCAGCAGCATGGATTCAGCGATGTTCATCACTTGGATTCTAGCTATACCTAGTGCATATGTATGAAAACTGTCTTTAAAATATTTATGATTTTATTATGGGAATATAAATGTTGACTTTCAAACAGAACTCTTCTGGAGGCTCAGCTCTTGGAAGCTGTTGTATGTTATAGGAATTCTGCCTATAGTAAGCACTTCAGTGTTTGGGGTTTTGTCAACAAAGAGTGAAACTGGATTTTAGAAGCCAATCTCAGTGTTTGACTGAGGTCTCTCTTCTGCTGTGGTGCATTTAATTAAAATTCTAATTCCTTTCAGAAGAAAACCAATTTAACTTGTAACCAAAACCCAAACAACTTGTTCAAAATTATTTGCCTCTATGATACCTGTTGTAAAAGCTTGATTGCATTTTAACAAATGGGTGTAAGCTCAAAGAACTTCTTTGGGGTCAAATGGGTTTTTTTGCTCAGGTCTTACCTGCCAACACTAGCATAAATAGGTACTTATAGCACTAAGTACAAACATTCAAGCAGTGTGTTTACATAAACAGTAGTTATTACATGTCTTATGATATCTCCCAAAGAAAAAGTTACTGGGAAAACACCTAGTTAGTATACTGCTTTACTGTTCTGCAGCCGTGATTGTTGGCATATAGTTTATGAGCAAACAGTGTTGCGTTTAGTTGCACACAAATAGTCATAGTAAAAGGCATAGCTATAAAGGCACTAGTAAAGCCAAAATTTAGCTTAGAGCTACCAGTGGTGAAGAGACAACATTGGGAAAACATGCATGCATTTCTTCTCTGAATGCGGCAGTGTTCAGCTTGAGCCATTTTGCATAGTAACTTATTTACCTGACAGGTGTGAACTTTGGTTAAAATTTACTTGTACAACATCCAGACTTAGTCAAAGGCAGCAAATTGTGTTTTGTTTTCCACATTATAGGTTTCTTTCTTCATACCACCACCACTTTCATTTTATAACCTTTGCCTCTTTTTAACCTGTCTTGAATGTCTCTGCTGTTCTCATGACGTGGTTTCCTGGTGGTTTTAGTTTTGCTATGTAGTCTTCAAGCTTTGTTTTGGGTCTTCTGAGTGTTGAGAGCAAGTGTTTATATGAATGGCAAAGGGGGATTGTTTTTATGCTCTCAGGGGCTTTTGTTTCTCAGTATTTAATCCAGCAAAACTGTTACTGTTTATTTTTCTTTTTTTTTTGCTTGCCTTTATTTCCAATATCTGACTCTGGATACTGGTGACAAACTAAAATTAGCTTGCTTACTGCCATGGGGGTCCAATTAACTAATAGTTTTCCAGAAAGACTGCAATGCATGTGAACTGATTTGGACTCGGAGGAGGAAGTTCTGAACTCGCTGAGCAGGAAGGGTGTAGCATGTCCTCTAGTTTAATAGTCTTTTGGCTGGAGATTTTAGCCCAACTGTCAGTGCTTCAAAGCTAGAATAAGTGATACTGAGAATTTAATAGGTTTGTTTTGTGTAATTTGGGTCCAAACTGAAGGATATCCTGTGATTGGTTTTACCTCTTGGCTTTGAGATTCTGAAATCCCTTTCCCTATAATCTTGGTAGTGCTGTTTAAGGACCTTTTGTACTTTGGTTGCAATAATACATTTAAGAAAATCAGGAACGGATAGTGAAGGATGAAGCTTGAAAAAATGTGAAGAGTACATTGGAAGCAAATATTAAGTCATATGTGGAAAAGCTTATGAATGAACTCTGGGAGATGGTGGTGTAATACTAAATTTATGCTTATCCATTTACATGTGCTGAGAGAACTTAAAGTATTGGTAATGCTTTATTTGTGTCTTATACAAATAATGAATTTCCTTTTTTGTGTTCACAGCTGCATGTAACTGATACTGTGGGTGTTAAACCACTGACTTAATTATTTAGCTAGTACACTACTGACCTTCTTTACCGGGAGCACATTGCAAACTTATTCTCCTTAATTTAGGAAGTTTTTTCATTAATTTTAATTTGCCTATTTGCTAGAATGTGAGGAATTTAAGAGGGAGGGTGCTGTTGTTTACAGCATGTGTTGAAGGTATGATCTTTGCAACGTAATAATTACTCTTTCTCTCTTTAGGAAATACACATAAAGGAACCCATAGAAAAGGAAGTAAATCCTCACTTATTACCAGGTAACTGTTGTGTATTGAATCATTATAATTAAATAATAAAAAATTAATCATATAAACAATATTTAAATATTCACATGTCTGCAGCAAACACTCATGTGACATCAGTGTCCCAAGTAGTAAATAGAGGGCTTGGTGTAACAACCTGCACAGGCTGAAAAGTTTTAAATAGCTGTATCTGCATGGGTTGTTTTTATAGAGTACAGTATCTTCAGGTAAGCTGCATATGGAGAACTGTCTACACTTCAGTTTGCCCTGTTTCTTAAAAGATAAAAGTTGGGTAGTTTTTTGCTTGTTTAGGAACTGAAGACCGAGAACTAGTGCAAACTTACTTTCTAGTTGCTTTGCTTCTACAATGAGGCTTCTACTATGTAGGCCTTTTGATGCCTCATTTGCTGTTAAGATTTTTTTTTTTTGATTTACAAGTCTTCCTTTTTAAAAAATGTTTTTCAAGATCAGGAAAGATGATGTTAGCAAGATAAAATACAGGTAAAAGCTTAGAGTAAACTAGTACAGTTCTGTTGGGTTTTCTGCACTTTATAGGAAAGACCAAGAGTATGGCTGATTATACCTATTAATACCTGTTTTACTTTCTTAAGCTTGAAGTTCAGTTCCTGCTAATTTTAAGATTAGAACTTCATTGACCATTATTTGTGCAAAGTTGTGTTTGAGAACTTTAAAATAGCCCAGGGACCTGTAAAATAAGTAACATCTCCAGTTAAAGCTATGAAAAATTAACTACGATGAACTTGTAATAATCAACTCAAGTGTTTCAGCATTCTTGGAGTTTAGCAGTAAGGAAAATTGGAACAGTTTTCAACTTACTTATTGACTGTATTAACTACTCTTCAGTGGGCTTTGGGTGGTGGTTTTTTTTTTTTTGAGTACACACTCATATGGTTGCTCTTTGCAATACCACATGTTGTTCTCCTACTGTGTAGAGCAGGCCATGCTTCTGGTTACAGAACTCATAAATGCATGCAGCTGAACAGTGTTCAGTCCATCTTGAGAATTGTTAATAACCTGGAATACTTTCAGTGCACTGATTCCAGGAGCTGCCTCTTAATCTTTTTGTATAACAGTGATGAAATACCTTCAGGCATACAGTTATGAATAGTTGTCAGGAAGTTAATCCTGAGTTTAAGATAACAATTGAAATAATTAAATTACAAATGTCAGTTATGTTGCAAGTCAGTGTTTCTTTTATGCAGGTGAACTGCTGCTTTGTGAGGCAAGCACGGTATACAAGTATATACAAGAAGATGGGTCAAATCGTGGCACCTATGGGAAACTTGTGTGCACAAACTTCAAGATTGCTTTCCTTGACGATGATTCTACTTCAGATGATAATGTAGGAAGACAAGTCTTCTAATTATAACCAAACAGGATCTGAAGACATATAGTGTCTCTGACTAAATAATCATGTCTTTCCATTTTATATAAGGATACAGGATGAATATAGATTTATAAGTTTTAATGGCTGCAAACTAATCAGTCTGCATCTGCTTGGTCTATGCAGATCCTTCCTCAAGCTCTAATGACTATTTAAGTAAAAATGGTGCAAGCCTGTATGTGGATGCTTACATTAGACATATTTTATAACTCTGTGTCTTGTGAGTTAGTAATTTTTTGAAGCTTAAGTTAAAAGAATGAATTGTTTTGAAAAGTAAATCAACAGTTTGTTTAAACCTTATTTCTGACTGCCGCCTGGTAGCAATTGCAAAAGTGCGAATGTCAAATGTACTTGTAATGCTGTATAACATCTGTCTGACTAGACTTTAGGCTACCTCTGCAGAACCATTTCAGGGCTGCACAAGACTGAGCAAGCTGATATTCAGTGGAAATGCTCTAGATAATTGTTTGTGTACCTCAGTAAAGCTCAGAATTATTCCATGCAAAGTCAGATGTTGACTGCAAAGATTTAAAAATCTGGCAAAACGTTTAAAAAGCTGGCAAACATTAAAAAAAGCTAAGAAATCCCCAAATCTTAGAAATTAGTTGAATCTTGTTTCCTTTGTTTTAGGTGCTCAAATGTAGCTGTCAAAGGGGAATGGTAATGGCACACCTTTTTCTGTGCTTGAGCATCTGAAACAATCTGGTCCATTTAGGTGATAAAAGTGAAGGAGAGCCTACTATATGGCGCTCAAGTGCAAGGTGATCTTGACAGTGAAGAAGAATGAGAATAATATGATTAACACACCTTGATTGTAGTCAGAAGTTTCTTGGGGTGAAATTTCAGGGAGTTTAAATGTTAAACTAAGACTTCTGCAGCCAAATGTGCATTTTTGGACCTTCTAGAATTAATTGGGACAAAGCTGCAGAGCCCTTTCCACAGGCGCATGAGATCTATGCTGAAGTTGGTAGTGACCATGCTAATTTCTGTTGCATCACTAACTTTTAAGTCTGGGGTTTGTAACATGCCAAGTCAACTATATTTCTCTTAACAAAAATTCAGTAGTAGCCATCTGATTCTGAGTAGTGCAGACCTGGAAGTAATTTGAATGAGGTTAACTCTGTTCACAGCTGTCTTCATGTAAAATGCAATTTGCTGATTACATCAGCCTTCTGGTAATAATATCTGATGTAACAATGTTTAATTGTGGCATCACTCAAATGTAATTTTTAACTCTGAACTCATGGAATGATAAGTGAAGGGCCCCAAATCACTTCAAGTTTGGCAAAACAGTAGATAAGAGAATTGGGTTGTGTGTGTCTTCATTTTACCCAGTGATAAATCTGGCTGTTATGTTGGAGTATTCTTGGGATGCTTGTTCTTTTAAGAGACTTTCTATTTCCTGCCAGATTCCCATAGCAAGGAAACTTGTCATAAAAGGGCTTGGATTACATCAAGCTACTGTATTTCCTGTTTACTGCAATAATTCTAGTTGGAAAAGTGACTCTCAATAGAAATGCATGCTTTGAAGCTATTTGAAAAGTAAAAACTCTACATTAAAAGCATGGCTGAGACTTAAATAAAACTGGATCTGCAGTTTATAAACTATGCCTGTGTAACCTGCATCTGTCTGTATTTTAGTAACTTCAGTGTTCTGCCTTACACAGCTTATAAGAATAATAAGTAATGCTGATATTAGAATAGGTACTGAATACATCCTTTACTTGTGAGAAGGTGCTACTGCTTAGCAGTGTGAGATTTCTAAGAATTTTTTTCATGTTCTAGGAGCCACAATTTAAGAATAAGATTGTAGGAGAAAACGACATAACCCTGCAATGTGTAGATCAAATCTATGGAGGTAGGTCAGCTTTCTACTCTTCCTTTAACATACCTCACACTTCTGCATGGACATCCGTTTTAGAAAACTGTTAAGAGTTGTCACTTTGGAAACTATGATTGGGTAGTCTGGAAAAAAACAGCTGCAGTTATATTTAATGATGAAATGACAGATAGGGGATCTATCAGAATCCAGTCTTATTCCTCAACCTTGTCAAAGCTACATTTTGAGTAATTATTTTGCTGGGACAGATGAAACAATTCCTTTGAAATGCCATGATTCAGAGCAAAGAAGACTGTACTGTGAAAAGTTTGATTAAGATTGGTGCACAAGGATCTTCCAGTGTTACCAACTATTTCTATAAATATGGAGGTATTCACTTGAGCAATGTGCACTGCAGAGCAGTACAGGTACCAAATTCCCAAACAGTACCTTTTGTTTGTGTAAGAGAACTTTGTTTTGTGAGATTCATGATGTCTTCAAAATATCAAAGGAGATGGAAAATGAGGTTTTAATTTACAAGTAAATCAATGAGTGTCTTGCAGGGCTTACAAGTATGCCTATATTGCAAAAAAGGTAAATGAGAACAGGGCTGGTAGTTTGTAAGTAGTGGGGAAGGCTTTATTGAGAAGCCTGACTTTGGGCTATCATTAGAGTATTCAGAGTATTTATGAGTGGTGGTATGCCTTCATGAAGGAGTGGACTAGGGGGAGACTAGTGGAGTCTGGTTATGAAACACTATTTAGTTTCATGTAAAACGGCTTAGCTGGCAGCACTTGAAGTTGTGAAATGATACATTCTCAAACAGAAGTGAACAAAGGGCTCTCGTGGGGGATTTATGGTGGTTAAAAAAAAATATTCTTTTTTTTAGGAACTTAAAATTATCTGAGTTGTTCGGGGACTTTCCCTTAGGCAAAACTACTAAATTGTGTTCTTTATGCATCTCAAAACTTTGAACTTACTATGCAGTCAGAATGTGAACAGAAATAATCACTGAGCAGCTGGCTTGCTGCAAGTTTGGTTTCTACCTTGCAGGAAGTAGTTTGGGTTTAAAAAAAAGTTGAGTGTATTAGCACAAGAGCTTGCCAGTCTGTTGTAGGATCCTTGTTTTGACTTGCTAAAACTTGGGCTTGAATTAGTTTCTTGAATTTTGAAAAGTCAAGCAGGGATAGCCTTATCAACTGATGGCAAAGTTCTCTTTGATATTTACGTAGACTTTTTAATTTTGCAGTTTATGATGAGAAAAAGAAACGCCTAACTGGACAACTGAGAAAATACCCGGAGAAGCTAATTATCTACTGTAAAGACCTTAGAGTATTTCAGTTCTGCCTGAGATACACAAAAGAAGAGGAAGTGAAAAGAGTAAGTATAGTAATGTAATTTGTTTTTCTTTTTTAAGCTTAGTGTTGGGTGTTTAGTTGTGGGAATGAGGGAAGGATGAAATTTACTCTGAGAGATCCCTTAAACTTGGATCGTTCCCAATTGAATGAGAAAGTGAGACTTGATTTCTCACTAACCTTATTCATTAAACATCGTTATGTATAGCACTGGCTGTTTGAAGAAGACTGGAGCTTGAGAGTACTATATGAAATCAGCTTCAGCTCAGGCAGACTTGTAAAGCTGTTCTGTTTGTGATACAATTCTATTGCATTTTAGACTTCAGCCTTTTTCATATGAAAGCAGTTATTTTCCTGATAACTTGGCTTCTTTTGACGGGTTAATCTGAACTCCAAACTAGGAGTGTAATACCTCTACTTAAATAGTAAGAGTCATTCTGGAAGTTAAACAGATATAATACTTTTCATTAAGCCAAGTAGGTATAGTGTCTTGCAGACAATGGAGAAGGGTTTCTAAAAGTCAGTTTCAGCTGTTGGGGATAGAACCCATTGAACAGTTTTGTTTTACAACCTGGAGAAATCATGTTTTTTACACTGACAGTCTTAGTCTGTGTTTGGGTGTTAATTTTTGGTCCTTTCCTAGATCGTCAGTGGTATAGTTCACCATAGCCAGACTCCTAAGCTGCTAAAACGCTTGTTTCTGTTCTCTTATGCATCAGCTGCCCCGAACAACACAGGTAATGTTTTTCTATTTTTGAGTTGTATTTGTTGCATACTGTTAGTTCCTTAAGTAATCTGGGACACTTCATATCTGAGTTTGTGCTTGGCATGTGACTCTACCCTGCTGGCAGATAGCCTCAGAAGATTCATTTTTTCTCTTGTTACACACTGTTAGACTCGTTGGTAAAAATCTGTCTGCTGCTGGTTTCTGTGTCCCTCAATGTAGTTGCACTCAAATTTTCCAAGCAAGAGTAGCCTCACTGGATTGAAAACTTACGGTGATCAATATGTGCAAATGCTTTCATGTGCTTCTGACTAGAGTGCTCTCATCTAGAAAATATTTTGCTTATTTTATCAATGTGTTTTTTCTGTACTATTGAAGTGAACCAAACTTCCTGCTCTTAATTCTTAAATTATTACATTTTCAGTGGCATCTGACAGAAAGTATTTCCCTTTTTGCTCTTATTTGCAAGTGATTTTCTTCTCCTAGGCAACTGCAAAAAAAAAAGCATAGATTTGCATAGCAAGTTTCCAGTGGACACTGACTTCCTCTTATAGCTAACTTATTACATAATCTTTCCACTTGATTGAACTTGGCTGAATAATGTAGTAAGCTGCAAAATTCAAGATAAAAGGTTGTCATTGCACTTTCTAGCATTTCGTAATTCGGACTTCAGCTGAAGTAATAGCACTGTTCTGAATTAGGAACCTGATTCTTAGTACATCAGGAAAAACCTCTTCTTTCACAGAGGGAAATTTTGATGTACCCAAGGTATTAATCGGACATTTATCAAAATATGTCATGGAACTACAGAATCACTGAGATTAGAAGAAACCTCTGGAGTTTTAGTTGTGTTCTGGTCCATCTCCCCATGTTTAGAGTAGGATTATCTGCAGGAAGCTTACCAGGGTTTTGTCCAGTTGGGTTTTGAATATCGCCAAGGATTGAGACTCCATAACCTTTCTGGACAGCCTGTTTCACTATTTGACCATCCTCAGAGTGAAAAAGTTTATCGTTACATTTAAATGGGATTTGCTGTAGTTCAGCTTGTGCGTACTGCCTCTTGTCATATCACTGGATACCATTGAGTCTAGATCCGTATTCCTTACTCTCCTCCCCTGCTTCTGCTCCCAGTCAGGTGTTTATAGACACTGGAAAGATTTCTTGCCTCTCTGCACCCCCGCCAAGCTTTCTCTTCTCCAGGCTGAATGATCCCAGCTCTGTCTCTCCTCATATCAGGTGCTTCAAGCCCCTCATGATGTTAACATGTCTTCACTGGACTTGGTCCAGCAGGCCTGTGCCTGTGTTGTATGGGGGAGCCCAGCACCGGACACAGCACTCCAGGCATGGCCTCACCAGTGCTGAGCTGTGAGCAAGTCACCTCATTCAACCTGCAGGCAATGTTTTTTCTAATGCAGTCCAAGGATACATTGGCTGCTTTTGCTGCAAGGGCACATTGCTGGCTCAGGTAGTTTCTGCAGGCTTCATCTGTAATTCATCTGTAACTGCGTTCAGTTTGAACTACAGACATCAGAAAGACTGTAAGCTTTTCCAGGTAGAGACTAAACAAATGTGGGAGAAGCCTAGTCTTTGCTGCAACTTTGAAGTGTTGTGCCAGAATTCTTCCATATTTTAATAACTATCTTCAATAATAAATGCCTAGGTCTCACTCTTTATGAAGTTGCTACTGGACAAACCAAGTAGACTTCAGAAATTGGGTTTTATACCTCTTACAGTCTGATACTCTTAAAATCTTAACTTGTTCTTTAGAGCTCATTACTAATGTTCTGTTTCTAGCTGTAAATATTTCATCCATTTTATCTTCTTACAATGGCAAGTTGAAACTTTCCACTATATCTGGGGATTGTGGGTTAATGGTGGGACTTGATGATCTTAAAGGTCTTTTCCAGCCTAAACAATTCTATGATCTTCTGTGGAAATTCTAGCTCTGTTTGGTATTTCACTGTTAGCTGATGTTGCAGGATACTTAATTATGAAGGGTGTCAAAAACAATTGACCTTACTGCATAAATTATGTGGTGGTTATAAAGGATCTGAGGCTAAATCAACTTGCTGTCATAACTGTTGCTGAGGTGGCTAAATAGAAATACAGGAAAAGTTCTCAGTTGAAATGATTACGACTGAATTGCTTTACTCAATTCTCTGCTGTAATCCATTTTCTGCTCTTAGCAAGTGCCTGAAATGTTCTATTCAGTGCAAAACTTCTATCCATGGTGAAGGAATGAACTTTAAATGAAATGCAGTATCTGAATTGCAGAAGGGTTTTTGGTATGATTGTTAATTCTGCATTTAAGTCTGTCTATTATTATCTATATCAGCCAGTCAGCTGCACTTGTATACCGTGGTATTTGCTGCACAGAATCCTGGGTTTTAGGCTGGATATGAGGACAGCCTCAACTGTATGGAGGTCCTGTAAGAACTGATTAGTTTCTGTGAGAGAAACTATTCCTGAAGTTATCAGTTAAAGCAGTATTTGACAGAAGATTTGTTCAAGATCAGACAGAAGCAGTGTGTTGTACAAAGGCATTTTACCTTTGACTCGAGGCTTTCTGTACACAAGAGGTTTTGCTTGCTTACCTTAATGAAAACTAACTACTTGATTTAGGAATGCTTTCATGTTAGAATTCCTGATAGTCTGCAAAGTTAACATTATTGATGTCTGACAGATGGAAGAAACCAAACTGTGATGTTTGATACTCTTGAGGACTGGCGTGATGAGTTGGAGCGGACCAAAGGGAATGTGAAATACAAAGCAGTGACTACCAATGAAGGCTACAGAGTCTCTGAAAAGTAAGTGTGACCTGGTTAATAGTGACCTTTGGAAATACATCTCATCAAGACTTGCAAAAATCAATGCTACCTTTGATGCTGAGCATTACACAGTTGTTTAGGATTTTTTTAAGATCTGGTTTCCGGTTTGATTTATGGGATACTTTGATTTGGGACCTCAGGAGGTTATCTTACATAACCCCTGCTCAAGCAGGATTAACTTCAACATTAGGTCAGGCTACTCAGGATGTTGGTCAGTCAGGCTTTAAATAGCTCTAGGGGTGGAGAATACCACCTTAAAATGGAATAGAAAATATGTCAGTCTGGTACCTACACTTTTGTCATACTTACTGGTTAGGATGATGCTTTCTTAACTTCTGTACCTTTATTTCAAGTTAGATGCACTTGAGATTTTATGTTGTTTTGGCTGGGGGGCTGAGTGAGGAAAGAGTAACTGGTTTAAGGTATATCTGCAAAATGGGCTGATGGAAGTCAAGTTGTATTGCCTTTAGTGGAAGGTTAGAGATGTATACTTCTATCAGCTTAGCTAAGTAGTATCTATTGGTGAATCCTTTAGGATGTATATGTATACATCCTATACCTACATGCTTTGTGTAATATTGTTGTTTAATGGTCGGATCCTGAAGGGTTTTACAGACCTTGGAAACAAACACCGATTTTTTTTTTTTTTTTTTTTTTAAAGAAGTCTTACCTATTTATTGTAGAACTCTGACTTGAGAGACCCAAGCTGAGGTTAAGTACTTATCTTTGTTGCTTCTGTGGGCCTTGAACACAAATAGTATTGGCTGATATTGGAAATTGATGATCTATTAAATGACGTGCTTGGATTGTGATGCAAACTGCTTACAAGGCATGAAAACAGAACTAGTTAGATACAAGGGTATCTTTTGAAACAACAGTGAGAGAACCAAGGCAGTCTTACCAATCAGTCTTAGATGTTACAACTAAATGTTAGTATGTAATTGTAGCCTTGGAAAGGTAGGGGAATGTTGCAGTGAAAATAATGAACAGCTCAAGATTGGAAGAAAATACCTTATCCAGCTGAAAATAAAGGGAGGGTGTTGAGGACAATGTAATTCTCTAGTAGGAAGGATTATTGTAGCTGTAAGAGTGAATATATAATTAGCGTGTGGGCTAGAACGCTCCTCATCACTAAAAGGAGCTTGGAGATTGTTCAGCTTTTAAATACAAGAAACTTTTTTTTTGTTATCTTAGGCTGCCTTTGTATTTTGTTGTTCCCATATGCGTTTCTGAAGAGAGTATCTTGAAGTATGAAGGCAGAGGCATTCCTGTAAGTACATATGCACAACAGAGTAAGAGATCTTATTGAGAAGGCATAATTTCAACAAGCATTTCAGATGTTACTGCATATTATTTTTAGAACTTGGCTCACACACCTAGTCATCTATAGAAGGGGAAATAGGTGCTGGAAGGAGAGGTGCTTGAAGTATTCTGTATTCCCTTTAAACAGTGTAAAGCAAAATGGGGGTTCACAGTGCCCGTTTACTTATCAGCTGTCTAATGTCCTATAGTCTTCATATACTACTAGTCTGTCTATCCACCAGCCTGTTTTTCATGAGACGGAGTACTGACTGGCATCTAGCTGGGGCAGGATGTAGGCTTGAAATACTATTTGGATATTGGAGTGAAGACCATGAATGTGTGGATATAGATGAATACCTTCAGTTGCCTAGCTTGGGTACTGGTAAGTAGTATGGCTGTGATGAGGCAGCGTTTTTACAAAGCCAGGTAGCCTAGCTGAAAAACTAGTTCTACCAGTCTCAACAGAAAATGAAGTTAGATATACTGTTTTGCACCCTGTAGCAAGCTGGCTTTGGCTTCCTACCTCATACCAGAGTTTAAGAACCAGTAAGACAGAGTAGATAGAAACAAGGAGCCAAGTAACCTCACTTATGAGGTCTTACCTTAGTTGCTGCACGTCCATCGAGTTTACCAGAGAAATCCATATTCACTTCAAGCTCTTAATTTAATCTGTCCATGGAGAAGACAGTGCTGTACTGTGCTGCCCAATTTGTCCTTTCAGTTAGTTAGTGAAGTTCAAAATAGTTTCTTTCACTTTTTCTCAGATAGTCAACCAGACAAATTATAGTGGCTGTGACACAAACAGAAGTGTGTGGTGTTTGGTTTTTTGCATCTTGCATTGTGCAGAGGCCTTGTATAACTCTTCTAATTACTTCCAAATCCTTTTGGGGGAGCTACTGTCAAAATAGCTTGATTGTATTAAATCAGTTTGACATGGCAGTAAAAGGACAATATAGTCAATCTTGATGATGGTGGGGTTTCTGCATCCTTCTGAGGTGCACCTCCTGACTACTGTAAATTGGTAGCAGAACTCTGACTTCTGATTTGACTTGTGTAATATTTGTGATGAAAATTATTCTGACTCGCAGTTTCAAAGCAAGTTTAAAGATCGACTTCAGAGCTTCAGGCAGTAGGTGTGAGTCAGAAATTACATGTAAAGGGAAGTAAGAAGCTTTGAGGACTGACTTGCTACAAGGAATACCTGTAACTACACAATCTGATTTAGTTGTGGAGTTCTTGTTTAATATCATGTATATGCCTAGGTGACCCTTCATGTGTAGCTCACATGGAAAGGCATGACGGTGTATCTATTGTGAGTTATCTCAAGGCTGAAATACAAAAAAACCACCACTACACCTGTGTGGAGAAACTGAAAGCTAATATATATGTTACTTATAAGAGCCATCTTGCTGTGGCTTATTTTCCAATGTAATTTGGCCACAGACACTTTGATCAATTTTTTTTCAACTATGAGCACAGTTGAGAAAGTAATGTTCTGCTATAATCTGACATTTTATATTTCCCTGTGCTTGTATAAACCTTAACTTAAAACTTGCAAGCAATAATACAGAGTACTGAGGCATGTAGTTTTGGTGCAGATGTGGAAGTTTGCTTCTACTGGTGAGTTCGTTGAATACACCAGAAAAATCAATAAAACACAGCATGGACAAATTTCTTGTAATCACTCAGTCACTTGAGTAAATAATTTGTATGGGACAATTTACCAATTTTTATCACCTGGTAAATGTCTTTCTGCAGATCTGGTGTTGGTCTTGCCATAATGGTGCCGCGCTTCTCAAAATGTCTGCATTTCCCAAAGAACAGGATGACAGCACTTCACAAATGCAAAAAGCCTTCTTGGATGGGTCAGTAATAGCTATTCTGTCCACAACACTTTGCTTGGTATGGACCTTGCTTCTCTTTTTCCATATATGCTGTATCTTTTTAAGCTTGCACGCATCAGGAAACGAGTTGTAGATCTAAAAGTAGTTTTCTGAGGTGGAATAGGTTTAAGCCCTTGGCCTAACAGCATCTGTCAATTGTGCAGGACTGTAACATCACTGAAGGCTTACTTGTGGAAGTACTGACATATGTATCAGATGAAACTTTGTACAAACTGTGGCTTGTTATTAGGTAAAGCAGCACTAAAGCCTGTAGGTCTTAAGTACAGTTGAAGTATCAGCAGCTGATGGTCTCAACTGTGTTTGCAAGTAAGTGGAGTCTAGACTCCATCCCTAAACATGAATTTGCAAGATGAGTTTTAAATCTCTCTGAACTCTATTGTCTTCTCAGAACTAGATTTGTGTTCTTCAATAACTTTAGATAAAATGACCTAAAATCACTGAGACAATCTAGCAGTTCACTACTGCTACTTTCAGATGTGATGGCAGACAGCCCTTCGCTTCAGCTGAGTTAGCCGAATTAGCTCAGCAGTCTGAAAAATGCCAAAGTTAACATAAGGAAAGAGCACAGCTGCCTGGCTGAGAGTAACAGCAATGACTTGTGGTCTTTTTCTGACTTCTTTTTAACCTGTTGGGTGTCCTGGAGGGAACATCTCTCTTAGCAGCAAGCTATTAGATCAGGCTAGTATGTACTGTTTGTACTGCTTCACTGCCAGCTCCTTTCTCCTCATAGATGGAGAACTTGTTAATTACACAGAACTAACAGAAAATAGCTTGATAAGGCTCTTAAAACCTCTTCTGTTTTTAAAGATAATTATACTTGCATGGGAAAGGCTTTTGACCCTTTCTGCACATCCTCTAATGTTTCTCCCCTAAAATGCGGAAGTTTACATGACTTGTAGCCCTTTGTAATGCTGTTTGTGAAAGTAAGTAAAAGTAGCAGTAAGCTGTAACGAGGTATCAGCTGATATTTTGATCTCTTGTCTGTGGCCCTCTGGAATTGGGGCAGTATTGGTGGTTTTCTTTGCTATGGAGTACTGGTGGTTAACCACCAGTATTTAAAAATATATCTACAAATTGTCCATAAGGGTGTGTTAACATGCCATTGTAATAGTAATCTGAACTCAAGCACACAGCAGATGTTTACAATTAACAGCTTTTATTGAAATAGTTGTTTGAAGCCAGATCTTCTACCACATTGTTTACTTCAATTTGGAAGAAGTATTGTAATTGACACATGATCGCTTTTCCTGAATTATCTTATCTGATGCATCTTCCGGTAGGTCTAGTAACCTGCATTTCTGACGTGGACTCCGGTAGTTCTCACTTTAAGCAGGCTTCTCTGCTAGAACACAAAGTAAACAAAGTACTTGTCCTGTCTGGGCAAGTGCCTGCGAGGCTTCACTTCTGAAGTATGAGCTAGAGCAGCTTTTCCCAAATCTTCACAATACAAAGCCAGCATGACAACAGAGGTTTTTACTTAAGCTGATGTCCATCTGAGCTCTGGAGCCTGAATGAAAGGGGACGTTCTGGGTCCAAACCAAAGCTTCATCTGGCCTGGTATTTTTTCCTCTCCTCCTAGGGAAAAAATTAGCAGATATGTAGGGAAGTACAAGGCAGGTATACTGTCTTGTTTGAGTCCAAATTGTTTCTTCTTTCTTTTACTCATTTGTTTCATTATCAGACCAGGCAGCTAGGTATCAGAATGTAATTTCGTTGGTAAAAGTCAAGAAAAATTTTAAGTGTCTGCTGGGAGGTTTGGGTGTTCTATCCATCTCCTCTTTCTGGATTCACCTCTAAATAGCCTGCTAGTAAAGTAATTTTGGTGTGTCTAGTGAAGACAATACTAAAGAAGCAAAAATCAAGTGGTGGTTGTAATATTCATAACTGCACAAATATGCACGAATATAATTTTATCAGTGTAACAGTTAAGAGCAGCAAAACTTGTCATAACTTGTAGGCAAGCTTCCAGACAATGTTTAAAAATGCATGGAGGCCATTAGCTTTCTAGGGTGTGTACCTCTTCACCTTACAGCTGTTTCCCAAACCATACCTATTAACTTTGTCTTCGGTAATAATGGTTGGTGCATTATTTGACTTGTGAAGCAGAAGGGCTTTAATCTCTTGATGATTTGATTTAGAATCTATAAGACAATTAGCAAACCTCCCTATGAACTCCTGAAGACGGATGACTTGTCAAGCAGCCTTCCATCTCTGCAAGATATCCAGACTGCATACATGAAATTTAAACAGCTGTTTTTGATAGGTAAGTCAAACTTTAGTCTTTTGTCTCTAAAGTGACTGAGATGCAAAGCATAACAGTGCTGTTTTATGTCTCATGAGTACAGCCCTTGCCTTGATTCGTGTCTAGCTTTTGACAGTGGTTAAAAGCAGACTTTTAAATATGTAACTGAAGACTGTGCTTATGACTGGAATGTTAATGGAGACTCCTAGTTCTTAGACTTACTACCTCTTGCTAAGCAGTCACAATATCTGAAAATTACTTTTAAAGAGAGTGACTATGAAGTTTAAATGTTAGTGGGATTCACATTTATGGGAGGGATTTTTCAATCTTCTGTGGTCCATTGAAATTGAATATTAAGTGTTAACCTTTTAAGCCTTTGTGCTATGTCAAGAGCTGAGTCTAAATGCTAATAAATTTTTGCCCTAGCTGTTGTTACAAACTAGTCACATCTCAAAACATATTAAGTGTGAGCTTGTTTAAAATTCTGTCTTAGAAGGCTGTAGGGCTAAACATGACTACTGTAAATACTAAGTCCACTTGAAAGGAGTAAAAATGGGAGCCATGTGGAAGTATAATCTAGGCTTTCAGACTGTTTTCTGGAACTCTTACGTATTTTGCTGTTATGAAACAGTACTTTGCCCTCACGTCTTGGCATGACAAAAGCTCCACACCACCTTGTAACTGTGCAATGTGCCATTGGGCCATTTTGGACAGTGGGTCTTTGTCGCAACCCAGGGTCGCTGAGGTTTTGTGATTCTCTTGGGCTAAATTAAGGTGAAATGACACCAGACAATCGGTTAAACACTTTAGTGGTGGTAGAAACAACCTGAACTGGGAAAGCATAATGGTAGGCAACGGGGGTTCTAATTGGAATACTTACAAGAAGAAAAGGAAAAGAGGAAAAAGAGGGGGAGAGAGTGTGAGTGTTAAAACCACCCTTGGATCGCGCAGTATTGGTGGTAGGTGTGACAATCCTCTGGTAGCGCATGTGTGCACAGCTCCTTGGATTTGTGTCTTTTGTAGACCAGTCCCTGTAGAGCAGTCCCTGCCTCTCAGTTGCACTGATCCCACCCCCTTGAGGACTTACATGGTTCTTGTTCCAGAATGTTCTTGATCGTCTGTGCAGGTGCCATTGTGGTCGCAAGGGGTCTTTCAGGTGGTCATGAACCCCTTCCTCAAATGAACTCTGTATGATCTCTGGCCATATATGGTGAGTTGTAAGGTTGGACTGCGCATCTCCTGACACACCTTCCTGGCTCTGTGCCAATCGACTTCTCACCTGTGGTTTAGTGTTATTATGCAGATTTTAACTTGTCTCACCAAATGTTTGAGACATCAACATACATTAACTCTTTCAGTCCCTCACACTCTTCTACAAGCTAATGAAGGTAAATGTTGTAGTAACCTCTGTCTGGAGGCGTGCTGAACACTGGGGCAGTTCACCTGTGGCTGTTGATGTTGGACATAGCTGAACTGATCATCACTGAGGAACTGTGTGTTTGCAGTGTAGCCTACAGACAGTATCCAAGTCCTATTTGTTTTATACATGGAATTTCACTGGTAAGTTGATATTGATTGCAAATTAGTATGCATGGTTTCTGGTAAATATGTAGTAAAGGTTTTAGTGACACTCTGAAGAGAAGTCTTAACACATATGAGATATTTGGCAGTGTTTCACATTGAGGATTTTGTCCAGAATACACTGTCAAATCCACAGTGAATCTTAGGAGCTAAAACCAATTACCTATATTTTCATGCAGTTTCTGGTAACCTACCCTCCTATAGGAAAAAGGCCAAAGTTTGAATTTAACATCTCTCAGGAAATATTGCATATTTCCGTGGTGTAATTGTATCATTGTCTTATATTACTTGAAGCAAAAGGGAATATGTTAAAACTGCATTCCAGTGTTTTTGTCTTACAGCTTTTTAAATCAGCTTTGTTAGTAGGCTATAGCTCACTGAATATAGCATGATGCACTAGCAGTCTGAGAAAACCATTCAGGTAACTTCTTGCAGAGGTGTTAAGATCTTACAGGAATTGACTACGTTACTACTGTCTTTCAAAGTCTGAACACACTAACCATTATTTTTGTTCTAATTTGATTTAGGTAACTTCCAGTGTAACTTAAATTTCCTGAACACATGCCCAAACTGAAGTTTCAGTTATAAAAATTCTCATTAAGTAAAGCAGAAACCACAACAGTAGGTAGCTGCTTGAAAGAGAATTTTGATGGGGAAAGCTTGGATCCTCTTAAATTGTTCCTCTTATTTGAAATGTGGCAAAGGCAGATGCTGTTTCTGCTAGACTGCTCACAAGTCTCATTGTATGCCATTTCCCCACATACTTTAAATGAGGCTTTGAACACTTCAGTTCTCAAACCCTAGTGGAGTCTAGTTGAGTATTTCTTCATTGTCCTAGAAGTTAGGGAGGAAGGGAAAACTTGCTCTCTATTGTGATGCTATTAAGCAAAATACCTTGATTAAGGGGTATAACAAGCTGCAAGTATTTTGTTGTGCCTTTAAAAACAAGTTCCTATTTTGACTTGGAGATGACTTTGGCTGGGGAGAACTGCCAGACCAAGCAATTATTTGTAGAGGCCTGCATACAAGTGGCTGAGTCTAATTGCTGTTGAGTATGATTGAACAAAACAGCCACACTTAATGTTGCTACTCAACTTTTTAGAGTAATACTCTTCTATACTGTCCATAATGTAAGAAAACTAAAGAAAACTTCAGTATGAAATACAAATGTTATCACTATAGATAAAAGCCTGTTATTTCTATAGGAAAAAAGACACAAATCCCTTTTCCTTGGTATGGTTTTCGGGTGGTTTTGAAGGACTAGAAATTGGTACTATGATTTTGCCGTGATTCAGAACGGACAGAGGTTTTTCAAATAGTGATGGCAGGCTAAAATGGAACATGAGATTTGGGTGTAAGGGAGTATTCTAAGACTCGGATGGAAAGAAGGTGAACTGGAGAGTAAAGGGTATCTTTCTTGAAGTACTGTATTGTATGTACTTTAAAGGGTATCATACTTAAAGGTTTGAAGTTAATTTGAAGATGTTAGAAAAGATTGGAGAAAACTACATCTAATGTGAATGGAACTAATTAGGGACCTTTGAAGATGCATTCTAATGCTTATTTTGTGGAGAACTAGTTTCTGTGGCCAGGGTGAAATGAATCAGGGAAAGAAAGTTGGGGTTTGGGGGGGTTTTTTAATTTGTAATGAACAGAATGAGGGGCGTGAGCAGGCACGGAGGCAGAACAGCTACAGGAACAAAACAGATAAATGTCTGTACACTTGAGGGTCATAGATGCAAGCTGCAGAAAACAAGACAGAAGTGAGTATGTGTTGGAAGTAAACATGGGAAGTATATGGGGAGACTTTGGTAGGTGAAACGAAGTTACACAGAAACATACAGGGCTGAAGCTATTGGGGGGAGGGCAGGGAAGGAGGGAAGTATGGTGTATCTTAGTTGTTTCTCAGTAATAGAACTGTGTTGACCTTGGGCTTCACAGTTTGTGTCTGATGCAGGAAAGGTAATCGATTCTGGTTTTAATTGACTGTACCAGCTTGCAACACCTTTCCAGTTTCTGAATACTGGCTTTGATAGAAATAAAAGCAATAGAGATTTAGGTTGCATTTAACCAGCCACAAAAATCTGAGTGACATTCGTAAGAGTTTAGTGACTTTGTGGTATTGTCCTTGGCCTCCTGGTTTATCTTAGCTATTCCCTTTTGATGTATTTTAATGCCTCTTCAGTTGCAGTGAAAACTGTTTAAAACCTTTTTCACATAGTCTTACATCCCATAAATTTGTGTAACCCCCTTCTAAAACTCCTTCATGTTTCTGGCTCTAATGGTGATGACTTTCAAAATCCAGCTGTCTTATGTTAAGCTTTATACAGATCATGCTTTAGAGTCATGGCAACTGGAACTTGGAAGAACCATCTCCTCTGATTAAACTTCTTTTATTTCCTTTCGCATTTTGTCAACAGATTTATTTACTTGGTTTGGTTGCTATGAACCTACAGCATACTTTTTCTAAAAGCCTATGGTGCTATAAAACTTTACTGGTGTTTGTAGGACTACTTCACCTCCTCATTTAGTTACAGGGTGTTGACTTTAGCAGTGATTAAGATTTACTGATTCTTTAGTATTGGTTGGTTTATAACAGTTAACTACTGAAGAGTAATACAATGGATGGCTGCTAATTAGCACTACATATATGTGAACAAACCAATTTTTTGTTTTGTTTTTTGCAGATAACAGTACAGACTTCTGGGCAACTGATGTGAAATGGTTTTCATTACTGGAGAGCACAAACTGGCTAGAGATAATCAGGTTCGCTATATCCATAATGTTCTGGGTTTCAGATTGTTGTTAAATGCATTTGTTGTGGGTTTTCTAGCTATTTTCTTGAAATATGATGGCATTCTTCACCTCCAGTAGGAAAGAAAATTAAGACAGACTTATGCTCCCATTTATGTGTCTTATTTCTACAACTTGAGACAGTATTTTTACAGCACGGGCTTGTGTTAAGCCTCCCACATTAAAGGATGTGAAAAGCAGCAGATCATTCCAATTACAACTATTCCACCAAATCTGTTAGACTTGTAATTTCCCTCCTGCACTTAGTCACCGTCTTTCCAAACTGAAGAATCCTATTTGTTTCTTGCATGAAACCTATTCCGTGTCTCTGACTAGCCTTGCCGTTCTTCTCTGTACTCTCTACTTCTGTAATATCCTTTAGGACGGGATGAACTGCAGTATTCAAGATGTTAGCCCACCAAAGATTTATAAAATGACAGTTGTTCTCAGTTTTGTCCCCTTCCTCTCCTGATTGTTCCTCAAGTTCTTTTTTCTTCTCTCAGCAGTCCGCAGTGAGTAAGTGTTGGAATGGTGTTGGCTAACTTAAGGCTTGTTATAGTGGAATGTTGAGGGTTTTTATTTTTCAGAGTTACTTTGTGCTAGCTTTAGTGTCTGTCAGTTTATTCTGTGATCATTTGTTACCATGAAGTGCTTCTGCAGTATTCAGCAGTCAACTTTAGTTCTCTCTAGTCTTAATAACAATCAATAAATATTGATAGTTACTCTTTCCTTAATTCAGAATATAAATGTATATTGAATGAGAGGTTCTAGTGAAGATCATGTGTTGAAAAATGCATTGGCATAACCAATATTACAAGTAGTTTAAATGCCAGCCTAAGTTCTGTCCTTATGTTCTTTTGAGACTGGTCATTTCCATACTTGAATCCAATTGCTTCCTGGATCAGCCTGGTCTTGGCTCTTGCAGTTAGTAGGAATTGCTTCTCAGCTATTCTAGGTGCTAGAACAAAGCATCTGACAACTCCACACTTACAAAATAAACTGTCACCTTCTGTTAGTGACCTAAGCAGTTGCAAGAATCCTAATTTGTGTGCAAACTTTTGCTGAAATTAACCAACTTTATGAAGAGTTAGGTCTTGAAATGAACAGTGTTACATCTAGCTTTCTGTGATCTTTAATTCCACTCAGTCTTCCTTGTGTAATGATAATTTCTGAATAAATTTTGTCTGCATGTTTACAAGATCTGATTGCTGATCCTTCCCTCTGCCTCTTAAAACCAGATTATGGGAGAAATGTAGTATGCAGTAGATTAGAACATAAGTGTGGTGATTTTGACTCTTTCCAGGACAAAGATCTGGCTCTTAGCAATTGTAATACTTCCGTGTGTATGTGACGGCTGCTATTGATCCAGAATAAAGTATTGTATTACAAATGTACAAAGATAACTGCAAATTCATGACCAATGGGCAAATAAAGATACCTCTTGAGAGTTTGCTCTTGAGGCTAAACAGTTCTTCATTTACTCAAGTTGAGCATGGGTTTTGTTGTTTTAAAGGACTAGTCAAGTTTCAGTAGTATGATATTCTAACCCCTTTTAGGGGAAACTAATACAAGAAACTTAATTGTAAAAATGCTATGAAAATGTTCACTTACCTTTTCCTGTACCACAACAGGCGAGTCTTGAAGAAAGCAATAGAAGTTGCTGAGTATCTGGAAAGACAGCACACAAATGTTCTCCTTATAGGTAAGAATTTAATGAGATTGTCCTATATATGTTTTTTTCTTAAATTCCTCTTGAATTTCTTTAGATGTAGCTTAAGCTGTAAGTTTACAATGATGGTAGAGGCTGGTAAAATTCATAGAGTACTTGAAGTACCAGATACCTAAATCTTTCACACTCCTGGAAATGCTTCCTGTAGCTAAAAAAAACATGGTAAGCGTAGTTCCAGGCTAAGAGAAACATGTTGTGAATGAGAAAGCTGCTGATAAATTGGCAGGAGAATCACGCTACTTCTTGTTTATGCATTCCTCTTTCCTAACTTATTTTATTGAAGGTCTCCTAGACCTTTTGCTGTACTTTAAGAGGCTGGGGGGGACACACCTACACAAACAACACGGAACATGAAACCTTTCTAAAGGGATGGTTTTATATTCTACATACACACTGTACACTATTTAGTCTCTTTATTAAGAATACATGAAAGAATATACTTATTGTACACATCTTGAGCAGTTTGTTTTCCTAGATTGAATAAAGTAACCACATGGAAAACCAAACTCAATGTTAACCATTAAGCTATTTTTGGATTAGTAATTTAGTTGGGTTTTTTCCTACACACTGCCATTTGAGAAATGTAGTATGGGGAAGACATGTTTCTAGAAGGCACCTGAAGGGTGAAGAATGTATGTTGCATGAGGAGGCAATTTCACACTTTGTGAAAAGATGCATACAGGACAGGAGAGCAGATAGCTGTCCTGGTAGCATAGGGCAGGAAGGGCAGTATGTGCATTGTGGGAGACTGAAGGTCATAGGCATCAAAGTTATAGTAGTAAAAGCTTGTTTTGTGCAGGTTTTATTGTCAAAGTATTATCCTAGTGTAAGTGTACAAGAAACCTTACGTTTTTATAAAGGGAAGTATTGGAAATGTGGATTAATTTCTGTCTGATGCTAGAACACTTGCAAGAAACTGTATTTCTCTGATCTTGAAATACAATTTTGTTTATGTGAAGCTAGCGATACTTTGCTTTCTTATCCAAAGTTTTAGGAATGGCTTAGTGGACAATGTGGTTTCTGTTCTCTTCTGTAGAAGAGAGTGCTACTGATCTGTGCTGTGTGATCTCTAGTCTGGTTCAAGTGATGATGGATTCATACAGCAGAACAAAGTCAGGGTTTCAAAGCCTTATTCAGAAGGAGTGGGTGATTGGAGGACATGGCTTTTTGGATCGTTGTAACCACTTGCATAAAAGTGACAAAGAAGAGGTACCTTTTTTTTATTGCTTTCCTTACTTACTATTTAAAAGTTTACTTGGCATAAGGAGGGATTTAGATGTCCAGAAGTTCCAATCACTCTGAGGATATTTAATTTTATATTCTGTTTTATGGGTTGATGTTTTGTACAGTGTCACTATTTTTGCTGTTTAGAGTTCAGGAAAGTCTTTGTAACTAAAGAGAAAAAATGTAAAATTTCCCATTCAATCTAGGAGTCTTCTGAAAGACATGTATCTCACATCCTTTTAAACTGTGTTAAACGGCAGTAGTGTCCATAGAAATAACTGAAGTGAATTGCCTATTCTTGTCACATCTAGAGTTTGACTTTATACTGTTGCTCTATGTTGCAGTCTCACCTCTCCATTTTTGTTTATATTTTGGGAATAGATCAGATTGCTATACAGAATGGAAATAGTAAGTGTAAACTGACTAGTTCTGATCAAGAATTGCTATAAACTAGTTTTGCTTTGCCAGCTTTAAAAGGCTGCGGAGCAGCAGCTTTCATAGCAAGTTAATGTGTGCAAATTCAGGTTAGAAAGTGTTCGTCTCTTCTGTCAACAATTGGCCAAAGGTAGCTTGGGTTATAGCTCTTCAGAGTTCAGCCAAAGTTATATGCAGTAGTTCTGCAGTGAACCAGATTGCTTTCCTTAAGATTTGTGTTCGGAGACACTAAATAACTATAAAATAAATAGTCTGCATGGTGGAACATATTTTTTTTCCTGAAACTGATGCAATATTTTCTTTATGTAGGCTCCTGTTTTTCTGCTCCTGCTAAATTGTGTTTGGCAGTTGGTACAACAGTATCCTCCAGCATTTGAGTTCACAGAAACTTACTTAACTGTGTTGTCAGACAGCCTCTATGTGCCTATTTTTAGCACTTTCTTCTTCAACTCGCAACATCAAAAAGACACTAATACGGTAAAGGTTTGTTATTTTGTGGATGTAATGTGTTGGAGAACAGGTTTGACCAACAATCAAGGAACACTCAAAAAAATAATTCCCTAGCAGCATGTTTTTCCATACTTATTTGAAGGGTGAATAAGTGCAACTTTGGGTGTAAGGAGTCAAGTTTACAACTTGTTTATGATTTACATAAACATAAGTTTATAATGACAAAAGGAAAATAACTCAGGAATATATTACTTCTAATGTGTGGCTATAGGTTCATGTTTATTGCTCTTCAAGGAAAATTGAGCTCCTTAACCTAAGAGGAATATCCTGCTGTCCTGCAGAATAAGTTATCTACAAAACTCTTGTCTGGTATATTCTGTTGTATTCCAAAATCAACATTTCATGAATGCTGATTTACATTTGGTTCATGCTTTTCTCTAGCCCAAGAAGCTGGAAGCAATGGGGGTATCCTCTGCAAGGCTGCACAGAGACTAAAAAAAAAAGTGAAGAGCACTGTCTTGCATAAAAGTAAAGCGTTGATCACAAAACTTAAACTGGTAGCACTGCATAACTGCAGTTAACTTTTGAAGATTGGAGAGGTTTATTCCACAATCCTAACATGCCCCCTGTGTTTGAAGAATTCAAGTGTCCATCTCCTGCCCAATTTTCAAAGCTTTGTTGTTTTCCTTAGATTATTTAACCTTATTTTCAACTGTGAAAGGCATTCTTAGTGCTAATTGCACTGTTGAAATGAAATACTGTCTGAAGTTATAGAAAATAATATGTAGATAATCTTTGTCTGTGTACTGTCTTGGCATCTAATAATGTTGTTCAGCTATTGAATACATAGAAATCATGAGTGTTGTTGCAATTCTGTGGCCTCTTCTGTGAAAAGCAAATTTCTTAATTTCACCTTGACTTAGTCAGAATTCCTTTCTAGCAGCGTTAATTGTGACCTGTTTGTTTTGGCAGAGTGGTGAAAGCCTCAACACACAAAGCGGTCCTTTCAGATTTCTTACTGTGTGGGACTGGTCTGTGCAGTTTGACCCCAAGGCCCAGGCTTTCCTGAACAACCCTCTTTATGCAGAGAAGCCAAAACCAGATAAAAGTCAACGGAAAACTGCACGATTCAAGGTAAACTATGTGCTGCTGCTATGTGCTTTATATTTTTTTAAAATCATAAAAATATTTTGCACAACTCGTACTTCAAATGTACTCACAGTGGAAGTATTGGCACAAAGTTTTTTTTAATTGACAAATACATGTGCACCTCAGACTCACCTGGATCTTAAGAATACAATTTGAACCCACCTCAGTTATAAATCACTGTTTTGCAGTTACTGTGTATATCCACAAACTTAGGTGGGGTGTTTTTCCTCATGCTTTTGTGCAAGTGTAGTGATAACTCATGGGACTTAACATCCAGGTGAGTTGCACTGAAATGTTTAAAGTGAATTTATTTTGTTTTTCCACGGAGTACCTAACTGAAATACACAACAGGTTCATTAACTGCCTCCCTAATTTTGTCTGAGTGCAACTGGAGTGTGTGTGTGCACTTGGAGGGGGAGGGGGACCAACAACAAAAACTGTCTAGGGTGTGGAGGATTATGGGTGGACCACCTCCATTACTGGAAAGTAGCACAAATTCAGTAAGAAAAGTTTGTTTGGAATAGCCTCTTTTGATTGTAATATCCTCACTGGTTAAATTCTGTTTGATACAAAGTGTTCTCAAGTGAGACGCTGTCAGTATGGTCTACAGGATTAATTGGAGAACTCTTACACATTGCAGGGATGCAATGAGGAACCACTGGATAAAAACTTGCAAGCCAAGTGCTCTTTGATTTGTGTGGCTAGCTTAAACTACATGCAGAATGTATGCCAAGAATTCTCCTTTTTCAAAGAAATGCTTTATTCAGTGTTACTTCATTGCTATAGTTACAGTGCAGGGAAGGTATCTGCAAATACTAAGTATGCTGTGTGAAGTATTTGGCGTATTAGCCATTGAAGAGTAACAGTTTTAGACTATATAGCAAAGTGGCTGTGTTTAAGTGGTTTTGTTGCTTGTGTTTTCTGAATACAAGTTATGTTTTTCTTCCTCTTAATATGTTTTCTAAAGTCCCATCAATATTTATGTCAGTATATTTTTCTTTTCTTTCCTCTTAAAGCATCAGCGGCAACTTTCTTTGCCATTGACGCAAACAAAATCTTCCACGAAGAGAGGATTTTTCAGGGAGGAAACGGATCATTTAATTAAAAACATTCTGGGTAAAAGAATTGGCAAGTTCATAAATTCTTCAGATGAACCTTCTGATAGCTTCAGGGAATTTTATGATAGTTGGTGTAGTAAACCTGTTGACTATCACGGTCTTCTGTTACCTCGCATCGATGGCCCTGAAATCAAAGTCTGGGCACAAAGATATTTACGATGGATTCCTGAAGCGCAGCTTCATGGTGGTGGTACAATAGCCACAGCTGCCAAGATTTTGGACTTGATGGAAGAAGTGCAAAGCTTGCAGGTGAAAATGGATGAAGAACATTGTCAAGCTATTTCTGGAGATGTACATCCTGTTCCACTGCTGAGAAATTCTGCCCGTTTGTCATCCTTGTTTCCATTTGCTTTACTTCAGAGACAGTCTATCAAACCCGCTTTACCTACTAGCACCTGGAAAGACTTGGAAGATGAAGATGACTTGGTCAAGAGGGATGATGAATTTGTTGATCAAAGTGGCGATATGTCATAAAGTGTATATAAATTAAAGTATGCATTGTATGTGGCTAAGCTCTGAGTTGTAAATGTTGTGCTGTATCCTCATATAAGGAACTCACTCAAGCATCTACAGCCTGTTTAATGGGTTTGTGGGGTTAAAAAAAAAAACTTCGTTGGAAAGAACTATTTGCAATGATTAGCTGAGCATATTTTGAACTTCCATTTCACTTTAACAGTACTCATTGCAGAAAAACATTTTTAGCGTAGGTGTAATAAAAATGGAAGTCTAGCCTGAGGTAGCCACATGGCCAGTTCCTTTAAAAAAGAAAAACAAACACCACAAACCCATTATTTTTCTGATGTAAAGGTGGAATATTAAATACATACAGCAGCACTTGCTATCTTAATATAAAACCTCTTCCCCTTATGCTAAGAGTACTAGGATTGGAAGTACTGTGACTAGGAACTTAATACATTTGCATTTCCCCCCATGTAAAATAAACAAGGAAAGGTACAACTAAACGTGCATTCACAAATAAGCTTTCTACAGCTGGGGAATAAACTTCTAGTCACCAGGGGTTTTCTGTCTACTGTGTCATCAACTGAAATCGTGGTGCTTGTCAACCTTACCTTTTCTGACAGTGTTCATCTTTGGCTTGCAGCACTTCACCTTGTGTGGTATTACAGTAGCAGCTTGGCTGCTCTGAGCCTATGCATGCACTCAGCTTAAGGATCAGATGCAAGAGTTTAACTACACGTTTCATGTCTTATTGTGTGGCTGCTGTGCTATATGCCCTTGCTGCCTTGGAATATTAAGCCCCAAATGTTTGCTGTTAAATGTAAGAAATGGCCTGACTCTGACATTCTAATTTGCTATGAGTATTTTTTTTCTCCTTTTATATGAGCGAGACTTTCATTTTGACTTCCCCTTTTATGCCAGTTGCCTTTGAGGCTTTCTGTACCTTGCACTGAGACCCTCCACATAGAAGGGAAGACTTTTTCTGTAATCCTGCAGTGAAGCTGGATTTGGAGTCTGTGGCCACTTGTCATGAGTTGGTGGTACAGCTTATGAATGTGGCGTTCATACCGTATGAACACTTGCATCCTGTTGCTGGATGTTATAACAGTACCTCAGTGAAAAAAGCCATAAAGAAATGCCTGTTGACTTTGATCTACTGTGTGTATGTTTATATCTAAAGTATTTTTACTGCAAATAATTGTCCTTTGTAGAATATTATTTGACTGTCAAATCTATTTTGAGCCCTTAAATTCTAGAATACCCCAAGAATGGATGCAAGTCATAAAATCAGTTACACTGGGAGAGTAGACATTGACTAATTAGTCTATTCTCATACCAATGTAGTTTTCCAGCATGGATTTCTTAGGTAGTGAAGAAACTATTGCTAAAATTGGATCAACTCAGTGTAGTTGGGGATATTAAACTGGATTACTGATCCATCATTTCACACTGAGTTGTTTTAATATGTATAGCAAAAATTTATCAGCAGCCCTGTAAAAATACATTTATTTTAACATACTAAAACTTATTAAAGGGAGAGGGAGAGAACTTAATGCAACTATGCCAAACTGAAGCTTCCCAACTCTTGATTGCCTTAAGTCTTAGTAGTGCGAGGACAATACTTGAGTTTGTAGCATTTTATTTACAAATACACTAGCACTTATGCTTCCTTCTGGGATACATATGATCTTACAGCTGGCACTTGCTAGAATGTCCAGCACATGTCCTTCAGACTTCATTATTGTAGTTCAAGTGACTCATGTATGCAATAATACTTTGCATGTTGAATGAGCAATGCATTTTTATGGTGAAGAAATACCTGTCATTCAAAGGTCATTTCTGTTCAACGGGGATTTTTTTGTTTTAAACACTGCCATTAGAAGAAAATATTAAATAGATTTTTCTATACTTTTGATCAAACTGTTGTAATGTTTCAGTCATGAAGATTACATATTTATATTAAAGAACAGATGTTGGACATCTTATTTGTACATAAGTTATGAGAAGTTTATATAGAAGAGAAACATATATGTGGAATTGAACACGGGAACACTTATAATGTAGAGTGAATACCATTGTTACTGGTTTTCTGCACTGTGGGATTGGAAATGTACTTAATATTTTTACTCCAGGCTTCTGTTTATACCTCCAAGTTTTTACACTGAATGCAAGCTAGAAGCTTTACAGTTTTGGGGTTTTTTTTAATACTGTCATTTCTCTCTAGCGGGCTGTTTGGAGAATGTCAATAAAATATACTTTGATGTATCTGTCCTGAAATGAGAATGTATGTTTAAGGTCATATTTTGCAAATGATGCTTTAAATCATAACGAACTTGACAATCTGCAGTGACAAGGCTTTTCTGGTTATGTACTGGGTTTTTACAGACTGTTATAAGGAGGAAGCTGTGCAGTTTTGACCTGGTTATACTTACTGGAGAGGTGCTGTCGGCTCAGGTAAGAGGAGGGTTCAGCGCCATGTAGTAGGATGACTATGGGAAATTACTAAGGTGGTCTAGAAAGTGCCTGCTGAATGTCAGTGTTTGGGGGTTTATTAAACACTGTTTATTTCGGTCTCAGCAATGTACCTGTCTTCCCCCATTTCAAGGGGGAGCATTGTTCTTACAGTGTTAAACTAAGCAACTTCTTGAAATCGCTACAGCAGGATATTTCTCAAACCAGATGTGTACTGAGCATGAACTGGGAGGTGGTCACAGTGAGCTATAGCGTACAAATTTAAAACTTTTTTTTCCCCCCACAGATTACTAGCTTCTATATAAAAACAGCACTAGCGCAAATCATAGAATAGAATCATAGAATCGTTTAGGTTGGAAAAGACCTTTAAGATCATCCAGTCCAACCATTAACCTACACTACCAAGTCCACACTAAACCAATCAAGGGTAGACTAGACTAAACCATGTCCTGAAGTGCCACATCTACCCGTTTTTTGAACAACCTCCAGGGATGGTGACTCCACCACCTCTCTGGGCAGCCTCTTCCAATGCTTGACTACCCTTTCCGTAAAGAAATTTTTCCTAATATCCAACCTAAAGCTCCCCTGGCGCAGCTTGAGCCCATTTCCTCTTGTCCTATCATTATCTACTTGGGAGAAGAGCCCAACACCCACCTCACTACAACCTCCTTTCAGGCAGTTGTAGAGAGCGATAAGGTCTCCCCTCAGCCTCCTCTTCTCCAGGCTAAACAACCCCAGTTCCCTCAGCTGCTCCTCATAAGGCCTGTGCTCCAGACCCTTCACCAGCTTCGTTGCCCTTCTCTGAACATGCTCCAGCGCCTCAATGTCTTTCTTGTACTGAGGGGCCCAAAACTGGACACAGTATTCCAGGTGCGGCCTCACCAGCGCCGAGTCCAGGGGGACGATCACCTCCCTGCTCCTGCTGGCCGCACCATTCCTGACACAAGCCAGGATGCTGTTGGCCTTCTTGGCCACCTGGGCACACTGCTGGCTCATGTTCAGCCAACTGTCGACCAACACCCCCAGGTCCTTTTCAGCCAGGCAGCTTTCCAGCCACTCTTCCCCAAGCCTGTAGCATTGCATGGGGTTGTTGTGACCCAAGTGCAGGACCCGGCACTTGGCCTGTTGAGCCTCATACAACTGGCCTCAGCCCATCGCTCCAGCCTGTGAAGGTCCCTCTGCAGGGCCTTCCTACCCTTGAGCAGATCAACACTCCCACCCAGTTTGGTGTCATCTGCAAACTTACTGAGGGTGCACTCAATCCCCTCATCCAGATCATTGATAAAGATATTAAACAAGGCTGGCCCCAAATCACGCATTCACAAATCATGCCACTTTGGGTATTTCCTAAAGAGAATGTTACAAGACTGCAACAGATTTGTTCTTGAAGTCTCATACAGTAATGGCTTATGGAGCAGCTGTGAAGTCCCAGGTCACATTGTAACACGAGGTGTGCGTCTGCCTCACCCACATCTTCTGAAGATCGGTGCATGTACTTTGACTGCTTGGCTTTGATGGTAGACTGCGTTCCCTAGTGAAAATGTTCAGCTATTGATGTACACCATGTTGGAATGCTCCAGTTAAAGCTTTTTCCATTCATGCTCAAAGCATGGAAGCATAACTTCTTCATGAGGTAGTAGAATACTTTCTGCTGTAGATGTCTTATGATAGATTTGTTTTGTCACACCAGAGGTTACCTTCATTCTTATCTTTAGCTGGAAACTTCATATCCAGTATTTACTGCCTGGTACTCTCTTGAAAAGAGCTAGGTTTTGCGTAAAACTCTTATTTAGAAATCATGGGATGGACTCCATTTTCTGGGGCAGGGAGGAGCTGGATTACTGAACTCTTTTGAGTCTAAAGAGAGCATTCTATATACAGAATTATAAATACTCTTCCAGTATGCATTTGGGGGGGGGGGGGGGGCAAAACCCTTCATCTCATGGTCTCAGGTCCTTTATCTTGGTTTATAGTGAAGTTAACTTCTGACAAATGCTTGTCAGCATTTGCAGGATGGCAGAACTCTTACCCGGTGGGATAGTAAGAGTTATCTTGGAAAGGAGTGGACACAAAAGGTGAGGATAGCTGATTTTTCAGCTGGAGAAACAATTTTGTGGGGAGGGCACCTCCACGTTGAATACAAAGGGAGTAGAAATAGGCGTTGTTCAGGCTGTGTTAGAAGAACGTGGTAGAGACTACAAACAGTTCCGAGTCCCGGAGAGGCTTGCTTGGGAGGTAGGTTTGACTGCAAAGAGTATCAGCTTTAAACTTGTTATGGAGGCTGAGAAGATGTTAATAGAGGACTGCTAGCATCTTGGCAAGTGTTTGTATGGGTGAGTGATGCTTGATGCTGCCACATTGTGGACTACTGTGAAGCCTTGTCCTCATGTGGAAACCCTATGGAACAGTAAATGCTGTTGCTTGTTTGCAGCATGTTACTCCACTTCTAGCAAGCATGTCGCTTCCCAGGTTTTTATTTCAGCAATCCAGTAAAATGAAATAGGTACTTCCCTTAATGTTATGCCTGGATGCTTAAAGCAGGCAGATAACATATACCTAGGAAGTGCATTTGTTTATTTTGTGAACAGCAGAACTATGAACACTGATTTCTTGTGGTGGTGTCTTGTCTGGCCATACCACAGTTCCCTCAACTTTGTCCCTTCTTCTGGCATTTCCTGCCCTTGCTCATACCATAGCATCTTCAAGTCTTCCCTCCATCCATCTCCTCTCGGTTCTTAAGTCTTGTGCTGCATCAGCAGTTAATGAGTTTGTCATTGCTACTAACTTGCTGGACAAGCCAAATTCAGCATCTCGGCTCCTGGGGGACCAAGTAAATGGACATGACTTGGTGCAGCCAGGCCATATAATCTCCAGACTGTCTGTTGGAATCGAGTAAGTTTCTGTCAAATACAATCAAAATTGTCTACTGGTTTCCAAAGCTTTGGCGCAGGTGGGTGGAGAGGAGACTGATTAGCTGCCCTGTGTGGTTACTAAGGAAATCAGGGTGGGGTGAGATAATGAAAGTAAAGCCCCTGTACCTGCAGCATGGGCATGATTCAAACCTGCAGTTTTCAGGCTGAAAGCAAAACACCTCCCAGACAGGAAAATCTGCTTATTTACAGTTAGATCAGGTATCCCAGTTTTCTCTTAATGCAACATTTTTTTCCTTTATCTTGGCTAATGTCTGGTTTTATGTTCTGAAACGAACTTTTCATTATACCACAGGAGCCAAAATTCAGGCTAGGGAACCGTTGAGTTTCCTGGAAACGAACTGACATTTGTATGGCTTCTGAAAGGTCACTTATAATCCTTATTTTCTTTTTATTCCCATGTGAAGAAAGTTTCCAATTAAGAACAGCTAACACAGCTAGAATGAATGTACAGTTTTGCTAATTAAGAGTGTAAATCTTCAAGTATTTTGTAAATACTAGTAGGAGCTTTGTGGGCTCACTAGCTAGCTCACTTTGCAGTCAGTGGGATTCACTTTTGTGTTTCTACAGGCAATGATTTAAAGTATGTTTATGTATGAATGCAATGACAGAGAAGCAAATTTTATGCAGAGGGTGTAAGTGCTCATTGCTTCATTCATGTCTTGGTGATAACGCAAGAAGATATTTCAACTGTCACTATGACCCCAATTCACAAATCAAAACAGGATGCTCCTTACCAAGCTCCTTAAGTTCCCTACACAGATGAACCCAGTTTGTTTCCTACGAGCCACTTCCGGCATTTTCCAGTTTCCCATCCCAGACTTTTCACTGTAGGGTCACTCTTAAAAAAAAAATCTTTTTGACATGCTTTTCTGATGGCTGTTCGTTTAAGTTTGGAAAAGATTGGTTCTATATCTGCCATCTATACTTAGTTTTTCCTGTTGTGTTCTCCTGAGCTGGTGGGAATATCTGAAAGCCAGAAGTAGTACAGATGACTTAACCCATCTTTTCAAAGTACAAGGTCTCTCACTTCGCTGCCAATATGGAGCATGGCCAGTCTGAAAGCTGTCATATAATTAAAAAAATACAATAAGTAAAATCCTCCTGTGCAGCATTTTTCACAAACGAAAACTGCATCAAAACAAAAGCAGGGTGATAATCCCAAGCCACATTTTCTAATGCAGCACATCTCCTGTAGCTTTCAGTACTTTGCTGTACTGATGCCTGCAGCGGGGAGTCATGAGTGAACAAAGAACGATGGTCTGTTCTCCCAGCAGGGTTTGGGCTTGGGTTATACCTGATGTGGGGCAACCGCAGACAGGTGCCAATGGGTGTGCACTGCCCAGCGGTGCGCTCCCACCACCTTTGCTGTTAGGCTCAGCTGATTTTATGAAAATACATATTTGCTTGTGGATTAGTTTTCTGTCAGATCAGGTTGTTGAGCCAAATCACCCCACAGGGGTGCACAAGGAAGTAACAGGAGCAGATTGTTTGCGGATGCCCTTTTCAATAGGCAACTCCCAGTTAGAGCAGAAGAGGTGAAAGGTGGAACCACAAGTACAGTAAATCTAGCTCTTGAGCTGCCGTGTTGTTGAAAAAGAGATAAATCCTGGGAACCACATCTAATGCGTGGCTAGCTGAAATGCTGTGAATAACATGCACAGCTAACTCCGGCTATTTAACACTTCTGAGAGAAAAAAATAAATAGACAAAGAATTAAAAACCACAACCCAAACCAGCTTTGGTTTGAGGTTGCCTGTAGAAGACTTAAAGGGTGATATAAAGTATAGTTGCATTGGATCTGACCTGTTTGCTACAGTAAGAAAGTAAGGTAAACAAACCCAGTTAACGCAATCTACTGCTATCAAACACACTTTGACACTCTTCAGGTCCGTAGTTCCTTAGGCTGTGCTTTGGTTTGGACTGGCAGAGTTTTTAAATACCATCACGCTGCCTGGGCTGTGATTAAACAGTGATTGAGCACAGCTGTTGAAAGGCAAAAATCATGTTCTGACTTGTAATCTGAAAACAACCATCACTTGGAAAGTGATTTTGGATTCCTGATGCATTCCTGTTTTTCTCTTCTAAGCTTCAGCCACGCATAGCTAAGCTGATTGGTTACTCCTCTCCCACCCACCCCTGCCATCTTTTTAGCATGTTTTACTTATTTACTTCTCATTCTTACTTAGATTTAGTGCAGGTGATGCACTTTGTCCATATGCAGGCCATTATCTGTCTCAGGTGTAGGATGGACCTCTCTCCATTCTGATTGATAGACCATAATTTTCTAGGGATATTTATCCACCTAGTGTCATTCCTAAGGCAGTGGCCCTTTTTCTGATTCAAATTGCAGCTGAATAGCTATCTGGCAGAGATGATGACAAAATGGGCTAGTTATTGAAATGAAATGCAGTAATAGTAAAACCATTACTTAATGTCTTGGTATTAAGTAGAGGCTGCATGAATATGCAAAGTCTCTGGAGTTCTGCAGGTAATAATGGCTGCTGGAAACAGCTGAAATACAATTACCAGGGACTCAGACTCACTTAGGCAGCTGGGAATGACTGAACATAAACGTTTCTTCATAATCTTTGGATCTTACTAAAGTAATAATAGCCCTACTGGTGCTGGCTGCTGACATTGTCTGTAGGCTGGTAGACATCCTTCCCCGTCTTGAAGGTTTTCCCTCTCAGTTGTTAATATATGACCTGCTGCCTACCAGCTCCACCCTCACAAGGCAAATGTCTCTCCAGCTGAAAAGTGCACTCGGGGGGAAAAGTTGACTTACACCTTTGCGTTTGTCAGAGGAGCACTGTATACGGCTGTTACAACCACCAAGAAATTTCTTTTGAAAAGTTATATTGAGTTAGTTAAATAATATCTGAATGTGCCGAACTGGAATTGAAAAGGTAAATTTAATCACAGGACTGAAAAGGAATTCTTTAATGCACTTGAACTCTTTTAAGTGAGGAAACGAGGATTAGCTCTTCTTTCCATGGACATGTGGGGGAAAAGAAACACTGTATTGGGTCTGGCAGGCTGTGCTCCTTTAGCCCATTGAGGCCCACGGGGGAGCAGATAGCCACCTGCAGCCCAGGGAGGAGCCCACGCCGGAGCAGGGGGATGTGCCCGAAGGAGGCTGTGACCCCGTGGGAAGCCCACGCTGGAGCAGGCTCCTGGCAGGGCCTGTGGTCCCGTGGAGTACCCACGCTGGAGCAGTCTTCTTCCAAAGGACTGCACCCCATGGAAGGGACCCAGGCGGGAGCAGTTCGTGAAGAGTCCGTGGGAAGGATTCAGGTTGGAGAAGTTCATGGAGGGTTGTCTCCTGTGGGAGGGACCTCACACTGGAGCAGGGGCAGAGTGTGAGGAGCCCTCCCCTGAGGAGGAAGGAGCGGCAGAGACAAGGTGTGATGGACTGACCCCAACCCCCATTCCCCGTCCCCCTGTGCTGCCTGGGGGAGGAGGCAGAGGAATCAGGAGTGAAGTTGAGCCCGGGAAGAAGGGAGGGGTGGGGGAAGGTGTTTTCAGATATGTTCTTATTTCTTATTATCCTACTCTGATGTTAATTCAGATTTGTTCTTATTTCTCATTATCCTACTCTGATGTTAATTGGCAATGAATTAAATTAATATCCCCAAGTTGAGTCTGTTTTGCCCATGATGGCAATTGGTGAGTGATGTCCCCGTCCTTATCTTGACCCATGAGCCATACAGCCCCATCATATTCTCTGCCCCTCTCCAGTTGACAAGGGGGAGTGACTGAGTGGCTTGGTGGGCACCTGGCAGCCAGCCAACATCAACCCACCACAAACAAATAGTTGCACCCCTGAACAGCATCTGTTTGGCTGTGGGAAATTTTGGAAAGCTTTTATGGTGGGATTTTCAGTTTCTATAGGTATGTCCGAGTTTTAAAGGTGTAGAAAATGTATTTCATGCATCTATATTAGCTTTTGTTCAATTTGTTTAACTACTGATTTGCCAGTAGGTACCACGCAGACAGCTACACTTAGGGGAAGATCTTGCTCAGTTAAAATCACCCACTGATTCATATTTCCCAGGTCTCCTGAATGTCTCCCTGGTTCTGCTGTGAGAAGGTACGTGTTGTATTAATAAGCGAGTAATCTCACTGTGGCTGTCACCAAATCCTCACTGCCGAGCTATGGAAGTCTAAGCAGTCTGTCCCACACTGGGGCAGGCAATAGCTGCGCAACTGCTCGTCAGTAAGCCTGGTGCATCAATTAGATCAGATTTTGAGACCTACTCTATGGCAGTGAGGAGCATGAAATGTATTGCTCTATGGAGAACTGGTAGGAGAAGCATCACAAAAGGGCTTTTGGGTCAGGTGCTGGCTGAAAGCTGTGTTTACAGAAACCGCCTCCAGCTGTTTGATTTATACTGTGCTCAAAGAAGCAGAGCTGTATATTTTTGTAAATAAACCAAACTGCATCAAAGATGCTTTATTCCTAACTGGAGTAACCTATCAGACTCTGAGTTGGCCAACAGCCCAGATCAAGAAAGATCTCTTCCTGCGGAAGGGAAACTGGCAGATGCAGCAGAATTAAGAATCTTGATTGTTTTTTGATTTTTGTCAGCTGTGCTGAAAAGACGTACTAAAAAGTCTACTCTGAAGTAGTTTTATCTAGCTATGTATTTTCAGATTTCAGAATTATTTCTGTTCTACAGTATCTTTCCAATATGTTTTTGCCAATGGAAAGTGGTCAAAGGGCATCTCCTTCCTTAAAGACTTTTGGTCCTCCTGTATATTTGATGCCATATTTCCTGATGTTAATGGCAAAATAAAGTCCCTGCTACTGCCAGCTGGGATACATCTTCATAAAAACTATTTGCTGAAGTTTTCAGTTCAGTTGCAGTAGTATATTTAAGAGTAACGTGGCCTTGTGAAGCACCAGAAATATCTCCTGTCACAAAACAGGATGTTAGAAATATTTAGCACCTGTATTAACCTTATATTAATGATGACTAGCAAACACGTATTCAAACATGACGTTCGTATCTGAGGCCAATTTACAATCTGGGGGTCATGCAGATGTAATGCTTTGGTTTCGGCTGCAGGCTGTTTATGACTGATGGTGAAGTGCCAAGTTGGTTTCCCAGTTCCAGGCTGAGTTTGCAGCTAGGAAAACAGAGCCTATTTTATTTAAAGAAGAGGGAAAGTCCTAAATTTCATTTTTTACAGAGCCGTGTTTCACAGTGGGACCATGCTTCCAGGATAGGGAGTGCTTTCTTTGCTTTGGCATAGTGCCTGGTCCTGCTCTCCTACTGTAAGCAGTGCAAGATCACCCCGCTGGATTTCAGCCACAGGTGCATTTTGACACTTAAGGCCAGTAAAAGCTTAAGCGTCTTCTGCTCATGTGTTTGTTCTGCAGAAGCACAAGAGTCGCATTTGCTGCTCTGTAACTTACACTATGAACAACGAGACTCATTTTAGTTTTGTGAGATTTTTAAATAATTTTTTTTTTTTAAACTTCTCTCTGAAGGACTTACCATGTAGTAAATAGCTATTAAGTGAAATAATTGTTTTATCCTTTGGCAAAGATGGTGCCTCAGTAAACATTAGGGAAAATATTTAGTGAGAAAAGACCATACATACCTAAGTAGGACACCTTGATACAGACAGCTGCCTCATCAGTGTGACATATTCTGTGTTAAATACGGAAAGCTCAGCTGTCATTTGTTGTATCTCAGCGAGAGCAGAAAGCGATTTTTTTTTTTTTTTCTCCAAAGATGACTTATAAACAAGACAGAGGTCTTGGCTTACCATCTACGGAGGTGAAAATACTGATAATGCTGTGCCGCTTCTCTCATTCCCTGCTGCAGCCAAGGGCCTCCCTTGCAGATGCATCCGTGTTGTTCGGAGGTTCCTGGATGTCGTGGTTTAGCCCCAGCCAGCAACTAAGCACCACGCAGCTGCTCGCTCGCTCCCCCTACCCCGATGGGATGGGAGAATCGGAGGAGTAAGAGTGAGAAACACTCCTGGGTTGAGATAAGAACAGCTTAATAATTGAAATAAAGTAAAATAGTAATGATAATAATAACAATATAATAATTATAATAATACTAATATACAAAGCAAGTGATGCACAATGCAATTGCTCACCACCCGCCGACCGATACCCAGACAGTTCCCGAGCAGTGATCGCTGCTTCCCAGCCAACCTCCCCCAGTTTCTATACTGAGCATGACGTCATATGGTATGGAATAGCCCTTTGGTCAGTTTGGATCAACTATTCTGGCTGTGCCCCCTCCCAGTTTCTTGTGCACCTGGCAGTGTGTTATCAGCATTATTCTCATACTAAATCCAAAACACAGCACTATGCCTGCTACTGGGAAGAAAATTAACTCTATCCCAGCTGAAACCAGGACAGTATCCACCCCTTATTCTATACCATCTATGTCATGCACAGGCCCTCCTCTTTCCAAGGTGTTCTAATTAATCACCACCACTTTCCCTGTCTTGATATATACACACAGATATCATTCCCTTAGTCTATGGGCCATCCCTCTAAAATGTCCATTGAGTTCATTTAGTCCATGACTTTGTGTTCCATCTGTCATCACAGTCTTTCAGAGCAGAAGAGGTGGTGTGCGGTGTTGGATTGCTGCATGCTGAAGCCAGTTCTCATTCCACCACAGTTTCATCAAAGTTCATTTTCATTAAGCTGGGAAATTCTTACTGTAACACCATTGATGTGGCATATAGCAACCATAACATACAGTATTACATACCTAACATTAACATACTATATTATTATATTATCGTTATACTATATTATTATATTAACATACAGTTAAGAGATAACATACGGTATTATATAGCAATTAACATCATACAATTCAGTTCATTGACTGTTTTCACCCCAAATCAAATCCCCTTGAGGTACACATTGGACTTCCCCATCCTTTCGCATCACCCACCAGGTGCACCCAGGTCCTTGAAGCAAAAGCAATCCCACAAATGGGTTTGCCTTTGCCAGAGGGGGAAGTCACCCAGACTGTCTTCCCCAGCATATTTTTTATGTGCACTACAGGAACTTTATCCCCTTCTACAGTACGTAAAAGTTTTGATTGGGCAGGGCCTGCTCGATTGGCAGATCCCCTGGTGTGGACTAACCAGGTGGCTTTCGCTGAATGTGTATCCCAATGTTTGAATGTCCCACCACCCATTGCTCTCAGGGGAGTCTTTAACAGTCCATTGCATCGCTCGATTTTCCCAGAGGCTGGTGCATGATAAGGGATGTGATATACCCACTCAATGCCGTGCTCTTTGGCCCAGGTGTCTATGAGGTTGTTTCGGAAATGAGTCCCATTGTCTGACTCGATTCTTTCTGGGGTGCCATGTCACCACAGGACTTGCTTTTCAACACATCAAGGATGGTGTTCTGGGAGGTGGCATGGGGCACGGGATATGTTTCCAGCCATCCGGTGTTTGCTTCCACCATGGCGAGCACATAGCGCTTTCCTTGGCGGGTCTGTGGGCGTGTGATATAATCAATCTGCCAGGCCTCCCCATATTTATATTTCAGCCATCGCCCACCATACCAGAGAGGTTTGAACCGCTTGGCTTGCTTGATTGCAGCACATGTTTCACATCCATGAATAACCTGTGCAATACTGTCCATAGTTAAGTCCACCCCTCGATCACGGGCCCATCTATATGTTGCATCCCTTCCTTGATGGCCTGAGCTGTCATGGGCCCACCAAGCTATAAATAATTCACCCTTATGTTGCCAGTCCAGATCCACCTGAGCCACTTCAATCTTAGCAGCCTGATCCACCTGCTCGTTGTTTTAGTGTTCTTCACTGGCCCGACTCTTGGGTACGTGAGCATCTACATGATGAACTTTTACAACCACGTTCTCTACCTGGGCAGCAATATCTTGCCACAATGCAGCCGCCCAGATGGGTTGGCCTCTGCGCCACCAGTTGCTCTGCTTCCATTGCTGCAACCACCCCCACAGGGCATTTGCCACCATCCATGAGTCAGTACAGAGATAAAGGACTGGCCACTTTTCTCGTTCAGCAATATCTAAAGTCAGCTGGATGACTTCCACCTTTGCAAACTGACTCGACTCCCCTTCTCCTTCAGCAGTTTCTGCAACTTGTTGTATAGGACTCCATACAGCAGCTTTCCACCTCTGATGCTTTCCCACAAGACAACGGGACCCATCAGTGAACAGGGCGTATTGCTTCTCATTTTCTGGCAATTTATTATACAGTGGGGTCTCTTCAGCACATGTCACCTCCTCCTCTGTGATGTTCTAAGGTTTTTGCCTTCTGGCCAGTCCATGATCACTTCCAAGATTCCTGGGTGACTGGGGTTTCCTATTCAAGCCCGTTGTGTGATTAGTGCAACCCACTTACTCCACGTAGCATCAGTTGCATGATGTGTAGAGGGGACCCTACCTCTGAACATCCAGCCCAACACCGGCAGTCGGGGTGCCAGCAGGAGCTGCGCTTCAGTACCAACCACTTCTGAAGCAGCTCGAACCCCTTCATATGCTGCCAATATCTCCTTCTCAGTTGGAGTATAGCGGGCTTCGGATCCTCTGCATCCCCGACTCCAAAACCCTAGGGGTCCACCTCGAGTCTCCCCTGGTGCTTTCTGCCAGAGGCTCCAGGTAGGGCCATTCTCCCCGGCTGTGGTGTAGAGCACATTTTTAATATCCTGCCCTGCCCGGACTGGCCTAAGGGCTACTGCATGAACTATCTCCCATTTAATTTGTTCAAAGGCTTGGCTCAGAGCCCCATTTGAAATCGTTCTTCCGGGTCACTTGACAAAGAGGGCTTACAATCAGACTGTAATTTGGAATATGCATTCTCCAAAAACCCACAACGCCTAACAAAGCTTGTGTTTCCTTTTTGCTAGTTGGTGGGGACATAGCTGTTATTTTGTTGATCGCATCCATTGGGATCTGACAACGTCCGTCTTGCCATTTTATTCTAAAAATTGGATCTCCTGTGCAGGTCCCTTGACCTTACTTTGTTTTATGGCAAAACCGGCCTTCAGAAGGATTTGGACTATTTTCTTCCCCTTCTCAAAAACTTCTCCTGCTGTACTGCCCCACACAATGATGTCATCAATATACTGCAGATGTTCTGGAGCTTCACCCTGTTCCAGTGCTGCATGAATCAGTCCATGGCAAATGATGGGGCTGTGCTTCCACCCCTGGGTCAGTCGATTCCAGGTGTACTGAACACCCCTCCAGGTAAAAGCAAACTGTGGCCTGCACTCTGCTGCCAAAGGGATGGAGAAAAACGCATTAGCGATGTCAACTGTGGCATACCACTTGGCTGCCTTTGACTCCAGTTCGTATTGAAGTTCTAGCATGTCTGGCACGGCAGCACTCAGTGGCAGTGTAACTTCATTCAAGCCACAATAGTCCACTGTTAGTTTCCACTCCCCAGCAGACTTTCACACTGGCCATATGGGACTGTTAAAGGGTGACCAAGTCTTGCTGATCACTCCTTGGCACTCCAGTCGATGAATCAGGTTACGGATGGGAATCAGGGAGTCTCAGTTGGTGCGATATTGCCACCGGTGCACTGTTGTGGTAGCAATTGGCACCTGTTGTTCTTCAACCCTCAGCAATCCCACAATAGAAGGGTCCTCTGAGAGACCGGGCAAGGTGCACAACTGTTTAATTTCCTCCATCTCCAAGGCAGCTATACCAAAAGCCCACCAGTACCCTTTTGGGTCCTTGAAATACCCTCTCCTGAGGTGGTCTATGCCAAGGATGCACGGAGCGTCTGGGCCAGTCACAGGGGGGTGCTTCTGCCACTCATTCCCAGTTAGGGTCACTTCGGCCTCCAATACAATTAGCTGTTGGGATCCCACTGTCACTCCAGAAATACAAATGGGTTCTGCCCCTCCATGGTTTGATGGCATCAGGGTATGCTGTGCACCGGTGTCCACTAGAGCCTTATACTCCTGTGGGTCTGATGTGCCAGGCCATTGAATCCACACAGTCCAGTAAACCCGGTTGTCCCTTTCCTCCACCTGGCTGGAGGCAGGGCCCCTCTAATACTGGTCATAGTCTTTGTTGTTCACTCCTCGTAAATGCGAATCAAAAGTCCCTTGATCAAGATTGGAAATAAAATTAGGCCTCTTACTCTGTCTGGGGAACTGCTCACTGGAAACTGGAGCCGCAATTTTCCTGGGAGAACCGCCTTTTGTAATAGTTTTTCCTTGCAACTCATGCACCTGTGCCTCTAGGGTCAAGGTAGATTTTCCATCCCACTTCCTCTTGTCCTCTCTGTGGTCACGCAGGTAAAACCACAGGGTGCCCCGTGGTGTGTATCCTCTATATCCTCTCTCTTGAGCATAAGGACGCTGACTCCTAATGGCTGAGATACTGGTCCGTGCAGGTGGGGAGTAGGACAGATCCTCTCTGAGTTGTTGGAACTCTCGGCATATTTTTTCAGACAGTTTTCCACAGCCGTGGGGCCTGTAGGGAGGAAGAGATACTTTCTTGGTATTCCTGGAGTCGGCCAGCCACTTCATCCACTGTTGGTGCCTTGTCATCTTTCCAGGTCAGTATTGCCAACGAGTTGGCATACGATGCTGGTGCGCTCTGTACCACCTTCCGCCACATGGGTCGTGTGCACCTGACTGCATCTGGGTCTTTGGGTAACTGCTCATCGTTCAGGTCACTATAAATCACCTCCAGCATGCCTAATTCCCTCAGGTACTGGATACCCTTCTCTACATTGGTCCATTTGCCTGGGCGGTATATATAACATATTCCTTGCAGGGATACCTTTCCTTCACACTTGACAGAAGTTGCCTCCAGAGGCTGAGGACTTTGTGCCCCTTTTCCAATTGCTTTGTCAATGCCCCCTTCCCTAGAAAGGGATCCCAGCTGCTTGGCTTCCTTACCCTCTAAATCCAGGCTACTGGTCCCGTTATCCCAGCATTGGAGCAGCCAGGTGATTATGTGCTCAGCTGGGTAACAACTGAAACCTTTTTGCATATCTCGCAGCTCACTCAGGGATAGGGATTAGGTGGTTACCATCCCATTTATGGGTTCTTCCTCCTCTGGTTCTCGTGATGGCCCTGGTTCATCTTCATCCCTTACTAAACAAGCTGATTTCCTAGTGTATTTTTTCTTCTGTATAGGTGTAACTGATACGGGTGCAGATTGGTTCTCTGGTTTAGCCACGGTGCCTGTCACCAGGGTTGGAGTGGTTGCACGGCCTGTGGCTGTGGCTGGAGTGGCCGCAGTGCCTGTCACTGGGGTTGGAGTAGCCGCAGTGCCCATGGCTGTGGTTTGAGTATCCGCAGTGGTCGTGGCTGTGGTTGGAGTAGCCGCAGTGCCTGGGGCAGGGGTTTGAATAGCTGCAGTGCCTGTAGTGGGGGTTGGAGTAGCTGCAGTGCCTGTAGCGGGGGTTGGAGTAGCCACAGTGCTTGTTGTTTTGTCATCAGATCCAGAGACCTTCTCTTTCTTTTGAGGGTACTGATTAGTGTTGACCATGGCTCCATAGGCATGGGCCAGCCCCCAGCATGTTGCAATGATTTGTGTCTCTCTGGAGTTACCAGGGTGACAACATACTTTTTCCAAATACTTTACTAATTCTTCAGGATTCTGCACTTGTTCAGGGGTGAAGTTCCAGAACACTGGATGTGCCCACTGCCCTAGGTACTTGTACATACTATCCCACACACCCTGCCACTCATAACTATCCAGCCTTGGGGTAGATCTCTGGATGATATTCTTAAATTGCTTACTGACCTTTATCAAAACCGAAACAATATTCCCAAGAAGTATCAGTAGAAGTATCTTAACTGCCCAGGGGTGTTCAAGATACTGAAAAGTTGTTGTAATGAGGGAGGAAACATCATAAAAGAAGGTAGCAAAGGTGCCAGTCTGTATTTCCTCCACAACAAGCCTCTCAGAGTAAGAAGTATAATTGCTAACTCTCTCTATGAGGTAGTACCCGAAGTACAGTAGTGACTTCTGTATGAAACCCAAATACCAAAGAATGCTGAAGGTCAGGGTTTTGATAAGGAGCCTCCCAAGCAAAAGATCATGAATCACTGCAAAGCATAGCACACTGCACAAACCAACAAGCTTTAACGTGTACTGCAAAAAAAAGAACATGGCGCAGATCAGATGAACTAATACCGTGACCAGCAACTGTTAACAGACTTCTTAATACACTCTGGTTAATCTGTTATTATCTCAAACCCTTCGGGCCCCATGTTGGGCGCCAAAAAGGACTGTCATGGTTTAGCCCCAGCCAGCAACTAAGCACCACGCAGCCGCTCGCTCACTCCCCCTACCCCGATGGGATGGGGGAGAGAATCAGAGGAGTAAGAGTGAGAAACACTCCTGGGTTGAGATAAGAACAGTTTAATAATTGAAATAAAGTAAAGTAGCAATGATAATAATAACAATATAATAATTATAATAATAATATACAAAGCAAGTGATGCACAATGCAATTGCTCACCACCCGCCAACCAATACCCAGACAGTTCCCGAGCAGCGATCGCTGTTCCCCGGCCAACCTCCCCCAGTTTCTATACTGAGCATGACGTCATATGGTATGGAATAGCCCTTTGGTCAGTTTGGATCAACTATTCTGGCTGTGCCCCCTCCCAGTTTCTTGTGTACCTGGCAGAGCATGGGAAGCTGAAAAGTCCTTGACTAGCATAAGCAGTACTTAGCCACAACTAAACCATCGATGTGTTATCAACATTCTTCTCCTACTAAATCCAAAACACAGCACTGTGCCTGCTACTAGGAAGAAAATTAACTCTATTCCAGCTGAAACCAGGACACTGGACCATGCCAGGGCCACCTTCTTAGGCTGCAGGATGTATTTCTATTACCAGTCATCAGCTGGGTTTCTCCACTAAGTTTTTGTTTCTAACTTCCATCTTAATTTGCAACTGGCAGTAATTTAGCTGCTAATTCTTTTTTCTCTCTCCTTCCTGGGGAAGTCATTAGACCTTGCATCCTGAAGGTCTAATGCTGGCTTCAGTGACATAACTTATTGCTGTGAGCATCAGACTGCCTCCAGTAGCTGTGGGAGGCAGATTTTTGGGAGGCCCAGAAGGTAGGCTATTTTTTGTAGCTAGTCCTCCAACTGCCTGCATCAGCATGGGAAAGCGATCTGATGGTCACTTGTTAGTCTAAGCGTGAGGCTTTGAGGCAGACAGGTATCAATGTCCTGCCTTGAAGTTACAATTTAGTGGTAGGCGGATTCAAGAGAAAAGCAAATCTTCTGCCCTGTTCAAAGCTAACTTTTGCAACAACTGAGTACCTTAAAAAAAGAAAAGATGATAATGCAAAAGTAAGTGGCCGTCAGCAAGACAGCAGTTCATATAACTGAACTGATCAAGCAATGCAAGCACTTTTTCACACTTTCTTTCCTTTTCCTCCCAGGTATAGAAAAGTATTTGGGGGAACTTTTCTTATGCCAAGTTTTTTGATGCTATTTTTGTCAGGCTCACTGGCTCTCTTATAGCGCTCCTGCATGTCTGGGCATGCAGGGAAATGTACTCAGCTGCTGGTTCACTCTGGAGTCAGTAAGGCATATGCCTAGTAGGTTCCCCTTCCCCATTCCAGGATCCCTAGAAAAAAAGGCATATAATCTTTCCAGCTATACTGTGTAGTTCCGGTGCTGGTTTAGCTCTTTTTGTCTTGAACAGTGAAGCCCCGATTCCCCTCTCTTCTTCCTCAATCTAGTTTTCAGGGAGAAAAAAAACCACTTAAAGGCAGAAACATGAGCATGCTACATGCATACAAGGCTGATTGTAAACTTATTGCTTTATCATGAGTTTTCTGATAGTTCCTTGTTTACTAGTCAGATTTCTGCTCTGTTTGAACCCACTGTGATTGCTACAAATACTAGTATTAAAAAACTGCAGACACTCTGGAATCACACCCTTCTGTGTCTCATGGTTAGATACTGTACATCATCTTTACTTAGTCATGTGCAGGTAGTCTTGTGTTTGGTGCTACACAAGTACATAGCAGGAGTTCCTATATATTTATAGATCATTAATTAACTCCTAAATGCAATCAGTACTTATGAAAATTGACTTATTCAACTGGACAGCAGCAAGTCTTTAAATAACTGGCTAACCTCAGCGACAATATTGTGTTTAACACTCAAATGCTCATCAATCTATATAACGTCCTAAATGGCCTTTGTCCCAGCCATTCAAATTATTACCTTAATTTAAACTAAGAATGTGGTCTGCAGTGTAGATTTAAATAAAAAATTCCTTGCGTATCCCCTATGAAGAGATTACTGTTTGAATAACAGCTCTTTTGCATCAAATATACTAATAAATGTTTGCATGGATAGTAAAGTGTTAGCCAGTGAAATCTCTCTAAAAGCCATCACATAGAAATGATCTAGCAATAATATCATTTTACAATACCGAAGACAGATGTTGTTGCACAGATATAACCCAAAGAAAATCAATCTGCATTTGGCTTGTTTTAAACCTATGAGAAAAATCTTCACAGGACAATATTCTCAAGCTTTCTGCTTTGCAGTCAACAGAGGCACCTGGAATAGAGGTCAAAACAGAAAAAATGGCAGTGCCAGTGGGGTGCTCTGCTGCTGAGTGAGCAGTCTCACTTCTGAACTCCCCCAGTTAAGACCAAGTGCATCCCCTCCAAAAAACATTTCCTGGAATTTTCTCCTTCTGTCATAATCAAATCTATGTTTGGTGTCTAGCAGGTTGTGATGGCAACAACTGTGCAAAGAAGTTCACAGCAAGATGGTGAGACATAGTGCTCTCTCACACTTGACTTGCACAAGATAGTATTCTTCCGTGTTTTGAAAGCCAATGTTAAATGTAACAAACTCATTAGGCTTGCTTCCATCCTGTTTTGATGCTTGAATGAACTGCGGAGAAGCATAACCCAGAGATGTCTGCACATTTAATCTACAAATGTTTATCAATGTTTTTTGCTCCCTGGATAAAAGGTATTATGGAAGGTATTATCATCTGTGCCAAACTTAAAAAACTTCTGGTGTTCACTGTGATCACAACCTCCTGGCTGCCATCAGAAGTACAAACCACACGGCACAAGCAAGGTATGCAACCTCTGCCAGGAGCAGAACAGACATTGCCATCCACTTGGATGATTTCTCGGGAACAAGGTAACTTGAAAATGCAGCTTTATCTCCTTTACAGTAGGCTTTATGGAGGCTCAGAGATGGCTGCTGCCAAGTATTTCTAGATTCTTCTTCCATTTCCCCTGTCCCACCTGCTCACACACCTTTGCTGAGTTGATACAACCACTAGTTCCTGGAATCCTTACTTTTCTCCCCAGCTGACCCCATGGCTCTGTTTGCCTCACATTTACTGTTCTAAAATTACCACTCATTATTTGATTCTCTTTGTGTGGGTCTTTGGTCATAACAAGAGGGTGTAAACCCAGCAAAAGTAATCGACATTTATTCTACACACACTTCTGAATGAACGCAAGTACTCTAATTAGACAACAAGAATACTCTTCTAATCACTATTTATCTTGTAAATTACAACCCCATGGAAACATTTTCTTTGCGCCATCTGGCTTTATGTATTTTTTTAATGAGTTGATGAGTATTTATATACTTTACAAGGAATAGACAGTAAAGCATTTGTTACATTAGGAAGTGAAATAAAGATTTTTCAAAACTGAATTTGTATAAAGTTCACTGCATTAAACATTCTAAATTTTGCCAAAATAGCAGTGACGGTTTTGGTGGAGGCTTCATGGGACTCATTTTACTCAACGAACATCTGTTAAGAAAGCTGCACATTTTTCCCAGTGATGCTGGTTGAACTGGACACCTATGTAGAAATGACAGCACATCTTCATTATAAACAGCACCTCAACTAATACCATTGTCCTTCTGATTTCAGTACTATAATTGTAATATTAAAATAACCAGTACAGATTCTTGCTACTGAACAATATCACTCAGATACAAGGAGGGAGATGCTGTTGCAATACAAAGATTTCAGAAACCAGTAATCATTTGAACTCTGCAGGAGATGAGTAAATGAGAGGATCTGGAAATACTTTAAATAAAGAAAACTTTTTTGAAATGAGCAAATGTGACTAACACCTTTGCGTCTGTGCTTTTGGTCTTCCTAAAATGCCTGTCACTCTGTCTCTAAAAAAACACAACTTATTGGTTTTGTAGACACAAAAATTAAAAGCAGCACTAAATTTTTAACTCAAAGCCCCTTGAAGTTAAATCTTGAAGTGGCTGCATGTGATTTTATATGAGCTAGGTGTTAACAGCTATGACACAGAAAGTAGTAATTCTTCATATTTTTGAGAAGCCTAAAACATCATCCTTAAATCAAAGCTTAAAAAGAGGCTTATTGGAAAAGATATATTGGCAAATTTTGATTTTGTAAGCTGATAATTTAAATGATGTCCAACTATTGGGCATTAAAAGCTGTCAAAGCAAGGGTTTGTTGTATGGACAGAAAGAACCATATCAGTAAGTGCCTTTTACTTAGAAAAATTTGCTGCTAGTCTTGGAAATTTCATTCCTAAAACCAACAAGAAAATCCCAGCTGGTCTGCACTGGCTAGTGAGGGATTTACTTAGTAACCAGAACAACAGTACGCATAAAACAGGTGCAGCTGAAACCAAAAGAGAGAATATTATGTGACCACTGTGTACTAGACACGATTCTTAAGGTCAGCTGATCATTCACTCTAGTTCCTTCCCACTTCCAGCATCACACAGTAGCCCGCTCAGTTCTCTTGTCCCGTACCTCTGAGCTCCTCCTTCTCTCATCACTCTGTACCTTTCAGCATTTGGATTCTTACTGGAAGTGAAAAATCTTGTTCTTGGAGATCGCACTGATACTATTGGATAGAACATATCTCAAGACAGTTTGCTCATTCCGGTTGCTTTCTGGCATTAATGTGTACTCTAGCACTCCAGCAGCATGTTTGTAATCAGCATGGTTTTAAAGATGGTTTGGCTTTAAGAAATTCCTGTCTCCCTTTGCCCCTGGCCTTTGGGTTTCCAGATTTTGTACTCCAGCTCAGCGCTCCTTCAGTAATGATACGGTGCCTATTTGTGAGGTTGCCCTGTCAACAGATCCCTGAAATGACACGGGCTAAACAAGACCTTTTTTTCTGAGTGTTGTTTTTAAGTCACATCCTTACAGGGATTCAGGGCACAGCTCCACCTGACGCTTGTTTTTAGTGGCATAATTGGGAATGGCAAACTTTTACTAGGAGGGAATGGAAGACACAGACAGGAACATATACAAGCTTGGCTGGTGAAACCACGGGATGGTGAAGCTGTACCAGAGTCAGCAGTCGCCTTCTAGAAAACAGCTCCTGTTTTCTTGCTGCCAACTTCATAACATGCACATGTGATTAATCTAATCATCCTTCAAGAGAAAAATCTGCCCAGCAGTGTCTTGTTATGATGCTGTGACAGTAGCACTGGGATTCGTCCACTACATCTTAAGTTTCAGAGCCTGGCACCTCTGTTAGGTTGGGACTGCTACAACTTCGTGATTTGACCAGCTGTATGTCACGCTGGTGACGTTCAAGTTGCAATACATTTCTTGATAGTTAATAGCATGTGACCTCCTGCTTCAGGTGTTAAATACTGCTAGTATTTGCTTGACCTGCTGTCCCAACAGACATTTGCGCTGGGTTTGTCGATCACTTTTTCTGCTGACATCACTGAGGTAAGCCCGGCTCCCATAGCATAAGTAGCCATAAATCATGGCAACTGCAACTAGCACAACACAAAATAAGAGTCTAAGATTCATGCCTTTGCTATTTTCCCTTTTATTTCAACTTCCCAGTGGGCTAGCAACAGTTCAAAAGACCTAGCTACTTTTGAAGTCTATTGCGTCTAGTAAAGACAATGGAGACTCATCAGCAACTGTTACCAGAAATTCTGCCAGACATGGGCTTAAGAATATTAACAAGGATGCCTTACAAGGTCAATTTACTGCAAGCCAAACAAAATTATTGATAGACTACAGCCCGTGCTTTTGCATTATTACTTCTTAACAGAGTGTTTCAAAGATCTAGGACCTCAGCTCTCAGGCTGGATGCCACTGGCATAGGGATGGGGGGAGGAAAGGGAGTCTGTACCCAGTGAGATGCCCCGTGACAACCCAAATGACATGATGCAACGCATTGTGCCAGCCAGTGACAAACCACAGCATCGGGGTTTACAGCCTTTTGAACTCCTGATAAAGCCACATATGGCTCAGAAATATTTTTCAAATACAGCTCGATACTGTAAAACAAATTGCAGGTAAGAAGGTCGTGACACGGTACATTAGGATCTCCTAGGTGGAGATCCAACGAGCCGGGCGGTCCCTGCTAACACACTAACTCGCAGTCTTGTAGAAGGGATCCACAGCAACGAAATCATGTGCGTACTGAAATGTGTTTTCTTCACTATCCTTTTCATTCAAAGTTTGGTTTTGTCTATCACTGTTGCACTGGTGTAAAAGAAAAGAAAATTATTTGGCTCAGAATTGAATTATATGCTTTCCTAATTTGATTCACACTGAGCTTATTTGTTTAGGTTCATTAGATAAAGAATCAGGACTGAAATTAGTAATGAAAAAACATATTTGTTTGAAATCATACCATTCAATTTGTGCAAAAGTGACTGTCAAATATAAGGAACTTCATAGCACACCTCATCCTAATAAAAATGAAATCAATCAACAAAATTAAAAATTCTTATTAACCTACAAGTGATGCTAATTTGATCACTTTTGTAATAAAAAACAGAAAAGTGGGTAAATCAATAATATAATTAGCTACTACTTTCAAAAAGTGATTTTCACAAAACTGAAAATAATTATGAGTCCTTTGAGGCCCTTAAGGAAAGGACCCAAACCAAAAAAGTATAAATCAGGAATTGCTAATGACCATTCAATCAATTAACCCTTAAAATGCAATCAGGACAAAACCCAAACATAGTTAAAATGCCATACTAGTGTAGTGGGAAAGTGAAAATAAATTTAACAGGCTGAACAGTGCATTGTGTTGATAAGAAAGGAGAAGATAATATTGCTTTGTTAATTAAATCTAGGAATTAAAGAAAATGTACGTGATGATGAGAAATTTTTGCCAGCAGAAAGAAACAGGGAATTGAATGTAGGTGCAAGGCAAATTCTAACAACAATATACTAAAGAGAAATGTAATAGTTGTTAACAGTGCTTTAAAAAATGTGTTCGGTAAATAGCTTTGTATTCTGGGGAAATAGGTAAATTTTATCATACCAGACAAATGTGAAATCCTTTCCATTAACAGTGTACTACAAGAGAAATTTAAACAGCAGTAGTAAATCTAGGTAATTTGTATCAGTAAGCCAGGATAACTTGCATACAGGTTTTTAAAATAGTTTTTTGGAACCTCTTTTTGATCTCTAATTATTACTCTCGATAAATCTCGAGAGTTCCAAAGAACAGGAAGAAAGTTAATATAGTGACTATGTTAAAAGAAGGTAAAAGTGATGACCCAGGTTAATGACATGCCTGCCATCTTGATTGTAATCCTCAGCAAAATATCTGAGTGACTCATATAGGACTAAACTAATAATGTTTTGAGTATAATTACTACTCAGAAAAGACATTTCCAGAAAACAGATCTTGTAATGCTATTGTGGTATCTCTTCTTTATGCAAATGTTTATTTGATAAAAATAACAGTGATGTTATAACCTTAAGCTTTGGTTTGGCATTTGACCTGGTACAGCAAAACATTTTAATTTAAAAAAAAAAAAAATTAAAAAAATCAGAATGTCACACAGTAAGTGGACTGTGAGTAATTGGCAGGCTTCAAAACACAGAAGAGGAACGATCAGCAAACACTTCTGTGAATGATTCACATCCTCTGGGGATCAGTTTTGTCTGTCTGCTATTCTTTTTTGTCACTGATCTTGGAGAAGCTATACTGAATTATCACCAAGGCACAATAGCAGATGACGCAAGAATTGGGGGTGTGGGAAACAATGGAGGCTAAAGTCACTTACAGAGTGACTCGGAGCTCCGAGTAGACAGGGTGCACCTTAAAAAAAATCCCATATATATATATATTAAAAAAAATAGTTCTTTTATATGTTTATATAATATTTTATTTGTATCTTAGATACATATCACACATATTTTATGTATTTTATCTAAAATGTATGTCTCTATATAATCTCAGTATGGCCAAATGCAGTATCCTAATTGTGGACTAGAAAGTATAGGCCATCCTTGCATCATAAACACCTTTTTTTCTGCAATAAAATACTCTACTTGGAAACATATATGGGATTTTGCCTCGATAAGCAGTTTTTTGAGTTTCTGGTGTGCCACATGCAGAAGGGCTAAAGGTTTGAAAGATGCTCATCGACAGCAGAGCGGAGGGACGCCCACCTCCTGAGTCTGAAGTCAAGACTGTTGAGAGCTCACCTGAGCTTAGCGAAGGTGTGTATGTATACACATACATAGAGAGAGATCTATTTCGGGGGGGCTGCACTAGCAATCCGACAGGGTCTTGTTGCTGAAAATGAAATTAAGCAGGCTTAAGGTTGTAAAGTAGGCACAGAAAAATCCATTAATTTGAGAGAGTGCAGTGCCCAGCCCCTGGGCACCGGCCGCCCCGCTCCCGGCGCGCTGCCTTAACCGTTCTCCGCAGCCCCCGTAACGGCCACCAACGGCCACCAACGGCCACCAACGGCCACCAACGGCCGGCGCCGCGAGCGCCCCCTGCGGCGGAGGGGCCCCGCCCCCGGCGCCCCAGCCCCGCCCCGCGGGGCCCCGCCCCCCCGCGGCGCCTTCCGGCGCCCCCCGCCCGGCGCTGCCACATCCTCCGCTGACATCAGCCTGCGCCGCCATATTGGAGCAGAAGCCGCCTCCGCCAGCTCGGCCGCCGCAGGGGGGGACGCCGGCCCCCGCTGCCTCCGCCTCCCCCGCCGCGGCCGAGCCTCGCTCCCCATGACTCCCCCCGGCCGGCAGCTGCCCCGGTGCGGATAGGGCGGAGGCGGGAGCGGCTCCCGTCCCTTCTCCTCCCCGCCTCCCGCGCTGTCGCCCAGCCCCTCTCCCCGCCGCGGGCCTCAGCCCTCCCGCCGCCTCCAGCCATGACTTCCCTGACCCAGCGCAGCTCCGGCCTGGTGCAGCGCCGGACCGAGGCCTCCCGCAGCGCCGCCGCCGACAAGGAGCGGGGAGCGGGGGGCGGCCCGGAGGATGAAGGCCGCCGGGACGAGTCCGGCGACGACGAGAAGGGCGACTCCAAAGAAACGCGGCTCACCCTCATGGAGGAGGTGCTGCTCCTGGGCCTCAAGGACCGTGAGGTGCGGCCGGGGCCGTGGCGGCGGGGCTGGGGCGGGCAGAAGTGAGGGGCGCTGGGCAGAGGGTGGTCTGGGAGGCCCGGGGGGGGGGCTGGGAACGGGGTGCCTGAGGGGATACGGGTTATTCGGGGGCTTATAGAAGGCGTTGATAGGGAAGGGCAGCCCAAGTGGTGCTAGGGTGCGGGCGGGATGGGGGCAAGGGCGCTGCTGGGTGAGTGTTGCTGCGGGTTTGGGGCAGAGGCATTGCTGGGGACGGGGACTGTGACGTTGCCGGGGTAGGGACATATGCTGGAACAGGCTTGGTGTTTCGGGTGAGGTGAGGAATGTGCTTGGATTTCGGGGAGGGGGAGCCTGGCACAGAGTTTGTATCGCCCTTTGGATGCGGGGTTCGCAGAGGGACTCTCATATGCGTAGCGTCTCAAGGAAGGCCGGGTAGGGGCAAGACGGTGACCTGGAGATGAGGGCCAAGGCCTCTAGTCAGCGTTGGGGGTTGGCTTGGAGGCCTGGGTAGACCTGCAATATTTATGCTGCTTCCACATTGGCTGTAATGTGGAAGACTTGTCTACTATGTATCTTGTCAGACATAATTCTGTGATACTTATGTGATCATTGGGTGCTTTAGGATGCTTAGCAGCCCTTTCTACTAAGACTTCCCAGACTAATGCATGTGAAAAATGTCTTAAAGTTGGGGGAGATGCATATGACAAAAATGGGCCTTGAGTAGTGAGAAGTGTGTCAAAACAAGGAAATGGCATTATTATATGATTCTCTGTTTCTATTTTTAGTTTACTATTACTTTTACTTTACTATTGGTAGATTGTTTGTAATGATACTGTGAATAAGTCATTGAGGAAGGTGTACTTCTACCCGTGTGTCAGATTTTTGTTTCATTTGAAAGAGGTGATCAACATAAAAAACATGCACACTGCAGAAAAGTCAGTCGTATTGGGGAAATGGTCTAATTTGGTGTGGTGTATGGTGAAGTATAATACACCTTTATTTTAGATGTGAGTTATAATATGGATCTAAATAAGCAACCCGCTTTTTTTTTAATAGCTGCTGATAAGTTATATGTTTTTTGGCAGTGCATTGCATCTAAAATAAATTTGCTAGTTGATAATGAATAGGTTAAAAAGTAGTTTTCCTGGTTAACATTTGTTTTTCAATGCGTGTGGGTATACCTGTGTATATACCTGCTACAATAACGTGTTTCATTTCTCTCTCAGATTGTGTATTTTAGGCCATATTCTTGTAATCTCGTTTTTTCAGATGGACCTTGCCACGGCATCCTGATAAACTCAGTAACATTCACAGTGATGTGTGCTTCCACCTGTTGAAGACTTGTGCGTACGCACATTTCTCTTTCTACGCACCTGAATAGTTGTGGAAGAGTAAGTTAGGTGTGACAAGACAGGTATCTGGCAGGATTGCCTAGGAGGTCTTGCCTTGAGGAAGGTGGGGTGATCTTTCAGCTCTTTCTTTTGTCCCTGGGACTGTGTACTAAATCTGCTAATTTGCAGGCCTTAGGCTGTAAAGATTTCAAGGTGGGAGCATTTTGTCTGCCTGGAAAGAATATATGGTGCAAGTCCTCCTAGTCTATCAAAACTTAATAGTTAACATTGGGCCTAAAAATCCAGCTTTGCATTGGTGTCATCAAAATTACAAATCATCTAACTTTACTAAGTGTACCAGTGGCACACACTGCAAATAATCTGGTATTCCTTTGTATGGAAAAAGGAACTAAGTGGCATGGCTATCCATAACTCCCTTGGGATTTTGCAGTTGAGACATCAGACAAAAAGAATTATAATGTTATCTTTAGGGTGGGGGGCTTATGCAGAAACTGTAGCATACACCATTTCTGAGCTTTGTTAGACATGAATCACTAGGGTTCGTATTTTGTTTTTGAGGCTGCTTATACCCCTGTGTACAAGCTATGCTATGTGAACGGCTTTGTCTTCACATCTTTTTCCTTTTAAAACTGGAAATAAAACTGTAGACTCATTTCCAAAGATTATTTTTTGTTGTTGTTGTTCTCTATTGTTCTAATGATAAGTAAGCAAAACTTACATACTTTACATATCTGGAAATGCTTTTTATTAAGTTTTTATTTCCAGTAGAATTGATTTCCTGTGACATTTGTGTGAGACTGTCTCATGACAGCAAGCAGAGAAAAGCAATATAGGGTCTATAAAGTATAATTGTATAACTACACAGAGTGTGGAGGAAAGGCAAAGGCACATGTGTGAGCTATAAGCTCAATTGAAAGCCAGTAAATTCAAAGCTGATAATGTCCTTACTGTTTATTCCAACAGGATAGAATAATTTACTGTTGAGTTTAAAATAAATAAATAAAAACATACAAAAAAGGAGTCTGGATTAGCCAAAGAACATGTTTCCTTAAAAATAGCTTGTCTTTCGGAAAAGTCACTGATAACTGTGTTGGAAACTTAGCTTTCAGTTTTGGGGGTAATTTTTTTTTCTCATGTTAAATGCTGGTGAATATGTCTTAACACCTTGTAAACTGTATACAAAATGCTTCATATGTAGGGAGCTACCATTTATAATTTTTAAGTTTAGCTGACAGAGCCTTTACTCCTAGGAAAGTTTTTCAGGAAGCTTCAGGCAGTGATGGATTAAGTTCAATGTTTCTAGTAGATTTTTAGTTATTTATGTGAATACTGCTTTCAGGATAGTGTGGGGATTGTAACAACCAAAGCAAAACTTTTGAGTTGTTGCCTGGTTATCACTGCAGTAGGAGTTCAGGGATGGGAATGCCTGGCTGCCCTAAAACAAACGCAGCACACCCCAGTCCCATTCTTAATGCTTGAACACAATTAACTGCATTCACATGTGCTTCCTGGACATGCCCCCCCCCCCCAGTTTGGCCTAATTAAATTATATGTGTACTGGTTGAACCACCAGTGGTTCCTCTTCAATTTCTGTCTTCTGTGTATACGTAACTATTTCCATATTCCAAGGTAAAGATAGGTTATAAGGGATATGTGCTGAAATATGTACGTGCTTGCATAACAGGACAGATGCGGTGCCCTTGGAGGAGCAGGTAATATACTGGAACAAAATACATTAGTAGAATTCTTTAGGGAGCATCACAAGAACACCTACACTTATTTGGAAACACGACTGGGAAAGAGAGTAGTGTTCATCCATTTATAGTGGAGCAATAGCCTATTGCTGTAAGAATAAAAAATATTCACTGAAATAAAATACTTTTCTGTATTAAGTTAAAAATAGTATTGCATTAGGTTATGTCAAAGCCACAGCAAAAGGGAGGTTATTCTGTAGAACTACTGAAGCATCCAAGGTCATCACTCCCAAAAGAAGGGAGTGATAAATACTAAAAGTTAGCTTATTTAAAAACGACAGCTAAGAGATGAGTAAAGGCCAGTTTCTTCATTACAGTTCTTCCAGACATCTTGTAACTCAGTCCCATAGAAAATGGAGAGGTTGCTGGGTGGCCATGCTCTGTAACTGTTGCTCCATTTAAGTTCATTTAAGTTTTTTGTACAGGTAGGATTTTTTTTTTTTCTCTTTCCCTTGTTGGAGTTCTCTGTTGGTACATGTTGGGAATCTGTTTGAATACAGCAATGCACAGAGCTGCTCCTATCCTCTGTACGGTGTGCCGCAACTAAAGAAACTGAAGCAGCTATAGAGACATGGCACCTACTAAGATAAAATATTTATTTGATCTGTGACTAATTCCTTATTTGCTGAAAGGAAACTCATGTAAAGTATGCTGAAATAGTTGTCATGTACTGTGGTCTACTGCAACAGTAAATATTTCTGGTTTTATTTACCCTTTCTTTAGTGAAGACTAAAATATTTGTGAAAGTGAAGTAATGTTAAATCACTTTGTTAGGTACAGAAATTATCTTGGATCTTTGCTACTTGTGTTTGGCCTTCAGAAACTTCATTTACTGCTGAAGATTTAGTGTTGCAGCATAGCTTTTTGTCTAAACAGTTCATGTGAAGGTTATGATAATTTTTTGTTGTGTTGAAATAGGTTATTAGGGAGCTGGTTTGCCTGCTTCAGATGTGCTGTTCTGTGCTGATCACATTAGTGATGAAGTGTAGTTTCTTTATTCTTCTTACAAATACGAGTGTCTGGATTTGTTAACTGAATTTTGTATTTTAATCCTAAAGAGATTTTTCTGAAAGGTGAAATAAGAATTTTGAAAAATGGGTGGCATTTTCCTTGATACTAACATTTGGCTTTGTGAAATTCATATTATGATGCAGAAGTCTGGGTTTTTCTGCCTGTGTAGCAAATGATCCAAGTTTTGAAAAGTCATCTTCATATCTTTTTTTTTACTCTTTTTCCCCACTCCCCCCCCCCGCCCCCCCAATAAAAAAGTTTCAGCAACAGCCTGAATGTCAACTCAAAAGCTCCCCAAGTTTTGCTGGAAAATTTCTGAGACAAATGAGTGAAACATGAAGAGGCATCTACTGGGAATTCACATTTCAGTTGAAGAATGATGTATGAATGTGTTGAAACCTTGACAAAGACGTGCTTTTTCTCCAATGTTCAGGGCCTAATAACAACAAAGTGTGTAATGTCTGTGGTGAGAAATTCTCTTTCATAGCTGTCTACCTTTTTGGTCCTTTTTTTAATCTCATGTCTACACGCAAATCACAGGCTAGGAGAAGATGGGAGCGTGGGAAGAGAAGTACCCCAATTCTGTGTGCTACAGGATGCAGTAAAGTGCCTCTTCACTGTGCTGCTGAGCAAATCCTGCTTTTGGGCTCCTTGGAGGATTTGCTGATTTGGAAGCAGTGTTTTGGATACAAGTTGACTTCATGTGTTGAAATGGTGTTAATATTTCATGGTTCTGCATGCAGCTACTGTGGTTATCCCTGCTCTTATAGCATGACTAATCTGTAATCTATATTATTTATTCATAGATAACTTCGAGTGTATTGCAGTCCTTTCTTTCATGTCAAGCTCTAGTGTAGGGCAAAGACAAAAACATTGTCAAAGCCTTTCTAGTGATGCTTCTCAGTTTTTTCAAAGTGCTCTTAAGAAACAAAGCTGTAACTCTTCTTCCTCTCCCTATAGCAAGCTATTTAAAAAGAAAAAAATGGCATGAAGTATATATAAGAAAATATTGCTGTTAATGGCTAGAAAGGAAGTAATCATGGAACTGAAAACTAACATTTTATATTAAACAAAAAGTGTTACTATTTGAGGTGTTCTTTGATCCTAAAGCAGTTCAACTACCGCAGCATTTGCCTGAATTAGTTAAGCTATGTGTAATGGGCCTTCTTTGCAAGGCTAAATTGACCAGGGTAAGCGTTGCAGATAGTATATTCAAGAATGATTTTCTTACAGAGCAAATAATTACTGCAGCACATACTCACTTCTGTGTTGCATTACTGGGGGAAGAGGAAGCTAGTCTGGAGTAAATGTGAGTCTCTGTTTCCTCTGCATAGACAACATTCTCAATCTGTTTTCTCATAATTTTTCGTAAAGAAAGAAAAAACGTAAGAGTCAACTTACCATGTGCCACTTTTAACTGGGTTTTTCTTGGCTTGCAAACAGGTCTTGGATCAATTTCAGTAATTTATTTTCTTTCAGAAATGTTCATAAAATGTTACTGCAGAATTATTTCACATACACTTTTCAGACATAAAAATTACAAGGTTACACATAAAATAGTGCATGACTGTTCTTTTCCTCTAAGTGGACTGTATGTAAGCCTGGATGAGTAGGAGCACAAAAATGTGTGGTACTAGGACTAAGCTGTTAGTCTGAGTGCACACCAGTACTATGCATGCCAAGTCTTTCCCACCTCCCCCAGTATATCCTATACTAAACTACTGCATTTCAAACCTTTTTTTTCTTTTCTTTTTCCTGTTTATGGTGGACCATTAAGATAATAAAATAGTATGCCTTGTAAGCTAGATCTTTATAATTGGAGAGGTGTTACGCTGATAGCTCTTTTATTATTTGTTGGTGTTACAGGATTTATTCATCATGCTGGGAAATTAGTCTGTTGGGGTTTTTGCATATCTTTCTTTTGCTGATATTCTTTTAAACACTTGTAAGCTGCTTATTGCTATACAATTTCTAGTCATCTGCCTTTATGGTCTTAATAGATAGCATCATGTGGTTGTATTATTTAGAGTCCTTAACTGCCAGGCTAGGTGTCTTTTGTACACAGGCTGTATCATGATGTTTCTGTTAGCCAATCATTCTTCTACAGCGCAGCACACTGCACTTCCATTTTTTACTTCCGTAGACACTTGATTTTACTTTGGCACTTCCACATTCGACAGTCTCTACCATGAGAGAAGCATTCTATACGTATTACGTTGCCATTTCAGTATGTCTTCTGCACTGCACAGTGGAGGAGGCAGGTGTAACGTTTATTGGCTAGGTTGAGGTAAATGCCATAAGGATGTTTGATCTCTACTAATTACTTAGGAAGCGCTAATTACAACTGCTTTGCCTGTGCTGGATATTTAAATGGGACTTCTGCTTTAGCAGCATCTGCAGTCTGTGGCTGAGGCTTTCCGTTTACAGTTAGTACATGTTAAGTACTAAATGGAAGAATCTGTTCCTTCTAATGTGAGAACAGTGCAATGAGTGGAATTTTTTTATCTCGTAATGAAAATGTTGACGTGGCATTATGATAGCCTGTTTCTTGAATATTGTTTGCACCTGGGTAGGTGAAACCAGTGAGAGACCTGTTCAGAAAAGAACAAACTGAAAGGAAACTAGGGGAATTTCAGACAAAGAAGAGAGGAATCCCTATCCCTTACGCACACTTGTTTTTTTTAAACACCCAAAACATGACTCTGGCAATCCATCCACATTAATGACCTGATGCAAATCCCTAAAAATGAAACATTGTACAGCTCCCCAATTTGAAATAATACAGTACTTTACATAGTGTTTTAAATTGTGCCTACTGTAGAAGAAAAGGTAGAAGAAAGGGATAGCTGTTATATTTGGGGGAAGATACAGTATGTTTGTAAGCCTGGAGGAGCAAATTGTAGTATTAATGTAGCCTAGTTAGTCAAAGTTAGTGAAACTTATGCCTATTATTTAGTCAGCCAGTATTAGACTTGCTTTGTCTGTATTAGAAGGTGTTGCAAATACGATTTTTTACATGGCTTTGGTTTAGCAGCAATTTAAGATTTATTAATATTTTTGAGATAGATCACAGAATTAGGTTGTATAATTCTTAACAGCACTTAAGCATCAGCCAATTTAACAGAGTGATTCAAGAGAATTCATTATAATCAAAATAGTGACTTAGTTAAAGATTCGAGAATGGCAAGGGTCACCTGAAATGTACAGCAGGGTTGCACACACAGATGGGGTTTAAATCAAATCACAGAGACAGACAGCTCTAAATCAGATGGTGTGCACACACACAAGACAGTTCTGAATCAAATTGCACACACACACAGAGGTTAATGTGTGATTAAAAATTCCCTTTTTGTGAGTTTCATTAATGTCGGGGGGCTGCACAACAACAGAAGGACATACTCTTAAAGAGAATTGTACTGGACCTGGCTGTGATAATTTTCTTCATAGCAGCCAGTTTTCAGTTTTTGGCCAAAAAGGTATAACACAGCCCTGTCTTACCTGTTACTGAACAGTGTTCACACAGTGTCAAGGCCACCTCTGTTTCTCACTGTGCCCACACACCAGTGAGTAGGTTGGGGTGTGCAAGAGGCTGGGAGGGTGGACAGCCCGGACAGCTGACCCCACAGACCAGAGGGGTATCCTGTGCTATATTGTGTCATGGTCAGCAAGAAAAAGGGAGGGGGTAAAGGGGTGGGTAGGTGGTCATTGCTCAGGGACTGGCTGGGCAGCAGTCTTTTTGTGGGAGGTGGTGAGTGAGTGGTTTACATCACTTAGTTTTGTTTTGTTTTTACGCTTTTGCTCTTCTTTTTCTCTCTCCCCACCCCACTGGGGGAGATTAGGGGAGCGGTTATGTGGGATTGAGCTGCCACCTGGGTCAGCCCACCACTAGGAGACACTAAATGTGTAAGCTTCTGGTTGTCAGATCTAGGCAGGATGCGAGCTGTTTTTCTGATCCTGTTATATTTACTCACTGCCATGGGAAGACTTGTTTTTTTGAGTGAAACACCTAATGTGGAGGACTTAAGCACCAGTTCTAATTAAACATTTCTTTCAAATAAATGTCAGCTTTTATGCTCAGTGACAATAGCTGGTAGTGTAGAAATCAATTTGCTGGTTTTGGAACATATTAGTTACATCTTTATTTTGCACCAAGTATGGATAACAGAGATTGGATCCTGATGGAAGGTGGCTTTGCAAGAGCCATGCAGATATTTGAAGTCATTATCTGCATGTGTATACACTTAATCATCCTGAAAGTTAGGCTTCTAAGTTTGTCTTTTCATTCCTAAATGAACAGTCAGACTATTAAATGTTGATTTGTTCAGGGGTCTCGTAAGGGTTCAGCAGTGTGCACGTGTTGGTTGCCTCCTCTTCAGTAAAGTTTTTTACGATCTTAATTTTAGTGAAGAGGTGTGTCTGTGTAATTTATGCCTGTGTAGTGCTTGAAAAGCTGGGCAATAGCATTTGGCTTTAGTGCTTTCAGTAGTTGACAGTTGCTGTTTGTTATTTATTCCTAAATGCAGTAGCAGGTTAATCAAATACCTGACAAGTTTCTTGTCAACAATAGTCTGCTTTGTAGAATATTATGCTTGCTTTCCTAAAGCATTTCTAGTGTTTGGCTGTCAGAACACTTCAGAGATTTTCCTCACTAACTTACCTTCTGTTCATAACTAGATTACAATTTATGTTCCAGTAAAATGGCTAATGATTTCAGTTGCGTCAAAAGAGGAAATCAAGAGGCACCACAGTTAGACATCAAAGTCCTCACATTGTAGTATTCCAATAATAAACACTTCTGCACTCTGGTTTGCTTTTCTTTCTGAAACAGGTATTAACTTTCAAAAGTTCCGTAGGTCAAGATGTATCATTAGATGTTCCTGCAACCTTCTGGGTTGAGAAGGTGATGGCTTACTTGAAAGGTAAGATTTGCAGCAAAGAGCTAGCTAGGTATAGATTGGCATAGACCCTTAATCTAGTGTGAAGAGGATGAAGAGGGATCTAGTTAATTTTAATTGCAAATGACTTGAAGTTTGGATATTTTCCCTTTGACACATGAGAAAATCCAGAGTATTCGTCTATCAGGTGTCTTGAATATTTTGAATATTCGTAAGTTTTGGGCATATTGTTTTTATCTTTCTATTACTATTTTTGAGGGATGACTGGTAAAAGGGGTGAATGTCTCCTAACATTATTTTGTCTTCAGAAATGCATTTTTATTTTTTCCAATAGATAGAACTGTGTTTCTTTTACTGGATCTGAAATTCCTTTGTACCCACTCGAGCTATCTGAAAAATGAATCTCAGTTTTGGTTATTATATATATTATATGTCTATACAATATATCCAAAGTAGCCTTCTCTGAATGCATTCCTGTCAGGTGAAGCTGGGTCATGTCTTTAACCAAGTATGTTTTAACTTCTAGTGCTTCTAGAGAAGCACTGAAAATGAAACTCTGGCAGACAGTAGATGTGAAAACATTTCTATAAGACAAATGGACGGTTTGTCTTTTTATAATTTTCTAGGTAATCGTAAATTTTGTCGAATCTTATTGCTGTCAAAACTAAAAATGAGTTTTGCATTTCAGGGTTGCTTGTTGTCTGAGCACCTAAACATGAGCACATTCTCAGCTTACTGTCATTCTTGTATTCCAGAATTGTGGAGGCTTTTCTTCTCTCTTGTCTTATAGGTCCATAGGGGAGGGAAGAGATTGAAACTATTATTGAAGAGTTATTTGTAGAAGGCCTGAACTCTGAACATTATATTTTCCACTAAGTCTCAATAGGCTGGGGTAAAACCACACAGTTCCTTGGCAAAGGAAGTTTATTTGGATCTTGCCAGAGAATGCTGCCACAGAAGCTGCATTTGGTTTTGTGTTTTAATCTGTCTGGTATTGTGTAGTACTGTAGTGTCATGGAGTATAAGATTTTCTTGCAGGTAAATAAATCAATAGCTGTTATACTTAACAGATTAACATATGTGTATTGAATATCTATTAGAAAGTAACAGAGAATATCTAGGTCATTAAAGCACATGCATAATTTGACTGTGACAGCTTTTGTTGTGTGAGACTACTGTAAGCTGCAGACTGTGGTTACACTCGTCTTCAGGTAGATTAAATTACAGTAACCTGCACTGGAAAGAAAAGGACAGATCTTTTTGATCCCCTGAAGGTGAAAATGGATCAGTTAATATAATAAGATACCTGTGGTGAGAGCAGCCTAATTTTATCTCGAGGATTCAAATAATTTTGGACAGTCCAACCTGTCTTCGATGAATATTGCAATGAAGCTTTTCCTTTTTCTCCTCTTCCATCATTGTTTTCTATTGTTTGCATTTTCCCCCGGCTTCTTGTAAACATGTTTAGTTGCGCTGGTATTTTTACCAAACCTTTTAGACTTTTAGACTATTATTTAGACTTAGTATTTAGACTTCGAATTGGTTCTCACTGGAGTTTAAGGTGTCTGTCTAAGGTTACTTGAATAGCTGAATCAGAGCTTTATAGAAATCTGTGTAAGGACCTAGTTGAGGAGGGAAGAATGCTGACTGGCTACAGGGCTTCAAATTAACAGAATAAATATAAAGTTAGTTTTCCTAGTATTGACCAGATTTTCTTTGTCATTGAGACTTTGGAAAAGTTTGTGCGTGGTTTTTTTTTTGTGTGTGTTCATTTTTACAAGACCCATTTGCGTATTTTTATGTTGAGAAGCTTCTTACAACAATATGGTGGGAAAAAAAAAACTTAGATAACTTTTTTACAGTGTATCTTATTTCTAATATAAGAATTACCTGCTCTGGAAAAGGATGTGGTTGAAATTTTTACGTTTGACTGAAAAAGTCAGGCATCAGATTTGTTGGACAAATTATAAAATATGCTCAATATGAAATTCAGTATATATAGCATCAATCTTGCTGACTTCCACCACCTCCAAGAGATTCAGAAATTGTATTAGTTCTTCTTTATAGAATGATGATGTTCCTAAATAAAATACTAACTTTTAAGAGTGTTTGATATCTAAAGAATCCATAAACTTGTAACAGTAACTCAGTTACTGTCTCGGTTACTGACTGTGATCTTCCTCAGATGTCTGCTTATAGTTACATTATCACAAAGAAGAGATTTGCTTACTTGCAACAAGAGCAGGCAAGCAATTTTACTTTCAGCTAAAAGGATAGGAACCACAGAATCATGTAAAGTTGTCAGAAGCTGATGTTCACTTACTATTCTTTGTCCTCTCCTATCGCTGTGTCCTGGTATTTCCATTTAATTGTATGACTTTACATGAGTATCCAAGAGGACGTAGTGTTTCTGTTGTAGAAGAATACTGGTGATAGATACATTTGGAATTCCTAAAATGAAGCCTTTGGGTCAACAGAAAGGATTGAAATTCTATGCTAAAACATAATTTATAATAAACCAGGTACTTTCATTATCCTTTCTGTATACATACTGTCTCTATTTTGGATTTGGGCCCACCTTTAAGGAGATGTGTTGTAGAAGTTCTTCAGGTGATTCCAGCCGCTTTCAGAAAATCTGCTTTCACTAAAATCAAAATACATAAAAACTGTCATCCACAGTCATACCTGTGAAGCAGATTAAAGTTGCAAAGTTGCTTGCAACAGATTCTAATGTTGGAGATAGGATGCAAGGGGAAGGAAACAGCCATCCTTGACATGAAAACTGTGGCAGATGAAAATTCCTATTAACTTTTAATCTGCTGCAGTGCACCTGGGCAGTGTATGCTGTTGCTCCTTTTCCCTCTGCCCTCCCCAGCTGTCTTTCTGTAGATCCCAAAATTACTACTTCAGAGAGGAACTCCTTGACTAAAAAAGAGTTCTGTCACAATTGTGATTAAGTCCATTATGAACTACAACTCGCCACAGCCCCGTATTTCAAGATAAATTGTCTGCATGTCTTTTGCAGTAGGTTTCGAATGAGTGACAGACGATGATTTTGGATTATTATGTTCTGTCTGTGCTTTGTGCTGGCTAATAATAGGCTAGTAGGCACCTCTGAAAGAACTTGCTATTGCTTCAGAGAATCAGAAAGGGATACTATTGCTGTCTTGTCAGATTTAGATAATATAACTTCAGATTTATGATGATCAGGGTAATCATTGCTGAGGTCCAAAATGGGGAGCTGAGGGTAGTGATGAATATAGTGCATGATACCGTAAGCATTAAGCATTTTACATTTTCTGAGCAGACTGTGCTCATGAATGGCTTCAGTACTGGTAGCCCAGTAATATATGATTTTTTTTTATTTTTTTGAGCTCTTTATTCCAAAGACTAAGTGAATAGTTCTAGCTGTAACTATTCAGGTTGTGAAAACTGTTCAGGTTTTGAAAGCAGTTTGTCCATTGAAGCGTGGGTTGTCACTGAAGGGGATGCTCTTGCCTTTTGCTGTCTGTCCCAACCGTGTTCCTTCCCTTTCATGTGCTGTCTCTGGAATTTGTTCACCAGCTCAGTGAATCAGATGAGGAGACTGACCATTAGCTTTCAGACAGACCACTTTCTCATCTAGCTGACTACACAAATGCTACTGTGGGCTTGAGAGGGAGCAGCGATGCGTTTTGGTGGGGTGAAAAAAAATAGATACTTTGCCTTCAGCAGCAGTTCAGGCTTTGTTGGACTGCATGCTTGGGTTTAGCCCTCAAATGGCTAAAAATGAAGACATGGGGGAGCATGTACCTTCTCTAGTTACATGGTTTTGTGCAAGGGTAATAATGAGATGCTGTGACACTGATTTGAAGGGTCAAACTGAAATGAATCTCTTGAAGGAAAAAAAATAATTGAAGTGGTGTGCAGAAAGTAGTGGTTTGAAAGAGATGCTTGTGCTGGGAAAGTGATTAAACACTGGGATGTCATTTTGACCTCAGTTTTTTTTCCTGCTTTTTTCCTCCTGATGTTTCTCTCTGCCACTTTAAGTACCTCTAAGAAAAGATATGTGAATTTATCTATCTACAAAACATGAGTCTCTTTCTCAGTACTGAGATAACTACTTAAAGTGAGCATGCAGATATAGTCTTCCTTCGTGACACATGCTGTGTAAATGCTAGAAGTAGGCAGGCTCTTCGCTAGTTGTGCTATGCAACATGAAAATCAGCCCCACACATACTTTGTACTAGCAGACTGCTGAATTTGCTTTGTCCAATCCTACAAATTACCTAAACTGACTTTCAAACATTTTTTTCCAAGTTCCACATTTGCTTTACTTAGTTCCATCTCAGGCAATACATCTGTTGACAACTGTTTCTTCTTATTCTCATCCTAATAGTAGAACTGAACCTTGTATGTTTTACAGGTCTCCAAACTGTATTTTTATTATGCTGGCATGTAAACTTGGTGAGGGTGACTAATTGCCCTCAGTAACTTCCCATGATGCCAGCAAGCACAGAATGTTTTCCAGTATGTTTGTCATCTGTGATTTCTGAGAACATACCATAAAAATAGTCTGCTGCATATTGGAAAGAATAGATGGCAAGGAAGAAACCCTTGTTTGGGAAAGCTAGATGCTTGTTTGTGTATAAACAAAACAATAGTTTTATGTCTCGGAGCTTATATATTACTACCGCCAACACAGTATTTGAATGCCATCCATGCAGAAGTAATAAAAGTAATAGCAAACTCCTGTGGAGTTTGGGAAATCTTAATTTTTTTATCTTTCAGCATCCAAGTAGAGCTGGTTGAAATTTTTTCCTCTGAAATGTTCTTCTAATGGAAAACAGCCTACCTGTAAATTCAGAATTTACTGTTTGCTAAAGTGAAAGCTTTCTTCAACCTAGATTGTGCCTCATAGCTGAGAAACCCTGAAGCTAGGGGTTTCATGTCATCTTGATAGACTGTCAGATATATTGCTTCAGAGTTAGGGCATGCAAGCTCCTCAGCAGATGTATGTAGTTGTTGTTTATCTTGGCTTTCTGTTACTTTCCAAGGTGGCCAGCTCCTCTTCGGATGGGGGTACCATGGCTGGAAAGGGTTAAAACGACATTTTATTTCTGCTGTCTCTATGTGAAATTTCAGAGATTGCATTCTTTACTAAACTTTGAAGTCTTTTTGTTTGTGTCTTTCACAGAAGAAGAATTTGGAATTTCCTGAGAACAGGAATTCAGGGGTTTGTGTAGCTCTTTTAATTTTTTGGTTTATTTCAGTTTGGTTACCATAGGTCTTTTGTTTTTAAGTAGAGGGTGCTAGGTGAGGGTTTACAGAGTACTATGGAGTCTAAATGTAAAAAGAAAAGGCTTTTAGTAAGAGATGTATAGACTGGGCAGTGTTAGATGCATTATCCCAGGGAAGCTCTGCTGTTGTGGTTCTTCATAAATGTAAATTGAGTCAGTCAGGGCTGAAACTTTGACATAACACTGACCTCTAATACTGAGTATAGGTCTGTGAGGATCGGAGGATGGGCCTGAGAGGCCTGTTAATTGCTAGCGTGAAGAAATATTTTATTTTTTGGTGAGTAGGCTGTTATCTTCACAATTCTCTTCAGACTATTATATGGCTTTATGGTGCTTTTTTAAATGACATAAAGCTGATTTGTATTTGCCATGGCTCTGTGGTCTGCAAAGTAATCTTGAGACTCACTGGCTTAGATAATGCATTGGCAGCTACAGTCTATGTTGTGCTGTACAGTGTTCTGTAAACAGGTGGCCTTGACAAAGTAAGTTAAACACATGATTTTTGTTTATTATTATATGTGTATCTTGAAGCCTCAGGGTTGGAACTCAGCAAGTGCTTCTTTTCCTTTCTTTTGAATCTGAGAGATTTTCATGGATTTTTCACTCTTCCCTGCTCTTTTGTGGCCTGTGACAGGTATAGTGGAACTGCTGCTATCTTACTCTGAGGTAACTGAAGAATTGAAGAGAGAATGTATATTTCTCTGATGGGAAGAGATTTTTAGTAACTCTTAAATATAAAACAAAGTATTCTAAGTAAAAGTTTACCTGATCTCTAGTGAGTCTTTTGTACTCAATTTTATGAAGGAAGGTTTTTTTTTTAACTTCACTCTGTAATCTGTTAAAGATAATTTCTGCTTCAGTGTTTTGAGGTAATGTCTATAAATGTAAAAGGACATCTGCAATTTAATTGTATTTTTTGCACTGCTACTGCTGGGTGGCTTTAATTTGCACTTTGGAAACAGGAAATACTGATGGTTTTTTGGGTAGAGTCTTTTTGTTTGTTTCTTTCTTTTTTTAAAAAGAGCTAGCCTGACAATTACCTGGAAGCTGAGTAGAGCAATGTAAGAGGTAACTGAATGACTGCTCTGCAGAGGTTGGCTGTTTTGTCCTTAAGTGAAATGTTTTAGGAGTTTCACGCAAGTTCTCAAAAGCAGCATTGACTGTGTAAAAATCGCTAACATACTTGGCACTGATCTTTGCCAAATACCTTCAGGCGGTCTGGTCATGCTAGAATCTTCTCGTTCTGATTTTTTACATACTTAGTAAACTATAGTGGTCATTACTACATTGCCTTTTTTGATCAGAGATGGAGAAAGTGTTGTCTTATCTGTCTTTTTTAAAAAACAGTTTTTCCAAATAATCTTTGAATTACAACATCTCTTGAGTAACTTAACAGATTTTAAATATCCAGAAATTTAAATTTTGAGTCTCTTGAAAAATTGGGAATCAATGTGTTCTGTAGAAGTGTTCTTTAATACTTCTGCAGCAGCTCTTATTCTGTAATGCTTAGTACAGAGTGGTTCAACAAAATATTTGAATAGCCACCAAATTCAGAATACTAGGATGTTGTCAGAGCTAATATGTATGTGTTTTCTGTCTGTATAGTTTGCCCATCTAGCTATGGCTTTATTATAGCATAAACACATGATCCCATTAGGTTTTTCACAGCTGGGGTGATAATGTTTGAGCTGCTGAATGACATTATTTCTTTGTCTGTGCAGGAGTTCTCATAATTTCTAGCAGTCCTTATAAATGCTTTTTTGCAAGTCCTAGGACCCTATTGCATTTTAAGTATAGCTTTGTGAAGTTTGAGAATCGGGGATCTTGGAGGCAAATTGGGAAAGGATGTTGTTAGGGAATAATGTGAATTAAAGTTTTAAGGGACATTGGTAGGATGTTTCCACTGAGGGTCTCTTCCTTGTCCCTTCCTTCCCTGCAGGGCATACATGTGAACCCTGCCTTCTGTTGCACTCTGCATGCCAGCATCTGTATCAGACTGAGTCCTAGTATATGTTTACACTGTTTTGTATGCAGATCTGAGCTGGGGTATTTCTACAGTAAGTAGTAAGAAGCTGCGAGAGCTTGTGCTTTGCTCAGCAAAGCTAGACCCAGTGTATTGGTAAGAATCACTTGTTTGTACACCTGCTAATATAATCGTGTGGCTTTGTTACTCTGTTGGACCAGAGGCAAGAGTAAGATGGCTGCTCGTCATACATGGAGTAAATACTTGGCTATCTTGTCTGCACCATCTATGTGAACAGATCTAAGGAAATTCATGAGGGTCACAAATTCATAGAATCATTTAGATTGGAAAAGACCTTTAAGATTATCCAGTCCAACCATTAACCTGACATTATCAAGTCCACCACTAAACCAATTAATGGTAGAGTAGCAATTTCATGTTTTCCGGCTTGGTGGCTGGATTATTTTAATGCAAGGAAAAACTAGGAATCATTAAGGTTGGAAAGGATCTCTAAGATCATCAACCCAACACCTCCAGGGATGGTGACTCCACCACCTCTCTGTTCCAATGCTTGACTACCCTTTCCGTGAAGAAATTTTTCCTAATATCCAATTTAAACTTCCCTTGACGCAGCTTGAGGCCATTTCCTCTTGTTCTATCACTAACTACGTGGGAGAAGAGACCAACACCCACCTCACTACAACCTCCTTTCAGGTAGTTCTAGAGAGCAAGAAGGTCTTCCCTCAGCCTCCTCTTCCCCAGGCTAAACAACCCCAGTTCCCTCAGCCGCTCCTCATAAGACCTGTGCTCCAAACCCTGCACCAGCTTTGTTGCTCTTCTCTGGACATGCTCCAGTAACTCAGTGTCAGATCTTTATAAACCTGGAAGTGAAAAGTTAATGTATTACATGTCACAGCTAGATGAAGTGGGGAAGGGGGCCGCTGTAGGAGAGAGGGTGTCACAGTTTGATGGCGGGGAAGTGTAGCTAAAGAGGCAAGGTACAAGCAGGGAGTGGAAGATAAGGTGGGTTGGGTAACACCGATGCATAGGGCCATTGTTAGGAGATGGACTGTTTAATAAGTGAGAGTTTCAAGAGATTAATGGCTAACTGAACAGGAAGACCTGTGTAAGCTGGGAATTGGGTAAGGGGCATGGGAAGAGGAGAAGGTGAATAAATGCTGCAGGAGGTGGTTGGAAAGAAAGGGTCTAATGAACATGGATTTTTGATAACTTATTCTTTAAGCAGAAAGAAGACCTTGGTCTTAGCTCTGTGCTTTGTCGTTCCTGAGGTGGAAAGTCTGAGCTTTCTAAGTTAATATGGTAACAAGTTTCTGTTACAAACTTTACTCTCATTTCCCTTTATGCTTGTCTAGCAAAACTGCTTTTTACCTGAAAATTTTTAGGTCAGCTCTGACAAAAAATGCTTTTGTGCTGTGTTTGTGTGAATAAACATGACAGTTGTAAACATTCTTTCGATCTTTGAATCAACATAGATTTAAAATTTTGTCTTGCGAGCTATTCATAGCTTAAAGTGCTATTCTAATGTGATTGCTGTCAGATAAAAATAATTCCCTGCCTTGTACGATTTTTTTTTCTCCTGCTGCTTAGCAACTTTAATGAAATAAGTATTTCATTGAGTCAGGATGTTTATGAAATTGTGAAAGACTTGTAGGAAGACAGCTAAAGTTAAAACACCTGGTGGTGTATTTGTGAGAAAACTAGTGCTGTTTATTAAATAGTAGAATGACATGCATCTATAAATAGTGGTCTTTGATCTTCAATGTAAGTGTTTTGAGACTGTTAGGTATTTGGAGTCACAGTGAGAACAGTGTTAAAAGGTCAAATACCTATCTTGTTCCATAACCTGTAGGGAGCAGTGGCCAGGCCATGTCCAGGGAACGGGTGTGCACAGCACGGCGACTCCTCCTCCTCCAGTGTACACTGACTTCAACTGGGTAGGAGCTTCCTAGGCTGTACGTGGCTTACAGATCCATCGCTGTCTGTCAAACTTCATTATCAATCTCCTATGAATTTAACTCATTTTTAAAGGATTTTTTTAACTTTTACCTTCCTGTAAAAACATTGGAATAGAAATATAGAAACGAAGTTGGCCTTTGACTTTTCTAACCTGTGATTTAGTTTCATTTACCACCTTTTAGTCCTTGTCTGTGGAAAAAGAAAAAAATAATTGTTTCCTGTGTGAATAGTACATTATTCTATATTGTTATTCTTCCTCTCTGTACCCCTTTTACTCCTCTTTTCTTTGCTGTCCATCTGTAGCCTCTTTAATAGGCAGTAGTTCCATAATGCTGAGCATTATTGTTTCTCTCTTGTGCACCTTTTTCTAGCATGAATAAGCTGTTTTTAATGTTGAAGATAAATGTCTGCTTCTACTCATTCAGTTACACCAGGAAGTTGGAGTTAATTTAAAGGATGATTTATTTAGACTGTTGAGTGCTAAACTGACCTTCTATGAAGGTTCCTTTGGTTGTCTGAGGTCTTTGCAGTAAGTGCCAAAAAGAATCAGTCCATCTGCCTGAACTATCTGGAAAGATCAGTTTAATGGATTGAAGAATGTTTGGGATGACACTGACTGTTCTAAAATATCTCCTTCCTCACTGTGTTAATACCAGTATAATCTCCATATATTGAAATATGATGTTCCTCCTTTAGTGGATCACCTGCGAACTCTGGGCTGGGGGAGTGGGGGAAGGTGGTGATGCAGTGTATGTTCTCATGACTTTAATGTCATCTAACTCACTAGAGCAAGCAATTCCATTTATGAAGAATATAATCTCTTTGAGCTGCCTTTCAGGATCACTTGATTAAAAAATGTTGGATGGTTGTGCAGTCTCCATTCTTGGAGGTTTCCAAGACTTGGCTGTATAGAAGCCCGAGCAACTTGATCTGACTTCATAGCGGAACCTGCTTTCAGCAGGAGGTTAGACTAGAGATCTCCTGTGGTCCCTTCCAACCTATATTATCCTGTGATCCTTTGTTTCTCTGCAACCCACAGCTTGTGGCCATTGTTGTGGTTTAGCCCCAGCCAGCAGCTCAGCACCACGCAGCTGCTCACTCACTCCCCCTACCCTGATGGGATGGGGGATAGAATTGGAGGAGTAAGAGTGAGAAACACTCCTGGGTTGAGATAAGAACAGTTTAATAATTGAAATAAAGTAAAATAGTAGTAATAATGATAATAATAATAACAATATACAAACTTGAAAGGGAGTGCCTTCTTTTTCTTCTTGTTTCCAGCACTTTTCTCTGAAGTATTGCAAAGTAGATATTTTTAGAGATGCATCACTAGAGGAGTTTTGGAAGGTCTTTCTGGATCATACCAAGTATTTCTGCAGTCATTTTTCAAAAGACAAAATATTTCTCAGAATGATTTTGTTTTGTCTTAGATACTTAAAAAATATGCAAGAACTGTTGGCTAACCTGTAAGTAAAATAGAATCCTTTCTATAGAATTTTTTTTTGTTGTAATTGTTGAGCAATGGAGTACAAAAGTCAATACATGTATTTCTAGATATTGAGTGAATGTATTGGGTCAAATATTCTGTTCTGCCACTTAAGCAGACGGCTATCAGTGCAGAAATATGGATGAAGAAGCATGGTCAATGTGGTGTGGTTCATAGAATAAATGTGGTTTGCAGTTTTGCAGTCCATATAAGAACAATAAGCATCAAGCTTTAAAAATCATGCTTTCAAAGGATTTAAATGACAAAATAATAGCTATTTCAAGTATTTGCTTGAAAACTTTTGTCCTTTGGTTTACTATATTCAAGCTGAAAAATCCCTTCTGTGGTTTGTGCTGATTGCCACATTCGTGTTTCCAGTATACTCCATATTTTACTTAATATTGATTTTCAGGTGGTTATTACTTCAGCAGTGCCATATTGTTTATGGGTGTAAAATTGTGTTAACATTTCTCAGGAAACTCAGATAAGCCTGTGTGATGTTGGTAATGCCAAATGCTTCGTGTCTTAATGTAGTAAGTTAATTTTGACTATGTATAAATTACACTTTATATCTTGCAGTTCTTTATCTTGCTGTTGTTTTGTATCACTTCCCTGTGGTTTCCCTGTTCTTCAAAGAGCACAGACTGTGTCAAAACTACTAGGAGATGAGACTGTTTCTCTTTCAAATGTTTTCAGTACAGGAATGGTAGTTGACTAGTGATGCTACTTCAAAAGTGTATGAGGGCAGGAGAACTGCTTAGAGAATGCAGTAAGCCACTTGTATTTGCTTTCAGGTGGAGATGGAGATATCTTACTGTCTTTTCATTCTTCACAGGGTTACACATCATTCTGGAATGATTGCATCTCCTCAGGATTGCGTGGCTGTATGTTAATTGAATTGGCATTGCGAGGGCGTCTTCAGCTAGAGGCATGTGGAATGAGGCGCAAAAGTCTATTAACAAGAAAGGTAGGTGGAGGAGAATGGTCACATTTACTTTTGTGTCATGCTCTAGGCAGTACAGTAGCTATAAATTACAACTGGTTGCAAGAAAAAGAGGTTTTTTCTTTACATGGGGATGGGGATTCTGAGTAGTGACCCAAGTTAGATGCACAGAGTTAGAAGTGTTTAAATGGTGAGCTGAAGCACCTTGGAAAATCTTCTGTACTTGTTCTCTGCTCCTGTTTGTTCTCTTGATGTGTTCCTGCTGCTGTTGGGAACCTTGCACAAACAGTTGGCAGTGGCTGTGGCCAGGGTGCGGTGGCAGCAGTTGCTGCTGAGAGCCCGTAGCACTGGTTGTAATCTGCTAAAGGAGCTGGCTTTTGCAATGTTGGTGACATGTGGGCTGGGGCTGGAAGGAATGGCTAACTGACAGCCTGCCAGGTGTATCCTGCAAGCCACCAGTTTAATTCTGGTATACAGTGTGGCAGTTTGTGCTTGCAATGCACGGGAAGGAAATGACCCTTGTACCTTGGGCCCCTGAGAACACAAAACTATCTGGTTTAAGCATCTGACCTTAAATTTGCTGTACTCACTGATCTTTAAGATGGGTAAATTTTTTTAAGGTCCTTTACTGAATTAGGCTGAAGCTTTGAGGCCTTAGTTTATTACTTTTGCTGGTGGATTTTTCCTTAATACAGAATGTTCAAAGTCACACTGTGTGAAGAATTTTTACTTCATCAGCATTAGAGGGTACTTGTAAAATAAGCTTATTCAAAACATGGTCAAATGTTGTCTATCCACCACAAATAAATTCTCTTTTATGGCACATTTCCCTGTCAATATTACCTTTTGCTAAATTTTTTAAAGGAAAGCTTAGAAATTCCCCAACCTTCTCCTGGCTTCCTCCTCTTCTGAAGAATCAAACCTCTGTTCAGACGAACAACTCCTACTTCTTTTAGCTTCATTTAAGCATATTCAGCATTGATTAGTTTGCACATTTTTTCCTCTAAAGCTTTTGGCTCCTTAGGCATTCAGGAATGTTCTTTAGCAGTTATTGTCATTCTGTGCAAACCTTGTCAGCTCTAGCTACCTGAAATTATAAGTATGGGGCTTTTTTTTAGGAAAATGGAAAAATAACCTGTGCATATCTCCAGTAAAGAATACAAGCCAAAGTATTGTCAGCTCTTGTGGTGGTTTGTTTTGTGGTGTTTTTTTGGTTGGTTGGGATTTTTGGGGGTTGTTTTTGGTTAGATTTTATCATGTGGTTTTGGGGGTGGACAGGTGTGTTTGGTTTCTTCTCTCCGTCTCCCCGTTTTGTTTCAGGAGATCTAAAAGCTACCCAGTATTAAAGGTTGTTTTCTTTCTGCTGTTGTAAGGTAATTGAGATTTCTTTTTGTAGGCAGGAGGGTTCTATGAAAAAGGCTTTAATTTAAAATTCAAATTAAGATTGGTTTCTGTTTAAGTAATTTCTTGCAAATAAAATGCCTAACTGCTGATGTGTATGGGGTTTCTTCTCCCCCTGCACCACCTCTCTCAATTTAGAAATCATTCTCATGGGTGACTTGTGTTGTTTTGTACCTTATTTGAAGTTTTGCATGAACACCAAATTTCAGGCTTGTTTCTGTGTTGGCTAGATTTAACTGACTCAGCTCTACCAAATGTCCTCCTTATCCCCTCCTTATCCCCCTTTTGCAGGCTTTGCTGTCCTTGCACTCAGCTTTTGCTGTGAATTAAATACTGCACTTAGTGAGTAGAATGAGCTGTCTAGTTGCATCCGAGGTTGTGACTCAGTGGCAATACCATTTTCTATAGCTTCTTCCTCTCAGGCTAGCCCTTCTTCCTTGCTCCAGGTCCATCCTTGGATTTTGTGGGAAGGTGTAAAACCTCCTTAAAACTCAAAGCTTTGATTTGTGAGTCTTCAAGCTATGGTCTGAAGGGAGGAGTTTAGGCTTCAGTCACTTTTGCCTGTGTTGCAGCTGAGAACATGTAGTCCTGTCTTTGCGAAGAGGCTTATTGGAGTCTGTCTTGGGTTCTTACTAGCATTTGTGCAGCTTTGTCAGGTAACCCCTCTGGCTGAACACTAATTCACTTCTTTGATCAGTTCGTTTTTTTCTTGAATCACTTTCTTGATCTTGTTGTCAGGTGGGGTACAAGTGAGGCTGCTGGCACAAGCAATAGGTGAGAACAAGAAGAAAGTAGAACTACTACTTTGGGCAGTAGCATGGATTTATAACCAGCTAACTGTGGCCTTGGTCATACAGCTGACTTAAGATTGCTAGTTACAATGATTTCCACTTCAAGCCTTAAATCAGGTGGATCTTTGCTGATAAATTTTTGCAGTTTCTAAGACAGAACTTCAGAATGGATCAAGACGTATTGATTCCATGCTTGAATGCCATAGGGAGACAAATGAGACTGAGAAGCTGGCAGACAAGGACTTGATGGACATTAGTGAAACTTTGAGAGTCAATATGATGTTTTTTATATTGCAACATCCTCATAAATTTGGCTTAAGAGTATGTAATCGTTGCATCATTTTGGAGTTCCATCTACTGGTGTCAATTTTAGAAACAAATAAATGAATGTTGAGGCTTATATATAAATAAAGTAATTTAGTGGTTATTGAAGGTAGAAAATGGTACTCTGTGCTGCCTTACAGCCTCAGAAAGCAAACCAAATCATTAGAGTTCTTGAAGACAAAAGAAATCCCAACAAATCCTTGCTATATTAACTTCAGTATTTTATAGCTGATGATTCTGAGTGATTCATGCATGAGTGAATTTTTTGTATTAAATAATGAAGTTTACTTAATGCAAGAAGTGCTTAGTCTTTAGCATTGTTTAATTGCAAAGCTGCATTGTGGAAAATGCAAATTAAATATTCTGTATAATGGAAATTTTCTCAGCAGTTGGATACAAGGCAAATCCTAGTACCTGATAAATCACTGGAAAATTGCAATAAACAAAGATTTTTTTTTTGTGATAAGGCTAAGGACCATCATCTCTGAAGAACCAGGATCTTAGCTTCTTTCTCTACCTTAGCTCCTCTGTTAAGAGAGAGAGAAAAAAATTCCCCCTTGTAGACACTTAATCTTCTGTGACTATTCCATTCACAAGATCTCCAGCCCACTTGATTTTCAACTCTTCTTGTGCTGTCACGACTCTGAAGAGAGTTAACCAGGAAGGATTCATCAATAAATCCTTCAAGAAAAAGCAGATCCATGAAGGTAGGAGAGCGGTGGCTGGGCTTCCACTGCGGCCTGTCTCCATGTGCTGGGAAGGGGAGGGAAGGAGAAATACCGTGGAAGAGTGAACCAAAATACTTTTGTTTGAAGGAAAGGATAATCAGAAGACCCTCTGCAGTGAATATTCAGTGTAGCAGAGAAGTGAGAAGAAACAGTGCTGTATACTTGGCTGCAGAGAAGGGTAAACTTGGAAACAAAATTGCTGTGCATCGTGGCTTCACAAGAGCTTACAGAGTCCTGAGTTGAATGCGGGAGTCTATGGTCCTTACAGCTCTTTCCTCTAAATGCCTGTATGTTTAGGCTTCTACTGTCGTGGTACATTATATTTAAGCTAACTTCTTGAACTTCTTTGCAGTGGTAGGAAAAGGTATCTTAACCCCAAATAAGCAAGGAAAGCTGTTTTTCTTAAAAAAACACCTTACATATATCCTAGACTTAAAATAATTTTTTTATCTTTTCAGTGAGGTTTGTTTTGTTTGGGTTTTTTTAATAATAAAGCAGGTCAAAAAGATGACTTCACATCTTACCTGTTAAAGTGAGATGGGGAGTAGTAGGTTACCAGCTGCAGCAGGCTGGAGCAATCCAGTGTAACTAAGGTTACTGTGAAACTAATCATATGGGATGCTTCAAAGAAACTAAAATACTGCTAGTATGGCAGTTAAAAGAAGTAAAGATAAACAAGTTGGGTGGTTTTAGGCTAATTATTAAAGGAATACCTGAAAAGTGGCTATTAATAGCCACAAGCTAGCAGCTTAAAAACCCAACTTGAAGTATGCTCCTGTATAATTAAAGAACAGAAACTTCCAAAAATTCAGAATCTTGATATAAAACTGGAAGATATGCACTATTATAAGTGGTTAATAAAGGTTTTGAGTGATGCTGTGGTGCAAGCTTGTAAATCGGAAAGATAAATATGCATTGTTGTGTGTTTAGTTTCAGATAGGAATTGTCTGGATTAAAATGTAGTTGTGTTCTTAAACCCAAATATCTGAGGTTTATGGTTGGAGTGGTCTCTAGATCCCAAAAATGGGACAGTATCTCAAGAGACCATTTAATCCTGATGTAGTAACAGATAATGAGGTTTCTCTGGTTCTTCCCTGGCAGATGTTTAGTCTTAAAATTCTCTGCTGAATGGAATTCAACAGCTCCCTGGGTGTTTAATTTGCCTGTTGAAGTTTTTGACAATACATCCTGCATCTTCCATATTTCCAGAATAAGCTGGTATCTTTTATTTTTCCCAAAGTAGGCACCCTGAACTACTGTTTGATACCCTCTTTGTAAAAATACCTCACATGCTTTCTTTTTAGATCTAAACAAACTTTGTTCTTTTTACCCTGGCATTGTGGACTGGTTCATTCTTGCTGATTTTATTAACAATCATAGTTTCTGTGCTTTATATATACCATCTAAATTGGACATAGTATTACAGCTGTGACCTGTTAGGTGTTCACAAAGATCTCTCCAGCAATTTTCCTTTTCATTTTATCTCATTGAGTTTGCACACATCTCTAGTTTGGGATCATTTTGCCAGTATTGAAGCTGTTACTGTTGCAGCTCATTTCAGTGTCATCTACAGACCCTATGGAAGTGTATTGTACTCCTCTATTGTTTGTAGCAAGGATTATTAGAACTATGGAACAGAATTAAACTTGGGATGTATTTCAGTAGGATGCTTAAAGCTTTTCCAGCACACCTTTCTGACTACGGTGAAGCTTTATGAAAAATAAGAGCTTTCACTTACTTCTTCTCTTGTATATGTGGAATTGTGCTGATGTGTTATTTTTTTCTGTCAGTTGCCTGTATTTTTTTGTCAGTTGCCTGTTATTTTTTTACCTGATGCTTATAAAATGCTAACTTCTAAAACTACTTAAATTGCCAGATTTAGTTGTTATTTTCATAAATAGCTTTGAAACTGTAGTAATCCTTCTTTTTCTAAAGGAAGATAGATTTTTATTGTTGTTATTTTGCTTTTATGGAAACATATTGACTTGGGATAGTTTAATCTGTATGTTTGTGTTTGCTCTTGTTTTTCTAACAAGAAAAAAAATTATTTGTACATGGTTTATATAACTACTTATACTGGTAAACAAGCAGTTACTCAAATACTTAAATTTTATTATGTTACTATGAATGATATTTTTTTGTTGTTCTCCTATGCTCTCTTGAGAGAAGAGCTCAAATAATTGTAGCAGTTATTAAATAACAAACTTAAATGATATTGCATTTATTATGGCATATTACGGGTTTTATTAGTACATACACATTTTGTTTAATATGTGTGTTTTAACTGTTCATGAATGGAACATGGTGTTGCTGGTCAATGTGTTCTTCAGAGCTGTAAAACTTACAGATGTTGTCTTGAACCTATTTTTGTCCATGAATATATAGAAGAAGAAAACCAGTTTTCCTGCTTTTTCAGTTTGTAATTGGTTTCTCAGTTTTACATGGCCTAATTGTTTAACTGCAGTATTTTGAATAAATTGACTTGAAGCAGCAAAATAGACTGCCATCAGAGAGGAATTTAACACTGTAGTATACTTCGGGGAGGAAATGAAGGACCTGGCTGGGTTAGTGGATTATCTTCTTTAAAAAATAAGGTATTAAGCATGTTATTAATAGTATAGTTTTAGTCAATGAAAGTTAATGTAAGTTTTAAATAACCTAAGACTTAACATAGCTTTGTAACTAAAATCCTAGACAGTGGGTTTTTTTTAACAACTAGGTATTTTTTTGAAGTTGCATATTCTTAAAGATGTTTCCTTACTTTTTAAAATTTCCTTGGTTTTGATAACACGTAGATTTTTCTAGTATTTATTGGTGGATGTTTATGGTATATGAATTAAATCAAAATGCTGACTGAGTTTTATTCTGTCCTAGGTGATTTGCAAGTCAGATGCTCCTACAGGGGATGTTCTGCTTGATGAAGCTCTGAAACACATAAAAGAGACCCAGCCTCCTGAAACAGTACAAAATTGGATTGAACTGCTTAGTGGTAAGCCTTGGACATAATGTATTTGCTTTCCCCCCCCAGTAAAGCTAATTATCTGCCATCACTAGAGATTATACTGTAAGGTTTTTGGGGAGAAAGTATGCAAAAAAGTTAATTAGTCTGTCCTCTAGGGTAGTCTCTTGTTGATTGTAGCCTTTAATCAAATGTAAGTAACTTGCTTTTTTGACTTAACTTGGTACAGAAAGGATCTATATGGAAGTGTCAGAGGACATCTCAACTCTGTGGAAGAGGTGCCTTCTGCTGATTTTGAAGTAAATCAGGACTGCGCCCTGGAGTTATAACTGCATTTGTAATTGGAAGTGAGGGTTAGTGGAAATTTGAAGTATAGGTGTATGGATTCAGTATTCAGATCTTTTGATAAAGAAAGGAGATAAGGACTTCACTACTCGGACGTAAAAATTGAGGATGGTTTGGCCATTAATCATAAGAAACACTAAAGAGTCAGAAGTTCTATTTTTCCATTAACTGGAGAAATATAATAAATATTTCCAAGTGTTAGGTACTTCTTGTTCAAAACAAAGTCTTCAAGATGAGTACTTTGCACACAGGTCTTCCTGTAAGCTAGTAAGTTGTTGCCAAAAAAAAAAAAAAAAAAAGAAATGCCAATTAGATTTCATCTTTACAATTGCAGTTAACACTTTTTTCATACAACTTGCCAACAGTTGTATCCTCAGGATGCGTAAATTGAACAGAAATTAACAATGCTGTCTTTTAGCATGTAGTACTTCTATCGTTTTGTTGGGTTTTTTTTCTGTAGCCAGAATACATCACCGGTGTTTGTCTGTTTTTACAAAGTGCATAAAATGTAGCTTCCTTCAAGTAGATCAGACCTGTACTTCAATTGCACAAACAGTGCAGGGGAAAAAAACCCCACTGTTTTGTCAACAGCATAACTCCGGGACGTAGGGGGTAATGAGATTTGAATTTGGCTGTCTAAATTTGTTACTTGGAACAACCGGTAAGTAAGAGTTTCCAAAATGAGCAAAATCTCTCTGCCTTTCTCTGCCTTCTTGTTTTCATTATGTTCTTCCCACCATTTGTCCTGCACCACCTTAAACAGCCTTCCTTGCACATCAGTTCATACGCCTGTCCTTGCCATCCCTCCCCTCTTGCTCCTTGACTGTCAGGCAGAAGGGGGGAAGAGAGGAGAACAAAACAGTCCTTGTCTGCAAGGGGCATGGCTGCTGCATCGCCTTGCAGTTCAGTTCTTGCTCAGGTCTCCTTCACTTTTACAGGCTGCAAAAACAGTTCATTTTTCTTGTCCCAAATACATAATTTGTGCTGACATTTCACCTTCTCTCCCAGTGTAGAGCACATCCAGTTAGTACTGATTCAAAAAATGTCAACTAATGAATGAAGAATGTTGTAGGCTTTCTTTGAGCTAAACTAAGGCTTTCCTGACCATGCTGAGCTTTGGCTCTGGGAAGATAGTTGTCGTCAGTGCTGTGGCTAAGACTTGGATCAAACATTTTTACTTACATATGGTTATTAATTACTAGTTCTTGGATGGCATTAGGATTCATAGAATCATAGAATAGATTCTTTGCATTTCCCATGGTTTAGAGTGCTGCCCTTTGAAGAAAAACATTTTGCTGGTTTGTGTGGGTTGTTTTTTTATAAACTCCTTCAGAATTTTGCTTTAGGACCTGATCCTGGAAAAATAGCTACTCTATCCGTAATTACCAGGTGATGCGAAGAATGCTGCTTGAAGTTAAGTATATGTGAGTTCAAAGCCATCATGGAAATATTTATATGGATGTGTAAGGTGATGTTTGACAGGCTAATGTTGTTTATAAGATAAGTCTTTAAGGGAAGGAAGAGCAGGGAATACAGAAGTTTGGATCAAAATGTCAGGTCTTCCTGTAGATGTATCAAACATCTGTGTTTGGACAGGCAAGTCTCTGTGTAATTGAGGAGATTGGTCACAAGGTGTCACCACAGTACTGATTTTTATTACTGTGTAGCCACTTTACCTAACAAATGTAGAAAAATCTAGGAAGTACCATGTGCCCTGTGAAATGCTGTAAGGAAACTACTTTTTTCTGTGTGTGATAGTTTCATCCATGGTCAAGCTAGGGAATTGCATTCAATGAGGTGTGGGGCCTATAGGGACTTGTGTAGTTTGGGCCTGGGTGGGTTCTCTGCCTTTCACTGTGCAGCTGGTGTCACCTCATTTGTTTACTTAACGTGGCTGTTACTTGGATACAGTGTATGTCACCCTCCATCACAGTGGGAGAAACCTTAAATTCATCTGTGGTTTTTATTATTATTATTGTATGTTAACCAGTGAATTTTTAAAAAGCTTTCTGATACAGAAACAAATTGATACAGAAATTCTCATATCACTTATAGAAAACCCCCATCTGTGTAAGAAATACTTAATGCTGTTTCTCCCCTGGCCTCTTAAAATGTATAGACTCCTTTATATCGGGAGGGGATTTTAATACTTATGATAAATACTTAGGCTGGACCTAAAATTTTTAGCTTGTTAAGTACAAAGGTGGATTTCTCAGTGCTTAACAACTTTAGCTTTATCAGTAGCTGTTGATGCTGATCTTGTGCTTTTTGCATCCCCTCCTCTACACACACAGTCATGCACTCTGAAGAGCCAGATTCTCCTGCCTTAACAAAAAGCATTAGAAATAATTTTTTTAAGAAACATTAAAGCCCCTGCCCAACATGTGCTCCTGTGTACACGCACACCCCCACACTCACACAGTGTGTAGTCACTGTTTCATCTGGTGGGGACAGGAGGAGAGAGAAGAATGAAAACTTGAAGAAATAAAGAAATGCCCAGGGTATGTGTGCATTATGAGCTTGCCGCTGTGGCAGAAAGAAAGGCAATGACACTTCTTCCAGTCTCTGAAATGCTAAAAGGCTGGAAGAGGACAAATACCCAGGACTGGAGGAGATGCTTGTTTTTATTATTAAAAGTAAACTCTTTCTTCATGACTGGTTTGGGCTTTGTGTGTGTGTTTTTTCTTCTGTACAAGACTGCTTATTTTTTGTTTCCTTAATCAAGACATGGCTTAGCTAGCATTTTGTCCAAACTTTAAACAAATGCTGAAGCTCCTCCAAGGAGGCTCTCATGGTCTCTGTCTCTGTGTCTGTGTCTGGGTAGGTCAGAGATCACAGAAATGCTGACATTAGCACAATATCTTAGTGTAATAGTCAGCTATATGAATTTGACAGCTTATTCTGCACCACAGGGGAGGGGGGAAATCACTGTAATAGTATGGCTTAAACTTTGCCTGACTGTTGGGTTTTTTGCTTGCTTTTTTAGGTGAAACATGGAACCCATTGAAGTTGCACTACCAACTACGAAATGTCCGTGAACGGTTAGCTAAAAATCTAGTGGAAAAAGGCGTACTGACAACAGAGAAACAGAACTTCCTTCTTTTTGACATGACTACACACCCCCTCACCAACAACAATATCAAACAGCGCCTAATCAAGAAGGTTCAAGAAGCAGTTCTTGACAAATGGGTGAATGACCCTCACCGCATGGACAAGCGCTTGCTGGCACTCGTTTATTTAGCCCATGCTTCAGATGTTCTGGAGAACGCTTTTGCCCCGCTTTTGGATGAGCAATATGATTTAGCCACAAAGAGAGTGCGGCAGCTTCTGGATTTAGACCCTGAGGTTGAATGTATGAAAGCCAACACGAATGAGGTTCTGTGGGCTGTTGTAGCAGCTTTCACAAAATAACTGTGTTCAGACTGAAGTGTGCTCTCCTCTTTTCATGTAAACCAGTTGTTTCTCTTCTATTGACTATTCATGTTTTCTGTAATTTGTACCTTCTCACATGATGAATCGGCTCTTCTTTAATGGGAATTAAAAGTGGTGTATTCCCTCCTTTTCTGTGTATCTGTATACAGGATTCTGCTGGTACAAGAGACCTTCCTGTTTAAAAACAACAGAAAAACGTTTTACTGCCATATTGGCATTCCATTTCCTATTCAGTTTGAGTTATTTGAAATACTTTGTTTAATCTATTTTTCATCTTATTGTTATTGAAGTGGTTTAACATGGAAAGCACCTCAAGGAGGAAATGTGCATGCAGTTGGACCACTAGTCTCAGCTGCCACAGATGTGTGCATGCATCAATACTTCTGCAGTACAATTCATAACAGATTTAAAAGGGCCTTTTTAAATCACCAAAGCTCCATGTTGAAGTGTCTGTCAGGACATTTTATACACTGATGTTGTTTCAGTTAGATATAACAAAACTACATTAAAGCAGAAATGCCATTAAGCAGCTTTGTCAATAGTTCCTGCAAAATGCCCCATGAATTTTACTTTTCATGCAAGTCTCTTGTGTACTTATATTTTCATTAGAATGATAGCTGAGTCATAAGGCTAGTATAGAAAGGTCCAATTGTTTCATAAGCAAGTTTTGGGATGGGATACATTCCATTATATTGTATATATAGTTCAAATTGTATATTAACAACTGCCCCATCTTAGTATTTTGCAAGATCTTCGTAGTTGTACACCTGGTGCCCCTTTTTTGCTGTCAGCCATTGCTGTTTGATAGAAAGAAAGGCCTCCTGTAAAGACCATGTATGTGAAAGCTGTTTGTTTCCAGTGTCTACAGAGTTTGCCATCCAGGTATTCTCAGTCTATGCATTGCCTTTGGTAATTAGTGTATGGAAAGAGACCACTTTCTATCATTGTTTGTACTTCCTGCCCACCCCTGCCATGGAAGAGGCTCGTGACCAGTACAATTCTTGAGTGCAGTTTTCAATTTTGTACACAAATTAAAGTTTGTCTCTAAAACCTCATAATCTATTTTACACTTTAAAAACAAAAAGTCAGTCCTAGCAGGTGTTGCATGTAAATGATTAGCAAGTAATGACTGCAGTTCAGATGATTAAGATTTCTGTAATGGGATGCTCTGCTATATTTTAATTTTTTATATACAATTATGCTGATTAGCACACTATTGTAAAAAAAAATATAAAACTTTGGCTTTTTAAAATTTATTGCCTCTTTGCCACTGCTTGTTATCTCCCATTGGTTTCACAGTGTAAATATTATGCGTTGAAAAATTAAGCATTGATTTATATTTTTTTTCCTCATAACAATGCAGATTTATAGTGGGGCTTACAGGTGTTTAGAAACTTTTTTGTTAATATTCAGAGCAGGAATACTAGATGGTGTATTAACTGTAGAGTTGAAATTTAAGGGATCCCTTAATCTGTATACAAGCTTTTTACCTACAGTAAATAAACTATGATCTTGAAAGTGCCTGAAACAGAGCAAGCATGTCATTTTTATTTTTTGTTGCTAATTAGAAAGTTTTTATTGCTTAAGTGAAAGCTTTAGTTAATATCCTTCTTATTAGAAAGGGAGAGTTTATATTAAGTAGATCAAACTGACCTAATCAGTGGTGTTGCTCAGATCTGCAGGATTCATGGCTGAGACAGACTGAGTCAGCTTTTGAGTGTGCAGGTGCGCCTGCCATGGTTAGACCTCTTTTATCTTGAGCACAACTCCACAGCCTCATCTGTGACTGGACTTCCAATTTTGCACTTCATTTTCAATCATTTAGATGCTTAAGTAGCTGACTTTAAAATGCAACTTAAATTCATCATACCTATATAACCTTTTTTAAATAAAGGTTTTTAGAATATGGTCCTTAACATTCAATGACACACTGTTCTTTCAGTTCTTAAATGCTGTTTCTTTAGAAAAATGAAATTAAAAGTATATTGTAAGATACTTCAAACTCTGGTTTACAAATAAAAAGACAAACAGTGTTCTGTCAGTTGTAAGGTGCTGTGTTTAAAACTTTGGGAGCTTGGGCATGAACGTTGGACATTTTCCTTTAAACATTTCAAAGTATGATTGCTGTAAATGGAAGAAAAATGAAAGTTGCTGTGTTGCTCTTAGATTTGACAGCTTATGGAATACTTTCTGCACCTGCTAGTATATGCTAACTCACTGCTTTCATTGTCTCTCTCCTATGATCTGTTTTATCATTTTCTGTTGCTCTTTGAGAGGAGAGAGAAGTAATTAGATGGAAAGGTCAGGAAAAATAGTGGAGTGTTCAGGAGCAAGTTAAGTGCACAAAACTTTTAAAATGGCTTTGAAAATCTAAGCTACTTGAAACATGCTTTGGAGTGAAAGTACCTTTCATAATCCCTTTTCTGTCCTCTCATTTTCACTCTGAGTATTTTCCGTGTTCCTGTTGGTTTCATGTTAGGTTGTGGAGGATATTGGGGTTTTGTCAACCTTATGGCCAACATGGTTTAAAAGAAGTCACCCTTTAATCCCCCCCAGAAAGCGGATTTGTGGTTTTTTGGTTTTGTTTCTTTTTTTTTTTTTTTACTTTTTCACATAGAAGATAATTGCCTGCAGTATTTATCAGCTTTATTTTGCTTAAAGAGAGAACCTCTGTCTGTGATGAGGAGAGTTTGTACTGGGTTTATCAACGTCGATATAAGTAATGAAGGTTTTGTGAAGAGCGATGGTGTCTTTTGCTAGACTGCCTGGTATAAGCCTGGATGTGCGGGTGAAACCAATGAGCTTTTGGAGTTGTGAGTTGTATGTTGTGCTTTAAAAAACCTAAAGCCTCACAAGTGCTACCAGACCTTATGTCTAACAAGGAAGGTAAGTTTGATAAGTTAACAGACACTGATTTAGCTAACATCCTTGCCTTCATTGCTACTTCAGGTTATAATAAATTGGTTAAACATGGGAGACTGCTTTGTTCTGCTGAGATTCAGGTACCCTTCTTCCTATTAGCTGCTACTGCAGCTCACAGAGACCTGGAGATCTGGTTTTAAGACAGTTTTGTCTGCTCCGAGTCCTCAGCTCTCAATGGCTGCTTAAAGTGAAGACTCCTATCTATAGCCTGAACTTGAACATGTGCCTCAAGGAAGAATATATATTATTCAGGGACACATTCTTTTAAAACAAACTTTCAAGTTAATGTCAAAAAATGGATCTTGAAAGTTAAATTCCCCAGGCAGTATATATATTCAGTTTTACAGTCCTTGAGATTTACATCCTCTCCTGTGTTTCTAGAGGTGATGTTATAGTGCTCCTATATGGGATGCTAGTGAAACCTGTGTGCCATACATGATGCTTTCGAGGCAAAAGTTGCATAAATTGGCTATAAAAGGCTGGTGATGGAGTGCTCGTGTTCATGCCCATTTCTCCTACAAAGTAAAGATATGTATTAACTAATGTGTTCTCTGTGAACTGGACTGAATCTGTATTGAAACAAAATAAAGCACCCTTTCAAGCTATGAGCTGCATATGGTTACTGTGTATCACATGCATGCAATACCTAAAGGATTTTTTTTCTTTCATTTGCTACGTAATTTCCAGTTTTTCCTGAGGCTCTGGTCTTCACCAGGTTGGGAAACACAACTTTTAAGATTTCTGTCAAAGCCTCAGTTCTGCCTCAACTGGGCTTCAGGTAGTCAAAGCCTGTTATGTCCTAGTTTCCCTTACTGCCCATCTGTCTTTCTATATGGAAAGGGGTTTCCAGCTTCAGAGAAGTACAAATTTCTTGAAAAAGTAAGTCGTTTATTCTGTGGTAATGCTTGATGTAGACAGCAGTTTAATTGGGAAATGAGAAGCTGTCAAGGGCTTTGTAAGTGTCAAATACAAAGTGTGATTTCAGGTGTGTGTAGGAGGTGGCCACCTTGGGCATGAGTGGAGGATCTTTGGATGGGGAAGAAGCACAGTCAGATCTGCTTCCCGTGTTAATCTCTGAATAAGATCTGGTGTTTCCTCCCATTTGGGTCGTGTTTTCTCCTGCCTATAAAGCAGCAGCACGAAGCCTGTGAAAAGCTGATGGTCAGAAATGCCTTCTGACTCAGGAGGAGAAAGAGCTTCTGTAGAACAAGTGAGAAGAAAAGCTGGTTCCTAAGACAGCAGAAAAGAATAGGGATAGAAATGCTGATGAGTAGTAGCCTTTGTGCCTCCAGTATTTATCCACACACACTCCACACACACTTCTGTACTTCCAAACAATTTGCTAGTTTGGCTTTTGTCTCTCTTGACTTTGACCCCTGGTCTTCTCTGTTTCTTCTCTTTTCCCTGTTGCTTGGTGACTTCCTCTTCTGTGCTCATGAATGAGTTGTACTGATTTCCAGCCTTGGATGTTCCCACTCTTGCGTTTTTATTACTAATGTTTTTTTGCTCTCAGTTTTCCTGTCAACTTGAGTTTGACTCCATTACCCTGTCCTCAGAGTTGTTTTCCCCTCTACTTTGATTCCCTGCTGATGCTTCAAGGAACCTCCCCTCCTTCAACAAATATGTTTGTCAATACTAGCTGCCTCGGTGGCTGAACTGAAGCAGCTGGACATCTGCTACAGCATATAATGCGTTTTGTTCAGGTGAACAAAACCTGATGTTAATTTACCTTGAAACTGCTCTTTGCCTGCTTCAAAAACAAGCTGTTGTCCATGCAGCAGGGAGGACTTGCAGCTGAGGATCATGATTTTGCCAGTTCTCTAATATAAGTAGATCTTGTTCCTGAGCCAGTGCTCTAAGGACTTGGTATCTCTTACTCCAGCTTTTCCTACAGTGAGAGCATTATATACAAGAGTAATTTTCCCTTGTGGGCTCTCTGCTTGTTAAAAAAGTTGAGTTTGTGTGTAGAAAAGCATCTTGTCTATTTGGCCATTTACTTTTACAGAAGTTGCAGATGCTTAAATTATTTAGAAGGTTTCTTTACTTCTATTTAATTTGATCAAAAGGGACAAGTGGGAGAAGAGAGAGGCACAGATATACTTAGAATGTGATCACATAAGCTGTTTTCCTGGCAAAATAGACTAAAATATTTTAGGTTTTCATTTTTGCTTTCTTGACTCCCAATACATCATTCAGTTCCTTCCCATCTAGTGCATCTGATGTATGCTCAGAAAGGATTTGCCATCACCTAAAGGACTAGTCCTTCAGGATTTATTATCTGTTGCCCCCTCCTTTTCTACATTTATTCAAATCTTGGATTTTTTTTTCTCTTTGCCCTGAGATTGATCTTGAAGGTAGGTGTTAGGAGAAGACTTTGGTGGTTGTAAAGCAAAATGACAGGCAGTTCATAAGCTTTCTTTGCCACTGCCAAGGCATCTTTATAGGTCCTTCTTTGTTTCCTGTCTGTTCAAATGAAATGAAATCATGTCTCAACTAGCTTTTAAATTCCTGCTCTGACTCCTTAAGTTCCTGAGGACCTCGGTCACTTCTGAAAATAAGATTTAGCTAAGTCATGTATAAATTTTGCATTGCTAAACAGAACAATGCCAACACATGTTAAAAATCTTGACCCTGTATTCAGAGGACTTGCAGAAAGAATTTAGCAAAACCAGGTTGTTTCTCCAAGCAGCAGTCTTGCAGTAACCCACCTCAGCTGTGATGGCAAGCAGAGCCCTTGATGGAGAAGTACTGGTGCCTGAACAAGAATTGATCCAGGGGAGCTTCCTCTCCTGGAAAGGTCTGAGATTCCTGAGGCTGTTAATCTTATGCAATGTTCTTAATGATATTTTGAAAAGATCTTGTACGGATACACGCTTCATTACTCTCTTCCCCCCTGGTGAAAGGGTAGTTGGCCATGGGCCAGAGGCTAGGAAGACTTGCTCCCTCTTGGGTGATGTGGGATCTGCTCTCCATCCAGGCAGGCTATGAACTGTAATAGCTGTGATAAACCTGAGCATCTTCCCCTGGAGGCTGCTCTCCCAGTGTCCCACCCTGAGTGTGCCAAGGAGACCTTTGGGGTTGAAGAGGTTCTCTAAGCACAGCAGAGGGGACCGGAGGGCTGTGCGTTGAGGGGCCTGGCTCGTGCCCACCAGTCAATACGCTGCAGATGTGGCTGGGGCTGTGCCTGTGCCTGCGTGGGAGAGGAACAGCCGGCTGTTCATAAAGGTTTCAGTCATCCAGGAAAACACCACGTCATGTGGGTGAGCAGTTGTACTTGAAACAAGGGAGTGCGTGTGACCTTCCTTAAACTGGAATATATACAAATAAAACAGGCCTGAAATAAAATGCAATTATAAACACATTTGGAATAACAACTGAGGTCCATTTGTTGGATAAGTTGCAAACAGGAAATGGAGCTAAATTCACTGCATTAATAAATGCCTTGCTGCAAATATGTTGTCTATTGTTAGGCACTAGCTATTGAGAGCTTCCTTCTGAGATCCAGCTGAAGATTTACACACATTTCAATACACCCGAATCTGAGACGCTCAGCCAAAGACACAGAATCCTTTGTGTACGAGCAGCACTGACATGCAGGGGAATTTGTACACAGTGTTTACAGACATTTAAACTAACTTATATTTTTCTTTAAGGGAGACAAAGTCATCTTTTGATTGTACTAAAGTATCCTCCTTTTTTTTTTTTCTTTCTTTCGGTAGAGAATGGACAGGACCTGTTGCCAAGATCACATATGGCTGACAGCACCAGGGTTAAGGGTTTGCGAGCCATGAATAGCAGAAATGTCTGGCACATTTTCATTTACTCTGCGTGATGATGGAGAGAAGCGACCATTACTGCAGACTTAATTGAAGTGTATCTTCAGAAGGTAATTGCTTAGAAGATAACTGGAGGTATGAGCACGTTGGTGACTATCCCGCTCATAGTGTGTCTTGCAGGTTATGTTCATCAGTGGCACAGAAAGGAGCTCAGAAAGCTGAGAGTTCACCCTGTGGGGTTACAGTAATGAACAGGGTTTGAGTCTGCTTGGTCCTCAGCCCTTTAGTTGTACAGTCAAATGAGTCCCAGCTCTCCCACATCAGTGTCTCTGAGCTGCTCAGGGCTTTGCAGATTTGCCGCTTGCTGGTTTCAGATGTGCAGCCAACTGTCAAGGCTGTCCTGGAAGCTCCTCTCCTCCCAGGCTTGTCTCCTCTCCAAAGGCTGGGAGTCCTATGCCTATAAGCTTCCCGCACTCAGTGCTGGATATCTGGAGGGTTCACAAAGGCGCTGCACGTATGCTATTTCCAGATGAGACAGCCCATAGTGAACACCATGGGTCTGTTGACAAGTTGGGGAGACAACCAAGTGACATGAAATACGGAAAAAGCTAATGTACTCTTCTTTGCCTGCACCAGAGACTGGTGTGTGCCCCAACAGCTTGGGATGGAGGTGGGTAGCCAGCAGCAAGGATTGCTCAGAGAGGGCGGGTGTTATTCGTCCCAAGGGGCTGACAGCAATAGCAAGCTTCAGCTAGGAAAAATCAGTGACTTGGGCAAGTCCTTGAGGACTGGGCCAGTGTTGCACCTGTCTTTGAGATGGAGAACATGGTACTGTCAGCCTTGTCTCAAAGTCCCGGGCAAGTGTAGGAAGCACAACCTCTTGAGTCCATTTCCAAACTTGTAACAGGGCGGGAAGATACTAGGGAATGGTCAAAGATTTATGAAGCGCAAATTGGGCCTCACCAACAAAGCTGCCTTCTGTGATGAAATGCCTGGCTACGGGGGTGGGAGGGGCAGTGGATATAAGACTACTTGGATTCAGGAAGGCTTTCAACACCATCTCTACAGCACTCTTGGAAAGAAGTTGTGGAAGTACAGGCTGGAAGACTGGACTGTTAGGTGAGGTGAAAATTGGCTGGACCACTGGGCTACAGTAGTACGCAGGGGCTAATATTGTTCAGTAGCATCATCAGCCACCTACATGAAGAGAGAAGCTGCATCTGCATTGTGGATGATAATAAGTTAAAGGAGAGTGGTTGATATGCCAAATGGAAGAGCTTCAATTCAGAGGGACACAGAGAAACTTGAAACTGGGACAACAGACATTTGAGGAAGTAAAGCAAGGAAAAGTGCCAAGTCCTGTGCCCAGGGTGGGAAAAAAACAATGTACTGGCGCAGACTGGGAGCCAAGTGGAAGTGGCGCTGCTGGAAAGGACATGCACCACATTGAATATGAGCCACCGAGACACTCTCATTATGATATGAAGAAGATAGCCAGTAGTTAGAGGGAAGTTGTTAGCCCCTTCTTCTCTGCACTGGAGATCTTGTCCAGCTCAGGAGTACCATGTCCAGCTTCAGGTCCCCAGTTCAAAATGATGTTGAGAAAATAGGGTCCAGCAAAGGGCTATCAGGATGGTCATGGGTCTGGGGGATATGACCTACAAGAAGAGGTAGAGAGAGCTGGATTGTTTAATCTAGGGAAGAGAAGGCCTAGGGGTCCACAACTAGTTGGGGGGAAGTTACAAAAATAACAGGGACCAACTGATCTCAGTAGCAGAAGATAATATACCTGGGGGCATTAGCATCAAACTGCAGCTTTGGAGTTTCAAGTTGGACTTTAGGAAAATTTCTTCAGCAGGAGGGTGTTGCAGCCCTGGGGCAGGCTAACTAGAGGCATTGTTGTGTCTCCATCCTTGGAGGTCTTACACACTTGTCTAGGCAAAACCACAGCTGACCTGATCCAGTGTTGGCAAAAACTCTGCTCCAAGTGGGAGGTTGAACTGGATGACCTCCAAAGGTCCCTCTCAGCTAACGTTTCTGTAATCCTGTGATCAGCTTAATTGCTTTGTCTGAGACTGCTAAGCTGGATACTCCCACAAGCTGCCCACTCAACAGGCTGGTCTAATAACAGAGGGAGAGACTGGGAAATAGAGGGTGGTCTGCTCTGTTTTATTTGAGCAGAAGAAAAGCAGTCCTCACAATATTATTCATCTTTGTCCTGAATACCCCAAAATTTTACAGGTGCTAGAAATATCATTCAGTTCTTTCATAGGACTGGATTTAGATGCAGATTTTTAATGTCTAATTTGACTGAGACACCGGAGATATTACCAGCCAAACTGCCAGAATCAACATTTCTTTTGCAAGATGATGTCAATATCAGGCAGATAATGCACCAAGGTGTTCTCATCCAGGCAGCAAACCCCAAGCAAGGCACCAGACCTGCCTCTAGCACAACATGGGGGACTTGGGGAGAGGAAGAAGCTCTGCATCTCTGTCCACTGCTGTCAGAACAGCATGGGCTGAGAAGTTTTTTGAGCTTTTGCAAAGTCATGCACATCCAGAGGTGTTATTTACAAAGTTGTTTCACTACTTCAAGCATTAAGGAAAAGATCCTTATTGTGGATACTTCTGTTAAACAAAAAGAAGCAAGAAACTAGGCAAGAAACTTTTGAAAACGCATGAATTTCTGGGATATTTTCAGCAAATACATACAGCTGTCACTTTATTCAAAGACAGGATTACATATCTGCACTGGTGAAATACTTGCCTTTCCTAATTAATACCCATCCATGTTTATGAATGAATATCAAGGAACTTAGTGGTGCAGCATGAACCCTGCGGGGATCTCTCCTACTGCACCCACCTGTACAGTAAGAGACTCTCTCATTTACATCATGGTGTTCAGCATAGGTTCTTGTCATCTCTTATTTTTCAATTCAACACCATTTAAGTCCAATAAACAAACTGGCACCTCCATCCAACCTCACTCAGGAAGAGAGAAAGGCTAATGTCACTCCAGAAACGAACAGCCAGAGCACCTACCAAAAAATGCCTTTTGTCATTCCACCATAAGGGAGAAACATCAGCCAGGATCATTTATAGAGAATCAACAAAAAAAGGAGTCAAAATGCAAACTCTGAAGTGTTGGATTCATATCATAAACTGTGGTAATTGGTTTTTAATTTAATGAAGTGTGCGTATAGTTATGTGACTAAAAAGCATGTAGGCATTCTAGATTTCTTTAGAAACTACCCGTCACTTTTAGCCTAGCTCTCTGTCTTTTTTGAGTCACAGGGGATGGGAAGCAACATTTCTGAAGAGCATTAAAATCTTTGGAAAAAGAAAGGGGAAATTTTAAAGCAGGTGTCCCATGTTAAGGTAAAGAATGATTTACAGCTGCTACTAGAAACTGAAAGAGCTGTCCCCCAGCCAGGGTCTGTGGACACCTGGTAGGATGCACCAGAGACAAGACAGAGCAGAAGGGAAGGGATGGAGCTGTGAGCTGAACCCTCTGAAAGCACAGACCAACCCCAGTGCCCAGGGAAATCAACATCTCAGCATCTGCAAGCGCTTGTTGCCTTTGAAGTCATTTTGTTGTTCTTCTACTGCCTTTGTTTATGTGGATGTGAGGTCTCTTACAACTGACTAGCTTTTACCACAGGACGTACCATGCATGTGTTTCAGTAAGCACCTACATTTAAGTTGCTGAGTTTTATAATGCATGACCTGGACTTCTTTTTAAGTTTTTACATAAAATACACCTTACTTTGGTTCCTCTTACTTCTAGGACTGAAGGGACAATTCTTGGTCTCCTGCCTGTGTTTTCTTTAAATAAGTGGCTTTGCTTTCTTGTTAGCTTTCCTTCATGACCTGTTATATTGCACATTTCTTTAAAAAAAAAAAAAGAGAGAGATTGAGAGAAAAAAGCTAAAATGCATAGTATACCATGCAAGTCAATATTCCAAGCTGTGGAGTGTCATTGGGATATTTCTCCATATCTATGCCTTCACTTGCTTTGCTCTGAAATGGCTAAGTTTCTCCTTGAAGCTGCAGGAGCTTGTGAAGTGGCTGTTAATGAAGGTGACTTTGAAGGTGAGGAGAGACTGCTAGTAAATCTTGTCCAGTCTCCTGACCAAACGCTGTATCCTTTTCCCACTGTGCATCACAGGTTTTGGCTAAATCAGATTTTCTGGTAAGACGTCCTGCCTTCATGTGAGGATAACATGGGAGCCTTATGCTTCTTTTTCATGCTTCACTAGCTTTATTTGGATAAGGTTAACCTGGTGCTGATACTGCACAAGTGTCCTACATTTCTAAGGTCAGTATCCTGACTGTAACTGCTAACCATTATATTGTGATATTTTCCCTCTGAAGATCCATTTACATTGTAATTAAGTCACCTCACAACCTCTTCAAAGACAGACTGAACTGCTTAAATTCCTTAAGGGCATATCAGTACAGAAGAGCAGAGGCGTTCTCCTGGCACAATTACACCAGTAAAATAAAGTGCCAGGCACCAGGAGAGCTCCCCACAAGGACACTGTTGTTTTGGGGTAGAAGTAGGTTTTCTTTTCCTTTTCTTTTAAACTTCTTCCAAAGGAGTCTTGGAAGGTCTCCCCGTGCTCTCTCCTGCCTGGGGGAGGATTTGGAGGTGGGCGAGGAGCACCTGAGCCTTTCCAGCAGCTTCATCCCAACTGCCATGTGTAAATCAGGAGATGCTCTGGGTCCATGACCCTCTTGGATGCGGGACAAGAGCTTTCACGAGGGCTAACAAAAGCCCGCAACAGTGCCCAGCACTTCTTATCTTTCTAGGCAAGCCCAGCACCCAGAGCCCTGTGGAGACCCCACTGGGCCCTCATAGCCCATGAGACTCATGAATTGAACTGATATAACATTTTTACAATCACTTATACAAAATAGCCCTTTCTGATTTAAAACTCAAGGATAGAGTCGCCTCAGAGGTGGGTTTTTTTTGTAAGTTAAGAGTAACCTGAATATAAAGGCATGAAAGTTCACCGGAGCCTGTTTCAGCCTGTAAGTAGATCACAAGGCACCGAAGCGCTGAGTGAAATAACACCCACACAAATGAAATAAAAGAGTAGCTAACCTGTATTTAAAAAGAATAATCTTTCTGGATGCCTTAGTCATAGATGTCTTAGCCATGAAAAATTCAAGACACCAAGCACTTAGTGGAGAAACAGCCACAGAGGATGCCTCCAAACCTAGGCACAAAATTATCAGACTGACATTAGTAGTTAAACCACCTCCCCTCAATGCTCCAGGGACCTGGGATGCATGCAATTTCCATCGGAAATAATGAAATTCATGAATATGAACCTTGGAAGCGATGTCTAGTGAGGGCTTTAGGGGAGAAAATGTTACCAAAATATCTCATACAGAAGTTGGCCTTTAAAAAAAAAAAAAACACCAACCCAAAAAAGCCTCAAGCAAACAACTTCAAGAACTGGGGGGCAGGTAAAACACGTGAAACCCTGCATGGTGACCAGCTAATGTTGCTGAAAGATGGATGCTGCCACAGAGAGCACTGCTAAGCTGAGAGGAGTTGTAATCTAAATAGCTTGAGAGCCTGCTCAGAGGTTTTATCTTTGCTGCTGGTAATTGCAGCACACCCCCAACCAGCACCACAGTTTGTCTGTAATTACTGTGGGCCTACAGGGTTCCTACAGGAAGTTTTACATATTCTAGTGACTGGGTCTGACTGTTAAGAGGCTGCAGGCAGACAGGCAGCTGTGGGTGTGCGAGGCTGAGCAGCGTGGAAGGATGGGGATTCTTCTCCTGAGCGTGTCTGCTTGCAGGAGTCAGGCATGAAGGAGGAGGCTAGCTGGGAAAGGAGAGGCATGAGGTGGCGTGCCCTGTCCCAAATGCCTGGGGGGATTAACTGATATGCTAACAGACCCTTCAGCCTTCTCCTTGCTGGGGATGGCAGCTGGTAAACCCTTGGCATGCATGGCCCAGCCTTGCACCTTTTGCTTATGCTGCCCTTCTTATGTTGCCCTGCAGATGCCTGTGGTCTCCCCGTTGGTATTTCCTCCAGCCAAGCTGCCTGGGGCGAGGGGGAGCGGCTGCCTCCAGCTGTTACGTTGCCGTACAGCTGTTGGGTTGGGACTTGCCTGTGCTACTGCTGTTAGTTTTGACCAACAGAGATCGGATTGTGCTGTAGCAGTCAATCTAGGCTCTGCCTGCCATATCAGCCTCTGGAGTGAGCTACCCTGCTTGAACAGAGTTTGGCTTTCTCTTAGCAGATCTGTTGAGCCTCTGTTTATCCATGAAGCAGTGGGATGAAGGATAACAGCAGTGGGACATGAATCAGAGCGGTGAGTCACTTGGTTTTAACTTACCTCTGCTTCTCTGCTGGGAAATGGAGATAATGGAGTTACTCTTCTGCTCTGGGCTTGCTCTGTCATCGTCCTGTGCTTTCTTGGTGAAAGAGAGGAGAGAAGAGTATCTCTCCTCCTTTACAAATGCATTATACCTGGGCATGTCTACAGGCTTCTGGGTGTTTGACAGAAAGGAATACTGTCCTCCCATCAGCATTACCTCTGGTTTTGGTTGTGGTTTTTATTTTTTTTTAATTGACAGTAAAACCCAGAATGGAATCATTTCACAGTGAAAATGGTAACAACTCACATATAAGACAGCAGGGATGTAAGGTTATTTGCACCTATTGTAATGTTCTGCATGTGATGGCCTGGCAACAGAAGTGGACCTTCCTTAGAGAGATTGTTTCCCACCATCCATTTGAGCCTGAACTTCGATGTGCCCTGATGCAGCATCCCATGAGCAAACCGAGGACGAGGGCCAACCACCTGCACCGTCTCATCCAAACACTCACACACTGATGGTATAAATGACCAGGGTACAGACTGGCAGAGGAGGATGCTTTGTATCCAAAATTTGGGACACTATAAGGAAAACCAGCAACACATTATAGAAACATTTTCTGTGTTTGTCAAAATAGCCTCATGTTTGGCATCAGCTTATGGTCAATGCTTTCATGGTACCACAATGCACGAAGGATGGGTGACTGTGAAAGTGCAATTACTGGGGCTTTTCTCATCAAGCTGTGGTTCAGCTCTGGTTTTGGATGCTGATGAGAACACAAAATACTTTTATTGCCTATAAATACAGACCCTGAAGTCCATAGGAAGCCCACTTTACCAGCTGAAAACCCACTTTAGGAAGAAAACTAAACCTCTTGACCTTGAAATAGCTTCCAAATTCTAAAAGCAGCACATGTAGCTAGCTAGCTGCCTTAGTTACAGACATTAATCACTGCCCTATTTTACACAGCATGTAAAATTTAAGTAATAGAATCACTGTCCCCATCGCCATATTTGCAACTAAAAGCTGATAAATAGAAGCACTGACCTCAGCTGGTCGATTTAACCCAATGAGTCATGGTCTTGGGGCCACATATGCTTCCTCTGCTAATATTCTTGTTCCTATTTATTTTTTAAAGTGTGCTGGCATGCTGTGTACCACAGAATAGCTTCTCTAATGGGCAATTCCAGAAATAGAAATATCCCATTAGTTCCCTCTCGTTTGTCAGGGTTTCATAGTCACCACTTACTCTATACAGAGCTGCAGCATCTCAAAGAGACGAGGGCAGGAGCGCTGCTGGGAGAGAGGGAGGACGGGCAGAGTTAGGCTGTCAAGCACTGAATTCCTCTTGAAGTTCTCCATCTGAGAAGCACCCTGGTATCTTCTTGCTTTTTGCATTACAGTGAGCTAAGCTGTAGAGAAAGATGCATCAGATGTGGGCTCCTCCACTTCAGCTGCTCTGGGTAGCTTCGTACATGCTGCAACAGAGAGATCTGCCCGCAGCAATAGCTTTGGTATCGCTCTTGATGAAAATTTTTCTGCAAAAGGCTGGCTTTTTCATGACAGCTGAGCCAGAAAAAGAACTGAATCACAGTCAGTATGGTGTTTCAGTCAGGGTGGTGGTCCACAGCAGACCACTTGCCTTGGGCTGAGGTCCCCCAGCGCTGGGAGCTGTGCAGAAATACAGAGCAGAAAAGCCCTCTTACTCTCCCTGGCCAGACATTGTTTGCAACTCAACTTACTAACTTTGCAAGTTAATATGCACATGTATAATATTTAAATGAATGCTAGCTGACCTCATCATCACCATCTCTGTGTTGATCTGAGCTGGTGAATCATGGTCTTGGGGCCACATGTGCTTTCTCCACCACCGTTCAGATGGGTACAGGCAGGAGTGACTGTACAGGAAAAGGATGAGATGAGGCTGGGCAGACATGGATGCTGAGCACCACTGGCCACACAGACACCCTGCAGCAGATGGGATGCCAGGGTAAAAACGGATGTGAAGGAGGACTATGGCACTTTGCAGATTGCTCTGCGTTAAGGAGCATCAAGGGGAGAAATGCCAAAGTGACTGACAGAAGGTGTCAGAAGTGGATCTACTAGTACCTAATCTGGCACCATCAGTAATGGTATTTGCTCAATGATCTCCCACCAACCCTGTAATTAGGATCTCAAAAATAATGCAAATAATATCATTATCAAATGCTGTACCTGTACCCAGACATGGACCTTGGTCCAGTGGCCTCCATGCAGGCAGGAACCTGTCTGGTTTGCAAGACAAAAACTTCACAGAGCCCAGGCTGTCTCACAAGGCCCCAGACACCACAGCTTTCACCAGCCTGTAGATGCTCCCATGCAGATCTGGCCCCTTGCAATAAAGATCTGATGGGGACTCTTTTTCTCCTGGCCTCCAACTGAGAAACCAAGTGAGAGGCAGGTGGCTCCCATACCTCTGCTCCATCCCCAACTCACAAAGTGGGTATGTGGGACGTAACCCAGGAGCGTGCATCGCTGTATTGCCTTTTCCTCTCCTGTGGGCAGATATGTGGTGCCGCAGCTCCCTAAAGGAGCGAAGCAAAAGCAGCTGAGGAGCACCATGCCAGTGGGGACAGGCAGGTTTACACCTCGGTGCCCCCGCAGCCCTTTGGCCCCAGGTACCTGTTCAGATTGCAAATTGGCAATGAAGTATTTTTTTTTAAAATTAAAAAAAAAAAAAAAAAGAGGCAAAAGCCTTTGCCTGCCTGCATAACAGCCAGTTGTATTACACAAGCATCACTTAGACCCCTTTGATATTCATAGTGTTTATGGCACTTAAGACTTCTTTGCTCCAAGCAAATTAAACCCAAAATCAGGGTAGGCCTTCCATTAAACCTGACAGATTCATGATAAGCAGAAGGCTCGTTCATTTACTGCTCTCGGAAAGAAATAGGAGTAAGACAGCTATTGTGCTCACTCACTTACATGTGTGAATTCACCAGGCTGGAGAGTGTAATGGGCTGCTAATTCTGGCCTCCTCGGGATCCTCCTCTCTTCAGGCATATCTCCATTCCTCTCCTCCCCTGCTTGGCTCTCTGGATGGTAATTCTCTGCCTTCTGACTCTTTAATGTCAATGAAATGGGATTTATATGGGGGATATTTAGTGGAATTGCATTAGTATTTGACATTTCAGCTCTTGGAAGTTTTCAATGATGTTATTTGCAAGGACGTTTTTTATCGCTGTAAATTGCAATTCTTCAAGAGCAGTGTAGCAGTTTAATTTTCTAGGTCTGTCTCTTTGTCTCTCCATCTCTATCAGGATTGCTGGTGATTTATTTGATTCACTGGTCCTTTGGATTCCTTATGCTTGTTACAACGCACCTGTGTCCCAATGACAAAGAAAAATGTTCGTTTGAAGTAACAGCTCTGGCTTGCAGTGCTTTGGATTTGATACAAAAATAGAACTGTGTAGAAAACTTTTTTTATTAGCTTTTTCAGAGTTCTAGACCCCAGGTAGTTCAAGCTGAATAACAGCATGTTTTACTTAAAAAAGGAAAACAGATATTGGTTGCTTGAAATGGCCACTGATGCAAGATCTGGGAGCGCTTATGAGAGACTTTTGCTGCTTCACAAGACTTCACATCACATGCTCTGAAGACCAAAAAAATCAAGTGTGCAGCTTTTTCCATTAGCCAGTTTGTATTTTGTTAGCCTTGGATTGCTTTTTTTTTTTTTTTTTTAAATGAGTAAGTACAAGAAATAAAAAAGGAAATATTACAGTGCAAAAGCCAAAATGAAACGATGTTCAGAAGAGGCTGCTGTGGCTGTGCCATGGGGATGTGATAAAGAAATACTAACTGCATCCCAGGCAGTTAGTGGTGGGTTTGGGTTTTTTTCCAGAAAATTCTTCTGATGAAGAATTTCCAACAGTAACACGTATAATTTGGGGAGAAACCCAGACAATTCCAGGGACAAAGAAAAGGATGCTGCACATAACATAGCAGTAAAAACTGACAGACTAAACTGAGCAGTCTCTCTTGAATATCAGATCTCTGCATGCAGTATTGCAGAGACCTTCATGATCCACAAAGACATTCTGACAGTGCACTTCATTTCTGCCTTGCCCTCATTTAACGATACTATTTTGTCTTTCTTTAGGACTTTACATCTGAGATTCCAAATGTCTTGGAAAGCACCTGCCATATGGACCCTGGCTAGATAAAGATGTGGTTTTTGTCCTTATTTGACATGATAGAATATTGAGACATTGAGTTATGGAGAATTCAAAAACCTGTTGAGTGAGAGCTGCCTTTGGAAACAGTACATCCCTTTTAGAGCTGCTTGAATTTCTAGAGAAATCACTGCTCTTATGAGCAAAAGGATTAAAATATCTCTTCCTTTCTTTTTTTCCAAGTTTAGAAATACAGTTACTGGCAGATGGTGTGTGGTACTCAGCACTCATTCAAACAGTACTGAAATATTAGGAATTTCTGTCCATGTGTACAGGCACACACAGACCCACATGCACACACAGAAACAATTCTAGGCAGAGTTTTAACATTATTTTCAAATCAAAGCATACTTCAAGGCAGACGCCAGACCAGATTCAAGCTAAATTTGTAGGCTGAGCTCATCAGATGAATGGTACTATCTGACTGCAAAAGATTGTAATGATTAACATGTGTGACAAGTATTTTATTGAACAATGAGTAGACTGTTTACAGACTTTGTTCGTGGCAAGTGCTTCCCGCTCACACGAGGAGAGGACATCAGATGGGTGTTTTGCGTTATGAAATCAGGCTGATCCCCTTGGTTCTGGAGGACCTTGAATGTGGCCATGTTGGGGAAAGCAGGAGCGATGCTGGGACCTGGGAATGGGGCAATACTGGCTGCTGGCTAGCTGTGGGGCGCTGCTTCTCCAAAACTTATCTAGTCTCTTAAAACACTTCTCTTTGCACAGCCCTTGATTAATGTAATACTGATTAGGTGCTGACTCTGCTATTTGTGCATTAGAGATGTGGACATTCCCGTGGCAACAGACTGCTTTGGCAATGCTTAAGCAGGAGTTGGTATCTATTGCATAGTTATTTTATAACTCCTTGGTGCCAGTTCCATGCAAGAAAGGGTTTCATCAGTGCTTTTCTTACCATGCTGTCAAGATAGCACACACCCAGCAGCTATCGTGAATAAAATATTCTGGTTTCTCCAACAGGTATGTGCAGATATGGATTTTTTGTGCAAAGATGATGTTCAAATTGAAGGAGGTGCTTTGAAACAGTAAATTGCTCTATATGTGCCCACATATTTAACAAGGAAATATAATAAATCATAAAATACACAGAAGTGCTGCTCTAGACAAAGGGAGGAATGAAAAGTTGATCACCTAATACTAGAAATCAAAGAAATCCAAACTTTATTACTTCAAAGAAAAATAAACACCACATCAGAGCAGGTTTGGTAACCACTGCACAATAATAAAGAGGAAGATTACTAATTTGCTAAAGAAATTAGCAAAGAACCTTATCTTGATGAGAAGCTCTAGGATGATCTTCAGTATTTTATTTGTTTTAACCTTAGACTTTTTGTATCTACTTTGGTCTCTGCAAATATTCTATCTACAGTCAAGTTCATCCAATGGATTAATTTGACCTCTGATATCTTACACTACTGAAATCGAAGCAAGTGTTGATCTTGGAATTATATGGAAGAAAGTCTTTAGAAAACTGTATCTTATATATATTGCAAAATAATCTTGGAGAGGCTTTTATCCTCAGGAGCCTGGAAAACAAATGTTTCTATGAAGATTTGTAGCTGAGTGTTTGAATCTGAGACACTTTGACCCTTAGTATTGACTTATTTTGGTCTGTTATGGTATTTATATAGAGTACGTATCTTAGACTGTTGCAGCAAATGAATAATTGAATGGGTGGTATCCACAAACAATTTATAATAAATGTATCTAAGTGTACATTTTCTCACTTTAAGGTTTAGATCTTGTTGATAGTGGCATTTTTGCTCCCTGCCTTCACCTCCTGGTATAGTGGAGGCAGCTATGCTTCTATGTTTCATGCTAATTTAAACTAAGTACTTCTTAAGGGTTACCCACTTTAGTCCCCTGAGGGAAACCTATTGCATCTGGGGAACTTTACAACCTAGTAAGGCTTGCAGTTAGTCTACAAAAATACAGGAGGAAAGACATAAATGAAGAGAAATCCCTGCTGATGGATTCACAGCTATTAGCTTATTTTTTCCCTTTGATGTAAAGATGTAGTAGGTTTCAAAAGACAGTAAAAAAGTATTGGATCAGCATTTTTTTTTTTTTTTTTGGTTGTTCCCATTTGTAGCTGGTGATCCAAATTAAAGCTGGGACAAAGTGGAGTGTCATTACTATAGATGATATAAGGCTGTGCAGAGCCAAATTGTGACTGTGGCTGTGAGCCTGGTGTGACTCTTCACTTTCTGTGCACAGCTCCCTTCGACTTCCAAGATTTCTCTTATTCAGCCCTTTTAGTCTCATATTTACTGCAGCATGTTATGGAGGAGACATATGTAATGTGTTCCCTCTCTTGGGCTTGCTCATGCAAAGCAAATCACTGTCACTGCTGCTGCAGCGGAAGCCATACAGATACGCTCTTTCAGAGTAAGACACAGTCCTGGAAAAATTGCTCTGCTTTTGAAGTAATTATTTCCAAATAAAATTGGAACAGTGTGCCCACCTGAGGACCAAGATAACTCTAGGTTATTACTGTAATCATGCTGGTTAATTTTTTCACGTAGACAAGGAAATCAACAGGATAGTTCATTTTAATCTCCTTGTGAATGGAAATTATAATAGCACAGCCAGTGGTGGCTTGTCCTTGGTCTATTTTATACCAGCTGTATACATGGGAGAGTGTGCGTGTGTCTGTGTAAAGGGCAGAGATGAGAACAAAGAGGAGCAATATTAAAGATGAAGGGTGCCAGTTGTGTTCCATAAACACAGGAAAACACAAGTCTTACTAGTGGAGTTCACATGTCAGGAATCATGCTGCAGTTTTCAAATCTCAGCCTGAATTTTGGAAGCTGCTAGGGGAAAGTCACAATTTAGGATAATCAGCTCCAGATACTTAGCAAATATTGGGGCACTTTGTAGTGTCAGTGATGGCAGCATTACATACATCCCACCTGGATATGAAGATGTGCTTTTTCATTTGCAATTTCTGCTCTACCTACTGCCAAATAGTATGTCCCTAAGCCACTAAACTAGACCCAAGTGGCATCAAATCAGCTACAGAAAAACTTCAGAATAATGTGGACCCCTACATCTGGGGATTTCAGGGAGAGCTGAGGGCAGGTGATAGCTCAGCAAATCTGCCTGGATTGCTGGATGTTGTCCAGCCGTCCCCGCAGCGCAACAGAAGATGGACACTGTCAGGGTGGCATGGGTCAGGGCAGAAAATTCTGCTTGCGCTTGGAAAATCTGAAAAAATTACAGATTGCTGAAGCTGGCATTGGGATAAAATGTTGTTAGGGTGACTAAAATCTGCTGTGTAGCCACTCTGAAAGTACTCCGGGTTTCTGAAAATATGCTACTGAAATTTGGTCCCACTGATACAGCCACATGATGTTATATGATCTGAGCAGTGTTCGAATCCCAAAAGCTGAATATTACACCATCAGCTTGATCTGATCTTTCTTCCTGCTTTCTGGTTTCTCCCCTTTTCCTTGGGCTCTAGCTCTTCTTCCAGGTTCCTCTGGGGTCCAGATAACTGTTTCACTTTCAGCATCCTTCCCTTACCTAAAGCAAAATAAAATGAGATTTTGGGCACTCTATGGGAGGTGAAGTGTGGAAAACACTAAGGGATAGACTTTATCTCTACTCATCTGGTGTCCGAGAAAAACACAGAAAGCTACTGATGCTATCGACATCTGACCAGGCTGCAAAATACAAGTATTGCAAATCCTATATATCAATGTTAGGAGGTCCATACTCATGAAACAGCATGGGAGTAGGATTTTGATATTCACATTGCAGAAGAGGTGCATAACCTTCAGGAAAAGCAGTAGAAAAATAATATTTCTGAGATGTGTTAAGAGGAGAATTGAAAATATTGCTGGCAGCCTCCAGAATGACTGATTCAAGTTGTAGATAAAGTTGACCTTTCCATAGAGATCTGCAGAATAAACCCCCCACACATGTAGCACAGTATCTTTTCTACCTTTTGGCCTGGTATCAGCAGATACAAGCAATGATTGATTTACATTACAAAATTGAATGCCACCAGCTGCCTATGACAGTACTTAGCAAAAACATTGTGTATGAGCATCAGCTTTGCTTCCATGGTATAATCCTGCCAGAAGCCAAACGCTCTGCAGCAGGAGCACCAAACCTTCAGCACTTTGTAACTTTACCTTACAATTAATGTAGAAAATGGGGGAAACTTATATGACTGACTTTAGAGAGATTTGAATGATACTGTTACGTGGGGGGGGATAAGAAAGGTAAAGCAAAGTTCCTTTTCATGCCATTTCTACATTGGTGCAGCCCCTGAAACGAACAGAATTGCTCTGATTTGAATGAGAAGGCGTTCAGACATAATCTGCTCCCTTGTCGTAGTGGCGAGCTCTACAAATAGGCTGGACTGTGGACCTTTAAAAATTAAGATAATGGATAATCGGAAATTAGTGCATGTATATTTTGGTGATTCTGATCCATATGCTGCTGCTGCTGAAGTTAATAATCACATTTGCATGGCTATTGGCTATCATTTCCTGCCAGAATTGATCACAGGGGACAGTTGTGCTCTGAAATAAGGGCTCAGCACTCTGGGCTATCTATCCCAAGGCATTGTGGGTCCTCTGGGGATTTTTCATGTCCTACTGGAAGATAATCACATTTTTGAACTTGGGAGTCAAAGGGAATAATTCTTAGAATTTCTCTTGCTTCACCCCATCGGGCACCTTGCTGTTGTGAGCCAGCACTGTTTCCAGAGAGCTACCTGGCAAATGGAGAAATCATTTGCAAGCATGGCTGTTCTCACACAGATAAATAATGAAGAGAGCATTGTTCAAAGGTAGGTCCCTAGAAAGAGGGAGAAAAAATCATGGACACAATCAATCTAATACTTCAGTGCTTTTGGAGAGGCCTCGATCCCCTGTGATCTGGCACTGTCAGGGGCTCAGGGCAGCATTAGCCACATGGTGTCTTGAGTGGTGGCAGAACATCATACACCCCCAAATCCGTTTTCATTGAAATTTCATGGAATCATGTGCTGGATTAATCCCATCCCTACAGGGAACCACCTAATGGGATTGCACATCAGCACGAAGACGCAGGTGATAACACATGGTGGGATGTAGTTCTCCTGAGCGCTGCTTGGTTAACTGTGACCTGGTGTGGTGTCAGCGTGTTTGCCCATGGCACTGATGGAAAACTCCGTGCACTGCTTGCCGGGAGCTGCTCTGCCGCCAGTCCCAGCAGTTGTTACTTGCTCCGTGTGCCTGGGATTTCCTAACTGAAGCAAGGTCACTGGCAGGAATCACACACCTATTTTTTTGTGCCTCATCCCAGAGTTCAGCAGTGTGGAAGGGGCTAGAGGGTTTTTTTCTCATTGCATGCCATGACCTGGCCGACACCACTGAAAACCTCCCTGCTCTGCACGGAGGGTGGTTGAGAGTGCGCTCTGCCATACTATTTTGTTTGCATGGAAGCATTCTGCATTTGCAGAACAGTTCAGCTCAACTAACAGTATCCTTCGTGTGTTGAAGAGTCCTGAGGCACTGCCTGGTACCTCGTGCTGAGCCTGTCACTGCAACAAGTGCCTCTAGACAACCCTCCACTTTAAACGCTGGGCTTGATTTAGTTATCAGCCCAGACATTGCAGTCATGAGCAATCGTCTTCAAAGGAGTGATAGGCAGAGCATCTGGGCCAAATTGTAACGTGATTACCTGACAGAGTCTTTAATAAAGACAATACTTTAGAGACACTTTGGTTGATCTGATTTTTTTTTTTTTTTAAAGATTTAATTTTAGAACAGCAGTGCTGGAAACGCACTCCCTGATCCTTGTATGGGGGCATGAATCAGGAAGGGACTCTGGCTTGAAACAAAACAGAGCCGCTGGCCATTTCCTTTTGCAGTGCCGAGAAAAGTGAACCTGGAAAAGCAACCAAGCATTTTAGAATGTACTTTCATTTTTATAATCTTAAGTTTCTAGTAAAAGGGAACTTCTTTAAATTAAAAGAGGATTCTTTTAGCTCTTTTTTTTTTTTTGAAAAAAAAAAAAGGTAAAAAAAAAAAGGGTAACTCACTGTTCATTTAAATCCTCTTTGGAACCAGCACTGCCTGCTGAGCCAGAACAGAAGATAAAAGCCACACAAGGAAAATATTTAAAGGACTTAAAAAAATCCCGACGTGCCCGAAAATATTAAAAACCCGCACAGAACAGCGCCTGCTCCCCGGGGGCCGGAGATTTTAAGCAACTCTGGGAGCGCCGGCCGACCCCCGCCGCACGGCTGCTGCCCCCCCCCGCTCCCGGCTCGCCGGCAGCCCGGGGTGCGATCGGGCGCTGCCGGTGCCGCCCGCCGGGTCCCGCCGGCTCCCGGGGAGGGTGGGGGGACCCCGCCCGGGCGCCGCCCCGCCAAGGGCTTCCGCGCCGCCCGCCCCGTCGGGGCCGCCCCCGCCGCTCCCCGGGCCGGGCCGGGCCGGGCGGGCAGCGCGGCAGGCGGCGAGGGAGCGGCGCCGGGCCGGGGCCGCCCTGCCCCGGGAGGCCGGGCAGGTGTCGGGGCGCCGGGGCCCCCGCCCCCGCCGAGGTGAGTGGGGAGCGCGGCGGCGGCGGGGGGCTGCGGGCCGGGGGGCGGCGGGCGGCCGGTGCCCGCCCCGGCGGCGGCTTCGCTCCCGCGGGGACGGCGGGGACGGGCTGGGGCGCTCCGCGCCCCCCACCGCGCTGCCGCGGCGGGCCCAGGGGGCTTCAGTCCACGGCGGTCGGTGGAAGTCACCCCCCCCCCCCCCCACCTCCCCGCCACCGGCACCGGGGGGGCTTCACTGCCCGGCGGTGGGTGAGGTGCAGCCCCCGACGCCGCTGCCAGCGCGGCTGCGGCCCCCGGGGGCCGGTGGGCGCCTCCCTCGTTACCCCGGGGGGTCCATCTCCTGGGGCCGGCAGGGTGCACCCCCCACCCTGTGGCTGGGGCTCTTCGTCTCCCCCCTGCGGGTTGGCGGGGTGCAACCCCCGCCGGGTGTCGGTGGGGTGCTTCCCCCAGGACCCTTGGGGCCCCATCCCCAGTGGGGTGCGTCCCCCCTGCAGGGGGTCAGTGGGATGCGTACCCCATCACGCTGGGGGCTCCATCCCCAGGGGGTTGGTTGGGTGCATCCCCCAGGGACCAGCAGGACTCCATGCCCAGGGGCCAGCAGGGTGCACCCCTTTGCAGGTCCATGGGGCAGGTGTCAGTAGGGTCCATCCCCCCAGGGTCGGTGGGGTTTCATTCCCCTGGGGGTCAGTGGGGTGCATCCCCTGGTCTGGGGGTGCTTGCAGGGTCTCTCCCCTGACCTTGCTCTGCTGACCCCGGTGTGCCTGCTTGGAGGGCAACGGGCAGCTCCGTCGCCTGCTGTGACACTTTGTGCTACCTCCCCATGCTATGGATTAGGTCATGTCGTGACAGTGCGTGTTACTGTCTTGCAGTGCAGCAGGGCCTGGTGATATGAGCAAGAGGGGTGGTAGTCACATAAAAACACCCCATCCCCCTTCCCTGTGTGCAGCAGTCTAATAAAATCAGACAGCATGAAACATCTGGCTGATTTTTTTTTTTCCCCCCCTAATCTTCAGAAGGTAGTTCTCTGTGTCATTAAATACTCTTGTCCGCACAAAGCAGGCTGTGATATATGCAGTGTTGTAAGCCTGGGAGCAGTTGTGGATGAGATACGTTAAGAGGAAAACATCAAGAGCTGACCTCAAACTCTGAAGTTAACTGTGCTGCCTCTCCTTCGGGTGGCCCGGGGTACTCTCTTAAACCTGTCTCAGTGTGTAACTCTCTGACCATTACACTTGGCTGCCGAAATCTCTGATGCGCCTTTGAAAGTGCCATAAAGTTATAAATGGGCTTAATATAGCCCATCCTGTTAACCTCGGTGCTTTCCCTCGGTAGCCTTTTAATGAACTGCAATGCTCATGAATTTCTCTCAACGGGCTGTCAGATCTTCTTTGGTTCTGTCTGGAGAGAGTGTGGCGGGGCCATGCGAGAGGAGACATCCCCAGGCCGCCTTCGCTCCCTCATCCCCGGAAGCTGCTTTGGTCTAAGCTCCTCTGCATTCATTTTAAGGCAAACTGCGATGCTTTTACGCCCTCTGCAATGCTCACTTTCACGTCCAGGATGCACGTCCCTGCAAATACTGTGCTAATCCCTTGAGATGACTCACAAACTTTGCCATTTGTAGAGTGACTTCTCCCTCTCTTGCATGGGTCTTGCACTGGACAAATTATCTTCTGGGTAGCCAAAGCTCACAGTGCATGGAAGAATAGCCTGCAATATTACTGAGGTAATCATTTTCTGAAAAACAAAATGCCTGAATGCAAATAGAGTGTAAAACTGTCTTTGAAGTCTTTTTTCTTTAAAGTTATTCAGTGCTTAGCCTGGAGGAAACCTATTTTTCCACTTTTATGAAACTCACTAACATTTTCAGAGGCGGGATGTGATTTTTTTTTTTTATTTAAAAGAAGAGCTAAAAGGCTTTCAGTTTTCGTGATATGAGGTCTTTTTTGTGTTCCCTTTACAATGTTGACAGGGGATTGCTAGTCTAAAAAACTTGACATGTGAGTAGATGTTTAGTCTGGTTTACCAGCTCCTGAGCTGGCAAAAGCAGCCGCTAGCAGCTCTGCCAGGGGCACAGCAGGGCTGAGTCCAACCAGGGATGTGCAGGAGTCCCAGGGCAGAAATCAAGACTCTGGTTCTCTCAGTTCAGATGAAATAGGGAGAGAAGGTCAACATCCAGGTGACATTGTAAAGGCTTCCCTAGGAATGCAGAGACCTGCAGCTGTCTCGCGTGGCGGGTATCTACTGCAGGGCTTGTTTGGCAATGCCGGTGACACCCAACCCCTGTGTCGTAAGGGCCACGTTTAAAAGGTGTTGCATGTCTTCATGATATTGCCGTGGGTGTCTTGCTAGCTTTTCAGTAGCTTTATGGAATAAAGAAACAGCTCTGGGCAGGAGTCCGTCTGGGTGCAGGAGTGCACAGTGTGTGCTGGGAAGTAGGAATGGGCTTTAACATAAGGTCCATCTGCCTTAGCTCATCTACACAAGCATTGTGAAATGTTTTGTTCAACTTAAGTAAAACTATTCTCCATTTCCTGCCTTTAAAATCCAAGTCGTGACATCTGCGAAAAAATAACTTTTTTTTTTTGTTACTGTTTTAACTATAGTTCTTGTGCACAGCACCCTTTGTCCCTTGAAAGGTCAGTTGAGTTGCCCTAAATGAAAAGCTGTGGATTTTATCCAGTAATATATGAAAAGGTCTTATAATGCAGGCATGTTTCTGAATAATTTCTGAATGTTATTACTAAAAGTGTCTTTCTTTGCTGTATTTGTACACATTTCTATACTAAATAACATTTCTGAATGTTGTTACTGTCTTCAGTATAGGGCTTGTTCTTTTGCTAGGTTTCCTGCAGGTGTTAATAGGTGCTCTATGGAGCATTCTTACCTTAAACGGGTTCAAACCGCTAATAAACTCCATTAGACAAATGCAGAATTAAAAAAAAAAGAAGTTTTAACTGGGCAACGTTAAGTCAGGAAATGTAGAGGCTGAGGCTCCAACAGCAATATTAACTTGGCTGCAGTACACATCCTGTGAGCTCTTTTATGGCATACATCTCATAATGTAAACAGGAATAAGCACGTAGATTAATGTATGCAGAGAGAGAGAGTAGAAAGAGTATTTTTCTGAATTTGACCCCCTTGTCCATGTGATAACTGGCTCTTCTGTAGAGCTGGGGAAAGCCTGGTGCTGCCTTACGCCGTGCTGAGCAGCGTGTCCAGCACCGACGCAGACATACCCGATTGCTGATGGAGTGAAAATAACAGCAGAGAATGAGTAATTCAGGCTTTGTTTCTGTTGAAACAATACCATTGTAATGAATTGCATTTTATTGCGTAAGGTCTGTGAGTTGTACTGTCTATGATCCTGAAGCATTCTGTCTTTCGTTATTCCGAACTGGCGTGGAGTTGTAATGAAGTGCTTTGGTGAGTCTCAGTTTTCTACTCGTATTACCCATGTGTTACAGTAACAGCTCTCCTGGCTAATTTTAACTAGATCATGTACAAAACTGATTGCACAAATACTGTGTTTTAATACAGATTTGCAATGAACTAAGCAGTATTGCTCTTTGTATTATGTTGTCTTAATTAAAAACTGTGATATTAATATATTTCACTAAATTGATAAATTTAGCCTGAAGGTCAAATAGTCTAATCTGACCTTCACCATGTCACAAGACATTATATCTCGCACAGTTACCACTGTACTGAGAGGGAGATTTGCATGAGATGTGGTGTCATCTAGGGCAGAGTCTGTGGTCCTTCAGCAGCAGCTTCCAGCAATGACAAAGGTGGTTCGGGTGAATAAAATTAATTTGTAGTTACTCTCCAGGATAAAATAATTATCCTTTTCTGTTTAAAAAGGGCTCCTAATCTAGTATCAATACGCTGATATTTCTGCCTTGCTTTGACATTGTAAACCTTTGCAAGGGAGATGCGAGCAGCTCTAATTCTGCAATCTAATACTTCTCTTGTTATACCTGCCTAATTGCAATGGCTCCTCTTTGGTGCAGTCTCCCAAAGATGCTGCTAGAGCATTGCGGTAAGCCATGCCAGGTGTGCTTTAATTTCGTTATTGTTTGATTTGGCCAGCATTTTATTAACTTTCTCTGTGGTGTTAGACAGTTTGCAAAGGGGATTAGTACCTGGGTGGGTTACAGCATTTATTGTATGCGCTTAATCTAAATTCCTCTTGAAATGGAATTGTATTAAGCTAATTTGTAAACTTCAAAATCACAGTAAGGCTGCTTTTGATAATTAATTTTTTTTCTTCCCAAGTAACTGCACTGATTAAAATTATCAGGGTTCACACAGTCAGAATGCTTCCAATCGAACAGAGCGTCTGGATCCCACTGGGTTTTGGTTTGGCTATTCTTGCTTCATGAGAAGTGAAGGTAGGCACCACTTTGGGGTCCCACCATGGTGGAATGGCCAGCTGTCTTCTGTCAGCTCTCAGAAATGGAGCAGTACCTGTCAGGATTTGTGCTGGGGGAGTTACCAGAAAGAACAGCATTGAAAAATGGGAAAAGCTTAGAAAACGGTCTCTAACTGCATTAAAGACTTGTGAAACTTCTGCCATTCTGCAAAAAAAACCCCTGTAATTTTACAGAGTGGAGCCATCCTCCCTTTCTCAGACTGGGAAAAAGACCTATTCAGTGTTACATTTTAATCATATACAACACAAAGACTTTTGCTGTGCTGTTTAAAATCCAACCTTCTTTCAGCCTGTGTTCTGCCGGGATGTTTTCATCCAAAATGGACTGCTGAGGCTGACGGGAGCAGTCTGAAAAAGCAGCTCTAACCTTCCTTCCTGACACTTCAATAGTGATATCCACTGTGGGAAAGTAGGGCATAAATGCATTAACACTTGTCACTGGGAAGAAAATCCTCTCCGTGATGGGGACCAGAAGAGAGTGATTCTTAGATTCATGATACAAATTGGTTCATTATTTATTTCAATCAAAGTCTGTAGGTGCTGTTATAATGAAAAATTAAAGTGCACCTTGCAGAATACATGTGAGCTGACACTGTGCCAACCCCAAAGCCTTCCTGACCTACAAAACGGAGGAGAGCTTTGATGCTCACTTCACTCTTTGCAAAGTCTCAGGCAAACAGGCTTTGTCCAGAAGTTTGACAGAGGTAGGACCTATTAAAACGGATGCTGAACCCACTCTGTTTGCTGTTGCCTTCCAGGGAAAACATCCTGCTGTTGCCTCCTGGGTCTTATACTCTAGCACAAGAGCAGCCCAGCTGCTTGGCCTTCTGTAAATAATTTGGAGTTCACTAGATATCATCTTACGAGTGCCACCATCCCATTGCAAATTGTCTGTAAGTTTAGCCATGCTCTCATCTTCTCAGCCTCCAAGGCAGATGGGTAAAATACAGCCTGTGCCCTGCTGCAGCAGGGTTTCTCCACGCCTCCAGCTGTGCATAAATATTGTTATATTTGCTATATAAATCAGTATATTATTTTATATTTATATTATATTTAATATATAGTATATTTATATTTGCTATATAAATCAGTAATCGTGATCTGACCACAGAAAGGGTTAACACATTGCTGCTTCTCTCTCTGCTCCCAGAGCAAAAGCAATTGTCCAGTAGCGTGGGGTAATTCTAGCTTTAATAGTGAGCTATGTATTTTACTGGTTGTGGTGGTCTTGGGATGACCAAGGAGTGATCTGTTGGGATATTTATGTATTTATCAATACAATCAAAGATCAAAAAGAGACTTCAAAATGGTATGGGTTTTGAGAGGGCTTCCGTCCAAAGTCTGTACCAAAAACACAAACCCCAAAGGCTTTGCTTTCTTAATGCAAGGCTAACACTCTGATGCAAGTGGTGCAGCCCCAGCAGCTCCTCGGTGTCCCCTGCGCTGGTGGAGGAGGGTGGAGGAGACCTGTGGCAGCCACTTCTGCTTGTTGTAGTGCCCGGCTGTCTGCCCATCAGCTTTAATTGGGGCTGGCAGGAGCTCGGATGGCAACTGACCTCGTACTAAAGACTGAAGTCACTGTCTTATCTGAACTCAGTTTCCATCATGAAGGATGTCAGAACGTAAGTGGGACAGGTATTAAACATTAAACATTAACCAGCTGTTCGGCTCTAAAATATTAATCCTGGTCTTATGCTTTTACCTGTTTTACCCAGTGTGCCTCGGTTTGAAGGACTTGAGACTTTCTTGAGTGATGACTAGCTATCTCATGGTCATACGTATCCTAAATCTGCAGCACCACTTTCCAGCTTTTGAGCTCTTCTTGCAGGTATTTCTGCTGGGAACATGCTCGCCATGTTTATCTGGGAATACAAACATGTGGGTGGGCTGACTTCAGGCTAGCTTCCAGTTTGCCTTCCAGGCTCCCAGCAGCATAGATTATATTACTCTTCTTTAATCATCTTCCCCACCCTTTACTCTTCTAGTCTTTGCAGCGGAAAAGCAAAGCATCTCATCTGTACCACTGAGCAACCTTCCTCCACATGGGTTGTATTTGGGTCTTCCACTTCTTGGCTTGAGGAGCTGAGCAGGAAGATGTCTTTGTTGGTATGATGGGGGCTTGGGCTGTGGGATGAGATGTAGCGCATCCTATTCCAGCAGCAATCTATCTCCCCTCTTGTGTGGAGTAACAGACATCCTCCTCTTTCTCCGCTGAATAAAACTACAAGCATTCCTATGTGGGAAGTCTGTCCTGTAGCTCATCTGGAAATAAATAAATGCAACAAACAAATGGGTGGCACTGCTCCAAAATGTACAGTTATGCTGGCTGGCGTGCTGTCATTGCTGTCAGTTGCGGGGCTGTGGGGAGCTGCGTGTGATGGGCTTGTCTTGGCCCGCAGCCTTGCCTTTCAGTCCACATCCACATGCTCATCAAAGGATTTAAACCTCCATACAGTGAGTAGTCTTAAGTGCAGTGAATCACAGCTCCTGGATAGCTAGGATGGAAAGGACCTGCTGGGTCACCTAGCCCTCTGCTTTGCTTTCAGAAGGAACCTTCCTAATTAAAGCGTGACTGGTGATTGCAAGATGTCTTGTTTGGCTGGTTTAATAAATTGCCATCCTCTCTGCAAGAAGTGAAAGTGTATTTACTAATGTGGCTGTAAACGTCTCTGCTGTGGGGTGGTTATTTACTGCACTATTCTAATGCAAATGTTTGTGGTTATGTTTGCATTGATCATACAGACAGTGCACACAAATTTTATTTCTTGGCATATTTAGGCTTGGTTTTTTTCCTCCTTCCTGTTGTATCTGTTCCACTATACACTATGTAATAGAAATTGCTTGATGTGTAATTGCCTGTCACTCAAGTGCCATTTTATAATATAGAGACATATCAATTAAAATATTCTTCCTCCTCCAATTAATTTTGTTTCTTGGGGGTGAGATAGTAGTGTTTGCCTGGAGAACGTTCCACTAAATCATTTGGTACTTTATACATTTATTTACTTCTAAATGTATTCTAAGTGAAAGGTGGTGCCTGTAGTTACAACTGAAGAAAAGAGCATTCATCGTCAGAGCTGTGTGGCTAGCTGGGCGTGGTGCTCCCGGCATGGCTGCAGCTTCAGTGCTCCAGTCTGACAGATGTGAAATCACTGGTTGTACACTGCCAAAGAGGCAACAACTGCCCTTCTGTAATGAGCAGCTCGAGGTGTGAGGCAGGGAAAGGTTTAGATATCACAGTTGCAATTTTCCCAGATGAACTCTTTCTGGAAGTTTATTTGTTAGTCCTAAGCCCCGTATCTCCTACATGGTTCTTTCCTGGATGTGGGCAAGCATCAAAAATGGTAGCTCAGCTTGAGAAACACTTGGAAACTCTTCAGAATTGGTATTCCTTGTTTGGAGACTCTTTAGAACTGATATTTCTTGTTTGGAGTGGTCCTCTAATACAATAGCAGCTTTTCAGTGTGTACAGAGGCTTTGGAAAAATGCGAGCCTGTGAGTACACCGTCTTGCCTTGAAACAGCCTGCTTTGTGTGTAACAATTTTATCTGTAGCCTTTTAATACCTCCCGTAAATGGGATGATAGCTCAGAGGTAATCACTCTGATGGGATGCAGGAAGCATTACTGGTTGGAAGATATGACGTGGCATCTTTTAATGTCTCTGCTCAGTGTTCATTGGGGATAATCCTACCTCAGGGTAGGGATGGCCTTAAATCTGATGGAGCGCAGATTAGATGCCAACTGGTTTAGGTACCTAAGCCATAGTGAGCAAAACTATTAGTTTGGATCTTGCAAGCACACAAAGAAACACAGAAAAAAGTTAGGAGACATTTTGAACTTTGTGTACTATTACATAGTCAAGACAGTGAACATTGTTTTAGCTACTGGCAATCATACCGCCATGGGCTGGTACTCATAAGGCTATGCCCGGATCCATTGTTTTCTGTTGCGGGTGGGAGGGAGGGAGGGGGCTGCAGCTTGTTCCAAAAAGTACTGTAAGCTGATAAGACCAATTACATTATTATTTTTTTAATTGTTACTTGAAACTTTAACTTGATGAAGGCTGGAAACACAACAGAAATGACAAGTCTGTCAAAACGGAACTTTAGCTTTTCTATGGAAGAGCTAATATTTGCCTTAAAAACACTTGGTTTCCTTTTGGTCTGTAATTTTTCATGGACTGCCGAAAGTGGTTGGTACGTCAAGTCCATTTTGTACGTTCTGAGGGTCAACGCTTGTGTAGGTTGTGTTAAGTGTCAACATCCCTTATTTGTGGGAAAAAATGATCCATTGGGGCCTATTTCTGCTTGAGCCAGAGCAAACCTGGAACAAAACCCCATGGCTTTTACAGCCATCTTTTTCTTTCAGCTCCCACTCCTGTTTGTTTTATGAAGCTGCTGGCACTGCAGGGACAGTCCTTTGCCGCAGACGGAAACTTTCTGTTTGCTGGGAGGTGCAGCTGCAACCTGTATTTGGCAGTTTATATTGAGGAGCAAACTGCAATTCCAGTTGAAATGTTTTTCTTAAATAAGAACTTGTTTAAATGGAATCAGGGTAAAAACCAACTAAGAGTCTTTATGGAAGAGCTTCCAATTTATACATGGCCTGGCAGGGATGTGCACAGGCTTGCCAGCGTTTGGGAGAGGTGACCCTTCACAATGGCATCCCTGTCTCCTTCATGAAGCTACCGAGGAAAGAGCAGGTTCTCAGTTCCCCTTAAATCTGTCCGGATATTGAAGCGAGGGTGAGAAAAGTGGTCTAGCTTGTGTTGATACAAAGTGAATGTAGATTTTTCTGAGACCTGTTTGTTTCAATGAAGAATGCGTAGGGATAGTCTGATCTGGTGTGTTGAGGAAGGCTTATAAAAACATTCAGGATAATAAGCAGCTGCTTCTTCAGGCTGCTGGCATGCTTTCTCCGGGCTGCCTGGTGGGTCAGGTATAAGCTGCTGCTTAGTCCGGGCCACCATCTGAAGTGAGGTACTAGAGGACTTGTGTGTCCATGGGTGATGGGCACAAGCATGGAAGAACGAACTAGCAGGCCCTGTGCTAGCAGTCCTCTTGCTACGTAGTGCTGTGCATTGCAGGAGCCCAACTTGCTACCCAAAATATGAGTTTAAAGGTGGTCTCAGGAGCTCTACCTGCCTCTTAGTTTTCCTGATCACTTTGGTGTTTGTAATCCCCCCCTTACTCTCTTGTTGCTGTGAAGAAAAGCAAAACAGGCAGGAGACAACAATTATACGCTTGAGAAACAATGAAAGTTCATGATATTGGAAATGCTGCCAAAACATGGAAAGGAAAGGGAAAGGATGAATCTGGGGGAAAAAAATTATATTTTTCCGTTTCTTACATTGTGCGTATCAGTAGTGGATGGAAAATTATTTCAGACAAAGCTGTGAATTTTGTCTGTCCTTATAAAAACACTGTAATTTTTTTTTTGAAGCTTCCCTTTGAGTATTATGGCCAACCTCATTTCACAGCTAGATATATTCATCTCAGTTAAATGCAATGGACAAAATCTACACAAAACATTGCTTAACGTTATAAGCAGCTTGCATAAACATGAATTATTAAGGTCACAAAAGCTTCTAGAAACCAGCAGAAATGAATGCACAGTTGTCTTTCTTTTTTTCAAAGCATGCATTAATTAATAAGGGGCTTAGTGCCCAGTCTGTTTCTCCCCCCCTACCTCCATCAGATTGTGCTTTCATCAAGTGCAGGGGGAAAGTGTCAATTCTCTCTCTCCCTCCCCTCTTTTCTTTGGCTGAAGCACAGAAAGGTGCCAGACTTCATCCTACACATGTCCATCATTCACAGCTGTGTAATCCTAAAATGCCCAGGCGGGTTGTGTTGGGGGTGTCACAACAGCAACATACCCTCCGAAACTGCCAGGGGTTTCATTTCATGCCTGCCTGGACTGCCTGGGTGCCTGCTGGGGTAGGAGCAGGAGACTGAAGTCAAGTTGCCAGGGGCTAAAGAGTAGTCACATTCACATGTGTGGGCAGTGCAGAGAGGGCAAGGTGCTCACGGGAGGAATGCACAAGAGGAGAAGACCATGACAGGGATCTGGTGGTAGCTAGAGGTCTTGTCCTGCCTCTGGAAGTGCCACACACCCCAGTTGGTGTAGGTGTGGGCATCATGTCTGCTGTTGGTCCCCTCCACATGATATGGGCATAGGCAGCATGTGCTGGCCATGGTGCCCCAGGCATTGGAGTTGCGGGAGCATTTGGAGGTAGCTCCTCTCCAGCCCTTTCAGCACAGGAAAGAATAGCAGGGACTTGACTGGTAAATGAGACATATGGGCTGCTGTGATTGAGGGGCCGAGCCCTGCCTGTATGCAGAGTAAAGTCAAAGTGCATGTAAATACATGTCAAGGTCAACACTGGGAGATGTTTGCAGCAAGGAATTGAGGAAGAAAAAAACATGAATAGAGCGATGTTAATTTTTTTAATTTATTATTTCAGTTGTGGTGCTGGCTGGAGTGGAAGCAAGTCAGACTAACTGTGAGGAGGGAAGAGGCTGCAGTGGCCAAGGTAGGAGACGAGGGAACTGTGATGGTGGGTGCTGGTCGTGTGGGTGGTGGGGGAAGGCTGAATCTCAGCGAGCTTATGCAGGAAGAAGTAGCTCAGATGAAAGAGCTTATTCATGGGAGCCTATGTTTGGGAGAGAGGGTGTCTTCAGAGATGGTCCTAAGATGTCAAAAATATTAAGAGGCAGGAAGTGAACTTGTGTGCAAGGGGGTTGAGTCTTGGGATCCTGGAGATAGCAGACGGCTTGAGATTTTCTTGCCTGGTTTGTACTGTAAGTAAAGCCTCTGAGGCAGACACCTCTCTGTGTTCGTCACGAGTCAGTGCAGAGAAGATGGGGACAAAGGTAACTCTCCTGGCTGTGATCATGGCATCTGCAGAAGTTACTCAGATATCCAGGATCTGTATTACTGAGCTCCAGAAAGACAAAATTGGTATGTTTTGGCCTTGCTGAGTTTTAGTGACTCCACTTTTGCTTTGTGCCCCATTGAAATGCAACACAAATGTCAAGACATCAAATGTGGTCTTTCAAAAATCTTCTTAGGTACCGCCCCTACTCTTTATCTGCAAGGCATCTAATTTCTGCAGCCTCTAGAGAAACAGTCCAAGGAGAGACAAATGTTAAAGCCATTATTCAAATGCATCTGGTCTAGGGCAGGTACCTAGTTTTAACTTACCAAACAGCAAAGAGGTTCTTTGGGAATGAGTTTGGAGGGGGAGCTGCCTCCACCATGCTGCGAGATAGGACACAAAGACCATGGTGCAAACGTTTACCTCATAGGGTAATGCTTATGGGGGCAGCCTTGTTAAACATCAAGAAAAATATTTGTCCCATGCTTTATTCCAGCATGGTTTCTGAAAATAACTAGTCAGGGACTGCTTTTGATATATAATAAAAAAACTCTAAGCAAAAAAGGGGCTTTAAAACAAGCAAAGACTTGACATATTTGTTAATACGCAGGGTAGCAGTGCATTAATTTTGAGGCATGCTTTTTAGTTTTTTTTAAAACAAAATGAGGACACTAATTAAAATTAATCCATTTATAAATCTTTCCGCATCCAATTTTAAAGCATAAATAAAACATTTGCCTTGTCTCTCTCTTTCCTCATCCTGAGACAACACGGACCATGTAACCTTTAACTCTTTAAGGTAATGAGCAGAGAAAGCTGTCTTAAATGATTTACTGAAATATATAAAAATTGGTCACACAGTGGAGATGGCTTTTAAAGAGCAGTGAAGATGGCAGCGGGAATGTTGGGAATGCCTCAGAATGGTTTTTAATGCTTGCCTTTGGGAGCAAAACTTAAGTGAATTCATCCCTGTGTATTTTATAATGAAAATTATAATTCTGAGAAATGCACATCAAGGAAGGCAGCCAACAGACAGCTTGTTTTCATGGGGGGGGGGAGGAATGGAGGGCAGGGAGGCAGCCAGGGTGAGAAATCCCAGTTTGCTCAGGTTTGCAGCTCCCAAACCCAGGAAGGATTTGTACTGGCGGGGTTGGGAAACGAGAGAGGTGGCCAAGTGGGTCAGATAGACCACTCCACAAAAATGCCATATTCAGTTAATTTCTGTGATTCAAAAAAAGGGGGCTTATGGCAAAGAAACTCTTAAACTCTTTGAAGTTTTAGTTCTGTGACACTTGAGACTGCAGCGTTGTCAACACTGAAGATATTATTCTGTGCCTTGTTTAAAAAGGAAGCTAAACACGACCTTGGGTCTGTGATTTTTGGTACCTCCTCAATGTATGTTAATTAGTAAAGACTGTGACAAAAGTAGTACAGCTGCTGAGGGAACTATATATTCTAATTTTTTAATGTGTTCCAGATATTATCAATTGTGCCTACAGATCTTTTGTGCAGTTATGGCTGTGTGGATGTTGCCAGTGTCTGTGCAGTCATGCACCACATTAAGGCACTTGCACATACAGTGGTGGCAAAACTGTTAGAAAAACGAAAAAAGCGCCCGAACAACCAAAAAAACCCTATAGGTGATATTTTAAACTGTAATGTAAGCTGTGTGTCTCTGCTCTGTCTCAGGCCACACAGAAGGGAAGAGAAAGCACGGGGCAGGTCTGTTGTGTGTGAGGATGCTCCCCTCTGCTTTCATATGCAGATTTTTAATAAGAAAAGTATGCATCTCTGCTTCTTGTCACTCCTAAGCCTGGGATGTTTCGCATCCCTTGCTATCTTCTATCGGTTTCCTGCTCTTTGGTCTTGATGTCTGTTCTTTATAAACCTTCCAGCCTGAAATCCACCCAGCACTGACCCCACCCCAGCTCCCAGCCCTCTTTGCCAGGACTAAAGCTCACCAGCTGCAGACAAAGTGAAGGTAGGAGGAGAAAAATTGCAAATCTCCAGAGCAAAATGAGCCGACCAAAGTTGTCCTGGGTTGGGAAGGAGTGGCTTGCTATGGCTGTCCTACAGATGCAAATGGGCAAGGAGTTTCTGTTTGGTGAATTAGCAGACTCAGAGTTTAGATAGAGTTGTCCAGCAGTGTTTGTACTCTAAATGTTTATCCATAGTGAGTGGGCACATTGTTCCACCTTTCCCAGAGAATGCATGCCCAGGTAGGAGATTTGAGCCCTCTTTCCCCCCAAGGCTAATGGAATTTGACTTCATGATAGCAAGTTTGCAGCTCTTAAATGAAGTTGCAACCTACTGTTTTAAACTGTGCTTCTGGTAATCAGTCTCCTTTTGGGAAGGCATAAAGAGGCAAATGTTGCAATTGCAGGAGCTAAGGCTTCATCGGGTGTTTTCTTGGGGTCTTCCTTCTCTCTGGGTGCAGCCATGGGAGGTGGGGGAAAGCAGGAGGACACAGCTGGGGACTCATCCTCCACCTTGCCAGCAAATGGGAGGATTTCTTGTTGCAGAAAGCAACTTCTGCATGGGGCTATGATGGGGTTTTTGTCCTGTATGCTCTGTTTTCTGTTCTGAATTGCTGCGCAAAAAAGAGTGCTTTGCTTCCAACTACAGATTCAAAACTGCTAACCACCCACTGTACAGCTGCTAATGCACAGATTATCTCCACAGCCAACAGCGTTAAGTAATCAAACAGAGATAATTTTACCTCTGTGACCCAACAAATAAACACCAGAATCAGGAAAAATCCTCTAACCCACACAGTCCTACACAGGTTTTCAAGGACAGGCTAAAGGGTTTCATCAAGACCAGTGGCAGTGACAAGGTCACCAGGCTTGTCCCGTCTTGGGTCGACGCTGAGATATGGCTGTGTGGTGGTGTGGGGTGCTGTCAGGAGGCCACGGTGCTCCACAAGCTGATGAGACCATCTCTTGCTGCTACTGCAGAAGACATTAAATGAGTAGAGCATACACTGAAAGTTGTGTATGCAGCCCTGCTTTTACAGGAAAAATTGTGGCTTGGAACGGCTTTCGTTAATGACTTCAGCCTTTAACTTTCTGTTGTTTTGAAGAACAGACGTTTCTCACAGCTATCAGGGGTTTAGTACCATTAAGAAAATACAACTGTTAATGTATTTTAACATTGCATCCATGGCTTCTTCCTCACTGACCGATCTCCATCAATGTTGAGAAAGAAAAAAATTCTAGCCCCAAAGTCATATCAGAAAATATATCTTTTTAGGCTTTAAAAGTCTGTTTCTTTTTGCTTTTATTTCCCAGGTCAGCTGATCATCATTACTTTATTCGAAATGAAGTCTCAGCTTTTTTGTGTTAGTAAATTCTAGCTGCTCAGAGTGTCTCTCATTTTCCCTGCCTTTTTCGCCTTTGTTCTAGGAAACTAATTTCCTTATTCCTGCTATTAAGGATACTTAGCATGTTGTCATTGGGAAGCAGCACTCATTTCTTCATGGAAAGAAGCTGCTTAATGTTTCATGTGTTACAGTGAATAATTAAATGAAGAAAAATATCTAAGCCCACAAAACTAGCTGGCAGCTGAAAGGAAGAAGGCATTTCCAGTCTGCTGGGGAAAAGTGACACTCCTGGCCTGGTGTCTTAAACCACAAGGGTAAGGTTTAAAAATGAATACGTCTGGCGTGACGTTCAAAAAAATCTGGATTTTTCAACTTTCCATGCATTTATAACATTAATCTTTAATTGTCATATTCTTGAGCTACTGGCTGTGAGAACAGAGCTGAAATTGATGGGGCTAAGGAAAACCAGGCTGGTAAGTGGAATGAAGTGTCTGCAGGGACCACGACCTTGTGAACTGCCAGGGATGGAAAGGCTGTCAGCACTCAGGCAGGCAGGGAGCTTGGCAGCCCGATAGCATATGGCGCTAGCAGTCTTCATGTAGGATGTCTAAATAAGGGGTTTTATTGGCCTTTATAGTTCTTTTCACCCTTTCTGGACTGCTACAGTAGTCGCCCCTTTTCTTTTGATTTTATAACAAATCTTAAAACACAACTGTTGGGCTCTGCGGAAATGGGATGAAAAACTGGGGAGATGGGACTTCTGTGCTGGGAGCTGGGAGAGGGGTGACTATTCCCAAAATGATTTAAAGGGACCATGGAATTTTTTCCGTTTCAAATAAAACCAGAGCTGAGCTGTAATTTTGCAGTGACCTGTGCTATTTTACCAAATAAGATCAGACACCTGCCATCCTCATGGCAGAGGGGGCATCGTACTAACAGTAATTCAGGGCCCGGTTACAAATGGGGATGTGTTGTGTGTTTGGGTTTTTTTTGGTTTTTTTTCTTTTTTTTCCCCCTATCTAGTTTTTCCCTTTGCTGTGTGTATCATCTTAAACTGATAACATGCTTTAGCAGAATTTGCTGAGACCAGAGGCAGATGGAGGCTTGTGCAGAGCAATAGCTCCCTGTGCCATTGCACATCCCTTTGAATTTGGTTAGTGTTGGGCCCATCAGCTGGGGTAGGAGCCTTTGCATTCTCCTTTTTCTACCCCTGTGCATTGAGATGTGGAGACTGGATCACATAATTTGTGTCTGTATCTTTCCACTGCCTTTGGCATTTTCCTCTCTGCCAGTGATCTGCAGCTGTGGCTGAAGTGGGGACACAATCAGCAGGATTGTGGTGATGCCCTGTACCACTGTGAGAAATATTGATGTGGATCTGGTGTGCTTGATATACACCAGAGCAACTGCTCTAACAGCTAGAGGACATCTTACAGCCCTGCAGCTTTCACGTGCTTCGCTGCTCTGCCAGTGCGACTCTGGCCTGACCTCTGCTCAGAGTGAGAGATTAGGTCCAATTCATCTTGTAGCAAAGCAGGGTGAGGCTTAGGGAGCTGTTGCAGCATCCCGGAGAGTATCCAAAATGAGGAGAAAGGGGACTTTCTGGTTCCAAAAGACTGTCACGAATTCTTGTTGAGGGTTGGACTGCATCAACACTGTTAATTCTTCTGCTGGCTTGTCTGTGTATTGCTAAAGTAGTGGCTGTTTAGGTCATGTCCACCATCTCTTCCCTATACTGACAGAATCTGCACTGAGTGGCTCATACTGATAAGACAGATACAGAAAAGATGAGAAATGGATTGAGAGGAAATGTGGATTTTAATTACTGCCTCTTGCACCTCATCTGTGGTAGCTCACCAGTTTGTGATCTCCTGTATGGCAGAAAAGATAGCAGCATTTTAAATGTGCTGCTTATACCCCTGGCTTAGACTTTTCCTGTAGACTTGATTCAGCAAGGTACATAACCACACATCTGGTTTGAATTGCATGAATACTACTACTGAAATTAGTGACACTCTTCCCGTGGTTCATTTAAGATGTGTGGTTGCAGCGTGACCCAATTCCTGTTGAAAAAGGTAGAAGAATCTCCCGCTCTTCTGATAAACCCAGATCAGGTCCTAAAACCAATTAACCCTTTGAGCCCCAGCACTGACGTCTGCTTATCATGGCACTGTGGTCTGGGAGCAGTACAAATGCTGGCATGCACTGCACTGACCAAGATGGTTTCCTTACGGTGTGCTGAAAGAGGAGCTCTCCTGGGCTCCAAATGCTCTGCAGTTTATCTTCTGATGCTGGTCTGCATTACTACCTGATTATTCCCCTGCCTCAACCACTCTTGATTTTATTTAGGAGAAACTGCATTTTCTCTGTGCATGAGTACCAGATAAGAGGAGTCACTGCACTCGAGAGCTCTGGTGTCGGTAAGAAGGCAACAGCAGCCAGACCTGGAAACCTAGTAACCTTGGTACTGCCGACCTGAGGATTAAACCCTTCTCACTGAAACATGAACCCAGGCTGCCATGATGAACTTTAAAGAACCGGGAATAAAACCATGCATGCATCTATTTCCTTTACAGCAACTTTTTGGCTGGAGGCTCTTAAATTGCTGCAGCAATGAATGGATAGCCCCCGCAAGAGACCTGGCAGCGCTCAGCTGTGCTCTGGGATCCCATTCTTGGGGTTTTGTTTGTTTGTTGTCTGGATTAAAGGGATTAAAGACTTAACCTTTGTACAGCCTTTCACATAATAACATGTTTGTGCTTGTACTGCATGTCAGGGAAACATTTTTCCCCCCCTCCTGATTTTCATGATATAAGTAAGGATCTGAGAGTGGACAGGCTTATGTAAAGTCAGGTCTTGTTCTTTAAACCCCCATAAATTTAGTGCAGTGTCCCCATCCTTCTCCATCCAGCGGTGTTGCTGGGACCAGGGCAGGGTACCTGCTTCATCCACCCATCCCAATTACTGGGAGCGGTCATGTCAGTGGGGGGCTGCAGTCTGAGCTGCCAGCTCCTCATCCAGCCACCGCACCTCTGGGCTGTGTTTTTCGTAGTCAGAAATAAAATCTATGCTGCCAGATGGGACCCTGCTGCATCTCAGTCTGTCACATGCCGGCCAGCTGTGGCAGTTCTTCACCTCCTGCTCTCAAGCAGCTTTTTTTAAATAGGTTTCAGAGATTTGCAGTTTTCAGCGTAGCCCTTTGAGTGAATGGTAGTGGCTTTTTTATTCCCTTTTTGGGATTATTCCAACAGTGACTGAAGTTTTCAAAAGCATCCAAGTGATTTAACGAATTTATTGTCATCTGCAAAAAAACCCTAAAATTGTGTTGGCTTTAAGAGGGACTCAAGAGCTGTCTTTAGTTCATCCCTGAGTGTATTCCCCACGCGATTAAGGGAAGACCTAAGGCCACCTTTGGGACCAGCTGGTCCCACCTGCAGGTATGCCACCTGCACGCATGGCCAGGACTTGCTCTTCTCAGCATGGTGCAACACCTGCATGGTCTGGGGGGTGCTCAAGAGATGGCCAGGTGGGCAGAGGGGTGTGGGTGGCCCAGGCGTGAAGATGTTGCCCTTGGAGCTGCTTCCCTAGAAAGAGCACTGAGCCAAGAGACACTGTATGTGGGGATGGGGTTTCTTGGGAATGAGGTTTCTTGGGGATGGGATTTCTTGCGGTTGAAGTGTGTGTGGGAAAAGCTCTCCTCTGGCAGCTCACTCTCTGGCAGGGGAAATGACCCGTCTGCCAGCATGGGTAAAAGCAGTCCACCAAGGGGTGCACGGTTTTGTGACTGCTGTTTGCCGTAGGATTCCAGTAGATGCAACTGTCACCATTGGGCTCTGCAAACAGTTGGTAAAAAAAAAAATTCTTTTGACTCTTTCTGTTCACAACTGACTGGATGTAACAAAGATGATATGACTTTATCATCTGGATTAGATAACAGCTTTACCATCTGGACTGTCATCACATTCAGTAACTGTTACCCCCTCCATCAAACTACAGTTCTTTTCTAGATAGAACAGCCAATGTAAATAGTAATTTAATCAAACTACAACACACAGAAAACCCACGGATCTACAAATCTATAACCAAGAGGCTGTAGGATCCAGCCTTGCTCAGGACCTGAGTGACAACTGCTTTCCCTCCAAGTGTCAGGCTCTAATGAAGGCTGTTACCATCAAGGACTTTCCTCTAGGGAAATAGGTTTTTAAAGAACTGTCTGAATATTGCCTAAAAATGTACTTTAAAGAGAATTCTTAATCAAAGTCATGTAACAACAGCAGTATTTACTTTTCTACTCGACCCTGGAACTGATAAGTCACAGATAGTTAACCATTCTCTGCATTTTAGAGAGGATTTTGTCTTGGAAGAAATTTGCCCTACTCTTCCTAAATTTAGAAGACACGAGTGCCCTTGCGTCTCCTGCAGACCAAAGGGAATACAGACTGAGCTTGAGCAATATATGTTAAATTTGTGAACAGTTCTCCACTGCAATAAAGACCTCTTGCAACATCACGCTGAAATCTGTGGATTGCAAGCCTGTACTTTCTGGAGTATAATATACTTCATCCACTCCACCAAATGCCCATAAGGAAATTGTAAGTGAAGTTAAACCACTACATACGAGAGTGAACTTGCATAGACAGTTGATTTAGGATACAAGCACCTCATTCTGGCTCTTGACCATACAATTTTTGGAAGCAATTCACAGCAAGTACGTGATAGTCAAACAAGTTGGGTTGGACGTTAGGCTATGTGGTGGGTAATATGAAGAAATAGATGGAAATATGGTTACAAATTTGAAACTTTATCTTTGGAAACTGTGTAGCATTTCTGAGAGCTCCACTTGACCTACAACTGCTGGATAAAGGCAGTAAAGGAGATGTAAAGGCAGTCAAAGTGAATTAGTTAAAAAAGTGTAAGTGAATATTAATAGGACCTGCTGTATTCAACAATTTACAAGCGTGTCGGGCATTTATAGATGAGCTCTGCTGTTTGTTACATATTACATTAAAGAAGAATTCTGAACCAACACATCAAAATGTCAAACTAACACAGCATTTTTCTTTGATCTCCTTTTTTGTTAAAATGAATTATTGATAGCCTTTTTCATGGCTGACAGGAGAGATTTCTGATTTTTATTTGTGTATTAGATCAAATCTCCTATTCCTTCCGTAGGCAGAGCTCTTTACAACAATATCTAGATGTGATACGTGCAATTGCAGAGCTCAGATTCTTTCTCGTGGGGAATGTTCTCCCCACCCATCCCTTGTTGCTGTGATTTCTTAAGCTGATATTTTCATTGGAAGACTTTAAACAAATATATAGCCCACCCTGGAGCCGGCGGTCAGGATGAGGGTGTGATGGTTTTGTGTGGGCCCACAGACCACACTGGTGGGTCTCCAGCTCCACAGAGGGATCTGAGCTGGTTTACCCAGGATCTGCAGGGAAAAACCTGCTCAGCTTCCAGCAATGTGTCTTGGGAAGGTGTTTAGCCAGAGCGAGGTCAGATTTGTGCTAGGTTTCAGAAAACCCAGGTGGGGAGAGGGTGTGCATGGTTCTTGGGTTTTTGGTGGCACAGGGGGGTAGCAAGGTCTCTATTAGCCACTGTCACCTGCTCCGGACATCAACAAAGCCTTGGCCCCTGCAAGAGCTCTCAGCTGCTCTGAGTTTCATGGTTTGCATAACTCTCTTACTTTTCGAACATCACCCCAATTACAGTTCTGCCAGTCGTGTTTCTTAAGGGTCCACCTCACCCCTGGAACTTGGCAGCCCCCAAACCCATTTGCTGCGCTCCACCTACAAATGTAGAAGTGCTTTTGGCTTGTTTTATTTTGTCAAAAGTATCCACCAGATTAACGGAGAAAACAAATCTTCCTCCTCATGGTCTCCTGTTCATCCTGTTTAACATTTTTAATTGCTTCCAACAGATGCTGCCTGAGTTTGGCAGTTGTTGTTGGGGCTCTTCCTCCAATGTTTCTGGGTTTGCTCAGGTCCAAGGAAGGAGGGTGCAAGCCATGGCCATCAGGCTCCTGAAGGGTTTTAAATTTGGATGGATTAAAATTGTCTCTCTCAGTTTTAATCAGAATAAATTGACTGGGATGGTGGGTGAGGGTGGGCTTAGGCAGACTGCCATGTGGAAGACAGAGGGACATACTTATGTTCTTATACTCCCCCATCCCCAAATATGCTTCTGTTACCTGCTGCATCCCATTACAGATTTGGGGAGCACAGTTCCCTCCCTTTGATTTCAGGAGAGGGGACCAGTGGTCCTTGTCTTTCTGTGCCTCCACGGAGATGTGGAGCCTGCGAGCGCCTTTCCCTGCCTTCTGCCGTCTCTCAGCCAGCAGATCTGCCCACTTTCTTCATGCTGAAATCAGGTTTTCTCTCTCTGTTCTGCTGACCCACTTTAGGCTCTTTGAAGGCACAGCAGAGCTCCCCGGCGGCTGCAGCTTGCCTTTGGGGGACACGGCTGGGCGGTGGAGCTGAGCAGATGAAATGGCAGCAGCGCTCCCCAAACCCATGGGAGGAGGGTGGTTTTGGAGGTGCAGCCCCCCTTGGTTTGCTCCCCTGTATTTTTTCATGTGTTTTTCTTTCTTAACTGCTGCCTAGAGTGTGTTTTAAAAAACACGAAAGGGCTCTTTTTTTAAAGGAGGTTTTATTTCAAGGCTGCTGGAGCAGTCTGCAGTGGGGTTTCAGACACACGCGCTCACGCTTTGTGCCTTAATAGCACCTGACATAACCTGGTCATAGGCACGAGCAAGGCACGGATCATCCATCCCCCACCACCACTCTGTCCCTGCTCCCATCCCCTGGATGTAGGGCATCTGATATCCCAGGCAGCATCCCCTGCCTGGATCCCTTCAGGAGCCCAGGGAAAGCCCTCCCCACCTCCCCATCTTGTCCTGGGGTCTCAGTTTCATGTTCAGCTGCTGAATTTGGGGCGAGCCTGGCTCTGTCTCAGTGTGTGGGTGGGGATGCCGGCTTTGCTCCGACTGCACAGGGATGATTGCAGCTCTGCGGTAGTAATTACGTGAGCCCGGCCAAGGAGTGATGGTAGGGGAGAGGAGCTGCGTGGTGAGATGACTCAGGGGTGGGATGACGCAAGTCTGGGGCCTGACTTTCTCTTTGCAGGCTGCAGAAACATCCCTCCGAAAAGCTGGCATCTAGGTCGGGGAATGATTTACCACACAGCTGTGAGTCTCCATTCTCTCTGCTTGGCACTCGCCCTGCTTCCCACTGCAAAGGTCTCCAGAAAAAGCGTGAGACCATTTGTTTTCACTGTGTTTGTTGGTATTTGGTGATTTCTTGCCTGGCTGGCGGATCTCAGGTGGTGTAGGGGGAAACTAAGGACCTGTCTTCATGAGATGCTGATCATGATGTCATTTCAAAGGTCTGTTGGCCTTTGGGAACTTTTATTACAAATCGTTTTTATTTCCTTCCATGTCCCTTTAAGAAGAACAGCAATTTTGTTTTGCATCCAAATTTGCTTTAACCTGGATGAATCTTCCTGTGTAGACATGCTTTGGGGTTTCAGAGGATCTGTGTCTATGCAAAGTTGGTCCGGTGCTGCAGCAGCAAAGCCACCTTTGACTGACCCTTCAGCACAGGAGACAGTAGCTTGTGTCTCATTGCCATACTTACGACTTTTGCACGGCAGGTAAATTCAACCATATGGGCAGGAGGTCACCCAGGTGGGGACTCCTTGCAGCTGCCCTTCTGATAATGCACGGGGTCTCAGCCTTCTGCACGCCATTGCTTGGTCTGTGGTCGTGATGCAGAGATGTTCATAGCCCATCCCTCCTTCTAAATACTTCTTTAGATCCAACCACTCAACCCTATAAGGAAGGACACAGAAAGATGGATTTATGGATTATCTGCCTGCTGGTTGGCAGGTAGAGACCAGCTCATTCCGACTTATGGGTGTTACCCATACCTGTGCTTTGTTGTTCATGGCTCTGTGTAAGGACAGCTCTGTGCAGGTTTTGCCTTGTATGAGATGCCATCACTGTGTATTAAAGCAGAAAGTGCTTCAGTATCTGTTCTACAGATAAGATGTACTTTTGTTTTTGTAACCTCTCTTGTTGCCTGTCCCTTTTCTCCTTGTATGTCTTCATGGGGGCTACTCTTAGCACTGAACCTCTTTCTCTAAATCCCATTGCCGGATTCCTTGTGTAGCTTTATTATTTGCTGAAAAAAAAACGAGGAAACTTCTGAAAATTAGTAAGAATTGTATTTGGTAGAATAGAAGTGGGTAGGTAATGGTTCTGGAAGTTTTCCCACCCTGGTTATTTTGGTCCTGGCTCTCTGGAGCAGAGCTGCTGATGGGGCTGAGCTGTGCCAGGGCACCTGGTGCTTTACGGTGTGCACACACGCAGGCTCTGCAGCAGCCCCCCAGTTTCATTTTTCTCTAGAGATCACTCCAGGATTTAAGCTCTGCAATGAAGGCAAGTGCAAAAACTCTTCTCCACACACATGGTAGTAATACATTATGTCTATTTATAGAAAGGGCTGGTATTTTTTCCTGTTGGTATTAAATTATTGGAAGAAGGATAGAAGAGTTACTAAAATGCAATGCTTCCTCTCTGTGCATTTCTCCTCTGCTGTCTGATAACTCTGTGTGATGCTGAGGCTGGATGGTCATTTTGGCACAGATCCTGGAAACCCCTCCACACCATCATGTTGCTGCATTTGCGGGATTGTCAGAGGGTTCTTTGTGTTTCTTGGACACCGGTTTGAGAGTTCTTGCTTGCCATGTGGGGCTAAGGCTGAACATCAGAGGTAAGATGTTGCATCGTTTTTGGACTGATTCTGGACTAACACCAGCAGAGCCAAGCCCTGAGACCAGGCGTTTTGCACTGCCTCCACAGCAGGAAGAGAATAGTAGAAGCAGCTGAGCATTTATGCCAGTAATATAGTGGTTTAATTTTTAGTAATTTCTCCAAGAATCAGCTGTGTGTATTTTTTTCCCTGTGCAATAGCTGACTTGTTGGAGGCAGAGACTAGATTTCTTGCAGGATGTGTTTTTTGTGGTTTTATTAATTTAATCAGTATCCAGGTGCCTAGGTTTGTGCTCATCTGACCAAATATAAATGCTCTCAGAGCTTTTGCTTTTGCATTCAGTGCATAAAAACTGGCAGTGCTTTGGGCAGTTCAGGTAATCTTCACATAGATGTCTAGAAAAATCCGATTAATTCTTTCTTAAAAAGCCAGCTTTTCTCTGGTGGCTAAAATGTGCATTCAGATACATAATACAGGCAATGGAAGTGAGCTGAAATTAATCCAGTCTGTAGTTCCTATAGTGACAAAATATCTAGATAACACCAGGTTGCCCCAAGATGGCACTCTGTGTGCACATCATACTAAAGTAATATTATGGTTGCAAAAGACCATTTTTACTATCTAAACACTGCATACTTCTTCTCCTGGGGAGATGAAGAGGATTAAGCCAGAGGTGACAGGCGTGCATGCGAGTATTGCTACGCAGCCCTTGAATGATGGTCAATAAGGGCAGCAAGAGTGTTTTCAGAGGTGACACAGGCAAAGCTAGGAGGTTCACGGCTGAAAGCAAACTAGTGGTTGGTGCCCAAAACATGACCTAATGTGTTTTTATCCTTTTACATGCTTTTCATGTATTGATAAGGTGGTTCAATTCCCAGATATTTATAATATTTTATGTAATTGTTTTGCTATTTCTCTATCTCCTCCCCAAAAGATTAGCCGTGCAGGGTATACTCCTCTGACAGGGAAGGGAGTCGCACCCTAAGCAAAATCTGACTGCTGAGGAAGCCGAGTTTCCAAGGGATAGGTCCAAAATAATAAAAACCTTCCTCTTCCTGTGTTAGGGGAAAAAATGCTGAAATAATCAAAAAAAGTGACAGGACAGAGGGAAAAATATGGTACCTTAACTTTACATTACAGATACATTTTGGAAATTTTTAAGCCCAAGGAGATTAAGCAAATATATATTTTAATGAATAGAAGATTGTCAAATATGTGTTTAACTTTGTTTGGTGTCTTAAGTTGCATGTGAGATTCTTTTTTTCTCCTTGCAGAGTGATCTTTATGATTCTGCTTTAATGATTTTTCTCATCTGGCTGGAAAACTGAAAAAGAAAATTTTAAAATAATTAAACTTTTCTCCTTATCCACTTTCTCTGTAGCTGTCATCTATAATTCTTTAATGATGTACATGCTTTGAATAAACCATATATTTTAAAATGGTTCGTAGAAGGAAAAAAAAACCCTTCCTATTTTTGCATTGTATTTTTATAATAAGTTTTATCAGCCTACGACTGAAAATTTTTCTCCATTTTGGAACTTTCTGTAACGGAATGAGATAAAATCTCATTCTGCACTTCACATACTCTCCATGGGCCAAATCGATCCTTCATTTAATTCCATTAAGCAGGTTTTGCAGAGAGAGGTGTAATTTGCAGGAAGCACTTGGCCCCAAACTCTTTTCAAAGTGCCTGGCAAATTAGGTATGCTGCAGGTGCATGGAGGTGGATCCTACTACAGCCTTCTTCATATGTGTGGAAGGTGAAACCTTGAATGGCAGAACCTTTTTTTGGAGAAGAAGGCGTGTTAGCCAGAGGTGCTCCTGCTCTGTTGAGTGCTGTTGGTTTGCTCAGGATGCTCACCCACCTCTGCCTTCACGTGTCACCCGAAGGACGTTGGCTGCGTTGATGCAGAGACTGATTCCATTGCTCCACAGCTTTGACAGGGTGCATTAACCTGGAATGTGATGTGGCATGACAAGACACCAACTTCTGCGCCAGCAGTGAGACTGCTGACGTGTGGTACAGTCTGCAAAAGTCTCAGAGGACGGTTGAGTCGTATCTGTGCATAACGGCCTTGTGCAGTTAAGTAGAGCACGCTGTCTAAGATGAAAGTCAACTTTAAGAACAGGCTTGTTTTCCTCCCCTCCCTCTCCCTCCACCATTGCCGCTTTCACCACCACAGTGGGATGTCTTCCTGCTTCCCCCAGACGCACAACTAATCTGGTTTGCTGACTGAGCTCTGCTGGGGCCTTTAAAGTGATGCCAGCTACTACGTACTAAATGTAGCATGGCAGCGTTTCAGAGTGAAGCTAAAAACCCAAATCCAATAATCAAGGAAATAACCATAAAGATGAAGACCTGGTTTCCATTCTGTCTGTCGGCTTGCTGCGTGATGGGGCAGCTTTGCACTAAAAGTTGGCCATGGACCATGTGTTAGAAGTATGAAGACTTCTTTTTTCCCTCTTTAAGCTCAAATCTCTGAATAGATGCATTTTTTTTAATCTTATAGGAAAAAAATCACATTATTTTCAGGGATGAGCTTTCAGGCAGTTTGGATTCCTTTTTCTCTCTGCTGGGATTAGCAAACAGCAACAAAACTCACACTTCTCTTTCTAAATCCCTGTTCAAAATGGAAGGGAGGTTGCCCAAGCTCAGGTTTTGTTCTTTTGAGATTTAACTGGGAGAGAGTTTCAGTGTGTGTGGGGGGGTGGTCTGATTGTGCAAGATACTGGCTTTCATGAAAATTAGCAGAACGATTTTGTAAAAAATATTTACATTTCAAGCAAATGTAGATTAGTTAGTCTTTGATGATGAAAATGTTTTGTGAAGAAAACAGGTTAAATGATTTCTTACTTGTTTAGTTTGTGGGGAGGAGGACTTTGCAAAAAAATCGAAAGAAGCCCCAAAACACGGCTACTGAACATCATGTGGGAGCACATGATGTGACCAGACAAAAGAAGGGCATGGAGGTATCCATCCACAGTGCTAGGAATGGGTGCTGGAAGCAGGGAGATGCTTGCTTTTGGAGAAGGGAATGGGTGCTGGAAGCTCTGTGGTCCTCTAAAATGGCAGAGCAGTATTTCTCTTCTGCAAGGGCATCCCAAGGGAAAACTGTTCTTACAAGGTTTCATCAGGCCAATTTTTATTTTATTTTATTTTTATTGAACAAAAAAATCAGGAAATTCTCCAGTGTGAGGAGGATTAAGTGTGGATAATCCATTTTTGTGACTCATTCTGATAAGAAAAGAGCTCATCAGCTCCCTGTAGCCTTGCATCTGAAGACAGTTGCTGACAGATTGCACAAAATATGTCTCTGCATTTTTAGGACCCCGAGACAGCATCTTGCAAGCAGATAAAACCAAATAAAACCTGACAAACCATCTTTGTACTGGAGAGATTAGAAGGGAGATGCAGATAGGTTCTGTTGGAGGATTTGAATATGAAGCTATGAGGAAAGGCATTGAGTTTTAACTTAAACTCCTTAAACGTTTTCTTAAACATGAAGGATCTCAGTTAATTAAAAGTTATTGCATAACTGCTGCTGGGGAGTAAAAAGTTTATTTTTAATTATACTGCCTTACATAATGGTTACACGATGACAGAGGCAGCATGATGAAGTGATAGAGATTTAAGTATACCTTTTTTAATACACTGAAATGAAAAAGCAAGGTGTTGATGCATTCACTCATCCTTGACTTTTACCCCCGCCTGGATCTGTTTCATGGCCTGTGCATCAGCTCTCAGCTTTTGAGGATAGTATCAGTTTGTTCTGTTCTTGTACAGCCCATGGCTGTAGTGACAACTTCTTGAACGTGGTGTTCAGCAAGATAATAAATATTCTAGTCCACTTTCAGCTTGTCCTTTGATCTTGAAGTGTTTTGGCCAGCAGAGCAGTACACACGCATCTGTAACTAATATACCAACAAATAATTTCTGTAATTTGTCATAATTGTGGAAAAGCTATTTAAGCTGGATGATTTCTTAAGTAATTTATTTAACAGTGGTTATGAAACTGTATTTTCTGCCTTCATACAATGAACTGTTGGCTTTAAAATCTGAGCATGCAACAGGACAATTAAGTCTGTTGCTTGTAACCAGAGAGAGCATCTACAGAAAAGCTGCTAACACAAAAAGGGAAGGTGAGATGGATGGGATGGGAACTAAATTTTTGCTTATAACATAAGTAAAAGGCAAACTTCTTTTTTCGTCACTTAAAAATGTCTCCTATGAAATGCTCCTTTCTCTTCTTTGAAGTCTTTGTGCATCTACTCTATATTTACCAGCATTGGAGGGGTGTCGGTTTGGTGCTTTGGGTCATTAGAAAAAGTTGTCCTCCTCCGGCGCACTTGGGGCCAGGGACTGCCAGCGGTGGCAGGGCTGTGTGCCGGTCCTCAGCCCCATCATCCAGCCCCCACTGGGGGCACATTGAGGCCCTGATGGCTCAGATGGTGCGTTCTGAAGTGTGATGTTCAATGTCTAGCCAAAATACTCATCTGGAGGAGCCACTGCCAGCTGATCAAGCCAAACAGAAAACCAGCCAGGAAAGCAGCAGCTCATAGAGTGGTCCTGGCTTGTCCCTTTTTGGGCTTTAAAAGGCTTGTTTCTAGCCATGAGCAAACTACTGACCATTTGCTTTAGCTCTGACAAGCAGCTTTTCTACAAAAGGACTGATGATGGTGATGATTATTGTTGAGCTGGCCTATATTGTGAAGGGTTTTTAAGCTAAATGATGATAGACACTTGTAATAGCTCCAAGGAAATCTGGTGTGAGACTCCTCTGCTTTGTGGCCTTGGTCTGCCCTTCCCCCTCTCCAGATTCTGTAACTTCTGTGAGTACCCAAGACTTTCTTGAGTTACAGAGGAAAAGCTGGAATTGATTTACAAGCTGACTTAATGTGGCTTTCATCAGAAACTCCTGGTTATTGAGTATTTACCTGAAGGGGGCCTACAAGAAAGCTGGAGAGGGACTTTTTACACGGGCATGTAGTGATGGGACAAGGGGTAATGGCTTTAAACTAAAAGAGGGTAGATTTAGATTAGATATAAGAAAAAAATCTTCACTATAAGGGTGGTGAGGCACTGGAACAGGTTGCCCAGAGAAGTTGTGGATGCCCCATCACTGAAGTGTTCAAAGCCAGGCTGGATGGGGCTTTGAGCAGCCTGATCTAGAGGAAGATGCCCCTGACCATGGCAGGGGGTTTGATGATATTTAAGGTCCCTTCCAACCCAAACCATTCTATGATTCTGATTCTATTTCTGGCCAAGTCTTGTTAAAGGTTTAGAGTTTCAAAATGCTACAACTCTCCATCCTGGTATTGGCAAGGAGTATATTGTAGTATCAGGGCTGCATTGTGTACTCTTTATCTTCATTATTTTTCTTATATATTAGAGAGAACTATGTGCCAATTATTGAACTGAAAGTAGAGGCTTAATGGAGAGGTATTGAGGCCAGCAATGGTGTTGGTGGTGGAGGAAGGAATTGATGGGAGGAATGGTTCAGCTCCATATCCTCAACTCCAGAAATATGTTAGCAGGGAAAAGCACACTGAGGAGCTGCAGCAAGCAGCAAATAACCCCATCCAGCTATGTCCCCCAGGAATACCTCACCATGTGCATTTGGATATGATGTTAGATGCAGTATGTAGGCACAGAATACTTAACAGGATGAGGTGGCAAGAAAAGACTACAAAGGGTAAATAGTACTTAGCCTTGACAAACCCAATCAGTTGGCCAGTGCACCAGAACTATCACCTCCTCAAAGGTGCCTAAACTTTTCTTTCTTCTTTGTGAATTAGTTGTCTTTCTCCAGCAGCAAGAAAAGAATAAGTCTCTGTTTTAAACTGTCTTACCGGCTCAGCCCTGAAAATTAAAATCTGGCTGCAACTAGGATTTGTTGGCTTTTGCAGTGTGGTTCTTTAGGGGAAGAGCTGCTCGCTGTCATGGCTGGTTTCTCTGGGGTTTGGCTGAAAATACGCTGCTGCCGTTGCCTTGCATGTGCGTGTGTATCCCTGGGGTGGGTAGTGCTTGGTGTCCTGCTTTGCGCCTTGCCTTGCTGGCTTCTTACATGGGAGGTTTAAAAGTTTTAGATCAATTAAAAACCAAGACAAGGTAGAACTTAGGTTCACTTGAGAGCTTTTGTCAGGGTGCATCGCTGATCTTTAATGTTCTGTTTTAGCGTTTCAAAGCCCTTTTTCTCAGGGGTAGGAGACCTTTTGTGGGATGGGAGTGACCAGTGATTTATTCATTGGTTTTCCTAACTCATGAGTTTCCTCCCCCCATAAATGTAAACAGAAAGGAGGTGGCATCATTTGGCAAAGGAACACTTAGGTTAAGTTTCATTTTGCCGGAAACGTTTTTCCTTAGTTGTTAAAAACAGATTGAAGCTTTTGACAGCACAACGTGGTGTCCAGCCCATGTGTGGGTGGCAGGGAAGACTTTGTAGGGGGTTGCCAGATGTTTTCCTCTGCCTCGGGCAATGTCATTGAAAATACTGACCCTTTTGGTGCGGTCTGCTGCTGAACAAACTGCAGAAACTTATGTGGATCCCAAACATATGTGCTGCCTGTGGACGCTGAGCCAGTGGTTATATGTATCAGGAGCTCAATACGAAGCCAGGAGATCTTCCCACTTGATTTGGAGCTCCAGGACCAGGCGGGTCTCTGAGTCATTGTCTCCAGTGCATCGCTACCACAAATGATTCAAGTTCAATGTGGGTCTGTAACCAAGGTAATGTCACTCGTGGTTGCTGCTGGTGGTGGTGGCTGTCATGTTTTGCTCGTGGATTTTCTTGCCTCCAACGGTACTACGGGAACGGTTGTCTCTGAACGATATGATCCCTCCCAAGCCTGTTTGCTTGGGGCTTGGAAGTGTCTGCTTTGCTCTTGAAGGCAGAGCAGAAACTTCTCTTACACTGATGTTTGTTACCTGTGCTTAGCTGCCTTAAGATGGGTATTGAGTGGAACTATGTGAATATGTTTTCCTGCACTGGGTTTTGGGGTCAGCATAGAAAATCATGTCTGTATTCTTGGTGAGGACACAGCATTCAGTAGCAGTGTGCTCAGCCACTGGGGGGAATTGTGTCCTTTTTCTGCTGGGTATCTATGGACCAGAAAGTCAACAAAATATAGGACCAGAGGGACACTGGGAATTGTGGGATCCAACTACCCATCCTGAAGCAGGACCAATATACTTAGGCCATCTCTGATGGATAGATCCTAGCTTGCTTAGCCTGTTCTTTTAAAAAATGAAGGGGAGGACATTATGTAACATCTGTTAGTAGCTTGTTCCTATGAGCCCTGTCCTTGCAGTTTTTTTTCTAATGTGTAGGCTAAATGTCCCTTGCTGGAAATTAAGCTGATTAATTTTTGGTTTACTCTCAATGGACATGGAGTACAATTGACTGTTGTCCTTTTTATAATCTTACATAGCTTTCAAGACTGTTACTATATTCAGACCTCTCTTTCTGAGAATAAATATTTTTTTTTACTTCTCGCCTTTCCTCAGAGGGATATACATCCTTGCAGTGAAATAGCCAAACTCTGGAATATTTCTGTTGGTCACCCTAGTAGGTTGTCTTGGAACTTTGCTTACTGTATACAGGGGAGATGATTCATGGAAAAATGCTGGTTATAGTCTGTGATGGCTATCTTTATTTCAAAGAAGTTTATTCTTTATGAACCTCTTTACAAAGATGACTTTGCCAGATATGAGTACACATGTAAGTAAAAAAAAAAAAAAAAAATTCTCTAAGACAAAACATTACTGAAGATCCTTTTCATACAATGGCAATTCAAATTCTTCATTCTTCCTTGCAAAATCTAAAATGCAAAGATTGAGGGAATCATGGACATTTTTTCTCCCTTCTTACCTCAAATCCCTGCTGCAGAAATTGTGCATCTTCCAGAATACCACATAACAACTTTCTAAATGTTGGGGCAAATGAGCTGGGGCTGCTCTATGGATTTGAATGACTTCAGGCTATTTCCTTGCAGCTGAATATTTGGCTGTGTGGGTGGGTTTTCTAGTTACTCTCTCCCAAGAGCTGTGAGAAAACAGGGGGAAAAAAACCCATTAAGTACATTCTAGTTCCAAATTTATTCAACAGATCACAACTTCCATGTCATGGATACAGACTATCTCACTAATATTTCCAACAAAGAATGGAGGCAGTGCCACAGACCTGCAATTAATGTTTCACTTCAGCAAAATATTATGATGTAACTGTCCCGATTCTTCATACATACAAAATCAGCATTTTTCAAACATTATTTTGCACTCTGCTTTAGTGTCTTGGGAGAAACGTTGCAGCAGAAACTGGTACTTAGTTTATAAAAAGCACAGTTGGTACCACATGGAGGGATATTTGTGCTGTGTGATGTGGTGTGGCATATCCTGTCTTCAAATTATAGACAGTCAAAGTTAATTGCAAGTGTGATGCCAAGCTGAAGCCAGCTCATGGCTGCCTGGCCTGGCCTTTTGGTTGGCTTTCCATGCTATGCACCCCAAACCTTGGGTTGCAGGTATGAAAAATACAGAGTGGGCATCTGCCTGCCTGGGTTACTGCTCTTGCTCCCTGTGGAGTGGGTCTGGGCATTGCCGTGGAAGGATGTGCTCTTCCCCTCGTGGGTGCCTAGGTCAACAAGATGGAAATGCTCTCAGCAGCTGTGCAAGGAAGAGCAAGGGCTCTGGGTCTGGTCATTGCAAAGGTGTACAGGCAGGATCTACTCCTTCGGCTAAGACAGGTTTAACTGGCTTCGGTATAATGAAATGAAGCCTGACCTAAGGATGTGCATGTGTAGAGGTGTCGTGGTTTAACCCTGGCTGGCAATTAAGCAGCACACAGCTGCTTGCCCACCCTCCCCCTGGCTCCGTGGAATCGGGGATAGAATTGGAAGGGCAAAAGTAAGAAAACTCATGGGTTGAGATAAGAACAGTTTAATAATGGAAACACCCCTCCCCCCCCCAAACAACAACAACAACGACAATAACAACAACAAGTTGTAGTGAAAGGGAAAACAACAAAAAGAGCACCAAAACCTGGGAAAAAACAAGTGATGCAAACGCTTACCACCCACTGACTGATGCCCAGCCAGTCCCCAAGCAGCAATTGCTGCTCCCTGGCCAACTCCCCCCAGTTTCTATACTGAGCATGACGTCACATGGTATGGAATAGCCCTTTGGTCAGTTTGGGTCAGCTATTCTGGCTGTGCCCCCTCCCAGCTTCTTGTGCACCTGGCAGAGCATGGGAAGCTGAAAAGTCCTTGACTGAGCACTGCTCATCAACAACTAAAACATCAGTGTGTTATCAGCATTATTCTCATCCTAAATCCAAAACACAGCACTATACCAGCTGCTAGCAAGAAAATTAACTCTGTCCCAGCTGAAACCAGGAAAAGAGGGCAGGGGCTTTTCTTTTTCTTTTTTAATCACTTTTTCCCAAAATCTTGTAAGTGCTTTGTTGCAGACAATAAATACATAGCTGAAGAAGGCTGATAGGCACTGCCTTGCTTGACACAGATGCCTGTCAGAGCAATCCAGTTGGGATAATAGCTTATATGTGGAGAATAATGTATCTGTATCTGAGCCAAAGTACTTTGTATATTAGGGCTTCTTCTGCCCAGAGATGCTGGGAGAAAGCTTCATAGCAGCTGGGGTGCTCACAGGTTTGGGGGAGGGCTTCTATTAAATATAAGGTCTGAACTCTGGATAATAAAACCAGAAAACCCTCAAAATCTACTGAGAGGTGCTTAGTGCATTTACTTAGCTTTGCATTCCCATCTCTTTAGAAATGTGAAATTGTAGTTTATAAATCAGGGTAGCTTTTTTTTTTTCCTTTTTACCTCTACCTGTTTCCATCACCATCATATCATGGATGCCACCAGGTGCAGATGATTAGCAAACCACCATCAGATCCCTGTCTGTGCAGCAACATACCCTCCTGTGCATCAGGGGCCCGAGAGGGATGTTTTGCATGTGTGCAGCTCATTTTGGGAAGTACTGGGGATTTTCAGACCTACTGGGAATTGAAGTTTGTTTTCTTTCCCATGGTAACCACTAGTTTCTGTCAACTAACTCAGTGCAAATCACTGTCTTTTATACAATGACAAATTTTTATGGAGAAATAACTGGTAAAATAGCAGAGCTGCTGTGCATTTAGAGACAAGATGTGCCTTAAGGAAATAATTTCTTCTAGAGAAGTTGTTTACTCAAGCTGGCACCCAGGCTGCCTCTGCCCTGGCCAGCAGTGGTCTCCTGCCAGACCCCAGGACTCTGCCTAGAATTTGTTTTCTTAAGAAGTAATCCTTGCAAATCCTCATCTCAAATTGCAATTTTCTCTTTCCCTAGTTTCCCTGATTTTGCTAAATCCAGGTATCCTTGATATCCTTTGCCTGTTATGTCTTCCCTGTGCATCAGCCAATTCCCTACACCCTAATCTTTAATCCTGAGGTTGTTTTTTCTTTAGCCTGTGGCCTTGCATTAGTTAATCTGAGTTCTGCACATGACCGGTTTATCTTGCAGTACAATTTTAATTTGGATCAAGAGTGAGCATATTGTTGCTTCTGCTGAATTAGTATAGATGCTGTGCAAGTTGTCTTCTGGCAGTCTGAAAGAGCACAGCTCACATGTGCTCTGCGCTGGTACCCAACATACCCTGAGTTGCCCACTGATAGTTGTCTTCTCCCCTGGTGCAGCTCTCCATCTTCTTGGCACTGGGGACATGCTGTTAGAAATGCAGCAGTGATTATGGGGGATTACAGACTGGTACAATTTAGGACAGCTCAGAAATTCTCCAGAATTGTGTTGGGAAATTGGTTAGATTGAACTTGGCACAGAAAAGCACCCAGTGTATGAGCACGGGGATCTGCTCAGTGCACCTGAGGACCCCACCGAGTAATGCTTAAGATGTTTCCTTTGTTTGTGTGTTCACATATAATATTTTCGGCCAGTGTCCAGGCAGTCCACCAAATTCTGTTAACAGCATGATCCTAAGGGGGTTAGCTAATGACTTGCCGTACTGATTGGGTAATGACTTTTTGGAAAGTGAGAGCTCAGCAGAAAACAATCCTCGTAATTACTATCTGCTCATGTCAATATTGCAAGTGCTGCAGAGCAGCTCCATGAATGAAATGGCTTAACTTCGCAAATTAAGTCTGTCTCTGTCTCCCTAACCTCCCTACAGAGTCTCTTACTCTTGTCTGATACAAGAATATCTTTTATGCTCCGAACTCTTTGAGGTGAGAGTGGTTATAATCTCTCTGAACAGTCTCTTGCTCTGTCTGCTGCAAGAGCCTTTTTGTGACATACCCTGGGTCCTGTCAGCATTTCAGGTGCAGTCCCAAGATGCAGCCGAGCCCTGCAATGGCTGGTGGCACATTCACATCCTCCCCAGGCTGCGCAGATCCATCCCCTCCTTTGCACTGGGAGTGATGCTCGGCATGCTACTGAAAACAGCCAACAAGCTTCTTGGCTTTGGAGGTCTGAATTTTGCCCTGGGCAGCTTACCCTGGGGCTGCGGAGGCAGTGCTGCCAGCAGGGAAGTGGCTGGGATGTCCGCTTCGCCTGCAGGACCTGGCTGCTGGACAAGTGGAGCTGTGTTCTGGTCATGCTCTTTGCTCTGCTGAAGCCTCTCTGCCCTGCAGGCAGGTTCATGCAGGCCATGGTGGCCTCAGTGCCCTGGCAGAGAAGGCGATGCTGTCACCCAGGTTAGGGTGGAGGAACAGAGGCAGGGGAGTGTGAGGGGGTGAATCCAGCCTTGCTCTAGTGCCTTATTCTCAGCTCCTGCTGTCAAGAGTGCAACCCAGTGCCCAGGCTTGGTGGGATGCTGCTGGAGGGGATGCAGAGCAACCCACCTTTTGTGCTGGATGAGTGAGGATGCTGGCACAATTAAATTCACCTTTTGGCCCTTTCATTTTTCAAAAGTAAAATCTCAAAGTGCCCAAATCCCAGTAAAAGAAGGGATTTTAGGCGTCCAAACCCAGTACAGGCACCACTGGCAGTGTAAACCCTGTCTTGAAGGTGTGTGATTGAGTCGTGAGGAAGTCTCTAAGCAGATCCCTGAATGAAGGGCTGGAAACAAGGGGAGAAATAGTTGCATATGTGGATCCTCACAGCTCAGAAGAGGGCAGAAAGAGGGCAAGTTTCCAACAAGACTTCTGATCTCTCTTCCAGAAAGATGGAGCATAACCTCACATTGGCCCTTAGTGTATGCGAAGGAGAACAGTTACGCTACAAGAACAACTCGGAGGAAAACCAAAAATACACCCAAGAAGGGACTTGAACCATACCAGCATGTAGGTCTTCATTCCCTCACAAAGGCAAGGAAGGATGTGCAGCCCAAGCTTCCTGGCATTTGCAGTAATTTGTACTTTTTCTAAGCACCCATTTTGCCAACAAGACAACAGTTAAAAGTGTTTGCAGCTGCAGCTGCAACTGCATCCTTCAGTCACTGTTATGCATAATTACTCAGTATTTTACCACTTCTGTTACCCAGCAGTCTGGTTTGAGAGCCAAAGCACATCACTGAGATGTCTTCTTGGGTCCCATTTGAGGCACTGAAACTTGGCTGACTAACGGCTTTGTGCCATTTGTTTTACCCCTGTTGCTTGGTGCTTGATGTAAAAACCAAAAAACCCCATCCAAACTGTAAATGGGATAGCAAAGTTTGTAAGTAACAATAGTGGCCTGCATGCCACAGTTTGCCTTCTGTTGTATGGAGTTTATAACATACATCTTTAACAAATAGTTAGAGGAAAAATGGCAGATACGGAGTATGTTGGAACTAAATCTAGCTGCTCCGCTCTGAGTGTGTTTCCAGCTACTGTTGGACGTAGTCTTAAGCAGTGTTGGTAAGCTTGGTTATAAAGACCAGCTTAAAATTGAAAGTGTTGGGTAGATCCTGATGGTGAGTTCAGAGAATCATGTGATTAAAAAAATTATTCTTATGCTTGCTTTTACTGATACATATTGCTTTGGAGAGCTATTCGTGGTATGTACAAGTATGTCGTTCCAGTGGGTGGAAGCTCACCTCTCCCATAGCTGCTTGCATTTCCTTCCCCACTGTCATAAACTCCCTTCCTTTGGGAGCATCACACCTTTCCCAGGTTTCAGGGGGATTTGTTCAGCTGAAATGCAATTATATATCTTCTTTGTTTTGGCAACTATACTTTTTCCACTCATCTTCACCCGCAATACAAAAGTCAAGATTTTTTTATGAAAACTATTTCTTCCTTCTCAAAAAAAAAAAAAAAAAAGTGTCAGATCTTTCTCTAGAGACCAAATGTGAGATGTTATGAGGATGCAAACCCAGGAGATTATAATGCAAACTGATTTGGAACCTTTGAGTGTAGTGGCTGTTGCCAGCTGTTGGCCACAATAAAGTGCTATTGTGTCCCTCTGCTGGGACCCTGCTGTCATCTCCAGTGATGCTATGAATGGTGCCAGGCACATCCCCTCACACCCTGCCTCGGAGCGGGGACACCCTGCAAGGTGTCCCCAGAAGCAAGTCCCCACTGCTGCCACTCATCTTCCTGCAGCCCTTGCTGAGCAGAGGCGCTGCACAGGCTGCCTCTTTTTCTGTGCTCTGTGTCACTTAGCTGCTTTTGTCTTCCCCTGGTCCAGGGGCAGGCTCTGCTGCCTTACAGCTTTCAACGTTTTCTGTATTCCTCCATCCATTTCAGTTGTGTGCCTCTCTGCTGTCCCACGTGCTTATCAGGCTGTGCGTCATCACCAGTGCTCCTGATCTCTCCTGCACCTTCAGCATTTTGAATCTCGGTCTAAATCTTACTACTTGGGACAGTTTCTGCTTCTTTCCTTCCTTGTCCTGATTTTGCAGAGTATAAATTTAAATGAAGGGGGCTCTGATTTTCCACTCTTCACTGCTCCCAGGTCCTTGCTGCATAGTAAGAGACCAGCTGACAAACACTGCACATAATATCATGCATATTACTGCTGACATTGTTGACAGCAGAGCTCATGCATAAAAAAAAATACGCCATAAAGCATAGGTAGCTCTGCGGACTTCTGCTCTATTTAATGCCCAAGTCAGAACATTGGTCAAAGCTCCTCTAAGAATGAGAGATGACATTTCCCCATCTGCTTGTGTGAGGGGTGGAGTTTGTCCTTTGAAAAGCAGAATAATTGTTAGAAGACAAATGAGCAGGCCAAAATGCAATATGCTCCACGGATAATTGCTCCTGAGTTGCAAATGTGTTCAGTGGGTAGGGGCTGTGTAACAACGCTGTTGGGAACATGTGTGAAAGCTTTTTAATGTTGCTGGCAAAGCAGAATGGTGCTTCTTTCTGACCATGAAGCAAAATAAGACAAGGATTTCATAATAATTTAAAAATAAGTAGTAAAACCAAAGTTTTTGTGCTTCTTATCTAACCTATCTTCTTCTGAACTGTTACCATTTGTAACCACAGACACAAGGATGGGGTCTACAGCCATGATGGTCCCGTTCCTTTCCGCTGTTTGTTGGCAAATCATAGAATCATAGAATAGTTTTGGTTGGAAGGGACCTTTAAAAGCCATCTAGTCCAACCCCCCTGCAATGAGCAGGGACATCTTCAAATAGATCAGGTTGCTCAGAGCCCCGTCCAACCTGACCTGGAATGTTTCCAGGAATGGGGCCTCCACCACCTCTCTGGGCAACCTGTTCCAGTGCCTCACCACCCGCATGGTAAAAAATTTCTTCCTTATATCTAGTCTGAATCTACCCTCTTTTAGTTTAAAACTATTACTCCTTGTCCTTTTGCAACAGGCCTACTAAAAAGTCTGTCCCCATCTTTCTTATAAGCCCCCTTTATGTATTGAAAGGCTGCAATGAGGTCTCGCCAGAGCCTTCTCTTCTCCAGGCTGAACAACCCCAACTCTCTCAGCCTTTCCTCATAGCAGAGGGGCTCCAGCACTCGGATCACGTTTGTGGCCCTTCTCTGGACCTGCTCCAATAGGTCCATGTCTTTCCTGTGCTGAGAGCCCCAGAGCTGGACACAGGGCTCCGGGTGAGGTCTCACCAGAGCAGAGCAGAGGGGCAGAATCACCTCCCTCAGCCTGCTGGCCACGCTGCTTTTGATGCAGCCCAGGATACGGTTGGCTTTCTGGGCCACAAGTGCACATTGCTGGCTCATGTCCAGCTTTTCATGCCCCAGTACCCTCAAGATCTTCTCCACAGGGCTGCTCTCAATCCCTTCATCCCCCGTTCTGTATTGATACTGGGGTTTGCCCTGACCCATGTGCAGGACCTTGCACCTGGCCTTGTTGAACCTCATGAAGTTCACATGGGCCCACTTCTCAAGTGTGTCCAGGTCCCTCTGAATGGTATCCCATCCCTCAGGCTTGTCAATCTCACCACTCAGCTTGGTGTCATCTGCAGACTTGCTGAGGGTGCACTCGATCCCACTGTGTCATCGATGAAGATATTAAACAGTACTGGTCCCAATACAGACCCCTGAGGGACACCACTCATCACTGATCTCCATCTGGACATTGAGCCATTTACCCATTGCAAGATGTGACTTTGTGACAAGAGCTGCCTCTCAGTTTGCTAAACCGTCCTCCTGAATTCAGGGTGGAGGATCCGCAGTCACATCCTTAGACAGCATCGGCACACTCTGCCCTCTAACCCTATGGTGAGACAGTTCATCCGGTTTCCTCCTCTCCATGTAAGGCCTCTCCCACTTTGGGGGAGAAGGACACCATCACCCGAGTGGGCAAAATTATGATGGTCCTTTCAATGTTGAAGGTTCTCTACTTTTCTGTACTGTGCCTCAGCATTCAGTGCAGCAGGGACCTACAGCCCAGGTCTTGCCTTCATGTGCCTTGTAGTCATCCATGCCAAATATTGAAAGTATCTGATACAAAATGGAAGATGTTAATGGGATCTATCCAAAAGGCAGGTGGCCAGGGTGCAATCCGCCTCCCCGTGAGGGATTTGAAACCAGTATGACAAATATGTCATATTGTGTCTTGAGAATGGCCCTATTCACTACATTTCTAGGTGAAAGACTGACAATTTTCTTGCTGATTTTGTGAACTAAGTCTAAACCCAGTCTTCCTTTCCCATTGCTCTGCTTATGCTAAAAACATTCCTAGATAGAAACAAGGTGGGTTTTTTGGGTCATATGCTTACACATGAATGAAAAACCACATGCACAATACTTTTTAGCATTTTATTTTGGCGAAGACAGACAAACCCCCCTATTTTTTTCAGTTTAAATCTGTACGTGAGTTTTCATGTGTTCGTTACACATTTCTGGATTAGTGGTGTAAACGAAAAACCCTTTGTTTCTCTGGCTTTGCTGTCACTTGACTAGTTAGTTTAGATTTGCTAATGCATGATGATAGACCTGTGGCTAATCTGAGCATTGCAGCTGTCTTAGACGGCATGCAATGTCAAACCTACGTGCTGAGTGATCTGCTGCTTCATCTGAAGAATCTTAATCTTTCTACCTGAAGGCGCAGAATTTGACTTAGTGGGAAGGTGTGGGCTGCACGTCCTGTATCCCCATCCACTTGTGCAGCCTTGGGTGTTTCATGACATCATGCCACTGCTAACGCAGAGGAGTTGTCAGTCAACCATCTGTGGCCATGTCTTTCCATCACTCACCAGCCAAAGCAGATTCTTTCCAGAGGTTTGTTTGATGGGAGACACATGTTTGAGGGTGGTGGTAACACTAGTATTTAATACTTCCTAATATCTAATGGCACTTTGTGCCAAGCTATTTCAAATGCACTTATAAAGATGGTGGATTGCAACCTGTTAGATCTGCAGAAGGGTTATACCTGTGATTTGGGCTTATTAATGTGTGCACTGGCTCCTCTGGGTATCCGGGCACCTGGCAGTGGTGCCTTTTTCAGCAGTAAATGTTCAAAGCAGGAATTTTAAGTATTCCACTATGGTGTTTTCTTCTGGGCAGAAGATATTTGTACTGACCTGCCTCTATGTGTCTATTGACTGCTGTTTGTGCTGTCAAAATGCCAGCTGGCTTTGGGCATCTGCATTCAGTCCCGCACCGTGAATGAGCAAGTGCCATTTGGTTGGATCCCATAAATAGCTTTTGTTCATTCATGGAAAATACAGTAATTATAAACACGCTAGTTTAATAACTGTGTTTAATTAATGGCGGGTTAGTAAACGATGCGTGGAGGAGAGGTTAAAATTTACTAGAGGGTGTTGCTGTGTAGCTTTTAATTGAATTAAGTGCGTATTAAACTGGGCCTCTTCCTTGACCCTGGAGGAACAAGCTTGGTGCACTGGAGCGTATGGATGCTATTGATTTTAGAAAGCTCTGGTTAAAGGCAGTACAAAAATGCTCTGTGGCCAAAGTCAAGATTCTTTTGCATATATAATAAGGCCAAGGCAGTGTTAATGTAAAAAGTTAGGGAATATGCTGTTTACTTAAGGAATTCACATACCTGTAATTATTATTAGAAGTCATTTCCTGAGCAGTGCTATTAAAAATAAAATTGTCCTACACTCACAATTTTAGCCTTATTTTGGAACCATTAGGTCTTTTTATAGTTTTTCTCTAGGATAATATGTTGTCCTATGTGTCTTTTCTCTTTGGATATATACAAGAGCACATATATATTTAGGCACACTGTCAAAAGTTTATTTTTTAACTAGTTGCCTGAGGCTGTTTTTTCATACTACTCTTAGAATATAGACTAAAATTTTCCCATCCCCAAATCCACCTATCTACCAAAAGAAAGATATTCTGAAGAAAAATCTGAAGGAAAATGGCAACAGCCTGGTTTTTTTCAGCAGTCTCTGTCCAGCAAAACTGTTTATAGCGAAGAGGAAAAATAATCCTCAGGGAAGGTTTGTAACACAGGAGAATCAAGGCAGGACCTGCTGTGTCGTAGGTATTGCATGCTCGTGTCCTGTTTATTTTATAGAAACTCATTTCATGTTTGCATCACTTATGTCCTTAGCACAGGAAAGTCATGCACACCTGTGGAGTGAAGGTTGTCTCAGTTTGCAAATGGGTAAATTAAGGAGAAGCTGCTATTGTGTTTGCTGGAAGCTTTGGATAAACACTACCATTTAATGTGGTGGAGTAATTTTTTTTTAACTTTTGGAATAAGAGCTTCTAATGGATTTTTTAATGCTTTTTGAGGGTCAGCATTAAATACTGCAAAGGGACCTTTTCATGTTTTATGAGTATGTGTTCCCACCGTGTTCATATGCCCTCTTTCTGCAGTGTCCTCTGGATGTTGTTTTACCTTTGCAGTTAGAAGCTTCGCAGGTAGTTCCCTTGGAGTCAGCTTGAGTTTTATCCGCATGGCAAACCAGAGGTTGGGTTTGGATTTTATTTGCCTCAACATGCACAACTTGTGCGCTCAGGAAAAAGCAATTTGCATGAACTAAACGGGTCAACAGCCCAAACAAAACTTGGTAGACAAAGAACTTGCTTTCATAGATGCACAGCATTGGACCGCAAAGTCTTTTCAGAGACATTGGATAACTGAATCCCAAAATGCAGGCAGCTTGTGCTTGAGTGGTTTATTTTTCCTATTGCCTAGGTTGCAGAATCAAAAATAATGTAAGACAACCATTAGGACAAAGCTGGGGAGCTCTCTTGGTGTTCGATATTTATTTTACCATTTGACCAAGCCCTCAGTTACAGCATTGTGTCAGAAAAACACTGTTTTCCCTCAAGTCCTTAGAAAAATTCTGTTTGAACTTAAAAAGGCAGATATTGTGCAGAATTTATTCCCATGTTTGTTAAAAACATTTTTCTAGTTTTACACAAAAGTAGGTCACACTAGGCTGCACTGTTTCTTTTTGTGGCTTACAAACAAAAATGTAATCATAGAAGGATGCGTTTTAATGAAACGATTAACAGGGAGATTTGTAAAAGGGTTTGATGAATGTCAGGTTTCCAGGAAGCCAGGCTGTTTGGGAAAGGACCAGACTTTTAAGAGATTCAATTACCTGTAAGAATATTTGAAATGCATGAAGTGTCAACAAGAAAGAATAAGGTAACCTGAAAAGTAATTTACAAATATGTGTAAAAGAAATTGAGTGTGTTTGGAGGTCTGAAAAAATTCAAGAAGCAGTAGAAGAAGTGTTTAATGACAACTTCTGAAAAAGGGTAAGGCAACAGAATATAGAGATCATTGGTCTTGATGGTGTTTGTGCCCTCCGGGTGCAATGGGTCCTGATGCTGCTCGTGCTGGGGTGAAGGGTGAAGTTTCAACCCATGTGAAGGCTCTGCTAGTTCTTGGAGTATTTGCATGCCTGGATCTTAGGATGACGCCTGTGCAAGGAGATCCGATGTTCTCTGCAGGGCTCTGTACAGGACCCACGTACTAGTTTTATGGATGAAACAGCTGCTTTAAATATTAGTGCTAAGGCTTGTGACACTGTGGCAAAGTACAACACACTTCTGTTTGGTTTTGTGTTGTAGGTGACTATTTTGCTTCTAGTGTTTTCCTGGGAGAAATGTGCCTGGTGAGAACTAGAGCAAGCTAAAACTGCTAAATCTTGCTTGTGTGGTAATATTAATCTCTTTGGTGGACTCTTGAATTAATAATATTGCTCTCCCACAATATAATGCAGTTGAATATAAGTTTCTTCAAAGAAATTCTGCTGGTGTTGCTGCTTGTTCCCCTACAACATTTGGGTTAAAATAGTAGGAAAAAAAGGGTGGCTTAGCTTTGATGTCTGATACTGTTAGGAGTGAGTTGCTCTTTCCTGCTTCAGAGAGCTTCTCACAGCTGTTGAGAGGAGTACTTAGCCCCAAAATGCAAGACTTGTATCCCCCAGGGCTGGTGGAGAAGAGGTTGCGAATAATTTGACTGGAAGTCAAGGTGGTGCTCGGTGGAGCAGGAAATTAGGAGTGCTATTTTTAAATGCTGAAGAACTTATTAAAAAGCAGTAATAGTTTTCATTAGACAAAGAGCTTTGAGTTTGTGAGGCTCGTGATTTGAGGTAGCATCGTTCATCAAGTAAGTGTTTTTTGAAGAGTGCCAAGTAAATCTGTCTTTCTGGAAGAGTTGGTGACTATCAGAAGAATTAAGTAAGGGATGCAAATCTTAGTGACATAAATCTTGGCACGCCAAGTATGTCTCTCTAAGTTGGCAGCTGGTGTTGCCACACATTGGCATTTAGAATAAAATAAAAATGACAAATTTATCTAATGTGAGAATAAAACTAACCCAGGAATTCTGCCCAGTCTCTGTCTTTTGGTCCTCTCTCTCCTTTGCTCTGTGTCTGTGATTTTCGAAGAATTTTGAGGATGAGAAAGATGCAAGCTCTCATACCCCCTCCTCTTCTAACACCAGACAGAAAATGGCCCATAGACATAGGCTTGCAGCAAAGGAGGAGGGGTGGGAGTCACCAGGAGAAGTTACCTAGAGAGGCTGGAGAATCCACATCAGTGGGGATTTAAAAAATTTGTCGTGGAGGACTCTGCAGGGATGTGCTGGCTCTGTTCAACCCTGTTTCAACCCGGGAGATGGAGCAGAGGCCTGTTGAGGTTCCTTCCAAACTAGGTTAGTATGCTTTCTCTGACAGAAAAAGGGCAGTCAGCCTTTGAAGATGGTTGTACTAGGTTAGCATCAAGAAAGCAGAAGTCTTACCTCCCTTTGTCCTTGCCCAAGACAGAAAAGCATGTTAATGCAAAGAATATTTGACATTAAAAAATTATGTACAACCAGAGCAGAATAAGGTCCAGATCCCCATGGCTGCAAAAAGTCGCTTTGATTTTTTTCCAGACCTTTGGGTTTCTTAGCAGCAAGTTTCCTGCCTAAGGGCTTTTCAGAGAATGGGAAGTCTAAAGGTGGCAGGTCTTGAGATTAATTTTATATTTTCCTGCTGAACGTAAGTCCAAGAAATTTGCTTTGAAGATGTGTAGTAATCATGCTATAACACATACACAGCTCCACTGAAATGCCCTGACCCTAAACAGGTCATAAGCTTCAAAAAGTAACTGTTCTCCATGATGTTAAAATAGCATTTATTCTTTAGCTTTGTAAGACTTTATAGTTCCATAGAGTGTGAATAAAAGCTTCATATTTGGTGCTTCAGGAAGATTTTCTATTTGTTAGTCCCCGAGATGTCTCTTCTCTCCAAAACAGGGATGATTTTTGAGGTATCATACTCTTCAGCACCTAGGTGTGCATGTTTTGCACAGATCTGTTAATGAGAGTTCCTTGCACTGTTCAGTTGCTATCGTTCAAGGAGTAGGATATACATAAGTAAAACTAAGAAAGATTTTTTTCACTGGTTATTTAATGGAAAGCTGATTAGTAAGACCTTGAAACCTAACATCCCCAGCAGACAGTTCACAACACTGCATGAAACTTGGTTTGCAGCAGGCAACAAAAATTAGAGGTGACTTGAGAGTGAGCCATTATAATGTGTTTGGAAGGGAAATTCAGGCTCAGGCAGACAGTGGAGTTTGTATCGGGTAACAATTTATGCAGATCAGCTGAGCTGTGATAACTGGGGGCCAGTGATTGCCTCTGATGGTCCAAGAGAGGTCAAAGCCAGTCCGTTGGAGGGCTCCTGTCCTGCTCACTGCTGGTGTGTGGTCCTGCGCCTTCCCTTTTGCAAGCACTAACGCTTGCGTGGCCAGGTCTCCAGCCTGGCTGTGTGCATCTACCAGCTCTCCATCCCCTGGAGCAGTGGAATGGGACCAGCCTCAGCCCAGCCACCGTCTGTTTTTTTGGGACGAGGGAGCACATGAGGACATGGTGCATCCCCAAAGCTGCAGCAAGGAGCTTGCTCAGCTGTGATGACCTGGTCGGGCTCTGAACTTTTTTTGTAGCTAGATTGTCAGATTATGAATTTCTACTTTCTCACCACCCTCATGACAATGAATGTTTTGTGTAACTTCCAAGAAAAAAAAGAAAAAATTCCTTCCCAGATGAGGTTTGCTTCTAGTCTAGTGACTTGCAAAGTAAGTCTGAAGTTTGCTGATGCTGCCTATGGTTTTTAGAAACTGTTGCTTTTAAAGTGAGGGTCTTGGTTTATAAATGCCCTTTTGAGGGGGTTGAAAATCCTGCCTTCAGCCTCTCGAACTGCTGCTGTGGTTCAGACTGGTGGGGCTTTTCAGGCATGGATAGTGTTTGGAGCAGGGTAGGTTTTGACTGCAACATCCCAAAGTAATGATGGTAAAGTAATGATGGAGGACAGGGTGGAAGAGGGAGGGGGATCAGGGAGATGGCTGGGAAGACAGTCTCTGGTGTGTGTGGGGGTAGCTGGGACTTGTTTGCTGGAGGAAGAAAGCAAAACCCCTTTCTGAGGGCACGGTCCTGCTCTTGATTCACTGCGTGCGGGTTGAAAAGGGCAGCCTGGCTGGATTTCTGTCTGCTCTCTTAAATAAATCTCTGCTCTCCAAAGCCTTTACTGCATAAAATGTAAAGATCAGCATTGCAGCTCACACTCTCAAGGTGTTTGAAGCAGTGGCAGACTGGTGCCCGCTCACTTGATCTTCATTAAGGTGCATTGCAATGATTTTGCCTGAATGCACTGTAGCTGCTTTAGGCTGTGACCAAGCTGTTGTCCCTCGTTTGGGGTCCTGAATCCTCAAGTTGAGGTCTGAGAGTGATCGGCAGGTTGGTGAAGGAGTTTGCACTCCTGCAACCGGCCCCCAGGGGCTAGTAGGGGCCCATGGGTGGGCTGATATCCTAATGAGCTGCAGCCACGTGGATAACAAGGCTAAAACTAAACCTTGCACATCTCCTTCCATCTTAAAATTACGAACTGCAACATAATGTACCCAGATAACCTTATTTTCAGCATTTTTTTTCCTCTTCCTCTCCAAGTGTTGTACTTCTTTGGAAGCTGGTCTGCTTTATTTTTATCCCTCTCATATGACAGTCCAGAAAGCTTGCTTGCATCCTTTTTTTTTTTTTTTGTGAAATAAAATTAATTTTTAATGAAAGATGAGCAGGTTTAAGATGCAAATGTACAAATACGTTGTTTCAATGCAGGAGGAGAAGTCATGAGCAACCTGCCTATCCCCCGGAGGACCTGGCAGGGCTGCAAGGTTGAAAACCCCAGGGATGAGTAGCTGAGATGCGTTAAGCAAGGGCTTAATTTTTTTTTTTTTTTTAAATATTGTTACCTAGTGTATTAAGCCTATTTGAAGAAAAGTAATCCAAAATATCTCTTGGCAGATTATGGTTTTGAGAAATCCTACTTTAATTCTGCTTCTTTCCTTATTGGATTCCTGTTATGGTTTGCACTTGGAAGCTTTTTGTAGAAGCAGTGAGAAATTTCTATCAGTGTGTTTTGTTGGTGGAGAATAGAAGGTCCGTAAAATAGCTGCTCCTCGTGGGAAAGCCTGCAGTGGCAATTCATGTGGGGTGTTGTTCCTCATGACAGGCAACACCTCCTGTTCTGCCTTGCCTCCTGTGATGCACGTTGAGCTTTTTCCATCGGAGCGAGGACTGGCAGGATGAGGATGTGCGAGCATCAACCTTGTCCGCAAGAACAGTATCAGACACCCAAGCTCTTCAGCTTTTTAAGGCTGAAGGCAGGGAAAAGGGCAAAAGAAAAGGAAACACTTGGAGATTTCTTAGTATAGTTCTCTGGAACTTCCAGAGCTGTACAGGTGTTTTAATCTGATTTTCCAGTGAATATGTCTCTTTAAAATACTGAGTTTTCCCAGTGGATGAGCATTCCAATTTTTTACTAACTCTGCTTCATTGTATTTTTAGGGTTTTCCATCTTAAGGCTGGCATCTGGCTTGTTTTCCTTTTCTGAGAAAAGCACTGGGACATTTAAATAATTCAAGGGAGAAATTATATGCGCTCAGCAAATAGATGTCAAAAAAATGAAAGAAGCTTAAAATCTAGGCCTCCAAAGTAATTTCCGTATATTTCCTTTTTAAAGAATGTATTTTTAATTAGCTTTTAGAACCGAACTGCTGTGCTGACATATACATACTTGCCCGGCGTTTCATCATGGGACAGAACAAAGAAAGTGAAACCACAGTTACAGTTGTGCTATAATATGTGAAATAGATGCTATGACACCGAATGGGTTCGCCTGATAAAGCCCAGAGTTACAAGACTGTCATGTTGCTGTTTTCCAGATGATATGAAGATAATTGAATAAGTTTCTATGCTTTGCAACAACAGAAGTTCATAGAAGAGCTCTTCTGGCTCTGGTGAAAATAAAAAAAAAAAGAATTAAAGGAGAATTCCCTTTTTCAGGTAATAAGAGTGCTGTTCTAATTGTAATTTGTAATTATAATTTCTCATTTGTCTTTTGTGGTCTCTGTCAGCATTTTTTCCTATGAAATCATTTCAGGGGTGAAGATTGGATTGTGGCATGTCTCTGCCCCTCTCCATGCAGCACAGGTGCAGGATGGCTCCTGCCCTGGGTATCACCTAAGTTGTCAGCCAAAATACGAAGTATTGCAGTAATCTAAAGGGAGTCTTGCATGTTTTAGTAGAATTAATGGAAGAAAGGTAGGTGAAGACAGACAGACGAGGACCTTACTCTCCTGAGGTTGGCGTTGGAGGGGTCAGCCCAGCTCGTTTTGAGGCTGCTGATAAAGCTGCTGTTGCCACATGGTTTCTTGGTGCTGCCATGTCATCGAGTTTGAAGTGTTACAGTCCTGCTTTAGCGCCTGGTGGAGGTCGGAGCCAGACTGGTCTCCAGCAGCTGCAGACCGGGGCGCCTGGGAGAGCAGGGGTGGTGCTGGGTCTCCACAGTGCTCTCACCTCTCCTCCTTGGGGAAATCCCTCCACACATCGGGATTTTCACTGGGTTTTGAGGCAGTTTAGGAAAATCTTTGAAGGTGACCAAATAATCCAACGAGGGACAGAGATTGCTACACCTTCCATCTGCACCTCCAAGGGTGGATCAGGCTCAGTGGAGGAAATCCTCTTCTGCCACCCACTGCCATCAACATGCAGATGATTTTTTCTGAGTTTGTCACCTGTCATTTTTTTGTTTTGGAGGAGGGGGTTGCTTAGGTTTTATGGGATCTTCTTGAAGTTGTGTCTGACACCCTGCTCCTCCTTTCTTTACCCACCCTGCCCAAACTGGACCAAACTAGCAGCTATTTGAAAAGAGCCACTATTTAATCAGGTCCATGCTTGCTTGTTGCCAGAAAAAGAGAAAGTGAGGCTACCAAAGCAGGGAAGGGTGTACCCGCTCTGTCTGGCACTGGGTGGAAAGAACAACACTTCGTCACGCTCTGGCTTTCCTGGCTGCCGGGTTGTCAATGCTTGCTGGCAACTCTTCACGCATTTTCCTGCTTGGGAAGAGCAATTCTTGCTGCAATTTCAGAGTATTTCCTTCTCTCTATTGTTTTTCCTATTGGTGCTGGGTCTTCCCTGCCTGGGGGTTGCTCATAATAAAACAGTAATCATCACAGCACTAAAACTGATCTTTTTGCTGTGATGACTTTGAAGCTGAAAGTGTTTAAGAAAAGGGTTTTCCAATATGAAGAGGTGGGTTGGATTTTCTTGTCCTGAAATACATGTTGAATATTGAATATATATCATACAGTCTTTGGGAATATTCTGGTGACAATATATACAAATTTTAGCTCCTCATCCTAAGCGTATTTCTAAGCACATGTTAAAACAGATGCATTGTAAGTCTGTTGATATGAGCAATATTACATAGCTGCTTAAGTGTTTGAAGGATTAGTACTTCAGTTTTCAATATCTGGATTTTTGCCTACATTGCTCTTGCTTTTCTCTTAAAAAAAATGTGTACTTAATTTATAAAAATTGAGTCCAACATTACAGTAGCACTTTTTTTAGTTTTAAAAAGTCTGTTTGGTTTAAATGAGGCTATCTTTGAAGCTCAAGCTTAAAGGTAGAAGGTTTGGGGGGATAAAACAGGGGTGTGTGGTGGTTCTGTTTTGTGTGTTTTTCTTTTAGTGGTTATATCCTGTTACAGAGAATGATTATGATGAGAGTTTATGTGGGGGAGTCGGCTTGTCACATGTTCTTAAATCTTTGGCATGTCTCTGAAAGCCTGCCTGGCTTCTTTTAAATATGGTCTGCTCTTACACACATCTGAACAGCATAATACATGAATGTGCATATGATGCTTCTGTAAGTCCAGTGTATGGTTAATATACCAATAGTGTATGGGATGGTAAAGATTATTATGCATGTTTCCTTGCTCTTTTGGACTCGGTCTTTTGTTCTTTCAGCCCAGTAAGAACATTGGCTCAGAAACTTGAATATTTAAAATGCCTGAAGGCAAGACTTTGCTTTCCAGGCTTTGCTCCTTGTCTTTACAGAGATGATGACTGCATAAAAACATGTGGTTAGATAAAGCATTGAATCATTATTTATAGACCATAACATTTATTTATATATTTTTAACTGGGGCTCAGTTCAGCACTGAAGTCTTTTAAAGCACCAAAGAGATACATGAGAACTACCATGACAGTGACTTCTGTGCTTGAAACCTTTACCCCAGACTGTGTGAAGATTTAGTGAGATCATATGTAGTGTGAATGGGTAAAAAATGAGTCTTCTAACCAATATGCAGTGGTAACAGGGGTCCCTGAAGAGTGAAGTCAATGCCTGCACAGTGTGTATCTGGGTTGCAGCATCTGGACTCTGCTGAAGCTTGTGTGGAGACTTCCAGGAGGCAAGCATCTCCTGAAGTTATCCTGAAAGCACAGGCTCTACTGATTGGGTGTAGGTCCTACAGTCCTGGCAGAACATACTTAATAATTGCCAAAAACATGTGAAAACCCCCTTACATTCTAAGAAGCTGAACTTGCTCTATCTCTAGCCTGTGCTCTCCCCTCCTTTTTCTTAATAGATAATTTTCAATCAGCCAAAACCACTGTTTGAGAGGAACTGGACCAAATGCTGCAGTGTCTTACCCAGTCCATCTATTGCTGGAACCATAGGACCATCCTAGGCTTGGTTGTGTGAAACCTCAGAAGCAGCCATAAAATTTGGCCGCCTCCAAAAGCATGATTGCACATTGCCTGAGGAAGGTCAGGGGAGGCTTGGGCTGGTCTCACACAGGCCTTCTCGGTGAGTGCTGCTTACGTCCTTGGTGTTGTTAAGGCAGCTGAATGCAGTGTGTTCGATCCTGATGACCATGCGGTGGTTTGAGGCTCCTGAATCCCTGCTCCGAGAGGTCTGTCCACAGACGGAAATGGATGCTGTGGTCAGCATCAGCATCAGCAGCATCTTGTCTCTGGGAGGTGACAGCTCATTGCTTCCAGCGAGTTTCCACCAGCAGGGTTAACGTTCAATTTAGGAAAGAAAAATGCAGTCTGGCATGCATGCTTTGGGAGGCTGCTATAGTTCAGCTGGAGGTTAAGAGGACAGAGGCAGGAATGGCAGGGTTATGATTCAGTGGCTTGTGTCATTCAGAGGTCATAGATGAGCCCTTGTTGCCACAAAAACCTCTGCATTGACTTGAGAGCGGGAATAGGAGTTAAACTAAAATTGCAGAGTGCAGAGACTGACCCTCCAGCTGTGGAAATCCTTCATTTCAGATCCACCGTGCTGCTGGCTGCGGTCAAAGTGATGCCCTGGTTTTAGAGATGCACTCCCTAAGATAATGATGGGTAGCTGGCTTCACATGTGCTCTCACTTGCCTGTCAGGGCTGTATGGAGGAAAGCTGAGCTCTGCCAATGTGTCCAAGTGCTTCACACAGCTAAATTGACCCTTGATGGAGAATGAGTGAAGTGTGACTATGTAGTGTTGAAGGCAAATGCAGTTACTGCCTCCAGGTAGATATTGGTGATACAGATGTAAACTGTCATCTGAACATCCTTAGGTTTGAAGAAGATGTAGTTTACTCAGAAGTGAAAGACACCATTGGTGATGATAAGTCAGCAGCGTTACAAGATCTGGCAAAGCTGACATAGGAAGGATATTCTCTGAAAGTCCCTTCTTAAGCTCTACTTGGCACAGTTGCTTGCGAGCACTCACAGTAGGCTGATAATTATTTCCAATGCTAAGGTCAGATTGGAGTTGACTAATGGATTTTGGGAATAGCGATATGGAAATATGTCTTGTTAAATCTGGTAATAATAATAATTTTTCTGGTCTTAATTTGGAGTTAAGAGATAATAGAAAACACCTTCTTTTTTCTTTCTTTCTTTTTTTTTTTTTTAAATTATGGCCTTTCCAGTTACACAGTAAGAGCACATCAGTCCCTTCCAACTGTATTCAGTTTGCAGGGTTTTAAGCTGTATGCTTTCTTGGTGCTTATAAAAAATTAATTTAAACAATTTGTTAGGCACATTTGGTTTTTTTTAATAGAGAGTTGCAGTATTAGAACATCAGATGTTTGTGGTTTGTTTGTAATTCTGGATTCGTGACTCCTGCAAACAATGCGGTCCAAACTAACATGTTATTTGCATTTTCTTGTTTTATGAATAATTATTGCAGAGGTCTTTCCCACAGGAAGGTCTTGAGAAAAGTGGAAGCATTTAAAAATAATTACAGATCTACAAAGCCTTTTTTGTCTCTTATTTTGTGTAAGTGCTGTTTTCAGAAAGAACTGGAGTGTGCAGTAAATTCCTATAGGAGTGTTCAAAATGTTACATGGAAGCCCAGTCCTTTTCTTCAGAAAGCCTCGCAACTGAGAGGTGTAGGTAGATGAGTGCTTATTTCAAGGTCATACAGTAGTAGGTGACATTAGTGAGGGCTTTTGAAAACTGGGCCACTTATTTAGGTGCCTAAATGTAAATTTGAAGTCTAACTCTGTTATTTATATTATATGTCTGTACTTTTGACTAGTTCTCTGTGTGTGTATGTGTGTGTGAGAGAGCTGCACTATTTTAAAACTTGGTAAGGGGATGTTTCTAGGAATCTGCATACTTAAAATTAGATTTCCGCTGTGGTTACACAACTGTAAAGTAAATCCAGAAAAGCATCACTGACTTCAATTACGTTACTCCAGGTTTTTGCTTCTATAAATGATGTCAGAAACGAATTCCGAATACTCTGAAAATTCACAGCGGTGCTTCCCAGCACCAGGTCTGAACTGTTCAGCAAGTGAAAGAGATCCAAAGGTTGACTAGGCATGTTGGCGTACAGAGGATGCTGAACAATTGCAGAATTGTATGGGTGCCATTCTTCGAGAAACTCTTTAAATATAGCTCTTCCATCATTGAACAAGCTTGCAGTAACTTTTTTCCTTAAGCAAGCTTTTTCTGTTCTGCTACAAAATTGAGTAGTCTTTAAGGGCTTATAGGTAGATAGATATTTTTAACTATCTGACAGCTATAGAAGTTTTCTTTGATATGGTCTGGAACATTAGATCATGTGAGAATTAGCTGATTTTAAGTCTTGTCTTTGAAACAAGTTGTTTCATTGTGGTTTAAATGAATGCAAAAAGGCAAGCCTATCTTCCTTCAATACTTAAAGTACATTCAGCATAAAAGAATATTGAAAAGATTTAAAAAGTCATTTAGAAATTGCAAAGCTTTTCCATTGTCCTACCTGACCTGGACTTGGAGAAGAGGCTGGCTGCTGGAGACAGTTTGTATAAAAAGAGGGTGAGGACTAAAGAGAATAATTTGCTTGTACTAAAGGGCTTCTGTGTCGCTATCAGAAAGAGTTTTAGATTTGATCCTCTCATTAATAATAGATGGCCAGATGGATGCTTCCTCCCCTGCCGTCTTCTTTTTAATTCATCTGAATGATGGTGGAAGATACAGTCCAGCAGTTAGAGCCAGGCAGCCTCTCCAGTTTAAAAGCTTGCTGTCTCTGTCCCCAAATCTCCTCTTGCACCACAGTAGTTTTGGCAGGTCGAGAAGTACACTTCCTTACCAAGCTGAGCAGGTCAAACAACCTAGGCATTGTTTAATGCACAAAAGACCTAAAACTGTGAAGCTGCATCATCACGGCCCTGGCTCAGCATTTTCTTACCATGTGCAATGCAACTGGCTTTGGCTTCCCCTGCTTTCAGACTCGGGCCACCTGCATGATCACCTCACCGTCCCAAAAGGGATCACAGTTGCTGTCCCCAGAAGACACAAGCCACTAGAATGTAGGCAAGACTGCAGCAACATGCAGTGAGGGAAGAGCTCGGGCTGCCTGACCTTGGCATGGTAGCTGGAGCCTTTGGCCAACACCACACTTTGAAGTTTTACTGTTATCTGCTGACATACAGCAAATGTTTTTTCAGCATTCACCTATTCATAGCATTTTAGTAATATCAGTAAAATCCCATCATGTTCCTGGTCCAGTGGAACTACTTTCCAGGACATCATGAACCCTGACTTCTGGTATAATTTAACACAGTATATTTTGGAAATGCATCTTGTTGTATCAGCTTGTTTACATTGTATGGACATAGAAATAAAGATGAAGGAGGCAGTGGATGTCTTCAGGGCTCTACAAGTAACAAGCAGCTCCTGCCAAGGGGCAATGGTTGGTTTTGTGAGAACTGAGGTAGCTTTTCCTGAGCAATGCTGCTAAAGAGGACATACCCAATGGCCTTTGAGGTCATAATGGTGGTGGAAGCCTCTGTAGACTTTACAGTGGTGTTAAATTAACTGTTCCTGGACTGAGGGTGATCCGGTGTTGCAGTACTGTCACCTTGTGCTCAGATGATCCAGGGCGAGGGTAGAAAGAATGGCGTGAGCCTCACTCCCTTCCCACCGTCCAGGGGAGGATGGCCTCACCCTGCCTATCCTGCACACAGCAGAGCGGCCCAGGCAGTGGGCAGGACTGGTGAAAGGCAAGGAGGGCTGCTCATCCTCATGCAGTGTGTCTGTTGCTGGTATTGGTGCTTTGCATGAGGACATGATGCCCCACATGGTGCCTGGCAGGGGCACGTATAGTACTTGCAAATTTTTCCAGAAGGTATTGTGGCTACAGGAAGACTTCAGATGAGGCTGTATGGGATGCATACCTTTTGGTAGCTCTATTCCCTTTTTATAAAAATTGGGACAATCCCATTTCCTTAACTAAAGATTTTACTAATTGCCAGCAGTTCAGATACTATGAGAGCACCTGATAAATAAATACCCCCTGTAGAGATCCTTTTGTGTGCATCGTCGTACTGCTAGTGAGGTTTTCAAAACAAATCCAAGTATATGGCTGGATTTTTACCTAACTATTCTGCCCCTTTTATTGTGTAACATTTCCTGCAAAAATTCTGCATTTCTATGCTTGGCTATTTCAGTGTCCTCTTGGTGAACTGTTCTTTGTTCTGAGGGCTTGCTTGGGCTGATACTATAAACATCCTGACAATTACTAGGTTTGATTTAGGAAGTCTAGATGTTTGCACAGGTCTTTTGATTTTTGATGTAGTCAACATAAATACTTAAAAATCAAAACAGTTAAGAAAGCATTGCAGGGAAGCTTTCTGCAAGAGTTGATAGAGAGTTTGCCACTGCCTTTATTTAGCTATACTATATTAGATTTTTTTTCTGTGCCCAATTTGTCTGGTTAACTACATGTTTTAGAGTAGGATCCATCTGATCATATTGAGATATCTCTGTTTGACTTAGCCACACATTTTTCAGGCAATGGAGCAGAAAGTGCACTTGAAAGATGTCATGCATCTAGTCTGAAAATAAAGATCTACAACAGGTCAGATAATCATTTCCTAAGAGTGCCCATTGCTCTCCTTTGGCCAGAAAGGGAGCCCATGGTTACAAGGTCAGAGGAGGATTCAGCTGATGTTAAGAACAGAAATCCCAATTTTCATGTCCCTGTATTCCTGTTGGTTACTTGTGTTGAGGTCAAACCTGAAGCAGTGGTTTGACTGTGCAATAAATCCAGCTTTAGAACTCCTACAGCTGGATTAAAAGCATTGAAGCCATGAGATATAAAATGCTGACTGCTATAAAACTCACTGTCAATTCAAATTTGTTCAAAATCTCTCAAAGCCTGCCAGCATAAGATTTAAATTTTTATTGCCAGGTCAAATATCAGTAGTCTTCCTAAAGCTGGAATAAAGCTGACCTATAAATGTGCACTCTGGCTAATTCAGCAGAAACATAACCATGAGCCTGGATCTGATTTGTACCACCGGGTAATCCAGAATAAAACAGATTTGCTACTGTCCTGACGGATTTCAGACCTCGGACTGTTACAGCAAAACCATCTTTCTGCAATAGCATGTCTTTTAATGAAAAATCTCAATTCAGTTCCTAAGTGTTTTTCTCCCATTGTTACTTTTTTGCTATTAGTTGCTAACTAAAAAGTAAAAGAAATGAAAGCTACACTTGAACAGAAATTAGTAAATGAATGTTTTGCTGGTAGTGGATTTATTTCTCTGGTGCTGAAATGCCCAGATGACTTTAGGAAAACAAGTACGATGCCTTCATCTATATATAAAAGATTAACAGTATCTGTCAAACATAACCTTTAAAGCAATTATAAAGTGATCTCACTCAGGGGATGAAAGGAATTTTTGGACTGACTGTATGTATGTTTTTCTGGAGGTTTAGGCTAGGCTGGAAATGCCAGAGAGGTTATCCTTGAGGATTGCGTGTTGGCTGTTTGCACAAATCACCTTTTAAAAATTGGTAATGGGACATTTTAATGACCCTCTATATTTCCTTTTCCCTCTATGAGAAAGTGATTACTGGAGCTCTTTACATTACTCCTTTGAGGATGATGTAGGAAGAAAAAGCTCAGCTTGTCAGAAAAAAAAAGTTGTGTTTATGCCCTGAATATCCATATATGCTTTTTGACAGTTCCAGCCTCAAGTCATTTAAAGGAAATACTCTTGTTCTTCTGTAAGCAGTCATTTAAGATAGCTCTTCCTTAAGAAAGCCTAAAAGAAGCAACCTCTCTTCACTTATATCACATATGTTTAAGTTGGTATTTTGGACTAAAAGGCTGGAGATGAAGAAAAAAGTGTGTTACTTCCTAAGCCATAACTAAAACCTTTCACTGGGGAAGGGAGAAGAAGATATCCAGTTCCTTTATATGGGTGGTGTTTCAGCCTTTGAGAGCACATCTTATGTGAGAGTGCTGGGTGGAAGAAGGGCAGGTAAAGGCTGATTTTTCTGGCTGTAAATACTCCAGGGATGAAGGTGAGAAGAGCTGATGAACACCGAGAAGAGCAAAGAGCTGTAGAAGCCACACATCTGTGGGTATAAACTGATTATGAATACAGTTAAGCTGGAATAAGACCATTTCCAACTATGTGGTGCGGTGGGACAGCTTTCCAGCAAAATAACAGATCTAAATCCTCTTTACCTGAAGTTAAAACCTGATGAATTTTATTGAGTAGAGGGTTGTAGTAGAGTTGCTGTGATAGCTCAGGACTGGATCTGATGATGCCCAGCAGGATCCTTGTGGCTGGTGGCTGGTTGGGGAGGGACCGGGCTGCTCCACACACTGGGTGGTGGTGGCACATCTCTGGGAAGAGGCACGTACCTGGGCTGGGCAGGCTGCAGCCATGCAAAGTGGCTGGGTGTTTCTGTGGTTGGATGGAGAGGAGTGGGACTTGGGCTGTTGGCATTGCTGGGCAAGAAGGGTCCATGTTTTTTCAAGGTGTTTGCTTCAGCATCGTTTTGATCCTCTGAGAGCATCTGACCCAAAAGCTTCATCTTTCTGCAGAGGAGGGTGCCTGTCCTGTGCTGTGGGTTGGCTATGGGTGCATCCTGTGGGCTCCTGCAGCAGAGGAGGGTAAATCTGAGCCCTAAAACTAATACTCAGCATGGTGAGGGTCTTTCTAAACTTGTAGCCCATGAAGGGGTAATCCCCTTCGAGGGTCCTCCTGAAACTGAGTGGTCATGCTGTCTCTGCACCATCATGACCCTGCTATTTGAACAGGACTAAAATTGTTTCTGTATCACACCCAGTAAATTAAGTAGGATTTCCCATGCCAGTATCTTTCCAGTTCAGATGTTCTGAGCTTGCAAACATCCTATCTGCAAGATCTTAGTCCACTTACTTTATCCTTTAAACTGCAAACAAAAAAATTTCAAGAGATCACACTTACTGAGACCCAGGTAGGCTGTGAAATTAAATCACTGGCCAGAGAGTGGGAGTCAGTAGCCCCAGAAGGATTCAGAGCAACAAGGACAAAATTTCTTTGGTGGAAAGTTGTCCCCAGGAACAGGGACTCCTGTCCCCAGGACAGGGGACTTGCGTCCCCACAGGGCTGCCTGTTCCCAGTGCAGGGCTGATTTACTCCAGGCAAGTGTCAATGCCAGGGTGGGCATAAAATCAGAGCCTTTTGTACATAAGTCTTGTACTCCATGCGAGGCGGTGGGATGGTTTGGCAGGTCTGTCATCTACAGAAAGTAAGCAAGGTGGTGGCGACTCCAGTAAATTTTCTCACCTGCATCTTGAGTCTATTTCGGTGGAAGTCAAGAGCAAAAATCAATTTCATCTTAATGTTGAGTTTGCCATTTTCATCAGGCAGATCAATTTTTTCCCTTGATGAACAATTTGCCACCTTTCTATTTTTTGTTCCCATTGGCATTGGACAGCCTGAGCTGCTCTTCTCACCAACACAGAGGTGTTCAGCTCAGTGCTGCACCACCTGTTTCATCTGGAAGGAGTATTTCCTATTTATGCTTGTCAGAGTCTTTTTTCCAAAGCCAGAAGGTTTTGTTTAAGAAAATGAAATCCCATGAAAGTACTGTATAATTATCTACATGATTATCTTAAGTGTCTGCCATGGCTCTGCAGTGAGCTCAGGGGTGTAGACAGGCAACCCGCAGTGTATTGACGCCCGCAGTTCTTCCTGTGGGGAGGAGGAATGGGGTTTTGAAGGCTGTCTGCCGCTGGCAGGGTGGAGCGGGCCATCATCCTCTATCTCTGGAGGGATGTGTGTGCATGGAGGGAGAGAGCCCTCCAGCAATGTCACTAAATGAAAGACGGATGAGTTTTGTGTGGGATGCAGATGCCTCTGAACACCCTGTCCTGCCCAGCTAACTGCAGGATTGAAGCTGAAGTCAACATCAACTTGTGCCCTTGCCAACGCAGAGGAGATTTGGAGACTCTGGAGCTAAAACTGTGAGCTGCTTTCAAGGACCCCCAAGTGCACCAGGCTGGAAACTGGGACAGTCTGTTTGCTCTGGCGATAGTTTGCAAAGGGCAGCCTGTAGTATGTCCACCCAATGTCAAAATTAACCAGCTAAGAGCAAAAACTCCTTAAACTATTAGACCAAAAAGGGCCTCAAAGGGTGATCTGGTCTGATCATCTCTAGAGCTTGAGTGGTTTCGAACACTGTGTGGTTACTGGGAGCTGTAATGATGTTCGCTGTTGAAGCAATGATAAGGGTGTCTTTGTCATAACTCACTGGATGCTACTCATTATATGGCCTCTCACTGTGCTCTCACTAAGACAGAAAATGATGCTGAAGGGAAAAAAGTAAGAGGGATTGAGATGGAGAGAACTACTCTCTCCCACAGCCCAAGAGAGATTGGCTCTAATCATTGCTCCTGGCAGGTACTTGTCTAAGCCACTGCAGAGACCATGAGTGATGGAGACTCCAGTCATCCAAGACAGTGTCCTCCAGTGCTTTGGTATTCTTTATCCTTATTAGTGTTACCTAACTGCTAACCTAAACCTACCCCAATGTGATTCACATCCATTACTCCACCATGGGCAAAAGGAATAGACTGCTCTTTTCCTCCTGGTAACTGTGGGGCATTTTTAAGTACATGAGGACCTTTAGCTTGTGTTCTCACATCCCACCTGCCATGCTTTCTCCTTTTTAGACTAGTAGGCCCAAATTTCTTGAGTATTGCCTAATAAGTCACATTTTCTAGACTGGTAGTCATGTCAGAGCTCTGCTCCAACTAGGCTGTTTTGCTGCTGAGACCTTCCCAGCCCTGTGTGAGGCTACAGAGATACTTCATACCTCTGGTAGGCTTTGTCCCTTTTGACACATTCTGGGACAATGACCCTTTTCCCCTCTGCAACAGCCAGACTTTATTGACAGGGATGATTTACTACAAACTCTGAATCTCTTCCTGAAGATTTGCCACCGAGCCAACTCTACCTATGTGTGATTTTCATTTTGTAGTACTGTGCGCTTGTCCTTGCTGAACTTTATCCTAATTTTTAGACAATGGTTTTGTTTTATTTTTGCCAAGATGATTTTAGATGCTAATCCTGTTCTCCAGTGTGTCTGCAGTCACTCCCAGCTTCGTGTAATCTGCAGATTTAATAAGCATGCTCTCTTTCATTGTCCAGGTCACTAATGAATGTGCTGAGCAAAACTAGACTATATAGATCCAGCAGAGCTCCGCTCACAGTGTCCTTCTGTTTCCACAGAATATCATTAATAACTACTCCCTGGGTATCGCTTTAAAGTAGTCTCATTTAATCATGTTTCCCTAGTTTATTTATGAGAAAGTTGTTTGAGACGGTGTCAAAAGCTGTAATAAAGCCCAGATAAATGACATCTAACAACTGTTCTATTATGAAAAGAAATTAATTTGGTTTGATATGATTTTTTTCTTGTCTCTTCTGTATCTGCTGCTGCTTATATTTTTGTTATCTTCCACATACATGCAAACTGTTTCTTTGTTTTAGAGTTTTTCAGAGGATTGAAGCCAGACTGACTAATGTAGTGTTCTTTTGCTGCTTCTCTTGAATACAGGGCTTGCCTTTGTCCTGACTTCTGGCACCTTACCTGTCTGAGCTTTCATAGGTGACCAGGAGGGAGGTATCTGAGATGGCTTCAGCTAGTTTTGTAGGGAATTTAAAATGTGGTTTGTCCCACCCTGCTGGTCTGGAAATACCTGACTTGGACAGAGGACTGATCTCACCCTGGAATGAGCAGAGAAGAGGATAGTATACCTTTGTAGTGATAATGTGTCATGGTACTAGCTGTACTAATCCCCTGTGCATAGTAGGCAATTTTAACAAGGACTGAAGCAAAAATCAAACCAGCGTTGCCTCTTTTGGTGTCATTTTTCAATAACATTCTCTCTATTTGAGCAACATTTTCCCAGACTGACTTCTTGGTATTCATATGCATATAAAGGGTGACAATTTTTTTTTTTATCTTCTGCAAGTTTGATTTCATTTCTGTGCCCTGAAGTTTCTAATATTTCTGCCTGTGTGTTCACACTATTTTTTAAACTCCCGCTCAATAAACTTTTAGTGTTCTTTCTTCTTGTCTTTGAGGTAAATGAAAAGCTCGTGATGCTGCCAAGTCTTCTGATCCTTCTTCTGCACTGAGATGTTATTGTGCCTGTGCCTTTTAAGCACAAAATATTGTTTCTTCAAGAAACTACAGCTCACCTTGATTTCTTTTTCCTTTAAATTCTTCTCCATGAATTCCTGCCTAGCAGTGTTTTTAATGTACTGAACCCAGGCATTTCTGTTTTGCTGTCCCCAGTCCCTTGCGTATGGCAGATTTCATTATCTCACAGGCACTCTTACACAAGTTTCCACCTTCTTACCCCCAACACAGCCCCCTCTGGAGGCACTTCCTTACTGATTACTTGACCTCTTGGTTATGCAAGAATATTGCTCCGAAGGCACCAGGACTCTCTGTCTCCTGCTGCTTTCCTTTCCTAGCAGATATCTCATGCTTGTACTCTCCCATTACCATTGAGGCAGTTGTTATCAGGTAGCCTTTTCCATTTAATCTTCTTGGTTTGGGGTTTGTTGTGCCCTCCCCTATGGTTTTCTTTCCCTTTTATTATTAACCAGAGAATTTAGCAGTTATTCCGCCGTCTGTGTTCTGGACCTTGGAGCAATATATGTATCATCCTTGGTACACCAAGAGATGCTGCCTCTACTTTTTCTCTGCCGGTCCATATATAAGCTATGCATCTTCATATCGGTATTCCAGATCTATGTCTTACTACAACAAGTTCCCGTTATGTCAGTTGAATCATCACTTTTATCTTAAATTAAACCTGAGATCTTAAGTAAGACCTAAGTTCTGTGTTAAAAGCAATATATTGACCAATGTTGCATTAGATATCTAAGATACTCAGAGGATTTAACCCCATTTCCTGGTCAGTCTGTGATTGTATTATCACCCCTTCTTTTTAGACCTGTGCCCAGGCTGCTTCTGTATTCTTTCCTCTGGTTCTGTCCCCTCTGTCTCGTACTCTGAGGCTAACTCAGAAGTCCCTCTCAATAAGCAATGAGTCAGTTCCTCCTTTCCTGAGCTGACGTCTATCCCTGCTCAGCCATTGGTGTAACATCACCCTGTTGGTGAAGATGTTGGGGTCCTCCTAGGAGCATCACGCGTGGCCCTGATGCGTCGTCCCTGTCCCTGCCTGAGCTTCCTTGAGGTCACTCCTGTCCATCCAGGTAGTGCTGCGCAGCCACGGAGGTGGCAGAACACTTCTGATCCAGCTTCTGGGCAGCAGCATTTTGCAAGAGTGTCCCTTTATACTCGTGCTCTTGGGGTCGCAGGCTTTTGCTACAGGCTCTTCTGCCTAACCCAAGCCACGCATCCACGTCTGCAGGAGCAGACATGCAGGCTGCAAGCTCAAAGCTGTTGCTGTCTTCTGTGCCTTCCCAGTGCACAGTTCACTGAGCAGCATCTGGAGCTAGAAAGTAACTCCTGAAAAGAAACTGTTCAACCAGACTTTACTTGCATCAGGGTTTTTCCTTGTTTCATAGATCCTAATGATCCTATAAAAAAACCCTTTCTCACCCTCTTCCTTGCTAACTCCCAGCTCTCGCTGCCTCCTGGCTACCTATGTGCCGCCTCCCTCTCTGAATCACAGGAAACTGGGGAATTCATCTGCACAACTCTTGTCCGGGGAACTGGGTAGCCACCTCCCTTAGATGCTTTACCTGCAGGGTAGGTTTAGTCCGCTGTAAGCCACTGCTGCCAGTAAGAGGAGGAAGCCCACTGCCTGTCCTCACTCTTTGTGTTTGCTCCTGCCCATCCCTCATGCAGCTTGGTGGGGAGCTAGGTCAGAGAAATGACTGGATTAAACCTATCCCGGCCTGAAAACACTGGCATGGAAGAGGGCAGAGCTGCCCTCAGCAGTGGCATCAACCGGCTTCAGCTGCTGGTGAGAGCAGTGTTGCACCGTGCCCCTTCAGTGGTCCTTGGAGTGGATTGGGTTGGAGTGTCTCCTTTGCTTCGGTGACAGGCCTGGAGCTGCGACAGGGGCATCCGCACAGCTCATCAGTTCCCAGTTCTACCGGGGGTCAGGAGCTAATCGTGACCTTTTATTCCCTTGCTGAGGAGAGCAGCTGGTGCCCTCAAGTGGTAAATCGCAGAAGGAGAGCGGCTCCAGCCATGCAAGCCCGGCTTTGGGCTCCTGCCCTGGCCAGGATGCTGGGCTGGGGCTGCTGGATGCCTGCAGTGTTTTTGGCACTTCTAACCATGCTGTTTCCTTCTTGCAGGGCAAGGTGGTGTGGTGACCGTGGTGGGAAGGAGACATCGTTCCCAGCAGAGTGGGGACCCCGACAGCAGGCGTACCTGGACAGCCACAGACGTTCCTCACCGCTTCATCCACTGACCTTTCCGTGGGGCCAGCTGCAGTGTGTTCACACCAAACATCCTGCCTTGACTGCGCTTTTGGTCCGTCGGAGCCCATAAAAAGTCCCTGTGAGATTAGATGGGGCTTGCTTTGGATCTGCAGTCCCACTCCAGCATGGCCCCAGGGGACGCAGGGGGCTGCAGCAGGCAGTGGAGCCAAGGTCCAGGGAGCCGATCGGGACTGGGGCTGCTGCCGTGAGGGGATGCACGGGGACGGCAATGCCCATCACACAGGACAACGCAGGGGTCTTCCTCCCCCTCCTGTGCCAGTGGCTGCAGAACAGCCGTCGGGAGGGGGCCGAGGGCACCGAGCAGCAGCTCTGCCGCTCAGCCGTCCAGAAGCTGAGCGAGTATATCCAGCTCAACTTCTCTGTGGATGAGAGCAAACTGCAGGCAGGGAGCTGCGGGACTTCAGATACAGAGATCTGCACCATGTATCTGGCCCAGGAGATGAGAAAAACCGAGGTTCTTGGGTTGAGCTTCGGGAACATCCCTGCTCTGGGGGACTACGGGGAGAAGCGTCGGGGAGGGAAGAAGAAGAAGGGGCATAAGGGGCCAGTGCTCGATGTCGGGTGCATCTGGGTGACGGACTTGAAGAAAAACAGCCCAGCCGGGAAGTGCGGGAGAGTGCGCCTGAAAGACGAGATCCTTTCTCTGAACGGCCAGTTGATGGTCGGTGTGGACGTCACCGGTGCGAGGTAAGAGTGAAAGAGCAGCCGCTGGCGGCCGCCTCTCGCAGCATGTGGTGCAGGTTGCGGTCAGTGCTGATTTATGTCCAAGAGCAGAGGTTTTGACCCCTGCTTTCCAGCCCCTGGGAGAGCTCTGGGTTCCTTCTTAAGGTCCGCAGAAAATAAGTAACAAAAGCAAATCGATATTTAGCCTACATCTGCTACTTGCACATCCACTGGAAAATTTTGAGAGGTCATTGTGTCAAAAAATAGTACGTTGTAAGCATCAGAGGGTCTCCACTAAAACAGGAGTCTTCCTGGGTTTGGATAAAACTGTTTCCTTAAGTAAAAATGAACACAGACTCAGCAGCACTGGAAGATTTTTTTACAGGTGCATCTTAATTTTGTTGAATCATTTGAATTGAGAAAAGCTTTTTTGACAACTAAATGTTGTCTGAGACTTTTTCAAAGCAAGACATTTTTGTGTTTTCCAGACTGGAACAACTTCATTTTAATAAATTCCCTTTGATTTTATTGCATTTACTCTGTTATTGTGTCTCCTGTCCCAGAAAACTTGAAACCTTTAAGAGTTCAAATCAGCAATGAAGGTTCTTGCAATGATATAGATTATTCTTGCTTTTTTATTTCAGCTGGTGCATGCTGTAAAATCAGTTATTGGCCCAGCTTTGCTCTTTGTGGGCTGGCAGAATTGCTCACATTTCCCTTTGCAAAGGCTTTCTCTGCTAAAGATGAGGATGCAAAAGTTTATTCATACCTGAAGTTGCAATGTACCAGAGGGCATGAAATCCTCCTGCTCTTGCCAAAGGGGGTTCATCTTGAAGATGAACAGTTTGGGAGCAAAATGCTAGTGAAGTGGCCCTTCGTTAAAAGGAAACTCTGTTGACCTGCAGCGTGGGTAATCCAGCACGTTTTATGGGCCTTGGGAGTAACATGCCATTTTAGACCAGCTGAGAAAGTGCTCCAGCAACGTGAAATTTGCAACAGGGGCAAATAACAAGTTTTAACTGAAATAAGCTGGATACTAGGGGGGAAAAAAAAAAAAGAAAGAGTTTAATCTTTACAGATTCATCCAGTGAGACTATAGCATCGATGGGAAGACTCATTGGTCATTTTTCTGCTGCTTTAGTTGTCGGGCTTGCAAAGCCACAATGGCCTCGGGGGGCTAACACTTGCAAGCTATAATCCTGCAAAATGCATGGCCTTTGCTCCCAACAGGCAGTGAATGTGGCAGTGGTTTGGGGTAACCATCTCTCCCAATTCTGCCACATGCCAGAATAAAAGCAGTGACTCCTTGATCTGTGGGTGCTGGGCAGATCAACTTGGCTGTGATTTTGCAGGTGTGATAACAACCCTCTGTAATTCCAAGCCTCTAATTCAATGAGTGTATAAATACTGGTACTGTGGCAGTATCAATCAGTGGCACCCCCAAATTTGAGAGGTTTTATGGCAAAAATCAGTTAGTGTGCTATTTTCCCTTTGCCAGATGTCACTGTTCCTAAAATCCAAGGGACTTGCTTGCAGTGGCCAGCAATAATGTTATCTTATTATTAATGCAAAATGAAAGACAATATCCAATGGAGTCCAAAATATTTGGGTATCTGTTCTTTTTATTCTATCCCTGAAGGCTTCATTTTGGGCTTATTCCTTTTGGAAAGCTCTGTTATTAGACCAGCAAGCTGTGACTGCTGCTAATAAGAACCAAGTGCTCCATTTTCCTTAGCTGAGATTTTTTTTGGCCATTATGATGAGGGCAGAGTTTTGGTGGTGTGGGGCCAATGTTGTTGGTCATAAGATCCAGTTTTAGAATATTCTACCTCCAATTTAGGCCAAAATTTAGGACATCTCTTAGTCAAAACCTGATTTATTTTCAGCATCCAAAGCATCCTTGCCTAACTTACTGTCAAGTGCAGTTTGACAAGGGTGATGTTGATGGATGACAGTTTGGGACCTTGAGGATGCTCTCAGTCTGGAGTGCTTGGTTTTGCCTCTCAGAGAGTTGGCTGGTAGCTCCAACCCCATGTTACTACCTTGTTCATCTGATCTGCTCCAGAATGCTTTGAGAGTCCTTCAGTAGGTTTCTCCATTGGGGTGCTCAGAAGCGACATAATTATGTCCAGGTTTATAATAGGCTGAAAAGCAATGTCATCTTGCCTTCTGGGAAGACTGTTTCAAAGAAGCAGCTTTCCTAGAGATTTTCCGTATTGCTGCTACAGTGGCAATAGCAGAGCCCTTTCCCCTTGGCTCTTCAAGGTGTTGAGTAGTGGTCCTGGCTCGATTTCTGTCTGCCTAATTATTCTCTGGCTGGGTGAGAAACTCTTCCAGGTCAATACAAAGGGGTGTGAGTGCTGTGATTTGTGGTGTGATGTCCTTAGCGCAGCCTGCATATGGTCAGTGAAATTAAAATAGTGCCTTAGCTCCTGTAGCAGCAGGCTGGATTGGGCAAGCAAAATCACTGCTTGCATGCTTATTCCTTGCTTGCCACGTGTGCCAGGGCAGCCCCATCTTGCCTGGTGAGTGTGTGGTCCACACTGGTGCTTTAGTGAATCTCCTGCTCTATTTCCATAACAGTGGGGAATTAAGCATGAGGGTCTCACGACTCTGCCACTTGCCTGGGGGCTACCACCTCTGCAGCAGGGTTGTCAGAAGTGTGCTCATGTGCCCTAGGCTTCATGACACCTCACCTCCAGCTCCATCCCACCATGCAAACCCTCCCTGTTCCAAGGGGCTAAGCCAATACACTGGCCAACAGGAGAGGAGAGGTAGGGGCACACAGTCCCTTCTGCTGGCTGTGCTATGGATGTGGTCAGCATCTAGAGGATGCAGGGGCAGATGGCTCAAGCCATAACAGATTGGGCAGCCCTGGACAGATTGTGCTCTTTCAGCACCTGCCTGGTGTAGGTCCTGTGCCTACAGGTCCTCAGGTCTTGGAGTAGTGATGGGGTCAGACACAGTGCAGAAGACCAGCACGCTGCTTCTTGGAGGAGCTGGCTGTGGGTATCACTCATCTGTCTCTCCCTGCCAGGGAAGCTGAATCTGATGTCTTTAAACAAAAGTTATTTATTTAAATTCCACTTGATTGCCATGTAAACAGCAGAAACAGGTTGATTATTACTAGGCTTGTTTCTTTTTTTTTTTTCTTTCTTTTCATTTAGAGAAACATTATGCAGTAATATAATCATCAAAGCTCTTTGCTTAACAGGGTATTATTACATTAGAGAGGAATGATGTAGGTGGTGGCATTTTTGGTGATGTTAGTGACTGAGGGAAAATTATTGCTCTCTTCAGAGTTAGCAAATTGTGTGTGTCTATCAAACACAATTGCAGGGAAATGAGCTGTATTGGAGTACTGAATAAAGGTTAGTCAAAACTCTGCATGTTTATTTATCTTCTGTCTATACAACTGTATCTCCAAAACACATGGGTTATGTTCCCCCAGACAACAACTTCCTATGTATTTTGAAACTACTCCTCTCATTTTGGGCTATTACTCATTTACTGGAGGGAGGCTGTTCGTATTTCTGCAGATGACAAATGAATCCTTCATTTCTTGAGCATGACTGAATGGGGCTTCATTGAGCAAGTCCTGGGAGGATTGCAAAAGAATTATTTTGTCATGAATATTATTCAGTTTGAAATATTTGATTACAAATTTCATCAAGTGTAGCTGCAGTGCTTGGACACAGCTACCATATACATCTAATCTTTAAAATCAGTGCTGAATAGAATTCCAAATTCAAACTGTTTTTGAAGAAAGCAGGGTAAGATACAAGTGATGACAGTGTGGTATAAACATGAGATATTATTATAATTTTGTCATTGAGGAAACCCAACCACTGCTTCAAAATACCATGTTCCTCATTGCCAAAAATGTCCAAACATCACTATGTGTGGGAATACAGTCAGAGAACTGGCTGGCTTCTTTTTAACCCCCAACCTGGAGTCCCTTCCAAAAAATGAACAGAGAAGTGTTTTGACAGCCATACATTTGCACTGTGCTTTATTAGTCTCTCCTCTTCAGCCAGTGTCCTGGGAGAGTTGCTAGGACTTCTCCCCAGCACAAGATATGACATGCCGAATCTCAGGGAAATCAGCTTATTTTCAAAGATGCTGAGAAAGACCTTCAGAAATCAGATGTGCAATGGAGAGTGAGCTTCAAGTGCCACTACTGAAGGTGAAGCTTTCACCTTACCTCAAGCTGGGCATTTCCAGAAGACGCAAGGTCTTTCCTGAGTGCTTGCTGCTACTGCACATCACATCTACATGCTCAGGATAGCTGGAAGTATGAAGGTAACGTCCTGGTCCTCCTAACAGGTCAATGCTGTTAGTAGTTGTGTGATATATGGACATTCTAAACACAGTCCTGCTTCTCTGTAAGTGCTAGCAGCTGATTACAGAGCACAATACTGAATGTCTAACCGAATTACAGGTCTCAAGATGTGCAGAGCATTTTGTGCTGCTTGCCTGTGGCAGTCAGTAACAGTCCTGGGCTCAGCCGGATGAAATCTTGAGGTTCTGTATCAAAACAGTTCTTGCTGGTGCTGGAAAGCCAATACGCAGTCCCTGGCTGTATCCAGAGCAAAATTCTGTTCTGAACAGTGGTCTTCAGGAGGGTGCTCTTCTTTGCCCCCTTGTTGGGAGCCCTGCATGCAAGGAGATGCAGAGCGGTACATCTGCTGAGGTGATGGGAACGGGGAACAGGGACCTTTGCTGCATCTGAGTAGAGCTGTTAAAAAATCTGACAGTGTGGTTTGAAAACTCATGTTTCGGAAGAGCACACCTTTCGAGGCACTTTTTATTGAGCTCCCCCTTCCTCAGAAGTTTGAACTGAATTATTTTTTATCATAACCTGCTTTGCCCCTGCAATAGAAAGATTTTCTTGTTGGGAAGATTCCCCCCCCCAAAAAAAAAAAAAAAGAGTGATTGGTCTTTAATATCAAAGTGCAGTGCTCCAACTTTGCATTTTCCATGGGATGCTGCTTCCTGCCACGCTGTGGTGAGACACTTCCACTGCAGGAGGCTGGCTGTCCTCGCCACCTCACCAGGGCCACTTTGTCCCTGTGCTGGTGAACGTGGCTGTCTCTGGAGCGTCCATGTTCCTTGCACCCTGTTACTCAGCAGTATGTTCAAAATGCTTCCAGGTGCTCTGACTGGCGTGTGGGGATGGCATGCTGTGGGAACGGGGAGCGAGGGCTGTGCTCCCAACGCTCATCAGTTGGGGCCCTCAGTTTAATTTTTTGGTAACAAATTGATTCTTTAGTAGGGTCAGACATTAGGGGGTGTGAATGCCTGTGTTATGGTGGAAGGGGAGGTTTTCAGGTTTCTGTGCCTGTGATGGGCTCGTGTTTCTCTCGAAGTTACTGTGGATTTATTTTCCGCTTGGCAGAGCAATCTCCTTTATACATCCTTTTTCTTAGGGAAAAATCTCCCCGAGAAAATTATCCCTGGTCATCGCAGAAAGCTTTGTCTCACCACACCCCCACCTCCTGGGCATGTCAGGTTGCATGGATCGATTGCTCTGTTTTACTGTGTTTCCTCACCTCCTTCCTAAAGCAAAAGTGCTGCCAACACAAAGTGCTGCTCAGTGTAAGCAGCTGCTTTGCTTGGTGTTTGTAGGGCCTTCTCTTGGTTATGTTCATAAGAAAATATTTTTGTTTTAATAGGAAAACAAATGGAAATGTGTCCTGGCCCTTTGCCCTTGGCCAAGGGGCAAACATTTCTGTGGGAGCTCCTTGTTAAAATATTAACAGCACTGACTACACAGAGAAAAACAAACATAGTGGTCCTGGAGACTGCAGCCTCCAAATAGAATCTCAGGGAATAGGTTTCTCTTAACTGACCTAAAAAATACCCCCAACCTATTGTGGAGTTGAATTAGTTTCCTTTTTTTGTATCATATAACCAATCTTCATGCTGCTAAGTGATGGATCAGGGCACGGAGGCTGAGACCTGGGGCTTGTTATCATGGGCACGGATGGGAAGCGTACGCTGACATGCCCTCCGAGCTGCCTGGTGCATGAGTCCCGAGGATGGAAAATCAGCAGCACATAGGGATCTTGGCTGAGGGTTTCTCCTCCATTTGAGCTGCATTGAGCGGGGACAGAGCATTATGTGTGCGCAACCTGTGCAAAATGAGAGGAAGCTTATGGATGTCTAACATTTCTCAGACACAGCATAAGTCTCACTGTATTCCTAAAGTCTCATATGCAGGAGCATGGAGCCCCCTCTGAAGTACAGCTGCTGTATTTTACACTGATAGTGGATATTAATTCCCCCCTTAAAATATAACAGGACTAAGAAACTAAGAAAGAGGTGTTTTTCTTCCCTTCTTTTATGTCTTCAGGAAAGGTATGAGCAGACTTAGCCACACGTGTTGAGAAATAAATTGCTCTGAAGAAATGAGCTTTATCCCAAATCCCCTCTCAAGAGCCAAAGGTTTAAGCAGAAGGTCACTAATCCCCAGACTCAGCAGAGATCATTTCGCTTGTTTGTCCTCTTTGCTTTATTAATCTGAGCATGGGTTCGGGGTTCGCTCAGTTTCCCCTCCGCACCCTCTGGTTCCTGCCTTCCCTCTCAACCTCCTCGCAACAAGCCCAGCCTCTGTGGAGCAAAACCTGTTCCCTTGTAGCAATGGTCAATTGCAGCATCCCACCACTACAACTGCCTCCTCAACAGGCTTTCCAAAACCCTCATCCTCCTCAGCTTTCCATCTTATTTATCTTCTTGCTCAGCTGTTTTATCTAAAACCCATAAAAGATGGTGGAAAGACTCCCACTGATTTAAATGGCTTATATCCTGTATGTTTGTATGTTTGTCCCATGCTTGTCATTACCTTCTACACACTGTTGCCACTGAGCAACAGAGCTGGCCTCTCTTGGTAGAAACCATGATCTCCAGAGGGCATACATGTATAATCAGGCAACATCCCCAGGGACATCTGCAGCAAATGGCTCTGCACGTTTTCTTTTCAGAGGGATTGCATCAGGCTTGAAAAGACTTGGACAGAGGTTGGTGGTGTTGCCTTAGGAGGCGTAAAAGCTTCCGAGGTTACAGAGTGGGTTGTCCTGAACTTTTTTTGTGTGCTTTTGTTTTGTTCCATTGAGCTGTGAAAGCTCTGCTTAGAAGGCTGTACCTTGTTCCCAAATGTATGGCTGTGCATCTCTCTGTAATTTGCTGTTCTGACCGCGCTGTAATTACAAGAGAACAAGCCCACTATTTGGGAGGGACCTCTGCCGTCCCCACTCATCTAGTGTGGGAACAGTCTGGTTTGGTGAATCAGCCTCGTGCCTTGTCATTTATCCCTGATGCCAAAGTGCCAACAAGGGCCCTTTTCCATCCTGAGTGGAATTTTCAGCCTTGCATGCAGCAAGCATCCCACGCTCTCAGGTCATCTGGAAGCACAGTCAGGATGCAGCAGAACTTAACTAATTGGCAAACTGCTGGAATGCACAAAATAGGGTCACTTTTTCCGTCACCCAGCCAAGGAGCAGGTGAGGCCTTCAGCCACAGCAGCAGTTATTTTCACAGCCTCTCCAGCAGTGCATTTGCTGGCACAGAATAGTGTTTTAGCCATCAATAATTGAAAATAGAGATGTTCAAAAACATGAGCGAAGAACATTTTGTGCCCATTATTCTTGCTCTTTCTATAATGCTTGTGGCTTTACACACCAATTTGCAATGTGCAGTCATTCACAGTGTCTCTTCTAATGTGTAAATGTGAGTTTCTCTTCATATTCTGGGAGTCCAAAGTGTTGCACAAAGCAGGCTGTGCGCTAAAGACTGATTTCCATGAGACAGGAGCACCGAGCTTCTGCAGGAGCAGGAGGCAACTGGAGCCAGGTTACCGGCTTGCAGTGAGATACATGGCAGGTTGTCCTTTCCCACCCGTAATGACTGCTGTGCCATGAGTCCTGGAAAGGCAGAGCTTCTCCAGTCTTCACTGAAATGTTTTGGGCTAAGTAAGCAGCATTCCCATTCTCAGAAGGGTTTTGGGGCTGCTCTGCAAGGAGGCAATGATCATATCTTCTTGCCAACCTCATGTACTTTTGGGTGCGATGGTTGCTGTCTGGGAATATGCACTAGGACTGAGCTGTGACCCTCCAGACCTAAAAGCATTAGCGGTGGTGGCAGCTTAAAACCTGCTTATCCCCTGTCACTGGGAATCAGGCCTGGCTTGGAAAGGACAGGAGCGGGGAGGGTTGAAAGAGGATGAACAGGAGACGGTTACACAGGCAGACGCTGTGCTCAACATCAGCCTCAGAGAGGTGCTTGTCAGCATGAACCTGCCACCTATGGACATAAGTGAGAGGATAAATATAAGAAACGTAGGTGTGATCAGCAGAGAGGCAGATATATAACTCCGGAGACAGCTGCTGTGGTGGACGGCTTTGGGGCCGGGCTTTTTTTTCCTGTGGAAAACTCATTGCTTTTCTTATCTGATATGACACTTGCTTCGCGCTCCAAGCAGTATCACATGTTCGTTGAAACTTATTTTTCTGTCTCCTTTCTATCAGATGTAGGCTAAGACGGGAAGGGCTTACGTATCAATCGCAGGCCCTGCAGCATCACTCACTGTTCTTGCTGCTTTCTCTGGATGAAATGTATGACACTCAGCAAGATCACCTGGGCCTCCAAAGGGAAACACTTTTAACAGACCAGTGCCAGTAAAAAGATAAGTTGTCAGGCAGTGCCAGAAGGTTTAGGGCAGCTCAGGAAGACTTGTGCCTACTGAGACAGGACAAGAGTAGGGCAAATATTATTAGCAGCAGACTTTGCCCTAGAGTATCCAAGACTCAGGAAGCCCAGCAAGATTAAAGGCTCTTTAACAAGAGTGTGAGAAACTAAAGGTAGATGGGAAAAGGATTCAAGCTTTTTCAAAGTGCAACAGAATTGCTGAAATGTGGCTGAAGGAGATTATTGTTTCTGCTGATGCCTAAGACTCTTTTCTATTATTTAAAAAGGTGTCAAGGACTGTTTTTTTCCTTCTCCATAGTAGGTATAGATAACTGGATGATCTTCTAAAAAAAACCCTGGCAAAACAAAAAATTGATTAATAGAGAAATCGCTTTGACTGTGTTTTCCTAGTCCGTTACTTGATCACTGGAATGGGTTCAGGCTAGCAGAGTAACTATTCAACGAAGCAGAAGTCAGTGGTGTCCTTCTCATCCTCATACACGTTGACCAGTGGCTCTTTGTGCCATGATAACTGAAGAATTACTAAGTGCTTGCCAATTTTTCATAGCTTGGGCTATTTTGGTTCTGGTAGTGAAGAGGAAAACACGGACATGTGGTAACCAGTGAACTTTGTGGTACCATCTCTCAGAACACAGAGCCCAGATGAGGAAAAATGGGCTAGAGGTTGGGGAATTCCTTCTTGAAAACTCACAGGTGATAAATGGAGTCAAACCAGTGTGTGACATTCTCACTGAAAATGGTTTCTAACAAACACACTAATTGTTCTGATGAAAATGACATTTCATATTTTCATTTGTAGAAAAGTTCTACTAAAACAGAGATTTTTCTCGGTTTCCTCTAGAGGGCAATGTCATATAAATATTTTAAGCAATTTTGGGGTTATGTCAACCCGGAATTTAGCCTGCCTTATCTAAGAATTTATAAGACAGCAGTGAAAAATGTTTCTTTACATGGTTTTTAGGATGTGTATATACATAATATAATTACTTTAATGGTTTCTTGGGCTTGTTCAGTGCAGTAGCTAATCCCTTTAAGGAGCACAGAAATACAATGCAGAGAAGGAACTGCTCATGAAGACCTGACACTCTTACACCTGTGCAGCTTCAAGGACTTTCAGTGCTACTTCTTAGTTAAACCATTGTAAAAGAGATTATAATCCAGTCCTCTGAGAATGAAATTACCAGTTGCTGCAGTTTATGTTGGTAGCTGGAACTTCAGTGCAGACGGTAAATCTAAATACCAAGTCTGGGTGGTCCATAGGACCTAGGACACAGAAGGGTTTTGTGTTACTACTTATTTCCCTAAAAATTCAGGTATTCCAAATTCATTAACTGTATTGCTTATTTGATGGATGTTAGTAACAGTGCAATTTTCAAATTAATTGTCCACATAAACAGCTACTAAAATTAGTATGAATCAAAGGTGGCCACTCTGGACCTTAATAATTGAATTTAAGGGGTATTGTCTCCTATTTTCAGTCACTGTAGTGTAAAAAGTAGCAGCTATGGATAAAGGCTGGTTTGTTTTCCTTAAAGCTCAGATGTATAATTTGAAACATGCTAACATGGGCACAAACTTCTTTTTTGTTTTCTCTATCATTACTTTCCTCTCTTCCCCAAAACACACACTACTAAAAGGGAAATTTGCTCTTGACTTCCCAACATGAAAATGGCTTTAGGGAAATCCTTTCAGAATTAGTCTCCTTTCCCCTCCTGATGGTGACTAGTCCTCTGGAGCATCACCATAATGGCCTTATTGGATTAACTTGCAAATCCCATATGTTTACTGAATTTGTGGGTTAACATTCTTTGTAAAATATCTCTTCCAAAAAAGTAATGGGCAATCTGCAGTTGCCAAGTTCTCTAAATGAATAAACCTGTTTGTTTGTTTTTCCCCATAGGAAGAGCAATTTCAAGTAAAACACTTATTCCCAAAAGTGCTCTATGTGAAAATAAGGGCCTGTGAATAAAAAGAGCAATAGTTGCATTGGCTTCAAAGCCCACAGGCATTAGGTAGCAAAGCAGGATTTGCCCTCAACTTTTGAGTAATAGGAGGTCTAAGAAGAATCTGAGGACACAGCTCATCTGTAGCCTTTACAAGCTAAATAGGTGAGAACTGCTTTTTAATTACTGCTGCTGGCCAGGCAGGACTTTCTCTTAAGCTATGTGTTAACAGAAATATGATAAGGAGTTTGTAAACTTTAAGTTGCTGGAAAAAAATTCTGGAGACACTAGTGGCAGCTAAATATTCATAGTTTCATTTCTCATGCTGCATGGATCTGATGAGTAGCTTCGAGTTTGAACCATATATTCATCACCACCTTGGTTTAGGGCTCGTGTTTGGATCTCACTGGCTCTAAGGTACCTGACATCTTAATGCTTAATCATGGGGGATTATTCTTTGCCTTCAGCTGGAAGGAGCTATGTTTGGGGCTGTAGGTGTGTGGGGAGGTTGATTCACCCTGAGCTGGGATCTCCGTACGTGGGTAGCCCTGGGAATGTCACGCTTGCATGGCTGCAGGTGCTGGAGGAATCACCGAGGGTTCATGACTTCGTCTCTTCCCACTCACTCTGCCTTCCTTGCTGGTGAGCGGTCTGAAGCGCAGCTTTCTTGCACAGAAAAACAAAGCTATGCCTGAAGTCTCTGACAATACCGTAACACTGTGGGCTTCGGTGGAATTGCTTCCCGTTTGCCTCCATGGAAATGGGGAAACTCTGTCTTCCAAATTTCCTCCCACCACTCTGTATCTGACCCAGCAATACACAAAATTGTCTCCTCTCTGATCTGTTTTTTGAACACTGCCTGCATTCGGAAAGTAAGTGGTATGTACAGCAGAGCAGAAAATTATTTAGTAAACTAGCCAATTTCATCAGGATGAACTATGTGGTTAAAATAAATCTGATTTCAATAATCCACCAGTTATGCTGTGGAGGAGGAAATTATAATATTTTAAAAAAGTGTATGGATGCCAAATGGATCAGAAGTTAGTGGCTGGTGTGTGGAATTCAAAGTCAACAAGGGTTTACTGAAGGGCTCTGCCTTTAAATGGACTGTGTTTTAAATAGTGTATGAGAAAGGCAGAATCTGAGTGCTTTATTAGAATTATTTTAGGACTCAAATGCTTTCTCTGATGACCCAAGAATCAAATTAGAAACTGTGGAAATGAGTTTAAGGGGCATAGTCATTAAAAAAAAATCACGCAAGTTAGTAGAGAAGTAAATGTCTGTTTTCAGTGTGGTGGATTTCAGAAGAGCTTGAAAACAAAGAGGTAAAAGGCAAGAGGGTAGAAAAAATCATAGAATCGTTTAGGTTGGAAAAGACCTTTAAGATCATCCAGTCCAACCATTAACCGACACTACTAAGTCCACACTAAACCAATCAAGGATAGACTAGACTAAACCATGTCCCGAAATGTCATATACCTTGCTATATACCGAGTCATAAGCTGGTGTAAGAATCCAGCATGAACCCAATGTAAAGAACTAGTTAAAATTCCATGTGAAGTTTTGCCTCCTTCACATATTGGTGGCTACTTGCTACTTGCTTGTAGTTCACATTGATTTCTGCAGTGAGCCTGTGCTGGTTGCCTGCTTTACCTTCCGTTTCTCTTCTGCATGCTTCTATTTTAAATCATTTACTTGTAAGTTATGTTTGCATAAACTGTGTATGACTTAGAGCTATGTATCTAACTCCTGTCAGGGTCTTACAGCCTAATGAATAGCACATGTGGACTTAAGAAGTGTTGGGTCCTGGTCAAGCCTATTCCCCCCACTGTGAACAAGTCATGGTACCGGTGACAGGGAGGTGATGACAGCAGCTCGCTTTCTGCAGGTGCTTGAGCTCTCTGGGGGAAAAGCACTTTATTAAATGCTGGGGTTTACTGCAGAGCATTTCTTTCCAGGTACCTGCCTGTCTGTTGGAGGGTTATGAAGTCAGAGCAGCTTCATAAGGGCTAAAATTCTTTGAAATACCTGTTTCTGCAGAGTACATTTGAGCAATAGAAATAAGCCCTAGCTTACGAGATACCTGCCTGGTTATGAATTTAGCCATTATCCAGTCTTCCCAAGTGTCTCCAAGAGGCGTCAGTGTAAACAAGTGAGACTTATTTACCTGTAGGCTTTTGCTAGAATAATGACAGAATGGAAAAACTGAATTCTGTTTTTCCAGGGCCTTGAAGCCAAAACACTGTCCTTTTCTGCGCGTAGTGCAGGCCTTGATAAAAAAAAAACCAACCTTGTTTTTGTCGTGGTGCTCTAGCCAACATGCAGCTGAAGTTTGATTTCCAGATATGGTATTTGAGGTTTGTTGTGAAGTGAGAGGGTCCAAAGCCAAGCCTGCTGGAGCTGCCAGTTTTCTGGTTGGAAGGATCGCTCCAGTTCATAAAACTATGCATATTATACCCTCACTGCGTTATCTTTTAGAGCTGAAACAGTGAAAAAGTCTAGCAGGGGAGCTCTGGATGTGGGATGTATGTTTATTGAGGAAAAAGGAGCCAGTTTGGGGCTTTATTGGGGAAAATGTGACGAAATGGTTTCCTGTTCAATGCAACTCTTACTTGGTGAGAACATCCTTGCAAGTATAAACAAGCTTCTTGGGAAACAACTGAGCTGAGGAGGAACCACTACCAGTGTCAAGATAAGCACGTGAGAAAAAGAAAAATAGGATTAAATCTAACCATATAAATCTCATGGCTGCATAGCCACATACTGGGAACAGCCTGGTAATGCTGGGAGCATCCTTCTACCCCAGCCCTCAAACATAACCCTCTCTCATGCTCACTTCACACACATCCCCCTTGTTTTATTGTCCCCAGTTTGGCAGTCAGGGAGCCCATGGGATTTGCGCAGGGGTGGTGTGGGAGTTTCAGGCGTGGACACAGGGAGAAGGTTTGTGCTACCATTCATGTTGCCCAGGGACTTCTGTTTCTGGGTTTCCCCAGACTCCTATTCTGAGGACTAACTTTGTGCAGGGAATGGGACAAAAAAAGTGAATGTGAGGTGAGGCTGAGGGTTTCCACCTTGGTCACATTTTTCCGCCTGCTCTTTTCACAGCATTCATCAAAGTAGCCTGAAAATTGTGTCCTAGAGAAATAGCTTGATTGAATATTTAAATTTTAAACTTACCATCACTCTTACTTTTCCCCAGGTCAGCTGCATATTGGAACTTTTAACCTTTAGATTGTGCCAGCTGATCAAAATTTTCCTGTGTATTTACTAAGGCCTGATTTTCTTTTTTTCCTTTCAATTGATGGCAAAATCTGCTCCTGACTTGGGAGGAAGGCTTGGGACCTTACCAAATGAAAGCCTGAAACCACAGAAGAGCATTTGTTGTTCATAATACTCCTTCTCTTTGGGTACAATCAAAAGGCAAATTATTTTTCACCCCTTATAAAATTACTTCACTTTCTTCCCTGACATTTTACATAATCATTGAGGGGGGAGGAGGTGAATCACAAATATTAGGGGATATAGGAGTGTTTTTTCATTTCCATATATGTAAGCATTATGCTAGGGTAACTCAATTAACTAAAGAGGTGACTCTTGCTTTATGACCATGTAAAAGGAGAATTGCACCTGCAGGATGTGTTCTCAAATATGGTCAGCTGCCACAGATTGGTCCATAAGAAAACATCACAGCTCCAAAAAGTTAGTATGAAGCTAAGAACCAGTCATAAATCTCAGATCCAACAAGATACAGGGATATCCTAGTGAAAAATCCAAACCAGATCAGAAATCCCAGAAAGGTGCTGCCCATGAAGCCCATAAGGATGATGCCTGAGATCTGCAATCAGTACCAGATGCTACTGAAACATGGTGTGGAACCTGTAATAAAGACACACTGGACCCATCCAGCCCAAGCAAGAAGCCTTGCAGATTAGATTTGTATTAGTTGGAGCCTGCAGATTGCTTTAGCAAGCAAAATTGAGCCTGGGTGTTCAGATGATCTGGATGAAGAAATCCAAATTAGGTTTCCTCCTTAAAGAGAAATGAGCACATTTTGGCACTAGTTTTGGTAACGGTTTTAAGAAAGAAAATATTTGGAAACAGATGCGGTATGTTTCTGTACATTAAATCCAGTCTGTGAAATAAAACTACTCTCTCTGACTGCACAGAATGGTCAGAAGACTCTTGGAACAAAATCCTCCCTAAATCTCATGTATGTTTTAAGGAAGACTCTTGAAACATTAATAAGTGGCAAGCGGATGGCACGTTCTGACACGCGCTGGGAAGTATGCACAGATAAAATGCAGGATGGTTGCTGATGTTTAAAAAGCAAACAAGATCTGGGCTTCCGCTTTGAATATCGTAAGGTATGGAGCACAGCATATTGCATTAATGGAGGCTATTCTAGCATAAAATGAAAGCCACATTTGGAACAATCTCTGCAGCCCTGGTTTAGGACACTGGGGAGAGTAATATAAAATGACTCCAGGGTGGAGCACAGGTTGCTGGAGGGGGCAGCCTCTGCGGTAACCTACATTATTTTTGTAGTAAAAGAGAATGGAAAAATGTTGCTTTGATAGGAAATCCTAGCGAGCAGGCACATATGGGCAGTGTGTTTGCCAGGGGGAGTTAACCCCTGAACGGAGAGCTTATGTAGCCCTACCTGCTACGCAAATCCCACTGGCCGGGGTGCTGGCAGCGCAAGTAGTGCCTAAGCATTCTGCTGGGTGTTTGCAGAGGAGTAAAACACTCTGTTCCCTCAGCTGCTTGGAAAACGCACCATGCCAGAGCTTGCATTACTCCCCATGGAGGTGTGTTTAAGTGTCAGTGTGGTCCTGGCAGCCTTCATCAGCAGAGGGGCTGGCCTTGCTCCCCTGTCCCAGCATCATCATGCAGTCGAGATTGTGGCTGGGGCTGGGAACCAGCCCCAGCCTTCCTCTCCTCTGGCTCTTCCCTCTCTCATCTTTAGCTTATCTCCCTCATGCTTTTTTGGGGATATGTGGTCTTGTCCCATTTCGTGTCATGGCTAAATCGTTGGCAGTACTGCAAGTGGGGGAAGGCAGGGAGAGCGTCTGGAGGCACCATCCTGGAGCAGACTGCCAGCAACATCCTGATGGGGTAGTTGATCTCTTGGCCAAATTAATCTTCTCCAGTAGATTTGGAAATGACAGTATGAGACATGGGCCATAGCGAGTGTGCAGGGCCCTCCCAACCCGCAGCAGCAGCAGCACTTTGCTGCCTCTAGCTAGTGGCTGGCGGGTCTTAAGTACATTTTTCCCCTATCTGTGACCCTTTAGGTTTACAATGAGATGTACATCGCGTACTGTGTGTACAGAGTCTGGTTGCTGGAACATTCGGATTGCTGTTCTCTTGCAAAGAAAACAAACCCCCTCAATATCTGCGTTCCCCTAGGCTGCTGAGCATCCCGTGCAACATTTTACACTCAGCAGAGCTTAGTGGTGTTAAAAATAGTTCTGTTGTCAAAATATTTCTTGGTAGTAAAAATGTCCTCAGGATACTTTGTGAAATGGTAACCTTTGGACCAAACAGGGTAAGGGAAAATCAGAACATAATCTTCAACACTGGGAAAAAAAAAGTTTCTCTTAATTGCGCAACTCGGGAGAAAGGTTAAGAGCAGAGAAAACTGGCATCACCTCAGGGAGGGAAAGAATGGAATTTAAATAGAGATCTAAGAGTGAGTACATAATGTAAGATATTATATCTTTGTGAAGTATTTTTCCCTTGCTGCCTGAAAGATTACCTGGGAGAAAAAGTCTGGCTCTGTGTAGTGGATGGAGGTCTTGCTGGGAGTCTTTGACTTCAATGCAGGGTAAAACCTGGCCTTTCACTTTTTTTTTTTGTTTTTAAAGGGTAATGTAATCCTAAATTTGGCCTGCAAGTTATAATTTCTAAAACCAAGCATAGATAAGTGTTTCCACCCTGGGGGAAAAAAAAAAATCTTTGTGATAAGAGATTGTTTTGAGCAAATGCATGTTCCTGTGTAGAGTCCCAAAGCTGGGCCATACAGAGTAAAGAAGTGAAGGTATTAAGTGAACAGAAATTAAAATTAAAATTCAACAGAGGACATTACTGAGAGAAATGCAAACAGTAAATAAGGATTGAGATGTGAAAGACAGCTTGATGATTTTTTTCATTTTAACAACTGTAGCTGGTGTTAAATGTAGCAGGTAAGGCAAATTGCTTTAAGACCGTGTGATTTCTAGGCTATTGCTCTCTGTTTTATTTCAGCAGTACTAGTACATTTCCTTATATCTGTTTTCTGCTCTCCAATCTTGAATTACTGCTTTGTATTTTGAAGTTAAATACAGTATACTTAATGCCATGTGAATCTCCACTGCTGGGTACTAATTGATATCGTATTATTCTAGTAATACATGCTTACCTGAATTAGAGAACTGCTGAGTGAGAAGGCTTTATCCCCTATAGATTTGTAGTAACTTCTGAATAATTCTACAAGCACATAAAGAAATTAAGTAAAAAGTGAGGCCAGAGCTATAAAATGTAGATACATTGCATCACAGTTTGGAGTTTCATGGAATATTCTCTAAAAGTGGGAATTTTTTCATGTATATAATTGATTTTTAAAATGATCAGCTTATAAATAAACCGTAAATGCATAATATCAGCTCTAATATGGCTGCTTACTAAGCATTGTAAATGTTTCACGAACAGCTCTCTGCCCATAGAGCTCATCCTCTGGATGGATATATTTTGAAGACCTATTCCAGAAGAGGGCTTTCTGGGGAGCTGTGGGAGAAGGTTATCAATACAGTCAGTCTTACCTCACCCCCCCCCCCCCCCCCCCCAAGAAACCCCCAAGCAAACAAAGAAAGAAAAAAACAGTCCACTGGAGAGAATTTCTTAAAATTTCTGTTCTGAAGACTAGTGAGCTTTCATATTTTAAATAGCAATTAGCCTTAACATAGGAAGTTACAATATAAGCTCTCTTGGATGAAGACCCCTATGTCTGTATTTTCACTACAAATTACTGACTGTATTTTGAGTGCTATAAAACTAATAATTATGGGTAAATGAATAGATTCAGAAGTTCAATAGATTGAGAGGTTCAGTTTCCCAACAGCTCTCAATACTGCTTCTTATAATTTGCTTTTAATATTTTGCCTAAAAAACCCTGTCCTCTATAATAGCAGACAACATCTCTGACTACAGCCCATGTAGGTAAGGAGCAGAGCTGAAGAGCTTGCTGACACACAAGGACAAGACATCAGACCCCCCTCACAAAAATCACTGAAAAACATCTCATTTCCTACTATTTGTGTGGTGGGAGGAATAAGCGAGTGCTTACAAATAATTCTAGTATAGCTCTTGCAAGGGCCTGCCTGCCTGCAATTTGCATATAAAACCCACTACAGATTAAGGGCTGCGGTGTTTTCAGCTAGACCTGGAGCTGTTTGGAATTTTTTTGGTCATTGGCATTTTTCCGTACACCCCATGAACTTGCAGCGGGTTTGCAGCCAGCACAAAAGGATGAGGGTGTAACTCCTAGCTGAGCCCTGGGTGGCTCTGGGGGGTGCTGGCTGTGGGCTGTGGTATTCAGCTCTCCAGGGCTGTTTATAGTAGTTGTGTGTTGGAGCTATTAAACTTGCATTTTTTTTTTTTTAATGACTTCTGTTGTGCTTGTGTGCAGAATAAATGGTAAGGGAAAGGTTTTCTCTGCGGCATTCATCTCATAGTGTAATAGCATGTGGTGCAGAAATGGCGCTTTCTGGAGGTGGTATTTGCGGAGACTTAGGGAACTCGATGGCCTGAATGCACTGAATCGACCGAGCAAACTGTGGGGACATCCACGTGGAGGTCAGGGAAGGGATTTTTGTATTTACACTGGCATGGCTGGGAGCAGAATATGGCCTTTGCAGTCCTTGGCTCTGTCTTGGTGCACTGGACTTCTATGCAGTGTTAACCCTCTTTGTGTCATTTTTGTGGTTTCTGGCTGAGTTCTGAAGTTTGCTGTTTTCTTTTAGGAAAAAATGGAACATTGTATTGTTGTTCTGTGTTATATGCGGTCCTGGATGTAGATGCTTATTGTGTTTTCAGAGGAATTTCATTTAAATCTGTATATTCATTTTGCTGCCCATCAGATCCACAAAAGTCTTGGATCCTGGGAACATGATTTTTTACTTTATCTCCGTGTGTTGCGTGTCAGGGGTGTCACACATCTGCTGCCCAGGACACAGCAGTGTTGGGAGAATCTAAATGTCTGTGTCTGTTGTAAAGAACGAATATTTCTGGTGCTTCCAGCTTCTGAAGGTAACGTTTGAGATAAGGTTTAAATGTAGTGCAGTTTTAGGTACTCGGGAACAGACCTTGCACTTACAAACTCTTCTCAGTTGCTTCCTCTAAGTGTTAACTTCTAATACTAACACGTTAGCAGAGCTGATTTCAGTGACATTTAGTTTGTACAAGTGTGGCTCTGAGGTGATTTGTGTTCGCTGTTGTTTTTCTGAATGTGAATCAGGAACTTGCATGTGCAAAGAAGCTGATGAGTAAAGAACCAAAAATAACAGCAGTCCCAAAACCACCATGCAGCATTTTCCCTTTGCAGTGGCATGGGATGCAACTGCAACTTTATTAGCTAAGTACCAAACTGTTTTTTCTCCAGCCTTCAGGTTGCAGTCTGCAACCTGAAATAGTTTCACCAGTCCACAATTTCTCCATCCTTAATTTTCTCCATCCTTAATTTTGTACTCCTGAAATTCAAGCTAGAAATCAATTTGATGCCCTATTCTGTGGGGCCGTAGAAGATGGTCTGGTCTAAGTAGTTCTTGTTGTTTGCATAAGTATATGGCATTTTCTTTTGGATAGACTTGCTCTATGTGTTTATAAATCAATGCTTTATCTCTAAAAAAACATATGACTCAAATCCTGCAGGGTTTGGCTTATATCACAACAGATTACCTTGAAATGCACAGCTCCATGTGTGCATGTAAAATACCTAAATGCTATCAATATTCACCAAAATAAGAGCTGAGAAGATTTAGGGCCAAATCCCCCAAAATTTCAATGGGATGTTGGCTTCTAAATAGACCTAGAAAAGCCTTGCACAGCTGTCACCAAGCTGGGAAGTGCCCAACAGTTTTGGACTTTCCTGATGCCCAAGAGCCTGTTTCCGTGCTCTCGTCCAGGGCATTTTGGGGTTGCCTGGGTCTGAGCAGCTTGTCTGTCTCCTTGTCCCCCTGGGAATCCCCCGTGCCATTTCCATCCCTCATCCATGCCTCCTCAGGCCGGCTGGGAGGAGAAATCACCTTCTCACACCCTGTGGCTGCTTCTGCCTAGACTTTACCAGGCAGGACTTTGCATTTTACTTCGTATTTGAATAGGAAGTTAGGTCATATTTTGTGGCCCGTAGGATAAACATTTAATGGAGTTTTCTGGACTTCCAGTATCATAGGAGATTGTGCAGGATATCCCCTGTGGTCTGTTCTCTGTTTATGACTGTAGCCTAAGTAGTTAGGGAGACAAAAGGAGGCATCCCAGGGTGTGATTCCTCCTCCAAAACTGCTTTGTATTATTATAATAACCAGGTCATGGGCACAACATTAACAGTTTTTAGGGCAGGGACTCAGGACAACCTCTCCTCCCATATGAATGTCCTGAATTTTGGATTCTCTTTTGCACAGAGGAATACAGTTAAAAGAAGAGGCGATAGAGAGGGCTTAGGCAGGAGCCCTCTGGAGGCTACTTATTTTCTTAGGAAAATAATGCTAGGAAAATAATGCCGGTGGGCATTTTCTCTCCTCTTGGGCAGAGGCTGCTGAACTTGCTGTCTGTATCCTGGATGAACTCCCCAGCCCCTGTGCTGCTCAGAGGATGGACGCAACCATCGCACCCTCCTCTCACTGTGCTGAAAATCTGATCTCTGCTTTTTAAATGAAGGGGGTTACAATTTTTTTTTTCTCAGGAGATGTCAGGCCGTGAATCACAGTTGGAAGGGAGGCATTTCCTGGTTAGCAGCGTTGAGCCCCAGAAAGAGGCACATCCTGAGGACTGAAAGCTTCCCTTTGGGTTAGCTCTAGGGTTAGCTCTAGGTATGTTAACTATTGGTGTGTTCAATCTTGGCACCTCATTAACTACCTGTGCTGCCTGGGAGCTGAGGCACTGACACCAGGCTATGCATTTTGCTCCGAAGAACAAAGCTCAGAGTCTCTTCTGTCTGCCTCTGAACTCCTGGAAGGCTGAAAATCACTCTGAAAATCCTGAAAAACAGGAGGCACCGTTCTTTCAGTGTAGGGTAATACTATATGTGAGGGCCAGGACTCCTGTGAGCAAAGCTAAGGTGGTAAAAGACTGCTTGAATACAGCATGGGACTCAGTGGAAGAGTTTCATCCTTGTCTATCTCGATTACAGCCTGATGTGTTCACTCCTTGGGCAAATACAATAATTTTTTTTTTTTTTTTTTAAATACAGTTATAGTGGTGAGTTGCTCCTGGTATAAGGCCAGAACTTCTGTTATCAAAAGACAACTGTGACCGCAAGTTGTATAGTTGAGACTCTAGGAGTAAAAAAGGCAATATTGGGTATAACCTGATTGCTGTTATGCCTTCTGGGAACTGGCTGCCACACACCTGAAAAATGGCCACGAGATGTTAAATGACAGCCTGTGATAAAGACGCTTGGCTTTGGCACATCAGGCCACGCTCCAGGGAAGACAACCACCCCGGGCTGTTGTGTGGGGGAGGCAGCAGTGGGGATTTTGATTTGGATGCCCCGAGCGGAAACATTTTCAAAGGGGGGGGGGGGGGGGGGGGGGGGAAGTATGCAGGGTGGCTTTCAACAGGAGCGTGCGCTGGATGGAGCAGGTGTGTAGAAGGGGAAAGCCACCGTGTGCGGGGCAGGTCCCGCTGGGAAGCCACCTGGTAGGGTCCCCTAAGGCAGAGCAGGGCTGCCCTGCGCGTCCCCCTGCCTTGTGCGCGGGGGGCTGCGGGGAGGGGGTGGGCACCGGGGTGGGGGCAGAGCCGAGGGGCCAGCGCTGGCGCCGGGCACCGGGGGCGGGGGGGGGGACGACACACGGACACGGACACACACGGACACGCCGGCGATGTCCCCGGCTGCGGGCGCCTGCCGTCTGTGCCCTCCTCCGCGCTGCGGGACGCTGCGCGCCGCGGGCTGAGCCCTCCCGCCTGCGCGGGGGCCGGGGCCGGGGCCGGGGCGCGGCGGGGCGCGGAGCGGAGCGGGGCGGGGCGGGGCGGCGGCGCGGGGCCGTGCGTGGCCGCCTGCAGCCGCGCCCCGCGCCCGGGAGGCGGTGGCGGCGGCGGTGCCTCCCCGCCGGCGGCAGCGGCGGCGGCGGCAGCAGCAGCAGCAGCAGCAGCAGCAGCAGCAGCAACAGCAGCAGCAGCCGCCGCCGCCACCGGCGCGCAGCGGCTCGGTGCCGGCAGGTGACTGAGCGGCTGGGGCGGGCTGCGGGGGGCGGCCGGCGGGGATTAACCCGCAGCTGCTGCCAGGAGGCTGCGCCCCGGCGGAGGGACGGGAGCCGCGGAGAGGTGCGCCGGGAGCCGCAAGTTGTGGCGGCGGGGTGGGGGCGCGGCGGCCCCGGGGAGGCGGCGGGGGGGGGGGGGAACGGCGCTGCGGCGCGGGGGGCGGCCCCGGGGGGGTCCGGCCGGGAATGGGGTGCCGGGGGTGCCCCGCGGGAGCCGCCGCTGCAGCACCGCCGGCGCTGGGCGGTCGCCGGGTGCGGGGCTGCGAGGGGTGCGGGAGCCCCCCCAACCCGGGCCGGGGGCTCCTGGCTCGGGGCTGGGCAGAAACTTTAGTTACGGTCTGGCGTGAGGGTGCGCTTTCCCGTGGGGACGGGGCTCCGTCCAAAACCACTAAACAGTTCGTTTGGAGAAAACCTTTACAACTCGAGTCACAAAATGCTTTCCTGTAGGACACATGAATACCAGATTTCTAAAATGAAAGTGCTGCTGAGAGCCTTGCAGAGGAGCTTCGCTTGGCAAGCTTGCGTACTGACGGCTTTTAATAAAGAAAAGATATTGTCTTCCAACTGGATGCAAAAAATAGAGCTGAATTATCACTTCCTAAATCCATCATGATTTCTGGCGTTCAGTTAGGAGAGCTTTTGGTGGCGTTCAAGTGCCACAGCCATCATGTTCTCTAAATATCTCCTAATCCTCAAGCAAACAAAAGTCTGTTGGTGTTTAGTGGGTTTTGCACATGTAGGGCATAGGCGTACTTCATTCTTATTTCATATTTACTTTATGTTGATACAAATTCAGTGATTTGCTCAGCCCTGCGTTTTGGCAAGGTCCTCTCTTGCAGCGGAACTGGGGGGACCTTCTGAATGAAGCTAACAAGTAAAATATGCTTTGAAATGGAGTGCAGATGGGAAGCGTAAGTATTGTGTTGCACAACAGTGTGCTCTCTGTGTGTGCCATTCAGCTCACAAAACTCTAGGTTTTATGAATGCATCTGCAATCTGAACTGGACCCTGCGCTGTTCAGAAATATCATGCATTAATGTCTGGAACAGCAGCAGTTCTGATGAGAAGGTTAATTCATCTCTCTCCTGACAGTACTTTTGGTGCCTGACACCTCTGGTCAGCATGTTTGTTAGAAACATGTACGCGTCCTAAGTTTTTAATTCCAAAATATTCTCAAATTGTTGGAAGAGTAACTGGTGTTTGCTGGCTCAGGTGGGTGGTGTCTTAACTTTTCTAGAGCTGTTTCATGAGATACGCAGCTGTCTCTTGCATCCTAAAGCATTTTTGTGGATTGCCATTTCACACCGACTGATAGTAATAGCCTGATAGTAACAGCCTTGACAGTAGAAATTGAGGTTTATCCCAATTTCTTTACCCCTGCATCTCAGCCTTTCTTCACGGTAGGGAGTGTCTCTTTGGCTCCATCTCCTGGCTCAAAAAGAGGATCCCCCTTCATGGAGGGGTTAAGGACAGGTGGGAAGCCTGCAGGTGGCATTGGTAAAAGGTGGGTGAGAAAGGTGATGAAGGCTTCTTCTTGGACTTGAACTGTGATCTTGGGACCTGTTACAGCAGGGTACCTCCAGCTTCCAACTGGAACGGGAATTAGGTCCTCACTTTCTTCATGGGAGGAGAGCATGTCTAGTTACTTTTTCTTATGTCTTGGAAAGATCTTTGATGTAGTGACTAAATATTATGGTATTTAGAAAATCATAATTTAGTATTACATTCCTCACATGATTCTGCTGGAAGGGTCAGTCATCTCGCTTGATATACGTCTGTGCATGATCTTTTGGTGCAAATGTGTTAGATATATCCTTTACGTCATGATTTTTCTGCATGGTCAGGAAAGTGTGTTGCCTGCAAATTATTAATCCACTTGAAACAGAAAACCTGTGACAGCATGGAAGGATCTTGTTGTGATTTGGCAGATGTAAGACTATGGACTTTGAGTGTGAGCAGAGGGAATCCTATTCTGCAAGCACAGTGTGATGGCAGGATCCCTCCTGTGTGGAGGATCTCCTGTATGCCCTGTCTTTACTGGAGAACAACTTTCTTCAAGTACAGAAGACAGGAGGAAAAGAGCCTTAACCAGACTGTAGAACCAAGGTACCTGTCCTACCCGTGACAGCCAGAATTCCCTACCTACCCACTGTACCCCAAAGTGAAAGGAGAAGGTGGCAGACTGTTCTGACACTGGCCATCAGTCCTTGAGGTGCTGTTGGGGGGGAACAGAGCAGTAACTCTTTGAAGCTGGCAGGTATGTGAAATTGCAAAGATCTCTTTTGTTTCTGTATAGATGTCCTGTGTATTCCAGCAAATGCCAAACAGACCTAGGTATGTCAGTGCTACATTATTGTTGTTTAAAGTATGATAAATCATTGTTGTGGTTTAACCTGGCAGGCAGCTAGACACCACACAGCTGTTCGCTCACTTCCCCCGCAGTGGGATGGGGGAGAGGATAGGAAAAAAGGTAAAACTTGTGGGTTGAGATAAAGACAATTTAGTAGGACCAAAAAGGAAGAGAAAATAGTAATAATAATAATGATAAAAGAATATAGAAACCAAGTGATGCACAATGCAATTGCTCACCACCTGCTGACCGATTCCCAGCCAGTTCCCGAGCAGTGGCTGTGCACCCCCACAGCCTACCCCCCCCAGTTTTTTTGTTCAGCATGATGCCATGTAGTATGGAATATCCCTTTGGCCAGTTGGGGTCAGCTGCCCTGGCTGTGTCCCCTCCCAGCTTCTTGTGCACCCCCAAGCCTCCTCACTGTCAGGGCAGTTTGAGAAGCTGTAAAGTCCTTGACTTAGTGTAAGCATTGCTCAGCAACAACTAAAACATCAGTGTGTTATCAACATTATTCTCACCCTAAATCCAAAACACAGCACTATGCCAGCTACTAGGAAGAATATGAATTCTATCCCAGCTGAAAGCAGGACAATCATGTGGGCTGAGGGTAAGAACTGACAAAGACAGCATGGTGTGGTGTGGGTGCTACCTATATTTTTTTATTTGTGTGGCAGTCGCAGTCAAAGTGGGTATAACCCTCCCCGTGGACAGTATTTTTTTCTGCCCTAGTGCAGAGTGTCCCCTGTTTGCATGCAGAGATGTTCCTCCTTACACATGCAGTCTGGCAGCAGGGGAGCCCTGGGAACAGGACAGCTGGGTGGGCTGTGGTGGCCCAGGGCTTCTCTCTGGTCATCCAGAACCTCTCCTTGAGGCTGAACGTTGGTGAGTCTCTGAAGGCATGTTATGTCCACAGAGTCCACTGCAGAGGGGAAAAAGATGCTTCTCAGCAGAGTTGCCCTGTATGTCTTCTGAAGTCTGCGCCTAGCTTTTTACCATGCTTTGTGCCTGCTATGACCACAGAGCCACCACCACCAGCCCTCCAAGGCTGAGCTGAATTATTTTCTTACATATCACCAAGAGACACATCAGCTACAAGAGATTCCAGCTGCAGAACGTGTGTGTGCGGCATGTTCTGTTCAGATGTTATTTCCTTAATAAAACTGCTCATTTGGTGTAAAGAGTTGTTGGCTGGTTTGGGTGTTGGGTTTTCTCCCCCTCCCTCATTCTAGCCCTGGGATACAACAGGCAAATTGTGTTCTCTCTGGCTTGTTCTGTAAGTTAATTTAAGGCACAGTCCACAGTCCTGGTAGAGCTGTGATTTCAGAGAAGTTGAGGTGGTAGCCCGTTTGACACGTGTGGGTAGAAGTGGATGCTTTTGTGGGTACCCTGTTCATGAAGGACAGCAGAAAGGCAGCAGCCCTTGAAGTACGCTTCACAGGATTTAACTGGGGAGCTGCCTACAGCCAGCCTTGTGAAAATGCTGGCTGCAAGGGCTCTAGTGAAGTTTGACTTATCTGAATATGCCCCGACTTGACACACAAACTCATGCACATGTGCTTGCATTCACTGTAGGCTGAGACACATTTCCTCAGAGTCCTGTCACTTTTCTTCTTCCCTGTTCTTCCTCCTCCTCCAGACCTTGCCCCATGGTAGCTGTCACTCCAGCAGAGAGGTTCAGTTTGCAGCAGAGCCTGTGCTACCTGCGAGGTGGTGTGCAACCTGCGGAGCAGGATTCGGTACCTCTGCCCTACCTGATGGACGAGAAACACTTTGTTTGTCATAGGAATGCTGTCACTTCTGGAGTAAATGCACTCAGTGTTTTTCTAGGTTAACAACTTGTAACAGCCTGAGACTGCTAATGAGCAATAATACATTCAGTTAAAATACACAGTGGAATTCCATTATTGTAGGCCAAAGTGTAGTAAATGAGTGAGAGCTTAACCCAGGGTTCAGGAAAATGTTGCCATTTCTGCAGAGTGCTCCGTGAATGTTGATAGTGATCAGTGATTGAAGTCACTTGTCACTTGAGCCAAAAGCTGGCACAGGTCCTGGTCCATTTTCCAGACTCATAGAGAACTGGGGTGCATGGAAGCACTTTGGCTTCAGGACACAGCCTCGGTCCATCTGATTTCCCAGAGGTGCATCTCCGGGGCTTATGGTTGTGGGAAGGTGGTTGTAGCACTCTGGGTTGTCTCAGTGCAGGGCCAGCTCAGGTCCAGTAGGTCCCTAGAGCATTAGGAGAATGTGGCTCTGCTGCTCCTAGACCTGCATGGGATGCGGCAAGGCCATGTTTGCTTAGTCCTGTGCTAGGGTGAGCTGGCCCAGGCGTGCTGGCTTTGGGGCATGTCATACCCGTGCCGTGCTTTAATAGTTCATGTACAACTCTCCTCCTGACACTGGGTGATGGAATAAATCTATGTAAACGTAATGTAAATCTGAAACATAAGTTGAACACTGCAAGGGGAAGGCTGTGTAGCTGCTAGCATCAGTTTCTGGAGATTTAGGTTCACATTGGCATAGTTCATGTGGTTTGTCCCACAGCATCTCAAGCAGTTCCTACAGCGTGGAGAGGCTCTTGGTTCCAGATGAATTCTGCTGGAGTTGAAGATTTGCAGTAACTTGCAGAATTTGACCTTTTGTCTCAAGAAACTGTGGTGTGGCTTCCAAGTACTACTGAGTATGTACAAAATAGACAGGGAATGTATCCGTAAATCCCTGCAGCTGCTGATGAGCTGGGAGAGCAGAAGGGCAGCATTGATGTTGCTGACACAGGAGTTGCAGAGAGGAGCAGGAATCTCACCCTATGAACAGGAAGGAAGCACATTTTCAAGTTCTTGTCTGTAATCCAGGATGGTCAAGAATGCCTTGGTGGGGTCAAACTTCTGTGCTGGTTGTTCACAGATGATCTCGCAGTCCAAGGAGGGAATAATGATACTAGGCAAAAGTCCTAAGTCTTTGAACACTGTCCTTGCTCTTTTGGGGACAGGATGTTTTGTGATATGGGTCGATCCAGTTATAGCTCACGTGCTGTTCTAGGTCAAAGCTGAAAGAGCAGGGGGAAAGAGGATGCAGCAGCAAAAGCAAAAAAATTATGGAGATCCTTAAACACACTGACATGTAGGAAACGGCTTTTAAAAGAGCTGTTTAAAATATGAATGAGCGCGAGATGTAAATGATTTGCTAAGAGGCCAGCTTCCAGAGACAGGATAAGCACAGGGAGCTGCTTGGCTTGTATTGGATGTTCATCTGACTGGCTTAGGTTTCTGGCTCTTTCCCAGATTCTTCAATGTGAAAATATTTATTGAAAGTGACTTCTTGATTCCGTGGGTCTTGACCTGTGACCTAGGGATAAGTGTGATTTGCTGAGCTGATACTCATGCCTTTTTGGGTTTGAGTACAGAATGGATTTGTTTGTTGACTAAGTGGCATCTCCGGTGTAAATTCTCCATTGCTTGGTTGATGATGAGCCAACTGATAAGAAATTGGGGAAAGTTGCTTCCTTCAGCAAAGGGCAGTTATTTCTTGTAGATCTCCTGGGAAGAAGGCTGCAAAGGATGTAGAAATGCTTTCTTTGTAAAGTGACCTCAGCTTTTTCATGTTGTTCATGAAATAAGGGTGTAAAAAGTAAAATGGTATTGGTAGGAACCACCAGGCACCACCTGCCTAACAAGACCCAACAGTGACGCAAGAGGTCGTGAAGACTTAAAACTGTGCTGCTCTGTTGAATTCCCTGTGCTGGCAGCTGAACAGCAGAGTAGGGTGGAAAGAGTGAGAAGGGCTGGGATGCTTCTCTAGGGAGGCAGATGCATCTGTGAGAGACAGCAAAGGACAAACTCGGCAAAGTGCCTGCTGGAAGGGGAAGTGAGCCGAGGTGGGTACGTTGTGTCTTGTAGACAAAGCACGTGTGCATCCATGCAGCAGCACCTTCTGGTTGCTTGAGGTGTTGCTGGGCTCTTTCAGAGAAGCTCAGAAGTTATGGGGCTTCAAAGAGAAACCTCTCTTCAGGCCGCTCTCTCCAGCTGGGCTTAAATGAAATTATTTGCGATTTACACCAATCTACAAGAATGTGGCTGTTCTCTCCTAGCTGTAGGCTCCATTTTAAACTTTGGATAAAGGCAGACAGTGTCTCACGTCTTCTCAAGTCCAGCTGCTGCATTCCTTTTGAAGTGTTGCTTTCACTTAAAAACCATGAAGCGCCTTCCAGTGCAGCTTCTAAAGCAGGAGTTTAAACCGGCCAAGATGGTTTCTGAAGTTATCCTCCAGGGAAGAAGCTTCTAAAGAAGCCGCCACTCAGCCGTGGTACTTGAGCAGCCTTCCGGAAACAGCTGTTGGGGATGCAGAAAGCTGAACTGGAATCTGGTTCATGGCTGAAAAGTTAGTTTTGCTGTTAAAACTAAAATTTAAGATTGAGTCCAGCTGCCTGCAAAGTGCAGTAGCTGGCTTGAGCAGCCAGGGCACTCCTGGAGGAACAGGGAAAAATACGTTTTATATTGTCTTCCATAAGCTCAGCTGCCCTTTAAAAACAAACACAATAGTCGGCCAAAGGCAGTTGTTTGCATTGCAGGTGTATTGCAAGAGAGCACTTGGGGTACGTGGGGACACATGCTGGTAGTTTTAAGGACACTTCATAGAACTGCTTATAATTTAATTCAGATCTCAAAAGCTGTAATATAAGAGCAGTTTCCACTATGTGATCCCATTGCTTAGCAAAGCCCCCTGCCAGTGCTTAGTTAAGAGTAGGAAATTGTCCTTGGTGTTGTAATGAAGACTTTCTGAATTCTGCCTAATGAAGGGTATGTTGGGTGTACTTTCCCAAAGCTGCAGCAAAGTGAAAGCAACAGATCGTGGTCAAGGAATAGAGGGAAACTGAGCATTTCTGTTTCTAGAAACTTTTGACTAATGTCTCCTTTTCTTCTCATGGCTAGAGAGTCTAAGTCTCACCTAATGACCTAAAAATGCTGTACATTTTGTTATAAGGTTTGAAGATTGAGTGGAGTACAGCAACCGCAAAAAAATGTACACGTGAAGTCCTTCTGTGGGCAAAACAATTGGGAGGGGAAACCCCCTGGAACGAGTTAGTAGTGCTGTCTGTGGCTTTTCTAAATCTCAGGTGGCAGTGGGATGGTGGATTCACGAAGAAAAGCTCCTTCCTTCCTTACACGTACACTGTATTAGTAGCAGTTGTGCATGGAAGTCATTTGGAGTCTAGTTTCTATTTATCCTGCTATGCAGGCATTTTAAGGCTTTGCTGTTGAGGTGGTACAGAAGGCATAAACATTCATAAGTTTCTACTGCAACATCTGGAAAAGTATTTGTATATAAATATCTGAGCGAGATGGTTTTGTGTTATGTGGCTTTCCAGGCACCCGCTGCCTAATCCCACTCCTGATGCGTGCTCTCGCACTCATCTCACGCTCACTCGACTGTCTGCAGAAGCACTGTCTCGAAGGGTTGTGTCAAAAGCATCAGTCATGGGTTTTTATAGTGATTGACATTAATTAGCCTCTGTGTTTTTTCCTTCTCCCCCCCCCCCCCAACCACTTTTTAACTTAATGTTTTTTCCTTTGAAACAGAGATTAATTTGGAGTAGCAAGATTGTAAACTGCCCTTGTTTGAACCTGCCTGCACTGTTAATTTTATTGGGCAATGTTGGGGAATAGTGGGGGAATTCAGCCATGATAGCGGATCACTTGCTATCACACTAATAGTTTCTAAAGCCTTCAGCCGTTAACTTACCTCATCTCTTCCCTGCGAAGCATCAGCCTTCTCCTTTCTCTTAGTAGTGTCTCTCTTCTACCCCCAGTCATTTTCAGTGAACTGCTGTGCTTTTCACCAGCCTCCCTTCATTATCTTCTTTGGACTTGATTTGGGCATAACCTCAAGTTTTATGGGGAAGTCATCCACTTTTCTCTGTGTAGTGACTTGGGAAGCCTATCTGTATGCAAAGTAGCTTACTGTGTATCAGTAGCATGTGTCTGGGCTCTCCATGCACTCCAACACCATGTCCCTCTGGTGACAGCACAAGACTTGGTGGCAGGCGAAGGAAGGTCTGGGAGGTTCTGGGGTAGTGGTTGCAGCTCCTGCACCTTGGTTGGCAGGCTCATTGGGCTGTATGGACCTTTGGACCTCCCGCAGGGTTGGCCTTGTTTTGGCCTATCTCAGGCAGCCATGCTGTAGATTTTTGTGCACTGAACAATGGGCGTCCTGCCTAATTTTTTCCTTTGGCAAGCTCTGCTTGAACGGCATTGTTTTGGTGGATATAAGCCTCCTTTCAAGTTCAAGCCTAAACCTCTTTATGGCTGGTTCATACTGCTTTATCTTTCCTTTTCCCCTCCGAAGAGAACCTTTGTTTTGCTCCAGTAGCAAAGCCAGTATCTTTTTGTCTCATGAGAGAGGTCATCCTGCTGACTTTTTCTTGCACTATTCCAGTTTCACTTAACCTTTCTTGAACTCAGTAACCTGAAATTGCACATTGTTCCAGCGGAGTCCTTACTGGTGTCTTGTATATTTTCCCGTTCCTCACTGAGACCTTGGGCAACATCTGGCTTTTTTACACTCTTGCCATGAGCCACTAAACCACCAAAGTCTTTCTCTTTCTATATCACTTCCAACTGTTGAGCTCCCAAGCTGCAGAACATATTTCTTTAATCCCAAAGTGCATGACTGCGCTTGGCTTTATGACAAGCTGTACCTCCTGTCAGTTGTTTAGTCCTCAGATGTTCTGAATAAACAACTGCCCATCCTCTGAGTTGACAGACTTTCCCAGCTATCTGTTGTCTGCAGATTTCATTTGCAATCCCCTACTTTCCCTATCAGGGGAATTAGTGGAATTGCTAGATAAGATTGTCCCAAGGCAGATCTTTTAGGAAATCTGTTTATAGTTTGTCTTTCTCACCAGAATTTCAACATCTGCACAAGCTGCTCTTCTTCTGGCTTTTGGGAGGTGGAGCTTGGTTTGGCTCTAATGTCTGTCCTAAAGAGTAAACAGGATGATCATGGAGCTGGGCTGGTGGGTGATCCACACAGAGGCAAGCGCTGCATGTGCAGGGTGTTGGCAACAAGCATACATGTATCAGAGCCATGATGTTAAATGTTTCCTCTCGGAGGGTGAAAAATGGCTTTGTATTCTGGTCTGTTATTATCAACACTTAACAGTTCCTGGAGAAGGTTTTTGTTCATCTAAAAAAAAAAAAATTATGGAAAAATTATAGATACATGAAACTGGTGATTTGAATGTAAAGTGAGGATGGCATTTTTAATTTATACTTTTATTAGCTGTAGGAATGACCGGAGCTGAAAATTATCAATTCTGTCAGCTCTAAGCATTGAAGACATTACTGAAATAGTATTGTCACTGTCTCACTTGCTTATCTGAGTATGTCTTTTGGCAGAAATGGTCTTGAAAACCTTCATCTGTGTCCTCCTCGATTGCTAGTGGCAGAAGACCAGAATAGATCATCTCCGTGGGCCTTGTCCAAACCCAGTTCCAGTTGGGAGAGGAGTACCGTGGTCTCCCAGAGCTTTCAGCAAGCAGTGCAGTCCCTTCTAAGAACAGCAACTACACCAAGTGGGTCATTAAAAAAAAAAAAAGGCTAAATTTTGAAGCATACATTGTATATGCCTAGAATGGCCATTAATCTGAATTATTAACGGAGAACACGACAGATCTAGGGCATTAGCTTTATACATTTCATGAACACACATCTGTGTATCAGGGAGAGAAGGCTGTACTTGTATGATGTTCACTAAAATCAGTGTTTGAGGGAGGCGAAGTACTCCAAATCCACTCTTAACTGCCATGTTTCCTTTGTTCGGTAGCTTTAAAGCTGACCTGGAGAATTCTAGCAGGTGAAACAAGCAAACAAGCCATTCCTGATGGCTCAGTGGGAGATTAGAAACTCAGTGGCATCTGCAAGATGTTCAGCTGAGGCAGTGAGAGTCTAGACTATGCTGGTTTGAAAATGAACAGCATTTGCTGTCCAGCCACAAAAATCCACATGTGACAATTTGCGCTCTGTGTGCCTACTTGAAGAGACAATTTGGAGTTTTGTGCTTGTATTGATATGTGGAGGAGGAGTCTGTATTCAACCAATTCTTTTCTGTTAAAAAATGATCTAAAGGTAGTACATTTTTTTTTAAATGCCTAGAATGTGCTCCCTGCTGCTGATCTGCACATCTTTGCTCATCGGGATGCCAATGTTGAGTTCACAGAGGCTCTGTTAAAGTCACGGAAAAGCCATATTATTGGGTCATTACTATTTAGCCATTTGTGTATCAGTCTTTTCAGTGTGTGCTTTTCTTTTTTATTTTAATGGCTCTTGGATCCATAGAAGCTGATCCATTTGAGTCACATGGTAGAGGGTTTTTATCACTTAGTTAAAAAAAATTTCTGCTTGAAGTCCAATTACATTCCATAAAGGTGTGGAAAGCCCCAGTTCTCAACCAGGGTTATTTAAGGGAACGTTTGTACTTTGGGTGGCCAGCGTAAGAGGCTTTGAGCCACAGCTTTAGATCTGGTGAACCATGAAGCTTGTGCAAAAAATCCTTCCCAAGCAGCGAGCCAGTTTTTGTCCTGCCGCCTGGATGCAGCTGGGGTGTAAATGGCGATGGGAAGAGGAGAGGCTGGGTGGAGATGATTGCACCAGGTTGAGGCCTCTGGCGTTGCCCTCGTGTTTGGTTCTTGTTCTTTCTCCTATCCACTGGAGCAGATTTTCAAGACCTCACTACCACAGCTGTGGCGTTGCGTGGGTTGCATAGTTGCATACCAGCCCGGGAATGTTAAATGGAGTTGTAATGGATTCTTATTTTGACCCCGTGATTGAAAACAAACTCTCTAACATGTGGTTGTGGCTCGCGTGTTGTCACTTTACAGCACTTGCAGTTTCAAAACAGACGACTAAAATCGCAGTGGTTTTTAAGAGCACACTTGCTTTCTCCCTGAGGTCTTCCTCCTCCTGACATGGTTCCCTTCCCTGGTGCCCCCAGTCCCGCAGGCACCCAGATGGTCTCTCTGCACATGCAGTGCCTCCGTCCCCCAGAGTCCCCGCTACAGGGCTGCTGCTCGAAGATCAAATATTTCAAACGTTTACATTGCTGCAAATGAGTTTCCCTGTGTCGTTTAGCCTGAGCTCGGGTGAGGTCAAGGGTCCCGTTGCAGCACACGGGGAAGAGGTGGCAAAGCTGAAGATGAGCAGTGGAAACATCAAATTTGTCTTATCGTGCTAAGATTTATAGTGTTTGCTGTCTTGTATCTTAGTCTCATTTAAAGTACACACTTAGGCATGGCTTGTTGATACAAAGTATGCCAAATCTCCGTCACTGAATTTACGGGTGAGACACGGGGCCAAAGTCCTGTCTTAGCTCCTGTACAGGATTTTCCTTTAATAAGGGTGGTGGAGCAACGGCTTATCAGGACTTTGGGGCCAGATCCTCTCCTAGAATAAATAAGGTTAAGCTCATTTACAACAATTGAGCATTAATCTCTGTAAGACTTTTCTGAAGATGTATTGCAGTGAATGTAACGAGGAAGAGAGCTCATTATTTTCCAAGAGGAGTGGCAGATGAGAGCGCATTTCCACTGCGCAATTACCATCGCTCTTTCTTTTTAATCACAGCAATGAAACTGTCTAGTGGCCACTGCAGCGGCAGTATTTGTGAATGGGAGCTGGATGTATACAAAACAGCATGAGTCCGGCAATTTTTCTTTCTTACAGTAAATCTTGCCAAATACCTAATTTTCAAAGATTAGACTCTTGAAGCACAGAGCTGAGGGTATGACTGGCTGGAGGACATTCATGGCTCAGTAATGGAACACTGATGTATAAAATGGTAATTGATCCCGGGAGCACTGCGAGCACTGAGCCAGATCACATTATGCGCAGATTCCAGCACGGCAACGGAAACTATACAAATGTTGGCACAGAGGGTTAAATGTGAGATTAACTAACCACATTCTGCAGAGACGGTGCTAAAATGAAATACACTGTGTTCAGAATTTTGGGGTGGTTCATTGGAGAAGTGGTTTTTCATGGAGGTCTAACCTCTATGTGTTTGTTTCACAGATGCAGCTAGAGGTGGTTTCTTCCTTAAAAAGGACTGCTGTGATTTATTCATAAGTCCAAGCCTGACCAGTCCCAAAAAAGTCACTTTGGAAGCTAATGGTATTTTTTATGCACCTGTAGATGTTATGTTAGTTGTGCAGACCTCTTCAAGCATATTGGTTTTGGAGGAAAACTTATTTTTCTGTGTCAAATAGGCTGCTGCAGCACTTCAGTTCCAAAATAATAATAAAAAAATAATCCCCACCCTGCTGCTGTTTTTAGACATTTGCGTTTCACCTGTATAACTCCTCCATGAAGTCCTAACAGAACTGGTTCTGTGTGGGTAGTTAAGCAAGCGAGACATAGCAGTTGTGACGATGGATTTCGTGCCCCTAGGTGCGCAGACTGGACCCCACCATACCTCTGCCGTATTCCCCATCTGGTGTGTGGTGCTTGCAGAATAGTTCTTCGCACTTCCAAGGCAATAAAATTCACCAGTGTGGGTGGGACAAACATCCTTCATCAAAAACTTGGAGAAGTTGAAGCTAGGGTAGTAGCCAGCCCCTGGTGCAGGAGGAAGCAGTGTGCCCTGGGGCGATTAGCTAATTAGCTAATCTTTGCTCCTCCGATTCTCTGTGCTACTCTAGAGAAAACAAACCAGAGCACAACTCTCTTTGCCTGCAGAGTGTTTAACTGAAAGCGGTCTCCTTGTAATGGTAGTTTTGGAAAATGTGCAGGTAAATTGGTCCGTGTTGAGGGGGGTGAAGCTGTCTGATTCCCAGAAAACTGAGACGTCAGTCCTGCTCCCCACCAGCCAGGGTCACGTTATTGCCAGCTGGGCAGTAGAAATTCCTGATGGATGAAGTGACAGGTCATTTTCCAAGCTGCTGGGTAGTCTGAGATGGGCTGCAGGATCTTATTCTCTTGATTTCTTTCAACAATTTCCTATTGTGTCTGAAAACAATTGCTCAGTTCTTCATCTTAACCATGGCAGGACTGTAAATTAAGCTATTTTTTCTTTTTTTTTTTTTTTTTTTTTCCTGCATCGCTGAATCTTAAATGTGGTGGTGGTTGGTGGTTCTGCCTCCCCTGCTGGAGTTGAGATCCTGCACTTGCATCTGCCTTGGTTTTGGGAAACGTGGTGATGCGGGTTAGCATCAGTCTGGGAGGCCGGGTGGCAGGGCAGCGAAGGCGCGATGGGGTGGCATGCACACGCTTGTCCGCTCACTCAGGATCCAGCAAACTCCACTGGCACAGGATGACAGCGAGGACACTGAGTCTTTGTGTGCTTTAACTTGCGCTTGCTAGAGTTTGCACCTACTTGTAGACATCTTGTGAAATTACAGGGTGGTGCTGCTGTGGAGTGCATGAGTGTCCATCCAACATGTAACGCAACCCACAAATACAGCATCCTGAGCTCAAATCAGTTCAGGTAGTACCAGTTACGTGCTGCTGCAGAGCTTCACGGTGGTCTGAGTGTTGTTTTTATCGTTTTAGCCTAACCTTGCAGGGAAACGGGGGTTTTAAATACACTGCAAGTACCGCCAGTGTCCTGTGAAGCTGTTTAATAATTCATATTTATGAGCACAATTGGAAGCACAATTGTTACCGTAAGTGCAGTAGATCTTCAGTTAATCAGTGTGCCTTCAGCAAGCCCTGGAAGCGCGCTTGCAGAGCGGGTGATGACGCAAATTAAAATCCCACTTCCGAAGGCAGGTGGGGATGCAGAGGCACAGCTCAGCAGGTTGGGAGAGTTCTCCCTGGTTTCTGAGCTGCTGGAGTTGCGGAGGATTGCCACCCCTGTTAAGAAATGCAAATGGCAAGAAATGTTTGTTTTGGTTTGATTCATAACCCCCCTGTATTTTTCATTACAGCTGTTGACTGGGGGTTTTGCGTTACTTGGTTTGGACGAGTTAGCCAAATGAGCATCTCGCTGGCTCTTCCTTCCCCATTCTGCCTCACTACATTGCACTGTTTGTATTATAAACATCCCAGGATGATGTTTAAATCCAAATAAACAGAGTTGTCATGGCAATTAAAAGAAAACTGGGAAAGTGCTTTTGTTGTTCTTGTATAATGCCTTGTGTGATGCCATGCTCATAGAAACTTCAACTGTGGGTGGGATAATACATTTTTTTTTAAAAGAAGTAACAAAATCTGAGTTTGGTGGATAACCACCTAGTGGTGATAGAGTAAAATCATTGCACCTCATACTTGCAGCCTTTTGGTACCTTGCAGCCTCCAAGAGATCATTGTACATTAGTTTGCCTTTTTTTTTTCCCCTCCCTCCAGACTGTGCTGCTTGCTGTGTGATTTGTGGTGGGTTGCTTCTAGTCTTTCTGATTGCCACTCAGTAAATGAGGAAAGAGTCGCTGTTTTCTTCTCCTGACAGCACCGTGGCCATCACCAGCTGACAGATGCTTGTGAAGTTAGGTCAGTGATGCTCCACTGCCAGATGATTGTAGTTAAAAAAATATTTATAACTGGATAGAGCACTTTTTTTTTTTTAATTCTTTGGGTATTGATTGATTGACTTTTAGCTGAAGCCAGTACATTTTTTGGACAGATGAAAACCAGATTTTTTGTGAGAATTCTTCTCCTGTCTGTTTGCTTTAACAATGCTTTTAATACTTGGCTCAAAAGAATTTAATATTTTTTTTTTCAGAAGATGATCATTTTATAACATGTTGTACATTAAAGTTAATACACGTATTCAGAGTGTATGAAAGGTTTTTTGTGTGTACATTTTTAACACAAAGATACCTTGCATGCCAACAGTGCCATCAGCTCATTCTCTCCTTTTACTTTGTTCTCAGACCATTTCAGTTCTTTAATCTTTTAAAGACATACTTTCTTAAAAGCAGGATTGTAAGTCTATGGTTTATATTATAGTTCTATTTTCTTGAAGAAGTCCTATCTCAGGACAAGTACGTTAAATATAAACTGGGAAATGCAAAGTATGATAAGTAATTAATGACAACTGTTTTAGTGCAGACATCATAGAAGTAAGTTATGTGTGTATTTTAGAATGTCTCCTAAAATTTGAACATGGGCTAATTGCTGAATGTATTGGAAGGATTTGAACATGAAGGAGAGAAACACTAAATATGCAGCTAAATTGGGGAAAATGCAAAATAAAAAAGGTGTGGTTATCATCATCCGTTAGCAGAGTACCTGCATGAGGAGTATCAGGGGCTTAATGCAGAAGTCACTTCATTAAATTTGTTGTGTGGTAGGCAAAAGGTCAGACTAGGTAATTGCAGTGGTCTCTTCTGGCCTTAAAAGCTATGAGGCGGGTAGTGCCAGCCATGTGTTTCCAGCAGTATAGGACACAAAATGTGGAAAGTCTTTATTCTGAAGAGTTTGCAATCCAAACAGGATAGATACAGAATAAACAGGGTGCACTGGAGAACTCCAGAGAGGAAATGACTGGGATGTGGTTGTTTGTGAGAATGTAGTCTTTGAGAGAGCACTGTAGATTTATAACCTCTGGGCATCATCTAAGAAATGAGTGGAGAGGACTTTGAATGGGTGGAATAGTGCATAGAAGGAAAAAGGATAAAAGGCGTTTTAGACATTGAGAGAAGAGGGGAATGGAAAAAGACCACAAGGATGGGCTGGTCGGTGTCCTCACTGGTGGAGGGGAGAAAATGAATAAAGGCTTCTTGGACCTTAAATAGGGCTGACTCGATCTGGGCTTTCAAGGCAAGGCTGCTGAGTGAGAATTATTTGCACCCGAAGGTGTCCCTGGTCCCTTGGTGTCTGGTACACAGGCTGGCGACGATGCTGAGCTTCCATCTGGTCCTCCACTCAACCCAGCTTCTGCAGGCAGGGCTAACTGTGGGTTCAGACCCTGCAGGTACAAAAGTCGTCTTAACTGTTAGCAAGGGGAACAGATGGAAGAGGTAACCATGTGCCCTGGGAATGTAAGTGGGTTAGGGACTGGGTTTTTAGCTGTTTGGAGCCTGAGCATCTGAGGTTGTGGCCCCAAACCTACGCTATGGCAACCAGCTCTAGGAATCCCCATTCAAAACAATTACATCTCAGTCCATTTCAATAGTAAGGATGTAAACTGAGGAAAATACATGGCCTCTTCTAAGTGATTAAAGATCTGTTACGACAGCTGCTAAGCGCAAGCAGCGCATTTAATGCTGGCATGCCTTCTGTCTCTTGCCAGCATGTGCTGCTGCAGGTATGCGTGAATAGGTACTTGCTTTGTAGATGCAGTCATGGGTTTATGTGCAAAGATCAGACCCATGTGCATGACCAGGTGTGAATTTGACAGGGATCACTTACCTCACTGGGACCTCTGGACAGAATTACCGTCTGAATAATAAGGACCATTATAGTCCATATTGTTCTGTTTAAAATATCTTCTAAATGGCAGGGATTCCACATGATAGATTCTTTTTTCCATGTGCATTGAAAGCATTTTAAAACCAGTTTAAAATGTCATCCATATTAATTTAACTGTATGGATGGATTTTAAAAAAGTATTGAGAGCAGAGAAGGGAGGCCTTGGGAGCATGCCATTTGCTGCCTCCCATCAAATGCCAAAATTTGTGAGCAGATGAGGCTTTTGGATATCTTCTCGGCGGTCAGGGGGTTCAGAGTGGTTTCTGCCTTACGACGCAGGATGTGAGATTCCTCTGGGTGCTGTAAATCTTTTACGTTTGCAGAGGGATGGATTGTTTTAACTGGAAGAGATGAGCAGTAACACAGGCATGCCCTCCCATCCCTCCTTCTTTCTCCTCTGGCGCTGAAAACCTGCACGCTGTGGGTGACTTCCAGAGATCAAAGAAATTGCAGGGATGGCCAGGAGCAGGTAGGCATGAGCTCTGTGACCATGACACGAGGCTGGTGAGAGCTCCATGGGGTGATGGCCAGGATATAATTTTCAGACACCATAATAGTGAGGATGTTGGGCCACTTAGCAAATACTCATGAGAAACCACTCCAAAAATGTACTTGTGTGTGTGTGCAGGCAGGGGAGGTTTAGGTAAATAGCTCCTGAGGGTGGTTTATGAGATCTGTCTTGTGTCTCCAGTAACAGTCTCCAGCTGAGGTGAATCATTTAGGATCAAAAGTCATATGATTTGTGCTGTGACTTTTTGGCTGTTCTCCTCTCTAACTGCATGTTCACACCATGAGAGGGACCTTACACACAGAGCATTTATTTGGTTGTTGGCCCATACCAAAATGGATTAAATTCCAGACATTATTGATCATAAGTACTAAATTATTTTCCCAGATCTTTTTTTCACCCATTGAAAGAAGTGAAATACTCCATTATTCATGTTTATTTCCCCTCATTGCAATGGAGAGTATGGTTATGTAGCATCTACTGATCTTTTAAAGTCCTGCACTCTGAAAGACCTCATGGTTGAAGTGCTAACTTGGTCTTAATCCAGAGTTTCGGATCAAGGTCCCATTGCATTGCTCCCTTGTGCATGAGTTGGAACCTGTGTTTCAGTGGGTCCTTGGAGTGAGTCCATGAGGAGGATGCTGCTGACAGTGAGAGCAACAGGATCCCTTTCTCCTCTGGCTGCCAGCTGCTTGGCAGAAGAAGCAGAAGTCAAAGAGTTAGCCAAAGCAAGGCCTAAATTGTCCTCAAAGCTCTGGAGAAGACCCTTGGCCTGGTTATCGATCCTTAGCTAAAGGGAGAGCTTTTTTCTGTTTTGGCAAGGCAAAAGTCCCATGAAACTGGTCAGGTCAGTCTGTCTGCTTTTTGCTAGAAAAGCAAAATTCAAACGAGACTCGTTATCTGCATGGTTTGTATATTGAGCAGTTGCATTAATTATCCTCATTAGCTTCATTTCTTGAAAGAAATGCTCTTGATCTTACCCCTTGTGCCAGGAATACAATCTGGAACAAGTCTGTGAAAATAAATAACACATTGATAAGGTTCAGGCAGTGACTTCTGAGTACTCTGGCTTGGCAGCCTCTGTCACCGTGACCATTCCTGTCTCTCCTTATTGGGACCCTTCAGGTGATCTTTGTTGGACTTCAACTGGTAAGAGCTACCATTTTAAAAAGCAGTCCATGTGATTAAGAGGTATTGCTGTCTGATAATATTCAGTGCAGCTTACACTTGTCAGACACTGGAATCTATTTACTGAATTCTTTTCAGACAAGTCGTTTTTGGCACTTTGCAAAGTTTCCTTCCATGTGTCCTCACTGGCTGAATGCTAATTTATTCAGAAAGGCTCAGCTCCAAATACACAAGACAGTATTTTCAGTGTTTCCTACTGTCTGGACAGCACTGTGTTTGGAAAATTCATGCCTCTTCTCTCCTCTGTGCCCTTAATTGCCTTTGGTAAATGTGTGATGATGTGACACAGACAGTCTATATACTTACATTAAATGACATTGTATTGTAACAGGAAAATGGATTTCCATTGATAGCCTCTCCGTCGGGAAACACCCGATAAGCTCATTGTAGCAATACAATAAATACAGTCAAAGTGCCTTTGACAAATGACATCTTTGAATTTTCTAGTCCTTAGTGATTCCTCTAGCCCAGAGGATACAAGGAATTAGCTGATCTAAGCTGAACTGTCCTAAATATTCTGATTATTTCTAATGTCTGAACCAGTAGCAGAAACAGAGGAAAATCGTTAAGGAGAAAGGGGTAGAAATTATAGGGTATGCAAAAAGAGAGATTATCAGGTCTGAAGGGCAGTTGTTTCCATTTAGTCTGACCTTGCATATAAAAAGAAGCTGTAGACCTTCTTGAATGACGTTTGGAACATGTAATCACTTAGCCCAAGCTTTGGGGTAGGATTTTGTTCTCCCTTAGTTCAAACACCATAAGCAGCTCAGATATCCATCTGTGTGGCTCTCAGCATCATAGTACCTGATTGTTCATGGCGGATTAATGAGATGTAGAAATTAAACTAAGGAAGTGCTTTTGATCTCCTTTACAATCTAGGAAATAAGGCGCGGTGTCCCCTGCTCCCTTACCCATGAAAGTGCTTACTTTGAGGAAGAGTCACATTAAAACGTGTAAGCAGCAAAAAGTGCTTATATGCTCTGCCAGCATGGAGCTCTGTCCTGTCCTAGCACCAGATGTGGTTTACACTGTAACTTACCCACGTAGCCTGGATTCAGTCTGTGTTTTCCAGGGCATCTCTGCTGCTTTGCAGAACATGCTCGATGCCAGCGCTCTCATGGTTGGGTCAGGAAGCTCAGTACTGATCTCATGCCTGGACCTGCTGCTGTAATTCACGAACTGTGTGTTCTTATACCTAATTCCCTTCAAGTCTGATCAGTGAGGTGATCTCTGGGTGTGCCGACCAGTGATGCATGTATGCGCAACAGGGACTGTGTGCAGTGAGCTCTTGTGGCCACTCTTTAATTAAAAAAAAAAAAAAAAAAGTTGGAGGCGGTCACGCCTGGCTTTCTGTGTAGTAGCTCTGTGCTTGGGGCACTTACTCAGGGACAATTGCATGTGAGGATGTTGTTAAAGCCTGAATCCGAATGTTTTCTGTTTCATAGTGTAGATTTTGCTTTTTTATGAGAGGGAAGCTAGATGTATCCTGTTAATGAGTGATGATGTTCCTTTGTTGCATGGGATCTGACTCATGCCTCCTCAGCCCACATTGAGACCTTTGGCAATAAACTTATCTTGGCAAAGACAAGATCTTAATTCTTGGGAACCGGGTCATTCGGACCAGTTAGGAAAGGGAGCAAACCAAAGCTTTTGAATGTAAGGAACTCCTCCAAAGGTGTCTTGTTTTTCACTGGGTGATGGCTTAGCCAGGTAGCATGTGTTACTAAATCTGTCTTTTGGGTTTGGTAATCCTTGTGAGAGCTTACTAGTCAACCAGGTTTGAGTTTGAAGAAAAACAGGCAATTAAGTGGGGAGGCATTGGTTTCACCTACCTACCACAAAATGCTGGTTAATGTCCTCCCAGTAAATTACAGCTTGCAGGAGGCAGTGATTCATCTTTGCAAGCACAAGTGGAAGAACACTTGTTTGGCAAAAGCAATATTCAGGCCTGTTTGCACACTTACGACTTTCCTGTAGAAACTCAGGAACAGGTTAGCACACGGTGTTTCTCCTGAAGCCTCCAGAGAACCCTTTCAGAGGGAAGCGGGAATACCGTGTTTCTCCTCCCTTTCCCTTGTTTGTGGCCATGCTTTCTCACACTACATTTGTGCTGCCATCAGTGTTTGTGTGGGCACATGGTCAAACAGGTCAAGGGTGCAATGCCATTGAAAACAAATCCTCCTTGCTACACTCCCAGATTATTTTTTCATAGAATAGTCCAGGTTGGAAAGGATCATCTGGTCCAACCTTTTGTGGGAAAGGGAGCCTAGATGAGATGCACTCTGCCCAATCACATCTTGAAAACCTTCCAGTGATGGGGATTCTACCACATCCCTGGGGAGGACATAAGTTTTAATTGCATCACTTCCCCTAGTTTGCTGATGGAGTGGCTGCGTGCACCCTGGTCCTGGCACGTGGATGGGCGTGCAAAAGCACATAGGCACGGCACTGCGGTGGCACTGCTTTGAGGTTGTCCTAATCCTGCTTCTGCTCTCAGCTGCAGTGGATTTGCTGTATGGCCTCAGGCAGGTGCTTTAATCCCATCACAGGTGTCTCCATGCCACAGTGGGGATAATGCTGGTGACCTCGGTGGCGCATGGGGATGTATCGAACTTTAGGTAATCCAGTTTAGCATGTGGATTAATAAGGGATGAGAGCCAAGCCCAGTTTGTTGGTGAAATACTTGTTTGTGGCTCTGGGGCCATCGGGGAGCCTGTGTGTGTGTGGAGTATGCGTTAGCATCGCTTCCCGGCAGAAGGACTGGTGAAACCTGGCGCAGCCTGGGCTGTGAATTATGTCTGTATGGGGGACCTGAGGCATGGGCTTGTTCAAATGGTGTTCATTGGTGAGAAGGACATCACAGAAACCCTACATGACCGTGAAAGTAAGTGTGGCTGTTGTGAAAATAGCCACAACAAATTGGATTAGACTTAAGAGGAAACTGTTCTTATTCACTGCTGAGTGGTGAGCAAAGTGAATTTTGGCCTGTGAATATCATGATGTGATTTATTAGTAATCACTTTCATAGTGTTTCTCATCTATAGATCTTAAGTGGCAATTAGTATGAAGGCAAGAAAGTATTATTCTTATTTTATTGAGGCACAAAGACATCAAATGACCTGCTGCAGGGCATTTCATGAGTCAGTGGTAGGGTTGGGCATAATGCCTGCTTTGAGGAGGATAATTTTTGTACGATTGGTTTGTGTCTGCTGGTGCCAGTTGTGTATGTGATTTGGTTAATAATTGTGAACATGACTTGAAATTTTATGGAGTTGTTCACTGATGGTGAGTCAGAGTGTTGCCAGGACTTGCTGACAGTAGAGGCTAATTCATGCTAATCTGTAGGCTTGGTATAGTTTAATCTAATTCATCTCGAGTAACATGTTTTAAATTCCAGTGCCCGCTTCCATTGCTCTATTTAACAAATAGATATCTGCATGTTATAATGGGAAATATGAAAAACCCTTCAACCCTTAACAGCTCTGTAGGTGTCCTAGCTGTTGCTAAAGTAGTCTGCTGCCTTCTCGAAGCACACAGCTTATCCTGGAGCTGGTTTTCCTCCTTGTCCAATTAAGCCAGATAATTAAATCTCCCATTTTAGTCATAGCCTGCATTTTTAAACCTGTAACTGAGCTTGGCCTGCCAGAGGAAGTTCTCTGCATTTCTCAACACAGAGGATCCCTAGTAAACACGGCATTAAATCTAGTCCCATGCTGCTTCTCTGTATTCATCATTCTTTTCTTGACCTGGTACTTTTATGCTGGGTGTTTCCTATGATAATGGTTATTTGAGTTAAATGCCAGATGCACTGTGATTATACTTTTAGCTCAAAGTATAGGAAGGTTTTTTTTTTTAAGTGTTAGATTTAGTAACGTGTACTTGATATTTAGAGTACAAGCACAAAGATGTTTCGACTGAAGCTGCCTAGACCCAATTTGACAATCAAATAAAAAGCTGGAGGTTTCAGGAGTGAAATGGCAACATCTCTTCAGCAATACTAATCGGTTCCTTGCTTCTGTATTCATTGCACGTCCTTTGTTTGATGGTGGAAGCTTTTAAATCAGCCATTGCGTCTTACCTGAAGGATGTTTTGCAGTTGCTGAGTGTAGGTGTAGGGGGTGACGTGACAAGGAGCTGAGCTGAAGAACTTGCAGCCCTGTGGGGCTTTACGCGGTGATGCTTGATGACTTTGGTACACCAAGCAAAATCTGAAGGCACTACAAATAGTGCTTCACTTCATGGGTAAAGAAATTACAGGCATCTCTTCCCATTTGAATGTTCTCCTTGAACTCTGATGCAGAAGTGGGGAAGAGCAGGGACTTTGAACTGTTTCCTTCTCCATACCTATAGCATCTCCTTATGGAAGCTGCTTTTGGAACTAGATTCAAATAGTTCTTTACTGGTTTCATTTTCAGCTGAATTTGCTGTGTGAGAGGGGCAAAGCTGTACACAAGAGACTACTTAAACGGAGATGTGCAAAAAAACCCATGCAATATTTGGATTGCTTTCTAACACTTGAAAACGAAGACTCAGATTCCTTAGTTCTTACTCGAGCTCTTTGCTCAGGTCAAACTGAGGCCATGAATAAATGATGTTGGTAGGATTTTTCCATGTCTGCATGAAAGAGACAGTGCTGTCACGAGAGCATGTTTTTGAGCGGCAGTGGTTCTTTGTCTTGCATTGGATTGTTAGGTGTAACCTCTGGCATTTATGTCGTTCCTGGAGCATCTAGAGGCCTCATCTGGAGTTACGGTTATTTGTGCTGTGCAAATGCTTTGGTAGATGCGTGAATCCTCGCATTAAAGCCGTGGAAGACCTGTCTGTGCGCAGGTATTACTGATCAGTAGTACTGGATCTGTGCATGCCTGGATGACCTCGCACTTCCAAGTTGATGCAGATCAGGCATGGACATCTGTTAGACTAGCCAGTGCACATAATTTATACTGGATTCATACTGTATGCATTCATACCGTATGGAGAAGGACAGATGATACCTGACATCATGGCCTTATGTCGCTCAGCATATAGCTAACCCTTCAGCTTTTTTTTCGGGGGGGCGGGGGGTGGGACGTTAACCTGGCAGGAGCTGCAGTAGCTTGGCCCTTTGCATCATGTGGTTGGTGCAATTTTAACCCCATTTTCTGGGATCTAACGCTAGATTTCCTTTCTTGCTAAATGGTGGCCTGAAGAGCAGAGTAAATTACGCTGTAGGCAAGTCTATACACTTAACAGTTGGAATGTACAAAGCCAGCTTGGACACTTCAGCCTGCAACACAGGTGCATCTGTGATCTCTGGATTGTAGTGTTCCCAGCTCCCACTTGTGTCATCAGGAGCCCTTTTGCCACATCAATATGACAATGGCTGTGATGTATGGGGTTTGTGTATGTTTATTAGGTCTCATTGATTACTGTCTGTTCTGAAGACAGGTTATTAATTAGCACAACAAATTGCTAGAGAGGGGGTGTGTGTAGGGAGTGGTGCTGGTATCATCTGCTATCACGTCTGGAAGAGATTCAATGAGGGATGCAACTGCCTGCCATACAGTTAAGAATGAGGTCGGGTCAACAGTACAGAGCGAGACTTCTTGTCTAGTAAAGGGAAAAAAATGAGAGTTTAGAGGAAGAAGAGAAGTACAAATAAGAAAGCCAAAAAATCCCCCGTTTTTTAGGACGTTGTTCCAAATGGGCAGTGCTGTTAAAGTAGGAGTTGGCTCCTGTGTTATGTGTATTGGGAGAGAGCTTTCAAACAACTGCGTCGGTATCTCATGCTGTTCCTTTCCAGATTTTTTTTTTTGAAAGAATGCTGTCTTCTCCCTTTCCACTTGTTAACTGTTTTCTGTGAGGAGAAACCTCAGTGCAAATCAGTAGCTCAAAAAAAAAAAAGATCTTTGCCAAATCATAACTTTAAGGAGTTGGATGCTGGGGATTAGTTTTTGCTTCCCACCTATGGTGATTTCAGGGCTTTTGTGGGCTAGGGGTACAGCTTGGAGATATCGTGGTCCTCCAGCCAAGGGAAGCCCTGATGCCTGGTTCATTCAACATTCATTCAACAAGGATACAGGGAGGAAGACACCTGGGAAAGCCTTGTCTGTGTGTGGGCTGCTGCTGTCGTGCAGCACAGCTGTACCAGGTGCTGCCCAGAAGTGACACTGCACCGACGAGGGATTATTTGGGTTACAGAGGTGAAAATTTCTGTGGCTGGACTGTACCATGCAGGAAGGAGAAGACAGGGGACTCCGCAGGAGCTTTTCTTCCTGTATTTTCTGCAAGAGAAAGGCAGACCCGAAGCATAGCTGGGACTAATGGGATCCTGAGCTGAACTTTGCAGCTTTCCCCTACATCTGCGTCAGACTGACCGAAGCGCTGCTCTTGGATTTGCCTGAATTCAGGGTGTGTCATTGATTTGTTCTGGATGGTGGCAGTTTCTCTGACTTGACTGCAGTTTTTAAAAAAGGAGGGGGTGTGTTTTTCATCTGTTGCAAAAATGTGTTGATTATATCATCACTGAATATCCTTCCCTGATTTTTGTTGAGGAGAATCGGACTTTTCTTTAATTCAGGCACTGGTAACTTGCTCTTTTCTTATTCCTCCACAAAGAATTCTTGAGTTCTGATTTTACAGAATTAGAGGTAAAAATCAGTTTTAGTTTTTTGAACTAAAATTCTACCATTTCAGTTATACAGGCACTGTTCATATCATGCTACAAAGAAAATGCAAGAATTTGAGTGTGTCCCTGTGGTTACTAAACGGTGCCTGTTGTAGATAAAATTGGAGGGAGGAGGAAAAGCCAGAGCGGGCCAGAGGATGATCAAAAGTCCAAAAGGTCTCAGAAGCCCGTGTGCCTGGGAGAGTTTAAAAATGGGACACCGATGTCAAAGCCACTTCGGTGCTTTCAGATGTGCCATCCCCAGAGTTCAAAGGACCCTGGAGCCACAGATGAAGCAGGCTGAACCTGGGAATGGCATGGGTTGGGAGCCGTTTATAACAGCAAATTGTCACTTAATTTTCTTGTTGTTATTGTCATGCAATTAAAGCCATGGCCATTGAGCTAAAAGATGAGGGTGTTTGATTGGATTTTGGGGTCTGTAATCGCTGCTGTGGTGTTGCTGCCTGGAGGCAGGGACTTGCAAACCGATCTTTCCAATAGGAGGATTATAGCTGAGGAGGGAGTGCTGGGTTTAAAGAAAGAAAAGTTTAAAGCTGTCTTATAGTGGTTTCCACTCAGATGAAAAAGCAGAGGATTATAAAGCTTTTGTAAAAAATAATAGGGAAAAAAAATAGCATTGTTAGAGGACTGACAATAGAAAAGTCGCTCTTGGGGGAAAAAAGCTCCTGGGACTTGCGTTGTGAAAGGACGGTTCCCCACAAGTACAGGGTGAAGCGAGCTCCCGAAAGGCATGGCAGGCAGCTCTCAGGCTGTGCATCTCTGAAATTTTGCACCTGGGGAGGGTGGTTCTCAGCTAAACTGGTAGCTGAGTCGCCATGGTTTTGCGCTGCTTTCAGGAGCCCCTGCAGCAGTATAGCCCCTCCAGGCTCAGTCTAAGGCTGGGGACTTACTCACTTTGTGGGTTATTTTTTTTTGTCATTAATTGTGTTTTGAACACTTGCACTTTATGTAAAAAAGTCTCTCCTTCCATCCTTGTTGAGGCTCGGAGGTGTTTTTTACAGCTGGAGAGGAGTCCAGGCTGCCTCCGGGGGTGCTGGGGACAGGGGACTCATGGCTCTGGGGGGAGAAGTGAGAAAATGAGGTGGAGGATACAGAAACTTGGAGGTGTTTGAAGAATGAGGGGAAACAGCATCCTTCTCTCCATATTCCCCCGATGCTGCCTAATCCATTGGGACAGGAAGGGACTCGGAATCTCATTTCAGAACCTTTCTGTGCTTCTGTTCATTGAACTTGGTGTGCTGTAAGGTGCTAGCCAAGTAGCAGGTCATTTAGGTGAGGCAGGGAAACCCGGGTTTGTTTCCTTGCCCTTTTGAGGCCTTTTTGTGTGATTTACCCAGGATCATTTGGGGCCTGACTTTCTAAAAATCGATAGTATTGAGGCATCTGAAGGTTTTTCACTGTTGGACTCCTTTGGGTCTCTGGCTCAGTGGCCCATGTTTGACTTGGATCAAAACACAAGGCAGTGTCAGAAGCTCGAATACTCCCTGATAAGGGCTGATGTATTTAGTCACAGTAACTGTAAAACATCTCCATTTTGTGATTAAATTTGATTTCTGTTTATGGTAGGATTTTAAAATACCACCTTTTTGAAAACAGCTTCTTTAAGGAGTGCGTGTGTCTTGGGAAATAAGGATTTAAGGATGCCTGTAGAGCATTGTGAACTGGAAGGGTAATGGTTATAAGTATTAATTGTTACAGAAGGAAATGTTTTTTCACTAATTGGCAGAAATGGGTTTAACAAGATAAAGCTGGGTCAGACTACTGCATAGCATGTGCGAGGCTGAGCAATAACCCCTGGCCTAAAATACACACACATGCACATCTAGTTTTGAGATGCAAAACTAGAAGTTGATGCTTTGCTAATTTTTTTTCCCCAATGCTAACCGAATTCCTGGAGGGTTGTGAAAACCTGTGGAAAGACTATGTGGAAAGAGAGTGGCATGGCTTGAGGACCTAAGCTGGCCAGCATCACCAGGTGTTGATATTTCTGAAGAAGCTGGAGTCACTGGGAGTTTGCGGAGCCTGTGCTGAGTACAGCTGGGGGGCCAGGCGAGCATGGGAGTCCTGCCTGGCCAACAGCGGCAGGGAGCTGCAGGATGCTGAGTTCACATGTAATGGTGCAGGTTGCTAAAATCCTTGAGGATACAGGAACGGTTTAGTCAATACCTGCCTTCATGCTGTTGGCAAGTGTCCTGGTTTTGGCTGGGATGGAGTTAATTTTCTTCCTAGTGGCAGGCATAGTGCTGTGTTTTGGATTTAGTAGGAGAAGAATGTTGATAACACACTGATGTTTTTAGTTGTTGCTAAGTACTGCTTATGCTAGTCAAGGACTTTGCAGCTTCCCATGCTCTGCCAGGTGCACAAGAAGCTGGGAGGGGGCACAGCCAGAATAGTTGATCCAAACTGCCCAAAGGGCTATTCCATACCATATGGTGTCATGCTCAGTATAGAAACTGGGGGGGGTTGGCCGGGGAGCAGCGATCGCTGCTCGGGAACTGTCTGGGCATCGGTCGGCGGGTGGTGAGCAATCGCACTGTGCATCACTTGCTTTGTATATTGTTATTATTATTATAATTATTATATTGTTGTTATTATCATTACTATTTTACTTTATTTCAATTATTAAACTGTTCTTATCTCAACCCATAAGTTTTTCTCACTCTTACTCCTCTGATTCTCTCCCCCATCCCATAGGGGTAGGGGCAGTGAGTGAGCGGCTGCGTGGTGGTGAGCTGCTGGCTGGGGCTAAACCATGACAGCAAGGAAGCAGCAATGTGGACCCAAGCAAACCCGAACCCTGCGCTTTGCTTCAGACCAGGATTTGCCTCTGTGCAGCTGGCTGTGCATTGTTTTCTTTGTATTCAGCTTTTAAAATTCAAATGCTTTGGACAGAAACATAGCACGAGTCTGTATCTCCAAGGACATTAGTCTGTTGAGACACTTGGCAGGAGCACAGAATATCTGAATGTGGAGTAACTTGCTTTTTCATTTTATAAACCCTTGTTTAAACACACTGTTTGGATCATTGAGAGTCGATTGTTTAACTTTTCTCTCTACAGTTTGAAAAACAACAACAACAAAGCAGCCCAAAAGGAAAAAGAAACAAAACACTACTTATTTTCCTGGTGTGTCCCTGTAACACTTTCCAAATGTAAAAGCCTCTTAAGATATGGAAAAGTAGCAATACTATTTATAGTGCCTTTATGAAAAGACTGATCAAATCAGCACAACTGTGCTTGGCTTTATTTAGTGTTGATGGCTGCATTAATATCAGGGTGCTTATTATTTTATTGAATTCACAAGTTGTGGGCTCTGCAAAGCATAAAGCCAGCTAAGGCTCCGGTGTGTGCTCAATTTATATTGTATTATGTACCACGCTATCACAAAATGTTTCGTGTTCTGATGGCTGCATTTCTTTGTCGGTCATTGGGAAAGTCTACTTTGTGTTTGGGGCTTGTCTGTCTTTATTTTTCTTTTTTTTTTTTCTTCTTCTTGGGTGTTTCTTTTTTTTTTTTTTTAACCCTGTTGAAGGGTGTTGGGGATTGTGAAGGTTTGACCTTGCTGGGAATGCCTGAGTTTTCCTCCACAGGGGAGAGCTAATCCCAGCTGTGTTCAGCTGAGCAGCCAATACTCCTGGTGTGCAGGTGGAGAGGGGTTAAAAGATATTCATGTGCCCTGACTCATCATGCCCAGCTGCTATGGTCAAGCAGCTTTCTTGGCCACTAACAAGGCTGTGAAAGAGGCCAAGTGAAAACAGACCCATGAAAAAGCCTCAGCATGTGAGGTGAGGGCAGTTTCTGCTGATTCCTGTACAGGCATGACACCTTATACCAAAACATTTTGATGATGTGTGCACATGTGGGGCAGAGCGTGGGGTCAGCCTGGGGGTGGAGGGAGAGGAGGATGCAGCAGGCGTGTTCAGAAGGATAATGTAAAGGGTTAATACTAAAATGTTGGTATGCCAACAAACTGTGCAGCTAGTTAAAGCCTGACTTTAAGGGGCAGATCAGATCAGATCCCAGACCAGAAATCTCACTAAAAGGCTTTACAGGGGGTTTTATGAGTGCTGTTGTATCTCTTTCTGCTTATATGGTAGGGACACGGCTTTTCTTCTGTCCTGAGAGCAGTGGCTGTTGATGGGGACGGGCAGCACAGTCCAGCTCTGAATATCACTGGCGTGGGACAGCAGCATTTTGACATGGCATAGTTCAGCATGTTGTTGTTGAGATTTCTCCTTTTATAACTGCTGGTCACGTTGGTGGTGAAAGCAATGCTGCTTTTAAAGCAGAAAAAAGCAATTCTTCTGTGCTAGGCAAGTTTGAAATAGTTGGGTTTTCCCACGTTCTCTGGACTTTAGAGGTTGGCTGTGATTTCCCTCCCCCCAGACAGACACATTCCTCACTTTATGAATCAGCTATTGTTTTTACCTTCATTTGGTTACCAGGGAGGGTCTCTCTCTTCTTTTTTCTTTCGTCTAACTGTCTTTTGCGTAGTCATAGTTTGACCTTACCACCTGCTTGGAAGTAAAGATGGTGTGTGAGCCTGAAAATAAAAGGTGATTGATTCTTTCCTAGCCTCCTCTTGTACAGGCAGGTTTGGACAGCAGTGGGCATGGTGGGTTTCCTGCCTGCAGTCAGTGTTGGCTGCTTTGCAGAGCTCTCCTGCCATTGGTACTGGCTTTGGTGAGGGCAGAGCCCGGTTAATTCACAGCCTACATACATCAGCCCTGGTCAGATGATCTGGAGATGCTTAAGTGCTTCTCATTTTCCAAACACTGAAAAGGTTGGTCTGAGCAAAACTGGCAGATATTTCCAGTAATGCTTCACGTAGCATGTGGGATCCGGGGATGTTCCCATTGCTCACTTAGGAGCAGAGTTGGTGGTCAGGACCCGGTGGACCCACAGGTGTCCCTACATTTTTTGTGTCACATCTCTGCAGTGGCCCCTTGAGACCAGAGCCCTTCACGGAGCCATACTCACATCTTGCTTGCCCTCCCACGAGGAGATTAAAGGGCAGCCCTGGGAGCTGCAGGTCCCGCTCCTGGTGCTCCTCAGACAGTGCCAAAGCTGGAAGTTGGAGCTGAATTTCAGGGACACAGGTTGTGCGTGGTCCCAGCTGCTGTGGGGTGGAGCACATCCAAAAGCTGGGCTTGCCCTCGGTGTCTGCAGTGGGGCACTCAGCAGCAAGCACCCAGAGATGCTCTGGTTTTCCAGCTGTATCCTCTTTGCGCTGCTTTGGTGTAAGAGATTAATTCCCTGTCAATGCTGTGAGGTCGTGATTTGGATTAATTTATTTCACATGGAACTCGTTAAGTGCTCGCTTTCATGCATATTTTTGACCAGCAGTGAGAAACCTCTGTGATGTGGGTGCCAAGGATGTGTTAGCAGACGCTGAACAGTGTGTAACAGGGTATGATGGGACGAGTGGGGAGACCCTTGCCAGCTCCTGACTTCCACTGAGTTTCCACCACGGGCTTCACTGATCATTTGGGGATGAAATGCCGGGTCTGGCATACAAGTCTACAGGGGTGGTTGACCCCTCTTGGAGGCGTCATCGATGATACAGAGCAAGTGTTCAACTGCAGTCATCATTTCCATAGGTTAAGGACCTCCTTTTTAAATCTTTTGTGACGGGGTCAGTAAATGTACTAAAGAAATTAGTAAACTGAGTAAATTATTAAGTCAGTAAATCTAAGAGGGGTTTAGGGTCTGCCCTCCCTTCATTGTGTTTGAGTAATGATGATTATACGAGTTTAAACTGCCAAGATTGGACTTGTATCCAGACCGCTACTTCAAGCCTTATGTCCTGGCTTTTAGCTTCTGGTCTGGATCCAATACATTAGGATTAATATATGTATATTGGCGAGGCTAAATAGACCTTAAAAATATGGTAGATACTAGAGAGATATTGGTGTGTTCTGTTAACAGCTCTGTTTCATTTATAGGCTTAGAGATCTCAATTTTTAGATAAAATTTAATAAACTGCAGGAGGTAATAAACTTTTATGTGCAGCAAATGGCTTTTGTGACCCATTGCAGAGAGGGCTGGAAGTTTATGCTGGGGGCTCCTGGGCAGTACTGCTAAGGCCCCATCTCTGCCTTCCTATCCAAAGAACTAACTTAGGAGGGTACAGAAGGAAAGTAAGAAGAATGTATTAACCACGTTGCAACATGAAACTCAAATGGCACAAAATATATCAATAAATTTGGTGTGATAGCTGTTGTATTTATAAGAGTTCAACTATTAGGTAAGTCAACCAACTGTTGCTTTGCTGAAGGCAAGTCTCTCTAGGTGGTAAATTTGTCCTCAGTCCCTCCAGGGTTTATGTCTTTTTTTATTTCTCAAATGGTGAAAGTAATCCCTCTTGCAAACTGAATTTTGCCTGTGGCGACTCTTCTAAGGCATCGACTATGAGCATTGTCCAAAGCTAATTAAATCAAAGAGTATTGATCAAACAGTTGACTTCATGCTTTGGCTTTGTGTTCTCCTTGCTTGAACAAGGAGCTGCCTTGCTTTCCCAATGTCCGCTTATGTATTTAGGAGAAATAGAGAAGGAAAGAAGAAATTGTGCTTCTCTTCTGCAAAAAATGTGAAAATGCTGGGGGGATTGAGGGAAAAAAGTTTGGAGAGGGAGGGTAACTTCTAAACTGGAAGGTTCATTGGGATTTTCAAGGGGCAGGAACATCTGGAGAGCTGACAACATCTTCCTCTGCTGTTTGCCCACACATTTCTGAGGGTCCTTGCCAAAAACTTCCCCACAGTGAGGGGCTTAGTCAGAGTCACTACAAGGAGGGCTTTGTGAAGACAGTGCTGCCCCTTGTCCCCTCTTGCCTTCTGGTGACACAGGCAGCTTAGGCCAGCTCTGTTTTCGGGAACATGTAGTGTCTTGCATGAAAAATGCAGTAACTGCATTAACAAGATGATTCTGCTTGGTCAAATGAAACGCGAGTTTGCAAACAACATGATGAGATGACAAATCTGGTACTGGCTCAGTCCCATCGAGGTGATAAAAGGCTTTGTGTTTTACTGCATGGAGTATACACATTTTATACATGTAAAGGATAAGTGCAAAATCCAGTAGGATACAGCAGATTTAATCAATCTTTTGGAGTTTGATAACCATTTTGTTGGATTTTTAACTACACTATAACTTTTATTAATATCTATATAGTTGTCCTGCCTTAAGTGCCAAGTCTTACGTTCTCTGGTATCCTAGATTTAACAGCTATTCTGTGAAGCATCTCTAGACCCCAGACTTTGACCTAGCACCCGAACTCATAGGTAACCGAAAACAGTCCCACAGCACTTCTCAGAATTTTGTCCCTTCATATTACATAGCGTTTGCTTTTAATATATGTTACCTATGTGTGGGCGCTGTAGTATCTCAGTCATGTTTATGACTTCATCCTGGTCTAATGCATAAAACATATGGTACTTGTATGGCATCCATGTGAGGAGAGTTTATGCGTTGTTTCTGTATGTGTTTCTATATTTGATTGGTGTGAGAGCGGATATCCCAGCCAAAGAAAAATTGTTCATGGAAGAATAAGTGCTACCATATTTCAGAGTAAAGGCTGTAGCAGGCTAATTTTAAGGTTTTGCATATAACAGATGAAGCTGTTAATAGTGTCTCAGCTTCCAGATAGCACCAAATAAAAAGGGGAGGATCAACAGGTGCCTGTGCTGTGGTTTTGGTGTTTTTGTGGTTTTGTTTTTAATACTTCATTTCCAATGCATTGGGGGGGGGGGTGTGTGTCATCATTGTCATGGGAACGGGGCACGATGGTGATTAAGATGGATATGGGTCTTTTGTTTCTGGGGTGCGTGTGGCTGCTGAAGTGTCTGTTATTGTTGTGCTTGGCAGCAATTTGTTGAGGTTATCTGCTGTGTGCGACTTCCATGAGTGTGGCAAATGGAGACCGTATGTTTTGATGCTTCACATCTGAGCAAATGCCAGTAAATAGGATCCACAAATTGGCTTTATCTTTGAGCACAAGGGCCTCTAGGTAGGGTTGGGGGTGGGTATTTCTGTCTAGCAAAAAGTTATTACTGTGATGAATTGCTTTAATTTGGGGGGACAGGAAATAAGAAAGCCTCTTTGCTGCAGAAGATGGATATTTAGTGAGAAGCAAGTGGAAGCTGGAAGTCCCTGGGGCAGTTGTTGCTGTGCTAGCTGTTGGGGTTGGGGATGCCTGTCCTGGCTGGCGGCGAGGACAGTCGTGTGCCTCCTGGTGAATGGCGGCACGTGTCTGAAAAAAGGACCCTGTGCTCTTCTTGGCAAAGCTTCCCAAAGGGCTGTGAAGGAGCAGCCGTGGATCTGAGCCATCACCGCGCTCCAAGGAAATGCCGGTCTTGCGAGGCAGGTGGCAAAGTGCCCACCGATTTTTTTTTTTTTTTTTTTTTTTTTTTTTTTTGAAGGGGTGAGAGGGTCTCAAGATTTTGCTGCCTGAGTTTTTGGATCTGTAAGTCTTAGCCTTAGGGCTGCTCTAGGGTATGGTGGGTTGCAACGTCTGTTTTGGGAAGATTGAAAATAGCACTACATTAAAGTGCCCATGGCAGAGTTGCTTGGCATACACATGTACAGCTAATATTTCTCTGGCGTTGTGTGTGGGCTGTTGAACACCCTTCTGTGTTGCTAGAGGAGCAGAAATGTCCTGCTACAGGGATGTGATCCAGCACCCCGCTTGTCCAACAAAGCAATTCTTGTTGCTAAACAAAAGGCTTTCTTAAGGAATATATAGATGCCCAGAGCCTGAATTTATGCTTCTCTCCATGGGATGAGTCACTGCACTGGTTTTTAATAGAGCCCCTCCGGATTTATGTGGCTGCTGCTCAGATTAAACTCTGATCCAGCGCGTGAAATAAGATTCAGTAGTTGTGCTCTGCTGCTGTCCTGCTACTTGCAGACAGTTGCTGGTTACAGTCTGCTGCAGGCTTTTTCTGTGCAGATAGCAGTTACAAAATGCATTACGGAGCATCCTCCATTTGGGTTATACTGACTGCCTGCACGTGTTGCTACTTGTTATTTTTAAGCAGACATCCAATACCTGCTATCTTGTTGTTTTTTTCAGTTTAATTGAATTCAGTCTTATGTGAGAACGTGCTGACAAGTCCAATCAATACCTTCAGTGAAAGTTTACCAAGAGGAGAAGGAAATTACCTATATGACATGTTATAAGCTAATAATGAAGTAGTTCGGATGACTTGTAATGGGGATTTTTAGTTTCTCCCCCTCTGTCGGGACTCGCATCTTTTTTCCTGCAGTCACTGCCAGGTTCTGCTCTGAAATTCAGAAACATGATTTGTAATGCCTTTGGAGCAAGAGTTGGCGATTCCCTTGGGGAGGGAAGTGAGCTGGAAGAGCTCATGGAAGAGCTGGGGTGCTGTGGGTGGGGCAGGCGATGGAGGAGGGGAGGAAGAGGGAGCTGGTTTGGAGGGAGCAGGAGCAGCGCTGAGCCCTCGGATGCATACCTGCTGGTCTCTGCTGTAAGTAAACCTGCACGTAAAGCAGATGAATGGAAGTCAAAAGGGGAAAGGAAATTTCTTTTCCTGTGATGCTCTTGTCTTTGATTTTTTTTTTTAAGTAGCAAAGGCTTATCTGCCAAATAAACGTGCTCCATAAGAAGCAGGCATGGGCAGAAACTCTTGGAATTAAAATTTGTGAGCCTTGCAGTCTGCTTCTCTGGGCTTTGCATATCTTGTGAGGGTTTGCGAACTTTGTTTTGCTTGACAGCCTGTCTGCATCTACGAGGGAGGGTTTGCCTCTGGCTGGTGTGCCCTTTGCATTAAATTAAGCAACCCCCCCAAGCCCTGTCCTATAAAAGTTGATCTGGAACAGCTGTACGGCTCGTCTGCAGTACAGCAACTATTTTTTTACCTCCTTATTTTTTTACTGCAGCTTTTGTTTTTGTTTTCAGTGTCTTCTCTTGTGTGTCTGTCTTCTATCCCCTCGTGCTATCTCTTATTGTTGAACATTCAAACTCTTGATCTGCACATGGGTGAAAAATTATTATTGCTTTGAACTTACAAATGAAGTAAGTGAATTCCCACATCCACCGCAGGAAAGGAAAATATTCAGTTTGAAATGTAATTTGGAGCCTATAGGAAAATGCATCTGATGAAGTTTGTGCTAATTCTATAGCTTTGGTTTTTTTGGTACCAAAGCACCAGCTCTGTTATCATCAAGAGTATTGCATGTAAGCTCTGTATTTTAATAGTAACTCAGTATGGCTAATTAGTTTGAAGGCTCTTTGAAGAAACCGATGTGCTGACTAAATAAGCTCTTATTTTTCAAAGCAACTAAAGGCACTCTTAATTTACAGAGCAGATAGTTGTAAAGCTGCCTTCGGTTTGCATGCTAGGAGCCAGTGTGAAGCCTGAGTGTGCTTGCAGTCAAGTTTACTCCAACACTGTCTGCTAGGATTGGTGTTAGTGTGTTCGAGGGAGGTTTCTGGGTCTTTGGCACAGTAGCACTGCATAAATTTGTACCACTGGGCTTAATGTGTCCAGGAGGAGGATGTCATGTAGTAAAATGCTCCTGCAGCATTGAAATCAGTGGCAGTATTATCAATCTCTTCACTGTTTGCAGGCAGGTTCAATCCAATAATGAAGAGCAGCTTTGAGTTTCTAACCAGACGACATGGCTAATCCTGTAGCATGTATAAAGCGGCCATAGTTATTAGGAGATTTGTGGCTTTGAAAGTTTGGATTCCCTTAGTGCAGTTTGTTAATGGCAAGGATTTGCACTAAGTGAATAATAGATGAAAGTCATCAAAAGGCTTACAGGGGATTTCTTGTGACGTGGAGCTGGTCTGTCTCATCCCAGGGCTGGAGATTTCTGGGCGGATCCTAAAAATCAAAATTAAAAAGAAAAAGCGGGGGGGAGAGGAGGACGATGATTCCATATTTTCTGTCACTCTGGGAAATCAAGTCGATGGTGTGATGTATTGGGAGCTACAGCCACAGTGCAGAGCAATACGTGCTTAATTGCCCTGGCTCTGTCTTTCTCATGTGCTGGCAGTGCCCCAGCAGTGAGCAGACCCTCCATAAACTCGGGGCTGGCAGGCGGAGGGGAAGGGGTGTGGTGCCCATGGCCATCTTCTCTTTTGCACCATACAAGGTGAGCAGGGCTGGTGCTACACCTCCTCACCTTCCGGCATGGCTTTTCACTGGGGCACATGCTCTGCTTTGCTGCAGGAGTGTTTTTACCTACAAACGCTGGAGGCCACCAGCCCCTGGGGCCACAGCACCAAGCATTTCTGCAAGCTGGGAGGTGCTGGGTAGCAAGACTGATGGGCTCTGTAATTCTGGGTGGTGGGGTAGGATCCTTTCCCCAACATGCCCCTCCTGCGGGACCATGCCACCCTCAGCAGGAGGGTACCCCCATGTTTGTGCCAGGTACTCCTTTCAGCCGGAGCAGTGTGCGGCGATCCGTGCCCTCACCTGCTTCTCTGTTAACAGATTCAGCCCTGAGAGGTTGCTGGGCTGGGGTACGCGTGGTCACCTTTTGGGTGGCAGCATCAATCCCTGCTTGGAGGCTGGGTCAGGGCAAGGGTCTGTGTTTGGGTGGCAGCACCAGTCCCTGATCAGAGGCTGAGTTGGGGCTGCGGGAAGCTTCTTCCTGAGCCAGTGGAGAGGAGAAATCAGTGAATAACCCTCACTGGTGTGATGGAGGTGTGAGGGGTCTCAGGGACATCCGTAGGCAGAAGGGTTGCAAGGTGGTAGCCTGACATGGGATAGAGAGTGAGAGCTTGCAATCTCCATTTTTGTTTTTAATTTAAAAAAAAAAAAATGTATTTTTTAACTCTGCTGTCATGTCCCAAGTTGGATTGCACCTGTGTTACATTTGGCAAGATCTAATGAAGCTGCAACTTTGGGCAAATCCTGACTAATTTTGGCTGCAGCAGCAGCTTGGGGGGGGGGGGGCTGATTTGCTGCTGGGAAAAGCTGGTTATATGACTAGAGGCAGAAGGCAGAGTCCCATCCGCTCTCCTGACTGTTAAAATAATGTTTGCTTTCGGGGCTGCTGCTGGGGGCTGTCCTGCCCACCCGAGGCAGTTTCTGGGGTTGCAGCCTCAGTTGTGGGCTGCCGGAGGGGTGCTCCTATCTTTTGTAGCTGGCGGAGTGGTTACAGCAGGCTGCAAAATCTGTGTTAAATCCAGAAATTTCACTGTGCACAAAATGTTGGTTGGGAAGTTGAAATCATCTGCAAGCACTAATCCATTGGCCCTCTGAGGAGGGCATGTCTGTCTTGTTTGTGTTGTAAAACTGAGTGCAAGTTAGGAAATGTTTATGGTTGCTGCGTGCGAGTTTGTTAATTTTTCTTCCTTTTGGCCTCGTCTAAACTCAGTGTAGTAAAAACAGAAAGTGAGGATGTAATTAGAAGCTGGTTTATAATATGAGCATCCAAGGAAAGAGGCAAACATACTACAGACAGGCACATGTATATCTGGCATTGCCCAACTCCTGCCTTTGCAAACTATTTTCTTGCAGATTCCTGGCTGTAGTTCCTCAATTTACTTGAGTGATGGGGTTTGGGGGTATGTGGTGTTGGTGGGGGTGTCATCCTGGGGGCGGTTGTCACCCAGCCAGGGGTGATGTTCTCTGCCTGGGTTGGTGCCAGCCTTGGCAAGTTGGTAGTTGCTCTTGTTTTGCTGGTGATCTGCCTCTGCCTGGGAATCCTGAGCATCCGTGAGCAAAGTGCTTGAATTCAAAGCAATGCACTTGCCTGGGCAAAAATAACCCCAGCCCTGTCGCCGGGGAGCTCGGATGGGAAATGTTTGTGCTCATGGGGAATTGTAAAACTGAATGAGTATTGGCACGGTTTGCTTGTTTTAGAGAGGGCGAGTCCTTTATTCTGGCCAAATGTCAGGAATATCAAAGATGTATTTAGGCAGTGGGAGAGGAAGGGTTTGGTGTGACTGATGGAAACTGTTGAGCAAGAGAGACGGTGCTTTGTGCGGGGTTATTATGGTTAGAAACCTGTCGCAGCATGCAGAGGAAGCACGGTTCAGCAAGCCCATAGTCAGAGCCGAAAGCAGTTCATCCCTGGGATTTACTGTATGCGCAGCCTGTCATCAGGGCCAAGAACAAAGTAGCGATGTTAAATAGCTAAATAAACCTCCTGTCCCCGCAGGCGATGGTCCTCAAAAGACAAAAATGTCCTTTGCAAGAGTGGTTGCAAGTGAAACGAAGCGCTGATGGCCTCGCTGGGAGGGGCAGGGGGCTGGAGGGTGGGTTGGCTTGGTCTCGTGCAGTCTGTGAGCACAGCGATGGGTGATGGCATCGCACGGGGCATGCCGAGGGCCTCGCCGCAATGAACACACTTGTGGAAAATTCACTCCTTTTTCCTTCTTCCTCGGGCCTCCTGCAGCCTGAAAGTCACAAAAAGTAACGTATGTGGCGGTGCCTTTGTGTGTACAAGTTTAGGCTCTTTTTTTCCTTTATTAAGTTGTTGGTTTTTTTTTTTTAAGTGTTTTATGGCGTAGTCAGATCACACTTTCAGACTTTTCCCCTGCTGCAGCAGACGGTTAGGGTTTCTTTTTTGGTGTTAGCAGAGGGCTGAATTTCTCATCTCAAATACATGTTTATGGCTTTGTGAGCTTCTTGGTCAAATCACAAGACCTGAGGATGCTGAATGACAGGCGTTGCTCCTTGGTAAGGAGGGAGCAGCTGATGAAGTAGCTACCATTTTCAGTATGAGGAAGAATCCTGGAAAACACCCAAAACTGAGAGGTCTTTTGAAGGCAAATAGCCCTTGCTGCTAAAATTGGCCCCTTCAAATGAATCTGAGAGCCGTGAATTTGTTCCTTCCCTATATGCCCCCCCGCAGCAGTTGCGGGGTTATTTGAAGCCTGGCCTCTCTCTGTTAATAGGGCTCCTCTCAGGAGCTCAAGTAAGCTTGCAAAAACATTGGAAATAAGTTTCTTCTACCCCAGCATACCGCTTCCTGCTGTAAAATAGACTTGATTAAATTTTCTGGCTCTCCCTTTCATTGCTCACAGACATCCAAAACCTTCACTTCTCAGTGGAAAGAGGTACTCTGGGAATTCCAACAAATGTTGAAACCTAATGAATGTGGTTTGCCAAAATAATGTTGCAGAGATTTTTTTTTCCTTTTCATTTAAAATATAATTGCAAAACTTTGCTGCTGGAATAAAAGCTCTTTCAGTGGGATGTGTTTCTTCTCCTCCCTTTTGGGCATTTGTGATAATTCCTGCATAGGGGAAAAATAGGAAGTTTTATCCCACAGGAGTGACCTCACCGCCCAGGAATAGCCCGGGCCTGCCGCTAGCACTGCCCTGTGCTGCGGCACTGGTGCTGGCAGGGATATGATTCAGCCCCCATGGGCCCGTAGACCCCCCATTGGGCAGCTTTGGACCAGGAGGTCATCACAGTCATCTGTGGAATTTTTTGTGGCACCCTCCCCAGATGCTGCATCTGTACAAAAAGCCTGGATTATGATGAAGAATATCTCCCATGCTGAACTTCTCATCCAATTTTGAGTACAAACCATTTCTCTCAGGTTAAATCTACTCCCAGCTGTCACTGCTACTTGGTGTGACTGGAAACCAGGGGCAGAATTAAATAAAAGATTTGCAGGGAGGAAGAGGAAGGATGTTAGCTGGATGCTTAGAAAGAAGTTGTTTTAGAGGGGTGATCCTAACAAGATTTGGGCACTCGGGGTGAAGTGGCAGAGGCATTGCACACTGTATATACTTTGTATATGGGTCACACGTGAATGGCTTTTGACCCCTTCCTTGTTTCTTAATGTGAGGCACATGTGCTTTCCAGTTGGGTGATTTATTTCATGTTTTGCAAATGTGAACTTGTTTGGGCTTCGGGGTACAGAGTGAGTATTACACCTCGGAAGGAAGAGTATGGAGAAGGAAAGTCGCTGCCCTGTAAGACTGATGATTTTCAAACAAATAGCACCCAGTGCAAATCAATCTGCAATTAAGTAAAATCTTTGTTTTGACACATTCTGTCAGTTTGAAGGTCAAAGTTCCAGTGCCTCTTCATTCACATTTCTGAGATCTGTTGTCTGATTCAGAAGTATTGTTTTTAAAAAAGCCAAACATCTGAACTAATGATAACAAGCTGCATCTCTGCAATTAACAGTAGCAGTGAAAACACTTTCAGCACTGCTCTGTAACTTACTGCAATGACTGCAAAAAGTAAACAGGAATTTGTTTGTATTCCAGTGTGTGCCCTGGGCATGCTCTGCAAGCAAGTTTTGTCTGGTTGGGTCGTTGTGCTTCTTTTGAAGCAGAAAATCATGCATGGACCTAATAGATGATAGCCCTGGACTTCGTAAACTTCCATCGGATTAATACATTGAGGAATAGTCTCATTAGGGACATGGAGCAATTACCCCATGTCTGCATTAGGCATTAGTCTGCACTATACATTAGTATAGCCCAAGGGGGAGGGTATCTGTAGGATGAAGCTGCTGAGACTTGACCTCCACACTATGGTTATTTTTGGGGTTACTTTGGATTAGCTCTAGTGCAGTCCTATGGACCGAACGCTGATGGTCATTCAGCTGGAACATACGGCACAGCAACCAGAGTGCATTGGGTGTGCTCCTGGCACACATCTGCCACTTGAATTTCATCTGAGAAGAACCTGGTGGGAGTTTGGAGACTGCCCAGGCATGCAAACCAAAGCACAGTAATAGGGAAAATGAGATTTGCTTCAGAACTGTGCTCTTGATTTGTAGTGAAGTGATACACTAGACCCTGTTGACAGCAGCCCTTGATCATGGGAGTGTTGGGAGGCTCCCTGCAGATTGAACATCCCCCTTTATTCCCAGTTTTTGAGCGTTTTTTCCCCTCCATCCATCCTGCAGTAACAAGTAACTGTCCCATGCCTCATTAAAGTCCAGTAAAGCCTTGCTTGAGAGGGGCAGGCAAACCCAAAGCAAGACATTTTGGAAAATATATTTGGTAAAAATGAAGTAAGGGGAAAGTTTCTCCATTGTTGACAGTGGTGGTGTTTGGATATGGTTGTGGATTTAGGGGGATGATTGCACTCATTCACCCCTGTGTTGGAGCTGCATTACCAAGAGGCATGAAGCAACCGACTGTGTGTAGCCTTGCCCCGTCCTTCAGGGGAGGGCACGTCCACCTCCAGGCTCCAAGAGGAGGGTAAGTTGACGCCTTCTTTGGCAAAAGTGTAGAGGAGGCGTAAAACTCAACCTCTCTCCCAAGTCCTCAAGAAGAGAGCAATTGCATGAAGAGCAATTGGGAATGAAGAGCAATTGCACAGGACACCAAAGAAAAAGCTTGTACTTGTATCGCCTAGAGCTTCAAGAGCTTCAGCGTCTTCAGAAGGGCAGGAAATCATCATGGCACGAGAGACCGTATCTGAACAGCCGTAACACAGCATGGATCAAGGAGTAATTGCAGGTGCTAATGCTTAGTTGTAACTTTATAGCATTTTGGCCTGTTGCAGCAAAGGTAGAAAGCTAGTATTTATCATTTTTAAACTGATAACTAGTCATTTTAAATTGCTCAGTTTTCTCCTAACTGGAAATGGTATTTGTATCCAGCTAAATGTCTGTTTGCAGCAGAGCTATGAACTAACAAATCGGAGCATTCAGTGCCGTAATGATTTGACTGGGTTAGACCACTTCTGTTTGTACACTCTGACACTAACCAAGGAACAAACAGAATTTGTCTCCTTAATACCCATTAGGCTGTCTCCAGGACCCAAACCCAAAAAGCACGACGTACTTCTGTCTCTCAGGGCTTTTAGATGCAGTTGTGGGAGTTGCATGTTTAGTAAGATCAGGTCTTTTGTAAAGCTCAAGTCCAAAATCTCTGCAGTCTGAGTGCAACGGTCACTCCTCTGTTCTGCTAGCACAGCCAATAAATCAGCAAATCCCAAAGGGTTTTGTATTGTCCCTTGGGGGCAGATGACTGCAGTTGCATCATCTGTTAGTTTTAGGATGTCTGTCAGAGCTCAGGGAGTTCCCTTGGTGTGGAGAAGCTGTGCAGCTCCTCAAGTCATCCTCTTCAAATGTTTGTTCTGGGAGGGGAAGAAGCTCAGTGTGGCTGTTCACATCCTTCATCCATGTGCTGTGTATTTTGGAGGTCCCTGTTCTGCTTGTCACTCTCCCAAAGTCCTGGACATGCTTCTGAGGTGTTTCTACAATGTACAGCGCAGAAATGTGGTCTTGCGCTGTGCCAGGATAATTGCAATGATCTAGCCTGTCTTCCTTCCACACCTGTGATGGGGATGCGATTCAGCTGGGCTTCGTTGTCTGTGGCGAGGATGCCTAGCCTTTCAATTTTAGAAGCTGGAGGTATGAATGCCATTCAGCCGAAGTCAGACAGTATTTCTGTCTGCACCATGTGTGCAGCTCCTTTCCCTCGGGCTGCGGCTGCACGTGTCTCTCAGCTGTACGTAGGTGGGGACTGCCAGTGGGTGCGGAAGCATGGTCCCCAGGTATCGCCGGCCTCTTCTTCTCCTGTCCCTGCCTCTGTTCTGCTGTGACCAGAGCAGAGTGCTGGGCTGCATTTAAACTCCCCATCTTGAGGTCTGAGTCTTTGAATGTTTGCTTTTGGCTGGGTTAATTTAATTTAAAGCTGGATCGGTTCCCTCATTGGGTTCATTCGTACTGTTGCCCAAATGACTGTGCCAGCACCTGAACAGGATATGGGGTGGGAGGAAAGCTGTGATGTTTTTTGGTATTGCCTGATCCCAGATTTGGGGTGTTTGTGAAACTGTAATACTTAAAGCTGATGGCTTCACCACTCTAGAGCTTGATTAAGTCCATGAGATAAGGCATGTTGTTGGCCCTGTTTTTTTTGTGGAAAGACTTGCCTGGGGTGCTGTGAGGGATCTGTAGCACAGCAAAGGAAAAGGAATTCAGTTCTCCCAAATTCAAAGCCACATCATTGCATCAATAACCAGGTAGAGTGAGGTGTCTCACCAGGCTTTAGTCATGGTCCTGTGTCGCAAACAGAATCTCATCTTCCAGCAAAAGCCGCGAGCAGGTAGTGAGTGCACAAAAACACAGCAGCAGTCGTCCCTCCACTCCCTTTTCACCTTTCCTGAGAGTTCAGGATTTCACGGTGGGCAAAGCGGTCTTGCCCAGGTCCTCCTGTCAGCCTTGCCAGATGTGTGTTTTGCCCAGGGGCTCTTGCAGACTTCAGCGCTGGAGCATTTGTTCCTGTTGGTCTTTAATTCTTGGTGGTTTGGTTTCTTTGATGAACAGTGAAGATCAGACTTTGGCCCATCTGTTTGCTGCTGCCATTCCTTCTTGAAGATGTTGGTGTGATGTTGTGTTGTGTTGTACAGGCTGTACAGGCTGACAGCAGTCAGCCTGCAAGCAGCTGGAGCATCGCTGCAGTGAGTACAAACAGTATGATGCTCAAAGCTACAGGCAGATTTAATCCAGCGGAGGATTTGATCTAAACAGCACCAGACATGCTTGTGTTGGCTTATGAAAGGCCACAGAAATATATCTTGAACTTTAACTTCCAAATTTGTTTTGCCTTCAATATTTCAGTAGGTCTAGTTGCATTCCTTGCTGTAAATTTAATAGTGAAAATACACCGTAGACAAAAAAACCTGGATTTAGAGTTTTGTTCTCCAGAAAGCCACCACTTTGGCTATCCTGAGAAAAACCTGGTATGGCATGGAGAGCCACAGCCTACATGAGACTCAGGGAAGTACTGCTTAACCTTGGCCACAAGCCAAGGGCTGAAGGTTGCTCATCCTCGAAAGGGAGATGGGAGCCCTCTTGCATACCCCAGGCTGTTTGAATGCACTACCTGGGTGTTATTAGTCTCTCAGCTCCGTGACTGACTTTTCCTTTCTGCCTTTCCCCCTGTTTATTAAGGCAGGCAGAGAACATCGTGTCCCTTGAATGTGCCATCGCCCACAGAGCCTGGGGCAGGAAAGGGCTTGTCGGTGACGAGATGCTGGATTGAGCTTGTTCCTGGTGTGCTGTAGCTCTGTGCCCACAACAGTACGTTGAAGTAGCAGCTGGATTTACCAAGCCATCACTTTCAGCTGAGATAAATTGTGGTTGGAGAGCTTAGTGCCCTGGGGAGGCAGAGGAGAGGGCTGGCCTTGCGATGTCCCTGTAGCCCCAAGGAGGTGAAACCTCTTGCAAGCTCGGCTGCAACAAGGTTTGCCTGAGACATTGTAGCTCAGTGTTTTCCTTTCACTGCATGTGTTATTGCAGACTTGAATTCTGCCCGAAGATGCAACAATCTGCGAAAGGTACCCCTTGGTGCTTGCCAAAATCTGTCCTCAGTGGGCTGGGTGTTCTCTCACAGTGAGGGCAGCGAGATGAGGGTTTCATGAGGAGCTATGTGCCCTCCTATCAGTCACTATCTGTTAGTCATTCATTTGCCTGCCTTAACTAAAAAGCAAGTTAGCTCGTTTGCCAGTGTCATGGAGAGACAGTTTGTTAATTTTAGCTTTTAAATTGCCCTTGGGGCTGGAGGTTTCAGTTCTGTGAGGATCCACACTGCCCCTCATCTTTCCAGCCTAAAGATTGAATTTCAAGATGTTTTACCACGCCAGAGTCTTTCAGAGAAGACCATAAAAATCAGCGGTCTGTCTGTCCTGCTAAGGACATTAGAGGTCCCAGGGGGGCTAGGTGGGGGCTCTGAAAGTGGTTGTCTTGGCTGAGGTTTGTTCTCTATGCCCTGGTGAGCTGCACAACAGACTGGGATGTCAGTGATACTCTGTGTGTATCATTTCCAAAGCACTTTCTGATCTATCAGAATGCAAGGTTCTGGAGAAATGCTAAATAGTACTATTAGTGTAAAATAAGCATATTTCTTCAATATTTCTGATCCTAAAGTGGATCCAGATGCTTTCTTATGGCTGCTGGGTCTGCTTTGGTTTTTCTGCAGCTCAATGCAGCCATCTGTATTTGTTCAAGTGAGATGGGATGTGATAGAGAGCTTGTCGCAGCATGCTCTTGTCAAGTCTGTAAACCTTTATGTTTATACACACACACAAACATATATATAAAAATGAAAAAATTACTAGCTTACTCTAAGACACCATTTCCGAGTCTGACACTTCACAGGCATGCCAAGGAACTTGGAATAAACTCAGCAAGTTTATCAGTTTTTATGATCACAGCAATCAGTTCAGCTGTGTAGGGGAGAAATGGGATTTGGCTGCGTAACTCAAAATAGTCTCTGAAAGAAGCGGACGTGTCTGTCCCTTCATAGCTCTGATACAAAAAGAATATTAAATGCTCCCCGATACCAGCCACCAGTTGCATTTTCCAACCTGTGGTTGAGTTTTGCAAGAGGTAACTTTCCAGTGCCATTTCAAGTGTAAAATAATTTTCCCCTGGTTTTTAGGATTATTAACATTTTCATGGTTTCTCTCCTACAGAGGAGAACAAGTCTGCCCCACTGCTTAAGGGTGGCATTTTATACAGGCCAGGGTTTTACCAGAGCTGGTGCCAGGGTGAGATCAAAGCAGCAGGAGCAGCTGGGTGGTCCTTCCTTCTGAGCATGCCAGTGGAAATGTTTTCAAGCCGATGTTTCAGTGATGTTTTAGACCCTACTTGGGAAGATGATGCTGCAGCGTCTTGAGGGGACTCCCACCTGTGCCAAGGGGACTTGACACTACCTTGCAAATACAGAAAGTGTGGATGGGTGTTTTGCTCATAAAATGTTTTGTTTTGGTAACTAATATTAATAGACGTATGATTAGCTGGTAAAATCTCTTGCATTCTTAAAATCAATGGCAATAGGATTTGTTACGTGTCATCATTTGCTGGCACTAGGAGAGCTGCCCAAGATTTCTTAGCTGGTGTACGAGTTCCAGGGCTTTCACTGAATCCTAATCCATCCCCTGCCAACCAAAACAAGGAATAGGAAGTTTTAGAGTCTCAGTTTTCAATAAATTTGGATCAATCAAAGCTTCATTAGGAACATTTTTGCTCCATGCACCTTGTCCATCCAAGCTGAAGATGGTGTTCAAACTAAGCGACATCTTGGAGGTTGCAGCTGATTCCCCGTATCTGTGCTGAGAGCAGCGTATGCTCATCAGCTCTGATCCTGCCCTGCCTGAGACATGGTTGGTGTATTGATTGCTAAAATCTCTGTAAGTGCTCTACAGGGACCAAATCCTCAAAAAAAAAAAAAGGGCTTGTCTGTGTTGCGCACATTAAGCCCCCTGAGAAGTAGGATTTTGGGTCCTGTCTAGCTTTTGCAGTTTTCTGCAGCCTAGAGGCTGTACAATTATGTTTTATTCAATCCATCCTGTAACTCCCTTCTGGCATGGAATGCTCCTGGATTGATAGAAAGTAATTAAAAATCTGAAGGTTCTCACTTGTTTAATACAACCTTTCCTGTCTTTTGTCCAGTGTTGAGAGCTGCTATGCTTCTGTGGGGTTTTTTGACTTCTTATTTAAATGGGGAAGAAATGGGAAAGGAAAAGGAAGCCAGCTAAGTAGGCAGCATGTACTTAGCAGAACTTAAAGGTGGTTCAGGCCCCTTGGTTAACAGCTCTGTCTTGGGAGGGCAACACAGCAAATGATCACGAATTCTTGGTATATTAGTTTCCTATCTTGTCATATGAGTTTGGTGTTATATCAGTGCTGGTTTTCCAACATGGTATGCCTTGTCTTTGGTTCGAAACAAACTCTGAGATAATGATGCTACTTAGTGGATCACTGGTACCAGCTGGATTTACCCTGTCCGGAAATACTTGACATTATCTGGTGTATGCAATCACTTGCTGCCATGCAAAAGCAATTGCTCACTGACCCAGAGAAGACATTACTTTTTTTTTTTTTTTTTTTTGTGGAAACGTATTTTGTGCTTTGAACTGCCGAGAAGTACTCAAGAAGGCATAAACCCATGAGTTACTACGGGCTGCACGCCTGGAACGTGGAGGCCATCTCAACATATGGAGTAAATCAGCCTGGCTCTGCTGACTTCAGTGCAGCTGCATCTATTACTGCTTGCTGTAACCCTGCTCCAGGCTGTAGGGATGGTTGTCTGTGGACAGTGGATAGAAAAAAACCCAACCTTTTTTCTCCCCTTTTCATAGCTTTACACTTTATGAACAGAATAAATGTGCTACAAGTGGAGGTGAAATAGTAAATTACTTTTGCCTCTGTAAAATTACTTTATTTGGACATATGCTAAGTTCCCTCTCATTCCCATTAGTTCCTAAGTCAAGTAGTTGATTAATGCATGCACTTGGTTACTGGCACTCAAAAATACATCAGTGATTATTTCAGAGATAGAGATTGGTGTTTTAAAAAAAAAACCCATATATGTGCACCTGCACAAAAACAAGTCAGGCAGAACTGACTGCATAAAAACAGAGTGGGCAGCACCCATGTAAGCCACAGGACTATGGGGAGAGGAGCTGCTTTTCTGTTTCCATGTGCCAGGAGAAGCAATGCTATCAGGCTTATGTATGATGGATCAGAGTGCAGTGGTATTGCTGCAAGCAAAAGTCATGAATTTTAATCAACTTTACTGGCTGCCTTGAAATTTGAGTTGAAAGATAAATGTGAAAAACAGGCAGCCCATATTGTTTCTGGAACAAAACTGCCCCTTTTCTGTTGATTAAAAGAATTTTTCTTTTAACTTGATAATCAAAAATACTTCCATCTTAGTTCTGGAATTTTTTTTAGGCTAACTCTTCAGGTCCTGCCAGCCCTGGGTGCCTCCCTGAGCCGAGTGTCACCTTGTGGCCACCCAGATGGCTGACCTTGGCTGCAGAGACTTTCCAACCCGTGAGGCTTGTTGGCTGTCTGCTTTCAGCCATTTCGAAAAAGATGGTTTTAGGGCTTTATTTAAGTATTCTTAATGTTAAGGAAAAAAAAAAAAAGACTTGCCTGGTGAAAACTGCTGAGTGGACTGTCCAGGGAGTTGGAGTCCAGTTTATATTCATTGGGGAATTTTGGCACAGCCCATGTACTTGTCCTTCCCCTCTGTTGCTCCAGGGCTGCTTTTAAGGTTATGTAGTTGCTGTATTTGTTTGGGCGTCGGTCTTCCTAATTAAATGTAAGTGATTGGAATGCCAGTGTTGTCTGGGGGGGCATCTAAAGTTTGGGAAGAAGTGCAGTGAAACTACCAGCTCGTGTCCCTGGACAGAAACACACACCCCATGGTGTTATTTCCAGTCACTGCCAGGCTGGTCCAGATTGCTTTGAGTAATTGAGAGTTCTTTCCTCACTCCTTTGCACAGAAGTTTGCTTCAGGGGTTATCATAGCCACTTTTCCTGTTTTGCCGTTGAGTCACCTCTGTGCAGGAATAACTTTGACGGGTTGTATTTAAGGCCAAACAACTTTTAAGAAAGGGAAGGGGAAAATTAGTCTACAAGCACCGGGGAGGAAAAAAAAAGGTGGAAGACTCTTGAGTCGCTCCTCCTCTCTCACCCACAAGTGTTGTGTTATTTTCTCTTAGGATCTTCTGTGGTTCAGTTCCACACCTAGTTTCTCATCTCCTCTGATAGCTGTAGGTTCACCAACTGCTTTGTATTAGTGAAAGGTTCACTGCAGTTGCGGGAGAGGCTTATTTGATGCACTGGGAAATTCTTGCCGCTTTCACTAGTGAGAAAGGGAGCATATTTTTGGGGCCTAAATTAGTGTGAAAGGGCACATACAAACCTGCTAAGTACAAATTCCAGCTTGTTTGTACTCTCAGTTGGTTACACCCTTGGCTCAAAACCCAAATATTTAAAGAATTTGGGTTGAGGTATATCTTTTCCCAAAAGAGGCATGAAGTTAGATTCCCCTTTTGCATCAATGGGTGCAGTTTCTGTAAGGATGCCGAGTATTTGCTTGAAGCAGAAATGTCAATTCCTTCAAGGCATGTCCACAGACTTTGGGAGGGGAGGTGATGCTTTGCTCTGCTACGAGAACCTGGTGGCTGCTCCTTGCACAGCTGAGGTGACTTGGCTCTTGCTTTTACTGGAACACACTTGCTGTAAAGGAAAGCCACGTTATTTCCATGTGCCTTTGCGGGAGCTGAGATGCCTTGTAGTGCCACACTTTGCTCTACTGAGGCCATTGGCGCTATGCCTGCTTACCCCTGTGGCTGATTTTTTTTTTTCCCTTGGGCCTTCAAAGCATGTACATACACTGAAGCAGAAGATTAGTTTCACTAAGGAGGCTCATTTCAGATGCAAATGCTCTACGGGCTGCTGCACAAATGAAGCCTGCCTGATTTTTAATTTTTTTAAACATTTATTTATTTATTTTAATGGCCCACTGGAAACACTCTCTGCTTTGCTTTCCTTGCTCCACCTTTCCATGTTGCTGTGCTGTGGGTCTGGAGGTCGGGGTGGTGGAAACCTGTTTGGTGGCATTTACCAGTTGTCATATTATGGTGCGGTGGGATCAGCCTGGGTGGCTGGTAGGGCTAATGTTACTATTCCTGATATTAGTCCTGGTATTGTTTCCCTCTAATACTGAAGGAAGAGAGCATTTGCCAGTCCCTTGAGGTGTCCTAACACAACCAGGTAGTCAGCTGCCTGAGAAGGTGCATGAGCGTCACGGGGCACAGCGTGTTGGGGTGCCGAGGCGGGATGCGGGCGCTGTAGGGCGAGCAGTCAGTAATCCCCATGCATCCCTTCCCTTGCAGTTACCTGGCCGAGCAGTGCTGGAATGGCGGCTTCATCTACTTGATCATGTTGCGCCGCATCAAGCGCAAAGCCCCTCTTCCTCCCTCCAACGGCAACAACAGCAACAGCTGCGACCCCAAAGCCAAGCCCAGCCCTGAACCTGGCGACAGAGCTGCTCAAAATGGGAAAAGGACCAGGAAATTTGGGGTCATCACCAGAACACCGGGCAGCAAGGACAGCAAAGAAAAGCCGGGCTTGGAGCACGGGAATGGGCACTGCACCCCGATGGAGGTGGAGGTTGCTCAGCCGGAGACCTCTGAAGCAGAAAACAACGGGGAAGAGCAGCTTCAGGGCACCGGGGGACAGTACCGGTGCCGACTGTCAGATGGTGGCGTGCCAGACATTGGAGACCAGTCTGCCCAGGTATGTTTGCACTGGGTTTTTCCAGAGAAGGGAGCAGCAGGTGTGCAAGTAAATTAAGGGAATTTCTCAAGCGGTTTCCCTGGTTTCAGTGCTCTGTCCTGAGGCTGAGCCTCCAGGTGACAACCCAAGCTGTTGGGGCACTGAGCCGTGGGATGGGGTCCAAAATGCGGGGGCAGGAGGATTAGAGAGTTAAATAATAATTGTGAGAAACCTCTGTCATGCTCCATCTGTGATGGAGGAGAAGCTCCTTATGTCTCTGACCTGTCAGGGTTGGCCTCAGGATTTCTTTTGTTGAGACAACTGGTGACCTTACGACACCGGGGCAGGAGGTGTCAGTGGAAGATGGTCGTTTTGTCCTTTGGGGCTTCATGTTTAGCTCTTTCTGAGCTTGATGGCACCCTAAAGCTCATGTTAACACTGGAATTGAAGTTTCCTTTTCTGATGCACCAGACCATGGTGCATTTATTTGTGTTACAAAACTTGTTTGGCCAGTGTTTGGGGACCACATGGAAGTTATTGTGAATTTTGCTCCAAGTTGATGAGATGGACGATTTGTTAATGCTTGGGACGACAGTGGGATTGGGGCTTTCATTGCTTCTCTCTTCAACCTAATGGAGATCTTGGGGTTTGTTGCCTGGCTAGGATTGCAGCATTGTTGGACGGAGTAAAATAACCCGCGCCTTGATCAGGTTTCAGTATGCATCTATCACCAGAAGAGCTGTTTGCCAATCTTTACAGAGACACTGATAGTATAAACAGATGAACGCTGCTTTGTTGGGCTTGGGGCTTGCTGCAGCAGCTGGTTTTGGTTTTAAGACTTCAAAGCTGGTAACAGAGCAGTATGAGTGGACATCTCATCACTAAATTCTGTTGAGAAAACCATGGGTTTAAACGTGTCCTCTGAATTAGTGCTCCCCAATACTACTGCGGAGTGGTGGTGATGGTGGTTGTGAACTTCAGCTAATTTAACTTGAAATACATTGGAGGGACTAAAACCAATTTTTAAAAATGCTGGTCTTAAAGAAGCATAATTGAGAAAACCTGCTCTTCCCATCAGTGAGGCATGTTGAATTTCGTGGTGCAACACAAGGGGAGGATGTTTGTGTACTGTTCTTGCAAGCTTCCTAATTGCAGTCTTTCTGAAAGAAAACATTAGAAGTTTAAAAATAAATAAATAAATCCTTCAGTATTTTGAAAGCTCTGGTCCATATAAAAACTTATTGAATGTGTTCTGAAGATGTCTAATTAAACCTGTTATAAATGAAGATGATCACAGTTTGTTTTGAGGAAGTGGAAAGCCAAAATAAATACATACATATATATATATATATATATATATATATATATATGTAAAAAGAAACTCTTGATACGGAGCCATCTCATACTAATGTTATCTTGATGTTTTGAGACATTTTGGTCTGAGAAGTAAATTGTCAAATTCAGAATATATATGTATCAATGTGAGCAATAAAGACATTTTTAATGCAAAGCACATACAAGGTGGCTTTGTAAAACATAAAAGCGTAGTTGAGTCACTGGAAATTTAAGAGCTATTCAGTTGTGGTGTATCTGTCATGGAGCCTGTTGGGAGGCACAGTTGTTTAATAAAATTGCTTCTTCTCTCTCTCTCTCTTTCTTTCAGTCCCTGTTGTCCCCCCCCCTTAATATTTTGCTTAGAGATATGACCTCTGTATGTGTCAGTATTAATTACATTTTCGTGATATCTGAATGAGAACCAATGTGAATACCTGGAGCCTGAAGAATATGCCTTGTCCATCCTTTGCTTTTTAAAGATGAGGGGGCCTTATAGAAACCCATCACTTTAGCATCTGGGGGGTAGCTGCTATCAGATTAATGAATGGCTTATTTCAGTTTCTTAATAAGTATTGAATAGTGACAGTGAATAAAATTTCCAAAATTATTTAAGTCCTGTTTAAAAAAAAAAAAAAAATAAGGCAAGGAATAAAGACACTTTGGAGCCTCAAATCTCACTTCCACCTCCATTTTCACAGCGTGACTTGGCACTCAAGCATGTGAGATCCAGTTGTGTCAGGAGCCTTTTGAAAATGGCATCCAGAATGTCATGTCAGAAGTTGCAGCCAGCTTTCGGGCTTCAAAGCGCAAGCCAAACCTCTTGTAGCCACGGGATGAGTTATCTCCTCCCGAGCACAGACAGGGTGTGTTGGCAGGGCACCCTCTCCATAGGGAAAGCAGCTCCATCCCTGCTGCCTGCCCTGCGCTCGCCACCTTCTCCACACGTTGACTAATTGAATAGCCAGGGCTGTCAGCCCTGCGCCTTCGGGGAGCACTATATTCGCTTCGAGAGGATGAGAGCCAGCCTGCTGGCTGGAGGTCGGCTGCGGGTAGGAGGAAAGGCTTCAAGAAGCCTCTCGGCGACAAGCATGGCTGTGGGAGGATCTTGCTGGTCCTCCCCACTGCTCCTTCCCCCTCCCCTGCCCCATGACGCAGATTGGAGAATTACTGAAATTGGAATATGGAGTCCAGGAACATCTCTTTTTCTCTCCGTAGAAAGTTAGTTTGAAGTTGTGGTAACAAGAACAGGGAAGAATAGGTTGAGTTGAATCTGCGTGTCTTCAGCTGCTGCTGCACTGAACCCATGAGCCAGCTCACGGCCGATGCCTTGGGGATATTGTGCTGGGACTGCTTTTGAGGCATCCACGTCTTTGGTGTCTTTTGCTTTCAGGGTACCTCCTCTCTCATGAGCGTGGGGTTGTCCTCCCATTTTCTCGCAGCGTGCTGCTAATAACAGCAATGCTGAGTTGTGAAATGAGAGGCAAGATGAATACTATTTGTCAAGTGAACCTGCCAGGAGATTCCTGTGTTACTGGTTTGTGTGCATGTGTCAGTCCCTTTCTTCAGCCTTCCTTTCATCTCCCAGATCCTGGTGTGTCTCTTCTGTGTATTTGGCATTGCTATCGCTATGTATAAACAAATCTGCCAGGCTGTTTGCTGGTATGTAACCCTCAGTAAATATTGTACCTGTCAATTAGGAGGCAGCATTTAATGTTTACAGGTGGTTAAGTTATGCTGCAATATTTTTAGGATGAACCTAAATGCCCTTTAAAATGTGGGGATTCAAACCAGCAAGGCTATACCTGCCTGGCGGGAAGATCTCAAAGGTCTGGAAACCAGACCTGACCTTGGAGAGGACCCAGGCTGGCTGCACTGGGAGTCATGGGCAGTGATTTAAGACCAGGCAATCTCTGAGCCAGAGTAATGATCCATCACATCCTGGAAGATTGGGAAGCTTAAATACAGAATTCAAAGTTTACTTCTTTTATTCAGTAGCCTGAGACAGGGCAGTGTTTTGTGGGCTGGTAATTATAAAGGCACAGATGAAAGAGGAGTATAGCAAGGGGCTGCTGGAGTCGCCTGAAAATGATAAAGAAAAGGAAACTGTGAGGTTTCCTCACAATATACCAATTTTGTGGTTTCACTCTGTTTACCGATAGGACAGAATCCCTTGGTTTTGTTCTCAGTTTCTCTATCATGGTGTTTTTGGAAGAGCTGTGGACCACTTTCTTAGCTGTTCAGCCCCTAAGGAGTGCCCAGAGGTGGCCAGGTACGGCTGGCATGGGCAGGGCTCAGAAGTAGGACTGTGAGGGTTGCAAGGACCAGGATTATGAGTGTGAGGGGTGGGAGTGTCATTTTCAAAGGGGACTTGAACTGATCCAGGTCTGGCTTTCATGACGAGAGGCTTTCATTGATGAAGCCAGAAGAAGCTTGGCTGGAGATGAAGTGTACCAGAGCTGACTGGCCACCTTTGCTTCCTCTGGACCCAGCAGGATGCTCTGAAAAGTCCTTAAAACACCAACCATTAAAAGCAAAAACAAGACACCTCCAGAATCCCCTTGAATCCTCTTGCTTCTGTGTAAGCATCCAGATTAATAAGGGATTGAAATCCATACACAAATTTAGCAGTCACCAGTGGAAACTCTGTAAAGGAAACTGGGCAGAGTAAAAGTGCTTTAACAGTGAAGGGAGGCAGGTGAGAGGGGCCGGGACTCTGTATTTGGGCATTTCTCCATTGAGAGAAATACGTGGCATGGGAGGAGTGCAGGGTGTGCAGCCGGCCTCGTGGGCTGGTGGTAGCACGGCAGCGCGGGGCCGTGGTGGGATGCCTCTCCGGGCTGGAAACGAGTCAGCACCTGGTGGCCTCGTAAGGTGTGTTTGGTGTTTCTCTGAAGTTGGTGTACCGTTTATTAAAGGAAGGGAGGGGGGGAAGGCAGGGGATATTAATACTTTGCCTCACAGAGGTTTTGGGGGGAGGTCTAGGTTATAGTAGTGCTTCAAGATCTTGGCTCCATGTAGTTAACCCCAGTTACTCTGCAGCGGGTCACACCTGCCAGAGTAGCATGCCTGGCCAGCTTTGCTCCCTTATAGACTAACTGAGCCTGGCTTACGTAGACCACAACCCTCTCCAGACTTGTGAGTGTGTACACAGGTGCACATGGATGTCTGTGCATGTAAAAGACCAGTCGGGTCTTTGCCAGCCAGCACTTGCTTTTGTATTGCTGCAACTGCACCATGCTTGGTTTCATTTTATCAGCAACTCTCTTCTTTGTTTGGGCCCGTTACTGCTTTCTTATTAAGATGGCTTGTCTCAGGAAAGGCTGAATGCTTTTGAATTGCATTTTGCTTTGCAGTTAGGAAAGGCTGACAACCTTTCTGTAGCAGTATTTACCAATTAGCATTGGTAAATGCCAGCCTTACCTTGCATTTTGGTTAATGGAAAATATCTTGCCAAGCAGAAGAGGAAGGCTAATGGCACATTACAGGAATCAAAACATGAGACTTGAAATAATGTACTGGCTTTAAGCATTTTACTATTTTTTAAATGTGATGGAGAAAAAAAAAATTCTCATCCACTTGCTGTAGCAAAATGAAAACCTTGCTGTGAGCAAGGTACTTAACAAGGGTAAATACTCACAGCTCTACTGAAGCTACTGAAGCTAAGTTGCTTTACATCAACTTTTTTGGCAACCTAAGCAGCAATTATTGTTTCATCAAGGCTTTTACGGGACTCTTATATGATGCATGTTTTAGACATAAATAACTCTATTCTTAGTTTTCAATGTAAACACCTTTAGTCATGTAAAGGCCTTCCTCAGAATCGGTTTCTGTTCTTAACGTCTCTTTATCTGTTGTGTTTGCTTCCAACTTTCATTAACATGAATCCTGGGGCTATCTACTGTCTTGAAGTTTTAATGTGCACTGTGATAAGCACCTCTTCCCTCTCTCTTGCCTGTTTTAGGTTGTAAACTCTCTTAGGGACAAGGGCTGTCTTTTAATTGTAGCTGTACAGCACTGACAAAACTTGGCCTTGCTTTCGCTTGGGGTTTTAGGAAGTGCTTTGATGTAACTAGTAGTGAAATTACAGTTCGTTTTTTTTGCTGCCAGTTATGTTCCACCTTGCCATAAAACAACCATCATCACAACTTTCTGGGGTTAAGTCTCACTCTCTGCCAATTTTTTCAACTGACTTAAGGTTTTGCCTTTCTTTGCTGTGATTTAAGCAATTGCTACAGCTGTGGTAGCTGCAGATTTTAATTTTGAATAGCAATCTGTCCTTTTATTCTGTTTTTGGATTGAATTTTCCAAGGATGTGGTGGAGGGTTGGGCATAGAGATAGTATGGCAATGGATAAGTTGTAATGAGTTAGTTTTAATGTGTCATCTTGAAATGGGGTCCTCACTCTTGGAAATGAGCTACCCCCAAAAGGCAGCACAGGTACGCACGAGGTAGTGTCACAGGAGGTCTCAGCCATGCTCAGCTATCACAAACCATAGGTGAGAGCAGCGGTATGAAAGCATTTCCCACCTACCCAGAAAGTGTTTTTTTCATTTTGCATGTGGTATTAAAGATACAGCAAACCCACAACTGAAATGCAAAGGACTGGCTTTAGCTGCAATGTAAGTTCACACCATTTCATGTTTTAATCATTAAGTGCAAATGTTTGACACCAAGTGGACGTGCCTAAAAATAGAGTATGCTGTTTGCTTAGGTGCTGTGATGTTTCAGGTGTCATAAAGCTACATACACTTAGTTTTTGAGGCAGTGTGCTGAAACTAGTGAGCAAATGATGCTGACAGTTGTAATACCACTCCCCACAAGAGACTCCTCTTTAGCTGACACGGGAGCATGGTGACTTACTCTAGCACGGGTTTTAATCCACTGCAGGCAGCGAGGGTGTTTTCTGAGAAACTCCAAACTAACCAACCAACCATTCCCAATAGCCCAGCAAGAGAATGAGACTGGGCAAGATACTTGAGGGAATGCAAACACCTTGTAACCTTTAAAAGCCTGAGCTCCCCGGCGGCAGTTGCCGGGCTGAAGCCCCCCAGGGACAGGGATAGCTGAGAAATCCTTTGGCTGGTCTTGCTATAAAGCTTCAGTTGATGGCAAGAGGGGAGCAGCTCAGAGAGGTACAATCCAGATGGCAATGGCTCAGGATGACAAATGACTCTAGCAGATTTTTGTAAGGGGTGATGATGTAGTTCAGGTGCTTGCAATGGCTGATAAAATGTTTAAAGCCCTTGCCAAGGAAATGATGTCATTAAACAGTCTGTCTCGAGAGATGGATCCCTGGGGGACAGTCACAGAATTTTCCTCCATTCCGCTGTGATGCCTGTTTTGTGTATTTTAATTATGTGTTTGTGTTTGGGAGAGGGTATGTTTTTGCTTTTGACTGTTCCCCAGGCTTTATCCCTTAGGACGCTTCTCTTTCCATCGGGAAAGTATTCACATTTCAGTGAAAGGATGCCAAGTGTCTGGCGGCCGTTTGTCCAAACAAGGGGACTTGTTAGATCAGCAGTGGACACTTCAGTGCAATCGCAGTTCTGTCTATGCTGCTGGCTCCTACTTATTTTGAGGACATGGAAAGTTCACGTGGTCAACACTGTCTAATTTATATTAAGGACTACTTGGGTCTGGGGTTTTTTTCCCCTCTTTCAAGTGGTGTCAGAGACACCCACTGTGTGGCTTGCATCCTCCAGAGGTAGAAGCCGAAGGCTTCAGTGGCTCAGTGCTGAGAAGCTTTCATGGGCAGTAGGGATGGACAAAGAACTCCTGTCTTGGAATAACTTATTGATAAAGGAATTTAGATTTTTTTCCCCTGCTTTTGATTTGTCTTGGAGTTGTTTAGGTTCCTTGTACAACAATGAAAACAAAACCCAAGGTAGCAGATGAAAGCAGGAATCCTGCTGTCAGATCAGCCTTAAAAATAACCTGGTTAAGATAGGTGAAAAATATACTCATTATCCACTAATGAAATAATTGGCTTGTTAAGAATCTGCAGAAATCAGATTTTGGCATGATTTTCTGGTACTGAGTCATTCACACGTATACCTGTGATGTGAAGAGTGATGACTTTCACTGTATCTTGAGATTGACACGTTTGAGCTGCTCACCTGGTATGTGATCATGCAAGTTAATTCCCCAGCTACCGATCCATCTCTCCCACCTGCCTGCTGGGGAATGGGAATAGTGGGAGGAGGCATGGTTTGACCCAGGGTGGGGCAGGCAGCTAGGAACAGTGCTTTTAATTTATCCTACATCAGCGAAGGGTGCTGGGGAGCGGCGTGCTGGTATGGCCATCCTAGTACACTCCCTATCCCTGTCGAGGAGGATGCTGCACTGCTCATTGCTTGAAGGGAATTGCTTATATGCTGGTCTGAATGTGGTGCATTTTTGTTTGGGAGATTTTGTGCTGGTTTTCTTCTGGTTTTCAGATGTGTGTGATCGGCACATTGGCTGTCAGCTCCTGTGAAGCCTATTGAAGTAATTTTTTTTAATGCATGAAACTTACAACTGTCTCTTAAGTGTCACATTTCCAAAGCAGCTTCATGGCTGGTGAGGAAGAGCTTGCTGTTTGCTTCTGCTGCTCCTATGGGGAAAACCTGTGAAGTTTCTAAGTGGGAACCAGTCCCTGCAGACTGACAGTAAAAATCCATGTTGAAATGCAGAGAGGGGCAGACATCCCGCGGGCTGTGTTAGGGCCCGTGGCAGTCAGTGTGTGTATACAGACCTTGCGTGGTTATTGGTATTCTCATCAGAGCTTATCTCTGTTTTTATTTAACAATTGTTACATATTTACACCAGGTTTGGCTGAATTGCTGCTGTGACAGAAAGTGCTTTTTTGTAGACAACTATTTTACATTTTCCATTTTACTGTCTGGCTTTTTAACTACTTACTGCATTTCTGTTTTCCATTTGTTTACACCTTGCTCCTGCCAAGCTTTTCTTTAATACAAGATTTCAAAGCAATTTTTCCTTTGTATGTATAGATTTGCAGCTTCTTGAACACAGCATAGTCAAAATCAGTCAAACCCCTTTAAACTCCTCTGCAATTAGCTGGTGAAAGAAAAGGGGGGGGAAGAACGGCTCCAATGTCTTTTATTTATTTATTTATTTATTTATTTTCCTCAACACTCGGAGGAAAAACGTTCCTTTTTGGTTTATTAATGATGTGCTTATGAAATCAAGCGTTTGATGGTATGCACTTGGAGCAGGCAGAAGGCGAGCTTCCCCACGTCGCGCTGGCAGCGTGCTTCCTTTCTGATCTGTAGCACGCTAGTTTATTCCAGATGTAGGCTCTCTCTGAACAGAGGCTGCCTGATGTACAATGGCTTCATGGTGGAGAAAGACAGCCTGCGGGGACCCGCTTGAAGCTGCCAGCTTATTCCCTATTCTCACTTGCGGTCTGTTACATAAGATGACCCCCCCCCCCCCCTTTTTTTTTTTTCCCTGTGATTAATCCAAGTAGAATATTCATACTGTCTTTAAACACATTTTAATTATTTGTAGCTTACGCACTTTGAAGTTGATCAGCTTCAAGTGGAAAAATCTGGTCCAAAGGGCTGCCTGCTCGAAAGAGCCAAGTTAGGAGGAAAGTTGAGTCACCTAAGAGTGATGTAACTGCAGAGAACAAAAATTAGCCATTAGCCCAGCTGCAGCCTGACTTGACCATGTGTATTTCTGCTTGCGGTGTGAGGGAAGACAAAAAATGTAGGTCTGGAAGGGACTTCAAGAGATGACCCAGTCTCATGTCCTCCTCTGAGACCATATTTGACAAGTGTTGGTCCATCATGTCTGTGAAACCCTTCCATTGAGAGGAATCCACAGTCCCTCTGTGTAGGCAGGTCTGCTGCTGCTCTGAGTTTACAAGCCAAGTCCATGGAGTGGATCTGAGCAGAGTTAACATCTGCTCCCAAGAGATGGGGAACAAATCTCTAGAGGGAAATTTTGGCTTCCTATTCTTTTGACACTCTAAAAGCAAGCATGGATGTCTTTCTGAGTGTCCATCTTGGCTGAATCTCAGGTGATTTGCAGGAGATTTTTCTGGACTGTCATATACAAGTATTCAGCCCATGTTATCTAGTGAGCCCTTTCCACTTGGGTTCTCAAGTGCTGAGCTTTGTTATTGTGGCCTGCCTTTGGTTAAGGGATATAGGTTGGTCTCCTTATTCTGAAGAGTGACCAAAGCTGAGTATCACCTAGTCCCTGGCTGCAACAGGAGCTGGTAGTGCCTCTGCCTCTGTCCTTGCTGAGGATGTCTGGAGATACCTGGTTTGAGATACCTGGCTGGCCCGGCATCAGCACATCTCTGTGCTTTAGGCATGAAATGCTTTTGCACTGAGGACTGTTGGTGCATGTGTGCAGATTTGTTGTGTCACTTGTGAACGAAGCTGGGGGGATTATTCTGAGTCATTGATAAATGAAGCTATGAGAATTACTCTGAGAGGATGGAAAAGTTCAGATGTCAATAGCAATATGAAACTGACAGCAGCCAAGCAGCAACCAGAATTGTGCAGCTGATCAGAGGAGACTGGTCAGCAGTTAAACTTGTCCTCCTCTGGGCAGAGATAATGCAGGCTTCAAGGACAGTGACATCAGACCTGCAAACTGCCAAATCTGACATTTCCCTTGTGTACTGTAAGTCTCTGGAGTGGAGTGAATACACCAGAATCCTAGCTTTCATTTAAAGACTAAGTGAGCTTGTAGTCTTTTTCTTTATGAAGGAAAGCTTGAAAATAGGATCCTTTAAAAAATTTCAAAATTGAAGACATGCATCACTCTGCTTTTTTTCTTTTCTTTTTTTTAAAGTGTTTTGTGTTGCTGAACCTGGGAATCTCCAATAACTCAGGAAAACTGGTTTTAAGTGAACTTTCAATGCATTTACAAATCCTTGGAATTGGCACAGAGCTTTACTATTAAGGCTTTCCTGTGGTGGAATCACATAAGATGCACATTCAAAGCAGCAGCATTTCCTAGCTGGCTGTGAAGTATCCATGCTGCTCTGTGCAAACGAGATAGCAGCTTCATGCATAGGGGAAGGGGGTTCTGCTGAACACCCCTTTCTCCAAGAAGCCTCAAGCAAAGGCTAGCAATCGGCTTTTTAATACTTAGCTTTCAAAATCTTGGAGTGACGTACCTCGGAGGTACATGTGTATTGGTGGGGGGTGTTTGCTTTGTAGCACGTGGTTAAATAAAGAGCTATGAATGTTTTATGAAGAAGAGGGAAAGAACAGTGAGCAGATCTGATTTCCAGTCGACGCTGAATTGTTTATTCCCAGTGGAATGCATGCGGCTGACCGGCAGGGACTGAAGGGACAGCCTTTTCTTACACGGGAGACGGTGAGCGTGTCATTTGAAAATGAGTGAAAGAAATACATGTTTGGGTACGTGCCACATGGTTTCGTTGTCTTTATTGTGGCTGTGTTCTGCCATCCGTGTTTGGACTGAGTAATGCTTTACTTTGCAAGTGCTTTTTATTTCAGTGGGAGTTCAAGGGGAGTAAGATGGTGCTTGCATTAAGAGTAGTGGAGTCTTGCCATTTGCTGCTATTAAGTGTTTTGCTATGTAAATGAATATTTCAGAGTGGGTCAGTTAAGAATAAATTTGGGAATTTTTTTTTTTTTTAGTAAGATGTGTGATAGTGAGGAGTGCTGAGGAATGCAAGCTAGGCGCTGCACGTCGTGGGCCTTTGCATAACTCGCATTCCAAAAAGCTTTTGCAAATCATTAAACCCAATTTTATGACTGCATTGTTAAACTTTATTGGAGGGTCTGCTTCCAAATTGGATTTAGCAATGGGACACTCGGAGTGGCATCTTATGAGGAGAATAGATGGTCATCGTTTCAGCCTGGGCTTGGTTGGGGGAGGCAGAGAGATTGTATTTCTCTGCTATGCTGTTTTCATTATGGGTGCAAGGTACTTCATAGCAATAAAACCTCTCTGGAGCATTTTCATGCTGTAGCTCAGTTCTGTGTTTTATGTAGATAAATATAGTTGACTCTTGCCCCTGCATTTAACATGGCGTCTCACGTATCACTCTTAATTTATCTCAAAGCATTCTCTGTCCTGACACGTCCTGTTATTCAGGAGAAGACTTGGCTTTTATCGATGCATTGAGGATCCCAGTTAAACCTGTTGGGATATTGCCCATGTGCATAACTTCCAAGTTAACAAATTACCCACAGGTGTATACGTTTTCAGGCTCAAACTTTTAGGTTACCTCTTAAGACACCTGGTTTGTTTTTCCGGTTTCTCCTATCTGTGGTCTAGGGCTGTGTAACATTATTATTATTACTTTTCACTTTGTTCTTAAGATACTGGTGTAGATACTGACCTCTTTGTTCCTGTATCTGAAAAACTCATCTTGCATTGCATTTAAAAGTTTCATCATAGGGCGCCAGCGATCAGGTAAAAAAAGCACATTTTCTTCACTTAATAAAGGCTCTGATAAACAACATTGGCCTAAAATCTGCAGGTTGCTGCCACAAGCCTTGGGTTTGCCGATATATTTAGCAGTTCCCCTTCTCAGAAACAAGCAGCAATTTGTACATGCTCTTCACAGTTTGGCATGAAATTTTAATCATCGTTGCTACTTGGGCATTTGCGTACTGCGAGAACATTACTTGTGTGCAGAACAGACCCAGTCAGAAATAGCTGACCCGGTGCCCAATGACTACAACACATGGCCTAAAAATTGACTCCAAATTGTGCATTTTGCTGGCTTGCAAGCTTGAAAACTTCCTAGGGTTTCTCATAATTCTGTTATCGTGATTCTTCTGCTCTCTGAAAGAGTCTTGGCAATTGCCTTACATGTCTTGCTTGGTTTTCCTTCCCGTTTTTGCTCTGCTCATACCTGCCACGCTTGTGTTTCCTTGTGCCCTGTCTTGCTGGTAGGACTCAGGGGAACTAGTTTTTGTTTTGCATTTCGTATTGCTCTGGAGTTTGTAAAGCACTTTTTGGATAAATATTTATAATCATTAAAATAATAATAATAAAGGTGTCCTAAACATCACTTATTACCTTGCTTATACTGAAAAGTTATTCTCTGCTATGGGTAAATTTATTATTTACAGTCTGTACAACAGCTGTCCAATAGGAGAAATTTGATTGGCAGCTGATAATTTGAAGCTGGTATTTTCTTTCCTATGTCTCAAATCCTGCAAACCCCTCCGGAGAGGGAAACGCTGCTATGCGATGCCAGTCTGGTCCCTGCTGCAATAGCAGCTGCACTACCCGGTGTTCAGGGTCCCCTTGAACAACATCTTGCTTCTCTGCAGCCCTGCACAACTCATTCTTGAGTTTTGGTGAAGGGGCTTGAGGCCACTGGTTGCTTCAGAAAGGATCAGGGCATTGAGAGCAGCACCTCTGCGTGGCTCAGAAAAGCTGTGAACAGAGCCCTGCAAGGAAACCTCTACGTGCTGACCCTGCTCTGTGCTGCCTGCTTTTTTCTGCCTCCTTCGCTTGGACCACAGCTAACACAGCAAAGCTCAGCAAAAATACCCGTATAGCTTGAGCTATACAGATGCGTGGTGATGGGCAGCAAGGTGCTAAATAGCTCCCTCCTGTACGCTCCCAGCCCTCTCTCAGTGTCCAAATCCAAATTGAAGGACTCTCTGCACATTTTCTCTCAGCGAGAAGGTTGCCGCATATGGAAGATGCACATCCTGAAGGGGACAGATGGGCTGGGAATCCAGATAACGGGAGGCCGAGGGTCGAAGCGGTCCCCTCACAGCATCATCATCACCCACGTGGAGGAAGGCGGCTCCGCACACAGGTGAGGCGATGGCGGTGCCTTCATGGGAGTGATGGAGCATCTGTGGCCATTGCTGTTAGCCCGACTCATGAGACAGGTGTGGGGGTTTTGCCCTCCTATTATGTGAGGGTGAGAATACAGCATTTGTAGCTTAAAAACTTATTTTTGTGATTGGTCACTGAAGCTTCTTCTGACATGTTTAGTCCAAACTGTAGACAGATCAAACACTTGCTTGGTGATGGAGTCTGATGGCTTGTGGGGCTTTTTCCCCGAGTGCTTTTTTGGAAGATGGGCCATTCACATGGGATTGGCAGTGGGTGAGTGTGGGTCGTGCAGCCTGGGGTGCTCACTGCCAGCCCTGGCCCTGCTCCCTGACGGGGGGGATGGGGCTCACTGCTGCTCCCTGGCAGTCTCCAGTGGGGCACAGAGAAGGTTTGAGGGGTCTCAGCTGTGCAGAGAGGGTGAAATGGCTCAGGTTCTAACAGTGATTTCCTGGGGGCGCCTTTCTTAGCCACTCTTTTGGGCAAATAATACTGCAAGCTTAGCATAAGCCAGATCATGTGTCCACGCCTCCATGTCCCACCGTGTGCCACCGGCGCCTGGCACCGGGGCAGGACCACCCTACAGCTCCGTGTTCCCGCTCTGTTTCCGCAGGGACGGCAGGCTGACGGCAGGCGACGAGCTCCTCATGATCAACGGGCAGTCGCTGGTTGGGCTCTCCCACCAGGACGCCGTGGCTCTCCTTCGCTCAGCCGCTGGCCTGGTGCAGCTGGTGGTCGCTAGCAAGGTACAGTCCTCTCCTTGGTGGTCTCCTGAATTTACATTCACAAGAGTTTGTGCAAGTGCTGCATGGAAAGGGCATGTTTTTGATGGGGAATCACATGTGCACATTTACTCCACTGAATTTAACGCACAGCTATGGGAAATATACCGGTAGCTGCCATAAATCTGTGGCAAATCAGCAGGGTATAGACCAACTTAATGATTTGCTTGTATTGTCACTGTCGTTCAGTGTGCAAATGAGTCTGTATTTATTCATGCAGCTGTTAGGTTTTGGCCAAAACCATTTTCTTAAAGTATATGCTAAAAAACCCAGACTGTTCTCAGCCTCTTCTGCTTCCTGCCTGCATAGCCTCCGTAGCTCTCATCCTCTTGTCCTCTGTGTGCCTGGGGTCTCTTGATGATGATCTCTTGGCTCGAGTTCCTTATTTTGTCCTTGTTAATAGCTTGGAGTGGAGCTCTTGCAGATAAAGGAGCATGAAATTTCAGGGAAATGAGAGTGGAACTCATTTAGCAGTCAGGCTCTTCATTCTGCTTTCATCACAGGAGAGGTTGAGGGGACAGTACACAATATTTTGCCCTTTGTTTAAGAAAATCCTGCCCACCCCCATTTGCTCTGCTCCCTGGACCACAGCCTGCTGCTCCCCGGCTTGGGTTGATGCAGCCATTTGGTGGGCGGCTGACCAGCTCCTGAAAGTGCCCAGGGTCTCAAAGAAGAACCTGCCTGCAGGTGGGGGCCATCAGGGCCTTTGGGGTGCTGGCAGGAACATCTTGGGCCAAAGGGACCACTTGTAAACCTGCATTTCCAGGTATAGTGTGAAGTGTCAGCAAGCCACTGTGTCAGTATTTTTAAAAGTTTTCTTAGCTCCATCTTCAGGTTGCCCCAGCCAACCTGATGCAGGTTTCTGCGGTTTTAATGTCTGGATGCTCTTGAAGTGGTTGAGTCACCATCCCTGGAGGTATTTAAAAGACCTGTAGATGTGCTGGTTAGGGACATGGTTTAGTGGTGGACTTGGCAGTGTTAGGTTAATGGTTGGACTGGATGATCTTACAGGTCTTTTCCAACCTAAACGATTCTATGATTCTGTGGCTTCTCGGGATGCTTTATGCTTGTGTTTTTCAAGAAGAGGCTCTATCCCACCATATTCAAAGTGAAGAGCCTGTAACTTCTCTAACATTTCAGTTAGACAGTGAAGTTCATTGAAGACCTTCCGTAGGCTCACAGACTGGTATTAACCACATTGGTGTTTATTCTGGAAACAACGCGCTTTGACCTGAATAGGTACATCTTGTATTTCCTTTAGACAATTGGAGTCTCTGCCAAAATGCAAAGTGGTAGACTGCATAAATTTCTCCTTAAAATTATTTGCTTGTTCATGTGATGACTGCATCAAAATCATCATCACAAATAAGCTTACAGCATAAAACTTCACATTCCTGATCAGGCTGTGAATCTGTTTGGCCCTTGCTCTGTGCTCTTGGACAGATTTCATGTCCCTGGGAGGAGGTCTTGGAAAGGCAAGCAGTGGGGAATCCAGCCTGTGCCGTGTTTCAGGCAGTCTCAGAAAAGGTGTAAATAGGTGAAGTGTTCCCCAACAGCTCCCTTTGGGCATTATTTGTTGATATGGGAAAGCCGCCTCGCAATTTGGCCAGGTGAGCGCTCTGAACGCAGGATTTGTTCTGAAAGCAATACAATGAGAGTCTGTCTGACCACTGCTTTCAGTTGATGTGCGTGTTTGCCTCCCGGAAAACGTGCCAAAGACTGGAAGCAGATCCTGAAGTGTCAGGACTGAGTTCGTAGAGGATTGGTGGGTCAGTTTTCATTTTGTTCTCCTAGGTAGGGTTGTCGGTGTATTATTCTTGCGCATGTAGATAGATAAATGTGTGAAGGGAACATCCGCAGGGAGGGAGCAGGAGCACAGAGTGTGATTTGGGATGCAATGAGATGAGTAATGAGGTCTGTAAACTCTGAGTCTGCTCACAGTGACATTTAATAAACTCAAAGTGGGGAGGAGCAGGCTACTGGGGAAGCATTTATTTTAAATTCTCCTTTATGAAATCTAAACGTTTAGATTTAGCCTGTGTTTAGCCTGTGTTTACTATATATGTACTTTAAAACCAGGTCTGCTTTTTATAACTGGACCATTCAAGTTTGAGGACATGGAAGTGTGTAACAAGGGGAGGATTACCAGGGAGCTCTCACTGGGCAGGTGAAATGGAGCAGTTTCACCATGATTTTTGGTGGTTTTCTGCATGCAGTGTAACATATTTTGTTGTCTCTCTGGTAGGAATCTGCTGAAGGGGATTTTCTGAAGTACCCATCTACCAGTTTGCCAGACTTGCTTAGCACTTGCTCAGTCCAAGACTCTGTCTCTTGCACTGACAATAAAGAAAATGAAGAGCCAGAAGAAGAAGATGTGAAGGGAGTGAATGTGTCTCCTGAAGCACTGGTGGCTGTAAGTGTGGCTTTGGTGTGACATTTTTACTCTCTCCCTTGACGCCCGTTTGCATCTGTCACATTCTCCTGCAGCCCGACACAGACCAGGTCCTCGGGATGGGACGATCCCACCCAGCCTTCCTTTGGCATGGGAGATGGGTGACAAGCCGAAATGGGGATGTCATCTACCACAGCATCTGCCATCTCTGCTACTGCGCTGCAGCAAAGCAGCGGCATGGGGAGCAGGAGCTCTCGTGTCCTCCAGGCTATGTGGCAATCATGGTTTTGTTTTTCTGTCTGCTGCTGGATTGTTTTCCACCCACTTCCACTGCCTTTGTTGAATCTGATGCAAAGTCTCTCACAGTGCTTATGCAGTAACATGCTCTTCTTTCCCCTCCTTTTGTAACTAAAATTCTTTAACAGTTTGTGATCCAAGTCTTCAAGTTTTTATTTGCTCTGCTGAAGCCAACAGACACTTTTGGAGGGAGGGATATGAATTTCTGGCTGTGAACCAAAACTGAAGTTCTGCTGAATAAATGCTGCCGATTGATAATCTCACTTGCATTCCCTTCAGGGCTGCATTAAGGAGAGATTAAGTGGATTATTGTTATTCATTTGTAATATAGCAGCTCTCTAAAACTTCATCGGTGTCCTGGGCCTCTGTTGTACAGACAAAGAATAAAATTATGTTTGCTACTCTAAAGAGCTTGCAGGCTGGTTTTCCAGCAAGAGAAAGCAGGTGGATTCACTTGAAGCTTTTATCTTTTTTTTTTTTTCCCCTCCTCTTGTCTTTTTTCCCCCCTCTTTTCTGCAGCAATTATAATAAATCTCTTAAACCTTTGGATGGCTCAGATGTGATACTGGTTTGGTGATTTGTTTCGATTTTGTATTCTTATACTTTCGCTTTTCTGAGCAAAAGACTGCTCCCTGGGACGAGTCTTCACGCTGTAGTCTAGCTAATGCTGGTGTTCACTTCATACCTGCCTGTTATCTCTGACTTTCTTTGAGTCTATGCTTCTAACAGTCCTCACTCTCACGCATATCTTTACTGTGACAAGTTTTGTTATTTCTGCACTGGCTTCTCTTGTATGTGCCAGGGTGCCTTTTTGCAGGGAGGAAGGGAAAAACAAATAAATAGGGGATGCTTAGCGCGCTGATGATGGCGTAGTGTTTGTGCGCTAACTTGAGCGGGCACCTAAGCATTCTTTTGGCTATCAAAATACTTTAAGTTCCTCTATATATCATGTTTCAAATTCTGGTAATTTTTCATAAGGCTGTGGCTCGGCAACACTTAAACATAAAAATAAATTTTGTCAAAACTTAATTATGTGTGGCTTCAGAATGCAGCTCCCCGGCATTCCAGTGATTTTTTCCGCACATGCTAGGAGTTATTTGTCACTTGTTTTGCTCTTGATTTTCCAGCACGGCTCTGCCTGGTTTTCAGCAATGGCTTTTTTAATGGGGTGTTTCCTTTCCAGATTAACATAATGCTAGGGGAGGCTCAAGGTAGCTGAGGTGCACACCACCATGAAGACCCAGCCGCACGAGCCTGCCCGGAGCCCTTCAGCATGGGCCTGAGTTTGGAGCCTGCCCCAATGTCCATGCCAGTGCCACTGCAGCTGGCAGTGGTGGTTAATTCAGAGCTGGTTCGATCTGCCTGCCTATCTGGCACTCTCGCCCCTGATGGCAATAGCTCTGTGCTTTCGTAATGGATCGGGGGGATGGAAGGGAAATCACAGAAATCGGAGTACAATAAACACATTAGAAGAATAGCAGTAAGATTTTTTTTTTTTCTTCTTTTCTCTGTTTCTGTTAATTTTTTTTTGTTGGAGGGGATGTAATTCAGAGGGATGTAACAAGCTATTGGTGACTCTCAGGACCTTCTTTTTTTGCTTGAGCTGCACATGAAATCCTTCCTCTTCTAATGCAAAGCACAGGGTGTCTTTGCATTCCCCTTGTAATTGCGGTCTCAGCCTCGGAGTGCTGACAGGGCTCTCTGCAGCCTGGGGTGGCCAAGTCTGTACAGTGTAGACCCCTCGGCTCTACCCTGAGGCTGATCCATCCTCATCAGATCAGGGCAGCCTGAGCTGAGCTGGGCTGTGCAAATCCTGCATGCCACCAGGCAGAACATAGGAAGGTAAACGTATGGAAAAGATAAACTTGACACGTGGCTTTTTTCTATATGGCAAGATGGGGGGGGATTTTTCACAGCAAAGCTTAGAAGCAGACTTCAAGGTCAGTATGAACATGAAGCATTACATGATTTTATTTTTTAAAAAAAACATATATATGTATGTACACATAGATTATTGCAAAATTGCTTTGGAAATTACTGTTGTTTGCTGCTCCCACTGTCTTGGTGATACTCAGGTGTCTTCTCTTTCTCTCATATATATTCCACTGTATTTATACTGTAGATAAGGGATGACAGTGTGACTGATGATTAAAGCAGGAACTGAGCTGGACCATTTTTAATCCGTGCAAATACAATGTTTGAGACTTCCAGGATGGGTGGTACTCAAGATCTGGACCGGGTAACTGACACTGCAGTCTCAGTTAAGTGTCAGAAGTCTTAGATTTGAAACTGATTCTCAACCCACCTCTGGCCAGGAGTTACCTTTCTCACCACCAGTTTCTCCCCTCTGACAAGGTGAGAAATTTTACTGTGCAGGGCTTTGTAGAGACTTAAAGGGATGCTGTCAGGTGCTGGTTGGTGGGATGCTGTCTGGTGCTGGGTGGTTAGGTAACAAAAACTAATTCAGAGTGATTTATCATCAGCTGAGGCTTCACCGTCCCTTCTCTGACCAGCACAGTGTGTATGTAATTCTTGAGCCAGCGTAGAAGATGCTACAAAACTTGAGGCAGCTTTTAGGGTTGTGTAAGGTCTTCTTTCATTAACCTTACTGTGAATATAATTCAGTGCTGAGTATTCAGAACCATACTTTATAGACCTGATAGACTTGCTGTTAATGCCTTAGCACCTGATTGCTTAAAGGCTAAACCAGGCACAAAAAATAATCACTTTGAACTAAGGCATATATTCAAATCTTCATCCTTGCAGTTATTTAGAACTCAGCTGCACCAGCCCCTGAGGAACCTGATCTAAGTTATCTCTGCTTTGAGATGGGGGCTGGACCAGGTCCCTTCCAACCTGGCTTACTCTATGAAGTGAAAAATTTAACCAAAAAAAAAAAAAAAAAAGAAAGAAAGAAAGAAATCTCTTTTCTAGGAGCTGGAAGTTAAAAATATTCCTTGTGAGCAAGTTCTTTAAAACTCTTCCGGTGTTTCCAGGCAGCGAAATAGAACCTGAGCTAATCAGCTTCCCCAGGACACAGCAGAAGAGTTTAGTGACACTTGAAAACTGTAATTTAAGAGAAATATCATTTGCAAGTCTTACTTGAAAATCCACTTGTTGTGTTTCATTAATAAAAATTTCATAATACAATTTAATTGGAGCTCTGTTTTTAGTCTCCTTATATAAAGCCCTGTTTAACATGAAAGATCCCTTAAAGTTGTAACTTTAATAAAATTTGTGCCACCAGGCAGGAAAAGGATTACATTAATATCCTTAAGGTACATTTCTTTTAGAGCTAGTTTGTCCAAAATGTTCCTTAACTTCAGATATGAAATACCAGGCCCCAGAGTCATGTTGTGTTAAATTGTCCTGAGGCACTTTGGGGATTTTAAACTCCCTCCGCCAAATCCATATTTTGCCTTGTGCAGTTGACATTGCTATTTTAAAATGTCATTATTTATGTCCAAGTGAAATAGGATGATATGATAGTATTTGCCTTTGACAATTTATTTTTAATTCTAATTCACTTTTTCTAGTATTTCTGTTGCTTGAAATTGAATCTGTCACTGTATTGCTGGCTGGTGGAGCAGCCTGGGAAATGAACTCTAAAGAGGAAGCAGGTCTGCCAAGTTTGCAAAGTGTCTGATTAATTTGGGGCATTTGGGGTCTCCAGACAGAGGCATGTACCATTCTTAGTTGCTTCAAAGCTTTTTGCCTTTGTTTCTGCTTGTGCTATGTTTTTCAATATATGATGATCTGAGTACTGTATTTTTGAAGTGTTCAACTTCAGTGACCAGCTTCATATTAATAGGCTGAAATTCCAAAAAGTACTAACTACAAGAAAAGGGTGTCTGCCTTGGCAGATTTGGATCTGTAGTTGCTGGAGGCAGGGAGGAAAGCCTGGGGACCGTTCCTTAGTACTTTGCTTAATCTTGTGCTTTCGCTTGGGTATCTGCTGCTCATGATGCTGGAGGCAGGACCCTGAGCCAAGTCTATTCCATGCAGAATAGAATTACACAAAAGAGGAATTTCTTATTTGGGAAAGGAGGTCATCGCTATCCCTACCTGTTGGAGGGGAACTGGGGAGGCTATTTGCCTCGCCATGCCCAAACTGACTGCACGCAGGTGAGCCCTGGGGAGACAATCTCTGGCAGCACCCCCACTGCATGACCCTCTGCTGTGGGATGGCAAAACCCTTTTGCTCATGTTTAATCATTTTGTGCTGACCTGAAGTGCTTGGTGTGTACCTTCATGTGAGCTGTGGGCACATTGCATGCGGAGACGGACGTGACCCGCCAAGGTCTTGATCCTCCTACACGTAACAGAAACAGGATGTCTCCAGTTAAATGTTTCTTACATGAGCCGGGTTTCTTTATCCCTGCCAAAACCTACTTGTGTTTTTTTGCAAGGCATGCAGCTGAAAGTGGATAAATAAGTCTGTTCTGTGAATATGCAGAAATGCATTTGTTTACCCCCCCTCCCCCCGTTTTCATATTTTATCTGAGCCTTAGGACTGCTTAGTTATTTTCTGTCGTGAGCCTTTCTATCTTACTGTGGAATTCCATAATTACCTGTAGCCTTGCAAGCATAATAAGGAAGAGGATAACAATGCCATAAGTTTAAAAACACTCTTAGGGTCAAAAGTTCTCTGGAAACACTGGGAGGGATTTTCAGAGAAAGCATTAGCATTGAGAAGGAACAGGAAGCATAACTCAACAATTAAATGTGTGCAGAGCGCGGGGAGGGACCCTCATTACTTGGAGGACTTGAGCGTTCGTTCCCATTAGGGCACTGCAGTCTCAAAAGAGGTTGCTGAAACATGACTCACTCCTCAAACAGCACTGCATGGCTGGAAAAAAGCAAGAAGGAGCTTTTGCTGTCAGAAATCTGCTTTGCACTGAAACGCTTTACTTGACAGGCTAAGAAGATGAAGAGCCTGGTGTGAGGCTCGGTTGTGGCCAGCCGTTGTCCTGGAGAAGGGTTTAATAACTCCTTTCCTATTCATGGTGAGGGCTGAAGAGTTTGCAGATCCTGCCTCGTGCCACATAACCCGTGGAAGGGGTAGGTGAGGGCAGGGTCCAGCCCCACCTTAGCCTGGCTTGGAGCTGTTGCTCGGCTATAAATGCTGCATTTGTTGGAAGTTTGGCAGCACTGTGCCTTCCTGAGATACTTGTCCACCATATCTGTGGGTCTGTGCCTGTGCAGTGCCCTTCACTTGTGCTGTAGCTGAGCCGACACACTGGGTCCTACAGTGACTCCAGAGGACTGGGGAAGTGCAAGTTTTTGGACTAAATGTAGTTAGGAATTTGAGCAAGAGAAAATGAAAATATTTGGGACCAAATCTTGTTCGCCTGATGTGACTGTTCTTCTTGTGTTGTTTCCAGAAGCCGTATGACTTTAAAATAAGCAATTGCAATTCATCTTATTGCCGGGGGGACGTTCAGCAACGGGCAGATCTCGTAGTGGTGTGGCACTGGCAAGGGCTTGGGTACGGTGTGGGCATGCATTGCATGAGCTTGGGGAGGAGGAAGGGTGGTGAAAGGCCCCCAGGGGGGCAGTGTCATTGAATTACTGTTTTTCACACATTGTAAAATTCACCCGTCAAGGAGACATTAACATGAGTGTGTTCTTCAGGTCAGGAGGGAGTTCCCCCGCAGCAGTCGCATCCTTCCTTGTGCCTGGCTCCCAGCCCTTCTGGGTTACTTTCTGTGCCTCTGTGTTAAAGGCAAGCCCAGAGAAAACTGTGTCACCCAGAGGCCAGTACTCTGAAGGGTTCCGTGTAGATGTGATGCAGGCTACAAAACATGAAATATCTCCTGTCTTGGGCTGGTGGAAGATAACCTTTTTGACTTGACCATAAATATCAGTGTAGACAATGCCCAGAGTTACAATTTTTGCTCTTCTGTGTGATATGTTGAAAGCCAAGTCAGCAGAGTAATACAAACACAAGTTTATCTTCAGTACAGGTTCTGCCTGGTCTTTGTTTTTGTGAATGAGGGTTTTTCCCATAAAGCAACAGATACAGTACAGCCTGTCTCTCCTTTGGCTGTTTGGATAACTGCCCAGTTTTGAAGGAGATGAACTGCCTTTAACAAGCTAAAAATAACCCCCTCATGGCATTGGAACAAGAGAGATGCTGTCATAGCCATGCGGTTCACATACATTAACAGGAGGATGATAAAGGCTGTAGGATTTGAGAGTTAGCGTGAATGTCCTATCATCACATCTGCAATTTGTTTATCTGCAAATTCTTGAGCATGTACACAGTGGAGTCTTGGTTGGGCTTGGTTAAAACTCATTCTAGATGCGCTGTGCTTGAATAAATGCGGCCTATATAATGTATGAGGCTTCAGATCCTTGATTCAGTTATGAAAGACTCTTAATGCTTACATATTCTGTATCCTTTCATGTACTTAGGATGATACAAAACGTGGTTTTGGAGCTGAAATCCAAGGCTCTCCACCAGCTGTGTAACGGGAATGCTCTCTGCAGCTGTGGGTTGACTTTGGTATTAGGAAGGTCTTGTTTCATTCTCAGGAGAGTTGTTTATTTTGAGGATTGTTTATTGCTTGCTTTCTCCCTCACTGTGAGTAAAAAGGTTGTCATTAAAAAAAAAAAAAAAGGTAGAAGCAATTTATTGTTTGTCATGATGCATAGGCTCAGGATTTGTGCTAAGTCATGAGCTGAGCATTTATTAAAGAAAATAATGGAGGAGCTGGACCAGCTTTCACACAACTTGAGTTCCATGTTTGTCTCCTCTGTTTACCAGGACCAATCTTCTGAGACCTCTCTGCAGCACGTGGAGACATCTCATGGGCAGCGATTAAACTGCATGCAAACATGTCATGCTTTTTGATGTTTGGGGGGAAAAAAGGATGAAACATAAAATAAGAAAACAGCAGTGATCTGTTTGTGCACCATTTCAGAAATGCATGCGTTTGATTTCCTTTAGCTTAGAAGCTGTTTCTAGTGAAAAGCATAAAATATTGCAGAAGAAGCGTAATCTGGTCCAAAAAGGACTGGGAACTGTTTAGCTGGGAGCATCTTTCTATTTCCAAGGCATGTGTTGTCTGTGATATCTGTTTCTTGGAGAACTTAGCTGCATTTGCCATTTCCTGCATTTCTTCCTATTTAAAAGGATATTTGAAAAGTTTTGTCTCTTCAAAACATTATTATTAATTTTAGTGACTATTTGGAAACCTGGAAGTGAAATCTGCTTTACTTAACTGCGGCCCTGACCATAAATACAACATTGCACCAGTGAGTCTTTGGAGCCAGCACAGCTGGGATCCTGCTACACTGAGAACCTGCCAGCATCCTCTGGGCCGTGGTCAGCACATTGGGGCTCCTGGTATCAAACACATTGAAGAAGGTTTTGGAGTGTCTTGTACAAAATAAATACAGTGTTCTGGAAGATGAGAGCAACTTAGTTCTGCCGTAGTGCATTTCCAGTCTGTTTGCTGAGGGTGCATGGGCAGATGCTGCTGTTGGCTTTGTGCTGGTGAGTGCCAGGTTGTGTTTCTTGTGCGGGTTTGTGTGTGACTACTGTATAGACTTGGTGAAGAGCAATAAAAGTAATCATTGGGGTTTTGTACCTCCTGAAGATGACAGGAATGCCTTTTCTAGCAACTACTGCATTACACTGAAGGCTTAGGGTGGCTTTTGAATGCAGGCATTTGGTAGAGTGATAGACCAGGCATTCTTAGAGACCACTTTAAAGGCTTTTGTTTTGTTTATTTGGCATTTCCACCTATTCAGAAAATGGGGCAGCTCCAGTTCTTGACTATTTATCAGATTTCCTGATCTCCTGCTGCACATGAACGGGGAGTTTTCTAACACTTTCTTTATAATTAGGTAATGGAGGCCTCAGGTTCCCATCCCCGTTCCCCAGGCGGGAGGAAGCACAAGCTGCACCCAGTGGTACCAGCGCGGGTAGTTCCCAGACGAGCTGCTGGGGAAGGCGGCCGGTGCTTTGTTTCACCAGCAGTGCTAAATATAGCCCAAATCTGAGCCCTCCTGGAGCCTCGCTGGTGGAGCCTGCCCCGGCCAACATGCAGAGCTGCTCTCTGCCCCAGCAGCTTTGTGCTGGGTGAAAGTCTGGGGCACTAGGTTTTCTAAGATGCCGGTTAAGGTACTGAATTAGTGCTGACATGGAGGTGATGTTCATCCTCTTTTCCTCCATCCCTGGCTCAATTCGAATCTCTGCGTTTGTGCCATGGCAAAGGGGAGTAGCAATGCCCTTTGGAAAAGGAGAGTCATAGAATCATAGAGTCCTGTAGCTTGCTCCAGAAATTATTAAATCTGGGTTTAATTTGTTTCAGCTGAGGGTGCTACCTGGGCATTGGGAGGTGCTGTGCTTTGGGAAGGTGCCCCTGGGTGCTGCAGCCCCTGATGCTGTGTATCCTGGCTCGTCCAGCTCTTTCCAGCATCCAGGTAGCTTTGTGCATGCTCTAAAACAGAGCAGTAGGCCATGGAAAACAGTGCTGGACAAGATTAGAAAATACGTGTCGTCTGCATCATTTGCAGTATTAATTCCAGTAAATTATAGTGCTGCACTTTGTAATTTATCTGGGAGATGGATTCAATTAAATTGAGAAAGAGCTAATTTAAAAGTGAAGGTATTTTACTTTCTGTGCAAGGTAAAGGGGCCTGTGGAGCTCCCTGCCTACCAGACACATTTAAGGCTTAAAGCATGCTGTGCCCCAGAAAGCAATAAATAATCGCACAAATAACTGGAACAACTAGAATTATAATAGATCTTCAAAGAAAATCTCCAAAACTTTTGGAAAGGCTAAAGCCTTTAAGGCATCAGCTAGTCTTGAGTGACTAGGAGGAAGGACTTTGCGTAGCAACCAGGTGAAACCAGGTTTGCACGGGGCATTTTGCACCTTTTTCTGAAGGGTCTGATGCTAGCTGCACTTGGAGATTCATTGCTTCATCCTGCCAGCTGCCCTACAGACAGTGGCATTGGAGTATTGCATGATTAAATATGTTGGGGTAGTGCTGCTTAAGGAAAAACTGTCCTGGCTGTGTTGGGACCAAAGAATCATAGAATCATAGAATCCAGTCCAACCATTAACCTACACTACCAAGTCTACTCTAAGCCAATCAAGGGTAGACTAGACTAAACCATGTCCTGAAGTGCCACATCTACCCGTTTTTTGAACACTTCCAGGGATGGTGACTCCACCACCTCTCTGGGCAGCCTGTTCCAATTCTTGACCACCCCTTCCGTAAAGAAATTTTTCCTAATTTCCAACCTAAACCTCCCCTGATGCAGTTTAAGCCCATTTCCTCTCGTCCTATCACTAACTACTTGGGAGAAGAGCCCAACACCCACCTCACTACAACCTCCTTTCAGGCAGTTGTAGAGAGCGATAAGGTCTCCCCTCAGCCTCCTTTTCTCCAGGCTAAACAACCCCAGCTCCCTCAACCGCTCCTCATAAGGCCTGTGCTCCAGACCCTTCACCAGCTTTGTTGCCCTTCTCTGGACACGCTCCAGCACCTCAATGTCTTTCTTGTATTGAGGGTCCCAAAACTGGACACAGTATTCCAGGTGCGGCCTCACCAGCGCCGAGTACAGGGGGACAATCACCTCCCTGCTCCTGCTGGCCACACTATTCCTGATGCAAGCCAGGATGCTGTTGGCCTTCTTGGCCACCTGGGCACACTGCTGGCTCATGTTCAGCCGGCTGTCGACCAACACCCCCAGGTCCTTTTTGTCCAGGCAGCTTTCCAGCCACTCTTCTCCAAGCCTGTAGCGCTGCATGGGGTGGTTGTGCCCAAAGTGCAGGACCCAGCACTTGGCGTTGTTAAACCTTATACAGTTGGCCTTGGCCCATTGGTCCAGCCTGTCCATGTCCCTCTGCAGGGCCATCCTACCCTTGAGCAGATCGACACTCCCACCCAACTTGGTGTCATCTGCAAACTTACTGAGGGTGCACTCAATCCCCCCATCCAGATCATCGATAAAGATGTTAAACAAGACAGGCCCCAAAACAGAGCCCTGGGGAAGATGAGGAATTATCCTGTGGAGCTTGTGCGGGGTTGCTATACGCAGGGGCACGGCCATTCCTCTTTCGCATTGCTGTTTTAAAGAAGGGCAGTGGACTTACTGGCGGACTTGCTTTGCCAGTGCAGGGGGCTGAATCTGGTGTGCCACAGGCAGCTCAGTCTAATTCTCGCTGTTTTGCTCTGTAACTATCAGGTTAAACTTGTCGATATGCTGTTAGTGCTCCTCAGCAGAGAAAGCCGGCAGGCTGTGCCGTGGGGAGTTGGATGGGCTCGCTGATGGGAAAGGCAGCAGCTTAGGAGCTCCGCAATGGCAGCAGTAAAGCAGTTTGCTTATTAAATTGTATCATCCCCTGTGTGTCGCCTTGTTTTTGTAGATCGGCGATGATTGCCAAGCTGTTTGCGGTTAAACAATGCAGACTCTCATAATCCTGCTCCTCATCTCGCCTAATTAAGGGCCTGGTCATGCTGGAGCTTTGCCCAAGCGAGGACTCTGGGGGCAGTTTTTCGTCCTGGTGCGGTGCCAGGACCGCGTGTCCGTGATAGCACCGTTTCCTTTGGAATCAATTGAGATGTCACCATCGCTTGATCCCAGAGCTACTTGACGAACTGGGAAAATAGGCTCTATTTTTAGATCTCCCTTCAAACTACTGTGCGTATTAAAGCTCCCCTTGTCCTTAACGCCGGGATGGCGTTGGGCAGGATTTATTGGTTTGGTTTAATGAGAAGCGTACAGAACTGAAGTAATAAGCTCCATTTCCTTGAAAGTGAGGAAAATTAAAATGGCATGGTTAAATGTGGGCAGCCGCCTCGAGACAGTAAAGCGATACGTTCACGTGTGGCCAGAAGGATAAGGTGGAGCTGGGTTTTTCTTCTTGTCTAAGTTTCAACAGAGCCAAAGATTACAGACACATGACTTTGGGGAGTTCTCGCAAGCTTTGTGGATCAGATTTCTAAGTTTTCTGAGTAGGATAAAACTCTTGGTGGTTTGTTAGACAAGCTCAACAACTTAAAGAATATCTGCTTCATTGCGAATGCTGGAGTGTCTTCCCCTACATGGTTATAATCAGTGTCAGAAAAGTATTTTTGTTAAAATAAGAAATAAACAGACATGCAGGTAATTTAGATGTTTTTACTTCTTATTGTAGTCTGAAGCCAAGTTGGATAAAATGTAATTTCAGGAGGCTGCTGAGAATGTCTTGAGGCTTTCCCTAGCATTGGTATTCGCAGACATGTGCCCTTCTGCAGATCATACGTTTGGGGGGTTTGCCCTCTGTAGGCTCACAGCCTCCAGGATTGCGCAGCAATGAGGTGAAGGGACAGGGTGTGGAGTTTTGATGCAAGTGGCAATTGTCTCCTGTTCTTCCTCTCACTCCACTAGATGGAAATTTATGCATCTGTACTTGCTTCTGTTGCACAGTCAAAATAAATAAAAGCAAAAATGCTCCAAACCAAACCCAAACCCCATATAGTAGAAACACAAGATACACCAAATGGGTCACCCTCGAGCCTGGGCTCAGGGTGGAAATTGGCCATGGCAGTGATGATTTCGGCATCTCTCTGTAGGCTGCTGCAGACTAACCCAATTTTTTTCCCCCATGCTCCAAGCTGGAGGAAGTGGTCCACCTTTGGACTGGGAGTTGTGTGGTGAAACTGCCCAGCCTATGCATGCCGCAGAAATGAAACAACTCTACAGATCAACTCTACAGCTCCGGCTCTGGGGTGGTTTGTGCTCAGCTCCAGAAAAATGAGGCTGGACCCGTCCCTGTCTGTTCAGGTAGTTAAACACCACGCGAGCGCAAGGCAGCACCATGCTTGCTTCAGTTAGGTATCCCCTCTTGTTTTTCTCCATCCCTATGCTTCAAATATTTCTCCACCACAAAGTTAACACTGCTCCTGAGTACTGATTGTTTTGCACACCTTTAACACCACCAGCTATGTGATTTTTTGTGTGTTTGTGCATATGATTTCGGCTTTTCTACAAGGGAGGCGTTCTCACTTATAAAGGGTATTTTTGCTTATATGATAAGTTCCAGTGTAACTTTGTGTGATCCACAAAGTCCTGGCTCACTTCTCAACACACTCAAGAAGATCATAGGGAGAGTTGGTGATAACTTTGGCTGTGGCCTAATCATTGATGGTTTGGGTCTCTGGGGTGGGGTCTTTTGATCTGATTTCTTACATCTTTTCTGTAATGAGTCCCTCACTAGGGTGGCCAAATTGTGAGCAGTGGTTTTCTCAAACTGATGTAGTTATTTTCTTCTTTAGATGAATCCTATTACATGGACCTGGGAGCTGCAAAGCATTTGATACTAGATGTGGACCCTGAAGTAGTTGCTGCAATGCCTTGAAAAATCAACAAGAACTAGCTAGGATGTGCAAACTGTGTGCAGCTGTTCATGTTGAATGGGGAGGCATAAAAATCAGTTTCCATTCCAACTTCCTGTTACCTGCCAGTTTAATCTTTTCCTGAAGTTTTTAGCCTTTGAACTGAAATCACAAAGTCTAGACTCACTGCAAAAGATAAACTTCAGCTTTCTTGGTTTGGGGATAAGAGGGACTGGGGGATGGGAGGCAGGTTCTCAGGAAAATCCTGCTATTTTTAAGCTTGAATAGTGGAAGTAGAAATTATTTTAACAGTTAGAGTGTTTGGTCATTTGGGTGGGATTTTTTTTTAAACTTGCTTCCAGCAGTTGATACAGTACACTGAAAGTATAATGCAAACAGTAAGTGGTTGTATCGGAAATTTTGTCATCCTTGCCATGAGCTGTCTGAATAATTGCACAGAGGATGCATGATGGGTGGTGGGGTGAGAATGCAAAAGAATTAGTGTGTGCATGGGGAGCGTGTCGGGGGTTGCTGTGTAGTGGCACATCTAGGAAAATTTGACTGCTGTAGCTTGGTAAAGGAAGCAGCAAGTGGAGCAGGGAGTCACCAGGGTCTTCCACAACAGAGCCTTTGTGGGCTTTGCACATGGACAGCTCTGCTCATCCTGCTCATCCGTGACTGTGTGGGTGCATGGGGCTGTGCTGCTGTACATTGTCACCTTGTATTGTCACCTGCATCTAGGCAAACACGGCGGGTAAACAGACTCCTCCTGTCTTGGTGCATTTACTCAGGGTGGTGGGGTTGCAAGTCCACCTGTAAATTTACATTGAGTATTTCCAGGCTTTTAAGTGCTTAGCTGTGTAATCTTCATGACTTTCTGTTAAATTAACTTTTCATCCATTATGCATCGGCATTCAGCTCCGGACACTAACAATAAAATGACACTTTTTAAAGTGGTTTTCTCTATAAAGATGTGATGTCTCTGGAAGCTACCTGAGCTGAACAAACTGCAATAAAAGCTACGTTAAACTTTTGTTAAAATGCATGTGGAAGCACCTGAATGAGGTGCTATGGGTGCTGGAGGTGCTCTGGGGGCATTAGTGTGGTACCCTGCAGAGGATCCTTGGCCATACTGAGCTGTACCTGTACCCATCGGTAAGATTTGCCATAATGTCCAAGGGCATTGCTGAAAATTACTTACAGAAATGTGTGCTGGCTTAATACAATGACATGTTTTGGAAAAAAAAGATGATGTGCAGTGAAATTTTTGTCCTGTAGTAAAAATGAGAGGAATTCCATCAACTTCTCTGGTTTACAAAGAAATAAGTTTCTGCGGGTTTTTTAATTTTTTTAGGTGATGGAAACTGAGAAGTCTGAAGATCCAGCTTGTGCAGAAGTGTCCAAAGGAAACAACCAGAGTCCAACTCTGGGAAGTGGCATACTGAAATACAGAAGTCGATCCCAAGGTAAAGCTGGATTGATAAAAGGTAGCAACAGTAAGATTTTTATATTGTGTATTTATTTTAGCTCTCTAAAAGTGTCGTAGGTTTTATTTCCTTTGGAGATCATATTAGTTTAATTTGGAAGGAAAATCCCAGCTGTAAGATGTCTGTGTTCAGCCTCCTGAGTTGAACTATTGTGTGGACAGAAAGATGAAGCAAAATTTTGGATGGCTTCTTCCCACGCTCCCCCACCCCCCTTTCCTTTTCTTTTTCACTCTTCTTTTTAACATTTACATTCCCCATATATTTCAGTGTGCTCTAATACTGAGGTGGGGGACATGTTTCAACACGCCATTACGAAAATACCCATTATGGCAAATACTCACAAAATTTTCTGTTGCTTTGTCCCCAAGTCTTAACAGTAACCTGTGTGCAGAGCTCGATCATGTTCTCATCCCTAATACTCTCCAGGCCTCTCTCCCTCCTATGTTCACCTTAATTTCCATTTACTCAGATATTTTTAGCATGCTCCAGGGAGCTCCTCTGCCTGTAGCCCCTGTGGCTGTGTGTTGGTGGCTCACTGGGGATCCAGCCCTGGTTCCCGTGAGTGCTGACCCTGGGCTGCGGGTGAGCCTGCAGCATCCCCCAGCCTGGTCCCAAGCCTGGGCTGCAGCACAAGAAGGGAAGCGGCATTCAGAGATGGGCAGAAAACACAGAAATGTAACTGTTATCCTAGAAGAAGAGAGGGAGATGTGACAGGGCAGGGTTAGTTGTAGGAGCCAGAAGGGTTTTGGGGAGTGAAGGAAGTGCCGGGATGCCGGGTCCTGCTGAGATAGCTGTCCTGGCTGTGCACAGCACTGGTGCTCTGCGTGCATGGGGAAGCGGAGCTTTAAAACCAGAGGTTAATTTCACACCCCAAAGCAGGGAGCTGGTTTAAATCACACTCTGGGCAGTTGGTACAAATTTTGCCTATGGATGTGGCAGCAGAATTGCTTTAATGCTCTCCTGGGCAAGTTTGCAGCGGGTCTACCTCAGCCCATGGCTTGTAAGCCCCATCCCTGGGGTTAGGACAGGGCAGTGAGGGCGAAGGGAAAGCAGAGTTCCAACTTGACCTTGGTTTAAATTAATCTTAAAGCCACGTCATGAAGTTCAGCTTGTGTGAATTTGGCCTGTCTGTGTCTTGTGTTTTCATCTGTGAAATAGGGGTTAATGGCCCTTCCCTGCATGGTGGGGGAAAAGGATAAATGTGCGGGAACTGCTGTGACTGTGGGTCCTGTGGGGACCCTGGAGAAACTCAGAATTGGAGGAGCCCTGGTGCGAGGAGTGGGGTACTCTGCGGCTAATTGCAGGATGTCCTTCAAGACAAATCATTCTGTTTCTAATGTGAACTCTGCACTCTTCTCCTCTTTAAGACAACTAGGATCGTTGCCAGAAGGAAAGAAAATAGCATTTATTTGGCACATTTTTTCCTTTTTCCATCTCAGAAAAATTTCCCCCAAAGTGACATGACACCTCCAGAAATGAATACTGCTACAGTGTCAGGTCTTTTAATTTTAAATAAATGAAGCTTGAGAGCTTAGTGCACTGGCAAGTGCCACTGAGTGAGAACAGCTGAATTTCTTCTCTGTCCCTGAGCTATGGGCTCAATTATCTTTTGCTTTTCCTTACTACCATGAGCGACAGTGCTGAGGAGTTCAGCATCACTGAAAGATCGTAGAAAACCTGTGACAGCAGGAAGAATTTTTAATTGAGGATGATCAAAGCTAGCTTCTAACTGCCCGGTTGAGAACTGTGTAGCATTGTTTTAAGGCACTGTTTAAGTTGGGATTTGCAGGAGGCGATTATTGCATGCTGGCGGGAGGATGCAGCAGCTCTGAGATGTTTGCAAGACATATTTCTGTGGTTTTCCCTAGGTGCTGGATCCCGCTTGGAATCCGTGGGAGAAGATGATGAACTGACAGTGGAAAACGGTGAATCAAGTTATGAAATAGCGGTGAAATATTCCCGGGGTGGAAGAAAGCACTCTCTGCCCCAGCAGCTGGAGTCAGCAGGAGCCAGGCAGGTGGGTGGAAAGGCAGGGCTGGCTCTGAGCACCTCGCTGTGCTCAGTCCTTTGAGATCTGTCTGGAGCTCGTAGAAGCAAGGGTAGTGAAACAAGGCCACATAGGTACATCATGGGGACTTAAACCAGGCCGGGACACCAAAATGGGATGCCTTGGCCACCTATGGAGAACTTCTTTACTCTGAGGATTGCGAACGGGTGTACTTCTCACTGTGGCCAGGTGGTCCTAAGGCTGATCTTACGAGTTGCAGTTCTAGAGATCTGAGGACTTAAACAAAAAAATCCCACTTCTCTTTATTTTAGTGGCTTGATGATGTAGGCTTTTTTCCCTTTCTTTTTTCTTTTTTTTTTTTTTAAGCAGATAAGGACTTTAGTATATTATGAGGCTACCCTTAATCTTTTTAATTTAAATTGTGACTGGTACATTACAAAATGATCCTACTGTGTGAAATGCGGGAAAATTACTGTGGCAAGATTCGCTTTGACTGTAATGAGCTAGGATTTCATCCCTTGAACATTTTTCTGACTGTATCTGTAAGATCCCCACCCTGTTCCCCTACACATGCAATTTTCCTGGTATGACATCCCAGTGTGTGTGCCAAGCAATCAGAGCGACTTCCCTTGTTTGCTGATGTTTGTTAGGACTACCATATCGTGAAGAAATCCACCCGTTCCTTCAGTGCTGCCCAAGTGGAATCTCCATGGAGACTGACCCAGCCCTCCATCATTTCCAATATTGTCCTGATGAAAGGGCAAGGCAAGGTGAGGATTTCTGCATGTGGCTGGTTTCTCACATGTAGCAAGAGCGTTTAAGAGGTGTCTCCAGTGCCCAGGACTTCCAGCAGCTCTCAGGTAGCCAATAATAATAATACTAACAATAATAATAAAAAAATCCCATTTTCAAATGTAAAGGCCAAAGTTACACCTGCAAAATACAGGGGAAGCAATGTTCACGCCACACACTTGACGCAGGGTAGCTTTCATTCTGATTTGGTGCATCTGGTCATTACTGAGATATCCAATATTAATAATGGAGCTATAAATATGTATGTTTATGCAAAGTTGGTGCAGCTACAGAAGAGTACCTGTTTGCATGCATATTTATGGACAAGCATATTTTATCTCTGTGGAATCTGGATACATTAAAAAAAAAAAATCACTGCGAATTAAGCATTAAACCCAAAGACAGGTTCCTAGTTGATTGCTTATCTGAGAGCACTGAATTCTCTTGGTCAAAGAGTCCTCTTTTCTTCCCCCAGTAATGTGCTTGCACATTTGCTAGATACCAGCTGGCTGATTGCTAAGGAAAAATAGACAAGCATTAACCTAGGTGTATATTGTTTTCCCTAATCCAGTCCACACTAGTATTGGAGCTGTCATTTAAATATGCTAAAAATATGCATGTCTTTTTCTGGAATACTCTTTAAATTCATCAGATGGATATGTTTTGGACTGAAAAGACTTGTTTTGACTTTCAAGCTCAAATACAAAACAAATTCCTTGTTGTGCTTTAAGTTTTACAAAGAGTTAGAAATAGTGACTTCTCTGGGTAGATTGACTCACAGTTGCTACAGCTCTCCTTGTTTGGGGAGTTTCAGGTCTTTCATGACATTTACAAGCAAATATTTCTTCATTTTTCACATACTTTTTTTTTTTTTACCCCATTTTTCTCATAAGAATTAGATTATTTCTACCTATGTGATGTCACCCTCTCCTGCCTTTCTGCAATTAGCTCCAAGGCATTACAAAGCAGTTGGGAGCATGCAGACTGTAGTGATCATGAACAACCTCAACCAGCTGCTTGTTTGGGTGCCTTTCACCCACTTTTTGAGCGATCATCTCTGTTAGGGGTTGCACTACGTACAATTTGTACAGTGGCATTTGCTTTGTTATCCCTGTGCATACCTGGGACTCTGTATTTCCACAGAGTCGCCACGTGGGTGGCTGGGAGCCAAGTGTTTGCCCTTGGTTTTTCGTTTGTAGGTAGATCTGCAAGGGGTGGTTTTCTGCTGTGGAGCGGCAGCGCTTCTCTGGGAAGGTGGGCTGGTGTGGGAACCATTGCGCTTTGCAGCCGTATTTCTTCCAGCCCACCCCACGGAGCCGTGGGGAGAACTGCTCTGTCTGTGCAGGGGAATGCCAGGAGCCTCCTGCTTTCTGTAGGTTGCTTTGCACAGTAAACAGTTAGTTATTTTGTGTTGCATGGGGCAGCTAGGATGTTTCCTCTCTAGCAATCAGTAATGTCTTATCAAATGACTAGAAGCTCATAACTGTGGTAGTCTACTTTATATTCTCAGAGTAAAACAAAAGAGCTGGTTGTTGTGTTGGGTTGTAAACACAGTGTTAGTGCCTGCCCTAGCAGCATCCCTCAGCTGGAGAGCGCTGCCTGAGGCGCTAATAATAACCGTGGCTTCAGATCACTGAAGCACAACAGTCTTCCACTTCCCTTGTCCACCTGGTCAGTGACTTTTCTCTTTATTCTGTAAGATACATGTACAGCACTGACAAGAGGGGAAATACGGGGGCAGGGGGAATGGATCAAGGAAGTGATTTGGCTGGGAAATAACTCAGCAGGAGGGGGAGAGGTTCATTCTGCTGTGCTCATCCGTTCCCTGATCGGCTTTGCAAGACAGTCCCGCAGCCAGCCGGTGCAGCGCAGGGGCAAGAGCTAACAGATGGAGCCCTGGGGAATATATTGATCTAGATTTATTTAAATACAACATGGTACATGTCTCCAGAATAATTAAAAATGTACATGTGCATGGCAGTCCCCCCACACCAGCCCCCTTCCAGCTACATTCCTGACATTACAGCACTGACCTTATGGCATGTTCTTAAGCTTTTCTTTTTCCTGAGGAAACGCAGGATCTGTGACAGCAGAGAAAACTACAGTTAATCCTGGATATAGATCTCAGGGGTGGGAATCTACTGTCTGTCAATTTAAGAGCAATTGTGTTACTGTTTTTAAAATGGGAATACAGTAACATAAAGCCATTGACCCAGTGTTTTAAAAAACAGATCTCGAAATAGCTTTTTTGCCTTTTAGCTTAAGGTGCCTGCTGCTACTTTTTGGGCTAATAAGTGTGTTGATATTACAGTGAAGGTAAATCAGGAAATGCAAGCAGAGGTAAGATGGCAGTGTGATTTAGCAGCAGTTACTAGGTTTTCATCTTTACTTTGTCTTGTACATTGTTGGCAGTCTTTCTCACGCAGGTGATAATAGAGCAAGGTGCCAGCCGTGTGTCTTCTCCTCCCTTTTCTGTAGGGTCTTGGATTCAGCATTGTGGGAGGCCAGGATTCTGCTCGTGGACGCATGGGGATTTTTGTGAAGACTATATTCCCAAATGGTGCAGCGGCTGCTGATGGAAGGCTTAAAGAAGGTATGGTAGAGAGAATCCAAGTGCATATAAAGGACCACAGTGCGATATTATTTCAGTCCAGCAGAAAAATTCAACTACAGCTTTATTTAGGCACCTGGCCATCAGCAAGAGGCTGTGGAGGATGTAACACACCCTGTTTGTCCATCCTGGGGAAGATCATTCATAGCAGTTAACTTGATTATATTGCATATTGAGAAGGGGAAACTACAGCATGATGATGGTTTTTTTTTCCCCTTGCTCTTCAGTGAGCTTTATTTTCCCAAGCCATAAGCTGCAATTCTTCAGTTGGAGAGGGTCCTTGGTAGTAGGGAGACTTATCTATCCAACCAACATCTGGCCTTAAAGGTGCTGGTCCAAGAAGGGGTTATATAGAGGGACATTCTTGGGAGAGGCTGTTCTGGGTCCTTGCACTCTCTGAGCCTCTTGTTATGATTTTGACACAAATCAACAAGGAAGAGTCATAACCAGAAAAAGAAAAGAGGAGGGATGGAATTGGCAGTAAGATCACCCAGCTGGTTAGAGAAGCATATATCCTGATTTTATTAGTGTTTTTCCAGTCTTGATCTCTGAGCTGGATGTATAGACCATTCTGTTTGTGTTTGCACCCTGGTCCGAGCACTCCCATGCCAGAGAGACAGACTCTTGTGCACTGTTGAAAGTACAAAGTGACCATGAGTCAAGCGGTGGTTTACAACTCTTCTGCTGGGGTTGGGTTACTTCTCATCCGCAGAAAGCTGCTCCTGTGTTACTTCTCTCAAGCTGCTCCTCTGTTACTTCTCTCCTTCTCATATCATCATTCCCCTCATTACATCTCATCACACTTGTTGTATTTGAGGCTGCTTTTGGTGCCAACTCTCACACTTACTGCCAGAGGGAAGCTCGCATCCCTGCAGCATAGGTTGTGCACTCGCCATGGGAAGCCAATAAGTAGCAGCTGTCCCATAAACCCAATAAGCCTTTGCAAGCTATTCAGAGCTCACATACTCTTTCCTTTTTTTTTTTTTTTTTTTTCTTTTTTTCTTTTTTCTTTTTTTTTTTTTTAACGGGGGCAAGGAAAGGAGGGGAAGGGTGGACTTGGCTGATGGCGTCGCCCCATCTAACTTTGCACAGATGCAAGTAAAATTGCAGAAAGCAGATCTGGATCCTGCTCACTTTGCCCTCCTTTTAACAAAATTAAGGTAGATCAACACACCTGGGTGTAAGTAGTAAGACCCAGAGCCTGGAAGCAGGTAGAAATGTCACAGGACATGTTCTTTGGGGTGAGAAGGGCATTCGCTATCACAGCGTGCAGGCTACTGGCTTCTCCGTCTGCAGGCATTTAGTAAGAGGACACATTTGCTTTCTGCAGCAAGGCCAGTTTTCTCTGAAGAGGCTTTGGAATGATGTGCTGTAGCATTTCACTTAGATTCTTGCTTATCCTGTTGAGACACACAAAAGAAAGGGAGTTTTGTCGTCCCTTTAGACTTCATGTTATGAGCATCTATTTTCAGACTTTAGTTAAGATCCGTAGTGTATTCAGCTTGTTTGTTAGTATGAGAATGCCAAGCTAAGGATCTCTGCTGAAGAACAGTCTTTACTCTGCTAATTCATCACTATTAACTTGTAAAGGCATTAGGACAAGTGAAAATAAACTGAGAACAGTAAAAGGCTTTTTACTGAGCGGTTAATTGGAATCCTTATTGTAGCGGGTTGCCTTATGTACAGGAAGAGTTTTTTACATCTCTATAGTCTGTATATTGCTGACTTCATTTTTTGTATCTAATTACCAGGGGATGAAATCCTAGAAGTTAATGGAGAGTCTCTACAAGGGCTGACCCATCAGGAGGCCATTCAGAGGTTTAAGGTAATATAGATGTACTACAGGGGAGATTCATGCTTCTCTTTGTTCAATGCCACTTAGCACCTTGGGCTTTATATTCTTTCGCTGCCACAAATTACTGTATGCAGTTTTACTGGCAAATGTTGGTGTATCATGTTGCCTTATTGGGGTTCTCTGATGTCTCTCCAGCAACTCAAGAAAGGAGTGGTGACCCTGACGGTGCGCACACGGCTGCGCAGCCCGAACCTCACACCCTGTGCAACTCCCACCTTGCTGAGCCGCTCCAGCTCCCCCAGCTCCAGTGCCAGCGGGGGCACGCCAGTCTCTGGCCCTGACGAGGCAGACGGTTCCTCCTCCAGCCGCAAAGGACCCGGCCCGAAGGACAGGATCGTCATGGATGTGACGCTCAATAAAGGTGAGAGTCCATTGAACTGCGCTTGGAGAAAGAATCCCTGCTTCTTAGGGGAGTTTTTGGGAATATGCTAGAGGCTCTTATATCCAGGGCACCTACCCATGTCCATCTGATCTTAAACTACAGGATGGGGGAGAAAAACATCCTCTAATGCAAAAACCTGTAAAGAGTTCCCCCTTCCACACTTTGCTGCTACAGAGGCAGGAGACTCTTACGGGTAGCAGTCAGTGTCCGTCCTGCTGAAAGAGGGAGGCTGTGAGATACAGGCAAAATGTAAATCAGCCTCTCAGCAGCCCAGAGGGCCATGCCCTTCTTGTAAAGGGCAGCTCTGGGGATGGCAAAGCCACGCAGAGTGTTCAGAATTGCCCTGATGTTTGAACTCCTGCCTGAGGGTTGTTGTCATTATCAATAATTGCACAAGATAAACTTAGAGCATATGCTGTATGTGGTGGGACAATTACGTCTATTTTAAAGGCTTAAAACATGCTGATTTTAAAGGTTGGATTAAAAATTTGGAAAGAGAAGGTAAGATGTCCAGCAATTCCTACTTTAGGAATGCTGTTACCTGAGCGAAAGCAAAGGTGAAGGTGGACAGAGATAATCATTGAACCAGAGATAAAGCCTCACCTTTCTTCGTGCCTCTTTACTGAGGGATGCCATGCAGATATTTAACAAAAGAGAGCAGTACAATTGGCAGCATCTTCTGTGCTTATGTTTTGTGCAATAATTTTAAATGAAATCTTTACTGGATTGCTGCCCCCACTGCTTTGTGCCTTGGACCAGATCAGACCTTGTGTGACATTTCCAGGCGGTTCCCACGGCACAGAGAAAATTTGCTGGGAGTGATGGATCTCAGACAACAGTCAGGATCAGATATTTTCAGTCCTGATTTCCACTGTTGGTCTTGGCTTCCTGACTGACTGCACCTAAGGCCAGCCCTGAAACAATACATGAGTCTTGGTCTCAGATGGGATGTGGGAACACAAACACTTGTGTGTCCTGTGTGATTACAATCTGCTACTTTTCTTTGTACTTTTTGTTTTTCACAGAGCCAGGGGTTGGGCTCGGCATTGGTGCCTGTTGTCTCACGCTGGAAAACAGTTCTCCAGGGATATACATTCACAGCCTGGCCCCAGGATCAGTGGCTAAAATGGATGGCAGATTAAGGTTAGTTAAAGCAGAAACATCCTGGAGTGGTTTTACAATAAAATCGATTAAGATTTTGTTTTCACCGATTGGTTGGTGTAGGAGGGAAGGGATTTATACTTAAGAGTTCACCAAAAAGAAAACATTTAAATAAAGATATTACAAAGTGGTTTTAAATGCCCAGGAAGCATTATTCTGTGTGCTGGAAGCAGCATAATCATTAAGGTTTGGGTTTTGTTTTTTAATTCTCTGTACAGAAAACTGACCCTAATAGCACCCTTTGAGAAAGGGGAGCAGCAAGAAATGCAGCCTCATGTCTTTTTATCAAAGCTGCAGCCAGAGACCCCAGATTGGGAGGAAATTTGCTGGGCTCTACTAAAAGTTCAGTCACCTGAAACTCTTAAAAAGAGCTGGGGGAGATGTTCTTGCAGCTGACTGTGCCCATGGCTGCAGCAGCACTTTTCTGCCCTTACTGTCTGCCTGGCAGGATCGCTGCAGGCTGACCTGCCCTTTTCATCTACTCTGTCATGGAGTTTGGATGTCTTTAAGGAACCATAAGAGAGAGAAGCAATCATTCCTAGAGTTCCCTTGTGCTTTACATTGGATTAAGTGACAGAAAGTTACTTGCTCTCCTGGAGGCTTTGTTTTTAAAAACCATTGGAGGAAATCTTCCACTTTTCTGTGTTCCTGCATAAATGCTGGTGGGCACTGGGAGCGTTGCTCGGGAAGGGAGGCTGCGCTGAAGACCCGCTGAGACCGCGCAATCCACGCTGAATGTGTGGCGTGAGCCCTGGTGCAGAGAGGCTGAGCAAATGCCTTTTTGCTTTCACATGGGTGGAGAGTGCCTTCTGTTTCCTTGCTCACCAGGAAAACTGTGACAGAGCAATTTAATGTTTTGGAATAAGTAAAGAAGATAATTTTATGGTGGCATCCCTGCCAAAACCTATGAAAGTTTCTACCGTATCAAAATGTGTTTAGGAGACAAGTTTAATGCTAACTTGCTTTCTTATAAGCCACTTTGGAAAAGATTGCAGTGCTGGTTGCGTCTGTATGTAACAGCTGTATCGTTTATTAGGTTTAAGTGATTGATTATATCCAGGCATGCTTCCCAGATTTCTAGCTTGCTTCTTTGAGACATTGCTGCTGTTGTCCCATCAGCAGTTTATGGCTCCATAAGCCAAAACTTACAAGATGGTTTTGATTTTTGGAAAACTTCATTAATCAAACACTGGCTTTGCAATACCAGGAGAGGTTTGAATCCAGCTCCTCCGTATCTGAGCTCCCCCTCTCAATCATACGCCTGTGTAAGTGACTCCATTTGTGTAGTTTCTAATAGCTGTTTAAATCTAAAAGATGGGCAGAGCAACAGCATGATTACACAACTGATAGGTCACCCTTTTCTTTCCTGGGCCTGTACTAGAAGTACAGGTTACTGAAGGCTGCCACGTGCAATTGCCTTTTTGCCTTTGGCATATGGACTCACGGTGCAATCTCATTTCCATTTGTGACAAGTAGCCCAATGTAAGTCAACAGTAGTAGATTGTTTAAGAATGCCTTTTTAAAGTAAATGCTTTAGAAATTATGGAGAAGTCTTTAATGATATCCCTAGTTGATGATCTTTTCTTTTGAATAGTTCCAGATGTCTGAGCAGCATGTGCAAGAGTTAAAAAATTGGAAAAACAAAACTAAACAATCTGTGCTTTAATCTCAGAGGTTTTTTTCTTTTTGTCTTTTCAATGGGTTCTGTACATTAATTTGAAGCAAATACAGACTTACCGTGTTCAAGTTTTTCCTGGAGTCATTTCATAAACTCATATCTAAATCATTAATTTCTTATCAGTGTTTGTGTTAAGTAATTTATATGATGGGAAGGAACAGCCCATCTGAATCTAATTTTTCCTCTTCTGTGCTCAACAAGTATCTGAATACAGAACTGGAATTGAAGTTTGCTTTCACCCTGTTCCAAGTGCAGCCAATTTTCTCTGTTGATTTAATAGGGTTTGTATCACTGACGGTAAATGCAGAAGGGATCTCTGGACCTCCCTCACGAAGTCAAAAGGACTTAAAGCATTCACATCTCTGGGAGCAAGACTGGCTTCTTTGCAAGTCACATCTATTCCAGACACTTGTATCTTTGAAAAAGCTTGGCCATCAGTTGAAAGCACAAATGTTTTTGTAAAAGGTGGTTGTGATTAACTGGCTGTATGTCTCTCTGCAGTCGGGGTGACCAGATACTGGAGGCAGATTCTGTGAGCCTGCGTCACGCGGCGTTAAGTGAAGCCTACGCCATCCTGAGCGAATGTGGTCCAGGTCCGGTCAGCCTCATCATTAGTCGGCATCCTAACCCAAAGGTGTGGAGAGAATGTGTTAGTAGCTGTATGTAGAATGTAGTAGTATCTGGGTTGTTTTCATCTGGCACTGTAATTCGAGTCTTGCTGTCAGGAAAGCAGCAAATGAAGAATACTGGATTTTTCTCTCTATGGCATGTGTTGTGCAAGAAGTCGGGATTGTAATGATGCCTTCCAGTTTTGTAAGTTGTAGCAATGCTGGACTGTCCCTTCTGCTTTTCACTTAGTCAACCACTGATCAAATGCAATTTTCCTGGAACTACTTGAGTGAAGTGTTCCCATCTTTCTCAGTACTTAGACCAACTGGCAGCGCAAATATGGCACAAGTCCTCTTCCTCCTTAAAGTTATTTTGCAGTTAGTCGTTCAGTAGAATGTAATTTAGGGACAGGAATATAAATATCAACAGATTGAACTGATCAACTATAATGAAGTAGTAGGAATACTGTTTTTAAAGAAGTAAAATCTGTCCAAAGATCAAAGTTTTCCTTCAGGTATTAAAACGTGAGAATCTGGAATGTATTGCTACCGTGAAATCTGTGCAAGGGCAATTCGGAAATAAGGCTGTGTTTACCAAGTGAGTATTTTCAAGCAATTTTTAAAAATTGATGATAGAAGATAAAAGCCTTTTAGCCAAGCTATAGGGAATAACAACTTCTTTTATTTCAATATTTCAAAGAATTTCATGAGTGTACAAAACCTTCCTGTTTAAACAGGAATGAAGCTGTAAAAATATTTGCATTAGTGGGTCCAGAGAGCTCTGACTTTTGAACTCGTAACTACAAATGGAGGTCTTAATAAATCCCTATCTAGGAGAACTCAAGTTTCTTATTTCATAATTAATTGCGTATTTTCTGCTAAATCAAATACACAAACAATTGGCAAATAGGGGTCCACTGTCCAGAGTTTATTATCATTGCTGCGATGCCTTGTGCTGCTAAAAAGAAAGAGGCCGTGGTTCTGTTAGTTAAAGGTAAGCGTGGAGGGGGTAATAATTGGGCTTATAGCTAAGATAACAGTATTTCTAGGGAGTCTGTGTGCTGTGCTGAACCAGCACGATGGTTCAATTTGATTGCATTATTAAGGCATATAGACTTTTTGGAGAGTCAGTAAGTAGCATGAAATAAAGACCCTGTGGAGTGGAGCCTGCCCTCCCTCCTCCATCCTTCATCTTGCTGTGGTGGTGGCTTCAAAGCCGATGGGTGACCTAACCAGGTATCTGCTAAGATGAACTGAGTTAAGCTAATTGCTTGCTGTTACTGAGTAACAGAGGGAAACTATTAAGTGGCTCCTATTACAGTTTTCCATAAGTGATATTTAAAATGACAACAAATCCTTCGCCAAGAAATGCTAAGAAAAGCTAAAAGCTGAGCTAGAGAGACCCTAAAGCATTTCTTCCCCCCAGGCAATATTGAATCCACAGTCCCTCATAGCTGGATCTCTGAAGGAGTGTCCATATGAGGACTCATATTTATCATAATGTCACGGTCACTCTTTTTTCTGACAGCACTGGGGGGTCTACAGAAGTGTGGGGGGTATTTTATTTTATTTTCTATTATTTTATTAGCTCTTAGTAATACCCCAGCCTGCAGACTATAGTTAGGAATTAGCTTGTCCCTCTCCAGTTTGATCTGCCTGAGGCTTAGAGGATGCTAAAAATCACAATTGTCAGAGTTTGCAGAATTGTGGATTTCTGGTTAGCTTCAAACAAATACTGCAGTCTGCCCAGCACCTAGTTTTACTCTTGGGACATCTTGTACCCAAAGGTTTGTGTAAAGGTCCTGGAGCATACTCTTAGGGCTTGGTCCATGTCCTCTAGGAACTCCCTGTGCCCCAGGAGCCTGAAGGCTTTTGGTTTGCTCTAAGGTCATGCCACAGGCTGAAAACAGAGATGTATTTCTACAATGGCTCATGTTGTTTTAGACATTTTTATACTTAATGTCTCATTTTATGACAAAAGGTCCACAGTACATTTTGTTGCTGAATACGTTCACTTCGGTGTTTTCATGTACTTCCAAGAGAAATACCACAAAATTTTCTTTCTTCTTGTTATTCTGAGTGAATGTGGCATTTAAACTATGTTTAAACTGCTGAGTTTGCTTAGGAATCTTTCAAATCTTCATGGTTCAGAAAGATTCAAGTTTCTAGTCTCTATTTATTCTGAATTTTAATTCATGTAAAGCAATGTGTATAGAGATCATTTTCAACAGAATTAACTTGCTTTCTGTTTTTAAATATATATTTCTGCAGACTAGTTGTTCCTGTTATAAAATTATATGGAGTTTTCCTGTAATAAGAATTAAGTGTGTGGCAGTAATTCAGGACAAAATTAGCAAATATGGTAAACCAGTATTTATTCTTAAACCAGAGAAACATTAATTACCAATTACTGATTTAGGTTTTCTTTTTAAAAGCAAGGAGAAATTAAAATGAAAAAGACAGCTAATATCTCAGGAAGTCTGGTATTCTTCTGGTAGGTTAAGTGTAGAATGTCTTCTGTTGCTGATGTATGCTTGTACAAAGCAGCCTTTGTCTATTCTAAAGTAGTATTTTCTCGAAAAATCAATGTACAGCACTTAATTGAGTTAAAAATGTGTCGTAATGGCTTCATTTGATTTCTTTAAGTCTAGTGCTGTTTTATTTGTTTGCGTAATAAGGCACTTGGATGTGGTCTTCATGAAGTCAGCAGGCTTCTGCCTCCTGGTTTCTGCAGGAGAGTGGCATGGGGGGAGTCTGAATCAGGGGACCAGGACTCAGGAGCTTTCAGCTAGGTCTTCTTTACTGCATCTTTAAAAATAATAGCATATCTGAAATGAATCATGTATTTGTAGTGATAAGTGGTCAGACTTTCATCTTCATTTCATCTACCCAGTTTGATCGCTGTCTACCGTTTGACTTTAGGTTTCTGAGCAGGAGATGGATGAAGCAATCGCGCGTACTACCCACCGAGAGAGCAAGGATGCCAGCTCCTCTCACATCACAGGTTCTCTCCTAATATGTGTCCTTTCCCAGATGCAGGAAGGTTTAAGGACATGCTCTTGGGTTCCCCAGCATCAATATTTTGAGGGCCCTCAAAACAGCAGAACAGTTCAGGGGGTGTAATCACTCTGTCCACTGCAGAAATTTTAGCAAAAACATCCAGTTCAGATGGATCAACTCCATAGCTCATGTTACTTGCTTTGTTTTGGTAGACTGCCATGATCTGAAAGTAGGGTTGCCAAGAGGTGGTTGCTCTATTCTCTCTTCAGGACGAGTGAGAAGGACAATGTCCTGATAGGGAAAGGACAGGAGGGATCAACTCCATTTGTGTACACTTATCCATGTAGATGGGGGGGAAAAAAAAAAAAAAGTCAAAGTATTGGTGTGTCCATTTAAAAAAGTCCAGATATTGCATACTGGACTGTATGTTTTATCTCCATTTTAATCTTTGGGGTCATGTCAAAATGTGTGCTCTGGCATTTGTCTGATGTTTTTGAACTCCACACTTAGCACTTCCTAAATTCTTACAGATGAAGGCAAAGTCTTGGCAATGGCAGAGTGACTAGTAAGGTGATTTTTAGACAGAAATGTTAAATTTGTAATTATTCTCTTTATGTCTGTGTCAGCTGAGACCTTTTTAGAAGTAGACCTTGCCAGTGGCTGCTAATTTTTCTTTCGAGGTTGCACCTCGTCAACACCATGCTCTAGCAGGTGAGGAAGACCATCTCCTGCTCATCTGTTGCTCATAGCTCTGTCCTGGGCCTCGCTGGCTTAATGTATCCTTGTGATAGTATTTCACCTGATCTGAGGGAGAGCTTGTGAAATGTTAAGTAAATCTTCCTTTAGGAAAGCAATTCACATAATAAATAAGTGGGATCAAATGCAGCCCCCAGCTCAGAAGGTGAATGAGGAGCTTGTTTGGGTATATGGACCACAACTTTAATTTTTGGCATCTAACTAAGCTGTGTTTAACAGGAGCTGTACAAAAAAGTCCATCTCCTAGTGTGAAGGCCAAACAAGGAGAGACCTCATCTCCCCTCAGCTGGACTATGAAACGCTTCCTGGAGCCAGCAAGCCGGGTAAAAGGATTAGATGCAATAAAAACAGCGTCTGCTTCAAATTCAGCTTTTACTGAAGCTCTTACTTGATCAAGGAGTTCAAAACTAAATCTCTGTGCTCCGTCGCTGTCACATGGGCTCCATAAAAGGGTTTGTTTCTTACGTCACATGTTTAAATCGTGACAGCAGCAAGCTCCTGTTCGTCTGTGTCGCTGTAGCCTTTGGGAGCGATGTGCAGAGCATGGCAGAGGAAGCTGCGGGCTCCTACCTCCTGCCACCTCAAATGCACCCCTGCTCTGTAGGGCACAGAGGTGAAGTTAGCAGGAGAGACCTGAGCCGGTGGGCAGAAGGCTGAGCACTTGGTCTCTCTATATAGCCACGGCAGTGCAAAAGTCCCTGGCTTTCCTGGGAAAGCCAAAAAAGCCATACAAACTGTCCAGAATTACAAACCCTTCCCTTCTCTCAGCGCAGAAGGTGTATAAAGGGAATTATGCAAGTGAGTGGTTTCATCCCTTGTTTCAGTGTTGAACCACATCTGCAAAGTAGTGGGATTTGGAATCCTTTTTTATTTGTTATACTGGCTAAAAATGTATTGATGTGCAGCATTTCAGCCATCCAAGTTTGACAGTTTGGCTCTCAATATACTGACAAGTCCTCTATTTTAAAAATTGGTTTTAAACTTTCTTTATTGACACGGCAATGTGAGTGCAGTTTGTGGTGCTGGCATGCAGACAGGGGCTTTAAGCATCGATGATGGCCAGTCACCAGGCTCACTTCTTTTCAGCAGGGATCTGTCAGCTCTGAGGCAGAGCTTACCCAGTACTTCTCGCACGACAGTACGAGCCAGCTCCCGTTTTCTGATGCTATAACCGGCTCCTGCGACGAAGAGCAGCTCCGTCACAAGAACAGAAACAGTTTGTTGGATGATGGCTCTCTTCCTCCTGGCAACCTGAGTAAGGAACGGAAATGTGTCTGGTCATTTGGCTAATGGGGTGAGAGTCACTGAGCACTGGTTTGCTTTACAGGAGAGCTATGGTGATTCCTGTGCTGGTAAGAAATGCCTGTCAGTGTAATGCCAGCCAGTGCTGATCATACGAAATTCTGGAAAATAGAAGGGGTTTACAACAATGCACATAAATGCCCGTTTCCATGGTATTTTGTCCAAATCGCTGCTCTGATTATGTGAAAATTACTTTATTTGATTGGTTTGGCCAAAACTAGATTGACAGCACTGCAGGGTTTTTTTTTTTTTCAAATGACTGATGATCATCTGATTGATTACATTTAAATGAAAGTGTTCATAGCTATCTCAAATACACAATTTCAAAATGTCACATGTAGCAGTGTAAAAACAATCAAATGCTCAATTTGACATATGTGTCTTTCCCCCCATAGTAATTGACTGAAGGAATCTTACATTTCCTTACTGACATGCACCTGATTTCAAATTCAAAAGATATTACATTTGTTCTCCCTTCCCTGTGCTTCTCAAGTAATGTCTTTGTCTACAGCTTATTTTTCTCTGGAAACTCATTCTTTAATGATTAAAAGCATTTTTACACTTTAAAAAACTCACAAAACAAAGCAAAACAAAAAACCTTTCTACAAAGTAAGATGCAGTTCTTTCTAAGAAGAATGTGGAAAGGGTCCTCGGGTTTATTAGTCTTTAATTTGAAACTGATTGTCGCGTGATGTGTCTTTGTTCAGGAAAGCATTTTTCACTCTCTGTAAATTGATGCAGGCAGTCCTGAGCATAGATTTAAGCAAAATGTGAAAAAAATTCTGTTGATTTAAAGTAAAATACACATGTGACTTTGCATCCCTTTTTTCTTTGGGTCATAGTCATAACTTAGAAATAAACTGAAAATAGAACCAGATGTGCCATGAACTGATTTCAGGAATTACCCATAAATTGTGGAGCTATGTGCCATCCCTCTTGCTGTTTACTGTAGTTAGAGGGAGGACATGAAAAACCTGCTTTTTGCTTTGTGAGGGAGGTTAAGCTTCCCCTGCAAGCAGAGCCACATGTACTCTGCTGCAGTCAGATGCATGGTATTAAGAAGTCATCTATAAATGCAATTAAAGTATAACTTTTTTTTTCCCTAGCTGCTAGAGAAGCAGGAGTGGCAAAAGCAAATGGTCTGGCTTCTCCAACTAGTGGGAGATCATCTGGCCTTCCCAACAAGCACACGGAGTCTGTCCGACCTGGCATCCTCAGCGACAGCCCCAGATCTGCCCGCAGCCCCTTTCATCGACAGAGGAGGGTTGTTTTCTACGATGGTGACATTAGTGATGATGATGAAAGTTCCCACTTGCAAAGAAGCCAGAGGGCCAAGAGCCAGGAGGATGCTGGCATTGTCATTACAACCTCGTCCGTAGAAATCGATGATGAGAGCCAGGACAGCGAGTCACCTAGATATAGTGGCACGGAGATGTCTTCCCCTGACTTCAGCAACTCCTTGGAGTCTGCAGACAGCACGCTGGAGCAAATTGACTCTCCTTTTTTCCCCATCATAGCTTTCGACTACTCAAGTGTGCCTGAAGTTCGTCTCAGCAGCCTGAGCCTGAAGGAGCTCCGGGAGGCACAGCTCGAATCTAAGAGGTCACCAAAACTTGAGCACAGAGCAGTCACAAGAGTGAAAAGCATGATGAGCACTGAGTGCCGAAGCCTTCAGAGACAGAGGGCGGAGGAGCATGGCTCTTACAACAAGCCTGTTGCGAGGACGCTCCCTCACAGCAAGAAGTGTGAAGCACCTGACGGGGCCGGGCAGGGCCAGGGTGAAATAGTCACTCTGGTTCGCAACGAGCATGAGTCATTTGGCCTTGACTTGGAAATCCAGGCTGTGCCCTTAAAGGTTGTTGTCACAGGGCTGCGGCCAGGTGGAGCAGCAGAAACGGTAATTTTTTAATTTGAGTTGCCTTGTTGTGATTTGCTTTCACTTTGCAGGGATTAATATTATGATGATGATGATGCAAGTGATCTGTTGAGAATAAGTGCAAGGGAGATGTTTGTCTCTGCTGGGCAAAACATCTCATCCCATATTGTTCTGAAGCTGCTGTTATTAAATGAAGTGTTTCTGACTCAGAAGTGCACCCTTGGCTGATTCAAAACTAGGAAAGTCAAGAGGCAGATCTACTGAGATGGACCGATCCCCACTCGTAGTCATAGTTTTGAGGGAATACTATTCTTTTGTTTCCTTTCTTTTTACTGGAGGCAAAGACAAAAAAAGTAAATCCTGGGGGTAAAAATGTTTATTATTTTATAGGCACGTATTCCTGTGTTATACAAATCTGGTACCAGGATGCCTTAGATACTAGCCACGTTTGCCAAGTGCCATGGAAGGACCAGTAACATACTGCTCTTCTGCATCTCATACATGCACATACTAGTGTGGATACTTGCTTCATGCTGGATGCGGAACTGCTGACCTAGATGCAAAAGTACAGAAAGAGGAAGGAGGATACTCTGGTGTACAAAGCTGGATGTAGCATTTTTAATCTAATTAGTGGCCACTAGGGTAAGAGGGGATATGTTGTAGCAGCTTGAATTGAGCTGTGAGAGCTGGGGATTTGGGTTCTGTTCCTGCCTTTTTCTCTGATTTACTGTGCAGTGTTTAGAAACATACTTAGGCTTTTGCCTTAAGAGCTCAGTCCCTATCCAATTTAGTTATTTAGGAGAGTCCCTTTGGTCCAGTGGGAGGTTGTGACTAGGGATATAGTTCGTACATGAAATGCAGAATTGAAAGACAGTATTCCAGTCCTGAAGAAGCTAGGACTGATCCATCCCAATTCATTTAAATGGAGAGGGCTGTGTCCTCCATCCTGATACTGATCTCTCAGAGAACCGAGCAACTCTTTTGACCTTCCTGTTTTAGGTTGATCATTAATTCCTCTCCTAGCAAAAGCACAGTCTGCTCTTTATTTATATGTTGGCAAACTGACAGCAGTGGTACCTGTGATCTGTGGTGATGTGAAATAGAGAATATTGCTCATAAGCTATTAATGGCTTCCCTGCAATCTTTGCCCCTGTGGCAGGGCTTCTGAGGTGTATTGATAATTTCCTTGGATCTGTCGTTGCATCAGGGATCAATGGGCAAGATGGCTGTAGGAGATGAAATTACCACCATCAACAGTATCCCGGTCAGTAAGATGACATACGAGGAAATCTGCTTGCTTATGCAGTGTCTTCCCACATCCGTAACCCTGGAGATCCAGAAAGCAGCATCAGGTGAGAGATGAGTTTTGCTTTCGTACCATTTATTCTGAGCACCAGTGAAGAAAATTCCCTTGGGTCAGCTGGCTCTGGTCTTCTGCTGCCCCAGCTTCCCACATCAATTCAGAGAAAAGACGGGGTACATTGTGTCTGCATTGGTGAGCCAGGCAAAGCACTTCCTCACCAAACCAGGCTTCGGGGTCCTTCCTAGCACCACGGTGTGGGGAGCAAACCTACTCCTGTGTGAAGTGTTCAAAGCTCCCATTTATGTATATCCCTCCTGCCAGCATTTGCAGAGGTCTGAGTCATTTCATGCAGACCTGGAGCTAACTCAGCAACAACCCATCCCAACAACCCGTTTTTCTGCTGTGCCTGTTCAGTAAATATATTAACCCTTCGTAATCACATTTTTCTCTCTTAAAAGCTGACTTTTAAGTAGTGTTTTTGTGAACGGGCAATAAGATAATAAAAGACTTTTTTCTTTCTTTCCCTTTCATATGTCAGAATTCTCTGATATACAGAAAGATGAAACAGAAAACCCATGAAAACTAGCCTCTTATCAAAACGTTTATTTGCATGTTTCTTATAAAAAGTTTTCCAGTTCAAATTGAAACATTTGATACCTCCTTAGTTTCTGCTCAGGGCTGATTTATGCTGCTACAGCAATATATGCATCCCCACAGACTGTACAAATTACGTGGTGTGGAAATAAGTGTTTGAAAAAGAAAAGCATACTTTTCAAATTCAGGAAGAACATAATATTTTGCTTCATTTTAGCTTATGATCTTCTTTGTGTACCTATTAATACCTGGGAGCCTAAAGTGCTTCCAGATGCTTCAGTTCCAGTTGTTCTTTAAGGAATTCCTGGCCTGGCAGCGAGTCCTGTTCTTGGTTCCTTAGATTGCTGTGGCTTTTGCAAACTAATAGCACTGGGGTAGGGGCACATTGACACTCCTTAATCAGGCAACTCTTCTGCTTTCCCCTTCCCCTCACCCTGCCCCAGTGGCAGAGAAGAGGGTCTCTTCAGTGTGTGATCCAGCGTGCTGAAGCAGGGCAGTACTTCAGATCCTAACCTGGCTGTTTCAAATTGCTCTTCTGAGATGTCTTCCCCTTTCTTGACTCCAGGAGGAACCTGCACTTCTTAACATGGGTACCTAAGTGGTGTGGATAATCCCGCAGGTTTGTGCAAGGATTAGAGAGGTGTGCTGGCACGTTTGAATGAGCAGGAAAGGATGTTGACTCTGTGAATACACCCCTCCTTCTGCACATACTTTCTGGGCTTCATCTGGCAGTAACTGGCCTCTAGAACGCAGCTTGAATGGGGATGCATGTCCCAGAAGCAGTATAGAAAGGTGGAAGCAAGATGCTTAGGGTGAAGTGCTGAAAAATGAAGAGCTGGAGAAATGGGTGTTGGAGTGCAGCAGTGACAGGGAGCTCAGTGTGTTGCCCGAGAGTGGGTTAAACACGTATTAGAAACAAGAAGAAACCTGTGCCAGAAATCCTGTAAAGCCCATATGCTTAATGTGTGTATAACATCACCCATGCGTGTCACATTAAACACCTGCAGAAGGCTGAGAGGATCAGAGTCAAGTTATTTATGCACAGCTCATCACTGTGTTATCTGTTCACCTTTGTTTGCTATGCCAGGGCTTTGTGTACTCTCTGCAATCTATTGGAGACATCTTCGATCAAACAAGTAATGAGAAGCAGTAGTGCTCAGCCTGACTTACTGCACACTGACACTTTGGTAGCTGGCTGCTGAAATTTAAAAGATGAGAATTAAACAGATCATGACTACTCACCTTGGCTAAGTGGATTGCTCCCTCCTGTGTGCTACTCAAATACACAGGGTTATGATTAATTTGAGTGGTTGTAAACATCATTACACAAGAGGAGGAGTGCAGAGCAAAAGGAAAACATGTAGTCTGACTATGTGGCTGTCTATTTTTATAACAAAACCTGGTGTTTTGTGTATCACTTCCCATATCTGACAGGATTTTGCTTCTTTTTTTTATTTATTTTTATCATGATGCAGCTGTCAGCAGATTTACAAACCTCATCCTGTCCCCAGGGGTAGACAGTCAAAATCAGGCTGATGTCAACAGCATCCTCGCAACTGAAGAAGAACTGAGTGCTGGGAAGCGAGAAGGAGCAGGTTTGCAAAATGCTGGTGGCGGCTGTGCGGTGGAGAGAGCAACACTGCCACCTGATGCCACGAGCAAAGAGGTGCAAAGAGGTGCCACCAAAAGCAGCCACGCCGAGGACTGCGCTGCCATCCCCGTCACTGACATCGATGACTTGCTCAGCCAAATGGGTGCTCCCGAGAGCAGGACGTCGCGCACCCCATCGCGAGCGGAAAGCCCCCTTCGAGATGAGTACACCACGATGTGCTGCTGTGGGACTGACGAAGGCTGTCCTGGATCTGAGCCACGTCCAGCCAAGGAGGAGCTGCTGGAAAAAACTAAGAATTGTGGAGCTAATGCACAAGGGGTTTTGGGGCTGTCTGTGTTGGACTCCATTAACACAGGCAAACTTTTTACTGTGAATAAAAACTCTTTAAATAACTATTCTAGGAATTTTAGCAGTTTAAATGAGGATGAGTTGCCTGCAGCAAACTCTCTGGAGGGTAAGAGAAGCGACCCATTTCCAAAGTCTATGTATGGGGCTGCAGAGGATTCTCACTCGGACGCAGAGTCTGTCACGGAAACCTTTGATAGTGCTAATGAGGAGTTGCTGGGGCTGTGCACTGCTGCTAACACCCCTGCCGTCTGTACTGTAATGGAGTCAGATGAGGAGCAAATTGAGATTTGTTGCATGAACGATGAGCCACAAAAGCCTGCACAGGAGCAGCATCTCACATGTGCAACAAGCTCATCCTCTCTGTCCCCCCTGCACCCTTACGGCAGCAAAGTTGTGCAAACTGCTGAGGGCTGTGCAATGTGTGGGTCACTGGAGACAAGCATCAACAAACTAGGCTTGGAAGATCACGGTGGTCCCATTCCATGTCCCTCACAGTGTTCAGATGTGTCCTCTGCATCCTTGTGTTCTGCTTCCTCAGTCTTCCTGCCAGAAAAAGACATCCTAAAGAATTCAGTCAGTATCCCTGAAGTTTACTCTTTCTGTAACAATGGTGCCTTAAGTACAGAAGAACAGATGGGTTTGGGGAACAGTAATGGACATATGAAATGCTGTGAATCCATTGAAGAGGAAGGGTCTCTGCACTGCGAAAAGATAAGCTTTTGCTCTGCTAGCAATGTCAATGGCTTGGAGAACAACTTGCTTGAGAAAGAGGGATGTCATAATGAGCAGAGGTCCAAATTTGAAAGCGAAACTGTGGGTGATGACTGTAATCATGCTGTTAGTCATTGCTTAGTGAAGAAAGAAACCAACAGTTTGTCCAGCTTGCCTAAAACAGACAACAATCACGTGAATGCATCATCATCAAGAGCAATATCACTCAGGTCTCCCTTTCCCACTAGATCTAAAGATCCAAAGGCTAATACAACACATGACTTACCAGGGAAGAATGAGAAAATTAACTCTGTGACTTCAGGAAGGACTTCAAACGGAAAAGTCCAAAGCTCAGGCACAAATCACTGCAAAGGAGCTGCAGTACTGCACAGCCCATCCTCGCAGAAAAAATCCTGTCAGGAGTCTAAGGGAATGGCACAAAAAAATATAATGGACACCCTTTTAAATAACCAGAAGGCCAAAGCAGGACCAAAGCTAAAAGGGTTCACCATCAAAAGCAAAGCAAAGGCAAATTCAGATTCTTCTGGCATTAATCCTACCAAAGTCAGTGGGGCTGATCAGAAAAGGGCTTCTGTTTCTCCACAGCTGTCCCCTAAACTCCTGGGGAAGAAAACACCATTGTCCCGTAATTCACCTACAAACCCAGATCCTGGCAAGAGCATTTCAGCAGCCTCAAGGACTCTGAAGTCAGAGCTAGAAAATAAACCATCTCTTGTCATTTCTGAAGATTCACTTCTGCCTTTCCTGAATGGCACCGGCAGCCCAACAGCGAGCAGTGAAATGAAATGTGGCTGTGGGGAGCTAACAGACCTGCAGCAGGCATGGGGAAAGCCAAAAGAAAAGCAAGTTTCCATGCAGCCTGTGGTGTGTCAGGGTAAGGTTGCTAAGGTGGATGATTTCAGAGCCAGAGACGGTCAGTCCAAAGTCACTTCATCTCCTCAGGGGATACCAAAAGTTGAATATGTGAAGGGGAGGACTGAGAACCCTGGAACAGGCCTGAATGCAATGAAGAGCATCTATAGTGCAGATGACCTTAGGCAATTAGATCTGCAAAATGTAGTACCATCTGCTGGAGGCTCTTCTTCGTTGAGGTCCCCCTCAGTTCACCAGGAGCATCTGGAAGGGCAGGAGATCCAGCGCACTTTCATTGAGGTGAAGCTTTCCTCCTCTTCCTCTTCCTCCTCCTCCTCTGCCTCTTCCTCACCAGCGTCATTTTTGCAGCTGCCATTGCTGGAGAAAACAGAAGAGGCAAACACAGTGGTGTCTCAGCTGACTGAGGAGATGGGGACCATGCAGTATTTCCCAAAAGCGGATACCGCTGGAGACAGAAATCTCTGTTGCTTGTCGAAACCTGTGACGAGGACTTACTCGATGCCAGCCCAATTGTCAGGTCACTTGAGGGAAGACTGCCATGTTGCAGAGGTTCATCCTGTGCAAGGCCCCCAGGGCCATGCTGCAGAGGAGAAATACCCCCAGGCGGCAATGGGGATGTTAAAGATGGTCCATCTCAACCTGCCAAATGGCCAGAGTGGGAAGGAGCAGGTGTATGCCTCCAAAAGTGCCCAGACAGTCCAGGACACGTCCCCCTCAGCCAGCGACATTAGCTGCCCTGCCACCAATAAGCTGAGGAGCTTCAGGAGGAATTACTACTACTATGAACTGAACTGGCCGCATGAACCTACCTCATCCTTCTCTGTCAAACAGAGGATCAAATCCTTTGAAAACCTGGCAAATTTTGACCGGCCCATCGTGAAGGCCATCGATATACACTCGGCCGCGAGGTCCCCCCTGGCCAGGAGGTCGTGCGGGGGGATGGCCACCACAGCCAGCCCCGCCGAGACGCCGCGGGCATTGCGGCGCAGCTTGAGCTCCTACGGCGGCAGCCCGAGCCCGGCCAACGCCACGGCCAAGTCTCCCACCAGCGCAGAGCCCACGCGTGCGGCGGAGGGCGGCAAGGGGGAAGGAAAGCCCCGGCGGAGCGAGGAGGCCGGCGCTGGGGCAGACACGGCCGCCTTTCCCCCCTCAGCCTCGCAGGCGCGCCGCAGCCGGGGCCTGGGGCGGCCGCTGCTGTCCCGCTCCAGGCTGCGGGAGCTGCGGGCCCTCAGCATGCCCGACCTGGACAAGCTGTGCGGAGAGGGCTTCTCGGGGCCGCCGCAGCCCGCCTGCTTCAAGACGGAGCTGGAAATCACCCCCCGCAGAGCCCTCGGCACGCCTGCCCGGAGCGACGTGGCCCCGCCAGCCCGCTGCGGCCCCGCCGAGGCGGGTGCGATGGGGATGGGTGCCAGCAGCCCTCGGGACAGCGGCTCGGGGACACCGGGGTCTGCCTCGGATGATGACGTGCCCCGTGGCAGCTCTCTGGATGGGGAGCGCTCGGAAAACAGCTGGTCCATCAGGTTGGTGTCGGCTTTGCTACCGCTGTTTCATTTTCATCCCTACAAGCCTCTTCTGAGGCGAAGCTTCCCCATTGCCCCAGGTCCGCCCCAGAGCGCGTTTCAGTTTTGTCCCCAGCCGCCATTCCCCTCACGATTCGGGGTACCCGTCTTCCTGCTCTTGATCGCTCAGAGCCGCCATGCTGCTGTCTGGTGGCAGCTGTGCTTCAGTGCAGGGCGAAACACTTTATCCTGGCAGGGCCAAGGCTCCTTCTCTGCGTCCCCTCTAGCTGGTTTTGGTCAGGTTTTGGCCTTGATGCGGGTTTTGGTCAGGTTTTGGCCTTGATGCGGCACAGGAGCCGCTGTGGAGTGGAGGCTGCACAGCGCTGGCTGCCAGCACAGCCTGCGGTGACAAACGAGCTTGTTGTCCTGCCAGAAGCAATCTTCAGATGTAGCTGGCTCCTTGGTTTTCTTAATGTCTGTTGCTAAAACCATTGGGGAAGGAGGAGGGGAACAGAACGGGGACTGATTTTCAGATTTATTCTTAAATTGTGTTCACTGCCCCTTCCCATTCTCCCAGCATACACCATTTCTTACCTGTTTTCAAGATTTCTGTTTGTTAATGAGCTGGCCCATCATCATTTACCCTAATGCAACCTACGTTGTACACCTGAAACGTATCTCTACCCGGTCTAGAAATATAAAGCTGTCTTTTATATTTTTCTGTTCATTTTAGCTTGGATCAGCTGCTTGTCTCAAGCCTGGACCAGCAAAAACTGCAATCTGTTTTGTCAGCAGTAGTACCAAAATGTGATGTTGCTGCTATGCTCCAAGAAGTCAAAGCACAAGTAAAGGTAAAAACCAGAAGAGAAAACTAGATTATTGGCGATATTTTTAAGGGTTTTCTTAATGGCAAATAAAATCTCTTCCAAACAGTTTCAGAGCTCCTCCAGTAGTCCTGTGGTAGGTTACAGTTGATGGTAGTTTTACTAATGCTGGTTTTTGAATGCCTGCGATAAACCTGTAATAAATTTGAAAGGCTTTTGTATAAGAAAGAGTAGTATTTGTCAAGTACGAAAGCAGTTTTGAGCAGCAATAAATAGACCTATTTTTAACTGGAGACGTATGCCTCCATTTGAGTCATTATTACAGCTGAGAAACCTTGGGTTTGCCAATAATTGCACATCAGAATTTAACCTTCCACCAACCATCTGGGTCAGACTCACTTTCCCCACCGTGCAAGGGAAGCTCTGCTCCTCTCTGTGCCTGGAAGCACCTGCCTTTTGCTGGAAGCTGCAATCACGGAAATTGAATTTATTTTGTTTAATGCTGAACTGGTGGCTTGCAACACCGGAAAGCGGCTGCTGGAGGGTTTGTAAGAGACTCCTGTGACCTTTTTGCTCTCTTCTGTGGAAACTGGTTATTGTGTTAAGATAACCTGCTTCATTATCTAGGTGCTTAAAGAAGGCCTCCAAAGTGAAATCATTGCCAGAACATACTTCCCTGTTTGCACTGTTTGTGTTTGTGTTTTTGGGATACATCCACATCCTTTTAAAATCAGAACAGAAGTTGATAAAATAATGACAGCACTGGAGGGGGAGCTGCCATCTGGTCTTCATAACTGCTGGCTGAGCTGCATTTAGAGCGTTCCTGAGTCTTACTCACAAAGGTTGCTATTTCAAGTGTGGAGCAGGCTGGAGGGAACAGGACCTCCCCAGAATATCCAGCTTTACCTCCTTCCAGGGCCAGTGTAGCTAAAGCTTGCAAGTCCCAAGAGCTTAACGAACCAAGAGGGTTTGGTAGGTTTACTGATAAAATTAGGATTGGATTGTACTTCTGGCCGAAGGTAATTAAGTGTTCTTTAAAGTATTTTGCATGGGGTCTTGGAGAGATTATTTATTTATGCCACTTTTCAAAGCCTGAGAACTCAAATATTTATAAAGCTGAATGCTTTTTGGAATGCAGTCCTCGTCTGCATAGTTTCTTATCCATATTTAAGCCCAGTATGGCACGTACGCTGGAAAATTTTATGCTGGTCAAATGCTGGATTTAAATGTACAATAGGACAGTTCTTCATAGTTATACAATTGCTGAAAAACAAGATGGGCTGCTTAATTTGAACTGAGAGCTTCCCTGGGAGAAGTTTGTCATCATCTTTTGCTCTGAACAGTGCTGAATTTACTGTTAGCATTTAATAAGCGCTACTAATATTAAAAAATAAATATACGGACATTTTATTGTTTAAATCTCTATGACTGATGATCTTTGGCTAACAGGCTAAACAGAGGTGATCACTGGAGGCCTTGCTTGTCCACTGCGTGGCCAAGTAAACCTCTAAGCATCCATAGCCAGGTCTCTGTGCCCCATAGTACACGTGCTGGCTGAGGACAGCATTGAGAGCTGGCGAGGGAGGAAATGCACAACCTCAGCAATGGGAAGCCAGGGTTCAGATTGTGTTGCTGACTGGCCCAGGACATGTGGTCCTTGCACAACCCTCTACCGTCTGAGCCTCTGATACTAGTTTGGGTTTTTTTTTTTTTCTTCCCCAGTGTGAGCAAATTAAGTTGTGGTAGCAAGGGTTGGATAAGAACCTGACCTCTTAAACAAAAAGGGGTTGCTGTAGTACTTAATGGTCAAAGATATGTGTATGTTTCCATTACCCTCACTGCACTTTGAAAGGGGCTAGCCTAGATACTTAACTGATTTTACTATTTCTAGCCTGTTAAGCTGTTCTCACTTGAGTACAGTGAGGAGGGTCTTAACATCTACAAAGGACTGTGGACTAAGATGTTCGGCCCTGACTGCTCCTCTCTCCTTGAGCACTGATGTGGAACAGGGATGCCTCTAATGCAGAGAATCTTCCATGGCCAGTATTTGGAAAAAAACATACAGTGAGACCAAGAATTTGACTGTTATTTCACCAAAAAACGAAAATTATCTGTGGTTCCCTGTGCCTTTTGAAACAAAATTAAAGGGCAAACACTGAGTTAAAATGTTGAGTTTAGTGAACTATTTAATGCTAAATAGATTAAGAGTTTGGTTTCTAATGATGTACCATTAATTTTAGTGTTGGCAGTTTCTGGAAATGACTGATGTTGGATGGGATCCCAGGAAAAGCTGAGAGAACTGCTTTCTACTCCCCACTTCTGATGCTTTGCCCCACAGACAGTTACTATCCCCTTGCTCCAGCAAATGCCTGCCTATAGTCCCCCTTACACCACAAAATGTAGTCTCTGTAACAGCATCTGGTTTTGTCCTAATAACCATTCAGAAGACAACGCCAGAGTTGCTGGATGGGACTACTTCTCTCTCATGGCAAGTTCTGTATTTTGGCAGCAGGCCACCTTTTCGAAGAAATCAGCTTTACACCTTTGTTCTGGTCTGGAGCCAAGTTTAGCCCTCATGCAGACCTGTGCCAGTCCTTTTCCTGTGCTAGATGCTCCCATTTCCACAACAGCACAGCTTAGTCCCATTTGGATCACGTAACAAGCTCCTTAACTTTCATCTCCTAAGTGAAACAGTTTTTCCTGCTGTCCCATCTAACCTTCCCAAGCTTCAGTTTGTAGACCCTTTGTCCAGCACTGCTGAGAAGAGGTTGATGCAACTGCTCTGCATTATATCTTTGTAACTACCTTTCAAGAGGAAGGAGAAATGGGATAACAAAAAGTGTTAGTAATTCCCTGGAAAGTACAGTGCTTGGTCCAGAAAGGTGTATGGGAACTGTTGAGTTTTGACTGCAAAATGTTGAGCAATGCGACGTTGATTACAGCCTGTGAAAATTAGGCTGCCCAAGGTTTAATACCCTTCTACTATCCTAATTTTGACTTTGCTTTCTGGCCTTGAACTGACTGAAGAAACCTCTGCTGTCACCCAAGTTCTCCTATATGGCTCCTACTCATCCGTAGCGTGAACAGAAATGCATTTAATGTCTCAGTTTCGATTCCTCGAGTTGTTTTTTTCACCTGCCATAATCTACTGGAAATTTGTCATTTGTGTGAGAGCTTGGTCTTGATCTTTGGTTTTGTTGTTCTTCTTCCCCTTCCCCTTCACATCCATTTTTCTGCTAGAGCAAAGAAGACACATACTTCATAGTCTTGCACAAAGAAGAAGGAGCTGGCCTGGGATTTAGTGTTGCTGGAGGAATAGATCTGGAACAGAAATCAGTCACAGTAAGTGATGGCTGCAAGTAATTTTTTTGCAAAGCTCACTTTAAAGCAGGCTGGTGATTAGATCAAGTGCTCGTTTATCAAGACTCACTGCAAGTCATTCACAGTCATAAAACAGTGTCTCTCAGAGGAGGCTGCATGCCATCTGCTACCGAAATCACAGAGTGTCTGGGAAGCCTAATTTTTATTATTGGAGATGGACACCAGTTATGTTTTCAGTCTTTAAAAGTCTGTTACTGGGTGGGATTGGCTGGATCTAAATCCTGTGCATGTAAATAAAATTCTGCATGCAGTTGCAGTGCATGCAACCTTTTAGGGGAGATTTTCATTCCCAGCCCTTGAAAGTAAATGCTGTGCAGCAAGGTTTTTGAAGGATTTTGCAAATCCTGAGAATAACTGTTTCAGACCTCAGCAAACATTCTGAATTTCATGTCACAAATTTGTTTTGGTGTTATTAAGACCTGTGGGTGGTCAGTAAATGAGGGTTTTGTTTGGGGTTTTTTGGGTTTTTTTTTTAAAAAGTCTTATACAGCATTCTGAACCATTAAGTGATGTTGGTGTGTAAAAAGTGATACCAAGCAACTTGTATACTGGTCAAAAACAGATCAGTGAGACGGTAAAATCCAAGACAACCAGTGTCCCGTGTGACAATTTCTTCACACAAGATATGCCTTTAAATTCTGCCCTGAAAGAGAGAGATCCGTTAAGAGCTGAGATTAGAAGAAGGGTATGTCCTCAATCTTTGGGGCCTGCAGCAGCCTTCGCAAGAAATCTTCTGGTTTTTTGCCTTTAGACAAGACCAGTATAAGTAAATGTATTTTACATTAAGCAGTCATTGAGTTAGAACATGGTCACAGTCTAGGGAACAGACTCTACTTCCCTTGCTACAAAGGTTGTGTTCCCTGTCTCTGGCCCAAACACTTGCAGTGTCAGCTGTGAGCAAGGGGAAGGCTCAACAGTGTCCCACCCCACAGAGCTCCTCACCTAGAGACTGGGACACTATCTAAAAATACAATCTTGAGCTCTCTCAGGCTGAGTAGCTGATGAAGTCTTTCTCTTGAATGCCATTAGCCATGAGACCAAAAGAGCATGAGCTCCTGCTCTTTCCAGATTCTCTCTGTTCAGTGTGCGTAAAGCATGTTTCTCAGGTGGGATACATTTTAGTCCTTAACCTACTGGGATTCTGGGTCCCAGCTGGATTTAGGGTTGGCATTGGGTGCTGAGCTGCTTAGATGGGCTGTTCTGCCCACACTTGGGTGCAGAAAGAGAAATGCTTAGGGAGCTTCAAGGTTCTGAGGCATTGAGCATGTGAGGGAAGGCAGCAGATGTTCGGATGTTTTGGTTGTGACCTCTGTATTCCACTTACCTCTCTCATTTGGGTGTCTACATCTGTCATTCAGGCTGTTACTCCAGCTTTGAATGCCTGCTTAGACTGGGTGGAAGTTTATCTCCTTGGATCTGTAGGGTTGTGGCAGGTGCCCATCTCAGCATGGCCCTACAATGAGAGGAAACAGGAGCCAAAAGGCTTCTGATTCCGTGCTGTTGGTCTGGGTATTAGGGTAAATTCCTAGAGAAAATGCGATGCAGAATTGTGTCCACAGATTTGCTGCCTTGAACCTTTGCCCAGCAGACCTAGAACTGTGTGCATGGGAAACCATATTCTGGCTGCTAAAATTACAGTGCCTGGTAGGCAAGTCTTTAAATACTGGGTCTTGAGCCTTTTACTCACTTCCTTTCTGTAAATGGCACACATGTAAGTCTCAGCTGCACTTGCTAGAGTTTACTCCAAGTTTAATCCACTCTGAATACAATATTTTTTTCTCTAGAAAAAATGCATTTCAAGCCACTAAATGTCCCTTTGCATCTATTTGCATGGTATTTGATCAGCCAAGCTGAGATGGACAATTAAATACTTGTACAGCTGCAGTAAGAGTTTTTCTTTGCACAGATGCTGTGCACTACTTAGAAGTGTGCATTTGAAAACAGCACAGGGTGCATGTCCCAGACAGTGGGAATTTGGGGAGTGGGTATCACACACCACAGTGTTGTTCTTGGTGTTTGCTGTGGCACAGATGTGGATTTAACCTGTGTGTCACTGGGAAGTACGTTAATTGAAGACCTTTGAGGAGTTCAGTGAAAGCGTAAGTGATTTGTGATACTACATTCTCTAGCTAGTTTTGGTTGTCTTTGGCTTCAAAATGACCATGCAATAATAGCATCTTTTCCTCTGCTTTCCCCCCCATCCCTAACTGGAGTTCTTTTCCAGTCACTTAGGCCTTAGTATTTGAGGGTGTTCGTTGGAGTAAATGTTATGTGCTTGATATCCAGGCAGTGGGCATTGATTGCAAACTTTGGTAGGGACTCCATGTTCTCCTTGGCCTGTAGAGCACTATATGTGGTCATGAGGTTAAAGCATCCTTATTTTAATATTTTTCTTGTAGGTCCACAGGGTGTTTTCAAAGGGAGTGGCATCTCGAGAAGGGACTATTCATCGAGGAGATCTTGTTCTGTCAATCAATGGCAAGTCTCTTGTGAGCTCAGTCCATGGGGATGTCCTGAATGCTCTTCATCAGGCAAGACTATACAAATACGCGGTCGTTGTCATCCAGAAGGAAAAAGACAAAGCAAACAATTCCTCCAGACTTGAGATACCGGCTACTGGCAGAAAATGTGTGGGGTCTGGAAAGGATGTTTCCATGGAAATAGGAACAGGTATGATCTTTGTCCAAGAACAGTTGGAAGGATTCCCTTGCAGAGCAGACTGAAGGGAAAAATGTCCGTGTGTTTTAGATTAAAAGCGTCTGTGCCTTATGTGATTGAAGGCAGCAAACAAAATTACCTTTAAATTTTATTTGTTCTCTTTGGAGCCTAAACGCAGTTTGCGTTGTTTTTTTTTTTTAATATCATAACTAGGCAGAAACTTAGAAGGGCATTTAGGGCCTAATCCAATTTCTGCTAAAGTTAGTGATTCCACATATTCTTCCAATCCAGGATAAACTCCTTTTAAGTAGTAACAGTAGTCAATGCAAGAAAGCAAACAACCAAAAAAGAAAAAAAAGGCCAACCTCAAAGAAAACCCCCAAGCCCTACAGTTTGTTATGCATAGGGGCTGAGCTTGCTCTTTGTAATAGCAGATTTCATACGGTTTCTACTAAAAACATAGAAAAAATTATTTTAATATTACAGTAAACAGAGCTAAGCCAAATCCAAGTCAGATATCCCATAGGATACTAGGGATAAATAGTTTCAGTGGAAGTGTATCATTGGAATGGTAAGTTCCTGTTTGGGAATAAGACAGCATTTCAGTGTGAAGGCTGCACTTGGGGTGTTACAAACAGATCTCTCTTTTTTTTTTTTTTGTAGAATTATGACATAAAACCCTTTATTACCTGTCTGTATGCTGCTTCTTTGAGAACAGGGGGATGACCTGCTTCAGTCCTGCACTTCCGCAGTGTCCCTGGGAGGGAGTGGACAGTGGTTACAATTTACTGCTCAGAGATTTGGTGTTGCAGCTTCCAGTACCAGGCACTCAGCTCAGACCACCCCAAAACCAGGACATGGAGCTGCCACTCACCCTTTTTTAACCCATTGGCTGTAATCATTACTTTTTTTTTTTCCCCCATAGCAGTTTTTATTGCTTTTACTGGGTTCTATAGTACAGCTTTGTAATACAGCTTAAAAGAAATAGGAATCACTCTGTAAATAAATGGATCAGCCTTTCTGGAATTGCTCCCATGGATATAATATATGTAATTACTTCAGAATCTCTTTCTGCCCTAAACTCCCTGCATCCTGCATGTTGGCAAATGCAGAATATCTGCTGGGTGTAGGCACTAGGGGGCAACATTATCTCATAAACAACACAGTATTGGGTTATTAAGAATATAATTCCATCCTGCAGGGCAAAGCACATCTTCAAATGTTTTAGATAACATTTAAAGTTGTTTGAGGTAACAGTAGCAGTAATTTGTGATAATGCGATGGCATGATTTTTACATTCACACAGGGCAAAGAGGGTCCTGTTTTACAAAATTACAGATTTATTTCCTCCTAAGCAAAATCATATTTAATGTGAGCTACAACAATATTGCATTCTAAAAAATATCTGCTGTATAGGAGGCAGGATGCACCTAGAGGTAATTAATGGTTATTTCCACAGATACGAGACCAGAAACAATTATTCACACTAGTGAGTGATTAGACTTTTTCTTAAGAGGATGGAACGTGTTTGTTTAATGTAATGTTTCATTCATTGCTGTTATTTAAAAAGATGTGTCTCGTTGAATAAGCAAGGGGGAACAAATAAAAGAAAGAGAAATGCTCTCCACTCACTATTTTTGTAATTTTTCAGTTATTTTGTTGATGTTTAGAGTATTTGCTAAGTTTGCTAAGCTTTCATTTTGCCCCAAAAAATGCCTTGGCAGGTTTTTGTTGAACATGCAAAATGAAAATGTCTTTGTGCATAAATGCATTTTGTACTGTCTCCTCTTCACAGCTGCAATAATACACATTCACTTCTGAGAAACTGGGTGACCACATGTTCTAGTCTGAATATGAACTGAGCTCTGAATTGCTTTGTCACTGCAGCAAAAACAGCAAAACCAACTGAACACAACTTGCAATTTACTGTTAACTGCATAACAAGATGCTGTGTATATTCTGTCACAGATCCAAACCTGGATATGAATGATGTCATCTGCGTTGAGTTATTGAAAACCTCTGCTGGGCTGGGATTCAGTCTTGATGGTGGAAAAGCTTCCATTGCTGGAGACAGGCCCTTGCTTGTAAAAAGAATATTTAAAGGTACTACAGCCATGCCGGGGATATTATCCCAGTTTTCCTTTTGTGCATTGTACAGACGTTTTAATTCTTGGACTCAATTTCTTTTTGACGCAAGGGTGGGTTTTGTGGCCCTCGTTTATTACCACTTACTAGCCAAAGTGGTTAGTAAAAAAACCACTCCTGGGAATGGCTAGGGATTGCATCTGCTAGTAAATGTTTGTGGAGCAATCTGATTTACTAAATATGATGCAGTTCCTTGTTGGGCTTGTCCACTATTCTAGACATTAAATTACAGCAGCAATATCATATGTAACAGTTTGAGAAGTTCATGCCTTATCCGATTCTCTTTTCTAAGAGAAGCACAGTGCAGATAATCAGTGTGGTTCCAAAGCCCCACCCTGCATTATGCCCAATTATTAATTTTACCTTTTCTTTTTTGTTGTTGTTGTTGTTGTTGTTGTTGATTATCAGTATTAGCTTTTGCCAAGAATATGTGATGTTTGTATTCAAAAACTGCCACTCTTGGATGCTTTGTTTGTCAGCAGGTAGTTAAACTTACATGAACTGTGTATAGAAAGGAAACCAATCCCACAACTATGCTGTGGTTTTAATATGTCTTAATCTAGGATTCAGTTTAGTGAAAAAATATAGCACTTCCTAAAGGAAGTTGAAACTGTCAATGAAGCTGTGGGTGCACAGCACTTTTACAGGATTACTTTTCAGTGGTCTCATCAAGGAAAAAAAGGTCAGACTGAATTGCTTATCACTTTCCCTGTGTGTGTTTGTTTAGAAATTGTTTCTGAGGGTAAAGAGTATGTTTAATTTTTGAGCTCATTAATCTATACCTTAGATACAGTCCTTTTCCCCTCCCCTCCCCATGATGGCTGATGTTAGTTAAATTATCATTACAGAAAACGTACTTTCGTCAGCAGTGAAGGGTGCGCCCCTCCCTAGGAGCTGTTTCTGTGTCTCATGTGTTTGTCCTAAGTTTGCTACCCATGTTTGGTTCGTTCATCCCTGTTACCTGGGTTTTACAATCTACTGCATTATCTGCTTATTACCATGTTTAAATTCTGTTGGAGAAAATACATCCATACAACCAGGTTTTCTTACAGCTACAGAAATAAGGTACAGCATATTTAATGCACTCATGCTGCTTCCTTCAAAAACAGACATTTTGTCTGAGAACAAGGATTTATCTTGGTTAAAATAACATTTTCTGTGAGATGCAGCATGGGGTAGATTGCTAGAGCTGAGCTGAAAATAAGTGGCTTGTACTGAAATGGCCACTGTTGGGAAAATGGTTTATTTGCTGGTCATCACGGTGGAAAGCGAATTTTTGTGGGTTTTCTTTTGGGTTTTTTTTACACTGACTTTTCCCCTTTTGCTCTTAGGTGGTGCTGCGGAGCAATCTGGAAACATAGAAACTGGAGATGAAATTCTTGCTATTAGTGGAAAATCATTACTTGGCCTCATGCATTACGATGCCTGGAACATCATTAAATCTGTGCCCGAGGGTCCTGTTCAGTTACTAATCAGAAAACACAGAACTTCAGTATGATGGAAGCACTACATCTAATCACACTTGCTAAGACAAAACATTTAAAACTGGCTAGAAGCTGTCTTTGTTTCTAAAGCCACACAGAAGTGTCTTAATACTCTACAGAGAGGTGCTAAGAGCCTTGGAGAACCGCTGAGCAAGTATGTGATGAGCATCATAAAATCTCACCTAATTATTGGGGATGAAGGAAGCCAAATGTTAGAGACATTTTTGCATTATGTGGCAGTTTTAATCGAACTTCAAGACCTCTCCTGGGTTTGGTTTAAAGTATTTTGACTGAGAGAGATAAATAACACTGTGCCTGTCCCTGATATTTTTAGTATCTGCAGAGTGTTTGGGGTATAACTTGTTGGTTGCCATCCTGTTGACAAGGATGGGTATTCAGACCGTACTGTATCACTTAGCTGTAATAAGACTTCAGGACACTTACTTAGGGTCTGGTCCTTTTTTGTTGTAATAAGAGAATGTCTGGAACAATCTCACTTTATTCTTCTAAGTGCGGTTTTGCTAAAAATGCAGCTCAAAAGAGTATAATTTTGCACAACTTTTATGCCTAAAACATGACCATTTTATTGCAAATCTGAAAAATCCTCTTAAAACTGATGAACTAACTCAGCATCCACCACAATGGAATCTGCTCTTAGATGCAAGTTGTATCTGAAAGCACTCAGCATTAATGCGGTAGAAATCTGTGAGCAAGAAAATCACGTCCAAATAATAGGTGACTGTCCACCAAGGTGTAGACTGAGTTGTTGTGATTAAAATGGGCGTGATAAAAATTGGGGTCTGAATTTTCAAGTTTAGGCTTCGAATGTTAGGCACCTTTAAAATATATATATTTTTAAAAGAGGAATAATTTCAGGTGCTGAGCACTTGCAAATCCCACAGACTTCAGCAGTTGCTAAGCACGTCTGAAAGCCAGACTGCTTTTATTTGGCTGCAAGAGGTTTAAGGCTGCCCAACTTGAAACACTCAAGCTGGAAAATGGTGGTCTAGGATGTGGATTATAACAGATTAAATCTGAACTGGCCATATCTGTGGTGGCTTTTAATCGCTCTTTCTTGTTTTCTCCTGTCCAGTATTTATTTTTGTTTGTGTGAGAGTGGGTAGGGATGCGTGTGGAAGATATAAGTGCACCTGGCTGTGTCAGGAGCAGGCTGATGCTGAGGGTTCTGGATGGTGAAACTGAAAACTTTGTGTAGATGGGAGAAACCATGGTGTTAGGTACAGCAAAACTGAAAGGGTTGCAATACAGCAGGCACTTGGTTTGGATTTTCTCACCTCTACTCACAGTAGAGGTATCAGTAGCGGGCCATGCTGCTGAGTGTTATTTATAGTCTGCTGTGTTGGGAGGAGAGAGTGTATGAGTGCAAGAGATTAGACTCTTCCTACATCTGGGATAGCTAAACGTAAAAGAGATACAGGAGGAAGTGGGCCAGTGTTCTTATCAGCTAAGAACAAGTTGGTTGTTCCAGAGTGCTCAGGTTGTTTGTCACATTAGGCAGGAGACCGCTTGCAGCCAGCATGCCCAGGGTGCTGAGGTCTCAGCCTGGAGCCGGTCCAAATCTGAAGTGCTGCCTACATTTATAGTGAGCCAAGACACTGCGTAGCTGTTACAAAAAGGTCTGGGCTTATTGCTTGGCCCTACCCCAAGATCATACTATAGTTCATTTTATTTACATTTATTCAACAGTGCTTGGAGCAATTGCTTCCAGGTTAGTGGAGCGCTTGGTTTGGTTCATTTCTGTGACAGCTTCATTAGACTGCAACTCATGATGTGCAGACGAAAATTCAGTTCTGCAAGGCAACTCACAGAGACCCAGGCAAGCAGAAAAGCTGTGCAATGTTTGCCTAAAAATGAATAATTTAATTCTTTTTCAGTGACAAACATGTCACTGTGAAGACAGAAACATGTGAATCCAGGGAGAGGTGCAGCTTTTGGTTACAGGAAAAGCAATACCGTACATAGTCATACAGCTGCTTTGCCTGCAGGATTTCTGTTGAAACTAATTCAGGTTCAGTGCTGTGAAATGACTGTGGATTTGGGTCCTCTGTGACCCCAAAGCTCAGCCTCTCTGTCGGGACTGATCCTTGCCTCCGGTCACATCCATGGTGGGAGAGGCTTCAGGAGGATGCAGCAGTTAGGGTCAGAGGACCACACTGAGGTTGCAGGCCTGTGCTGAGATAAAAGAAGTTACCCCTGTATATTTGCTGAAAACAGGGAGACGACATTTGGCAATGACAATTACATGGTGAGGCCTTGTTCAGGAATGACCAAAATCTGACTGTAATAGCGTGTATAATAGATACATAAAATGCATGTGGAATTTAATGCAGCATAGTGAATACATACCTGTATACGTATAACACGTACAAGTGCAGTACTGACTTTTTGCTACTTTAATGTGGTAAATCACAATTGTGTTTTAGGAAATGGCATTTTTTTTCAGTCCACAGTTTAAAATTTTTGAGGTTCCAATGCAGGGAGGCATATGTCTCCCTCATTCCTAAAATGGTGTGAGCTCAAAGGTAAAGTCTTCATTCTGTAAATTAAACTTAATTTGAGGTGTCTTAAGATGATACATGGTGAATATTTTCAGATGCTTATTTGCAGGTACTGTTCATTGTGAGTGATTTAGAAGGCTTTCATTTTTCAGTAATCGAATACTGTTCAGTATTTTATTTTACATGCACGTAGATATGTGTTGGCTGAGTAACAGCAAAGAGTGACGGGGATTTTTGTGTGTGATTCAGTAGTAGCTATAATTTAAAAGATAGGTTTACTGTTTTAAGTCTGATAGTTACTGTAGGTAGATTGATACACTTCTCTACTAATGTTACAGCAAGAAAAAGAGTAGTATTTAACCCTGACTGTTTCTGTTCCTGAAAATACCATTTTTTTTGTGAAAGAACAAGAAACATCTTTTTTGATGCTACTAGTGTTGATATGATTACAGTAGCATTTCCTGATGTCTCTGTTGGGGTGACATTCCTCGTAAAAACCCCAGGATTTATGCAACACGGGTCTGCTTTTTTGCAAACAGGATGGGTAGACCAAACAGATGTAGTGAACTTTTGGTTATGCACCTGGCAAAGTAAATGTTATTTTTCTGAGAGCCTGGTCACATGAAGATGACAGAGGGCGTTGCATTAGTTCATCAGTATTCAGTAGGTTCATGAGCAATTTTGGCCTTGCTGTTTGCATATCGGTCCCCACAGTGATTCATTGCCGCGCTGGAGGGTTGGCCAAGCTCTAGGAGAGCAGTGACTCTCCAGAGACTTGCAGCTGCATCTTGGAATACCAAAAAATCATGATGCAATTACAGACTTGATCCACAACTCTTCACCAGGGACCTGAAGGCATTCCAGATAAGGTGAATTTGCTCCCGGATGGAGAAGGCCTGCTGGAGGGCTTTGCCACCTCCAGGCCTGGGGCAGCTCAGAGTGCACATCCCATGAGAGTGGGCTCTGGTGCGATACTGCCGTTGCATATTCTGCAGCCTTTTGTACCTGGAAGCTCTTTCCAGCTTCTGTGGGGACTGCATCTGTGAGATTAGGCCTAAGTTGGGGAGGGAGCACCATCTGATCATTTTCTTGCTTTTAAAAAAAAAAAAAATTAGGGCAGATAAGTATTAATAAATTGTTGAGTGATTCATATTTTCTAATGACCCTCACTTAAAATTAACCCTACTTAATGTTCTGCAGTGGTTCTTGTCAAAATCTGAAGGAACTATTCCCAGATGGGAATGTTTCCCTGCTTCTACATTTAGGGTATGTAAATGTATACGTAGAAATATTTAGGAGTGGACTAGATCATTTGAAAAATGGGGATCCCACTCTAGGTAGCTTTTGTGTGTTAGGCTGATACACTTGTATGATATTGTATATTTACACTTTTATTTATATAAATAAAACTTCTTTTAATGAAAACTGTTTAATATGCCTTGTATATTATAAAAAAGTGAGTGCAATAACCTGAAATAGATTGTACATTTTTCAATTTGCTGTCTCTGTTATGTAAATCTGTATCACCATAAACTGTTTTGTTTGGGGATTTTAGTGATTTTGAAAATAAATGGTATCCTTAGTACTCCTCTAGATACTTATTTCTGTTATGCCAAAGTCTGTCTGGTCCACAGGTGGAACTGGCATCGCAGGGACAAGGTTGTCCTGGAGAGCACAGTCAAGGACTATGTTAACACTGTCCAGATGTGCATCTAAGCTAAAAGTAAAACGCCGCCCTCTAAGAACTGTCATTCAGTGTGAAGAGGATTAAAGCATTTAAGAAGTGTTAGAAGGTGTTGTACAGGACCTGCTTTGGTGTCTTGGAAGATGCGCTTTGTGTTTTTCCTGCCCCTGTGCAAGGAAAATGCGGAGGGCAAAAGTGAAATGCAGAGTTTTCATTAAGAGCAGCAGCCTCTGGAGTGCATTGCCTATAAAACTGTACCTCCTGCCCAGACGCTGCATTATGAGAGAACAGGTTGTATATGTAGAGAATATGCATATACAACTAGTCCTAGACTGGTATTTGTTGTTGTCTGCCACCTACCCTGGGGATAAACTCCCCTCCAAAACCATGGTGAGCCAGTGGTGTGGGCTGGGCTGGGGGTAACCTCTCTGTGGATGGGGTGGAGCCGCAGTGGAGCTTACAGTGGGAGGTGCACACCACAACCTCCAAACTGGGAAAGTTTGCATCAGGTGGTGCACACTTTTGCAGACACAGCTGGATTCACCCGTCACTGCATGGCATCTCAGAGCAAGCCTTCCTGCTGGAAAGATGAGTCAGCCAGGAAAGCATGGTCCAGACTCCCTCCCGTCAGCTGCTCTGACGTGGGGAATGGCAGAGGCACCCAAAATCCCACGCTGCCTGGCAGCACATGGACATACCAGCTAGTCACTGTGGGGTAGGGTGAGCTGGAGGAAGGAACTTGTGGGTTAAATGTTAATATGGATATAAAGCCCATGTGCATTGCTCCGTGTCTTCGAGTGCTGGGTTGGGTGCTCACAGCAGCAGCATGGCTGGAAACTCCCACCCGGCTCATGCCATGGCACAGCCCTGCCTTCTCCTTGGTGCACGCGTGGCGCTTGCGGGCATCTCTCCTGCCATGCCTTGCAAACCTCACCATTTCCTCCAGCGCACGGTGCTGCCCAAAAGGGCCAGGTGGGCTTTTCTGTGAGGGGAGGAAGGCATTTGCTTTCCTGTGTCTGTGGCACAGATGGCATTTTCCTTGTCTCTGGGCTTGCGCCCCAGAAGCCGCTGTGTTTGCTTTCGGTTTGCTTCTCTGGGCGTCACACCACAAAGGTGCAAGTGAGCAAACATGACGTGAAGAGGGAAAAGCCCTGGCACGTCTGCTGAATCACCCTGCGGGAAAGGCCGGTGCACCGGGCTGCCAGCTTGCCCTGCAGGCGCCATGCCCTTTCTTGGGCTGGAGGGGAAAAGGAGGAGCTTTGTGGTATCCCAGACCCCCATCGGCATTGGGACCCCTTTTCCCCATGTCCCTCTCCCTTGCAAACAGCTGTAATGTGGGACGCTGTGGAGCCTGTGTTGTTGCACAAATGAGATTGTGCAAGGCATAAAACCAGTAGTGTGAGAAGGGGATGGACGGGGAGGTGTGGGGCAGCACAGGAGCCCCCTCAAGCTCGCTCTGGCACATCTGTCGCTGGCTTCTCCCCCAGGGCTGTGTGGGGAAAAGCAAAAAGACATTTTTAGCCATGAAGATTTCCTCTGCTTTCCTGTCTCCCCTGCTGTCCTCAGTGCTGGGGCAGCCCAGCCCCTCTCCCCTCTTTCAGTGACTTCCCTGTATCCATCCTCCTGTCTGTCATTCTCCCTCTTTCTCCTACCACACGGAGTAAGCTGGGGTCAACAGGGCTCAAGTGCCAGAGCGGCCTGACTCTTACAAGATCAGTCTTGAACGTCTTTCATTAAAAATCTTAATTGTCCCAGAAAGCGGCTGAGTAAGGAGGAATACAAAAGAGAGAAGTCACAATGGACTTAATCCATAAATGGATTAGTACCTGTGACTTCATTTACCCACTAAGACATGTGAAGTGGTAGAAAATTACATTTAAGTTTTACTTAACTGAGTTGTGTTTCAGGGGTTGGGCTTTTTCTGAAGGCCTTGAGGCACGGGCAAATGGGGAACTTGGCACAAAAGGCATGAGAATTTTGCAGTTTCAGGCATGGCTTTTTTTATTCCCACAACACTAGCATACAAAGCTCAGATCTAAATGATGTAAGTAGAGACACCTACTTTGTTGTTTGCAATCAGGTTTGTCATTCTACCTGAAAAGTTCTGTTTTATTTCTCATTTTTTATGTCTTTGCCACTCTCCTGTTGCCTGCTAGCATCAATCAACACAACTTAATGTCCAAATAGGGTCCGTGTGTCTCTGGTGTGGCTGTTCATGGCTCCAAAACCGCATCTGTATTTCGTGGAATGTGTCAAAACTGCCACTTTGTCACATTTGACCAAAGGCTGATGGTCGCTGTCTCTGTCCCCACTCAGGGGTGGTGTGAAGGAGAACCCCGGGGGGGAGGTTCCCCAGAGCCAGTGGCCGGGCAGGAGCAGGGCACGCAGTGGCTGGGCGCAATGCCTGCGCACGCAGGGAAGTGACGCCGCAGGGCAGCGTGTGACTGTGATGACACGGGGAAGCAAAACCTCCCCAGGACATGGCCCTGAGCTGCACTTCCCAGTGCCCAGGGCCATGCAGGCTCCGACCCAGAGCCAGCCATCACCGTGCGGGGCATCTCTACCCTGCTGCCTCTGCGCTGCCAGCCCCTCGCCCTCCCCTTGACCTGGGCTGGGAGATTCAAAGCTTTGGTCCAGCAGTCTGTTGTGGGTTTTTTTTTTTTTCCCCCACCGTTTCCTATGCAATATTGGGTCATATAAGCGCTCACAGCACCTCCACCCTGTGTCCAGCACCCCCAGTATCAATAGGTGCCTGGAAAGCAAGTGACACTGCATTATCTAGGGCTGATGCCTGCCGCTTCTGGTAAAGGAGAGTGGGTCATTTCTCCTTGTCAAGGAGCATGGCTGAAACCAGACTCTCATCACCGGCCCTTAGCAAAAGCCCATTTCAGACTCGCCTTTGCAGAAGAAGCCAGCCATGTCTTGCTCTTTCCATGTAGTCGTGCTCCTCAAAGCACTTGACTCAGCTAAAGGACTTCACAAATTCATGATGACTGCAATAATTTCTAAAGCTTTTTTCCTTTAAAACTACAAACCCCCTCTCATTCAAAGCTCTTAAGAAAGAACATTTGGTGCAAATAAACATCCTTTCCCCAAACAAGCAGTTGCCTGCCCACCCCACAGTGACTAGAAGGGTGTTTTTCAGCAGTGAGAGTGTTTTCTGAAGTTAGCCAATACTAAAACCAGAATTTTTTGCCTTTCTATGCGTAGTCCTGTATGTGCTGGCCTCAGCTCGCTGCGCAGCAGAATCAGTCTTACACCGTTGCACTGAGCAAAGAAGTTACCTGAAGCTGTAGTTGCTTGGATTTTTCCCTACCTAGCAAAGCCACTTCCTTGACGTGCTGCTGCTATCACGGTGGTGCTGGGGAAAGCCCAGCTGCTCTTGTCAAAAATTACCTCCCTAATTCCTGATCCTGGGCAGGAGGGACTGGGATGTGGCCTCATGCCTTTGTCATGGTTTGGTCATAACCCTTTCGGGAACACAAAGGGGAAAGCACAAGCAGAAATCTGCTCTTAATTGCTGGCACGCAGCAGGTGGCAAAGGTGGCTGCGATCCCGGCTTGGATCCCGGAACTGAGGGAGGAGACACAAACATGGTACCTTGACCTGGGCAGAGTGTGATAATGCACGCAAAACCCCAAGGGCACAAAAGCCTGGTGATGGGCATCATCCCGGGGCCGTTCTCTGCTCTGAGCACCCCCGGGTGGGCACTGCAGTGGTGCCACAGCAGTAACAGGGGTGCTGGCGTCCTGTTCGCCGGCCTTACCCAATGTTGCTGAAGGTAACTGGTTTCTTTCAAGGTTTGCAGCTGGGTTGTCCTCTGCAGAAAGGTGCCTTGGCCCTTCAAGCAGTGGCAGCAGCATGGAGGAGATGGAGGAGCCAAACCAAGTGGTGCTCCCGCCCATCCTTTCCTGCGGGGGTGGGGAGGAATGACACCAAAGCCCCTGTAAGACGAAATGGCTGAAACAGTTCTATTTGAGGTCACTGCCACTTCATGAGATATCTCCTGTTGCTAAAGGAGTGACACCTGCCTCCACACTTTTGGAGGGCTTGCAGACTGGTGAGATTTGCATTGCAAAGAGACAGTGCGTGAGAAGGGAGGGCTTGGCATGACCGCTTTCTTACACCATCATCCAGACAATATAGTGACGCACTTAGGTAAAGAAAGACCCTTGTTTACAGCTGTAACAGCTTTTGGGACTATTGCTCACTGACAGTTCCACCATCAGTCAGTCACCTACTTCACGTAAAAACCCTGCCAGACTGAAAGACAACAATTCATATTCCCAGCCCTTCCTGTCCAGCCTCCTTGCACCTCTATGGATGCACGTCATGCCCTCTTACCATCTCGTGTCGACAGGATGAAAAGGGTAAAATTAGTCCTTTCCAGCAGTATGTGCTAAAAATAACAAGCAGCATGTGAGACATTGTTTTTCAGATGACTTAAAAAAACATCCCGTGGTAGGGAGAGGGAAGGAGGGAGGTGTTGTCTGTTGTCTAGCAATTTGTTCAGGAAATACCGCTTGTGCATCCAGTCTCAGGTGTGAGAGCATGAGCTGGCCAAGAGCACCAGGCTGGTTTTCACCTGGGTGAGCACAGTGTGAACACGAGCCGGGGCTGCACTTGCTGCTCTGGCAGGAGCCCACAGGCCATGGTTAATGGAGAGCACCACGGGGCGGCAACTCCAGCAGTTTGCTTCGGGAAGTGAGCTAGGTTTGGGTTTTTTGGTATCAAGTGCTTGTGGATGAGTCAGGCGGCTTCAGACAGTGATGCCATACCCGAATGATGAGATTTTTTTTTTTTTCCCATGCCCTTTAGGGAAGAGCTGGTCACAAGCATTGTGCTCTGACGACAACCTGGCTGGACAGGGGCCAGGCTCTGGCGGACAGCGTGTGAGGGTGTCTGTTTTCGCAAGGCTGTCGAGTCTTATGCGTGTAATTTGTTTCCTGGTGGGGCTGTGCAAAGATGCACTGTGCAGCACCTGTGGTAGCACCTGGCACCAGACTGATGGGCCTTCTCAGGACCACTTCACTGATGCCCCTGAAGTAAAGCTCTTCCAAGCCTCTGCTGGTGGCTCACTGGGAAAGTACAGGGACTTACTTCCCTTTGGGTGGTTTTTTTTTTTTTTTTAGTTTACTAGAAATGAGAGCCTTTGGCCAGGAAGCTCTTAGTCCTCCTCGCACCAGGAACACATGCCGCAGGCATGGTGCTCCCTGCCTGTGAAGCTGGGGAGAGGCAGCACAATGAGTCAGGGGAAAGCCTGCTGATGTGCACGGTGTAGCAGGTGAGGATCTCAGGCTCTCCTCTCCACAGACACATCTTTGGGTCCCAGCTTTAGGGCAGAATAAGCTCTGCACCATCCCTTTGGCTATTCCCTTGTCATAAGCAGTATCATTTCCCTCTTTTCCAAAACTCCAGCTTCAAACTTTGGAGAAAGTCAAAATCTGATGTTGGCAAAATGCTGCATTCCTTTCCATCTGCATCTGGGAAAAAGCCCTTAACTTGGATGTCTATCCTTCATGGATCCCCAGGGACACTCTTCCTCAAAGCTGCAATACCTCTGGTAGAGGTAATGGAGCCCCTGACACCACCCAACTGTTCTGTGGGCAGTAGTTACTAGAAAATATTAGAATATGTGTCTTAGTTTCCCATTTTGAAGTTCAAGGATATGGTTACTTCTTGTTCCTCTTAGAAGTAAAAGCCTAATCTCCCAATGCATACCTACTGGCACTCTGCTGTTGCCCTAGTGTGTGCCTGTTGACTTGGAAGTATGGAAGGAATTTGTATAATATGATCACGCATTCAGAATCCACAAGAAAAACCCAAGTCATAACAATGACTCATTTTTCTCACAAACACTTTGTATTTATTTTCTCAGCAAGCCTTCAAGACATACACGCATGGAGCATACAGTAAAACATCTGGCCCATATCCAGAACAGGCCTTAAGAAAAACAAACTCATATTGATGCAGTTATATAGCAGATCCTTTGGAGAAGTAACAAAATGAGTCCTAGGGAGGACATCAGCAAGCTCTTGCTCATATACTGGCACTGATCGCTTGGATCTAGGTCTTTTTCCCAAGTTCCCAGTGAATGCCAGCACTCTTGACAATGCTCAGAGAAACTTAAAAACATTTCATGAAAAGCAAATAGTCTTTGCAGATCTAGACAGAAAAATACTGTGCTAATACTTAACTTGGATATCCCCATGTATTTATGCAGATGCCTATTTTTGTAACATTCATGTGTGCTACAGCCTCAAGCATTGGCCAGGCTCTATGAAGCCTGCACTTTGTTTCCTATTTAATTTCAAAGCAGCATACATTGAGCAGAATACTTTTATTCAAATATTTTTTAGCTACTAATGCAAATGCTAATGCTGAATTTTCCTGAGAGTCCCAGACAGGCACAATCATTGTTTAGCGTCCTTGATGAAGACTCCAAGACTCCACCAAGCCCAGGACGTACAGCAGGAGCCCTTGTTAAGTCAGGGCTGCCTTCGATGGACAGCTTTGCCGAGTTGCATGTGGCGCTAGCCTGGCAGCTGGTGTTTAGCCTAGCAAAAACTCTTTGCATTTACTTTTTAATACCTGAAAAACCAACCTCTGTACATGTCAGCAACATACGTTACTTTGCAGTACTAAGGCAAATTCCTGAAACATTATGTTCTCACTGAAAAGGTATTAGCTGTCTTAGAGGAGGGAACCGTGCATGTGTCTCAAGCCAATGGCAAAGGTCCCAGTAACGCCCCTGGGACTGGGTTAAGTCCTCCATATGGAAAGCAGGAAAGGTCGGTCATTGTAATGACAATTTTGCAAAGGCAGATTCAGAAGAGCTAACCAAAAAATTAATTGTAAATACAAACAAGAATTCGCTACAAGGCAGGAAAAAACCTGTAATTTGAACATACCCAGAATTCAGAAAGTGCAGCCTTGTACAATGCAAATGTACTTACATACAAGGTTACTTAAGAGGAGGAACTCTGACCCTTGACCTAAGAGGTAGCTACAAAACATGATCAGCTTCAGCCATTTTCCTGCTAGCTTGCACCCATGAAAAAATACTGTTTAGGATTGTGTCTGACATGAATTGACTAGCAGACTTCCTGTTTGCCTTGATGGTGATCAGCATGCTTAATTCAGCTCCTCTGAAGCCAGCCAAGGGTAATAAACCCCTCAGTGAGACAGGCATAATGCATCACCATCCACTGGATGCGCTACAGCGGCTTCATCATTCCGGAAACGAAATGAGATTGCCATGAAATGAAATGGAAATAAAGTACAAGGGAAGAACCTTCACTTGTAAGTATAATTAAACATTCAGAAATCCAAGGCTACTTTCCTGTACTGACTGTAACATTCGATTCTATTGATATCATTTCTTCAAAGAGAGGTAGTTGCTTTCTTTGAATAAATAACATTCTCAAGAAAACCTGAGATTCAACTTGGATTCAACTTTAAGACCTACTTCTATTGAAGAGTTATTTTGTTACTTATAAAGACACAGCAGTATTGTACTGTTCTCAAGAAATTATTTGTAATATTGAAAGAATCCTTCCACCAAACACACATACCTCAGTATCTGTATTTGTGTAATATATATGTATTATATAGTGCTATACTAAAGTATGCTACCCTCCCTGCTGCATGAAGTATTTCCTTTATTATCAGAAAACATTATGCTTTCTTCTAGTTAATATAGTGTATTTTTATGTCCTGTTTTGAACATTTTTTCATACTATTTTTTGAGCCTAACAAGTGGCATTCAATTAATAGTTCTGTGAAATACTAATTTCATATGCATGGGGTCCACTTACTTATATTTTTATATATAGAATATATATATGCAAATATATAAATATATGTAAAAACTATAGACTAGAACTATGTGACATCGTGTTAATTCATAGAATTGTAAATTTTAGTCCACAAAGTCCACAACATCCTGTAACAAATAACCTTTCAATAAAGATAGTGGTTTACTTAAATCAAATAATCCCACCACCAGGTCCCTGTCCAGCAGAATCCATGCTTTGGAAAACAAGAGCAGTCAGAAGCTGAGGTACTGGCTTTTGCCTCGTGATAAACAATCCCATGTTCCAAGACACTGACACTGTTTTTGTCTCCTTCCTAAAGGTGGTCCGAGCTCCTCGGTGAAACGCAGCTGTGGGACAGGAGGACCAGAGGGAAACTGGGGAAACCAGGCTCCTGGAAGCCGTCTCAGAGCAGGCCGAAGGGCAAGTTCTGTCTTGCTCCAAGTCTCCCCACTGCATGGTGAGGGGGGCCCTGCCCATTGCTCTCTTCTTCTTCTTTTTTTTTTTTTTTTATTTCCACCCGGCATTCATTCCTACGCCAATATTGCTGTAACATTTTTCAAGGAAATCACGTTGCGGAAATCCTTCAGCGGCTACAGGCAGCAAAAATACAACGCAAAGAGCTTTCTCCATCTCCCAGCATCGGTGAAGTCTCGTTCCAAATCCACAAAGCCGAGGTCTTCCCTGCTTTTCAGCAAACCGTGTCCGAGGGGGGTGCTCACGTTTCCGGGCAGAACAGCTTGGCCAGGAGGTTCAGGATCTTCTGCCGCAGGTCCCACTTGTCGCCGATCTTTCGCAGCTGCAGGGCGCACTCCGCCGCCGCCTCGCGCTCTGCAGGGACAGCAGGGCCGTCAGCCGCGCGCGCCGCCTGCCCGCCCGCACCGCCGCGGGGCTCTACTCACACCTTCACAAGATCGCAGTTTGGGGTTGGGTTGGTTTGTTTTTTGTTTTTTTTTTTCCCGAGCTTTTCCTTTTTTAATCTCCATATTAACACACGCACACACACACACACACACCCCCCAGCCCCGGGTACGAGCAGCGGCTGTACCCCCCTCGCGTTCGCACGGGCGGCCGCAACCGCATCCTGCCGCCTGCGGCGGGCGGGCGCTGCCCCCGCCCCGGGTGCTGGAGCCGGCCCGGGGGGCGCGGCAGCGGCCCCGGCCGACGAGCGTGGCGGTGTGTGCCTGTGTGTGCGCCCCGCCGCCCCGCACCCCGCTGCCTTCACCCCCCGGTACCTGCGGGAGCGGCGGGCGGCGCGGCCTTGCGCAGGGTCCTGCCGGGCATCATCGCGGCGGCGGGGGTCGGCTCGGCGGGGGACGGCTCGGCTGGGCTCGGCTCGGCTGGGCTCAGCTCGGCTCGGCGGGGCTCGGCTCGCTTCAGCTTGGCTCGACGGTAGCAACCAACTGCGGGCCAGCGGGGCGGAGCGCGGCTCTAAGAGCGGCGGGGTTTTCCCCGCGCCGTGACGTGAGGAAACCGCGCAGGAATCCCGCCCCCTCCCCCCCCCCCCCCCCTCCGGGCGGGCAGGTGGCGGCGTGCCGGAGCCCGCCCCGGGCGGCCGGGGGCCGTGGGCACAGCCTCCGCTGCGGGCGAAGAGGAATGGAGGGATGGGGTGTGCGGGAAGAGGAGCAGGTGGAGGGGTGGGGGGTGCCTGGGGGAGGAGAGGTGGAGGGATGGGGGTGTTGAGGTAGGAGGAGTTGGAGGTGTGCGATGGGCTCGTGGCGAGCCCAGAGAGCTGGAGGGATGGGGTGTGCTTAGGTAAGATTGGAGATGGAGGTTTTGGATGGGCTTGTGGCGAGCCCGGAGAGCTGGAGGGATGGGGTGTGCTTAGGTAAGATTGGGGATGGAGGTTTGGGACGGGCTCGTGGCGAGCCCGGAGAGCTGGAGGGATGGAGTGTGCTTAGGTAAGATTGGAGATGGAGGTGTGGGATAGGCTTACGGTGGCTCAGGAGAGGTGGAGGGATGCGGTGTGCTTAGGTAAGAGGAAATGGAGGCATGGGATGGGCTTGTGGTGAGCCAGGAGAGGTGAAGGGATGGAGTGTGCTTAGGTAAGAGGAGATGGAGGTGTATGATAGGCTTGCGGTGGGGTGGGCCAGGAGAGGTGGAGGGATGGGGTGTGCTTAGGTAAGATTGGCGATGGATGTGTGGGATAGGCTTGCAGTGGGCCAGGAGAGGTGAAGGGATTTGCACCCTCTGGGCAAGAAAAGCCGGAGGGGTGGGGTGGGCTTGCGCTAGGCAAGGAGAGATGCGAGGGTGGGTTGTGCTTGTGGTGGTCCAGGAGAGATGGAGGGGGTTGTGCTTGTGCTGAGGAAGAAGAGGTGGAGGAATGGGGTGTGCTTGGACAAGCAGAAGCAAGGGATGAGGAGTGCTTGTGGTGGGCAAGAAGACATGGAGGGATGGGTCTGCTTGTTCTTAACCAGGAGATGCACCTGACACAGTGCTGTGTTATTATTCAAGGTGATGGTGATGTTGGCCTTGAACAAGCCATAGGAAAACAAGCTGGCCCATATCATGTGCTGTTTGCGACTTAGGGTCACCCTCCTGCTGCTGGATCCTCCCCATGGCAGTGCCGTGCCTGCACGGCATGTTGCTGGCTGACACATGCCGGGGCACTCTTACCTGCGCTTGCTGGAATTTTAGATGACACTTTTTACAAGAAACAAGAGCTGGAATTATAAAGTGGCTCTTGTGAATTTGTGATTGTTGCACAGTGTTGAGAGCGCTGCCAGTGACACGTGAGTCACTCATCTCCTTCCTGTCTCTTGGAGAGTTGGTATTTGGCACTGTGGCACATAGGATGGACTTTTGTTTTCAGAGGGAAATGAAAACAGCTTGAGGTAAAGAAAGCACAGATGAGCCAGACATAACAAAGAACTGATTTGTAGTAAATGCTAAAATAAATGCCCGTGTCTCCCATCAAAACACAGCTTCAAGAAGGAAAAGATGTCACAGTGTAATACAGACCCACAAGGGGCTGTTGGGAAGCTCCTTTCTGTGCGACAGTCAAGTGTTTAGAAATGCTGATGACTTTGATGTCTATTAGAAGAGGAAACGTTCACCAGCTCAGCTCAGAAACCCTTCCCCCTGCATACTTCCTGGAATGGCACACCTGAAACAGGGCTGGGATTTTTCTCCCTGTGTAGGAAACCTCAGCCCCGTTGGTGCCTGGCAGAAGGCAGTGGGCACAGTGGTGCTGCAGGGCTGGCACATGGGAGAGGCAGCGGTGCCGGCTCACGGACAGGGCATTTCTCAGGGTGAGGTGTCTGAACGAAGGCTATGGCTGGATGAGGCTTTTGCATGGCCGTTCCAAAGACGGTGGCTGGGCGCTGGCTCCGGCGGCATCCCGCAGTGCGCTGTGCCGGGTTGTGACCTGGTGTCAGAGCAGCTTAGGTTGGCCACGGAGGAGTTTCTGATGTTTTTGAGAAGGTATTGCCTTCACCTCTCATCCTTTGGTGTATAACCAAATAAGCATATATGCTTATTAGCTTGACTTGATGTGTTTAGGGTCTTTGAAAAAAGTATGTGAACATTCCCATTTGTAACCCAGCCCTCCGACCACATCATTCCTGTTACATAAGAAACTGTTTCTTCAAAACAAGTCTGTTGGATTTTTGATGGCAGGAAGGCAGGTAAACAGCTGAGGAGCATGCTGGGCTGTGTGGCACGTCGTCCCTGACAGTGGAGGTGCTGTGGTCTGTAGCACGTGATGCTCAGGGCTGCATCTTATGGCCATAGCCTGATGGCTGCCCCATAAATCACGGCAACCCCTCCAGGACACCAGCACGGGGGGGCCAGGGTGCTTACTGAGACCCTTGTGTGCCCCTAGTGCTCAGCACTCCCAAATGCAGGGAAAGCAGTCATGAATTCAGGCTGCGGGGGAGAGGGATACACAGGTCCCTTGTGCTGCTGTTATTTGCTCATTTGCAGACACCACCAAGCTGAGTGGTGCGGTTGACACGCCAGAAGGATGAGATGTCATCCAAAGGGACCTGGACAAGCTGGAGAGGTGGGCCTGTGTGAACCTCATGAGGTTCAACAAGGCCAAGTGCAAGGTCCTGCACCTGGGATGGGGCAACCCCGGACACCAATACAGGCTGGGGCATGAAGGGGTTGAGAGCAGCCCTGCGGAGAAGGGCTTGGGGGTACTGGGGCATGAAAAGCTGGACATGGGCCGGGAATGTGCGCTCATGGCCCAGAAAGCCAACCCCATCCTGGGCTGCATCAACAGCAGCGTGGCCAGCAGGTCGAGGGGGGGGATCCTGCCCCTCTGCTCTGCTCTGGTGAGACCCCACCTGGAGCCCTGCGTCCAGCTCTGGGGCCCTCAGCACAAGGACATGGACCTGCTGGAGCGGGTCCAGAGGAGGGCCACCAAAATGATCCGAGGGCTGGAGCCCCTCTCCTACGAGGCCAGGCTGAGGGAGTTGGGGTTGTTCAGCCTGGAGAAGAGAAGGCTGCGAGGAGACCTTATTGCGGCCTTCCAGTGCTTAAAGGGGGCCTACAGGAAGGATGGGGACAATCTTTTTAGCAAGGCCTGTTGTGACAGGGCAAGGAGTAATGGTTTTAAACTAAAGAAGAATAGATTTAGGCTGGATATAAGGAAGACATTTTTTACAATGAGGGTGGTGAAGCACTGGCACAGGTTGCCCAGAGAGGCGGTGGAGGCCCCATCCCTGGCAACATCCCAGGCCAGGTTGGACGGGGCTCTGAGCACCCTGCTCTGGTTAAAGCTGTCCCTGCTCACGGCAGGGGGGTGGGCTGGATGATCTCTAAAGGTCCCTTCCAACCCAAAGCATTCTGTGATTCTATGATTCTATTCTATGATTTATTTGCTCATTTGGGCAGAGCCAGGTATGACCTGGGGCTTGCTCTTTGTGAATTCAGAGACAGATCTAATACTTGGGCAAATTATTTAAATGACTGTTCCTCCAGTGAGGCAAAAACCAAATGAACCTCGATCCTGCCCTGCTTAGCAACGCTTCCTCACCCAAAAGCTGGATGATCTTTAAAGGCAACTTCCCCCTATATCTCTGCAGCAACACAAAGAGATGGGCCCCTCTTTTGGGCGTATGTGGGAGAGGAGATGCTTTCCTATCAGGGCAGCTGGGCCCAAACCAGTGGGACAGTAGAGTCACAGGCATTCCTTTATTTTCTTTTAAAATAGTGGTAGGGTAATAAGAACAGTGGGAGACTTTAGTGTACAAAATGGGTTAATAGACCCACCTGTGAGCTGGAGTATCTGAAGAGCTCATCTCCCCCATCACTGCGGTCAGAACTGTGTATCTGTGGCGTAAGGCAGGAAGCCCCACTGTTCAGAGGGGAGCTGACTTGCACCAGCTCCGGATCTGGCCCGCCTCCCCGCAGGATTTTACTGGTGTGGGGAGGTCTTACTGGTGTGCGACAAATCACAGTCCGTTACGGTGGGAGCAGCACATGGCGGGGCCGCTGCCAATTACAGGATTGCACAACAGGGGCAGAGCAGAAAAAAAGTCCATTGTGGTTTCAAGCCACCAGCAAGCTCTGATATTTTTTTGTTTCAGTTCCCTTAAATAAAGCGGTGTAGCTGTGGGAAGCACAGGCCCCTGGGAAGCTGCGCTACCCAAAAGCTGTTTCTTGCTGTGGCTCCACCGAGCAGGACCGTGGATCCCCAGGTGCGCACAGCCACGGCGGGGAGCAGAGCAACAGCCCAAGGAGCACAACCCCCTTGGAGCAGCCTTCCAGTTTATTTCTGTTTAAATAAACATTTAAAGTTAGAGCAATTACACAGCTGAGAAGAGAGAATCATCTTTAGATAACATGCCCGGGCTTCACCGGTGTCTGGGTGATGCGGTCTAACCAGGAACATGTTATTGAAAGCCAACACGTGATGGATTCTCAGTATGAGTAACACCAGCGGGCAGGCTTGCTGAAAGCAGACTGAATGTTGCAGAAACGAAATCAAAAGTAGGAGAGAAAGGAAACTAGCAGTTTTTCCTCTGAACTCAGTTATTTGTGCTGAATCAGCTTCAAGCTGTTTCTGTGCCTGCCTGTAAGATCTTAAATAAATCTCTGGTACCGCTTTGTTATTGGAGTTCATCTCATCTTCCCAAGGCTGTCTGGTGTTGACAGCTCTTGTGTTAACTGAGAAGCTGTTTGTTTCGCTCTCTCCCTTTTCCCGTTTCCGCAGACCGCAGCGTCGGCAGTTCCTGTTGATCCTCGCAGGTCCCAGCACCCGAGCAGGAAACTCGGCTCTATTGTCGGGAGCACACACCAAAGGTCATTTCAGGAAAGTGCGGCAGGGTGTGTCCATGCCGAATGAGGGTGATGATGGCCTTGGCAGGCTTCTTTTTTTTTTTTTTTTCCATTTCTTAAATCACTCTAATGCTCTTGTTTGCTCTTCTGTGGCACCTTTCCTCCAGGGATCTCTCTCACCATTACAAGTAAAGCTTCATAAATCCTCAAGCCTTAAGCATTAATCTCAACCTCACTTTTCAAGGAAACAGCTTTGTCCTGTGTTAGTGATTTTCTAGTGACAACTGCAGCAAAGCTTCAGCCTCCAGCAGCTGCTGCTGCACTGCCAACACCTCCACTATGGTGAGAGAAGAGGTTAATGCAGATTTAAATAGTTAAGTGAAATTCTCCAGCTAATGGGAGTGTCGATCTGCTGGAGGGTAGGATGGCCCTGCAGAGGGACCTGGACAGGCTGGATTGATGGGCCGAGGCCACCTGTATGAGGTTTAACAAGGCCAAGTACCGGGTCCTGCACTTCGGTCACAACAACCCCATGCAACGCTACAGGCTTGGGGAAGAGTGGCTGGAAAGCTGCCTGGCTGAAAAGGACCTGGGGGTGCTGGCTGACAGCTGGCTGAACATGAGCCAGCAGTGTGGCCAGGTGGCCAAGAAGGCCAACAGCATCCTGGCTTGTATCAGGAATGGTGTGGCCAGCAGGAGCAGGGAGGTGGTTGTCCCCCTGGACTCAGCACTGGTGAGGCCGCACCTGGAATACTGTGTCCAGTTTTGGGCCCCTCAGTACAAGAAAGACATTGAGGTGCTGGAGCGTGTTCAGAGAAGGGCAACAAGGCTGGTGAAGGGTCTGGAGCACAGGTCTTATGAGGAGCGGTTGAGGGAGCTGGGGTTGTTTAGCCTGGAGAAGAGGAGGCTGAGGGGAGACCTGATCGCTCTCTACAACTGCCTGAAAGGAGGTTGTAGTGAGGTGGGTGTTGGGCTCTTCTCCCAAGTAGATAATGATAGGACAAGAGGAAATGGGCTCAAGCTGCGCCAGGGGAGGTTTAGGTTGGAAATTAGGAAAAATTTCTTTACGGAAGGGGTGGTCAAGAATTGGAACAGGCTGCCCAGAGAGGTGGTGGAGTCTCCACCCCTGGAAGTGTTCAAAAAATGGGTAGATGTGGCACTTTGGGACATGGTTTAGTCTAGTCTACCCTTAATTGGTTTAGTGTGGACTTGGTAGTGTAGGTTAATGGTTGGACTGGATGATCTTAAAGGTCTTTTCCAACCTAAACGATTCTATGATTCTATGATTCTATAACTTGACTTTGAACTGCTGGTGTGATCCAGCACCAGACAGGAAAAGAAACTGAGGAGACCTGCCTGCCCACTGCTCAAATGTAACCCCCACTTGCACAGGTCTTTTCTGCTGTGTAAATATTACCTAACAGCCCTACCACTAATTCTTAGACTCTGCCTAATGCTGTTCTCTCTTGTCTGCTTCTCTTGAAAGCTTAAACATATAATTTTCTTAGCAAAAAGTGAACTTGCATGGCTTATTCAATTATCACAGTGCTCTGTCACTGGTGGAGGGAATGAACACCCAACTTTTCCTCTGTGATCACCTGTGTGCCAAGCAGGTGGCATTCATTAATTTCTTCCAAAATGCTTCTGAAAGATGACTCGTGTGTCTGATCTGGTGCCCACCAAAGCCAGGGTAGGCAAAGCAGTTTTACTACTGAGAGCAGTAACATTTGATTTAGGATGGGGTTGGATACCAGAGCCCCTCCGTGATGTAGCTGAAGTGGAAGCAACTTTATATCAACTGCATGCTCTTTAATCAAGGAGTAACTGTGAGGAAACTTAGTTGACTGAATTTTCCTCATCATAGGTTGTTATATAGTTAATTCTAAATTAGCCAGGGCAGATTATCTGGTGAGCTGAATTTTCTGTGAAAGTAGAAAGTAAAGACACAGCAGGTGGCTCCTTGTAAGGTCATTCCTGATTCAGCCCATTGGTAAAGCTTTCTAAAGAGCTAGAAAGGTAGTTTATTAAGTGGGTTTTAGCACTCGTGAAGATGACAATATCTTCATAAAGGCCAGTCTTTGCAGTCGTTATCTAGAAGAACTACGTATTAGTAGAGTAATTATTGGTGTTAATGACTGTTTATCAGGCTGGTGGAGTATTTGCTGAAGAGCTCTCCTCAGTGTGCGTAGGTGTCTTTGCAAACACCAAGCATACTGTTAGTACAGCTGCACTGTCACTGCTGGGTTTTTGCAGAAGTCCTTCCTTGGATGATGCCTGTGATTATTTTCTGTGCTGCTATCTTTGTTGAAAATTTGAATGTGCTCCATTTCTGGAGTTCTTCATTGCTTGCTGGTTTGCCAGATCTTTTCCAGGCTCTGGCTATGTCCTGTTTCCCCTGTTCCTTACACCTCCTCTGCACTTTGTCATATTTTTTGTGTATAGTCAATGCAGCAGGTGTGGGATTGAAAAAAGATGGCAAATCCCACGTGTGAGACACTTGGTGCTTTCCTGGCATGATGGTGCCTTGCAGCTGAGCCAGCAGTCTGGTAACCCGTGCAGGGCTCATTATCACTGACTTGCTGCAAATCACTGAAGTCTAATGGGAGAATTAGGAATCCAAAGGAGCTTTGCTGGACATGGGCATGGTGACCTGGGATTCCTAGTCTGCCACCGAGCTGGTCCTCAGTGCTGCAGTGTCTCCCCTGTACTCTTCCAATGCTCTTCAGCTGGGACAGGAGCTATTTTGCATGCTTAGAGTATTTTCAGACTATTCTGATTTTCTCTGTGCTGGGTTTTGGAAGTACCTTGTTTGAATAATCTCCAATTGGATAAAGAATCACTTAGTCCCGCTAAATCCCACAAAGCAGATTTAACTTAGGGCAAGGTTGAATTCAGCAAGCAGATTGAATGTAGGGCAAAAGGCGAACAGAATTAATAACACAAAGCAGGACTGAAACAAGGTGGGACACAGTATCTTTTGTGAAGCCTTCTCCTTTGAAATTTTTAGGACTTAACTGCTTATTCACACTGCTTTATAAAGATTAGACCTCTGCATTTGGAAAAGGCAGATGTGTGTTCATCATTATAAGAAAGTACAGGATCTCCTCTACAACTGGAATGGTCAGTGATTTGTATGAACTGAATAAGAAATTAGGTGTGTTTGTTTGGGGATCTTGGGACCATGTCTTTGCTATAACAAGGAAATAATGAGAACATGATTTGAATTTCATTTCAAATTGTCTGTTTAGGAAGAGAAGGCACAAAATATGAGACTATATCGTGGATAGATCATCACAGCCCAGACCTCAGGAGCTGGCAGGAATATGGGAGCAGGCTGTGCCCTTACCCCACACATGCGCACACACACATGCATTGCCGAGATACAGCCGTTTTGGGGTGCTCTGGTGAGTCTCCAGCCACCAGAACATCACTGGCGGAGGCTGGACCTTTTCCATTTCAGGATCTGCACGCTGCCTTGTGGCAGCATGAAACCTGCTATATGCTCTACCTCTCTATATGAAGGGTCCCTATGCAGGCTGTGCTGGCTGAGAAGTAGGGCAGACCGAAATTGTGTCTTGGTGAAAGCTGGCAGGGTGGCCACAGACTGTGAAGGCAGAGGCATCACTTGACTCATCGCTAGACTGACAACAAAGTTGGTATGACAGAGCTGACAGCATCCCATGTTGTGAGGCAGTTTCACTTTAAAGCTTTGCCTCTGGTTGTGCTGAAATGAGTTCATTTCCTTTTTGGTTTTATTTTTCATACACAAAAACAGGGAGGGAGGAGGGTGCGACTTTTGCTGCTTGTTCTAAATGGAACAGAAAACGAAAATCCTCTGGTGGAGATGGAAAGTCCTGTACGGCTGCTCTGCAGATAACACCGCAGGAGCTTTAGGCGTGAAGGGCTGCAAGAAGAAATGTGTCGGTGGCAATGACCTTGCACGGAAATGGAAGGAGGCTTGCTCCTTGCTACCAAAAAGTGCTCCCTTTGGGCTATCTGCTTTCTCTGTAAGAGTGAGCCGCTTGTAAAGAAGAGGAGGACATGGTGGAAGTGGTGGGACTGGGTGGTCACTTGCAGACAGGAGTGCTGTCCTCCCTGAGCACCCGTCTATTAACCATGTTGACCTAAGGGCTGGATCCATCCATTTCTTGACTTCAGGAGAGCCCTGCTATGGGGAGCAGCTCCACGTAGCACCACCAACTGCCGTTCATAGTCCACCCTTAGCTAAATGAATACCACATCTGAGATTCTGCTTTGTTTCCAGGTGACATGAGGGAAAGCAAAACCAGCACAGAGCTGGACGTGTTTGATGTCCACACTGGCTCTGAACATGGGGACAAGCTTCTCCCACACATCCACAGTCATGTGCCCGTCCTCCCCAGCACGCACACTTTTGGCCGTGGGTGTGCCACCGTGGGGTGTTGGCTGCTGGTGGGAGAGGGAAAGCTGCTGGGGTGACCTTTGGCATTAAAAGTGCAAACAAACAAGTCAGAAATCAGAAGTCTCCCTTCGAGGGTTAGGACACTGTGTATCTTCCTCACCAGAGATCTCACTGCAGATACACCAGCTGACTCCAAGGGGTATAAAGGAGAAGTAAAGAGGGGAAACAGGAAAAAGGGGTTTGCACTTGACAGCAACAAAGTATTTTTTGCACTTTACAACCTGTTTATATTCTCTGGGCCTTCTGTGTTTTGGGAAGGTGCTGGCGTCAGCTGCTCCCTGCCTCCCTTATGGGTCTGGATGCCGTGTGCATGCCCCGTGGCCCTCAGCAGGGCTGTCACCACTCCCACCTGCTCTACATGTGCAGGAGAGGAGGAGGGGAGTGCAGATGCTTGTGGGGAGGAAGCAGAGGTGGGGTCACGGTGAGGAAGTGTGTGGTCTGTGTCCCACAGGCAGGAGTAAGACTCGACTTCATGTGGCTGCATCTTGGGTTGCATCATGCTTTGTGGGCATGATGCCATCCTTCCTCCCTATTTCATCATCCTGCCGTGGGCAATGAGGTGGAGCTGGGGGGGGCACATGGGCTGTGAATCTGCGAGGAGCCCTCAATCTGCAAAGACACAAGAAGTCAGGGGTTTGGTTTTGTTTTTTTTTTTTTCAGGGGTGTGTTGTTGTTATTGTTGTTATTTTTAACACAAGGAAATTTAATTGCCCAGAGGTGGCAGGAGCATGGGAGGGCATGGCTGGTGTGACCAGGCTGTGTCTGCAATTATGGCAGAGGACAGTGGCAGTCAGGGAGAGGCAAGGGGAGCACTCTGCTGAGGAGGTAACAGAGGACCTCCGAAAGGGCTGGGGAAGGGGTGAGCGGCAGAGGAGCCTCCCCAGACAGGTGCCAGCTGCTGCCCACTGCCCTGCAGCTGTGGGGGATGCTAGGGGCAGTTTTGCGGCATGGAGTCAACAGGACCCTGACAAATTAGTCAAGAGCCTGTGTGGTGATTTGCCGATAAGGTGTTATGAGTACTTTCCCTCCCTTTCCCTGGACCCCAGTGCTGCAGGCAGAGCTGTCGGAGGGAAATGCTCTGAAGGTGCCTCCTGAGCGCTCAGAGGAACTGGCAGGGTGCCCTGAGGAGCAGGTGTCCAGGAGGTGCACCAGCAGGCAGGTGCAGGGTGGGATGTCCCATGCCAGGAGGGCTATAGGGTCCCACTGAGCATGGCAGGAAAGAGGAGAAAGCTAGCAGCTGCCGTTGTGGGGCAACTGGAGCAGACTGCCCCACAAGCCCCTCACCCACCCCTGCAGGGACGCCTCGGGGGCGAGTGGTCTGCACCCCACTGGTGGGGTTCACCTCCAGGAGAGTGTCTGTCTGGCTGTCTCCTCTGCCTCAGGCATCCCTGCTGACCATGTGGCTGCTGGAGTGTCGCTGGTGAACCCATGGGACATGACCCTCTTGGGGTGCCCATGTGATCTCCATGGCATATTACACCCTCAGGTGATGCTGGTCACCCCATGAAATATGACCCACTGGGGTGATCCTGTGGAAAGTGAACCCCCCTGGCACGTCCCTGGTGGCTGCAGGTGCTGGGACATCCCTGAGCTGGGAAGGGGCAAGCGGCATGGGGCTGCTTCCCTTGTGGCCCCAGGACTTCCCTTGCTGGTCTCTCGTGGTGTCCTCCAGTTTCTCTGGAGACCTGGTGTCGCCACCACCACCTCCTCCTCCTTGAGCTGGTGATGAAGGTCCCACCTCCCATCACTCAGGCTGGGGAGTCACGCAGGGGCGCAGACTGCGGGACCAGCTGGCCTCAGGGCTGTTGGTGCAATTATTGCACCCCTGAGCTCCAGGTTTCCACTGCCCAGGAGAGGCAACATCAGGCAAAAGTCACCATATACCTAGCAATGGTGCCACGTGGGTCTTCAGCCCAGGAGTTCACAGACTCACAGAATTCTGTGTTTGGGCAATAAATCTGGCAGTGATGGTGTCAAGTCCAAAATCCCAGAAGGCTCGGACCAGGAAAGCCTACAGAAGTTTGTAGGCTTAGTGAAAGTAAATAATGTGAACTTTCAGGTTTGGCTCAGAGCTGAATCACTATGAAAACCACCTGTTTTGTGGTATCTCGGCAACTGCCAAAAGGCAGAAAATGACAGTACCCACAAAAACAAGTAAAATACCTTGTCAGGCTTTCAAAACCCTCAGTTAAAAAATTCTTGGTACCATACTTGGGAAAACAGAGTCACAAGGGCAGTCAGTCAATGACCTGTTGGACCTGCCATTCTGGGAAACCTCCAAGAGACGAGGGAGAATCTCCAGAATCCCTATTTATGAATTTATCTCCCAAATGACAAAGCATGCACAATAAGCAATGCACTGAATCTAGTATTGGCAACTCTGATAATCATTGTATCTATCCATGATATTCTTTGCAATGCCTATTTCTGATTTTGTTTCCCTGTCCCCAGCTTTCCCTTCACTTTTTTTTTATTGTGATGCTTCTGGGTGTGGAACAACTGTTTGTCTCTTCCTTCTAAATGATGTCCTACCAACCAACCACATCCTCAAATTAAAGAAAAAACCCTAGAATTTAAGCAGGCTTGGTGAAAAGTAACATACTAGTCTTCTTTTTTATTTTGTTGTTGATGTTGTAGTTTATTTATCCAAGGTTGTAAGATATTTGACATGAGGGTTATTGGTTCATGATACTACATTGGCATTATTATTAATTTTATTAATGTGTGATCAAATTACACTACTAATTTACACAGCCTATTTATAATAAAATAGTTGGAAATGTGAGGTATACATGTAATTGGAACAATCACCAAAATAACACGTTTCATTTGATACTTACGAGAGGTTAAAGGAAGATCACATTCTTTCACAGGTGTATAGGCAAAGTGACCTGTAAGCTGAAAACCTGTAACTCACAGCCTCCTTTCTAACACTGAAGCAACAGTATTAGTTCTCTTTCATTAATGTATTTGGGGGATTCATTACTAGAGAAAAAGACTGCAAATATCCTTAACTGTGATTTCCTCTATTCATTCTAACACGAGTATTTCATTTTTTCAGTTACTTTTAATATCTTCCCAACAGAACAGAACCTTGCAAGTCCAACAAGCTGTAAACCCGGCTTCTATGTGCATGGGTAAAAAATGCAAACTGAGAAATCAAGCAGCTGGTGGCCTGAAAATGGACCCTGTCCTGTGACCTCCCATGATAATAGATGCCGTGGTGGTTACAGACTTCTCCCAAGAGTAGAACATGGTGTGTTGTTTGTAGACCAAAGAGAAGGACAGGTTTCATACGGGAGCAGAACTTGTAATAGTTGCGGTACATACAGATATTTTCTACCTGCTATTTCTTTTCCTCTATTTACTTCTCCTTTACCCACCCAGGAGTTTGTTGCTAAGGCTTAGCTGCGGAACAGAGCTTTTTGGAGGGAGCACTCAAGGCAGCCTGCTGCTGAAGCGGCGCTGTGTACTCAACCATGAAGCGAGAGATTTTCTCATGCTTGTTCTCTTAATAGCTAAGGTCATTCCAGCTGGATGCATTTGGCTGCTCTTCCATCCCCACCAATAATCAGTGTATGGCCACACCCAGTCGCAAATGTGATGAAGAGAAAATCTCAGTGTGAGTCCAGGAGTATTTGGCAAGAATGTTGTTGGAGTGGACAACCAAAGTCCCTGTGTTCTCTGGAATACTGGGATTGGTACATTTTGCTGTGGTTGTAACGTATTTGATCCCATGCTCTCAGCATGAGGGAGAACTGGCATGGCACATTAAGCATTGCCAGGCAGGGTCAGCTCAGGCACATGCCTTTGACGGTGGCTATGGGACACCTGAGAAAGAAGGTGCTTGGACTACTGTAAACAGGATGGGCATGAAGTAATCTTTCCCTCTTTTATTCTACCAATTTCTGGCAATCTACAAGAATAAGGACTCCCTGATTCAGAAGATACATTTGAGGTCTACATATGAAATATAATTACTTATATTTAAATATAAATAGAATTAATATAATACAAGAATATTATATATAATGTAAATATTAAATATAATTAATTATATTTATTCCTACAAGAATACGTTTTCTTCTGAACTCTTTTGACTTGGACACTATTCTTTGGCAGCGTGGCTAAATTCTGCATGGGAGTTACCAACCTGCAGGCTGGTTATCACAGCTCTAAATAATCATCTACTAATTTTTGTGCTAGCTCTGCCAATCCGACTCATTCTTTATTTGGATCATTTGAAAAACATGCGAGCTAGATAACTGCAGTAAACTTGAGAAATCCAGGAATGAGACACATTCACAGAAATAAACCTAGGGCAAGTCTGTTGTGTCTCTAAGCATGTCTGGTTGTCTTTTTAATATATGCCTATCGGCATAGAAAATCAGCTGATGGGAGAGTCTGTTTAAGAATAAAACTGACAAAAACCTTTATGCAAAAGAGGAAGCAGACATTAAAACTTGTCTACGTAATTATGGGCTATACATGTCTTATATTTACTGAAGCAGAGGAAATGGAACAACTTTAACCAACATGTTTAAAATATGCTTCAGCCAATAGCCAGCATGACTAAAATCTATCTATATTCACACCTCTTTGCTTTAGCCTTAATTGATGTTTCCACAGTTCAGTAATCTCTGGTATAGAGAACAGGATAAGAGGCCTCTCTACAATCCATTTTTATAGTGTTTCTCTGGTTGTTTATCAGAGAATTATCAGGAATCCTTGCTTCTAGGTGTAGACTAGCCCAGGATATTGCACATGCTGACAGTGTTAGGGGGTAGGGAGAAGGGGTCCTTTTAAAAGGATAAAGTTTACAAGTTTTAGAGCAGTGACAATTTTTACTTATTTGCAGGTGATGAAGCATAGGAATGAACAGGATCGTGGGGAAAGCTACACTCAAGTAGGACCATCCAACTATGTTCTCAAAGAGACTGAAAATGCAAAAACTGGGAGAACAGAGGGGAAAAAGCAAAAAAACCTCCAAGGACCCCTTATGGGAATCAACATATTTGCCTGTCTCCCTCCTATAGAGACTAGAGAAGTAGCCACTTGTGTTATGTTATGAGCTCTGCTCATGATTAAATTGCTAGATAGTGTGCTGGAAGGTCACTCTTTGCTTAATGTTGATCCTTTCTGCTCTCCATTTTATCATGCAGGTTTAGCCTAACCACAGCCTTTCAGTGGAGAGCCCCGATAGGTAGTATTTTCTCTTTCCTTTATTCCTTTGACATTTATTGTACAAAAGCAACATGGAAGTTGTTGCTGTTTTTCAAGCCATTGGTGTGGAGGACAAAGATTGAAGGAGAGGCCACCCAGGGAAGGAGCTAGTCATCAGATAAATAATTGTACCCTTCCCCTAAGTTATTTTCTAGGGCCCCCAGAGGTGGGGACTGAGCCAGGTTCATGGCACTGGGACAAGCATGCATGAGCAGGGGATGGAATACACCATCTTCCTGTCTGTTGCCTCAATTTAACAAACCCAATTACCCAATTTAATACTTGCATCAATTGAGTGCTACCCCTTCCCTTAATAATGGCCTCTTGACTTAAAATATTGCTGCATATCCTCGAAGAGCCTCCTTAGTGTGTCACCTGCATGAGCACAGCAGCACAGTCGGAGACCTGCCCCTCTTGCAACATCTCCTACTCTGCCGTTACCTTGGCTTGCAGACCCCTCAAGTCTGCATCCTGATTTTAGGGTCGATGGGTATTGGATTGAAGATGCACTAAAAGGTGCTACCCCTGCTCCATGTCTGTGTGGGTGTGTGCCCAGAGGAGTGCGGTGCTAACTGCCACTTGCTCAGAGAAGTGAATCCCCCCTCTGTGGTGGCTTCTGGCACCCACTGTGTTTTGGTAAAAGTTTCTGGCCCACAGGAAAGTGAAATAATCACAGGAACTCTCAGTGGTGCCTGACTCTGTCTTGCAGTTTCGTGAGCTCCCAATGAACAGACTAGAGGGCTGGTTTGATTTCTTCTGTTCTTCCTTTTTTTCCCCTTCTTTCTTCCTTTTCTCTTTCTCTCTCTCTTTTTTTTTTTTTTTTCTATTTTGGAAGAAGACATATTTGTATACCACCTTGTAAAACCTCAGCATTTTGCATTGTAGCACTGCTCAGCTATCTGCAAAAAATGTTTGTACTGTGCCCCAGGATGACGGAACCTGCAGATGACAGCTCTTGGCAGAATTTCATTTAATTGCTCACTGAGGTGGCCTGAAAAGCCTGATATTCAGGTTTGCTCAAAGAGGACCTGAAATGACACACAGTCCATGTTTGACCCTGTGTTTGAAGAAGACACCCTCATGATTGTGGAGACCTTGTTCAACAGTTTGATTGATGGCAGCAAAGGTACTGCCAGAGTAAAAAGCACCTTGAAAACTGCTTTAAAATACACTGTTTTGTCCTCTGCATGGTAAAACTATTTTTATCAATTTCCTTCCTTGTATTAGAAGGTCAGAATAATGATCAGTCATGCTTACATGAAAGGGTTTATTTAAAAAAAGGGGAATGAACAAGAGACAGAAACCAGCTTGATTTTCAGAGGAAGATGCCCAGACTTTACACAGACAGATATGATGGCTATGCAATGAGTTTCCAAATACAGCCTTCATTTAGACACCTTATTATAGTCTCCAAATGGAAGAAGGGAGACAAGGTCTCTTTTATTTGAGCATAGTCCTCCAAAATGCCTTTCCAGCTCCCAGAAGAAATGGAGAACAGGTGCTCACTGAGGATGTTCTTCAGTTCAATCCTGAGAAACCCATGATTATGCCATGCTGCATCTCCAGTGCTATGCTGCCCATCTAGTGCTGGGGACTTAGGTGTGAAAGATGCAATGGAAGAAGGGGGCAGTGTGGGGGGAGTGGAAGTTTCCAGAGCCTTTGAAGCTGCTTTGGGATGAAAGAGGAAAAGACAAGTGATGAGGAAAATACAGGAGATGGTAAAGGATAAAAGTATGGCATTTCCATGTCCTGGGGGCAAGTGGCCATGGAAGCAGAAACAGGAACTTGAAAACCTGAATGGTCTCTTAGTGTCTTACAGCAAAACCTGTGGGTGATGCATGGAGTTCAGTGCAGGAAGCTGTTACAGAAGCTTTTCCCAGGCTAATTTCTGGAAAACAGCTGTTCTGTTACTCTTGGAGTGGAAACACAGAGATGTTCTGCAGAGAGAAAAACTAATGGAAACCAAAGCCTGAGCATTCAGAAAATCCTCTGAAAATGAAGGCTTTGCAGGAGATAATCTGGGGGAGACTGTGAAACCTTCTAGAAAATGAGTATTGTGTCATTTCAATAGAGGGTTAATTTATTGCTCCGCATGAGTGGGCGTCACGAACACCCAGAAGTCACCCAGCAAAGCAGTGAGTCATCTGCTGAAGCAAGCTTCAGCCTGGTAAAAATCCCATCCAATATCCAGCTTTGTGTAGGTGGTGTGTCCAGTCATCCTCATTTCACAAACAAAACCGTAAGTTACTGATTTGAAAACCAAAAAAAGCACACTCATTCAAGGCTGGGAGAAAATAAATATCTGAATTCTTGGACTCTGTGACATTATTTACTGTTTGAAAGGCTTAATCCTGAAAAAGTCCCCGCTCCAAAGCACACTGAAATCAGTCACCCTGGTTTTGTCACACCTCTGCAACTACATATATTGAAAAGTCCCCAAAGCCCAGTACACTAATCTTTCCTATTTTTAATTTTGTGAAAAACCTCGGACGTCACTTTGAAGTTTTCTCATTGTAGGTATCCTTTTGATTTAAATGTGGTTGTTGACATCTGAGTTTTTCTTCACTTTGTAGTTCAGCCCTGGCTGATTGTGATGATGATGTTTTCTCTGCCAGCTACAGTAACAGATCTTTTTGTGCAAAGTGGGCTGAGCAGTTCCTTGCCATCGTTATTATGTGGTGTAATCAAAGATCAGTATTGTCTGATTAAGAAGACCTTCCTCTGTGTGGCTGATGGGATTTTATCTGACTGAATGAGCTGCTGAAAAGGAAAACTTGCATTTACCTGGATTTCTCTAAATGCCTGATATCTTCCTTTATCGTTGCTGGCTGGTTGAAGAAGCAATGATCATCTGAAGGTGAGATCCCATTTGCCTGCCTCAGGGTCCACACTTTCACTTAATGGCAGTTACTGAGAGAAATAGTGCTCTGGAAGAAAGGGCCTACGAGCCTACAAGAAAGCAGCAGGTTCCTTCAGAAACTTAGCGCATTTCTTGGAGTCTGGGCAACATGACTTAAGGGGCTGGATCCCACCCTGGGAAACTGAGTTCCAGTGTGACTGTGAGACCTTCAGACACAGCTCAGCCATGCACAGAAATATTTCCCAATAGATAATTTGATATTACATGTTTGAAATTCACACTGTAGCATGAATTCCTCCAGTTTGGAGGCAGGCACAATAGTGTACTTTGAACAGGTTACCAAAAATTTGTATCAGCTGTTTGCAAACAGCTGCAAGTTATCTCTGCAAGCAAAGAAAGAAGCAACAACAGTCTCTAATTATTTGGAGTTGGAAAACTGATTTTAGAATAGAATGACGTGTTTAGGGATAGTTCTTGGCCAGAGAAACTAGTTAAGTCTATCAAAATTATATCTTCTGACTGCTCCCCAAGTCTCTAGCCTGCAGTTCCAGGCATGCCAGGGCAGAGCTGGAAGCAGCCTGGTGCATTTGTGGTTTGCACATCCCTCTCTGGAGCCTGGTACTGATGGCACTGATGGCTCATGGCTAATGTGGGTTCATGGAAGAGGGGGTTCATTTTGGTCAGACAGTCTTTAATAACAAAAATAATTTCAGTTATTTGGGAGTATCAAATGAAATTTTCGCTTCTGATGCCGTATGTTTGTAGAAGAGCTGGAGACAGCTGTGGGGGCTGTTTCTGTTTTGCATGAAAACAATGCTGCTGCAAGTTCTACTTCAACATCATGAAGGTGCCTGAGTGGAAATTTTAGATGTGTGGCTGTAGTTTGCATCTCGCTCAGTTAGGGATGAATTTTCCGACTTCACCAGTGCTGGGTAGGAAGGACAGTGGATGCAAAATGGCTTTTTTCGGGTCATTGTGAATATACAGCAGCAGGGTGAGGTTTCCATGGTTGTGCTGTTCAGTGCAGGCCACGGACCAAGAGGAGGAACATCCATGGCACCTGTGCCTTGGCAGGGTCCACGTGACAGCCAAGCACCCAGTTCTGGCGCCAGCAGCCCACATGAAGCAAATGGGTGCAGCTTCCCTGGCATCTGCACAGGCAGCTGCAGCTCTGCTGCTGTTACTGATTTAATTTTGCATCTGGGCTTCATGCCACCTGCAAGTCTCATGGGAAACCAGCAAGAAGTTCTTGTGCATGTGGGTGTCCACTAGCACCTGTCTGCGTATCTTCTCCCTCGGGGCCCTCTGGGCTTGGGATCAGAGAGCAGCAAGGGCTGCTCTGCTTGCTGCCATGTCCCTGTGGCAGAGGTTACCACTGCATCAGCTAAACTGGCAAAAGGAAACTCATGTCTGACTGGAGCTCCAGCACCTCAAACCAAAGTGCAGTCTCTCAGTCTAAAATGTTTTGATGGCAACCGATGCCAGGCTTTGATCTAAACTGTCCCTGGGGAAGCATAGGTTTCCTTCAGCTCCCTCTCCTGTGGGGCGGAAGTTCCCTGTACTGGGACAAAGGGGACAAGTAATAAAAACTATCAAAAATTTTATAAAATTAATAAAATGCCTTACACTTGGCCACAGTGAGCCATACCAGATTTTGCTTCTCAGGGCTGCTGACATAGTGTTGGCTCGTGCAGGAGGTAGTGCTTGCAGTCCTGCTCCAGAGGTTTGCACAGTGCAGAAATGGCATATTTGCCAGACAGGAAACCATCCCTGGCTGGTTTCACTCCGATCCTAGCAGCCATGGCCTGACTTCCCTCTGTGGAAGAAGTGTATCTTTCACTGCTTTCTGGTTTTCTGCATAACAGTGGGAGGAGGTAAGAAATTTTTCACCAGAAGTGCCCATGGGTGAGCTGTGTGTCTCATATCCCCAGCAGTACAGGGGAAGGTACCAAGAGGGTTTGCTGCAACTTAGGGTGGCCAAGGATATGTAGAGGTGGAAAGGACAGGACCATGGGAGGAGAGTCCTTATTTCAGAGTGCCAAACCCTGCAGAACTGGACTTTGAGCAAAATCTGGACCTGCCTGACCAGGTCTTTAGTTCAGTCCAGAAATTACCAGGTACCAAACTGATCCTGAGCTTTAAGTTCAGCCTGGAGAGATTTCTGGTCAAACCCATCATTTCTGCGTGTGCCATAGTTTCCTCTCCCAAATACCATCCATATCCATAGGAAAGCAGTGATACCTCTGACTTTCCAAGGAAAATGCCTTCTTGCTACTCTCATTAACCTTTAGTAAAGAAAGCAAGAGTGGACAAAAATGACACCTACTGGACACATTTGGGTACCTTCTCCAGCAGATGTCTCTAAATCTAAAAATATAGGTCTTTTAAAGCATCTGATGACTACAATGACTTGGCTATTTTGGGGGCTTGAGAGTCCAAGTACTTCTGGCCTCTAATAGGATTGGAGGGTATTGTTGTTATATTTATATCAAAGTGCTTTCAAACTCAAGATGTCTAAGGGCAAGACTAACATTCCTCAGGAAAAAAAGTTGCACAATTTCTGTGATTCAGTTCCCTTCCTTGCCTGTAAATTGTGGAAGTGTTGTGGGTTTTTCCCTGCTACATCAGGACTTCATTGTTTAGTCCTTGAATGGTATTTTAGAGCTGAAGGGTGATTAAAACTCCTTATTGTTTAAAAGTACTTATTGCACCATTATGGCACCCACTTTTAAAAAGGCTACAAAGGAGAACCCTGGGAACCACTGACTTGTCAGCCTCACCTCTGTGCCTGGGCAGATCATGGAACAGATGCTCCTAGAAGCTATGCTAAGACACATGGATGAGAGGGAGGTGATTCAAGACAGCCAGCATGGCTTCACCAAGGGCAAATCTCACCTGACCAACCAGGCAGCCTTCTATGATGGAGTGACTTCATCAGCGGACAAGGGAAGAGCTACAGATATCATGTGGCTGAGCTTCTATAAGGCCTTTGACACAGTCCCCCACAACATCCTTCTCTCTAAATTGAGGACATATGGATGGGTGGACGGCTTGGTGGATAAGGGATTGGCTGGTTGGTCACAACCAGAGGGTAGTGGTCAACAGCTCAGTGTCCGGATGTAGATCAGTGACAAGTGGTGTCCCTCAGGGGTCTGTATCGGGACCAGTACTGTTTAATATCTTCATCAACAACACAGACAATGGGATCAAGTGCACCCTCAGCAAGTTTGCAGATGTCACCAAGCTGAGTGGTGAGGTTGGCAGACCTGAGGGAGAGGATGCCATTCAGAGGGACCTGGACAAACTTGAGAAGTGGGCCCCTGTGAACTTCATGAGGTTCAACAAGGCCAAGTGCAAGATCCTGCACCTTGGACGGGGCAACCCCCAGTATCAATACAGGCTGGGGGATGAATGGATTGATAGCCGGCCTGTGGAGAAGATCTTGGGGGTACTGGTGGATGAAAAGCTGGACATGAGCCAGCAATGTGTGCTTGCAGCCCAGAAGGCCAACCATATCCTGGGCTGCATCAAAAGAAGTGTGGCCAACAGGTTGAGGGAGCTGATTCTGCCGCTCTACTCTGCTCTGGTGAGACCCCACCTGGAGTACTGCGTCCAGCTCTGGAGCCCTCAGCACAAGAAGGACATGGACCTGTTGGAGCGGGTCCAGAGGAGGGCCATGAAGATTCTCAGGGGGATGGAGCACCTCTCCTATGAGGCCAGGCTGAGAGAGTTGGGGTTGTTCAGCCTGGAGAAGAGAAGGATACAGGGAGACCTTATTGTCACCTTTCAGTACTTAAAGGGGGCTTATAAGAAAGATGGGGACAGATTTTATAGTAGGGCCTGTTGCAACAGGACAAGGGGTAATGATTTTAAACTAAAAGAGGGTAGATTCAGACTAGATATAAGGAAGAAATTTTTTACCATGCGGGTGGTGAGGCACTGGCATTTGTTGCCCAGAGAGGTGTCAGATGCCCCATCCATAGAAACATTCAAGGCCAGGTTGGACGGGGCTCTGAGCAACCTGATATAGTTAAAGATATCCCTGCTTATTGCAGGGACGTTGGACTAGACAACCTTTAAAGGTCCCTTCCAATCCAAATCTTTCTACGATTCTGTGATCCTTTGTGAATCAAAATTTAAGATGTGGAGGTGGAAAAAGCAAGATGTTTATTCTCATACTAGCAAAGAAAAGCTCATTGTCCCAAACTATCCTGATACAAAAGCAACTTTGTCTGTAATAGGGTAAGAGTAACTACACATTACTTCTTAATCCTCACAAATGTTGATTCTAGAGCCCAAACTAGCAAGTCACAAATTGCTGTCCTGGTGTAGGGTGGCCTTTGGGCTGGAGGTCCTCATACAGGTGTGTATGACGAGGCCAGCACCACTTGGGGAATGCAGGGTGAGAAGGGGCGTGCAAGTTGTACTTCCATACGCCTTTACTAAAGCACATGGCCCTTCAGATTGGATGTAAGTCCTCTTTTTGGACTTCACAGCTGACTCCTGATGGGGACATTCAGCCAGGCTCAGATATGAATGACACCTCACCTACTGAACAACAGTGGATTTGGTGGCGTTACAAATGATGGTGAGAACAGAGGGTTATACCTTCTGTGTTTTCATAATTCTCATAAGGCTGTTAGACTGAAGCCATTCTTATTTAAGTGAACCTGACTCCTCCAGAAAGTACTGTGCTGAGTCAAAGAGAGGATATTCAACTGGGGAGTTGGCATGGCCATCTAAGACAGATGCTGAATTTTTAACTGATGGGATTTTTCCCATGTCTACCGCTTCACAGTTACCTGTCTTAAATTTAATCTGCCATTTTAGTGTCCAGTTTTTTCACTGCTGCAAGATTATTCAGCAGTTTCTTGTAACTCAGTGCGGCAGTATAAGGCTGTTCTACAAATTGTCCTGCCCCATGAGTACCAGTGCCTCATAGATGGAAGTTATGTTTCCATGTTCTCTCAGTTTTGGGGAGATTGCAAGCAATGTAGCTACTGTGAGAAGTAATTATGGGGTTATGATGTGAAATTCTCTTCTCTGAGAGGTCTGGCCAAGGCCAGGATAGGGTTGATGTCAGCATCAATTGAGGACAGGTTTACAGGTGGGCCCCATGGTTTGCTGGCAGATAATGGGAATCTGGAGTTGGATTAGAATCATAGAATCATAGAATCGTTTAGGTTGGAAAAGACCTTTAAGATCATCCAGTGCAACCATTAACCTAACACTACCAAGTCCACACTAAAACAATTAAGGGTAGACTAGACTAAACCATGTCCCAAAGTGCCACGTCTACCTGTTTTTTGAACGCTTCCAGGGATGGTGACTCCACCACCTCTCGGGGCAGCTGGTTCCAATGCTTGACTACCCTTTCTGTGAAGAAATTTTTCCTAATTTCCAACCTAAACCTCCCCTGGCGCATCTTGAGCCCATTTCCTCTCGTCCTATCGCTAACTACTTGGGAGAAGAAGATTAGAAGACTAGAGCGAGCATAGAAAGGAGAAGTTTTGAATGTTGCTGCAGTGCCTTAAAATATTGGGATTTATATCCAATACGTAGAATGAAACATGCTGGTAAAAAGGAAATTGTAGAGAAAAATTTCCTGTTAAAAAAAAATCCCTGAAAAATGAAAGAATCCCAGAGATGCAGTCAGAAGCACTGCATATGCAGTCCTGCTCATCAGCTGTGTATTCAGGAGGGGTTTGGGCTGGAAGAGAGGACCTCACCACAGGGAGCTTCAATACTGAATAATCAGAGCTTTAGGGCAGAGAACTGACCGAGTTATACCCCATTTCTCAGTGATGAGGAAGGGAGGGGTTTTTATTTTCTGGTGGCTTAGCTCCCTCTGCTGTGTATGTGAGCTGAAGGCTGAGACAGGAGGATTTGTATAGGCTTCCGAGGGAAATCCAAGAGGAGGCTCAGAGGAAAACCATTAGAGGAAATCCTGTGTCAAAATGTGCCAGGCTGTTATTTGCTTGTTGTATTTCTGCTGTTGGTGTCCAACCCCCCAGCAGCTTCACTAGTGCTTGTGGTCCTGGGAGCAGGGGACCAAGGAGACCACTGCCAACATGCGTAACTCCGTTTATTTATTAGGAGACCGACACTTCTAATTTCACATGGGAGGATCTTAATTTTCTTCCCACCACTAAAACAACAGCTTAAAATAAAATAAAAAAAACAATGTAACATTTGCACTACTTATTGGTAGGGGAGTTGTTTGCTGCTAATGAATAGTTTGTGTACCTATTTGCATTTTCCTGCTGGTTTCCTTATTAGCCTTGCTGGTTTTCGGTTTCCCTTTAGTGATTCGTTTCCCTTCGCATGATCACGTTGTATTTCTCACTGCAGTAGGCTGAGAACAAGCTACTGATGACTCTGTGCTGGCAGGTATCTTATCAAAGATACCTCCAGGGCATTTGAAGTGAGTTGTTTCATTAGCCTCACTCCTACTATGGATGAATTAGAATAATTAGTATTTTATGGCTGCTTTAAGTGAACTCTGTTCAGTGAGTTAAGAGGACAAAATACATTAAACAGGTTTGGGGTTGGACAGTCTGCCAGCTCCAAGCTGGAATGACCAAGAGGTCAGTCAGCACAAGAAGTTCCTCAAGCCACTAGTTGCTGGCAAAATTCAGCTATTAGCAGAAAAATCTTGAATTCCTGTTGGGTTTGTGTGCGTAATACATCCCAGATACTTCCAAGTTATACTGTAATAAGATTAGAACTTATAAGAACTTCCCCTGCCCCAGAACAAATCCAGCTGGTCTGAAGTCCAGCACGGGTTGTGTTTGTCAAATACAGCTGTTAATGACCAAGACTCAAACCCATCCTTAGGTGCCTAAATAAAGGGCAAGTTGTTTATTTCCCCTCTTTTTAATAGCAACCCCATGTGTAAATTAGGGCTTGCATCCATATGAAAGCCTAAAGCCGTCAATGGGACCCTTTCTATCAACTGCAATGAGTTTGGGATCAGGCTGTAAATGATTAAGGGGAAAACTTTTGACAGCAGTTGGCAATAGCCTTTGCAAAAGCTCTGTTCATTTCTTCAGGAGCTGCTGTTGAGCAATGCAGAATATTTTGAAATTTCTTCTCCAGGTACAGCTATGTCTAGGTGGGAGAGACCATAAAAAAGCTGCTTCAAAGCCTGTGTTCAACTTTATTGTGTAAATACCTGAACTCTTTGCTATTTCCTTCCTATGTTGTGTTCATCTAGATTATTTTAACAGACAAACATTGTTCCAGTCTTTGCATACTTGTTTTTCATTTGAACTCAGATTAGATACTGTGACAGGAAGACTAATATGCCCATTTCAGCCAAGTTTTCATTCCAGAGATGGTTGTTGATTAGCCAAACTATGACCCTGAAAAACCAGAGATGCTTTGAAGCAGGCTCTTGGAAGGGCTGAATTGGGGAAGACAAAAGTGTGTAAGATATTTTACCTACTTTTACACCAGCTTTTTAAGGACTGCCAGCATTTGAGCCCAGGTGATGGGGACATCAAGTTTATGATGGTGTCTGCATCCCCTGGTGTTTTATCCTTAGTGTTACCCCAGTAGAATTAGGTTCCTGGGGTTTGTAAGAGAAAAGTAACAAACAATAACGGAAATGAGAGTAATTTACAGGTCAATCAGAAGTAGTGAAGGAAAGCTGCTGAGTAGTTATGCTTAGATTTGACAGGTGTTCCAAATGACTATTCATTTGATTTAATATGCCAGATTTAATTCAAGGTTACTGGAACACATTATAAATCAGAATGCAGATACTTGTGAGTATATCTTTAAATATACCTGACTGCTTCACTTTCTACCATTGCAAAGGTCAAGGCACACAGTCACAGTCCAAGGCAACATGAGCCAACCTATAATTGTTTCTAATCTCAGACTTCAAGGACAGTAGTAATCTGCTCTGCATCTTCAGACATCTGCAGGTGCATTTATTTATTGATCTTTAAGAAGTGCTTTAGTTCTGGTGTCACAGACATTCCCAAAGGGGATTTACCAGGGAATGTAACAGAAAGGTTAATCCCCAAAATGAAGCAGATTCTGCTGAATTCTGAGCAAAACAGTTTCCTTACTGTAACTGGATTGAATTTGCACCATTAAAAGGGTGCATCTGTTCTGCTTGATCCCTGATTAGCAGACCCTCACCTCTGCTGGTGATGCTAACCCTTGAGGCAGGCAGAAGGATCAGAGCCAGTTGGTAGGAATCACATCAATAAAGTGAGATTGATTTATCAGAGCTGGAGCGGGGAAAGATAGAACTTGTGGGTGCTTAAAGTCTGTGTTACAGCAGTTGCTTTAAGCAATGGCAATTTTTGTGTTGTAGCTGTAGGACTGATGTCACCAATAAAGGGGACAAACACACAGGTTTCAGACCCTTGTTCAAGCATGACTGAAATTTGAAGGTGAGCTTTTTCTTTAAATAGGTGTGGGTTGTCATCTCTCTTCTTGTATGTCAGATTTTTACTGCCTTGCCTCAAAAAACTCCCCAGTTCTTGTTTTTCTGCTAGATACACCACAAGCTCCAGAGAAATTACTATGTCTTTAGTGTAGTCATTCTTCTAAGAAGTTGGGTTTATGAGCACTATTCCTTTGCATTCAATTACTTCATGCTTGTAGGCCAATTAGGGAAGAGTCAAAGGATTGGTATATTTATGTACGTTTAGGGCAGAAAATGACTGTGTGCTTTGGTCTGTGCTACTACCCACTCCACTGGACTCAAAGCTGGGTGGAAGTGGAATTAACTGCTAAACCAGTTATCTTATCTGAAAAGCCATTGCGTTAGGAGAAGAAGCACTCAGGTGATGTGTGGTTGGTTGGGGGGATGACCCCTCGGTTCAGGGGCTTGTGGGATCCTCTTTTCTCCAGGCAATAGTGTTGCAAATGAAATTATCACAGTTAAGGCAGGCGAGGGCTTGTTTTGGGAAATACTATGTCAGTGCTCTGCAGAGTCATCGCTGAGCTGCTGATGCAAAATCACAGCATCGTGCCGGGAGCCAAAAGGTGGTGCTGTTACTGCAAGGAAGAGGAGAAAAAAAGTGGATCCCGATCTTTTCAGTGGAGTTCGGGGTCAGCTAGGGAGTAGGGGGAGAGCTAAGGGCTCTTCCTGCTTTATCCAGGTAATGCAGTGCTGAAGAGCTATCTTAATGTACAGGACACCTGGTGCTGGCGGGCAGAGCCCACGAAAGCAATAAAATTCGACACAAAAATATGTGACTGGAGGGAGGGGAAGGAAGAAAAGGAGGAAGGAAACCACAGGCTTTCACCTTGTGAGACACCAGACAGAAAACAAGATTGCAGAGAGGTGGTGGATGATGCTGGGCTGGGTTCTGCAGGGCAAACAGCCCGTCACGCGCTCTGTGAGGAGGCAGCCACAGAGCTGCTGCTTGAGATAAACATAAGTAAGGAAATGGAAGCATTTCCTTGAATGAAGGGTCCTCAGAAGTAAAGGGGAAAGCAGTGGGAGAGTATGGAGATCCTTAGTGTGGAAGTGTGTGGCAGCAAGGTGTAACTGAAACCCTCCTGAGGTGGTGTCTGCCTTGGTCTCTACAAAGGCGTATGTCAAATGGGATGCTGACTTAGTCAGGCCTAGACAAATTCCATCTATGGTGGCACAGTAATAATATTTAGGTGCTGTGCAGGTGGATTAGAGAAGAACTGGTGGTCCAGCAAGAAAAAGTGTTGTCTCCTGTATGTCACCTCCTTCTTCCTATGGCAGCCCTCACATTGTAGCAGGGAAGAGGTCTGCATCCAACTTCTGCTTCTGAAAATATCCCGGTGTTGTTGTCCAGCTTAGCAGACACCTGATGTGTGCTGGATTCTGTCCTTTGGGGCTGGAATTGTTCCCAGCCACTGTTGGGGCAGTGAGATTTGCACAAATGAGAGATTTCAAATTTAGTCTTGGAGGTGTCCCTCAGGGATGACTTTAGACACCAGTGTGAAGTTCGGTGAACAGTCTCCGCTGTTGGGAAGTTGCTGCCTCAAGTCATTTGAGGAAGTATCAAGGTAGCCAAGCCCTACTACTGCTCCTGTCTGGCCATGAGATGCTGCAGTGACCATCTAAGGCATTGGGCATGGCATTCTGCATCCTCCTCCTCACTCTGCTAGGTCACAGATACAGCCACACTGTGAAAACCTGCAAAGGGGGGTCTGAACTAATGTTTTTCCTCTCTCCCTGTGACTACCGGACTTACTGAAAGACTGCAATAGGGTATTTGTTAAACGAATTGGAAACATTGCTCAGGAATGGGCTGATCTGTGCATGACACCACCCACACCTAATTTTAGTGGTTGCAGATTAATGGCTGCAGGTGCTCACTGTGTTGTTCAATTCATGCATGTGCTTTTGAGCAGAAGTATCCCTTATTCTTGCAGTTTTGCCTGGCTCATCCTCCAAGACCTCTCTTACCTCTTAATGGTAAAGAAAAATAAGTCCAGGAAGAGCAATGGAGGACAAAGGAAAAACAGAGGGGGGAAGGGTTAAAAAAGTAGGACCAGGAGCCTGAATGGGGACCCCCAGAACCCAGGTGTCCCTGGAAGTGCTCTGTCTTAGCTCTGCCAGTCATCTGTGGTTTGCTCTGCCTGTGTCCTGGTGCCTCTTCTGGGCTGTGTCTATCCAGCGCCTGAACTCTGGACGTTGCTGTATGTTCACAACCATTGGACCTCGTAGAAAGCAGCTGCTGTGCGAACTTGTCTTTCCTTTGGGAGGTAAGAACTGGAAAGGCTCTGTATTTGCTCTCTACTTAACAATGTGCAGCTCTGATTAATACCAACAGGAGTTAATCAGAGGCCTCGATTGGAGTGCAGCAGTGTAGGTCTGTAATCAAAATCTTTGTAATCAGAAACACACCAAGGAATAAATATATGTGTCAGCCTGTCCCTGTGACATGGGTGTGTTGTACCTGAACAAGAGATAAGTGGGAGTAAACAACAAACATTTGGAAGAGCAGTTGCTATGTTTCTCTGTGTGCTAGGGAGCTTGCATGTAGCTCAGGGTTCTCGCTGTGCAGTGATATTCTTGTTTTTACTGGATGTTTCCACTTCTTATCATTAATGTCTTAAAGCTTGTTTATTGAACTCTGGGTCAGTTTATTCAGGTTTAATGACTATTCAACTGCATGTTTTCATTTCAAGCATGGGGGGAGCAGGGTGAGGGGGGCATTTTGTGTGCTGTTGCATGGCTTTTTCAGGAGGTTGATCTTGGGTCATTGGTTGAACTGGCAGATGAATGATAGGAGTGTCTGTTGTGGTCCCCTTCTTTTTTTTTTTCCTTATTTTTTTAAACATCTGTTTCTCATTTGTGTCTTATATTCCCTTTTCTGCTTGTGTGGAGGGTTGTTGGTGAGGACAAAAAAGAATGTGGTTCCTAATGTTTGTCTTAGCCTACATCGGAGCTTGTCTCCCATAGAGAGAGGGAGATGGTCTTGTGGTTTATGCATAGAACTGTGGAATTAAATGACCCATGCTTTTTTCTTGGTGTTGCTATAATCTTTTTGAGGAAATCATGATGGGGAATTCAATTATAGGATATATTTGTGGTAACACAAAAAGGTTGGGGCTTCAGAAGAAAGCAGATTGGTTTGTTGTGTCTTCATTTCTGCTTGTGTAGAAGACCTTGGTGAATACAAAAGAGGAACATATGTGTTTCCTAGAGTATACTCTCTGACTGGGGGATATCAAGTTGTAATAAATCTGAGTTTTCTGGATAGTTCCCACACTGTTTTCTCATGCTTTCACAAGCACAAAGCACAGCTTCTGAAAGCCTCTGTACCAAACACTTGCAGATCCTGGGCTGGCAGGTTGGCCTGTGTTTCTAAATGCACATCTGGAACGCAGAGACATTGACCTCTTAGTTAACCAGCAGCTTACAGATGTGTCTGTTCACGAGTGAAAGAGAGCGCTATGGAAACCATCATGTAAGCTACTTCCTGTATTTCAGGCTATGGTGACAAATCATCCATGCTGTGCAGTGCTTCAGAAAGCCAGGGAGTATTTCATTGCAAAAAGGTTGAACTTCCTCATGAAGAGATGGACACTAGTAGTTTCTCATCCACCTGATGGATATTCTGAATATCTGTCTGAATAGCTCTGAGGGGTATTCTCAGAGGCCTTGCAGTGGGGTGTGTAATGGATTTGCAGCACCTCCAGCCCCTCATGCTTGTGGCTTATTTTGCTTACCATGCAAAGGGGTTTTTGCTTATAGATAGGGTTGACTAAAAGTGAGCCTTTACCTTGAAGATACTGTGGGTACACCCTGACTGTACCCATACCCTGTCCTGTACTCCTGTTCACAGTGGGGAAGTTGAACTTAAGATATGAGTTCCCTGAGTGGGAGGGCTGGAGCTGCCCGAGACATAAGGTTCTCACTTTCTCTTTTCACAAGGCCTTTCACCACTTTGTACTTAAAGAAGCATAAGTGTATTATTTTGATAGTTTTGGGTTTGGTTTTTGGGTTTGTTTTTTTTTTTTTAAATGAAGAAGTAAACAAAAAGGCTGCTGTCTGATTTAAACCTGAAATACCATGGAAAGCACATAGGAAAAATGAAGAAACCTGTCACAGCTGATTTTGGGGGGCTTTCTTTCCTTCATGTGGTGTAATGTTTCCAGCCCTGTGCAATATGGCCTCTCTATGAAGGGGTGTTAACTCTCCCACCGCCCCCTGCCTATGGAGAACTCCTTTTGTGTTAAACATCTCTGGTCTTCAATGTCTCTTCTAAAACTAGTGTCTTAGGTATATCTAAATGCAAAACAACTCTCCCGCATAGAATAATCTGGGCTCTTAAGAATTTTTCTCAATACTTTGAAATCTGAAAAGGTTCTCAAAACTCAGTGAAGTGTTTTGAGTCTTTGTTTCTGAAGAGGAAAAAACATTACAATCTTATGGTCCTGAACAAGGGCTGGAAAGACATATTCAATAGCTGGCCATGCCACAGAATCTTTCCATGGCACTGGTTGAGTCATTTCATCAATTTTTCTAATTTACACCTCCAAAGGGGAACACCAATAATTCCTTGCCTCATCAAGTTATTGTGGTGATAAATGATATACATGTAGCTTTAGAGGGCAGTGATTGGATTCTATACTGCCAAAAGCCAGAAAAATACTTGATCTGGGGTTTTTTGGTGGACTTCACCATTCCTCTCCAATAGCTTTTTTTAAAAACATTTTTGTTAATAATAATTTGTGCCTGCAGATAGAGTCAGAGATTGACTTGCAGTCACTGTTGATCCCTCTGTTGATTTGATGGTCATTACAAGCACAAGCAGTTGCAGATGGAGAGTTCTTGGAGTGATTTGATCTAGCTATAGAAGGGGAGAGCCTGGGAGATTAGGGTGGTTGTTCATAGCATAACTCCTTAAATGATCTCTGGCCCCTTCTTGAACTCAGGAGTCCATCATTTGGGCTTGCTCAGTAGGTTGGGCATGGATAAAGCTTAGTGCCTGAGATAAGAACAAAGCTAAGGTGGGGAGAGGGAAAAATTGTAATGGATTTATATCGAGAAATTTTTCCCAATATCGAGTAGCAGTTCTAGCGTAAGAGGTTTTTTGTTTTTGTTTTTTTTTCTTTCTGATGTTAAAGATCTACATGATGAGATAATCTGCAATAATAAATTCTTCCTGGTTTTTGTGCATGGGCAAGCCCCATTGCCAATGTTGGCAACAAAAATGTTGCCAAACTTGTCTGCAGCATGCAAAGCAATAACAAAGTTCTGTGAAAGGAAGTGTATTTAGTGAGTGACATCTGCCTCCTTCACTATATCTGCCATCTCCATGGCAGTAATTGCCTCATTTATGTGAATAAAATGTTTGATTCTAATGTCTGATATATTTGTGACATCCTGCATAGCGTATGTGACAGATTAACATAGTTGATATTGAAAGCTTTCATAACCACTTAAAAAAGTAGAGTAACTAATTTGCTATATGAGTACAGAACAGATTTGTTTAAAACAAGAAATCATTATGAAACTGTTCAGAGCTCTGTGTGTGTATGTGCAAAAGTTATTTTCATGTAAAAATCAAATGCATGAGAATGAAATGAGGTCAGTCTTTCTTGAAAGTAAACTCTTGCATGGCAAGAGCAGTCCCATGGCAGCTGTGTGTCTTTGACTGTATCTCGGAGGTACAATGGCTTACTTTTAAGTAGGCTTGTTTATAATAGGTGTTGTGGATGTTGTGGATTTAAAGAAGTAGTATAACTGTAGGTTTGCAGCTATATGTGTGTTGTGTGCTTGAAGTCTGTTCAGTGAAGAAAGGTCTTGTGGAGATCTATACACCAGCCCCCAGAGAAGTTTCCTTTTTCTCTTTTTTTTTTTTTTTTTTGGCAGTGTGAGGTGAGCATTTTCCATACTGATTCCATAAAACTGTGAGTGCATGTCTACGTGATTTTTTGCCTCCTTCCTTCCCACTTCCATAAAAATTCCTAAGACTTTCTTTAGCCAAGTATTCCTTGTTGTATCTGCCCAATTCCTTTGTACCAGCACTTTCCATTCTCTGAGGATTTCTCTTGGCTGGTTAGCACAAATATGGCATTATTAATTGTTTCAGTTGGCCAAAAAGGCATGACTCTACACTGAATAGATGCTGACCTCATGAAAGCCAGCTTTTTTCCTGATCCTTTCAGTGCAAACAGAGGTAATTCTTATTTTCCTTATTCCACTTTGACTACCTGCCAAAAGTTCAAATTTCAGCCTATGTTCTGGTCATTACATCATGCTTTTTACATGGGTTTTCTGAGCAATACTTGAGGGGACAATAATGTTGGTGCCATTTAAATTGATGCTGAACCTCTTGTATCCTTTAAATGGTCTGGAGACCAGTGCTATACAAGTGCTGACTGCTGCTGACAACCTCAGTATAAGAGTGTGTGTACTCCCAGTGATGTGCATATGTGGTGCTGGTTTTGATTGAGGACATTTTTGGCAAGCTGGGACTTAACAGGTTGCTTTTTCACCAAAATTACTACTTCTACCTCTGAGATACCAACCACCACCAGAACAATAGTTACAGTCTGTTCAGGAATAGGATGCCCAATTCTACGTTCTACTACAGAAACATGTCTCTCACCCAGTATTTGGCAAACTTTAAAACTTCTAAAAATGATGTTTCAACACATTCCTGTAACACTATTGCTCTGAGTAATTCTGCTAACCAGCAAGGATCAGACAACTGAATCATAGAGGTGTTAGAAAATATAGGCCAAAAAGGGGAATAGATATCCCTCTTCCATCTTCTGCCCTGTACTCTAACTTTTGACCATTTTTTAGCTTGGCAATGCAGTGTGTGTTAAATAATGGAAAGTAGATAATTTCTGTGAAGCCCCCTCCCCCCTGCCTTTTTTTTTTCTTTTCCAGTGACCTTTGTCCTGGAAGAGAAAGCAAGGATATGCATTTTCATAGAGACCAAAATTAGCTAAAGAAAGAGGTCTAGGTTAAGTGGGAATCATCTATATTGAAACAAACAAGCAAAGGAATCCAAAATGGAACACAACTTGTATGTCAGCAAGTTTGCCTGGAAAATGCTTTGGCACTTGCCAAAACAAGAAATTTTGGCAGTGGCAGGACTTTAGAGGAGGCAAAGGAGAGAAATGACAGCAGCATTGTTTTAAGTGAAACTAGTTATGTAGAGGTGCCCATGATAACTTTATTAGTCTCCTGTTGAGTTCCAGCAGAGCCCCAGTGTGTTAGGCTCTGTCCAAAAATAAACAGGATCTGCTAGCTTCAGGCTTCCCTAAAGCTTGATGTGGGAGAATAGCCCCATTCCAGCAAGATGAACAGGTTTGAGTTCTCCCTTTGCCTCTTTTGATTATCTCAAGTAAATGACATATCTTGGTAGATCTTGGTCTTATTGGTTGTGTAATCACATATCCACAGGTGTGTCCCTCAAAGCAATTTTTCCAAACTACTTGCTTTTGGGATCCATTTTATCTGGTGGCCAATGATTCTAGCCTGGATCTGGGAAATTCTGTCAAAACTGTTACAGTTCTGTGATGGGTTTAAATTTTATCAAGTCAGCATTTCGTAACAGGAAAAAAGTACTTTTTCTGAGAGAACTCACAGCTGGTACTGCTCAGATCACAGTATCTGGCATTTCTCTGAAATGAAATGAAAACAGATGAAAACTTTTAGGGCATTTCATCCTGCTCTTCTGTTTTCTAATCATTTGTCTTCAGGATGTGGGACTTTGAGAAACACTAAATCTGGTAAGATGGGTAAGAAAATGTGCAAGTTGGCAGTACCGAGTGAGATAGTCCTGAGAAGTTCCTTAAGTTTCATCTCCTTGATCTATATAGCTGGTGAGTTTGCAGCCTCCAGTTTAACAGCCTGACTGCAATGATTCTCATACAACCAACTCAGTAACACTTCCACTGTGCTTGCTGCTTAGGTTTTTCCTTTTTTTTTTTCTCTCTTTTGCCAACATTCTCCCTTTTTTCTGGTCCTCTTAAGGGAGGCTACAGTCTGTTAATGTGACTGTTGTCCATGTATTAAAGAACAACAAGGTGGAAGGTACCCTACACATCCATGTCTGTTTCCCACTGAAAAAGAAAGGATGGAAGATGCTGTATTGATTAGATTGGGGAGAAGGTCTCAGAGGGCACTGTAAGTGAAGTACATTAAGTAAAGACTCTTAACTTTAAGTAAAGACTCTTAACTTACCCAGGACTTCTGACTCTGTATGTTGCTAATTTTGGACTAGGCATGGCTAGTGCAATGGGAGTTGGGGAAAGGGTGGGAGAGTTTTGCTTTCCACTTTGGTCTCTGATTGAAGTTGTTTCCTAGAATAGAGTTGTTTCCTGGGAATCTTGCTTTGATATGGGGCTGAGATCTCTAGGCAGTGGCCTCTCGTTTCTTGGTCAATTCTATTCCAGGATTAGCACATACGTGTTAAGAAAATGTTACACTTGCAACATATATGCACCAAGAAGAGCAGCTGTAATGGGTCAGGATAAAGGTCTATCCAGCCACCTACTGTCTCTTTAACAGTGCTTTAGGAATAATTTAATAAGGCAAGCCTAGAGTGAAAACACCTCTGCTATGCTTCTCTGGCTCCAGTAATTTGGTATGTGGTGACTTCCAGAGTCGGAGGTCTCGAGAAACTCCTGAAGGATTTTTATTCCATAGATTCATCAAGCTGGGTTTTGAATCCGTGCAAAACATTCAGGGCTCCCATGGAAGTGAATTTTCAGTTTAAATTGACTTTGTGTGAAGATATATCTCCTTTTGTTCACTCTGAAGCTGCCTCTTTCTCTACAGTTAATTTCTTCTATCTTTCTGACACCCACCTGCTCAGGGCTGTGAGGGCCTTCTACTGCCCTGCACAGTACTGCTAGCCGTGTCTGACACCTTTCCAGGTCACCTATAGGTAGGGCATCACAAATCTTGGAGACACCCACCTGGGTACCTTCTTCCACCAAAAAAACCCTGTTTATTTGTACACTTTTTCTCCCCAAAAAAGTATGAATATTAGATCTTTCCCTTTTGTCCCAGGACTCTAGTTTCTATAGAGTCTTTGGTGAGTCATGCTGTCAGAAGTCTTTTGTAAAGCCATATTTGTGTCTATGCTGTCAGAAAGCTGCTTCCCAGCCCTTGCTCATCTTGGTGATAATGTGGACACAGACAGAAACTGCCTGTTTTCTTCCCTGGTGAGGCTAACTCATTTGAGAATCCATTTCTGAGAGGTGGTATGGACAAGGCAAGCCAGCCCACACTTAGCTTTCCTGCCGATCTGTCGTGGTTTAGCCCCAGCCAGCAACTAAGCACCACGCAGCCGCTCGCTCACTCCCCCTACCCCGATGGGATGGGGGAGAGAATCGGAGGAGTAAGAGTGAGAAACACTCCTGGGTTGAGATAAGAACAGTTTAATAATTGAAATAAAGTAAAATAGTAATGATAATAGTAACAGTATAATAATGATAATAATAATAATGATACACGAAGCAAGTGATGCACAGTGCGATTGCTCACCACCTGCCGACCGATACCCAGACAGTTCCCGAGCAGCGATCGCTGCTCCCTGGCCACCCCCCCCCAGTTTATATACTGAGCATGACGCCATATGGTATGGAATAGCCCTTTGGTCAGTTTGGATCAACTATTCTGGCTGTGCCCCCTCCCAGTTTCTTGTGCGCCTGGCAGAGCATGGGAAGCTGAAAAAGTCCTTGACTAGCATAAGCAGTACTCAGCAACAACTAAAAACATCAGCGTGTTATCAACATTCTTCTCCTACTAAATCCAAAACACAGCACTATGCCTGCTGCTAGGAAGAAAATTAACTCTATCCCAGCCGAAACCAGGACACGATCCTAGGTAGCTCTCCAGTGCTCTGCCAGCATCTTGAAAAAGGCCTTTATGCCATACCTGAAGCACGCAACATATAATCTGAACTTCATACAATAAAAACAGACCTCTGGTGGGCTACAAGACAGGCCTTACATCATTTCAGATGCTTCAGTGACCTTCTTTCCCTTCCCACACCAAACTACCCCAACCAGTAGTTTTAGGGCAATGGAAACACCTATGTTTCCCAAAGGAGAGCAACTGCTATGAAAGTCCACATGCCAATCTACTTTAGAGAGGGCTAGCCCCAAGTTGTGTGAACATAAGTGGCCCTGGACCACTTGGCAGTGCCTGTAAGCCTTTACTTGCTTTCTAAGCAGTGCATAGGCAGAGTTGTCAAACAGTGCTGAGCATGGGAGTATAGGTGGATTGCTCTCTTGGAGTGTCCCTTGTAGCTCTTCTGCAGAACTGAACCTTCCTTCTGTTTCCCAGGTTTGGACCAGGTGGAGATGGAGGGTCCTGCAAGAGATGATGTTGTCAGGAGGGCAGGAGTTGGTATAGCATGAAAGTTTCTTTCTGGAAAAGACCTAAAAGTGAAGCCCCAGTTTTGATGAACCTAACTTTTCAGCAGCTGTGCCTGAGAAGCCCTTGCCTACTGCTGCCTGCTCTGTTCTGACCTCTGACATCCTTAGTTATGCTGGTACTGTGTTGTACCACACAAGGTGCTGCATGTTGTGCTGCATGTGAGCTGGTGTTTGTGCAAGGAACTCTTAAACTAGCAAAAAAAAAAAAAGGGGGGGGGGGGGGAGGGTGGGGAAGTGGGTGTTTCTTACAATGGTATTGCTGCCAAAAGAAATACATGTCAAACTGTCTATGCATATCTGGTAGCACTATTTCTTGGCATATTTGTGTTTAACCCCGTGTCTTCATGAAGACTATGGTATGGATCTAGAATGCAGGTCATGGTATTCTTATCTTTAAGACCATTCCTTCAATGTGTTAATAAAAGAAAAAATCTGTCTGTTTATAGCCCAGTATATTTTTGTAACAGCAATAACTAAATTAAGCAATAAATCCAAGCTCCAAAGACTGTGCTCCTCTAAACCGCTTTGTTGCAGTCTCCTTAGTCAGGTCTCCCTGGAAACTGGGCTAGGGTCTCCTTGCACTGCTGCATGCGAGGAGGCAGAAGAGTGACTCCAGACTGATGCCAGCACATGAGTGAGGAGAAAGCAGGGCCAAGATTCACTCCTTCAAGTCCAGAGGCCTTGACTCCATTTCCTTTTGCTTTTTAGCTCTGCACAGCTTTGGAAGGGGTTGTTTTTGGTTGGTTTTTTTTTTTTTTTTTTTTTTTTTTGTATAAGAACGTGAAGCAAAATAAAGTTCTGTATCTGGGAATCTTTTTACATGGAAATCTGGCGTACAGAGGTTATTTCCTTCAACAGGACTCTGCTTCTGTGAGGCTTCCTACATACAATATTTAAGAGATTAGGCATTACAAAATGCCAAGTCATCAGCATTTTCTTTCTGGACTCATGGTTGCTACAGCCTTGATGCAGTTTGATGCTTTCCAAGCAGGAGCAGTTGATATTTATCCATGCTACTTGCAGAGCAATTGCTTAGAGCCGTGCAGCACAGTCCCTGTGAATGATCTCTGTTTTGCTGAAAGGTTTTGCTTAGAAAAGAGGCTCTCATAGAAAGAGTTTCCCTGAGCATAGTTTGCATCAGCACACTAGCAAAACAGCATCTGGCACTTGTACGTCACCTTATGTTAGAAGATATGTGGTTTTTGTATGCTAAAACCACAAATCCAAAGCATAAAGAATTGTTGGCAAATGAGTGAATAGTGGATCACTGAAAGTGGGACTAATCTCTCAAACAGAAAAATCAAGCCCATGAGAACTTGACAGTTCTCCCAGCCCTACAGAATATTGTATTGTTGAGAACAAGACTCAATTCTTTGGAATTTCTGCTCAGTGTTTCAGTTCAAAATTGTTTGTTAAATAATGAAACAAATGCACAATGTGGAGCAACTCATCAGCTGGGGACAGTTCTGACAATGATGCTTGAGACTGCACATTAAGGAATCAGTAACATCTTCCAGTCTTTCTGGCAGGAGAAGGAAGAGCGCACTAATTCTTATTTGTTTATACTAGTTTTGGCTGTTTTGAATTATTGATATACCCCTTGAAACTGTCTCTGATCATTTCCCATTGAGCATAGAAGCATGTGGTGGTAAGCAGAGACCTGGCCTAGCTGCTGGACTTTCTCCTGCTGAACTCAGCATCTGAGCTGTTCATAGCAGCAACAGATGTTTCTGTTTTTTAAGGTCTGTGGGAACCTCGCTTAACTTTTTTTTTTTTTTCCTTCTTCCTTGTAGTAACAAATGCCAATATAGCTAAGATCCAAAAAGCTTGACCTCAGCTTTATGTTATTATTGGAAAGTATTGCGACTGGATATCCTATTGTCCACTCTCAAGTAATAAGCCGATAGCTGTATTAATGCCGTATTTGCTTTTTCACGCATAGTTTCTGTGTGTTTGTTATTCAGCTACTTCCTGTCAATAAATAGGGGAATACATAAACACTGTTGCCTTCAATGCAAGGGGGTCTGGGAGATTTATCTTGTTTCAAAAGCATTAGGCAAGCTTAAAAATAAGCTTGCTAGCAACCGAAACAACACATTGCCTTTGTCTTGTTGGTGCCGTAGGCAGTCACCTGGTACATTACATTAAAAGAATCCATTTCAACACTACTCATAAGGTGTGACTCTGTCCTTGCTGTCCAGATGTAGATATCTCAAAAACCTGAGCTGTGTGTGTTTAAACCTGAGACTTCCAGAATGAGTGCATATGTTTGAACTAGTATTATTATTATTTTTTAAACTTAGAGCTTAAATCGGAGCCTGGCTTCATTCCCTGTATGTCATAATATCTGCTTTTGCCAAAGAGACCCTTGCTAGACGGGGGATTTACTTTCAGGAAAAGACAGGCTGTATGCCATATTTCCACAGGTAGTTTCTGAGTGTGAATTAACAGCTTTAATTTCCAGCAGAAACTCCTTAGAAACATTCTTGGCAGTACGTGATCAGGGGAGGTGCCAAATTCAAGCATCCCTTGGCCTCCCTACTCAAATGCCAACATTTTCAAGATGTCAAGGCTCTGAGGCAGGTCTCAGCACTGCCTTTTTTCTGAAAGAGAGCTGGACCTTGTTGAGTGGCCGGAGAGGAGCTGCAGGGCAAAGCTGTGGCTGGGCAGGGTATGAAACATGTCCCTGCTTTTGCAGCATAGGCTCTGGCTTCCCTCCTGCCCCATGATAGCCATCAGCAGCTCAGAAAAGGAGCCAACTGGCTGCATTTCACGCATGATGCTGGGAAGTGGGAATGATGTCCCAGGACTGTGTTGGACACATGCAGTTCCTGGAGGGTAGGAAAGAGGAGGAGGGTATTTGGGGCAGGCAAGGTCTGTCTGCTGTGGTACCCAGCAAAGGGAAACCTATTACTTATCCCACAAGTGGTTTTGTAATTTGGCCTATTCGAGCAATTGCTGTAACAAGCCCAAATGCAGCTCTTGGTTCTGGCCTTAGAAGGAGACTGTGTTGGCAGGGTGAGTTCACCATCAATACATGTATACAATAATAGCTTACAGTTATATCGTCTGCAGGCAGAGGAGTGTCAAACTGCTCAGCCAGGTTATGCTTCAATCTCAAAATGAAATGTTTTCCTGTTTGGGTGAAAAAGAAAATGTGGTTCTTTTGTTTCTATGCACTGGGCTCCCAGCTTTCTGAGAAGTAACATTTCAGCTGAATTGGATGTTTCAGGAGGCTGCTGGGGGAAAACATGCTCTCATTGCTGTGCTGCCAGGGCTGGTGGAGGGGATGAGGTCTGCCAGCTCCACCTGTAAAATGCAGTGCTGGAAGGAAAGGAGGGAAGCAGTGCCCTATCAGTAATGCAAATCCCTCCAGCTTCCTGCTGTTGCTGTTTGTTTAGAGATGGCTTAAGACTGAAAAACGAGGCTGATCTGGCAGTGGTTGCTTTGCCAAATTTTCTGTGTGCTGGCGTGGTGCTGTGTGGTACCAGGGTATGCCTGGCATGCAGCACCCATGGGACAGCCAGTGAGACAGAATTTCACCCCTGTGATCCAGCAGTAGCAAGGCGCACAACCCTTGTCAGTCCTGGCCACGGTGGGGGTGTGACATAAGGTTGGCTGCTGGGACAATGCTCCTCGACCTGCTTTCGTGCTAATCCTCCTGCAGGATGGTTCTCAGTGTGGAGCTGCCAGGTGGGATGCCATGAGCATATCTCATGGGCCCTCTTGCAGTCAGATCTGTTCTCCTCTTGCGTGGTGTTAGCCACATCAACTCTCCTTGCGAGAGCTCAAAGGAGGGCTCTCTGCTCAATACAGCCCAGAAACAATATCACAAAGTTGCATTGAATTTCAAAGGTTTCACAGGATTCAGAAACCTCCTCTCACCAGTTGTTCCTCCAAACCATCACCCTTTTTTTTTTTAGTTTTTTTTAATTGCTTCATTTCTAGACCTTGTTCTGGGTCTCTGCTGCATTCTCTGCTCGAGTCCCTGCCTTGTCTCTTAGCTCCTGAGAGTTTTCACCCCTTCCAAGGTTAATTAATGAGATTAAGTTTAAGATGGGGGCAAGTCAAAATATGAAAGGAGCGAAGTATAAGCAGTCCCTTTGGTTTGTCTCTCTAAAACCTGTCCTTCAGTGCATCTGCCCCTAGAAGCCAGCTCAAGATGGGAGACTTTCCTAGCCTTTACACTGCATCTCAAGCTGCTTGTCATGTAGCTTTTGCTCAGAGACCCTATAAACAGGTTTGTTATTCCAAAGAGGCAAAGAAATGTTGAATAAAAGGAGATGGCGATAAAGTCCCAACTGATACGCGTGAACGTAGTGCTGTATGTAAGGGTTATGCATGATGCCAAGTGGATAGGCTTTCCAAAGTCTTGCTAATGTAACAGCAAGGGAGAGCGTTATTAAATGCCTCCTGTACGATATACAATAGATACCCTTATAGTAATACAGAATACAATATATGACATGTTGTCTGCTAATGCTTTGTTAGGTGTTCCCTTGCTGTAGTCTCAAATGCAAAGACTCCCTACATTCTTACAGTTATAGTAATTAAAGCAATAGTAAATAAACTACACAAACCTTGTGACTTAGCTTATCTGTGCAATGTTCACACTGGGTTTTTATTTTGGTTTGGGGTTTTTTTTAATATGTGCAAGAGCAGGGCCCATCTCCTGTGCAGCTGGGGAAGAACTGAAAGGGACAGCTTGTACTGGAAGTCTTGCCATCACACAGTAACAGTGAAGACCTTGGGTCAAGTCCTGTCACTGGTGGCTGGTTGTGTAGATAAGACACCAGTGTGTCAGTTGGCATAAGGAGGTTTTGCAGTCTGCCTTGAGATTAATATAAGTAGAGAGATGATAAAAAATAGGTACTCTATAAGTAGGTTTTAGAAGTGAATAGCTGCTCAGTCTGAAGCTGCAGTATGGGACAAGGAAGGCATTTTTAATAAAAGCAAGGATAAGACTTACAAGACCTAAGACTCCAGTCTCCCACTGGCAAGTTTTCTTTCTCCGTCTCAGTGAATTTCAGTAGCTTGTGTTTTCAATATTGATACTTCAAATATTTTTTTTTCTTTTTTATATCTGTACATATGAAGCGTTTGGCAAATTCAGCTTAAACTTAGGAATAGTTTCAGATTAATTAAGACTGCGGTTTTCAGTGACCAAACAGCTCATCAAGGAAATACTTGTGTGTGTCCTGTTGGTAAGCAGCAGAAAGACCTCTGTCCTCCAAAAGACCCCGTCCTCTCTCCCTTGTCCTTTCCCTCTCTGATACTTACTAGTTTTGCAATCGTCCCCAGTGTCAGTGGCACCAGGACCAGACTAAGGACCTCTTTCCTCTAGGTGCTGGGCATCCTAAACCCTCTCAAATCTACATTTAGCAGTGACATTTCATAGCCTGGCAAGATGAGAATGTTTCTACCATGATCAGTAACTCCTCATAGTATTTTTATGGATATCAAATATCAGTGTCATGAAAGCCACTGTATATTTTGCAAGGATAGGTTAAGAAGGCAGACTGCTTAACTTGTGGTGACCTGCCACAGAATTATGATAGCACAGCCCTCTGTGGTATAAATCTGCTGGTCAAATGTTTCCTCTCTGCAATGCAATAAACATCAGTGTAATTAACATTAAAGTAGCTGGTGATGAAATGTGCCCGAAACACAGATGTATATGATGCAGTGATCCTGTCAGTTCCCATGGGAGTGGTGCAGTGCTGCCATCTGCACGGACGCTGGGTCCGGCTGCGGGGCTGGATCTGCTCCTGCTTGCTTGTCCTCTCGTCCTGTGCTAGTAAAACCCTCCATGCAATAGGTATCCTAGTCTGTAACTGGTACTCAAAGACTGTGGCAATACTAATAAATATCTCTGACAACTGGGCTATTTTTGATTTGTTTGGCTTGACTGCAGTTTTCATTTTTAATTGAGCTTGGATATTTTGTACATTCCAGTCGGAGAGTGAAGGACACTTGGTTCCTATCACAGCAGAGTAAACCTGCTGCTCTGATGAAAAATTTAGTTTCCTCTCTTTCCTTCTGTGTGTTATATTTAATTTTTTTCATTCGCATTGTATTTCCAGTTATTTACATAAATGGAATCTGTTTCATGCTAAATATTTATGATGTTTGTAATTACACTGTCAACATATGATGGAATATCTTTATTTGTAGCACCACCAAAGTACTTTGGCATTGCTAATAATTTAGGATGTACTGCCATCTAATGGCTTTGCTAACAATAGAGGAAACTTAAGAGTAATCATGGCTGATATTAGATTCAGAAAGAAAAATGAAAAGGTTTTCAGTTACAATATGGAAAAGTGTATTTAAAGTACACTGCTGAAGAGAACGTGTGTGGACTTGGCTCCTTTTTGACTGTTTGAGGTGATGCAGTCTTTAGCATCCCTGCGCTGGTCTGCTATAGGAGTCTATAAGTAAGTACAGGGACACATTTGTATTTTACTGACATGTAACTTGAAGAATTCGTGAGGCTGTGTCATGAAACTTAATAGTGCTTCTTAAAATAGAAGTTCAACAACAATTACAATTTTAGAGAGGTCTTCCTCTGGCTGTGGCTTGACCTCCTTTAGTGGTAAAAGACAGTAAATGAATGCAGCCAGTGGCACTCTGAAAAAGAGGAGTTTGCCAGGACCATCTCTCACCTCCTTTGCTGAGAAACCCCTCCAAAACAGCCTTTCTGATGCATCTTGCCATGATTTTTTCTAAGCACGGAAACAACACCCACTTCCAGCAAGGCTTTGAATACTTCTACTGGGCAAGCAGCTTTCTTTTTGCTGCTGCTGCTGTAGCCATGTTGGACCCTGAGCCTCGACTGCCGCGAGCTGCTGGCCAGAGTCAGCAAAACAGGTGGTGCACAGGGGAGAGCACTGGGGCTGTGCATGGGAAATTCTACAGAGAGGGAACCATGCTACTGCCTGTGCTTTGTACAACAGCAGGATTGTTGCTCCTGTAGTCAAACAAGAAAAAATGGTGAATAATTAACAGTGTGAATCTGTCTTCCCTTGCCTCTGCATCCCCAGCTCTGACTCTGTTCCTGCACTGTCCACTGCTCTGTGGAGCTCCCCTGAACACACATATATGCCCTGTTTCTCTCATCAGACCTGTATTTGGCTCTCCCCAACCTCCTTCTGCTCTGTGCCTGTCCCTGTGTGCCTGACACAAGTCATGCTCTGGATGCTGCTTTGCTGGTGCTGCACCATCCCAGGAGCATCCAAGGGACACAGAGACACTCGTGTGTGTGGTTGGCTGTGCACAAAGGGAGATCTTGGCATAGAAGCAGCCCTGCAGCTGAAAAGGTGCTCCAGAGCGTATTTTCTCCAACTCTGCACCACCCAGGGAGTGGCCCCACTTTTAGAATTGTTCCTTGATCAATTTAAACTGATTTGTTAAACCACCCTTGGAGCACCACTCAACAGCCCTGTGTAGTACTGAGTGCATGGCATGGTGCAACTGTCCAAGCAGTGTTGCAAAAAAGTTTCTTAATCCCATTATATTCCCCTCGATGACCCCAGGAGGGGTGGGGAATGTTAACTTCTCCTTCCTGCTGCATTTTGCTAGTGGCAGTCTTGCATGCATGTTTGATATCCAGAATGCATAAACTGAAGATGTTCTTAAAAAAACAGTGTGTACCTCATCTGTTACGGTTCACGTCTCAAGCTTAACTGAAGCGGGGGTGGGGTGGGAAGGCTGTGACTGCATAAAAATATAATAGTTACAGAAATAGCCATGTTTGAAGTAGCCCAGCTGGGTGAAAGTTCTAGCTATGAGATTAAATTGTTTAATTCCCTTAAGATTTCATTCAAATTCTCTGACATAAAGAGTTAATACATTTATTCAAATCTCTTTTTAAAAAAAAAAAACAAACAAACAAACCACAACATTGTGTTTAAGTTAGCTATGCATAATGATGGCCTCTGTGAGTGCAAATGAGTCTAAATGATTAAAACTCTCATGAGCATATGAAGATCATTCTGTTGGTGTCCAATAGAGTGCATCCCTAGTTAATGCTATAGCCTCCTGATTGATCAGTGCTATGGACTCATTCCTCGGGGGAAATGAAATCCCTTGCAGCCTTCGAAGAAGTAACAGCTGACAGAAGAAAAGTCACTCTGGAAGTATGCACAAGGAAGTTACATATATAGTAAAGAAAACTGTTCTCTGTCCTGTGCATAGGGAAGGCGCATACAAAAGGGTTATGCTTCAAAAGGAAAGTTTTTCTTCTCTGCAGTAAGAGGACCAGAGAATAAGAAACACAGACTGGAGTCTGTCAATATGTGCAAGGTTTCCAGCAAAGAGTGAGCTGAAGCTATTCAGGCATAACCTCTCCTTACCTGCCTGCTTGCCTGAACCCTAGGCTGAACCCTAGGACAAGAGGCTTCTGGCACATTGCACATACATTCTTCTCCCCAGCTTCTTCAAGCTTGCAGTTGGGTAATCCTGGCCTAGGATCACCCCTGATTCTAATTGATTTGCACCCAAGGTCACTTTGGCTTAGGCCCTGCATACCCCATGGTCACAGTGTTGTTCTAAGAGTGATTTATACTCCTACACCCAAATGAGCTCTCTGTGCCAGTGTCAGATGGTGTGCACACAACTGGGAAATTCAATTTTTCACTTGGATGCCAAAATTCCACAAGGGACAAAGTTCTGCTAAATCTCATGTAACTTTGATAATTTTGAATGAAATGTCAGTTGCCAACAGGAGGTCAAAGGAAGTCATTTAAACTGATTGTTTGTAAAGGAAGCTATCAGTTAGGGTTTAATGTGTTTGGCCCAAGCTGAACTTTAAAACAGGATCTTAAATCGCTTTTAGGTTGGTATTCCTCTGAGCTGACTCCAGAAAGCACAGTGCTACTGTTCAAATGTAGTAACTGTTCCAGTAATTACCTTTTTAAAGACTACCCAAAAAGGCTTGTACAGCATAACAGCAGCTAGTGATGTGGTAAGCTAGTTCAGGAAGAAGAGCAGTGTTTCATTCAAGGGGATTTTTCCAGTACAGAAGAGAGAGGGAAAGGTGGGAGAAATGGCTTTTCTGTTTCCATTGCAGAGATAAGGAAGCAGGAATGATTTTGGAAGTCTTCATATCAAACGAGAAATGTAATGTCAGCTAGTAAAACCTGCCCTTTTCCAGCTTAGCAGCTCACTTGTAGCTAGCTTTAGCATTGATTGATTTGAACCCAATCCTAATTTAATGCAATAAAGTCAGCAACTCTGTTTTCCTACCTGGGAATGCTGTTGCTTCCTTGGTGTATTTTGCCTTGCTCTTCCCACCCAGCTGTGCCTTTCCTGGGGCAATGGAAAAACCTCTCCTGCAATCAGGCTTAGTGCTCCCATTCACTTAAATCCACTTTCTCGCTCAACCGACCACGTATGACAGTCACTGCAGACAGCAGCCCTTTCTGAAGAAAGGGAACATTAAAAATGCACAGGGAAATCTCCATTCAGCAAAAGTCATCAAAATTTCTGCTTACAATCTAAAATGCTCAGTTGTCAACAGCTTCTCCTGGATGGATACACAGCTGCTGGCTGTTACTCTATCCTGTGTGCATGCTTCTTGCTCACACCCATGCAGAAATGTCAGCAACAGTATAGGCACTTGCTAAATCTTACAATACTGACATTTTGAGCTGATGAATTAATTGTAAGTGACTTCTTCACTAGGTTGGTGTCCCAAGCACAGACCAGCAGTTCGTGGCACGGAGACCACCTTTTCTCAGGCAGCTGGGCTAAAGCTAAACTCGCATCAGTTTAATCTTTGTCCCTTTTAGAAAGAAATTTGTTCATCCAGCCCACCTGTTTGCTCACCTTATCTTGACCATGTTCTTCACATTCTCTGAGCTACATGTGCACTGTGGCTTGTGGCTGGAGTCCTTGTAACAGGGTCTTCATCTCTCCTTCATATTCCCTCCCTTTCCATTGCATTTACATATGGGAATGCTGTTTGAGTGCTGTGCAAATCCAGGTGTCATGAAATCAAGTGGCTGGCTTTTTCTCAGCTGTTTGCTTCTGGCAGCTGTTCCTTCACAGTGGTGCACTAATGGGGCAGGTCAATAAAAATGTATGAGTGCAAGGAAAAGATGAGAAGAACTGCAAAATCTGGGATGCCTCTGGGTGTAAGAGAGGCACTGTGGGAAAGCCCTTGTGATTTTTGTCATTAGAGCTTTTCTGAAGCAGAGCCAGCCAGAAAGCAAGAGCTGGGCAGAGCTTCTGGTTCAGTTTTGGTCTTTGTCTGAAGCTGAGGGGCTGTGACTGCTGCTGAAAGCAGAGCTCTCCTTCCCACTGCTCTAACTTGAGTATTGCAGTGGTTTATGGTCATGAGTGAGGGAATGAAAAGGGACTTGGGTGGAAAGCCAGGCTGCTGGGATGCACTGGTTTGGACTGAGTTGTTGGGGAAGGAGGCCACTCCCATCTCTGCTTCCCAGCCACAAGCAACCACTTTGGAGCAGAGAAGGACATACTGTAGAGGAGATGGTTTCCCATCTGGTGGTTTCTTTGTCATGGGGTTGCGAAGCAGCATCCCTTACTGGCCTGAGCAGATGCTTGCTTCCCTTGGGGCTCCACCTAAACGTAAGGGCAGATGCCACCAGCAGCTTATTGGCAACCTCCAGCCCATGGCTGAAGGGGCAAAGGAAGGGATGACATTGCCACAGAGATTTTCATACATGGAGTCCCACAGGAGTCAGTTGGGTGCTGGGAGGATATGCCTAAAGAAGTCACGGTTGTTTAACTTTGACATTTTCATAGAGTTGGGGGAGGGGGAAGAAAAAAATCATCCGTGTGGTATTCAGTCCTAATTTATTGCTTTTGCCTCTGTTTCCAGTTTTTTTATTTGCTGGGGTGAGAAGAAAGGCTTTGAAGATGTATATATTTCCTTCTATTTACACGTTGTTTTGTCCTCACAGATGCTGGAACACAGCAAGCACTTTTCCACTGCCATTGTGCCCAGCTGAGTCTGTGTGCTTCATCCTTATGCAGAAATTTTGTCATGCATGGGTTTGTTGCATCTCCCTTTCTCTCCTCTGTTCTGGCTGTGCTTTCTGTGTAGCTCAGTCAGACATGCACATCCTGGGCATTAGCACGGATACAAATATTTTGAATAAAGTTTTGGATTACATGTTCTTGTAATTTGCTCACAAATTAATACTGGAAAACTTTACTGCAATGTCAGCCTGGTTCTGTTCTTGTAAAGCAGTCCTCCCACAAGGGTAGGTTGTTATATATACTTTATATTGCTATATAGTTCAACCTATAACTTAGAAGTTCTTCCTTTTTGTCTTTACCCCTCCCTTCAGCTTTCTTGGCTTGGCTGTGACCAGCCTGGGGTTTAGGCTCTTACTGGTGTGATGTGTCCCCCAACTCACAGTCACAGGAGCAGGCAGCTTCCCAGACCCTCCAGCAGGCAGCTGATACTACTGAAAATTATCATCTTGTGCTTTTCCCTTCCCCTGCTCACTTGTGGCTTAGTTCAAAGTCTTAATTTTTTTGAGAAACAAAATCCCATAATGCCTTTCTTGCATGAGTAAAATTGCTGCTGGACGTTTCCTGCTTATTGTTCTTTTTGCCATATTTTTACCTTATTCAGCCTTGATGCTTTTCTTTTAACACAGAAATACTGAGGGAGAGAAGTGATATTGAATCAGGTCTAGTTTATTCATACTTATGAATTTTTGCTCTCTTGCTGCACTAATTATGCCTGTTTTGTATGAGATATGGTATATTTCTGAGACATCCACACAACCAGCTACCTTTTGGTCCAAAGGTTAGCCCAAACCTGCAACTAAGTGCTGGATTGTGATCTGTGTGCATGGACATGAATGAGTTTGGCCTCTGACTGGGACATCCCCTGGGTAGTGTAGAACTGGCCTTCAAAACTGCATTGCTTAAGTTGTGTTAGAGGACATTTTGTCTCTGCTCTGCAGTGCCAAGGCTTTCTGGTTTCATCTGTTTTTTGCTGTTTGCCTTAGCATGACATTGCTCACTCAGACTGACAACCTGACTGTGCTGTCCACACATGAGAAATCTTATTTATTTCCAAGTAGTTGTGGTGGGACTTCATCGGTGTACCTCTTGTTTGTGTTATGCAGACTCAGTGTTCATTTTCCGCAATGGCTGCAGATAATTTGGACAATTGGCCAGAAAAAGGAGAAGAATGTGTGTGTACCAGCCACAAACAGGGTAAGTACAGCTGAAGGCATGAAGGTCTGTGAGCTCTTTTAATGCGGTCCTCTCCTGGGAATTACAAACCACTGGAAAAAAATCTTTCCAATTGTGGGCTCTCATTAGAGTAACAGACAGCCGTAGCTGCTGCCAACATGCTCTTTTGGCTGTTTAAAATCATAGAATCATTTATGTTGGAAAAGACCTTTAAGATCATTGAGTCCAACCATTAATCTAGCACTGCCAAGTCCACCACTAAACCATGTCCCAAAGCACCACATCTACACGCCTTTTAAATACCTCCAGGGATGGGGACTCCACCACTTCCCTGGGCAGCCTGTTCCAGTGCTTGACAACCCTTTCTGTGAAGAAATTTTTCCTTATATCCAATCTAAATCTCCCCTGGTGCAACTTGAAGGCTACTTTCTCTTGTCCTATCACTTGTCACTTGGGAGAAGAGACCAACATCCACCTCACCACCACCTCCTTTCAGGTAGTTGTAGAGAGCGATAAGGTCTCCCTTCAGCCTCCTCTTCTCCAGGCTAAACAATCCCAGCTCCCTCAGCTGCTCCTCATAAGACCTGTGCTCCAGACCCTTCACCAGCTTTGTTGCCCTTCTGGACACACTCCAGCAACTCAATGTCTTTCTTGTATTGAGGGGCCCAAAACTGGACACAGTATTTGAGGTGCAGCCTCACCAGTGCCAAGTACAGGGGGACAGTCACTTCCCTGCTCCTGCTGGCCACACTATTCCTGATACAAGCCAGGATGCTGTTGGCCTTCTTGGCCACCTGGCCACACTGCTGGCTCATGTTCAGCCAGCTGTCGACCAACACCCCCAGGTCCTTTTCAGCCAGGCAGCTTTCCAGACACTCTTCCCCAAGCCTGTAGCATTGTGTGGGGTTGTTGTGACCGAAGTGCAGGACCCGGCACTTGGCCTTGATGAACCTCACACAGTTGGCCTTGGCCCACCAGTCCAGCCTGTCCAGATTCCTCTGTAGAGCCTTCCTACCCTCGAGCAGATCAACATTCCCACCCAACTTGGCATGGTCTGCAAACTTACTGGGGGTGCACTCTATCCCCTCGTCCAGATCACTGATAAAGATATTAAACAGAACACCACTTGTGACCAGCCACCAGCTGAATTTAACTCCATTCACCACAACTCTTTGGGTCTGGCCATCCAGCCATTTTTTTACCCAGCAAAGAGTACATCAATCCAAGCCATGAGCAGCCAGTTTCCCCAGGAGAATGCTGGGAAACAGTGTCAAAGGCTTTATTAAAATCTAGGTAGACAACGTTCACAGCCTTTCCCTCATCCACTAAGCGGGTCACCTTGTCAAGGAAGGAGATCAGGTTAGTCAAGTAGGACCTGCTTTTCATAAACTCACACTGACTGGGCCTGGTGGCCTGGTTGTCCTGTATGTGCCATGTAATGGCACTCAAGATTATCTGCTCCATAACTTTCCCCAGCACCGAGGTCAGACTGACAGGCCTGTAGTTCCCCAGATCCTCCTTCTGGCCCTTCTTGTAGATGGGCTTCACATTTGCCAACCTCCAGTCACTGGGACCTCCCCGGTTAGCCAGGACTGCTGATAAAGGATGGAAAGTGGCTTGGTGAGCCCTTCCACTGGCTCCCTCAGTCTCCTTGGGTGGATCCCATCTGGCCCCATAGACCTGTGTGTGTCTAAGTAGTGTAGCAGATCACTAACCATTTCCCCTTGGATTATGGGGGTTTCATTCTGCTCCCCATCCCTGTCTTCCAGCTCAGGGGGCTGGGTACCTGGAGAACAACTGGTCTTACTGTTAAAGACTGAGACAAAGAAGACATCAAGTACCTCAGCCTTTTCCTCATCATTTGTCACTATATTTCCTCCCGCATCTGATAAAGGATAGAGATTCTCCTTAGCCTTTCTTTTGTTGCCAATGTATTTATAGAAATATTTTTTATTGTCTTTTATAGCAGTAGCCAAACGAAGTTCTAGTTGGGCTTTGGCCCTTCTAATTTTCTCCCTGCATAACCCCATGGCATCCTTGTAGTCCTCCTGAGTTGCCTGCCCCTCCTTCCAAGGGTCATAAACCCTCTTTTTTTTTTTTTTTTTTTTCCTGAGTTCCAGCCAAAGCTCTCTGTTCAGCCAGGCCAGTCTTCCCCACCAGCTTGTCTTTCAGCACATGGGAACGGCCCACTCCTGTGCCTTTAAGATTTACTTCTTGAAGAATGTCCAGCCTTCCTGGACTCCTTTGCCCTTCAGAACTGCCTCCCAAGGGACTCTGTCAACCAGTCTCCTAAACAGGCCAAAGTCTACTCTCAGGAAGTCTAAGGTAGCAGTTCTGCTGAAACCCCTCCGTACTTCTCTGAGAATCAAAACCTCTCATAATCTTGTGATTGCTATGCCCAAAATGGCCTCCAACAGTAGGATCATCCCCAAGTCCTTCTCTGTTCACAAACAACAGGTCCAGCGGGGTGCCTTCCCTAGTTGGCTCCCTCACCAGCTGTGTCAGGAAGTTATCTTCCACACACTCCAGGAACCTCCTGGACTGTTTCCTCTCTGCTGTATTGTATTTCCAGCAGACATCTGGTAGGTTGAAGTCCGCCATGAGAACAAGGGCTAGCAATTGTGAGACTTCTCCCAGCTGCTTATAGAATATTTTGTCTGCCTCTTCATCCTGGTTGGGTGGTCTATGACAGACTCCCACCTTGATATCTGCCTTGTTGGCCTTCCTCCTGATTCTTACCCATAAACACTCAACCCTGTTGTCACCATCATCAAGCTCTAGACAGTCAAAGCACTCCCTAACATACAGGGCTACCCACTGCCTCTCCTTCCTTGCCCATCCCTTCTGAAGAGTTTATAGCCATCCATTGCAGCACCTCAGTTGTGCAAGTCATCCCATTATGTTTCCTTGATTGCAACTGCATCAGTTTGTCCACTGCACAGTGGCTTCCAGCTCCTCCTGTTTGTTGCCCATGCTGCGTGCATTGGTGTAGATGCACTTCATTTGGGCTATTGATCCCGCCACCTTTTAGGGGGTGGACAAGCCCTAATTCCTATGTGACCATTCTCAGGCATTTCTGTTGTTTCTAATACATTAATAACCCTTGCATTTTCACTGTCGCATGGCTATCCATCCCCTACCTCCACTGAGACGGCAGACCGAAGGACCTCGCTAGCACACTGTCCCTCAAACATTGGCATGCTGCCCCCAGGCTTATCTCCAGCAAGCCTGGGTTTATCCCTTTCCCCCTTCAAATCTAGTTTAAAGCTCTTTCAATGAGCCCTGCTAACTCAGAGGTTTGACAATCTGTGGCATACATCCAGTTAAAAGTCAACTTGATTCTCCTCTGGTAGAAGTCTGAGTAGGGGCTTTGCCATTGACTTCCATAATGGCAGAAACGAGCCCCGGCATTTGTCACCTTGTTAGTAACATAGCTCCCATGGGACTTCTCACCAGAAATGTTCAAGAAATCTCCCAATTACAAATAAACATGGCCCAAAGCAGGGACACAAGATCTGAGCACTGGTACCAGCTACTCATGTAACTGTCCATAGAGCAGAAAGGCACACATTTCTCATGAAAACTCTGGATTGGGACAACCCAGAACGTATAGAGCAGTGATTATAGCTGGGCCAGGAGGATAGGTAGCAATATATATGTATAATCCATCACCAGAGTGCACATTTTGGAAGTAAAAGGATTTCGTATTGGGAAAGGCATGCTTGCCACTCTATATTTCAGTTGTGAAGGGCTAGCCAGAGCTTTGGCAGCATCTGGGTGTTAGATATACTGTGGGCTTTGACAGCACAAGATAGGGCTGCAGGACATATGCTTAATGCCCAAATTACTCTACTGAGATTTGTAAAGACTGCATTAAATCAGGAGCAACTGAAAAATAAACATGTATGAACTAGTTTACCAGTTTGTTGCACTATTAATGATTACCCACCCTTCATTACAGAGCACAAGTAGCATAGCTGACGTATCTAACCATTAGCTAATGAATGTATTCACTTCTGTTCAGACTGAATCGCTAATGGGAGAAGGTGCTGTTATAGTTATACATTAATTGTGTCCACTGTAGAGTGGCTGATGCCATCAGTCCCTGGAGCAGGAGCCCTGCATGTGTCAGGGCTAGGAACCTGATGCTGCACTGGGTGATTGTCACCCCAGCTGTAAATCAATGCTGCTGTGGGCAAGGAGGCACCAGTGCCAACCCAGGCAGGAGGAGGGGGGAAGTCTGGGATGGATGGATGGGTGGAAAGACATTGGGGAGAAAAGCTTGGAGGAGAAGGCAGCAAGCCTGGGAATGAATGGGTTAGAGGCCAGGCTCATTTTGCACAAACCACACATCTAAAAGAAGCTGGGAGACTTCAGTGACTGACAAGAGGTGTCAGACGGACACTCCTTAAACATTTCTTCTACTCTGTGGGAGGCAGTTAGCTGGCAATGGGACTGACTTCAGCCAATGGACATGCCATCTAAAATCAGGGCAGGTGCTGAATAAACAGAGGAGCCCTTCTGAGCTGCTCCTTGGCGGCTCTTTAGTACTGGCCTGAGACCTGGAAAAAGATCTGGAGGGATCCCTCACCAAAATAGGCAGAAGACACCAGGGCAGCAGGGTCATGCTGATGCATCACTCAGCCAGTTTCTGTGCTATGCCTGCTCACGCCACGTGTGACAGCCTGTTTGCTTGTACGGGCCACTTGGCTCGGAAATGCCTTATCCCAAGTGTAATATTTCATACACATTCTTGTAATTCATTGAAACCCCCTTTGCTCTCATGGCAACTAGCCACCTAGATGTATTTAATCCAAGAATAAGTGTTGTAGATTATAAATAGCTCCTGCACACACTAGGAATGTATTCCAAGGAAATACTTGGATGCGATGCCTGAAGGAAGAGTCAGTAAGGAAAGGCAGCTTGGGTCAGCTAAGTGCCAAGGTATGCACTGCTAATTTCCCTTGTTGTTTCATAGAAATGAGTTACTGTCAGGATTGTTCCTTTGTTTGCTCTTTTTTTCTGATCATTACTTTTTAGGCAGGAAAATAGTTGACCTAACTTTGGTAAGTAATAGCTGTAGAGTTATAATACAAAAATATCTCATTTTCTGGAGTATTGAAATCACCCTTACCTGTTTGAGAATATCATTTGACAGATACTTGTTTTCTTTGTGTATCTGTCCTTGGGTGTGTGTTTGGAGGTTTTGGGGTTTGTTTTTTTGTTTGGTTGGTGGTTTTTTTTTTTCTTTTTGGCTGAAGTATGGACCCGGAAAAGCTATCACTTGATACATAGCAAAAAAAGAAAAATACAGTTTTCTGGCTGCAAAGGACCCTTTGGAATTACAAGATCAAAGTAACTTAATTCTCCAGCATTTTGGTCCTTCCAGAGCTCTGCTGGAGATGCTGAACATTGTTAAGCACTTTAATAGAGCTGATTGATTTCTTGTTTTGCCTTTCACAAGTACCTGGATCCCTGTTATCACAGTGTCCTGAGGTCTTAAAGACCACCCCATGCATTCAGTGTTGCTGGTGAGCCCCTCAGTGGAACTATTTGCTTTTATTTTATAGTGGTCACCCAAGCTGTGAGCATCAGCAATGGAAACTTGTAGTGATCAGTGAGAGCAGTGCTGCTCAGCATGGCCTCCGTGTCCAGAGAGCTGCAGGGGAAAGAAGGATGTCTGTTTTCAGCTTGCGTTCTCAGTTGTGGCCAGTGCAAATGCCTGCAAAAGGCAATGCAGAAGGTTTCGAAGCCAGTGTCTGAGGTAGGTGCAAGTCCTTCACAGCTGCTGCTATGCTGCTGCAGGCTCTTTCTGTGTCCCATCTGCACACTAGGCAGTGAAGGTTAGACAGGAGACCATGAGTTTTCAGTTACCTGTGGTCTGAGCTAGCACTGACACTCCTCCCAGTTGCTGTCACATCTTTGGATTGCAATGTAGATACATGGATGGGGAACAGGAACAGAACTGTGGGGTTTGTCTCTAGAAACACCCTTCTCCTCCATTTAATTCCAATAGTTGGTGTAAAGCTGTGCAGTTGGTACAGATGACAAAAGGCCGGGGGCCAGATGGCAAAAGGCAGCGCTGGCGCTTGGGTGCGTGTGTAAGGAGTCAGAGTGATGAGTTTTGAAAGATCTTCTTGCAAGACACAAGGCATGCAAGGTATCAAGCCCTGACTGCTTGTAATATTAAAGGACATGCAGAGGGGTAAATATGAGAAGGATTGTGTCTCAGATTCTTTGGTGTAAAGCACCCACAATTTCTTGCTGAGGCCAATCAGTCTTCTAGTGATAGACAAGGCTTAGGACACTTTTATCCTGAAGTAAAACCAGATGTAAATTGCTTGTTTTGGAAAGAAAGGTCCTTCTCAAGGCAAAATTCTGTATTTACCCTAACAGTTAACACTTCAGTAAATGGACACCTGAATTTGAATTTTCTCTTTTTCTGTCAGGAAAATTATCTTTCCCAATATGCTCCATTTGCTTCCTGCCTGTGCTTTACACATCCATCACATCCATGCTCCCACATCCATCACTGATCACTGAAAGTCAGCACTTTACAAGCTCAAAAGAATAGATTTTGGTTTTTTTCCTGTTATTGATTTTCTTCCCTACAAGTGTCCCATGCCAGTGCCTTAAACTTCTTCGTCTTTGGCCATCCACTGTAGTGATCAGGCCAGAAGCAGTACCATTGCTCTGGAAATAGGCACTAAAAGATTTAAATAATTTCATATACTTTTCACAGAGCCATCAGCAGAATTGCAGTGTTCACTGCCGATCATGGAGGGTGCTTGGAGATTCGTTTTCCTGCAATGAATGTGCCAGAGCCTACTTCTGGGTAATTTATCGTTGATTTGTCAGAGTGGTCAGTCCTCATAGAAAACAGTCTTTTATCTCTGACACAACCAGCATGGCTTTAATGGGAAGGGACTCTTTAACCGAGACAGTTTAAAAACACTTGCCTTTTGACCTCTTTCTTTGAGATGTGATTGAATGTGTGGAGTGTTTTTGCAAGGAGAGCAGAATAAATAAGCAGTGAGTGAGCTGTCACAAGCTGTGGAGTGAAGGTCATATTCTTCTTTTTTTCACTTGTGTTTTGCCAGATTAACTTCAATGAAATGGGTGACTGGTCTGAATTGAGCACATTTCTGTGATGAGTTACATGTGTTGCACCAAAGGGTGGAGTGAAACCCCGGTAAAAGCTGCTTCATTTAGAAGGAAATCAGAGCGGTAAAAAGTATCAGTACTAATAAGGTGACAAAAACAGCATGCAGGAGATGAAAAGAATGAAACATGCTGTTATTTCCATGGCAGGGAAAACTGCACTGTCAGTGCAAAGCTGTTGCTTCCGCTGTCATGCCAGGTTGATTTTCAGTTTAAATACCCTGCCTCAGTCTGTGAGTGGAGGGGTTTTATGTTTGGGTAAACTCCATTTGCCCACTTATAAATTACATGCAAGTAAAACCATTCCTTCCCCAGTAGATTTAGAGGTAAGGGTTGGGGAGGGTGTGCATGCATGCGCGTGTGTCCTGGCTTTTCCAAGGAGGGCAGGTACAGTTAGCACCCCAGGACAGGCAGATTTCAAAGTTTGTGGCATACCCATACACTTCTCAAGCCTCCCCCCACCCAGCTTGGCCCATAACTACATGAACAAAGACTCCATACCTACATGAACAAGGACTTTGTGCTCTCTGAGAGGGCTTGAAAGCTTTGGGTTTCCATCCAGTCGCATGTGTGTTAATGCATCCGTCACTGGTGAGAGTGCCCATGGCTCTGCAGGACCTCAAGCCAAAGAAAATACAGCTGGGGGAGATGCCACAGCAGGGGCACATGTACAGAGTCTCCAGGCTGCATTTGCTTTGGTGCGGGCTCCAAGGATTGCCGCGAGCAGAACAGCATGAGGGCTGCTTTGCTTTCTCCTGTGTCACAGACCTTCCCCAGCTTCCCTGCATAGCTTTGAATATGGGCAGTACTTTAAAGCAATGCTAAGGTGAACTACGGAAAAGCAGCTTTTTCACAGGTGTAACCACAGCTACCTGAGCTGCCTCGCGCTGTGTCAAGCTGCAGTTGCAAACCAGCCATACAGCAAGTGAGATAATTTTGCCTGCTCTGCAGGTGGGACTGCAGGCTGGAGGAGGCTCCATGTGCAGGGACCACACTGTGGCAGATACCTGAAGCTTACTGCAACTTGCTGTTGGTGGGTCCCTAATGGTGCAATTTTGGTTTAGCAACTCTGGAAGAACACAATGAAATTAGCACTGCAGTGTGCAGCAACCCCCAAAAGAATTCCGCATCAGGAACAAGTAGAAAACTACAGTTATGTATCCTATAGTGTGAAATATGTATTTCTATACGTAGCAGGCATATTTTGAACTTTTAAATATTTATATTTTATATATTGATACTGTGATCGGGGTCAGATTTTGCCCCTTAAATAAATACCTTAGACTTCACATAAGCAAACTTGACCAAAGGTGGGAAAGAAGAGATTAGGTCATTTTGTACATGGTGCACTGAGGTTCAGAGATTAGGACCCACATGCTTAGAGGTATTTAAACTGTGGAAGGTCTGGGCCTACGTCATTTACTCAAGGTCATGCAAGCAGTCTGAGGCAGAGGAAGTAGTTGAAAGCATTTTCTCCACCATTTTGCTTGATTGCATGCATGGAAATTATATGTGTCTCTGTGTATGAGCATGTTGAAAAGCACCTTTCTGGACAGTTGCTTCATCCATTCTCTTCTGATGTCTTCCACATATGTAGCTCGATGGAACTCATTGGAACATCTTGCCTAGCATTTGCAAACCATCGACTGAAACTGATACATCTTTGTTCTTCTGTGAGCACTATTCCATATTCCAAAATAAAGGCTTGTCAATTAATCATATGTAATTTAAAACAAAACAAACAAACCAACAAACAAAAAAACCCCAAACTTTAATTGTAATTTTTCGGTTAACAGATCTTTCACTAAGGTCTCTTCTTGCTGAAGTCTTTACGCCTAGTATCTGCACTTTTCAGTGTGCATTTTCAAAGACAACCCCCCCACACCTTGCTGGGGATCCATTGTGATCCAAAAAGGCGGGGGGCGGCTGTTATAGTCTGGCCATTTACAAGCTGGTTTGGTGGCATGCATGTGTAACAATCTTGAGTGCTGTGCTTCCTTTGCCAGCAACTTGCATGCTAAAATAGGGCTCCAACAGTTTTTTTTAATCAAAGGATCACCTACTTTCTTTGGGGAAAAAAAGGAATACTTCCCAGGGCTGTCTTCATCTGTGCTACCACCATGATGTGCATTTGCAAACAAAAGAACAAGTGCTCGAAGTTTAATTCAATTTGTATCATTAGATCTAGTTTTCCACCTATTTTGTTTCTTGTATGCACATGTGTGAACTGTGTGGGTACTTGTGTGTGTCTGTGGTTAAAAAGTGATTTCTCAGCCCGTGACCTTCCAAAGTCTTCCTCACCACCCAGGGCTTCTGGAGCATGGCACTGCCATGGGATGATCATCACAGAGGCAATTGCTACTTTAGGTGGAAAACCTCATAAAACTCAGAAGCACAGGGACCTCATTCTAACTATTACAAAGACTGGCTAGCAGGGATCTGTTTATCTTGTTGTTCATGCACTTAGAGTGATGGCCCAAGCCTTGTCAAAGGAGCCCGGAGTGACAAGAAGCACATATGCACCTTGGAGGCCGATGGCGTTTGATAGCCAGGATGCCATGGAAGATTTCACATTCTTTAGCTCTAATCTCTTATAACAAAATGGCATTCAAACCTAACCCTCAAGAAAGTCAGCTCTGGTTAGTGTCATGCCATGTCCCATGTATCCATCAGGATTTGGTTTTGGTGGATTAGAGCTATCGTTCACCTATTTTCTGCTTGGTCAGCAGTGCTATTGTTTTAGCTGGTATTTTCAAAAGGTGTTTATTTTTGCTGCTAATCTAAGATGAGCCCTGTAATTATCTGTGAAATGGAGGAAGCAGTCTGGGGCAATTCTTCTCTGTAGCTGTGATGCTCTCTGGAGGCAATGCCTGATGGTCACTATTGCATGTTTTCCAAGGCACCCTTTTCCATGCTATTTTAAAAACAATTTCATCACTTTTCAACTACCTTGATTCTGCATTAACATGTTTTTTCTAAAAATGCCTCTGACAGAAAGCAGAGACTTTTTGTCTCTTAGATGGATTAAGGGCCATAATAGTGCTTGTGATGAGAAGTATCTTCCCTCTGCCTCAGTATTTCTATTTAATGCATGTTTTGTGGCATATTTCATATGCTGGGCTCCAGAGGTAAGGTAATACCTTGTACCTACTAGGCAAAATGAAGAAAGTATTTTCACTTTCACAGTTTGTCATCTTTTCAAGAAACGACACAGGATGGCTGGAACAGAGTTAAGAAGCGTAATCACTTTCCCCCTGGTTTTTAGCCCTTCTTCTCCTTGCCCTCTGCTCTTTGCCACCCAAACATATCTGCTGTGGCCTGTATCTGTGCACTGCTGTGACCACACCACCATCTTCTCAGCATCCTTTCCTACCTCTTCCCTGCTCTGACAGATGCTCTGCTGGCTGCTCTACCATCATCTTTCAGGGTGTACACCTTTTTTAGACCTGGGAAGACCTCAGCCCCTGCTGCAACGTTCCCTGACATTTCTTCAGCTCTTTTCTCTTCCCTGGTTTTCCTCTGCTTCTTTCTCTTTCTTTTTTTTTCCTGTCCTTTCTCTCTCTTCTTTACTGTCCCAGATCTGCTTCTTGTGGACCCATGGATCGTATCTGACAGCTTTTGCTTTCACTCTTTGCCTGTTCTCTGCCTGTTTATTCCATGTTTCATGCAGTCTTTACAGACCAGGCAACTCTGTAAATCACAGAGAGGTTAGGAAGAAAATCCACCTCTCTCCAGGGAGCTAGATACAATTACTCAGGACACAGTTTTTGTTCTCTACAATCTGGTTCTGGCTTTTTTCTGAGATAGGATATTGCTCTAGATGCCTCCTGGAGTTGAAATGGTGTGGGAAATCCCCACATTGCCCAAGGCTGGGTGAGTGTTTAGCAGCTGGGCTTGGATTGTGCAATATTCCTTGGAACTATAGGTCCGGATCTAGACAGGTTCCATCTAGGCATTCACCAGGAAGGGAACCTAGTTCACAAATGACCAACATGAGGCCTTTCAAATCCAAAAAGTATCCTAGGCTCAAGGTGTTCTTTAAAACCTCTGTTTTCTGATTGTTTACACCTTCAGTCCAGCTCTGATCTCCCTGAACATGTCAACTCTGACAGCTGGAGATCTGGTAGAGTTGCCACCAAGGCACTTGATGCAAACACAATGCTGTAGTGGGATTAAGACTATTTACAGTAACTGGTTACTTGCTTTTTAATCAAAGCAGATGGAAAATGCACTGATGAAAATGTTGGTTGTAAATGGATTAAGAAAAATCACTGTGCATACCTCTGAAGACTCCAGTGAAACATCTTAAAGAAACAACCCCCCCCCCCCAGCCTCCCACCCCAACCTAATGGTCATAGTTCTTTTAAAGGTGGGGATAGGAAGTAGGGAAAAACAATCTTCTATGTTCAGGATCACCATTAAACTTTGAAACCTCTCTGTGCATTTGTACTGAGCATAATACAATAGCTCTGACTGAGGTCTATGAGTAGTAGCTGCTCAAGATCTTGGGAGCCCTTCATGGATGCATGTGACCTCAGTGTATTTCTAAAGAGTCAGAGGTGCCCTGTACACCCTTCTCCTCCTGTTCTGCCATGTGCAGAGGTTGTGCCTTTCTGCTGTGGAAATAGGCTTCTGAAAGAGCCTCTTCAGAGGCAGTGAACAAAGTTTGCTTCTGAGGTATTCCATTTACCAGCAAAATCCGGAAAAGAAACTTGAATTTCTATTATTAATTTAATAACATCATTATGAATGAGCTGCAGGAAACAATGCATCTTTCTGAATAAACAGTATAAATAAAACTTCTGATAAGCACTTTACTACATTGAGTTCCTCATTCTTTTCTTTGAGAGCGTTCCAAAATTTAGTGTGCGGCTTAATCAACTTCATACGTGCTTGAATTAGGCAAGTCAAAACTAACACGACCCTGCACAAGGAAAAGCATCCCTCGCACAAGAAATCACATTCTGCTTATTTACTGTATATGAAAACAGTCCCAGACTATTCCTTCCCTGAGGCAACAGGAACATTTCAGTGTTTCCTTAACAACCACCACCCTTCAACACTTTCCAGGAAGCAAGCTGCGTTCTCAGGATGGCCCTGGCTGCATGGTCATTAAAGCTGAGATGAAGCTGATGAAGTAAAATGACAAAACTCTCAACTTCAGTGTATTCAGTGGTAATAGGGTTACCAGCTGCAAAGTATGGATGTTGTTGCATGGTGCTGTTTAACCTCTCTTTTCTATCTACTATTGATCACACTTAAATTCTTTTGTATATAAAACTTCGGGCCCTGCTGTGGCAAATTTGAGTACAGGATTATCTTCACCTGCAGGTTACCTTGTTTAAATTAACAAGGTTGTTTGCATGAGTTGAATAAAAGCATATGTAAGCTGCTATAATATTTTTAATTAAAAAGATAGTACAGTGTGTTGATGCAGTGCTATGTGGGTGGCAGGCATTAAAGAAAAGGCAGACAGCTGAGTCAAGCAATTCAGGTTGTGAATCAAAGCTGCATTGAATGGCAAAAGTCCTGGGAGAAAAAAAAAAACAAGCAACTTTTGGAAGCATACTTGTCCCAGGCCTATATAGGGATGCTTTTAAAATCAGAGTCCTTCCAAAGTCATGACACTTGGGTCTGGGTTGGATATCATCCAAAGGATTTCAGCTCTGTGCTCACGTATGATTCAATTTCTTTAAAAAAAAAAAAATAGCTTTTTGGAGGGACTGTGACCACTGCTGGAATGTGGTAAATTAAATCCTTTGTTATCTATAGACAGACATGGCAGGGGTTACAGCAGGGCAAACCTCTCATCGTTTCAGACCTTGTCACTGGATACTTTCCACTTCGGGTGGGAGGGTAAAGAACACGATGTGGAGACAGGTGTCTCCTGAGCACTTGGGTCCAAGCACCCAGGTCCTGCTTTTGTTCCTCTTATCTCCCAATCAGCAGTGGCTGTGTGAGAGAGATGAAGGCTTAGCCCTGCAACAAACACCCACAGTTTTCACTGGCTTCAAGACAGCAAGTACTGTCTTTGCTTAGTCATTATTTGTATGAAGGGAAAGAAGTAATTATGAAGGAACAAACATCTAAAACATCCTCCCAACAGCAAAAGCAAAACAAAACAAAACAAAAAACCCTGCCATGCAGAACCCCCTTGCTTAACTGAGCACAGGAATAGAGACAATGTGCAGTGGCACCTAGAGCAGAGAAATAACTTGAAGCTGTCAGTTCCCAGTGTGTACGGCAGACCGTGGTGACAGCGGATGCTGCACAAGTTAGGGAAAACTTCTGACAAGCCTCAGAGTTTCCCAAGTAAGAGTCCATCTATCATTAGCCTTCTTCTGGGTACCAGACAACATACCAAAGGGATTAACAGCTTAATCGTAGCTGATTCATGTATGGGGATCTGCATTATTTATTTATTTATTTTACTATTAGGGTCTTCCTGTTGCATATAGGGGAAACTGAGGCACAGAGCAGTGAAGTGACTTGTTCAAATGTTGCCTGTGGCAGAGCAAAAAGTAGAAGGGGGGGTTGCTCAAGTGCTCTTACGCACCTTTATTGCTTCTGTGCTGGTTTAATAGAGGAGTTACAGTTTGTTACTTGCATATCCCTGAGTTTTCTGGCTGTAATAATATATAGGTACAGTCTGTTGCTCACATAACCCTGATTTTTCTGGCTGTAAAATGAGGTTATTTATGCTACAGGTGAAAGTGCAGTAAGGCTGATTTGCACACCCTCATTTCCCTGGAGCCTTTCATACTTGTAGGAAGTTATGTGGTGATCAAAGCCAATGCATCGGCCAAACACTTGCAAAGGCATCGTCACTTTGCACGTTTGCTCCCCTGGTCCCAGGCAGCTTAACTGTGGAAACAGCGGGCCAGACCTGATGCACTACTTTATCAAAAGTCTGTTGTCGTTAACCTCCGTTTTATGAATGGCGGGGAAGTGGCAGCCATATACAAGGATAAACAACCGTCACAGCAGAGATGCTTTGAACTGCTCTGTTCCTTTGGGAAAAAGATCTGAGATAAAGCCGAATCTGGAAAGCATCAGTGATGGTGCACCGAGCGCCACTTATCACCCCCACGGTTTCGGACCTTTCCATCACTTTCCGCGCCGCTCACCCTGGGGCAGGCACCCCCCCTCCCCCCCCCCCTTTCCCTGCGGACGCGGACCAGCAGCATCACCCACCCGTGATGGTGAACCTCAGGGGAAGCGCCGCGTCCCCGCTGCTCCCGGTAGCGAGGACCGCGCTCCCTAGGGCCGGGGGTCCGAGAGGGTCCCCGGGGGCGGGGGGGGGGTGATGTCCCCTCACCCCCACCGCACATCTGCCGCGACCCCGCCACATCTGCCCGCCGCGCCCCGCCCCGCCGCGGGGGCCGCATCTGCCGGCACATCTGGGCGGGCGCGGCCCCTCCCCGCGGGCACATCTGGCGGCGGCGGGGGGCGGCCCTCCGCCGGGGCGGGAGGAGCGGCGGGTCGGCGCAGCCCCGCCGCCGGCCGGGGCGGGCAGAGCCGGCGCGGCGCGCAGGGGAGAGGCGGCCCGATGGGGCGGCCGGCCGGCAGCCTGGCCCCGCTCCGGCTGCTGCTGCTGCTGGCGCTGGGGCACGCCTGGACCTACCGGGAGGAGCCACAGGACGGCGACAGGTGGGTGTCCCCCGCCCGCGGACCCCCGTGCTCCTGCTCCTGTGCGTGCCCTCCCCCCCCTCCATCCACCACCTTCTTTTTTCTTTTTTCTTTTTTTTTTTTAATAATCCCACTCCCCGCCTTGCAGGGAGGTGTGCTCCGAGAACAAAATCGCCACCACCCGGTACCCCTGCCTGAAGCCCACGGGCGAGCTCACCACCTGCTTCAGGTGAGCGCCGCCGCGGGGGGGTCGGGTGGGTGCGCGGGGCCGCGGGGCACACGCGTGGCCGCGGATCGGGGCTCGCTGCCCGCGGGGAAGGTGCGGGGGACACACGCGTGATGGTGGCAGGCGCGGGGGCTGCGGCAGTGGCATCTGTGTGCCTCCCCCCCTGCTCCGCACTCACCCACGCCGAAATTCCCACCGCCCTTCGCTCTGGGGAACGGATCACTCGGTCACGTCCCCCAGGCGTGCAGCATCTCCCTTGGCAAGCCCCGCTGTTGCCCCAGCAGGTTTTAGTAACTCGCAGCAATTGCCACCCCAAAGGCACCGCTGGAGAGGGTGCGTGTGGTTGGGGTTGCTGTACCCTGGCTGTCAGTCACTGACACAGGGAGAGAGGCTTCCTCTGACCTGGATGTCTAGGAGTGTGTGGAACCTACAGCTGCATCAGTTGCAGAATAATCAGTGAGATCAGCTGGATTCGTGCCACCTGAAAGACGTTTACATTTAGGTAGATGAATCATACCCTCAGAATGAGTAACTTCTTCAGCAACCAGCACTGGGGGAGACTTCGGCAGAGGCCTCTCAAATTAAGTAAGATGAATCCAACCCTGAGTTTTCATTTTTCAGCTGTGTATTTGAGAAACATCATCTGTTTTCAGAAGAATTTTAAAGCTGCTTTAATGATGGCAAATGTCCGGAACACTTGACAGTAGATGTGCTTTTGGAGAAATATACACAAAGCATGAGAACACACGTATCCCTTTGCTGATGTTCTCTGATTAGTCCCAACACACAGATGAGATGTTCCATCTACGAAAGCTGCTTCTTGTGAGAGGTTACTTTGTGGAGATGACTGTGCTCTGCCTGTGTGTGTATGTGTGCATGTGCCAGGGAGCCGCTTCGTATACCAAAAATACAATAAAGCACATTGATGCTTGTGAAAAGTGTTACAGAGATCGTCCATTTCTTCCCAGAGCCTTTTCTGTTTGGCATAAATACCAGAGAGCTGCAGACACACAGTGCAGCAGTGTTGTGCCTCACTCATGCACTTGGGGCTGGCTCATGCCCTCCGGCAGCCACAGCCACCTGGGAAGGTGTCACAGCACTGCCCAGTTCTCAGCAGCATTAGCATCCTTACAGCCCCTGGCAAGGGTCTGTGGGGATTGGAGACCTCCCTTCCCTCCACCCCTTTTCTCTCTCCGTTCCCTGTCAAGGTGAGGCAGAGCCCCCTTATAAGCAGCTCTGTAGCGCACAGCAGCACGCAGCGCTCTTTGGAGAGAGGCTGTGTGTAGGTTTTGCAGGGAAGGAGCGTACTTGGTTGAACCTGCAGCTTTTCTCTGGTTTGGCAGCAGAGGACTGGGGTGAACAAGGCTGTGCTGAGTGGGGAGTTACTGAAGGAAAAAGCCAGCGCAGGAGCTGCATAAAGCAGTGCATACGTGACCGTCCTGCTAGTTACTGTGTGTCCCAAAATCTGCCTGAGCAAAGTGGGTCTGCTTTGTGTGTAATGGATGAGGACTTCACAGGCTCCACCAGCTGCTGCGGGCCACCGTGCAAAGAAAGCAGGACTCTGTCCGGCTGCCAAGTCCCACTTGTGCTTTCTTTCATCCTTGCTGAGGTATTTCTGACCTTTGGGCTCTGGTTGTGCTGAGTCTTCGTCCCATCCCCAGCTCTCCCCCTGCACAATCCCAAGCAGTATTCACCATCCCAAACCTGCACAGACTGTGAATGAGCATTTCCAAATCACCACATTGCACTCGAGGTTGCTTTGGTTCATGTTTTCAAATCTTTTCTATCTAGGACTGCTAGGGCTGCCTTGCTTTAAAAAAGAAAAAAATCAATTCCCATGTAATCATGTGTTTTCAAGGTCTAACCTTTAGGGTTGGGTGAGGAGGTCTCCATCCCCCATCCTGTGAGTTCTCTTTCGTGATGTCTGTATGCACAAGAGCAGGGCAGCATCTCCGAAACAGGGGCGTGCAGAGGTGAGCAGCTCTGCGCGGAGGACGTACCTGTGCTGCAGTGTGCTGCTGGTCCTGCCCCTCGGAGGTGTGCCACACTCTGACATGGGCCAGCAGCATCGCCCACCCGTGATGGTGTACCTTAGGGGAAGAGCAGCATCCCCGTTACTCCTGGTAGCAAGACGTGCTTCCAGCAGGCACATGGGATTAACCTTGGCAGACCACGTTTTAATTGAAGATTCATTAATATTTTGAGGTTGAGGCTATTAACAAGATGACAGGAAACTTGCAAGTGTTGACTAATCCTGTGGTGCCTCAAGGTGATTTTTGTTTCATAGGACATTCAGGTACTTCAGGATTCAGTTTTCACACCTGGAATGACAGCGAACATTTAAAAAACTTCAGCTGGACAGAAACTCAGCTGTGGCTTTAGGGAACTTTCACTCCAGGTTTCTGAGAAACTTGATTTTGGTGTTGTAATATTTATTCTTACAAAACTTCATTTTGTATTTTCCTAGACAGTTTTTTCACAGTATTTCATAATGACAATAGTTACGAATAATACAGTAATTTATATAGGTTGTTAGAGGTAGTTTAAAAGGATAGTTAATGTCAGCTGCTATTTAGCAGTTAGCATGCACACCTAATTTCTTTTCTAGGTCAAAGTACCTGTTGTGTAGAAATTAAACAAACTGACACAAAATTTACCTCATGTCATAACACGTCAGGCATAAAGCAACATGCAGCACTACTAATGATCTGCTGTGCAATTAGTTAAATAAAAAAAAGAAATACATTTGAAGTCAGATGTCAAAATTCCTGAGCAAAATTAGTTTGACAAAGCATAAATTCTTGACTGAAAGCAATTTCATCCTTTTATTCCTCCTGCTGGAATTTTTCATGAAAATCAGCATGTTTGCAGAGCACTTCAATAAAAATAGCATCTTTTCATCATAAAAAATATTTCTTAATTTTTTTTTTTAACCAGATTTACTCATGAATAAAGATGAGCCAAATGGAGGGCCAAGCCAAAAGTGGGGCCAAGCACTGAGAATATATTGGCATTTTTCCCTGTGGTCATAGCAACCTTGTACATAATTAGATGTATTTTTCCTTTTTGAATGTGTGCAGTCTGGCCCTTGGCTTAGTTTGATTTGTATTTTTTTAGATGTTCTCTGTATTTATTTTCATAAGAGTACACAGGAACAGATGCAAAAAGCAGTGGGAGCTTGTACAATATCTTTTCAGTGCAAATCTCATTTAAACTCCTGTATGTAACTGCACAAAGTACCTGGTGGTAATGGCCCCATCATGTAGGTACAGAGAATAAGTTCTATAGATTTCTTGATAATGTAATAGTCCAGTAAGACTTTGAATTCCTACTGTATGCAAAATTCATCAAATTTGATGAAATTTAGGCAGCATGAGAGTTATGAGGCCCCAATCACACATTACTGTCTTCTCCAGCTATTTGAATGTGGTATTAACCTGCTTCAACTCTCAGGCAGACTTTTAAACAATTTGCTGGCATGTTAAATTACATCAGTGTTACTGCAGTTTTCTTCAGTGCTTCCGTGTGTTACCAGTTGTGTGTGACAATTCAGTTTGAACATCTTAGCAGCAGTCCTTTTCATTGCAGTTCTTCATTCCTTTTCATTTTAAGCAGTGCTACTGTACATTGTTTCTGTGGTCCAGAAGGAAGAGCAGCATCTGGAATAGGCATCCCCTTGCTTTATCCTGATCGTGTAGCTGTGTTCCTGTAATGGGATGGTAGTGGTTATGTCAAGCTGCGCCAGGGGAGGTTTAGGTTGGAAATTAGGAAAAATTTCTTCACGGAAAGGGTGGTCAAGCATTGGAAGAGGCTGCCCAGAGAGGTGGTGGAGTCCCCATCCCTGGAAGCGTTCAAAAAACGGGTAGATGTGGCACTTCGGGACATGGTTTAGTCTAGTCTACCCTTGATTGGTTTAGTGTGGACTTGGTAGTGTAGGTTAATGGTTGGACTGGATGATCTTGAAGGTCTTTTCCAACCTAAACTATTCTATGATTCTGTGTCACTTCCAAGTTCAGGAGGGTCAATGTCTAATCTGGTACAATCTATTAATTGGAGTTGCTCCCTTTTTAAACACCAGCAAAAGCTGATCACCTAATTAACTGTTGTATATTAGAGAGCTAAATATTATATTCAGTTAGAATTCGGAGGGTGTAGTGAAAATGATTCAGAAAGATGATATACAGACTTAACAGAAATATTTGCTAGTGGGAAGTTGTTTGCCCATCACCAGTTGTAGGAAGATTGAAGCATGAAACAGATGGGAAAATGAGAATATTTGTATCCCCTGACTGTGCAAATCTCTTTGTCCACTAGACACTTAAATATTGTTGTAAACTGACTTGAAAGAAATTGTTTTGCTCCTTTTCAGAAATGTTGGATAAAAATAAAGGGCTAAATTAAGGAAACCAACATGTGTGAATCAGGCAGGTGAAAATCTTAACCTGGATCTGTGTAGCCTGGAAGAACACTTCAGCCATTGCCTTCATGGGCAAAGGAAAGGGGTTTTTTCCTTTTATTCAGCTGAAACTATTAGTCTAATTCCCTCTCAACTTGCAAATAAAATTGACTAAATTAGTTGACAAAACCAATTTTTTTAAACAAATACACTATTGACCTGGTGAGAGAAATTATCTATCTCTCTCTGACATCACAGTGAGTACTCTCTATTTTCTGCAATTTTTGCTTAAAATGAAATATGCAAGCTCCTCAAGGAACATATTATACCCTAATTCTGTGTGTGTAGTGATGGAGGCTGCTCCTGTGCCTTCCTTCTGCGGGACCAGCAGGGAGTAGGAGGTTTAGAATAACAGCACTCTACAGAATAGTCCTAGCTAATGATGGTAGAACGAGGCAAATCTTTACGTGTTATATCTGCAAAAAAGCCCCATGTTGTGTGGCTTAAATCTTGCCTTAGAACTTAACCAGTAACTTTTTTTTTTCTTCAGTATTTCACAAGCAAAAGGTCTTTTAAATACGATGAACATGTTTCAATGTATGTTGTCAGCTTCTTCATCTGACAATTAGCAGCTGCAAGTATTTTACAGAGCACCTCCCTACATTTCAGGTTTAAAATTTTGCTGTAAAAGATTGCTCTACACTTCATAACAAAAAGACAATTCACATATATTGGAGAAGAGAATGCATGTATACTTACACCCTACTTAATTCTGATGCTAACCAGAGGTCACATGCCTCAAAAAGCATTTCTTTTTACTCTCTTGAATGCTGATATTGCTGGTGGAGTCTACTATTTTTATAGACTGTATCATTTTGCACATTCTTAAAAGATAAAAGTAATTGCAAGTAGGTTGGATTGTAGCTGTTTCACAAAGAGCAGCACTTTCACTAATATGCCCTTGGGGACCATATGCAATTCCTGGTTCCCAGATACTCGACGAGCATGTTGCAGAGCTTTCCAACAGGAAAAAAAATTGCTATATACAATTTTGAAGTTTTCAGATGGAGTAAGCAAGGATGATGTTTTGTCATCTTATCTTCTGACTTTTCTTTTTAGAGACATCTCTTTCATTGTTACTATTGTGTTTCCTCTCTGAAGTTTTGCTGGCCATTTCAGTTTTAATAGAATTGAAAGAGCCCCAACTGATGTGTTATAATATAACAGTAAAACCAAGAAATTTATCTGATTAGAGCAAAGTACTGCTTACTCTCCAGTTATCTTGCAGGGAAATGAACTCCATGGTGGAATTTTGCTGAAAATTTAAGAGGGTATGATTTTGAATTTTGTTTTGGTTTTAGAAAACTAAACATACACAACAGCTGTAATTCCACATCTGCCAAAAGAGTTTCTTTGCTTCAATAAACTAACAATTCTTCTTTTGCACGTAGTTCAGTGGTGAAGTGCCATGAGCTGCTAACTCAGTGCATCGCCCAGGGTAGCCTCACCATCTGAAACATGCCCATGTGGACTGTGCGCACTACTGAAAAGAGCTGCAGCAATGCTACTTGGTGATCAGATTGAAAATGAGGAGTGTCAGAATTTATTAATTTATTCATCCTATGAAGAAGCCTCTGAATATACATATAGTATTGGGCCTTTTGAACTGCATATCAAGCCATCATCATGAAAATGATGTGTTCAGCAGCGCTGCGATGTGGCACATCCATGGAAAGAGTGCTGCTCTCCAAGTATTGATAGTACTAACTCTACTAATTCATTCACTAGCACGGTGTCGATGAAAAGATGCAACAAACATAAGTGTTCCCCTATTTAAAAAGTTTTTGTTGTCTGTCTTATATATACATTTAAAAAAATCTTCCTGGAACTTGTCATCACAGGTAGACTTCTGTACATATGAATAAATAAAATTTTGCTTCAGTACCCTACTTTTTTACAAAACAGTGTATGCTACAATGATGCTAAGATATTTTTCCCAGCTTTCCTAGAATTTTTTTCTCACTGTTGCTTTGAAAGTAGCACTTTTAAGGATCACAGTTCTGATTGCAGTAAGTCCTCAGTTTGATTTGATTTAGTTCCCTGTGATTGCCAAGGGAACAGATTGCTCGCAGTTGTTACTGAGACACGTTATGAATATCTGCCAGTTAAGAGTAACACCAGTGCCACACAGGTGTTGTAGGTTTCCATAGGCATTTGGGTGGCCATGACTTTCTGGGTCACTTTGCTGTCCCAGGTGCTAAGGCTAAGGATCGTAATTCTTACTGAATTTTGGTGAGGTTAGGGACACTTGAGATCTCAGCAGATGTGGATGCTACTGGCTGGAGCAAAGCCTCCTACAGCAAAACGTGGTGCTGCTGTGGGTTTACTGTTCAGTGTCTCCTCTGTAAAGCCAGTTCACTCCAAAATGAGCTGATATAATTAATGATCTTTCAGAACATTGCATAATTACTGTGAGTGGTGCACTGAGGTAGGACATGCTACAATTAAAGGATGGGGTCTGGCAAATGGTTGTTCATGTAGTCCAGAAGTTTTTGATGTTCACATCAAAGCAGTTTGGAGAATTTTAAAATTGGCAAGCCAAGAACTTTATGATAAGTGCCCTCCTTGGTGGTTTGGTTGATAATGAAATCCAGGTGCATTGCATTATGGTTTTCATCTACAGAATATAGGGTTAAATATGAACTGACTTCCCTGGGCATGTTGTCTAGCTCAGAGACTCCAGACAAACAAAATAGTAGCCCCAGGGCCTCCCATGGCTGATACGAAATATGTAATAAAAATAGGCCGCCAAAGGGAATATGACTTTTGTAATTATCCTAAGTATTGTATATGCTCCCTAAGGTCAGGCTGTTTTGTCCTTAAAAAAGTGATTGCAATCTCTCTTGCTAACAGCAGGACATTATTAATACTTGTATTACCGCTCCCATTTTGATAGCGACCCATTGAGCTGGGTTGTTTTGTGCTGACTGCAGTCAAAATAGGCAAGACAGAAAAGGCAGGAATGGAAGGACAAAGATATGGAGCAGCAAGGAAGAGAAAGGAAAAAAAACCCAGGGCCGTGGAGCAGGCAGAAAAAAAAATTAATATAGACATAAAAAGAGAAAAATTCCATCTTGCTGGTGGTTTGTGTGACAGATACGTGTGTGATAGAAGGGAGGTAATCACTCCCCAGAGAAGTATAATTTAAATGCTTCCAGGCTTCTATTTAAGTAGAACCCAGGAAAACAAAACATCAGCCAAAACCAAACAAAAACACACACGCATGCACCCCGGGGAGGATGCCTGTTCTCCCAGCTAGACTTAGAGATAAGCTACAGGAGCTGATGCATCTTCCCTTGACAGCCTCTCCCCTTCCTTCCTTCCTCAGTTTGGAAAATCTCTCTCTCTCTCTGTAAAGTTCAGATCTGTGCAGGGGCAGGAGGAACACCTTACAGGCAGATATTTAAATTGCCTGTTCAGTCTTTGCTCGGTTCAGTTTGCCTTCGCTCATTGTCATAGCACAGAATTATTGGGAAGTAGTTGAACATGAAATATTTAAACTATGCTTGGAAAAATAGATCAGACTTGCTAGATGTCCCAGATAAGACGGGATTGCCCATATTCTGCTGTGAAAGCCATGGCCCAGTACAAAGAACGTGGGCAACAGGTTTTCTGAGACTTCTGCTCTACTTGCCTTTTTTTCTGTCATTGCATGTTTGGGAGAACACTTACTCTGTGTGTGCAACGATGTCACACAAAGCAGGTATGTGCAAGATACCTGGTGTGGCCCCTACTGCTGATTTACAGATGTGCAAAGACACTGTACGGGGGGGGGGGAATCTATCACATTTCAGATTGCACTCGCTCTTGTGCAACGCTGGTTGTTTGGGGCATGTGTGATTCTGTGTTTCATTGAGATTGTGCTGAATTCTCACAACCTTGAGTTTAGTCTTTTGGTTTTGTCTCCACTGCAGTGCCCTGAGTCCTGAGGTGACTTTTCTCTCAATGTGCGAGTCATTGCTGCGTGTTCGGTACCAGTGTCACTTCAGCTGGAGCTGCTGGGGATGGCAGAGGGCTTGCTTTGTGCTAAGTCAGTGACAGGGAGAAGATCTTTTCTGGACACCTTCGCTTGTGTTGCTTATGTCTCCTACGACCCATAAGGGTGACTCCAGGGTTCCTCTCTTTAAAATTTATGCTTACTAAGAGTCTGAGACTTGTGCCTACCATGCAAATAAGCAGAGCTGACTTTGATTTACAGTAAAAGAAACTTTCCCCAAATTCTGCTCAGAATATTTTCTCTCTGTTGTCCATTTTCTGTTTGCTTCTTTTGTAAACTAACGGTAGCAAATGTCAAGCCTACTGCTCTACTTTGCCGTTTCTTCTGTGTTGTTCCAATTGTAAGCAGAAACAATGGAGACCAGAATCCACACAGTGCTGACTCGGTTTCTTCTTGGCCTAGGAAAAGAAAGTAATTTGTTTGCATCTCCTTGAGGGTAGCTCTGTTTAACAATTGAAGCAAAAAACAATTTCAGTTGCAGGCAGTAATCTCAAAGCTTAGTTGCGTTTGGAAAATCGTTCTCGCTTAAAGAGCATTTTCCATCATGTTGTGTTGATTTCATTGTTGATCCTGGTTCAAATAATGAAGTATAAGACCATAAAGCATTTAGCATACATCCAGCTATTAAAAACACGTACTTCTGCGTGTTTTGTTAGATTTAAGTTCTAACCACATCCATTTTAATTGATGATCTGTGCTGGAATTTAAATAAGGTGATACACACTGTGATTATATTCACTATATTAATATTAGCAGCCATTCAGTAGTAAATGAACATCAAAGAGAATTTTTCTCCTTTTCCAATGGGCTGGGAGCTAAAGTGGTGCATAAACAATGTTTTAAGTGGGAAAGAGAGGCAAAATCAAAGCTATAATCTGAGTTTTTAAATGGATTGTTCTTGGAGAATGAATAGACTTATTGTAAGTCAAAGGCAAGTTAGACTAGAGAGAGAGTTTAGAGAAATACAGGACAATATTCATCTGGGCTAGCAAGTGTATGACTAACAATAGTCTTTCTACGGAGAAATTAGTGTGCATAGCTTTCAATGTAAAACAGCAGTGTTCATATTGGCTTCATAGTCTCATTACCCTCCCTCGAGGGGGAAGGTTGACCACCCAATTCTCCATAACAAGACATGTAAGTCCAAGAAGTTAGATGGTCCAGTCTGCAAAATGAATGAAGAAATACATGAAGTATTATCATAATATTTTATGAGTAATGGGTAAATGCTGACAATTTAGAAATTTGTGAAAACAGACCAGAAAAAGTATGCTCAGAATTCTTTTTATAAGAGAGAGCAAATAACTTTATTGGATTCGTTATTTAATTGTAACTAACTTCCTGCCCAGAGCTCCAGTGTCTCAGTGGAATGTTAATATCGCTATGATCACATTCAACACATGTAATATAAGTTGTAAATCTGACAACCTGCCTATTCAACAAGATGTTATTATCATACTCCGTTTTCGTTATAGACTTTATTATCATAGCTGCACCAAAAAAGCAGTGTCGTTTCCTAAACATTGCTCTCTGGAATTCTGACAAAACCCCTTAGTTTAGAGATTATTGCCTTTGAGAGTTGAAATGAGTTATAATTCAAACAAAAATAGCCAAAGGGAAAATTAGTTAATCTTTATAATAGCATCTGTGGGAAGAGAAAAAATGGGTGAAAATGGGGTTGAAGGTCTTTGGTAGATCTTAGTGGTTGAGAAGCAGAGAGTGAGAGAGAGACTTGAGGGACCGGGGTCACCAGAGCTACTGTTTGGTAAATGCTTGATCCTCCTGGGTGTACATGCTTTTAAATGCAGCTTCTTAAGGTAGGAGCAAGGAGCAGTGGCAGACAGTCATGCTGGCAGTCTGGTCTAATCTCTGCCCGCTTCTTGGAAATCAGTAGCATGATGAACCCAGCTGTGGTTGGGTTGTTGGTCTGCACGGTGGCCCAGACAGTCTACGGGCAAGCATTGCCTCAGACTGTGACTCTTGTGGTGTCTCAGATGTTGGCTTCTCAATATATTACATAGTAAGCTGCTTATATGGAAAATAGTATATTTACTTAGGCAGACGTAGAAAGGTTGTTTTGGTGTGTATTTGGATTTAAAAAGCTTATTAGGGTTTTGTTTTGGTTTGGTTTGTTTTGTTTTTCCTGAAGGAAGTGTATGTCTACTCAACTGGACTTCCGACTCCCCGGAGGCTACCAATGCATATCTAGAGACCAATTGGTGAATCTGCTTTAAATTTCCAAATTGAGAGATGAGTAGCCTATAGCAAATGGGTCATAGGCTTGTCTGTTTTTAAAAAGAAGAAACACAAAATGGAATGTGATTAAAAATGGAGAAGGTGGGACACATTTTTAGTCTACCTTGTTCTGCTTGCTTTCTAGCTTGTCTAACAGCAAAACAGAAGGTACTAAAAATGTTACTTCTGATTGTGTTTTCCAGCTCACTCTCACTCTTCAGTTCCCCATGTTTCTTTCTTCCAGACAAAAACTAGCAAATTAGGGATGAAGGAGGGAAACAGGACAACCTGACACTTACCCAGTTTTCAGACCTTTCTGTTAAGAGTCTGCTTTAGGATTCCAGACTCAGTCTGCTCTGTCTGTATGTGGTCAATGGGGAGAAAGGGAAAGAGTTATCCTTCAGGCCAAGCTAACATGTCTTATTTCCTCTTAGTTTTAAAACTTCTTAAAGAGAAATAAAAATTTTGCTGTGATATAAACCACAGAAGTTTTGTAAACTGGGGTTGTTTACCCCAGTTGTTTGTTTGGGGTTGTTTGGGGTTGTTGTTTGGGGTTGTTTGGGGTTGTTTCTGGGGTTGTTTAGCCTGGAAAAGAGGAGGCTGAGGGGAGACCTTATCGCTCTCTACAACTACCTGAAAGGAGGTTGTAGTGAGGTGGGTGTTGGTCTCTTCTCCCAAGTAGCTAGCGATAGGACAAGAGGAAATGGGCTTAAGCTGCGCCAGGGGAGATTTAGACTGGAAATTAGGAAAAATTTCTTTACGGAAAGGGTGGTCAGGCATTGGAACAGGCTGCCCAGAGAGGTGGTGGAGTCACCATCCCTGGAGGCGTTTAAAAAACGGGTAGATGTGGCACTTCGGGATATGGTTTAGTCTGGTCTACCCTTGATTAGTCTAGAGTGGGCTTGGTAGTGTAGGTTAATGGTTGGACTGGATGATCTTAAAGGTCTTTTCCAACCTAGATGATTCTATGATTCTATGATTCTAAAGACAGAGCTGCGTTCCTGGCATCAACTCTGGGTTCAAAGGACATTCAGACTGTGTTCAAACCTTCTCCTTGTATCTGATCTTAAATTAGGTCCTTTTCCTGCAGAACTTTCTGTGTATGGCACAGGAGCTCAAGAAAACTACTTGGCATGCATGAATGTGTTTGCAGGACTGGTCCCTTCTTGATTATTCTTAGAGGCCCACGTCTGTTAAAGGATGGCTCTTTTCAGCCCCTGCATGGGCACTAAAGATGTTGTATGAAAAGATTTGCAGAGGGTTGCATTTCCACAGTTCTACTGACTTCCCTGGACCTATAACAAAGGGTGTCAGTTTGGGAATTCTTCTTCATAATTCTTCTTAGCATTCCATGAAAAAAAGAACGCAAAAAGTTGTTAAAGAAGATTGAATGCATCTTACCAATGAAGCGAGTTCTCTGGTTGACTTTCCGAGCTGAGTTTATTGACCAGAGTCTTGTTTGTGCTGTTTGTTGTCCTCACACTGACCCATATTTGAGTTGTGGTTTTATTGAGCCTGCCTGGAAGGGTCCTTGACGGTGGCACTCCAGATTTGTATCAGTGGGAGCACTGCAATCCTGGGAGGCAATGTTGTTTAGCTTTAGGGTGGACATGCCAGGACTTGAGTTGTAGTTCTATATCCTGGGCTAAATTTTTGTGCTCCGCAAGTTGCTGTATCATGCCAAATTCTGCCTTTGCTTACCTACTAAGGTTTACTATGGGATGTCAGTATACCTATATGTCTCCAGCTATAAAATGGAGGAGAAAGGCTAATTTATGCCTCACAGAAAAAAGAACTTGATAGCTTACGCTGAAGATGTAGTGTTCCTGTTATAGCAAAGAAGATTGCTGTAAATCGAATCTTCTACCTTGCTGGACTTTGTTTACTTATGGTGATGTGCTGTCATTCCAGTTCAACAAAATGCTACTGTTTGAGATAAGAAGAAAAAAATGCTCCTTTTCTAAGTATATATTTTCATATCCACCGAGAGACAAATTAGATTTTTGTGATGTTTTCTTATGTTGCAAAAATATCCAGAGTATTTCCACAGTGGGAGTAAGCTAATGGTACATCACTGGAACATCTCCAGTGAAAATAGCTGTGGCAGAGTGAAAAGAGCAGCAGAAAACAAGTAGTTGGGAGCAAGAATAGCTAATATGTACACATATATTTATTTACATATCCTTGTTTGCCATATGGACTGCTGGATATTTTTAAGTACCAGGAAAAAGAGACTTCAAACAATTTCATTGACCTTACAGCCATTACAGTTGTAAGTTGTTCCAATGAAAAGAAAATCGTTCCAAGAAATTTTCCTTAAGGACTTCACAAAGATTTAATGCAGGACAAATATATCTTCAGGATGGAAATAGAGAGGAAACTTTACTGTGTTCAGATTCGTCTTAATTGTATATTAGGGCTGAAGATGCTGGCTGTATTCCATATTGTCCAATTTGTTGCTTTGCTCTGTAGGGCTTCTCTTTTGGAAGAAAGAACCAAACAAATATAGCAGTCCTTTTATTAAATGCCATCTTGACCTTGCTTCTTGGAAATATAATGGCCCAGAGGATGAAAAATTACAGCAAGTGTTTATTACTGAAATCCAGTCACAGTTGTGAGAAGATTAACTGTTTCAAAAGATTCAATATCCTGCCTGCTACAGTGGGATGCATGTGGGAAAAAGCTGCAAAGCAGCATCAGAGAACTGGAAAAGTCTGTGTAATGTCTCGCTCTTGAGGCACGCGATTGGTATTTGTGGGAAATGCTTGAGAACACAAGTTTCAGAAGTGGTCCTAGTCAAATGCTACCATCCCTTGAGTGCCCTGTTAGCTAAATGGGGCTGCTGTGGGGAAGACCTGAACCATGAATCCTTACATCATCCCAAGCTGCCCAGTGATAATGGCAGAGAGAAGCAGTGGCTTCCAAAATTTGGGTTTGGAAGTCAAGTGTCAAATGGGTGTTCTGCAGCTGAATATCAATATCTGCATGAAAAGCTACTTTACTCTTTTTTTTATAGGAAAGCTGTAGTTCCTAAGCCCAGTTATACAGCATGAAAAAAGCCTGTTTATGAGGAAGGCTTCTTTGGAGGAGCAGGTTCTTGATAAACACAGAAGTAGATGCTAGCTTCTGTCAGAAAGAGTTTTTATTTTTAAAATGGCTAAACTGCAGATTTTAAAGAATTTCAAGTTTTTCCTTGTTACTGGAGGCAAAATGAAGTTGTTTGAAGATACTTCTCCATCTTTTACCTCACAGCAGGAAGACATTCCCCATTCAGAAGACTCCCTGAAACCTTTAATGATAACTTTATGAAGTGTAACTGTTAGTTTCTTGGAGAGAATTTTTTTTTTGGGGGGGAACCCCTTCTTACTGAAGCATGAGTTTTACAAGTAAATGCAAGATTATTTTTTTTATTATTTGGTAGCAGCTGTAAAAATAATGATACATAGAGCAAGGCAGCTTATTTGCCTGCTTTACTCAAACTAAATGCACTATCTTTAAAAGACTTCGAGAGGCAAAGACACCTACTGCTTTTTGTTTGCATTGTTTATAGTAAGCCTTTATTACTTCTGTTTACAAATTTTTTTTTTTTAATTTCCTTCTTAAAAAGAAGATTTTCTACAGTGTACTTTTCTGTTAAATGTTCTGAGGTAGTTCATAGGCTACAGTTGGATGGTCAGTCATTCCCTTCATAAAGTCAATGTTTAGATGGAGGATTAGCTATAGAGCTCTTAATTTTTCCTTTTACAGCACATAGCTGAAAACCATAACAAAAAGAAATTATTTATAAACTTAGCATCTCAGCTGTTGTAGTTAGGAAGGTTCTGGCAGTGTCTTAGTTGTCTGTAATGGCAGAGCATAAATTCTCTTGGAAGAAATTTAGGTTGAGATATGACAGCATATACATGTAAAAATGCTACATAAACTACTGTCTCATCCAAGACAGCAAGAATACTTTGTGTTTGTTTTCTAGTGCCTGTGAACAAAAAAGTTAGCTAGAGTCAAAACCTGTTTTGCAGCAGCAGTACAAACTGGATGTAGCTCCATTGGCTTTGATTGAGCTTCTCTAGATTTATGCTGCTTTAAGTGATACTGAAAATGACATTTAGCCCCTGGAATTCAGCTTTTGTGAAACGTCTCCCAGTTCCCTTCAGGATGAAGTAATTTGATTGTATGTTACAAGGAATCATCTAACTCAGCAGTTGTTGCATATGAGCAATTAGGTTCTGGGGTTTTAGCACTTTTTTGTCTCATCATAGATTTTTAAAGTTATTTTTGATTGTGGGTAATACAGGATTGGAGAAAAAAACCCAAAACAAAAAAAAAACCAACCAACCCAACCAACAAAACCCAGCCTGTTTCTTCCATAATTTGTTTGGATAGTCAGCAGTTCTGGGCTGCTTGTAAATAAATAAATAAATAAATAAAAGATATGCAACTTTTAAAAATGTTGGAAATCTTCAATGGACTTGTGTATCTTCACTAGAAACTATAAGCAGGCCTTTGTATTTATAGCCCTGTCTTGTCAAGTTCAGCATAAGTTTATTCTTAGCTCTGTGATGCCCTAAGGGGTGTATCGTCAAACCATGTGGATACTTCACTCCATCGATTTTGGTAGGAGTCAGATGCCTACATGTCATCTGAGGACCTCTGCTCAAGTAGAGGGTATGTGGAGTAAAAGATGAGTAAGGATCAGTTAATTCCTGTGTGTGGTAGCACTTTGTAACTTACTGACATGGAAAAAAAAAAAAAAAAACAGTAGATTACAAATCTCATTTTAGAATATGATCAAGTCTGTGTTCAGTATCTTTGACAAGCCACCCAGGATAATGCTCTGTATTCCCTCACCCTCAGATCACTCTCCCGGTTTTTCTCTGAATTCTCCTTCATTTATCAGTATCCCTGAACTGCAGAAAGCAGAAAAGACACTTAATTTTAAGGTAATGTGTGTTGCTTCCAAATGCCAAGGCAGAATACACTCTCTCTTTTCCCTTGTTAATTATCCAAGAATCTCAGCAGTGGTTTTGATTACAGGGCTGCATTTTTTCCTTCCTAGATGTGTGACTTTTAACTCACGCAGTTCTGTACAGATAGCTGCAAAGTTGCCTCAGAGTTTTCTTTTTTATTTGCTTGCAAATATTTTAACTTTGTTAAACAGTGCTCCAAGTAAGCATAGAAGTGAAAAACACTTCAGCCTTATCGGGAGTCTGGGGATAATGTGTAAGTCTGCCAGAGCAGCAATTCGGTATATCCAGAAGAGAGAAGCCCCCACCAGCACCAGGGCATGGCAGGATTATTCTGTCCTCCCCACAGTCCTCGTACCATGCTGTGTGACCTGGTACCATGGGGTGAGTCTGAGAGGAAATTAAAGGCACGGATCTGATCACAAACGTAAAAATGCACAGATTTTGAACAGAAAATTAATCCTGTATCATTTCCATGCTGGGGTGTGTGGAGTTGGAATGCAGAGATGCGTGAGCATCCCTGAAAGCCCCAATCTGCCAAAGCATGGTGGCAAAGAGGATAAAGCCCATTAACTGGAATAAATAAGGAAAAACAATGTCTTTGAAAATGCCGGGCTTTTTGCTGGAATTCAGAGAGAAACTGAGGCAGCCTTTTCCCTGGGGCATCCAGAACTGTGAGGAGGTGCTCTGAAATACCCCTTGTTCAGCCGTCTGAGAAGAACCAAGGGGTGTGCATCTCAGGGAAGAAAACTGTGCATTTTCTGTCTGCTTTAGAAATGTCACTCTAGTCAGACTTTCTCCAGTGTTTTCCAAGAGGAATATATGCAGTTGCTGGAATGTTTGTGCTTTTCTAACACTCTTGCTTGGTGGATCATCACCTCTGGTACTTAGATGTTTGGGAATGAGAGAAAATGAATAGTGGTCAAAACTTGGCAGGAATTGATCCCCAACAGGAATTACCTAAACTCTTCACTGTTCCATGTGTCATTTGAAGAGGCAGCTTATTGCAGGTAAAATAAATTTATCTGGCCCAGTGGGATTATTGGGGCAATTACTGGGGAGATGGTGCTGGATGTGAGAGGCTCATGAGCTGGCAAAGGTACAGGAGAAAAGGTCTGGTCTGGGCAACCAGGAACTGGAAATGAGAAAGGCAAGTGTGGTGCCACAGTGAAGTATTTTCAGTAGTGGTGAGAAAATTTTAATACTGCTCTGCAAACCCTTGGCGAGACCTCAGCTGGAATAGCCTGTGCAATTCTGGTTGGTAATTTGCAAGGAGGAGTCACGCCTGGGATGTGAAGAGGAGGGCTGTCAAAGGCCTTCAGGGACAGGGACAACCCATGTGATGGGAAGAGGGAAATAGTTTAGAGATGGAAAGAAGCCACATCCCTCTTGGAAGGGTACACATCAGTTCTAATTTGAAAGTTGTATAGCTGTATGAGGGATGATGAGTCTGAAGTACGAAGCTTTAAGACATCGGTCTTGTTAGGTGTAGCACCATGTTCATGTGAAAATACAGCTTCTGGATTTGGCACTGCTTTGCACTGGGAAGTCTGGATGTGGTAATGGGGCCTTGCAGGCATCTATACGCAAGCACCTGACTTGGAGAAGTTGTCTTCCCTCTGCTGCATAGCTCAGATGCTTTCACTAGCTTGCAAAACTGTGTGCGGAGTTGTTTTCTTCCTTAACGTACATCATGTAACCACCTGTCTAGTTGGCTAAATTGAGCCAGTGTATTCCCAGACTATGTGGGAAGCGCTAGTGCCACCCTCACATCTAACAAACCAGCAATCCCCAGGCTATGGTCATGTAAGCCTGGAGGTGCTTGGGGTCAGCACAAGCTAGCTGTTAGGGACACCAGCTCTACCCACCACTCTAGTCCCTGTGGTTTTACCACTGACTTCTTCTACAGGCTGGAAATGCTCAGTCTCACAAATCATGGCCGGGTGCCTTAGTATCGGGTGCTCCTTCCTCTCTGGCGTTTTGGCCGGGCTTTTAGCTTTGTTATTGAAAGTCGTGAACGTGGGAAATCTTATCTCTTGTCCGAATGACTTCCATAGCTGTGCTCAACATCCTGTGATGGTGCTGTCTCTTTATGAACGTCTCTCTTGTCATTGTTAACATGGAACAAATATCCCTGGAAACAAACAAAACAAGGAAATATAGAAAATATTTGCTATAAAACAGAATTGTGTTTAAATTGCAGGTCTTCCCAAGGAGCTTACTATACACACTTAGAGCAGGGCATGCTTTGTCTAGCCCTGAATGTTGACTTTTCCTTCTGAATCCTTGAGGGATAATGTGGGGGTTTTTTAAATGTCAGAGTCTCTTTTATGGACCTAAATCATGATAAGTCTTTTGTACAGAATGATTTAAAAGCTGAAATGGAGTTAGAGCCTTAATGCGATGGATGTGCATGAATTCTTGAAAAATCAGATTTTTAATTAGTTAACAGTATTTTATTATAGTAATTTTTGAGGGTGGAGAGAAATGTTTGAGTATGCTTTTCTCAGTACCTGATCCACAGATCTGAGCATCAATCATATAGTATCTCCAGGGCTACAGTTTTGGGGAATAGCCCATGGTGTTGTTCAAAGGACAGAACTTTTGCTCTTTATGAAGTTGTTCCAAGTGGCAGTTTTGGGATTAGATGTCTTGAGACATGTGTAGAAAGAGAGCTTTTTGTATGCGTGCTGCCTGGTCAAATCCAGTCCAGAGGCTGCTGGTATACAGGTTGGGAGATACTGGCTTTGCTTTCTTTCATTAGGAGAGCGAAGAGGTGGTTTGTCTTGTTTAGGTGACTTTCACAGATGCTTGTTACCGAATAGTAACAGAGCAAAGACTTGACCTGGAGGTTGACTCTCCAGTGACCCTTGAAGTTGGAATAACTGAGAAAGCAGCAGTTAGACCAATAAAAGCTTCAAATGAGCTGAGGGTTGAGAAAAGGGAGATTGTTGCTTATAAGAAGAACTGAACCGATGCCAGCAGAAAGCTGATACAGGAGCAACATGAGCGATATTATCTCCCCAACAGACATGACTGTGTTCCAGAGGCTGCAAGGTCAGACCCCGGGTTTGCTTAAGGGCACATGAAGACAAAATACATCCTTTCTATACTACTGTAAACAGGGATCTGAAACAAGATAATTAGCATTATTAGAATGAGGTCTCTGCTTCGTGGAACTTCTCTGTGTATTTCTCAGCCAAGAAGAACAGAAGAGTCTTTGAAAAAATAATTTGCAGCAAGTTCAAAATGACTAAGTGGCCAGAAAGAGAGAAGCTATGGCTGTACTTTCTGCCGTGTGTAGAAATTGCTCAATCTAGATGATTTTTACCATGAGTAGGATCTTGCTATGGAATGAGGATTTACAGGATGAAGTCAAAGCAAACATGTCCCAGCCATCCACTTAACTTCCAGCCCAACATTTAGAGCTGTTTTCTCCTGACCTTCTGTATTTAAGGGTCATTACCACAAATACCAGAGGTTTTGGGGCAGATTATGCCCTTTTTATTATTTTTTAAGTCCTTGGGACATGAGTGAAGGACAGCTCAATTGTGAATCACGGCAGCAGACTGTCTCCAAAGACATTCTGATCGCTTGATGGAAGGAAGCCCAAGCTTGCCAAATATTTGAGAGTTACTGACACATTTAGTGCTAGATACAGTCATGAACAGCTCTTTAGAAATAGCCACCACAAGAGTTGGTGACTAACTGCGAGGAGGGCTCAGGGGCACTGGAAGATAATTTCAGAGCAATGCAGACGCATGTGTACTTGGTTTAGGCACATGCCACATGGTGACAGTTCTGTAACTTAATATATATGTAACAAACAGAATGGAAAAAATACAAGTAAACAATAGCAACAACTTTTTCCAGATCCTGACGAAATTGTTAGGTGAAATGTAATACTCTATGTCAGTTCAACAACCTGACAAGTCTAATGTTAGGAGGTAAAATGAGCTAGATGAAACATTTTACAGAAGAGTAAACTAGTGGACTTTATCTCATGGGTTTTTTGTTTGCAAGTTTATCTTTCAAAAAAATTAGGATGTGGACATGATGAAGTTACTTGCTGTGGGTCAGTGTGTTCCCAACTGCGATACTGCACTAAATGAAATCCCATGCCTAAACCTGCTGAGCTTCAAGAGGGCTGTTGCAGAGGTCGTGGGGACACAAGTTAGCAGCTGCTGACATTCTCAGTCCCACCAAGGAGCCAGGCCACCTTTTCAGATCGATCAGGTGGCTGGAAACACTTTCCACAGTTGTATCCTATCTCATCCTCCAATTTTACCTTTCTTTTGGCATTCTGTTTCACAGTACAAAGAGGAATATGAGTATGTATTTTTTTGTGGCACCTACCAAAGAAAGCTAGAAATTAGCCAAATCTTGTTGTTGTAATTACTTGTTACAGGCTAAGAGCAGTTGCTGTGTCTCGTTCAGGATTTGAAAATATAGTTCTAGTCCTAAAGCCAATAGCTGTGTCTCATGCTGTTATTTTGGCAGGGTTCTCCAGAGAGGGTACAACTTAGCAAAAATGGGTGGGGACCTCAAGAAACATCAACTTTCTTGGCAAAGTCTGAAATGACCAAATATTATGGGAGAGATTGGAAGAACACAAATTATCTCTAATCTCTTGAGAGGTATTAGAAGTAAGGTTTTCTCAGGCAATGTATGATCTCTCATGTTATATATAACTGAAATGAAAATCTGAATGTAAAATAGATTGGGAAGCTTTTTGTAAATCTGACAATCCCTGATATCTGTGATTTATACCTGTGTTACAGGGAAATGTGAAACAGTATTTTAAGCTGTGACAGCTTTAAGTTTTCTGTAATTTTTAAGAAAAGACAAAGTGAGGAAAAAGCCATAATTTTAGTGGGTTTTAGGATCTCTGTTCCACTTGTCTTGAATGTGATCTCAATGCACGCTGCAGAATGAAATCAGCATGGGAAACTCTGTGCTCTAAATAGAAACTAGGGACATTTTCTTAAATCCCCAAGCAATGCAGGACTTGGGGGAAAGGAGGGAAAGAGGTCACTGTATTGCCAACTGGTATAAACATTGCTTGTTCCTCCAATATAGGTTAGTTGTTACCATCTCACAGTCTAGTCCACGTAAAAGATATTTAGACACTCGTGTGGCATTTGTTTGTTTATTGCACTGGGTTGGGTTCTTTTTTTTTTCCCCAAGCTAGGCTGGCATTTTTAATGTCTCTGTTACATAGCACTGGTGAAATAAAGGAAGGAGCAGAGGGACCCTGAGGACACAACTGGCGTTTCATATTCAGGGGAAGCTGGAGGAGATGTATATCCTATAAGGACACTGCGAACACAGCAACTTGTAGTCTAAGGAAAGCTGTCCTGAGCCCCCCTAAATACAACCTCTGGTCTGGCTGTGCAGACCCCCTCCGTCGTCCCTACATCCAGGAGGGGTTTCCCATGGGAAAGCGCCGTGGGCGGGCAGTGAGGGACGGGGTGCATCTCATTGAGGACACTATTTTTTATTTCTCAAGCAACAAGTCTAAACCATATCTGTGCCTGATAATAGGAGCCACCTCCTGCTAGTATCGGTGTCTCCCATCAGCTGGCATGAAAACTGACTGGGTGGGGAAGCTATGGGTAGGAGGTCATGTTAAGTGCCCACAGAGCCTTAACAGTGATCTGTTCTGAAGAACACAGTGATATTTACTGTGGGATAAAAACCTAAATTGCTTGCATTTTCACTGACATTTTGCCAGTGGTGTTTCAGAGCTCAGACCACACAAGGAAAATGGTGTTCCAGGATATATTGCCTTTTTAAAGAGAGACTCTGGGACTATGACCTAATGTTTATAATTGTAAGAGTTATTGAGAGTCAATTGAAAATACAAAATTCCCAAGTGATTGCATTTATCACTTGTGTGATTAGCATGCTTGTGGAGCATAAACAGCTGAACAAATTCAAATGGTTCATGCAATTCATTGAGAGAAAGAAAATTAAAAATACGTCAGATATTGTTGAAAGTGTAGGTAAGGCATGATTTTAAACTCTGCTTAGAGAGTATGATCAAAGGGTTTCTTAATGGGCTTTTCATCATTGCTGGTCCCCATAAATGTCTGGGCAAATAGAGTTTACTTGGAAACTGATAGGAGTATTGATAGCATCACTGTACTCAGTGGGATTTTACACATTCAGATATGAAAACTTGCTTTATGGATTACACAAGAGAAGGTTTGGTTTTAGCAAAGTGCTCCTAAGACAAGATTTGCTTTTGCATAAATGTATTCAAATATGCCTCTCTCTCAATCTTTATAATGTATATAGTAAACTTTATATAACATATATATAAAATGTTATATATTTATGTACTTTTATATCTATACTATTTTTTATATGGGCCAGATATTTAGTGCTGGTCTGTTAGACCTGGAAGACCTATTTTGTTGCAGATGAAACACAATGATTTCTGCGTTCTAGTTGTGTGTTATTTTTACATCTTTGTTGGCTCAAGAAAGAACACAAAATGAATTTTTTTTTTTTAGCTTCCTTTCAGAAAGATTTATTATTTTTAGGTTTTTGGCTAAGGTTGAAGTTAAGGATTTTTCCCAGCTTACTCCATTTCAATATGCCTGCATCCTGGAGAAAGAATCTGGGAAAAGAGAGGAGAAACTAAAAGCGCAAATACAACTGAAAATCGCAGATAAGTTTCATTGACTTTGCAACAAGTTTTGCTTTGTGCTCTTTTACCCCTTCTTGTTTATCTATTATTTTTAAGGCATGTCAGTGTTAATTAAAAAAACCACAACTTTTTTCTTCTTTTTTTAATAAAGGAAATAGGAATATGTTCTTTTTTTAAAGCATTCATCTGAGGAAGGATACTTAGAAAGTCGGCTTATTGGTGGTAACTACTGCCAAAATTATTATCCATACTGCTATAATATGTGAATGTTACACAAGAAGTGCCTTACTTCTGTATCTTCGTTTGTTTGAGAATGTAAATTCTGCTGATCCAGAAACTGCAGAGATGTCTACAAGGCCTTTGCTGGAAACCCAGGCTGGAAGGTGCTTGTCCAGGGGGCAGCTTCGAGACAGATTTATGCAGCTTTCTGTTTGCGTGCAGATGGAGTTTGTCAAGGGGTTGGGAACACTGTTTTTATTGGTTTTGTTCTGTTTTTTATCTTTGGCTGACTTTGCCCGTCTTCGTTCACTCAGCCCCGGGAGTGTGCTGTGCTTGGGACCTCGCACTTAATTCACATCAGCAGTTTCAGTAAACACTTAGTAAATAACAGATTGCACACTTAGAAAAAGATACCTTTTGGGATGCATTTTTTTAACAGCTTTAACACCTGTATTATTGGTGGATTTTATCAACGTTGTATGTTGCATAACTGTAATCCAAGAGCAGTCATGCATTGATTTTGGAGAGACAAATGCTCACAGACCAAGGGGACCTTTTCTGTCTGTTCCCTTCTGCCAAGCATCAGATCTGCCTGTTGGCATCACTTACATTTCGGATGACTTTTTCATAAAGACGGGGACGATGAAGAGTTGAATGCCTCATCTGCGCAGAGCATATCAAATTCCTGCTGTCGTAGTGGCTTGTGGCGTGGGGGACTGCCTTAAAACCGCCCTCTCCTTATACCAGCCAGGTGTGTCAGCTGGGCTCTGCGAAGGTGGTGTTCTCAGTAAAACTCATGACTCACTTTTTCTCTGCTTAGCTTATGATTTATTCCTCAAAATGGCCCTAACACGCATTTCTTGTAAATGGTCTGTAACCTCATGAGAACAGCTTGGCTCATCCGCTGTGGCTTTTGAAATTCTAATGACCATTTAATTGAGTAAATGTGAGATAAGCTGTGAGCTAGAGCTGGTTTCATGGCTCTGCTTGCATTTATCAGTGTCATGATCTTCAAACGATACGTATCCTAAAGCGTTAACCATCCCGCTCATTGATGGCACTAAGCTGTTTTCCATACCCACTGTCTAGCTGTGCATCTGCAGCTCAGCGCAAACTGCCCTGCAGTTGGGAAGCCACAAATATCCATGTACACTGTCTTTCGTTACACAGTTTAATGAGATTTCCGCATCCCCTGGGAAACCAGCATGGCCCGCAGATGGGTGATAACCACGTTATTTTTCTACTGCCACCATGTCCCCATACTTCTGAGATCCTCTCCAAAGAAAAGGCGTAGTTATGTGTAATGGACTGTAAAAAAAGAAGTTAAAACAAATTCCAATAATTCATACTGTTAAAATGTATTTTAAGGAATAGAGGGAAGGAATATATTAGAATTTTTTTTTAGTTTGTTTCCATATGAGCCTCCAGGTAATGCCTGAGAGGCTGGTTTGCAATTTCTGTGCTAATGGCAGATGCCCAGCAGGAGATAATTACCTTTCAAGAGTGCCTGGCTTCTTTTTTAGGGACTTAAAATAACTGGCCAGCAGAGAAGAAATGGTTCCAAAGTTTTGTACTTGGGAAGAGGTTTCCCAAACTACAAAATTTTGTCAAGAACAAATGGGATATTGAATGAACATGCAGGCAACCGCTTAAAATCTGACTAAAGGAAAATTCTTCTCCAAATAACACAAAACTACAAGAATGCGTGTCGTCAAAATCACAATTCATTGAATTAAAATTTCTCAGGGCTGACTGCACCCCCGTTCTCATAAAGCACAAACACAGAAAGTGTTTTTCCATTTTCAAATCCTCTAGATCTGGATTCTACACAGCCATCAGAAATAGAGAAGCTTGGCTGTGTAGCCATAATAGAGAATGTAAAAGTTCTGTTAAAAGTTTCTATTAATTTACATCTGCACTGTGAAAAATGTTGGGGTATCAAATTAGATAGATATCAAATCAGATAGAAACAGAGCATCAGCCAGGTCACAGAACTTACAAGCAACTTTTATCCTGATATTTACAAGGAGGTGTGAATAGGTCCTTCTGCTGTCACCAGACTCCAGTCTGTGTTTTACCAGTCTTAACAGAGCTCTTTCTACATGATTGCTTATAAGGCTGATATAATATATACTGTTAAACTGTGTATTTTATATAACCTCTTTTCAGTACTCTGCAAAAACATTAGTTACTAAAAAAAATAGCAACCCAAAGTGTAGAAAGGGAATGTGATTAAGCATCAAAATTATAAACTCATGAAAGATGATGAAAAAATTGCGCTCAAAACTAGCATCCTTGAACCATTTTGTATTTGCCTCTTAAACACATTTTTTCATCTTTGATTAATAAGAAAGCATAGGCTACTTAACTCTAAAATTGTGATTTGAAGTGATGTCATTTCTAAGTATTTTAAAGTGAAGAAGTATTTAGAGTGAATTCCTGTTTCCATAGGATGCCATGCCCAGAAATGGGGGAGAAAATCTGTTTCTCTACTTGCACGGTGCACATCCACAGGACATCCCCAGACAGCCAAACACTGTCCCAGGCTGTAAATAAAATGAGGCTAAGAGCTTTGAGCTAGTACAGGTCTAATACATTGTGCATGCTTCAGATGTTAATAATGCAACCACATTTTCTCCAGATTAGAAATATGCTTTGCTATATGTGAGATTTTTTTATGGAATTGTATCTTCTCTTTAAGATGGGGGCCCAGTATTTTTACAGTGTGCATGGTATTTTGAATATAGGTGTTTAAAGGGTGTGTGATTAGATTATTTATTTCTGGCTGAAGCATAGCGGGTGTTTTGTAACACCTGTTTTTGGTTTTGTGGTGATAAATGACTGCCTGACAAGACATGTGCGATAGGAAATACAGTCATGTCCCAGGCAAGCCAGGACATCCTCTCCTTGGGCATAACCAAGAGTCTGATCTTTTCCTGGCACTGCCAAATTAATACAGAGTTAAGTTCTTGACTAGGAGATTTTTGTGTGAGCAAGAACTTTGTGGCTTTAAGTATAGCCACAGGAACTTAAGTAATCATTAATGAATTTAGAGTAGATGAGTATACAAACTGAAAACTGAAGAGGACTCCCTGCACTGAAAATGTTAGCCAGCACTGGGTAAAAACCAATTTTGTGAGGTCTTTGGTCGCACTGGAAGCTGCAACATCAACTTTCAGCTGCTGTGTTGTTACCCGAAGGGCTCGCTAATACCATACAATTCATTGAGGCTACAAATAGATCCATAACCCTCCTGTCAGAAGTGCTGCTTTTTAAAATTTTGCCTTATGTGAATGATGTTAGTCTTTCCATTTTTGGATAAAATTATGTCTGTTACACAACTTGCTAATATTTTTCATATGGAAGGCAAATCCTCACACACTAGTGATCTCTTGGCTGTTATTTCTCCTGCAAATTCAGATTACGTATTTAAAGACATTTTTAGCCTCTAATGCTGATGATGCTTGGTAAAATGACCCTTCTGTGAGGAATACAGTCCATTCAGTGCCCACCTAAGCCAGAAGGGATGCCTACAAGACATTTTCTTACGTAATTTTCTCGCCTGTGGCCTCTCTTTGGTCTATGAGTTAATTGATCCAGTATTTTCTGAGATAATTATCTTAAGCTTTGACAATTCAGTTAGGAAGGCAGTTGCACATGCAAATCAAAAATAAAACCCATATGCTTTCAGCACTCTTGCAATTAGGCAGCAGTACTATGGTTGGCTTATCAGGAACAACAGTGGAATTTTTTTCTTCTGTAATTGAGGACAAGATTGGCACTTGATTATTGACCTCTTGGGAGTTCAAAGCTCTAAGAGAGACCTCAACTATCACATGTGCTATGATCATTTGGTGTTTCTTGGTGATGGTAAATGAATACATTTGCACCCCCTAAATCTAACTAGTTCCTCAAGGCTTTATGTGATACTGAGAGAAAGGCTCGGTATGAAGTTCAGACCAGATCTTTAACTTGCATGGTGGGACAGCACAGTGTTTGACCTCAGCAGAGTTTTAGTCTCTTCTTCCTCTTGATTTACCACAGGGCTGTGTATTTGGTGGTGTCAGTGTGGAGGTTGCAGTCTGCCTTCAGAAGAGAGCTGTGGGTGCTGCTGTGGATTTTTTTGATGTTTCGTACTGAATGAAAAGAAAATGCATCAAAATAACAGTAAATCAATAATTGCTATGAATTAGAGGCCTCGCTTTGGTTATGGTTTAGTAGTAGTATTTACACTGAAGGCTTTTATCAGCATTTAGCGGGAGTGGGGACAGCCATCAGAGTATAATTAAACTCCATTTAGAGTGTTTAATTTGTGCTTTGGCATTGAGGGAGTAATTCCAAAGCTAAGAATTATAAATGGGAATTAATTACAAAAGATCAAATAAATCCCAGCTATGTTTGACAAGCATTTCACTCTTCAGTAGATCATATGATCCATAATTATTCTCTGAAAGCCTAATTAGCTCAATTTCTTATTTAAATCGTATCTCTTCCACAAGACTCTTCTGGCGTGGCTCGATGTGCGTTGCCTTTTTGATGCATGTTTTGCTAATCAGACTTCTCATCCAGCCAGTTAATCTGCCCTTCTCTGCCACGAAGCCCGACTGCCATACCCCCCGTTCAGCAAGATGCTTTAGACATCTCATAATCAAGCCTCAGAAAGCTTGTGTGGCCAAGTGCCTGGGGGCAGGTGATAGCAGGAGTCAAAGGCCAGCATGATGGAAAGCCGCGTGATTTAAACCTGTCTGAGAAACCTCTGAAGAGGTTTTTGCTGGAGGCTTTCATTCCACCTGTTGCCCTATGACCTCCTCTGCTGGGACAGAGACAGACTTTATCCTCTTCATGGAAACTTTTTTTTTCCCCTCAAAACAATACCATTTCTCTTCTGTGTTCCTGTCCTTTTTATCTGAGTGGGGTTTCTAGCAGGAAAAACTTGGGGTATATTGCCTCAAGGTTAATACAATTTCAGTATTGTACTGGGTGCGTGTCATTCTGACAAGTGTACATACTTGGTTCAGGAAAAAAATCAAATCTTTTACCTAATCAAAAATTCCTCAGCTGGAGTGCATGAACTTTTCCAAATACTTGAAATTATTAATGGCAATGCCTTCTGAAGTGTAATAGCAAACCTGCGTGTTCCTGTAAACGGATATGTAATCTATTCACATCTAGTAGTGCCAGGGAACAACATTTGTCAAGGTTCGTTTGGCTACAGTTATCCCTTGTTTTTCCCCTTTAAAACTCAGTTGCAGAATTTCCACAGTACTTTCTGTTGAACAACAACAAAGAAATAAAGGAGCTCTCATGCATACTAATGGCTTGCATGTTTTTCCTGAAATCTTTAATGGGTGGCTGTGCTGTGCAAACGCTGTTCCCTCTGCATCAAGAACTGCTTTGGAGCTGGAGGCCAGATCTCTGGAGAAAAGTGTAGCGCTGCCATATTTTCTGTGGGTAAATTCCTTTAATGGAGGGTTAAACCTCCCCATCTGGCTGTGCTTCTTGCCCTACTTTAAGCTCAGCTCAGTGACTGGACTGCCTGGGAGCAGAGGTGTGTAAATCCTGACACAGGTACCCGAGCAATGCTTTGCAAATACATCTCAATTCCATCATGCTTGATTTCACTGATCAGTCATGTCCCATTGATTTTTTTTATTTTATTTATTTTTTATTCTGTGATGCTCCAAGTAGATAGCAAATAATGTAGGTGCCTAGGAAACCAACCCACACCCTGCTGTGGGGAGGAGGAGTGCTGAATGGGGAAGGATTGAGTTGTTGGGGCTGATATTGGACAACGTTTTTCCATTTTGTTTCACAAGATTGCTTGTCAAGGCCAAGCAAAAGGCCAAGCGAGGTGTGCAGTCCAGTCCGTGCTCACACAGCGGTGCAGTCTGCCCCTCTCTGCTGATGCTGTGTGGACTACAAAGGGGAATTAACAAGACTTGCTTAATAGAGGCTGCAGGTTTTCAGTTCATATTGCACAGGCTCTGCACCAGAGATTGTGAGATGTCTGTTGTCAGCAACCCCTCTGGGGGTTTGTTACACCACCAGAGCTGGTGTCAACACAGACGTGGGGTCTCTGACCTGACTGCAGCTCTGTACCAAACCTCCAAGGGTAAGAGCAATCCCCATGAGATGGCGATTGCCGTGGCCAGGACCAAGAAAGGCTAAGCTTATTAGCAAAGCCTGGGGCAGAAGGACTGCCCAGCAGCAGTGGTTTGGCAATTCAGAGCTGCCATGTGCATGGCCAGCGCTCTGCTTTGATCGTTTTTCGGGGTATCGACTTGTGATGTTTCTGTCCCAGTCTCCTGACTTCCAGGTGACATAAACTCTGCCAGCAAAAATCTTATTCAGCATACACCAAATCATTTAACACTGGAAAGATTCCTTAAAATCAGTCTGTGCTCTCAGACTTTTGCAAAGAGAGATTTCCCAAGCGGTCACAGCAGATGTCAGATGTTCTGCTTCTAGCATCTTCACAGTTTCACCCTTCCTTAAAACAAAGGGATACACCAAGATATTTTTAAAATTGCAATCCATAGGAGAGGGGAACTGTTTTGCTACAATTCTGCAGCTAAAATAAATGTTTTCCTGTGAAGTTATGATATGAAATCAGTTATAAATTTAAAAAAAATATTTAGAAATAAGAAAATCTGAGTCCTGAACCCGAAGCAGTCAAAGGCTTGTGGACTTAAATTCTCCTTACTTGGGTTCTCTTTGTTATCCTGTGCATATCCTGTGGAGTTGGGTCTGAAAACAACAGAATGTATGTCCAGACCTGAAGATGAGCTGTATCACCAAGGAATAAAGAATGTTGGCTGATTTATCTGAGGAGTACTTGTTAGAGACTTTTCTAACAACAGCTTTAGGTGTGCCAAAATTTAGAACACAAACTGATTTTTTGGAGGGATTTAAAAAAAAAAGGAAAAAGAAAAAAAAAATTGCCCAAAGCAGCATTCTGTATTTGTAAAAAGCCACATTACTGCAGAGCGCATGTCTCGTTGTGCCATGTCAACTCTCCTTGGCACAGACGAGGAGCAATGCCAGTGGCATGGACACTCCCCATTCTCCCTGTGGACCGGGGTGCTTTGTGATGCTCCTCCTGGTCCCCGTCACTCTGGCTCCGTGGACCATCTCCTTCATTCCTCTACACCCTGGGCTGTCGTTAGTCCCCAGCGATGAGCAGCCTCTTATCCAGCCTGAATTAATGCACTGTGAGTCAAGTGTGTCGTCCTCACCCCTGCCATGCTGCAGCTATTACATGTGTGCCAGGATTATACAATTCAGGTACATCCTCACAAAGAAGAATGGAGAGGAGTAGGGACATAGTCCTATTGCACCCCTGGGGAGGCGGTGTAAAGAAGGAGGACAGTATGGAGTATAAGAGGCAGGAGAACTGGCAGCAGAAAATACAAATTCCGAGCTCAGGAGAGGCTTCCCCATGAGAGGCACTTTGCTCCCTGACACAGCGTACCTTTGCAGCTGCAGTTTAGTCCCAAATCCTGTACAAAACTGTTAAGAAACTTGAGGTCTTTCCAAGATTTCAGAGTGGCTTTGTTAATGCACTAAAGCCTTTGTTTGACCTTTTGCTGTAATCCCCTGAGTGCAGAATTGTTTAATCAAAAAATAATAATGTCATTATTTTGTGAATAATAATAATAATAATAATTGCTATCCGATTTCTTTTTCACAATTTTTAAACCAGCAGTCATTTACCAAAAATAGTTGAGGTGTTTACATAATTGAGAGCTTTTAAAAAAGATATTGTCTACCTTATTGTCCTGGTCGGTTCAAATATTGAATAAATCCTGTGCCAGAGAAAGCTATGGGATGTTTGAAGTTGGGGGGAGGGGCCGGGGAAAGGACATCAGTCTCACTGGCTTTGGTGAAGCCAAGATTTTCAAAGGCAAATGAAGTCTGTTTACTTAATTTTTTGGGTCCGCGATAGGAATCTTGACTCTTCTGGGATAGAGTGGGGAACATTTTGAAACCCAAACCATGGGAACCAGGACACAAAGATGTCTCAGGTCCCCAGACAAACCCTTTGCCTGAGCAGGGGAAGAGCTGGCTTGGTGCTAGACCCCTTGAGGGTCAGCTTTCCTGCATGATTGGGCGTGGATGACAAGTTTATTGCTGGCCATGTGGGTTGGCTTTCCGTCGGCCGTAAGGGCAGTTTAGGGTGCTTTAGGCAGACAGGGTGCAGGTCCCTGGGGAGCAATGCTGGCCCTGAGCACAGTGTCCAGGGGCTGCACGTCAGGCTGGAGCAGAGCCCGTGGGGGTGCCCCAACTCTACACATTTTGTCATCTTAAAACACCCATATGGCAAAAGACCGCTCTGGTGGTAGCTGTTAGACTCCACATTGTGGATGCCACGTCCTTATTGCTGGAAGAGGAGAGGGATGCGGGAGGAAACCATGTGGTGCTTGGCCATTTTTAATACTCTTTCTCTAAGCTATTGCTGGAGACAGGACTGCAATAGATGGACTTTTGTTTTGATCTACCTGTGGCAGTTTTCTGGTCTTATCATCACTGGTTATTTATGCTGCTCTTGTGTCTCTTCGTTTCCAGAGTAGTCTTGTTTTACAGTATTTCATCTTTCTGGGCATTTGGAGAACACATGCATGTACTTAGTGATGTGATGGTCTGATTTAGTTTCCCAGTAACTTGAAAATAAAATATACCTCTTAAAAAATCATGAAAGATTTGAAGAGCCAAAATGCTACACTTAAAAATGGCAAAACACTCTGAAATTTGCTTTAACAGTTTGGATTCACTAATACATTCCTTTTATCCCTCCTAAGCTTCTTGGCTTACTTAAAAGATTCCTATCCAGATTGTCTCTAACAAATTCATTCTACAGATGGGCTGCACAATTAAAACTAATCTTATTTTTCTTTCTGAGGCTTTCAGTGTTATTATTCAATTCTGGATTGATTGTTGTTTTCTAATCTTAATTATCATGTCATTTTAAGTGCACAGAGGAGTTTTAAAAATAATTTGAGCTGGGATCATGCCGAAAGCTGCATCTGGATTCCTGGAGGATGAGGGAAGCTTTGAATCAAACAGCTGGCAAGTTTGCTGGATAGAGAGAGGCCAGCACAGTACTCTCAACCTGTGCAGATATCAACAGGAACTCTTGGCTGCTATGGCAGAGTTGCTCAACCTTGCGGTTTCATTGGGAATCTTGTGTTCGAGGCTTTGCTTAACACCTGAGCTGCCAATACTCGGCTGTCCTGTGAAAAGGCTCTGCTTAGGGGGGAAGGGATGGATTTCTTGTTGTTGTTGTTAGTTATTTTTAAGCTGTTACCTGCAGAGGGACTCTAGAAGATGAACCCAAAGCCAAAAACATTAAGTGAAGCAATCCCCCTTGCTGTGCAGTATCCCTGTGCCTGCTGCAGGCTGCCTGCCTCTGCACTTTACACTGGTGGGATCCCACTCTTGTGGGTTCCTGCTCCCTCGGGGGCTGCAGCACTCCAGAGCCGCTGTCTTTGTGGCAGTCTAGGTGCTTTCATGGTTCGTGCTGTGATGGTGTGAATGAGCCCATCTCATCCCAGATCAACGAGGAAACTTAAAACCACAAGAAGAGGCTGTGGGCTCTGCTCGGTGCTCGTGGATTTCTGGAGACACATCAAACCTGTGGGGCTCTGCCGGCTCAGGTAGTGCCATGTTCCTGTGAGCCCAGGGCAACCCTTGCAGCTTTCTCTTTAGCAAAGAGAAACTGTGGCTGAAGATCATTTCCCCCTCTATAGCTCCTCTTGGACCTGCTTGACCTGACATACAGAATGGCCTCACTTGTTGCTAGGAAAATAGACGTCTTCATCATGAGTGTCCCATTGGAAATGCTGTGTTTGCTGTTCTGCTTGTACAAATTGGTGTTTTCCAAGCAGAATTTCATCTGCAATTTCATGATACAGAGTACTTGGTGGTATACAAGTTTCTCATGTCTCCCCATCTCCTGGTGCCATCCCCGCACCGCACTGCCTCAGCTCTGCCTGCACAGCAGCTTCAGGCTGACACCAAGAACTGGGTCAGGGCACAGATCTTGCTTTTTTGTTGTTGGGTTTGGGGTTTTTTTCTCTTTTTTTTTCATTCATTTTGTTTTTAAGCCAGAGAGGTCCCTAATGTGGATAATGGAGTGGCCTGTGTCTGGGCTGGGGAAACACCGTAACAGGTGAAGGGAGGCAGCGCTGCCAAGGAGGCTGTGCCCACAGTATCATTGCTGCCATTTACCCACAGAGTCACATGTTTGTGCCTTCAAAAAGGATTCCTAATTTTTTTTTATTTTTCAGTATTTTCACAAGCAATCCTATACTTCCAACTTCACCTGCAAGTGCAGTGTTGGTTGGTTGTGAGCAGCCAGAGTGTTGCAGGGAGCACACCAAAGATTCCCTGGCTACAACAGAGTCCTGGAGCTTTTTTTCCCTAAATGATGCATGTCCAATTCTACCCTCCTTATCCCAGTGCTGACAGGAACAGCGGGAGACAACTGAGTTAATTCCAATTATTAGCATAAATGTGAACGTTACCTTAAGGATGGCAAAGCAACAAGTATATCTCATTGCAGGAGCTACCAAGGTTACTAATACACATTTAGGGAAGACATGTGTGTGTGTGTGTATACATTTAGCATGTTGTATGCTAATGCCAGAAGGCACTCTGGAAGCTGGATGCACTCGCTGCTCTTCGTGTCACTAAACTTAATACCAAGAAGTATTGTTCCTTAACCCCAAATAGCAGAAGTGCGTATTTAATTAGTTCATTTTCATAATCAGAAGCATATTTAATTTCAAACTTTTGATTGTCATGCAAAAGTTGAATCTGAAGGACTTCCCAAGTTTAAAAAATCATTGTAATATCTAAAAATAAGAAGAAAAACAGCTTGTGTCCAACAATCCTTATTTATAAAGACTTTAAAAGGGGAAAAAAGAGGAAACAATGTAGTTTTTGTGACCTGAGACTTTGGCACCCACCCAAACCCGTTTGCATGCTGAGTCCGTCCATTATACACTTTGTCAAATCTTTCATATAATCCCACTGTCTCTGGTCTTAATCTTAAAAAAATAGGCCTTTGTTTTTTATTTGACTCTAGAGGATAAAGAATAGGAGACTGTCTGCAGTGTTGTCAAACCTGGGTGGGCATTTTAATGTGCCTCGTACATTTTTCTGTTGTGTAAGGACATTTCCCTCCATGTGTACGAGTCTGCTGGGTGTCCATTGTTTATATCCTCCGCCGGTGTTATCTCCAAATTCCTCCTCCAAGGGAGTAGATTTCTCCACAACATCTTCTCTTCCAGGCTCAGAAAACCCATGTTTGCTGGGCCACTGGCAAGGCACATGGCTCTGCTTGTAGGCTGCTGGGGGGTGAGCGCTCCTGCAGGGATGAAGCCTATATTAAGCTTTTTTTGAGAAACAACAGGAAAATTGCAATACCTCAGGAGAGGTGGGGATGCTGAGCTGCTCCGCCAAGGGCAGACCTTGTACAACAGACTGTGCAATCGGGAACTGAGTCTCTCAATAGACTGAAATCTGCAGCCTCCATTTCCACTGTAATTTTAGGCCGTACTTTATGAGTTTCACTATTTTCTGTAAAGGAACACTTTGGTTACAATAGCTACAGCAGACTTTGTGTGCAGCTGTATATTACTTTTTGTTGATGCAGTTGGTGATGTCAAGTCCCAGTCTGAGTCTTTGCCTCTCTTGGGAGAGCAAGACACATTCAGCTGTCAAAATATCACATGCTAGTGGGGAGGGAAGAAAAGGCAACATTTAGTCTTGGATTTGTCGAAACTGTTGTTTGTCACCTATCTCCTCCATTTTAGCTCACAGTTCAAATAGTGTCCCTATGCTCCCTGTGGTGATGAAAAAAATGCAAGACCTTAAATGCTCTGTTACTTTAAGATTAAAACAACATTGAGCTGGCCCACATTATGCAACTAAGAATTGTACTTCATAGTTTAGTGAGTTTGTGTACCATTAACCTTTTTTTTTAGCTAACTACATTCTTCTTGGTTTTGCCAAATATCCATAGCTCAAGGGTTCTGATCACTGATATGGGGATGGGGTATGGGGATACCATGTATTTGGGAAACATTCAGAACTGTGGTCAGATTGGTATGGAAGTGATAAAGGGATGGGTTGCTCTGTGGCAGCATCTGTCCAGAAAAGCAAAAGGTATCAGCTGGTTGCCTGCAAGTCTCTTGTCAACTCATAATACATATGTTTGTTTTCTATGTAATGTAATTTCTGTTCTTTTCCCCAATAATGCCATCATCATTGTGCCAGCTGAAAATCTTTTATACCTGCAGATGCAGCTGGTCCCTGGGATCAGTCTAGGTCCTGTGTTTAATCACCTTCCTGTAATTTGGCCATGCAGGGCTGGCGTTGTAGTCCTATGTCCATGCATTTTCCAGGGATGCCTCTTAGAGAATTATTTGCTTTTTACAAGTCAGTTGGTGAAACAAAACAGAACTGCAGTGCAAACCATTGCCAAAAAGTATGTGAATATTGAGATTTTAAACCATAGGAAAGCCAAGCCTTTTCAAGTTGCAACAGCAAAGGCTTGCTGCATTTCACCCCAATGAGGGCAGCAGCGGTGACACCAACAAGAGTAGAAGAAACAGCTTGGTGTGGACATGGGCTTCAGCTGTGGGATCTGTAGGAACTGTGATGTTGCGTAAAGATGTTTTTACTTTTTTAATGGGAGAAGGTTCTTTGGTTCCACAGACCCAGAAATGGTCTGTGCCTGTTTGCTGGTGAATCCTCCCCTCTCCTAGGTAACTGTGCAGTGATGTGATTACTCAGGGGACTGGGGCGAGCAGGCTGCAGCTGCTCCACACAGCCTTGTGCAATGCTAATACTTACTAACTCAGTACTGCTGGCACCTCCCGTCCACCCAGCTGCAATGCCACAGCCTAAAGCACTGCCTAAAAGCAGCAGAATCATTGAGCTGGGTGATTCTGATGATCCACCAGTCCCAGTATGTCATCTTCATGAGTAGCCAAAGTCACTCGCAATACTCTCCTGTAGTTTTTCCCCAGTTTTCAACCATTTTCAACTCAGGGACTCATAGAGCAGGAGACAGTTTCTATATATTTAGTCAAAATAATGGATTTCTCTTCTACAACTTTGTTCAATTTCCCCTTTGACAGATGAAAACTTTATCATCCCTTAGCAAGTAGCTCCACAGTTCAAATAGCCATTGTGTAGGTAAAACTTATGTTTCTTTTATTTGTACCTGATTCTTGCTACCTTCATCTGATGCTCCCTGCTTCTTGTAATGTGCCAGTGATGTAGTATCGGATGGTACAGTATAGTCACTCATTTTGAGGGTTTTCAGGTTGGCGGACTCCAATACATTTTATGGACATTTATTTGGTAGAAGTTACTCCAGCACAAAAGTTCCTCCTATAATGTCTGTGTTTCTAATCCGTCGTACTGCTTAAATCTGATTTCTGGGACAACCGTATCTTAAAATATATTTTCCATTAAGTAAAAAGTTTTTCATTTGTAGTCAGGAAAGAAATTATTGAGGGACTCATTTCTATTCAGGAGACTGCCCATTTGTAGAAGCAGGGAGGAGCTGTGGCCAGATTTAGCATAGGCAGATCTGTTGATGGTTGGCCACTGCTGTGACTCCCTGAAACCTCATTAGCTGCCCACTGTGGCATTGTTATGGATCTGTGGCAGGTTTTGAGGCTTGCTCTGGCTTCCTTGCACCACTGAGATGATGCACTTCTTTCCTACAGCTGGTTCTCCAGCCCCACTGGTGGTTTCTGTGCAAGAGCTGTAACCTGTCCTTGATCTCCAAAGTGCGTCACCTGCTTTGGGTTAATGTGTGAAAGGCTCTAGTGTGCGAACAGCCCAGCTCCAGCGCTTGATCACCAGCCATGGAGCAGTGTTGCCTGTGTGATCACAGCTGTGGCCATCTCCCCACAAGGGTCTAACCCTGAAGGCAAGCACCTCCTGCCCAGGCTCTTTTCAGAGACCCTGGGAAACCATTTCACAACTTGGCTCATGTAACAAACTCATCCTTGCCTCTCCTTTACTCAAAACTGGCCCACGGGTAACCTGCGGGTTGTCTAGTTCTCATCCCCACTGGTGGACCTGACATTGGTGATGCCAATGAGCAGCTCTCAGTCATTCTTCCTTAGGCTGGTGTATCACCATGCTGGGGTGAGCAGGGAACATGGGGGCTTCTGGCGTTTGTCAGCTTCCCAGAGAGGTGGGAACCCAGGGAAGCAGCTGCTGGTGTCCAGTGACCCCCCAGGACGGAGGCACGTCGAGGCTTGGAGACAGGAGGTGAGTCTGCGAGTGCTGTGGCCTTTCTGGAGATGTAGGCTCTGCCACAGGCATTTTGCTTAGGTGACTTATTTACACAGAACAGGGATCATGGGATTTACTGATAAACTATAGGAAAAGGGAGAGCTGGTGAAATGAAGGCTTCTTATCTCTGTGTGATGTGGCATGCAACCCAGGATATAAATTACAGTTTTCATCAAGTACTAATGGAAAGACTGTTCCTGAAAAGCAAAGGTGAAGCCTGTGAAGCATGCTAAGCAGCTGCGTGCTTTTTAACCAAACTGCCGGTAAATGATTCTTCAGATAACTACTTAGCTTGAGTATCTGTAAACTGTGGGCATCATTTGGATGGGAGAGGTGGGAGGCTGAGAAAAGGGCTTATTTCTGTGCTTTCCGGCATGTCCTCGGGTTGGCTGTGAGAGGAGACACAGGCTGGATGCTAATGAGTTCAGCAGCTGCTGCGAGTGATGTTATTTTCCCACTGTCAGCACGGATGCTCTGTTGCCAGGCTGGGTGTTTTTAAGACGATGGATACCTATGGTCTGGTGCCAAAGCTCCTTCAGTCTTTGTGGGCTTCTTTTCTTTGTCCCTTCTAAGATTTAAACCAGTCCTGCTCTTACAGAGCCTCTCACTTTCTTGTAAGTATTTGACATAGCAGGCATAAACTCTGTATTTTTCAAGCTTTTGATCACATCTTTAACTGCTGCTAAATGCCTAATATTGATCTTGTCAGTGGGTTGTTATCCCAATCCCTGTTATCCCGAGTGCCATGGACATGGGCTGGTGTGCCTACAGGGACTTGCAGAGCAAGTCTCACCAGGTGCCCAGATCTATCTCATGTGGCCATCCTCTCTTGAGATTACAGAGGATAAACATCCCTCTGCAGACGACGTTTTCCAAAAAGTTCAGGGACAGGTCTCAGTACACAAAGTTGAATCATGTTTTCCCCTAAACAAGAATTAGCTTTTATTATTTCTAGAGGTTCAATCCTATTGCTAGAATATTAACACTACTAGTTTATCTTTCTTGAGGCGGTGTAATATTTTCTTGGCTATGTAACCCATCTTCCTGTTCAGCGAACAGATGTTTTCACTGGATTCCTCACATCTCTGAAGTCTCTTTCCTGGATGTTTTACATTCAGTTAGAATTTATGAATGTGTAGAAGCTCCTTCTGGGATGTACTGCATTTCTTCCCAACGAGTTTCCCAGGGCGCTAGGATGTCTGTGGGCTTTCTGGTGTCTCTTCAACTTGTGTGAATGTAACTATCCGGAATGTTTTGTCAGGCAAGGGTCTTGCCACTTTATGCAGCTGATAATTAATAGGCATTAATCATAATTAACAGCCAAGGAAGGTCTTTATCCTACTATGTTTCTTGGGGTTTCTACCCTTTACTTAGAAGTGCAGCTTTTTGAAGACAAGTATCTGTCATCTGTACCATGATGGGCCTGACGTGCCTTTATTGCCCGAGAAGTAACAGCAAGCACAGCTAATCCTTGCCGTTCATCATACACATTTCCAGTTCAACATACGCAAACAATTTGAGCTGAAACTTCAGCTTGGCAATATTTGGGTAATAGCTCTGCGTATGGGATGAAGCAGTCTTCCGCTACGGGATTACCTCATGGGAGAAGTCCTTCAATTCGTTCCAGTTTGGTCTCAGAAATATGTTTTGGTTTAGTTGGCAAATTTCTAAAAATGAAGTTAAGACAACTAGGGCAATGGTTTATATGAATGATTAATGAACATTGGTCCAGTTATAGCTGTTCTTGTGCAGCCTTTTCATTATCCCAGCTATGGAATAAAAAAAAAACCCCAAACCACATTCATACGTTGTTTTACAGCACATGCCCAGAACTAATTCTTAAACTTACTGATTTAAAAATAAATGTTAAGCTCATGTGTTTACAATCAAATTTATCTTTTTAAAGTGGGGTTTTTTTTGCATATCTTCTCTGTCTTTTTTTTTCTCTCCCCTCCCCTTTTCTGGAGGAGAGTATGATACATGTTATGGAGATCATTTACCCACTCTAACACATTAAGCAAAGTTGGCAAAGGGAGGCATGAGTTGCCTGCACACAGAGGATGTGTCTTGGGTTGTCCCCCAGTCTTCATCTTTTATCTCACCTGGTTATGCTGTGCTGGCCCCCAACTATCAGATCGTGAGCTTTAAAGTAGACAGCTTGGGACTTTTTTTGGACTCAGACTTTGCGTTTCAGTTTTCAGAACTTCTCAGCACTCCAGTTTGGAGTCAGAAGGAGATGTGCGTGCTCAGTGCTTAGAAGATGGGATGCATCTGTGTCTTGTTCAGGAAAGTGCTGCATACATCTTTAGAAAGGATACTATTTGGTTCAGGAGTGGGTCCTTCAATCACATTTGACAATCTTGGATCTTCTTGGCTTAACTACAGCTGCTGTGTGTCATTAGGCATGTTGCTTTGGGCTAAGCCCAAAGGGATTTTGGTATTGCAGTGGCTGACTTCTAGGCACCCGGCCACCTAAGGAAATCCATATCCCAAAATCAGACAACCAGACATATCCAGGGAAAACAAAGGGCCTGCAAGATGGAGCACTGTGAAAGCCCCGGAGATGGGGGTTGCTGTGTGAGCAAACCGGTGGGGATTTTTGTTAAGATGTTGGACAGTGCAGCACTGGCTGCTAGGAGCCCTCTCCTGCAACTGTGTGCTTAAGGCATTGCAGGCACCTTTTTTTAATGGGGAAAGCAGAGAGACCCTTGTGATGAGCCCTGTGTGACAGTGGGATGTTTGCCTCGGGTGCTGCATGCACAGGGGCTTGGTGATGCCAGGAGCAAGGCGCTGGTGCCTTTCTGCTGCATGTCCCAGCAGAAGGGTTAGGGGCCCGGGGGCAAGTGGCAGGGTTGCTAATGTCAGAATTGGTGCTGTGCTTGCACGCTTAGTCCTTAAATTTATCTTAGCTTCGGGGGGGAAATTGGTTCTGCTGTCCAACTGCTTTACAAAGGACTGGGCTGGATGAAAAAAGCTACATGGAAGCTAGATATTGGTAAATCAACATTTAGATACTTGGCCTGTAAAGCTGTTTTAACGAAACTGTCCGTAATGCGTAATACACTCCATCATTTCACAAGGCTGAAATACCTCTTCAAATAAAAAGCAGCCATGCTGGCAAATGGTCTTCAAAGGTAGCGAAATAATCCCTAAGGGGAGATCTGCTTTTGTGAGGAATTCCCCAGCAGACGGCTGGGAGATCTTAACAAACAAGTCCTTTTAAACTGCCATGTACTTTGAAGCCTGAGTGAGCATTCATTCATTTGGCACAAAAAGCAACAGTGAAGAGGGGGGCAAGGGGTGGAAAGGCTTAGTCAAGGTGAAAACGAAGTTGGGTCTTTACCCAAAGCCATTGTGGGTACAAATGAATTGCTTCAGTGGAAGTAATAAAAGATATGTTATCCCACATTTAATAAAAAGCAACAGTGAAAATACAAAGAGCTCATTTCAGGCTTCAGTTATCTGATGTTTATTGCACACAGCCCTTCCTACCGGGACGGAGACCCAAGAAGTGTATTGCCCTTTGAAGTGTGGGCTGTGCGGTCAGTTGCCTGTTTGCCATTTTATGGCTAAATCTCCTTAATATGATCCACTTTCATCTTTCCAGTGGCAGAGGGCTCAGCAGAGGGGAGAGGGGCGTGCACTGAGCACAGGGCAAACTGGGGAGCGCTTCACCATGGGGTGTAGGTAGAAAGGAGGATGCAGGGCGAAGCAGAGGCTGGGCGCAATGAGATGCGGAGCACACACAGCTTTCAGCAGAAGCGAGGCGCTTGGCAGGACAGCGAGGACCGCAGGCTTTGCAGTGAAAAGCACTAAACAGAGCTATTGTGGAGCGAGTTTCTGTTCCCTTTGAGTAGGAATAGCACAACCTGGTCATAATTTTTGCTTATCTTGCTAGTATTTTCAACTCTTATTTGAAATCATTGAGTTATCTCCAGTGGTTAGATCATGGCATTTGGAAAAACAAGTTTCTTGACGGTGCATTTCCTGCTAACTAAGATATTAAAGTCTGTGGAAGAATCCCCACTCACATCAACAAGCTTTGGACTGGGGCCATAGTTCACTTCCAGGCAGTAATAAGCACTGCACATTTTTTCTATCCAAAACAATTATTTTACAGATGAACTGTAATAAACTGGCTGAGAAGTTTACCTTTTTAATGCCATATAGGAAAAAAGCATCAGTGGACTTGAATCACAGTCATGTTTACATTTTCTTGTAGAAAACAATAACATACTTTTAAAGCTTATCTTGAAAAATATTTTTTCTTATGCTAAAGCATTTGCACCAGCCTCACATTTGTAAGCAAGCCCCCAAAAATTCAAGCAAATGGAATGCATTAAGATAGACTTTTTCAAGGAATTGTGTTGTGACCATTCTTAAAATAACATCTTTCTTTCCTCAAAAAGTAGGTTGGTGTGCTGTGATATCATTTTGGAGTCATGACTTTAAGAAACAAAACTTATTTATATTAATCAAAAATATTTCAGTTGAAAACACTGTCAAAACAATCTCCAGGAAAGTCATTGTTGTGGACTGGAAAGAATGCTACTTCACATGTGTTTAATTATTGGGGGGAAAAAATGAATCTTGTCTTGCATCACAAAAATCAATCTGCAATAACAGGAAATCCTGAGCCATTTATGTAGAGGTTCCTCTTTCATTGTAACTGGCAATTGGTTCCAGCTTCTAAAACCTGTCTAATGCTTGACAGCTACAATAATACTGCCTCAGCTAGACTGTACACCACAATGCTGTGACAGTGAGTCTGATTTAATGTTGTAAATCAAAAATAAACCCATCCAACAATGGAAATGACTTGTTGGTATGCAGTGATGCTCTGTTACTTTTTTGTTATGAACACAGAGGTCAGTAAAAATAAGAAAAAGACCAAATCCACGAGTGAAGGACTGATTATTTGCCTTCCTTCCTCAACTTGAAAGTGAGGTCTGGATTGCTGTTATTAGTGCTGCCCCAGAGCCCTGCATTCCCAGCCCTGATGGAGGACACTATTGCATTAGTTACTGCACAAACACACAGCAGGAGGAACAGCCCATGTGCCAAAAACATTTGTGTTTTGGGGTCCATATTGAAAGGCAGCAAGATGCAGACGCAGGACATTGGGGTAGTGCAAGGAAGCCACGCGATGGTGTTGGCAGTACATCAGCAGCGAACCATTGCAGAGCCTGTGGTGCACACAACAGCAAAGGGAGCTATTGAGGGACTACACAGCAGCTGCTGCTTCCCAAGGGTCAGGCACGGGGATTTAGACCAAGACTCTGCAACGTCTCCCTGCTAGAGTAGCATCAGCAGTCTCATCTGTGAGACCCACTAGTGTCCATATGACACCTTGTTTGATACTAGTATATGCAGTGTCTATATGACTTTTTTGTCGTCTCCGTAGATCATTTAACTAATTTCACCAGCTCTCTTGTAGAGTTCAGTGTTTCTCCAGCATAATGGAACTGGTCTAACATTGTTGCATACATCTTGACATGCGTCCTTGCAGTCTTGTCAGTGGATATTCTGTGCATTTTTTGCATTCTGCTTTCCCTTTATGTTCCTTGTTTTTCACTTTCTGGTCGGTTCCCTGTAACATGTGGGTTTTATCCTCCTCTAATCCATTTTTCCACCTGTCACATACACACTTAGAGTGCTTGCTTAAAAAAAAAAAAAAAAAAAAAACAGCTAAATTATTGGGATCTTGGCATAGGGTAAAGCTTGGACACAGAATCAAGCCTCTCAAACAGAACAGTCGGTCGCTGCCAAAGTGGTGACAGGAAGGCACCATTTCAGGGGTCCTTGCTGTGGCCTTTCAGCGGGTTGAGGTGAGACTCCCCAAACTCCTGTGCTGCTCAGTTCTTATGGTCCTGCTGGCCATGCTCCAGTGGACGCATGATCGATTGCTACTGATTATCTTGAAACTACATACAAAACATCTCCTGCCTGCCTTAAAAATATACAAAAGACTCTCCTTCATGACTATATCTGCATCTGCAAGAGCAATTTCTACTGGTCATTTGCAAGTATCTTTCCTTCGTTCAGCTTTGGCTGCATTGGGGAGCCTCTGGGACAACCAGATTCTCCACCCTGATGTTAATCAGCACATCGAAGCATACAAGTAGGGCCTGTCAGCTGGTCTATGCACAGCGGGAGCCGCCTGGGGGAACGTCTGGGCTGTCTGAAATCCCCGCCTGGAGCCCCCCTGCAGCAGAGTCAAATGCTGTGCTGTGAAGCCAGCTAGGAGGTAGGTTGACCCTTGGGTCTCACACCAGGCTCTTTCTCCACCAAGCAGAGATGTGCTGGGGAGATCCTGGACCACCCAGGAAATTAATCACTAATCACGGTGGGTGTGCACACAGGCACCGCTCTGATGCTCAGCTGTGCCACAGCTGCAACTATAAGACAAGTTTGAATTTCGTTCTTATATCACAGTTATAACTTATATTCCATAGATCTTACCACATGCTTTGCAGCCTCTGGATTGAAAGGCAAGCACTGGCTGCTGTCTTCCAGATCCAAGGCAGATGTCTACTTTATCACTGCTTGTTTGCTTAATAACCAGTTGATAATTAGAAGAGAAAGTAAGGTAGAGAGTAGGCTCCTTGTGTCACACCCATTTGTACCTAGAGTAGCTCCAGAAGAGGATAATCACTGACTACTTTATTTTCAGATTCATTATGTAAGACTTGCAAATGGCAAGCCATGTCTGCGCTGTCGCATGCTTTTCCATGGCCCGTAAAGCTCATGCTCTGCGTCAGCTGCCATTTAGCTGATCTTGAAGGATCATTTTCCAGGCTGCGACATGACTCACATACGATTTCTCTTTCCTTTGCCTGACGTGATTCCTCAAGCTCAGTGTTTGCTATTCATTTCCTCTGATAATGTTTGTACTGTGTATTTAAAGGAGAATGTGATTGCCTCTTGTCTTCCTACATGTGAAGGCATTCTCTCTCTGCAGGGATTTTGGGAGTAGCAATCTTCTGCTTACAGGGGGCATCGTCTCTTCCTACACTATGCCAAGGAGTTAACAGGCTAGTGTCCAAACACTGTTCTGCAGCTCCAGCATCAGAAACCACCATGTCTGCAGGCAGACAAGACTAAGATAACCCTCTGCCTGGATTTCTGCCATGGTTGGGCTGCTCACAGGGTCAACAGCACTGATCGGAAGTATGGAGCAGTTTCCGTACAGGGACGAATTGAACAGCTAAGGATTTATTTTGGAAAAGAAGCAACAGAGGAGGAATAATAGAGGTCTCGGAAGTCAGGAGTGAATCGTGCGCTGCTTTCCATAATGCAAAATCTAGATGCATTTTATTAGATGTCTAATAAAATTATCAGGTGGCAGGTTCACGGATGACAGATTGTGTATGGCTTCAGAAGAAAATTTAATTCAGGGAACAAAAGTCTGTCCTGAGCTCCTGGGCATCTTGAACACAGACACACCAGCTCTGCCTTGCCTGCTCTATTACTTTTATGAATGATGATTGGGGAAAAGAGAGCTTTTTGGACCCAAATGCTCCTTTTGCAAATAGTGGGTAAAACCTCTGCCACGCAGACTGGAGGCTGTGGTTTATTAATAATGGACGAAAACAGTAGTGACCCTGGCTGTAGGACACCAAGTCCTGTCCATCCTAGGGGCAGGCTGGGGACTTGTTACAGGATTTGGGGCACTTAGGACTCCTGTTTTTTCAGAGGGGGCAGCAAGACAACCCCTGTCCCAGCATTGTCTAGGTATTTTGGCATTATCTTTTTCAGAAAAGAGGTTGTCCGACATCTGATCAAACCACTGACTGGCGCAGCTTGGAGAGTTAAACTGCAGCTACAACAAGATCACGGCAGGGCTTGCCAGATGTCTTTATTCATTATTAAGTTACAGAGCTCCCTGTCTAATATTCGGATTCTGTGCTTGTTTACCCAGGGATTTATTGGTTTATTTGCAACATCAGTCACTGCCCTCTGTTTGGAAAGTGAATGCGCGCTGCCCTGCGCTGCGCTCAGAGCTGGATGTGGTTAGCTGCACAGTGACGATGGGGCGGCTTGCCACTGAACTGCACCAGCAGCTGGTGGCGCTGAGCTGCTTAATGCTTTTTTAATGCAAATACATTCACAGAACTACTTAATTTCAGGTCTCACATTGAACACATGGTATCTGTCCATATTACATATGGGGTGGCCTGAACTATTGCCATATGAACTTAAGAAAATTAAATTTTCCTTTCGTAAGCAAGATTGAAAACTGGAGACATGTTTTCAGTGCTGTCAATTTATCTAGTTGATGTCCATAATGAATAGCAATTTTTTGGTGATTCACTGTTGCTGTTCTGCCATGTTTGAAAATCTAACCAGAAGTAGGAGCATGGAGAAAAATGGGTGACTGCGGTGTGTAAATGAAGCATTGCTAGATCAAAAATAACCCATGGAAACAGGACACTGTTATTTAAAGTGTATGTAAAAGTAAATCATAGCAAACAAACTGGCCAAACTGGTGCTAGAAAGTGCATGGATGGTTTCTCTGCTGAAATCAGGAGGCGAGCTCATGGCTAAATTACAGGCACTGCGAGTAGCAAGAAAACAGAGTTAAAAGGATTGTTTGTAGAAAACAAATGCTCACTTTACTCAGGTTCTTCTTGCAAGTAAAATGGAAGATGTACCCATTTTAAATGGAAATATTTTACATCCAAGCATAAATTCATCTCTTAACCTTTGCCACAGAAGTTACCCGAGATATTTGGGAGGACCACAAGCCTGGCTGTGGTTGGTAGCACTTGCACATTCTCAGAGTTTTGGAGAGCAAGCCTTGTCATTCATCCTCTTGGGAGCAAACCCAAGGGATTTGGGGTTGGTTGTGCATCAAAAGTCAGGAGCGGAGACTAATTATACCAAAGAGTTCACATAAAAGTGTGCCAGAAAACAGGAAATAACAACACTTGGGACATGCTTTCTCCTGATTTAAGGTATAAAATAAGAATTCAAAAATATTTTCTTGCCTGAAACATTTCTGTGTAAGAAAACTTGAAATGCTCCTCAAATTACCTGGGATTTTTTCTGCTGAAAATGTTACCAAAATTGACAGAGTCATAGAATACACTGGAATTATGATTAACCAGCATTTTCCAGAGCCTGGATGGGTCTGCCTGGAGTTTTTGACCTGGCTTGTTCAAGTTAGAGACAAGACACTTAGCAGGGACCTCCTGAGAGGTAGTTAAAAAAGTGGGATTTCATTTTCAAATCCCATAGTTTACATGTGATGATGTGAAGGCAAAATTAATCGGAGAAGTTGTTCACATTTAATCATTTAACCATTTCAATTCATGCACACATACACAGATACATTTATGTGAGACTAGGATCAGATTACTTTGAGAATTAATAGAGCTGAGTTAATTTGTTTCACAATATAATGCAGCATAAAGTCTCACTTTTTTGTGGAGCGCAATTACAGCAAATACTTCAAGCAACCCCACCCTCTCAGTTATTGCCTGTGAGCCCTCCCAGGACACGCATGAGTGTGCACCAGTCATATTGTGGAGAATAACTGCATTTTGATCAAGTAAGAGATGAACACGATGGTGAGAGGAGGCTCTGAAAAATGGTAGGAGAGGCTAGTTTGGAATATAGCAGATTACACAGCACCACTGTAAAGTAGTTGGGGCAGGAGCCTGTGAACGCACCCTGCCTGCCCTATGCAGCATATTCCACAATCTCAGCATCAACAGAGTGCTATTAATAATTTTCCTGGGAGCCTGGAGCACACCATTGTTCTACATAATGAAAGGAAAAGTAAATAAAATAGCTCCTATAGTAGCTATTTTAAAATACTCAATCGGTGGAATGCTACTTTTTAAAAATACTCTGGTTTGGGTTTTTCCCTCCATATGGACTAACTCCAGCACTCTTCTAGTCAGTGCTGTTCAATCAAAAAACTGTTATTGATAATATAGAGGCCCCTTCCCTGCTGTAATTCCACTGGTAATAGTTTAATTACGTCAAGGATAGCTGTGGAATTTAACTTTTTGTTTTTATTGTTGCATAGCAAATGAGACTTTAATCAGTCCTTGAACATCCTGCTGGGCTGTGAACTTCTGGAGTGTATGTAGGGTTTTTTTCCGCCTTTTTTAGTGGTAATACATGTTTGGGAGCAGTTGTGGTTCTGACACCCATGTCAAGAGTTCTTCAGATGAGATAGGGAGAGATATTAAAAATGCACCCTACCATCTTTGAAAACAAAGATCACACACATGGCATCATTGGTCTGTATCACACTTCTTAGTCTCTGAGGTGTATATGAAACTCTAGATGGGTGGCAGCTACAGCAGGATGAGAAAGTAGCATTTTTGGCAACCTCTGACATGATTGAAACAGTCTGTGTGTTCACCAGAAGTCCAATGCTTTTTTATTTACTATTTTTCCTCTGTTATTTATAAAACATTGCAGCAACATAAATATCCTACATGAAAAGCTTATTGCATCCTGTTTAAAATAGTTGTTTTGCTGTCTACAAGCCATATTTCCTGGATACTTAAAACCAAACTTGCCGGCCAACTTTCCCCAGTGCTTATAAGATTTATACTGACAAATGCAGATTAATGTGCATGAATATCTCTTAAGTGTCTGTAGTGCTTGAGCCTGGATAGTAAAGTACCTTTGCTGGGGATTTCCGCAGGGATGCTGCTATATGGGACTTCTGATTGACTTTGCTGGGGTTTACAAAATTGATGTAGCTCCATCGTGAATGGTGCAAGAAAGCTGCCACGGAGCACGTGATATTAAATGGATTACCAAAGAGCTTTCCTGCTGGCTGTGGTGCTCGCCTGCCCACCTCCTGGAAACAAGCACAAGAACATTTTTTTGTGAGGGGAAAAGAACAGCATGTTTTCAGAGAAGTATCATATTTGTCCCCTAAGAGTTCATTGAAGAATATTCTTAAGAGTAATTATTTTTCATTAGGACAAGAAAGCCTATAGGATTTTAGATGTTGTGTGGGTTCTGGAAAATCCAAGCTAGTGAGCAAACTTTTTTTTTCTATTTGTGGTAAAACCTTATTATTCATAACAAAGAATTCAGCCCAACAAGAAGCTCAGATCTGGCTTCCATTTTAATAGCCCTCCTCCTCCTCCCCTCTGCTCTCCTGCGGCAGACTTTGGTGTTTCTTTCACAAGCCTAATTCCAAGATGCAATAACATTGTTCCCTTTATTGGGTTGTTTTTAGTCGTTGCTTAGTTGGCAATGCAGGCTGGCACTCCTGGTCTGTGCTGTGACTCACCTTCAAAGAATGCCCCAAGTGTAGTTTTACCCCATAAAGGCAGTGGCTTTCCAGCCTCACCAGGACATTGCAAGGTGTATTTTTGTTCTTTGCATCCCGTCTGCTGCTGGCACTCTGCAGCTTCTCTGGGACTTGGGGTTCGGCTGGCATATCAATATTTTGCCTTTGATTGATAACGGACAACAGGATAAAAATACCCCCTAGAGGGACACCTAACCCTTTGAATCAAAGAGTTAGGTAGAAATGAAGACAAAAGGATGTGGCTTTCATCTCTCATTTCCATGGTAGTGATCTAAACCAAGCTGAAGCAGGCAGCCCGGCAGTGCCAGGAAAGCCAAGCATCCAAAGGGCACTTGGATCCAAATTCAAGATTGCCCCTGCCTTCCTCCAGCCCAGGTCTCCCCTTTGCTCTTCTTCAGCAAAGTGGCTGTGGGCTGCCTCCTTCCTTACACAAACACACAGTCTCGCTGGCGTGTTGTCCTCAGTTACGGCCATGCGGCTGATGGTTTGCATTCATTAATCATCGCTTGGGAGGAATGCCGGGGAGGGAGTTGTTGTGCAGTTCCCTCTCTCGTGTCCTTGCTGATACAAGGTCTTCTCACATTCTGGTATTAAAAACATGACTCCCTCTTTATCACTGTTTGCAGACAGGGTACAGCTGCGGTCAGCAGCACCAGCCATCCGGAGGTGCAAACAGCCTCAGCCTTTCACTACCCCCGTTTCTCATTTCTCATTTGTGGGTGCAGAGGACAACCCCATGAGTGGTTCCACAGGTGGAGCCACGTGTCCTACACCAGAGCAGCCATGGATATCCCGGCCAGTGGGACAGGCGAGGGGAAAGCTGAGGTAAAACCTTCAAAGAGAAAAGCAAAGCGTGTTAATGCTCAGTGTGTCTCGGTAGTGTTGGAGCAGGGAGTTTGCAATGAAGATGCAGGTTTCTGTGACTTAATAAAGACAAACAGAGGGTGAGCTCTGCACCGGTCCCCAAAGATGGCTGAGCACCAGCATGTCCCCTAGGCCCCACTGGGGCTTGAGACACACTCAGGTCCCCCCAAGATCAGGCCCTGCAGTTAGTAAACACAGACAGTAAAACTTGATTTTTTTCCCCCCTCTAGTGTTTTCACTGCCAAAACCAAACTTTATGTGTAACAGATGGAGCCAGTCTGCAAACTCGGAGTGCCTGCTCATCTCCCAGGCTTGGCCTTCGCTTGTAGAAAATGGCAGGGAATTCATGCTAGCTATTTTAGCAATCTCTGGCAGTTTGATTTTTAAGTGCTGTAAAACATGTTTTACATTTAAAACAGAGTTCATTAGAATCACTGGATTTGCTTACCATTGCAGTGATGTATTTAAAAAGAAAAGTAAAGAGAAACCTAGTAGTATAGCTGGCTTTCTGGCTCTGCCAAAGATTCAAGAAATATGAAATTAAATAATATTCTAGCACAGAGTCAACTGCTAGGCTTCAAAGCAGGACCTTATTTAAACTCACTGTGGGGTAATGGCTACTTTATTGAGCTTTTAAAGCAAAAAGAAAAACATAGTCAGCTGTTGCCTTGCAAAACACTCCACCAACATGAGAGGTTACTGTCCTGTGGCTTATGGTTCCCCAATGTCCAACAGCATGAAAAGAAAGGAGATGGGGAGCAATGCCTGGCAAGTGCATGCGTGCAGGTAAGGAAGGAGGGAGGAGGAGGCACGCCCTTATCCTCCGTGGTGCACCAGGAGGTACCTGGTGCTGCTGTCCCCCTGCATGATGGTTGCATGGGGAAGCCCTTTGTGGAGGTGGTGGTGGATAAGGCCGTGCCAGAACATCTCTGCTGCAAGCCAGTGTCCCAAGGAGGGCTGTCTGCCCTGGGGAGAAGGTGGGGTAGAAGATGAAATCCTGTTTTATCTGCACTCCCAGCATCCCCCTTCCTCCTTGGACACCTCCCTCCCCTTCCCTCCTCTCGAGGACAAGATCAAGAGGTTTTTATCTGTACAACCATTTGCTTCTAGGAACGCTGGAGGAGGACATGTAAAAATGAAGCAAGGGCTGCAGAAAAGGAAGGTTGGGGAGAGCTGGAGCTCACCTACTAGCTCCTTCTGGTGCAGCAAAAATGTTTCAAGCCCTTTTCTCAGGTGGCACCTGGCTGGGAACCTTGGTTTGCATTTGCAGTAGTAGTGAGCACTCGCAGCTGCACCCAGAGTCAGTGGGAAGCAGGCTTCAAACAAACACACAATGGTGCAAAACCTCTGAAAACTCAGCCTCTTGTGATCGCAAATTACTGCACAATAAGTGGAGCTTTTTTATGTTAATCTCCCTATGTTTCAGCTCCCTACCTGTCAAAGAAAGGAGGAAACTCTCCACTAACTTCACAGAAACTGCTTATTTTTGTGTATATATAGAAGAGCATGTACGTAGCTCACTACATAATTACCTATATAAAAGGAAATACCTAGTTGTTAGCAAACAGGTCTTGGACAACTCATTCATCTTTTGTTTCCTACTGATAAAATCCTGATTCTGACTGAGTAGTCATGTTTTGTCTCTTGCACTCAATGCAGTGTTTTTAATCCTGTAATCTTTCCTCTTGGCTTCAGTTGCTGATCTCCAATCTGAATCCTATAAAATGCTTTTTGGAAATGTAGGCATGTTGCTGGAAATGTATGCACACTAGTAAATTTTCTTTATCGCTCATAGCAGTAATACTTTCAAAAAACTCTGTAGCACAGATAAGGGCATGCTGCACATGAATCTGTCCTTAGCTGACGTGGTTTTGAAGTGTTTTCTTAGCCCATTGGTAAGACCACTTTCAGTGTTTCCTTTGCATCTCTTTGTGCTTGCATTGGTCAAGAATTTATTGCAAAAGGTGAAATGTCTTTTCCAAAAATGCAAAAACACAGATTTCCAGTCAAATGCTACAAAGAAGTCTATAAATACCATGCAGATCATATAACTGAAAAAGTGAACGAAGCATTTGAGCCCAGTGAACACATTGTCTGGTCACTTCTGGGGTGCTTCTCATCTGTTCACTATCCTGGACGGGGTTATTTTTTGCGGGCTCTTCCCATCTCCTTTCTGAAGCTGTTTTTGTCATGTAGGTCCAGCAGTGAAGCAGCTGCCTGCCCAAGCATCCCAGCAGTGACCAGCAGCACTCCTACCTCCCTCTTTCCTCCTGCAAATCAATCCTGTCTTGTTTGTCCTGCCCCTGTCTGAGATTTACTTTCATATTGCAGGGCTGGTAGCATAATCTCAAAAAATATTTTTAATTTTGAGAAAAAAAGAGCAATGCTCCTCTCCCTGTCCCATGCAGCACTTTCAGTGTACATCGCGTTGCAATGCGGATGTCAGTGTGTCTCCTGCAAGCTGCTAGGATATCTGAAGATGCTCTAAGCCCTTGAAAGAAGAGAAATAATAAACACCACCTGGAATTAGAAATGTGCTAGACATGGCACAGCTGCTACCTGCAGGGTTAACATTTTTTATCTCTGTTTTTTCATCTGCATGAAGGACAGCCCCAGAGCAGCCCTGTTTTCTTTGGCTGCCATGCTATCATGGGGCTGTGCTTCTCACCAGTGCTCTCCCACGATCCAGCCCTGTTCATCTTTTGGGTCTAATGCTTTTGTTAAATGGTTCTCCACTGCTGATATTTATGTGAGGCAGAGTGTACTCAGGAGAGGTCCGCCAAGATTTATATCCTGCCATGTAAAGCATGTTTTTTGAAATAATGGCATAATTGACTAAGAAAACAACTCCCTTTTGCAACAAGCCAGCCTGTTGTGATGGTTAGCACACTGACCAAAGGCCACTGGTGAAATTTCGGCTGTTGAAAAATGACTGCTGTATTTATGATGTAGGGAAAGCTTGCCACGTGCCTCTGTTAAATTAGCAGAAGTGTATTGGGGCATAACCAAAGCTCAGCTATAAAAGGGTGTCAGTACAAGCATTAGTTCCTCTAATGTTTGAATGATTTGCTTTTGGGTGATGCTTTAAGTATCGTTCCTTGATTTTGTTTTCTGACCAGGATGCTGCTAAAAATATCAGCATTTTCTTGGAATTTGCAGCATGTTGCATTCTCAAGCGAAAGCCGAAAGTTGAGAATTATTTGGGAAAAACAGCAGCAGCTTGGGGATCTGAGCTCACTGGGATTTGGGGTTGGGCAAGCACTGATTGCAGTGGTTTTTCAGGCACTTTAATGTGAGAATTTTCTGTACAAAATGCTGGTCAGAGAGAACACTGTGAATCGCAGGCACTGCTGCCTCTGTGTCCATTGGAGTGCTCAGCAGCCTGTGGTTACTGGCTTGCTGTGCTGTTTTGTTTCCCCAAGTACCAGGACTGATGACCATGGGTGTCGGGAGGGGATGGCTGGCTTTGAGGGCAAAGACTTCATGCAAGTGCCTGCTTTTTTTGCGTGTGGTGATCTGGAGTATGGGAGGTCCTTGCTGATGTGATTGCTTTGCAGTGAGCCTTTTCATCATGCCCGCCTTGTGAAAACCCGTGACAATCATGTTGCAGGGCTGTACAGTAGGATGCTTAACCATGTGGGTACAAGAGCCTCTGTCTCCCAAGTTTTCTCAAGGAGAACAAGGACTTGCTTATTTTCTTCTACATTTATCTATGCTGCTGACTTAATGGCCTGTGTTAGTACACACTGCTGCCTCCTTTCGAGAGCCGCTGAAAAAGACCTTCTAACCGGGACTTTGTTTTTGGTCTTGGTCTTTTGATGCTGTCTCTTATTCCCTGTTGACATTATGCACTGCTAGCAAAGCCAATACCCACAATTTTTTGTGAGCTGCATTGCCACCACTGTCTGGTTTTTAGACGTTCTGCCAGCCCTACATTTCCATGGGTGCCATGCCAGAGGTAGATAGGGTTTTGGAAGAGGTCAGCCCTGGAGTTGGTTCACATTGCAGTGGCCAGAATGGAGGTTCAGCATCCCCTGGGTGAAATCTCCTTGCTGCAGCTCTAAGGCATTAAAAGCCCTGGTATAACAGCTTGTTGCTTGTAGAAGTGCCAGTTTGTGTATCTATCTGTCCATATGCACATATGTAGGCATATACTGGCCCATTGTGAGCCCCATCTTGCACAGTCATTCAGAGGAAATCCAAACATAGCTCATCATTCAGCTGGGATGAGGTACAAGCTGAAGTCCAGTCTTTGCATGGAATGTCTGCTGGCAAAATAAATACTGCAACAGCCTCCTAAATCCACATTTACTTTGCACCTATAGGTTGAATTATGAAATGCAGTGAATCCCATTGCATACTCCCCATGTTTCCTGTTGACAGTGAAGCAGTAGAAGCAGGCTGGTATCCATCCCCGCTGGAAACATTCACGTCAAGGTTTCATTCCAGGAAAATCATCTGGGTTGTTCTGTAAACTAACTGAGCTGATCCATAACCTTTTGTCCAGCTGTGCCAGGGACATGCAACACAGTAAGGGGGGGGAGGCCTTTTCCACTCCCCACGCTTCAGAGTGCTCTCTGGGTCAGGTATGATCCAGGAATGCAGCTGTAATCCTCGTTTGGTTAGAGGAGACCATTTAGCTTGCAGGGTGACATCGGAATTAGCACTCCTTTCATGGGAGAGAGATTATGGCCATGTGGTTTTGCTTTCAGATTCAGGTTTTGGTTTCCATTTACAAGCAGTTCTTGTAAACAGAGTCTCTCTGCTTCATTTTTGCTAAAAGGCTTCTTGTCATAACACTCAGGGGGCTGCTTTATCTTGCCTTCAAATGAGCCCAGGTAGCTGGGCAGGCTAAGAGCAAGCTGCTCTTGCTCGACATTCCCATTTACAGCAAGGGCTTCAAAGCAAATCAAAGCAGACCGTGCAGCCCTGGGCCACCAGTGTTCAGCTGACAGCAGTTTCTAAGGGGCTAAGATAGCGTGGCAGTGGGTGACAGTGCGAGCTTAGATAAAATGCTGGCAGAGGGCAGCACAAAAGCAGTGCTGGGGAGAACTTCTGCTGTGTCTACCTCCCATCTACAGCTGGCAGTGTTTCTATGCCTGCCTGTGCCAATGGGAACAGACAGGCGTTTACCTGTGGTGCCCACCCAGAGCCGCTCCTGTTGAATTTGTCTGAGTCCTGTGTGAACCTCCTTAATCCTCTAGCCTCCACCTCACCCAACATATTGCAGTTGAGTGTTGCAAAAAAAAAGTAATTGCTATCTGGTTTATTTAAGTCTGCTACCTCATCATTTCCTTGGGTCCTCCCTGGATTTGACGAAGTGAGACACGGCGAAGCACTGCTCCTTATCCACCTGCTCCCCACTGTTGTTGAGTTTCAGCTCTCTCTTCCACCTCCCTTTCACTGTCCCTTTTTGTCTTTTCACCTTGCCTTACTTACAAGTTTCCCTTCCAGTACTGTTCCCTTCCAGTACTGTTCCATGCTTTTGAACAGCCCTGTCCCTTTTCTCTGGAGCTTTTACATCTGAAGATCCGCCCCAGAGTGTGCCTGTACAGGTGTCCTCTCACAAGCTCCTTGGGAGCTGAAGATGCAATTCATTTTAGATCTTGAGCTGCCTTCAGGGATTTTGTCCCAGAGCTGTAGATCCTGGGAACCCCTTTCACCTGCTTGCAAGTTGGTGGGTTACAGACTGGTTGACCCCATAACACATTTGGGGCCCGCAGCAGAGGGAAGGCTGCTGGAGCCTGGGCTTCCCTGGCAATGCTGGGTGCTGGGCATGCAGCGGTCAGCTGGGGAGTGAGGAAGGGTACTCGGGCTCTGCCCAGCTCTTTGGGCATCCCTGTACAGCAGCCCTCTGTGCTGGCTGGGAGTGGGACTGCTGGCTCCAAACACCTCGGTGGCAGGGGAAGCAGGTCACTGCGACAAGGGAGCAGCTCTGTGGTGTCACCCCAGCTGCAGAGCTGCCTCATTGCTGTCCCACTTCCACAAGACAGTGCCATGCATTTCTAGGTCCTTTGGGAACACTGGAGCAAAGAAAGTAGGTTAGTGCCTTCCAGGACCCTTGTGTCGTCATGCAGCAGGGAGATGCTGAATGTCCGTGCAGATCAAGACCTGCCTTTTCAGCTCATCCTGTGTGTACTCCCCTGCTTTCAATTCAACAGGAAACTTAAATGTTGCTTTTTTTGTTTTTATTTCCCCCCTTCTGTGGGGACGCCATGCCAGACCTTATTTCCTTGCTTTCCTTTCTGCCTGGTGTCCTGCAGGGACAAATCCAGGCAGGCTGAGGTGGGGAAGGCAGACAGGACCGGCCAGCACATGCTCTGCTTGGTGCAGTTGCCAAGCTCTCCCTCCGTGTCCAACGCATGCTGGCTAACCCAGGCTCTGCGGATGTGGGGGAAATCTGGATGCGATTCCTCATCTATTTAAAAAGCCCAACTATTTGAACGCCCTGCTGAACACAGGACAGGCAGGTCTCTAGGGCACCATGTATACAGTGCAGTTAAGCACCACAGCGATGGTTTTCTTTTTAACAGCATTGATGATCCCATTGTGTTATATAAGTGTTTTGGCCATCTCTGTGTGTTTTCATGTGAAATGGTGCCATTCTCTCAGCTTCCTTCTCTGAACTAGACGTGCCTACATCAAAATCTTTTTGCTGACTGAGAAGCCATTAGTGTTTCCAGAGATGATCCTCAGTGCATTGCTGGCTGATGCATTTGTTCTCTCCTCCTGTGTTTCTAAGTAGCAAAGAATGTATAAGTAAATAATGATTTGGGGGGAGAAATTGGTGATGGAAAAAATAACTTGAACAAGATTTGATGAAAATGCACTGTTTTGATTAAAACTCATGGGTTATAAGCATTTCCTGCAGGCCAGTGGGAACTGGAAGACTGTCTTTGTGGGACTTTGAAATCTAAGACATTTCAAAAGTGAGACAATCTCTGTGCTTGTTACAAAACATCAGACAGCAATCAAGTCATATTTTAGCAAACAGCTATTTTAGGTAGTACAACCAGCGGAACAAATTCCAACCTCTAGCTTACAGGTAGGCCACAGTGTGAGTATCATTTCTTTTAACCTGCCATTGCTTTGAGTATGTTAATACATTTTTAACTTGTGGATTTTGAACCCATAGAGGGATTACTGTGATCTTTTAATAAGCCATGTTCATGAGAGGAGATTAACCCCTATTATTAGGAGTTGAGCTAAATCTAGGGTGAAGGCATTAAGCTGAACCAAAAATCTCTGCCACTGGCGAGGTCTGTGAGTAACTCCCTAACTGGCAAAAGGCTTTGTCTTGCTTGGATTTAAACCAGACCTGCTCTGAGGAGGGTTGCTTAGCAGACCTGTTTTGCCCTCACTGGTTGAATGATAGACAGCAGCCGCCTGGTCCAGGACCCCCCGACGTGATGGGAGGAGAGGGACAAGCCAGGTGACGGTGGGTGCAAGTCCCCAGCCCCAGCTGCTGAGCCTAAGCCAAGCTGCAGTCTTGCTCCGAAGCTCTCAGTCTGTGCAGCTGGGGAGGCTGCGAGCATTGCCGGGCACTTCTGGCTGAGTGGTGCCTGTGACTGGCTCCGAGCTCTCTGAGCCCGTCTGGCCGTGCCATCATCACAGGGGTGAGATCAGAGCGGGGACGAACCAAGCTTCAAAGACTGAACTGGAAAAAAATTAAGGAATGCAAGACCTCCCCCAAAACACCCCTGCCTGGGGGTTTGGAGTCTCCTTTTTGCATTCGAGAAGCAGTCAGTCACTTCTGATCTGCAAACACCGCTTCTCAGTGAGGAACTGAAACACTTTGGACCTCAGGTTCTTCTTAGTTTTTCCTTAGAGTTAGTATTTCCTGGAACAGCACTGCTGTTAGGTTCCCCCCCTCCAGTGAACTGTTTGTCACCCAAAAAAAGAAGAAATTCCCCAGCTCAAAGCCCGGGTGTCCTCAAGGCCAGAGGAAGAGTCACAAGGTTCTCTGCAGATCTTCAGCCTGGAAGATGCACTCGCAGATTGGCTGGGTCCAGCCTCGCACTTCCAGGCTGCCTGATCGGTCATGCTTAATTGCTAATTAGGTATCTCCAGCCCTTTCTCTGGGAATTATGATAATGAACATAAAGAACTGTTTATTCTAAATGAGACTTCCCAAGGGTAACAGCCTCCTCGGTGGCTGTAGAAATGGAAAGCAAGCACAAGGAAACACCAGGGCACTGTGGTTTTTGGCAACAGATGATAAACATTTCTTTGTGGATGGAGCATGTAATTTACTGCCCAGCTCTAACTAGAGCTGACCATTTTGCTATTCTCTGTCAAAATGCAACGGCTAAATCCTGGTCAGAAACTGCGCAGTTGACGTTTTTGTAGGTTGCAGCATAAAACTTGCTGGACTTTATCTGTGCAAAATGAATTCGTCATTTTCATAAGATCTCAGATGTTTTCGTAACTGCTTCATTGCTTGTGGAGGGGCAGACAGGTCCTGCTCATCCTTCTGTAGAGGACGATGGTGGTGAGATCAGGTAGCACCTAGACAGTTGTGCAAATGCGTTGAAGGGCAGGAGGCTTCTGTTGGACTCCCTGCTAGGTTTGCAACAGCACGGGTAAAGGATGATGATCTAAAGCCACTGAGCTTGCTCCTCAAGCACAATGATTAGTCATTTTTATCAATTCCCAGCAGCATTTACTTAAAAGATCTTCTGGCAAGAACTGATCACAGTTGCTGCTTTACTGCAATTTTGGTGACATCCCAGTGGGCAATAAAAGTCCCATTACCCCTGTTTTACCCCCCAATCCATAGGCCTGAAGAATGTATCAACACAGAGCAATGTCTGGGCAGAGTGATGGTTGCCGGCAGCTGTCCCGCTGCCCGGCCCATGCTAGCCCATTCAAAACTGGCTTGGGCATCCTTGAACACTACTGCACACTACCGCATGTGAACGGTGAATTGAATTAATTAAAACTCAGAGATTCGGGTTGTGTGCCAGCGAGAACAGGACCTGCACCGTCTGGTACTGAACGTGGGCAGTGCCCACAGCGTCCTGGCACAAGCTGTTGGAGGACCATCGGGCAAGTCAGGGTCCATGCTCAGTGGTGGGGCACCCTCAGCTGGTTCCTCAAGGGGGTTAAGTCAGGGACCCCGATACCAGTGTAGGAACTGCACATTGCACTAAGAAGAGATCTGGGCCGAGAGACTGGAGTGCCCATTCCCAAGATTTTTCACCCCAGCCTGTGTGTTAGAGTTGTCCCACCTTAGACATCCACCAGCGCTCCTGGGCTGGCACTGAGCCGCTGCAGCAGCCCACGGTGTCGTGCTGTGATGCTCTGACTGCATCTTCTTCAGGACCACATCTGTTAAACCATTCTGGCAGATAAAGTAGAAGTTGGACATTAACTGGAAAAGTACGGGGAGACAAACATCATCTCTGACAGCTTCAAGGAACACTGAAAGGGAATTTGGTGTGTTGGAAACAGTGATCAAATGAAGTCACCATTGCACATAACTGTGACCTTGTGAACATGCAAAGCACTCACAAATTAAGAACAGCCAGTGTTAATCACATGCCAGCATAATTTTCACTGGATTTCTGTGGTTCTCTGTTATGATTCAGCATTTAATTACATGATTGTAGTCTGGGCTTTTTTTCTAGTTCTGTTTCTGGAAGGGTTTCCTGAGAGGTCCAAGTGCAATGAAGTTTTAGTATTGCAACATCTCCCTGGTTTACAAAACAGCTTAATCCACAGGGAAGGTCGCTAGAGTTATGCAGCTGAGGGGGCGGCTGCCCTTGTCTGCAGCTCTGCAAACAGAGTTCCCCTAAGAGCTCCCTCAAGGCCAACCCCTCTCTAGGAGCTCTCGGTTCACAACGCTTGGCTGTCAAACCACAGGCACACGCCCAGCCTCCCACATGGGGTGATGCATTTGTGCATGGGGACGCTCAGGTTGTCTCCTGAAGGAGGTACCTCCACAGGTTCTCCCCACCCCATTGCAGGAGGAGGGCTGCAGGCTGTGGCTGGAGACCCTCAGCAGAGTGAGCAAGGAGGCAACCTCCTCCTGTTGGTTTTGGTGCAGATTTCCCCATTTCATGTCCTTTGAACACCTCCCATAGCAGTGAAGCTGTGAAAGAGTTTTAAAAAAATTGGATAACCCTGCTGAAAATTGGGACATTAAAGCCCAGGTTTTCCCTACCTGCCTTTATCACTTAACCAAGGCACCGGAGTTAGGAGATTCTCTATGCCATTGCCAGGCTGAGCCGCTTTCCAGAAGTGTCTGTCCCTCTCTGTTGAATACAGAGGGACCTGTGCTTAGCCAGGCCCTTTGCTGTGCACACTGGCAGGGTGAATTTGAGATGAAATTCAGCTACTTCGCAGAAAATCATGTATAGTTATAGCAAGGGATGTGATGGCATTGATTATCCTGCACTCACAATGCACTAATGTGGGGAACTCTGTCCGGGTGCATACATATATGCCTTCCATGCCCTGTCATAGCTGTGGTTTCAAAATATGTTTGGTAGTAAATCTAAGGAATTATCTAAGTGAGAAGTCTAAGAAATCTAAGTAAGGAACTGTTGGTTTTCTTGAAGATCTCTTTATGTTGAACTTAGTTTCTATTTGTGGCACTCATACTCTAGTGGTTAACATCATGGAAGTAAAAACATATTATTACTACTACCAGTACTAATTAGGAGTGTGGAAAGGTCCAGAAATCCAAGTTAGAGAAAAACATGTAATATGACACATTTCTAAATGAAGGTGTAGTTTTTATTTCAAGGAAAAGTGGGGAGTTTCGTGCCAGCAAACACCACGCGAGTTCTTAGTAGAAGCTGCAAGCTCTACGTGCAAGCAGGAGAGCATGGTGGTGTTTTCAGGTTATGGACCCCCCTGCACATGATGGCATTTATTACTGCTGAGCACCAGTGCTATGGATTTTACTGGATCCTTCAAAGAACAAACAGAAATATGGGCTCAGGGTGACCTACTGCCACCCCTAGTTTCTCAGTGTCACTATTAACAGATTGCTTTGGTATCTCCATGTTACTAAGGGCTGCATGTTTTTCTTCTGCTCATAATGCAATCTGCAAACTTAATCTATAATGAAGTACTCTGCTTAACATCCTGCCTTACATTTCATTTGATTTTTATTGTTGCATTTTAGGAGATTCATCCACAGAAGTGTCTGTGTGGGCAACAGTAAAAAGCCCAAGATAAATTTATTCTGAGTTATTATCTGCAGTTGTGATAGATAATAGATACTAGATTTCTGTTACTATTGTGATTCATTTAAATAAAAAACATATGGCTGAAGTCAGCGCCTTGGAGATAGGTCAGACATCTGGCAGAGATTCCACATTTGGGAATGTGAATGATGCAGATGGTGAGATTATAACTCACACTGTGCCCATCGGGTTATAACAGTGATGAACAAGCACTTCATTAGGTAGAAAAGTGGGGGGGAAAAATCCAGACTAAGGTGAAATTTCTCAAGGAATGTGCATGATATTCATTTCAGTTTGGAGTTTGCATGCATGTTTTTGGGGGAGTCTGCTCTACACCTCATGCCAAACCTTTATTCCAAATACATTAGAGTGCGCCAGATATAATATAGCTCTTTCAAAAAACTTTGCAGAATCAGATTGATATCTCAGGCTTTAAAAATGTTGGGTTTTCTTCCTTGGAGTGTTTTGGGAATAAAAACCATCTCGTGAACACAGCAGGAAAGAAAACAACTAGTTTCTTTTATTCTGCATAAAATATTACCTCCACAGAAGTGTAGTGGTGTGAACTGTGGAGTGGGCTCAAAGACAATGCACAGATATTACATCTAGGTAAATTGGTGGGAATGTAGAAGCAGTGCAAATTGACACAAAATGTATGTTCTGAGAGGAAAAGAAGTATGAATCTTTCAATGCTAATCTTGTCTTTGCTGATATTGATTTAGCCTCAGATCTAAATTCAGCAGTCTCTACAGGCTAACACAGACCGATGCCTTGAGTGTACAGTGCGTTTACCTGCAATACCACTTTTTGGAGACAACAGGCATTCTCCAGGGAGAGCTAAAATTAACTCAGGGAGAGCCAAAGTGACTGTCACCTACAGTCACACCAGTCATGACAAGCCAGTCAGAAAAAATACTCTACTTCCTTATCTTCCAGACTTCCTTAGCAGTCACTCTATATTACACTTATTTAAGTCCAGCATCAAGTTGAAAATGTCTGGAAGTTTAGTAATGACAGTCATAGCATGAAACACATTAGAGGAGCATAACTTAATAGGAAGAAATCACCCAAACTTTCCCAAGTTGTTTGCTTTAGGTGAAGGTGGTAACTCTTGCCAGGGATGAGGGTCATGGTTTGTCCTGGACAGTTGATCAGGGTGGCGTCTGCCATTGCTTGTCAATGCTTCCCACAGGTGACGGAGCCCCATCCTGCCGCTGGCCGAGGCCACAGCCATAACCTCCCTGCTGCAAAAAAGCTCTTAGTGCTGTCACTCATTTTATTTGGAAAATAGATTTTAAGAGCCCAAGGTACATCACATTCAATTGACACTTCTCCCATAATTATTCTCAGAAAAAGAGACTTTTAAAGCAGTAGGTGACCTTAAGATGTTGCTGATGCAGTTGCTGTGGCTGAGGCAGATGAGACCATCGGGCACTCCCTTGCAGTGCACCTTCAAGATTCATCTCCTGAGTACCTGCATCAACCTGTCTTCTCTTCATCTTGCACTGAAGGCAAGAGGTCTTTCCTTTTCAAATGATCCCCCTGGCATGAGAAGATGCTCCTTGCGCCTGTGAGAACATCCTGGAGGAAAATGGTCTCATCTCAGCCATGAGTGCTGTGACATGAAAATGCTATTTAAGAACTGTATAGAGAATAAAGCATTAGCAGACATGAACATGCATGTTGTAGCAGTCGTTTAACCTTCATGTTAAGAACACCAAGTTTGTCAGGTTTATGGTTTATGCTATGGTTCCAGTGAGGGCTGCACAGGCAGATTCAGGTCCATGAGGATCCAGCCTTCCCCATATTTCCTAGGTATCAATAGGCATTACGGTAATGAGACATTTATACTGTAATACCTTAAATGTGCTAATGGTAAAAGAAGAACAAGAAACGTGGTGCTGACCGTTGTCAAGAAACAGTAGCCGGAGCTGTTCAGAAAGGGGTTTTGCCCAGACACACCAAAATTAACCTACAAAAAAGTGACATTGTGAGAGAAGTGCTGAAAGACCATGGCAGAACGATGGGGAGAGATGGGTTCCCACAAGCAAACAAGCACATGGCCAGCAACAAGTGTGTCTTAAAACCGACACCCAGCAGGATGCTTGCCTTCATCGCAGCTCACGGAAATAAGGCAGACAAAGCAAAATTCAATCTCCAGAAGAAAACAAACGTTTGCAAGTGAGTTGAAAAGACCCTGCGGTGGCAGACGAAACCACTGAATGCCACAACTGGGCTGGTGCATGGGATGGTTGTCCAGGATGATCTGCATTGAGGGGAAACCTGATGAAATGAGGCAAACTGAGGGACGTTCGTAAAGAAAACCAGCATGTGATGCAAGGAAATGCTCTGATCCTGTACAGGTGAGCTCTTACAGAGTGTCTGCAAAAGGCAGGCTGGAAAAGTCTGAAGCCAATAATCCTCTGTGGTGCCTTCGAGGAGTGATGTTAGTCCCGGACAACAGCACTAGCTGTATATATCCTACCCCATCTTCTGGGTAGATTGGTCAGTAACCATGACTCTGATCTCACTCTGGTCTCACTTTTTTTTTGCTTCTCAAGCCCATACTTTGAGCCCTTTTGGATGCTTTGAATGCCAGAGTCGCTCCAGTGATCACAGCTCTGAATTGCTGCCTGTAACTAGAACTGCTCCACCAGCTCCAGCAGAGTCATCCCTGGTTTGCATTGGTTTTAGGAAGGGGTGTAGTAATATAAATTCAGTATGTGCCTGCAGGCACTAGTATCTGAAAACACAGCCCTATTTCAATTATGATGTGTAGTTAATACAAGGGTAATTGCACAATCCTGCAAGCCAACAGGAAAGAAAGAAAAAAAAAGATCTTTGGTTTTGCACAAATAATACCAAAACAGCAGCTAGAAGCATCACTTGCTATTTTGCAAAGGCCTCAATAGAACAGTAAAATTCAACAAATTGTAGGAGAAAAACGAGCACCACAGGAATGAAACTTCTCTTTTTAGATGAAGTGAAATAGCCCAGAACAAAGCAATTACTTGAGACAAAGCACACTATAACGCAAAATGTTTAAATATTCTTTTGTGTGGGCCACCTGACTGTCCATAAACCCGCCAGTTACACGTTGGTAATAACTTCTAGATGTAAAACACCTTCGTCCCAAAGTGTTTTACAAATGGACATGATGGGTATTTTCTCAGGTATTTACTCACTGAGGACATACACCCTGTTCTGAAGGACAGCATGGCAGCAAGTTGGGAGCACACCCCAGCACACCCCACAGTTCAAATCACAAGAAGAATTCTGGGTCTGTTTTGAACTTTGTGGATGATTTCTTTGCAACTATAAATATTTCCCTCCTATTAAAAAAAAAAAAGTAAAATAACATTACGCAGTGGGCCAAAAGTCTAAAATCAATATGCTGCATTTCTTTACATGGAAATATTTATTTCTTAATAAGTGAGAATAATGCTTATCAAGGCATAAAAAAATACATTTTTCCAGGTGAAGCACATACCTTCACTACCAGCTGTGCCCCAGGCCAAAGCTGTATGGCTTAAGTTTCTCTGATTAAGGGGCTAAACCAGCTAAAGCTGTTTTTTCTTCCCAGGCAAGGTCACAGATCCTGACGATGCAATTTTGCTTTCTCAAGAATGATCTGGTTTAGATGAGTGAACTTTTTTAAAGATGGGTAGGATGGGGCGGGGGGGGTTGGTGTTTTCCAGCATCAAGCAGTGGTGTGAAAAGTTGGGCAAGTTTCCTCCCAGACGTCATCACACTTGAGGGTCCTCATACATTTGTCACAACTAATCCCCTCCAGCTCAGGACCATATCTTCACCAGCCACCTGAGGATGGGAGGGTCCAGGTCTGGGTTTGTGACCTTTCATAGAATCATAGAATCATTTAGGTTGGAAAAGACCTTTAAGATCATCCAGTCCAACCATTAACCTACACTACCAAGTCTACTCTAAGCCAATCAAGGGTAGACTAGACTAAACCATGTCCCGAAGTGCCACATCTACCCGTTTTTTGAACGTTTTGAACATTTGAACGTTTTGAACATTTGAACGTTTTTTTCCCCTCAGCTCCCTTGCACATCCCACAGGTTTTTGCCTTCAGGTCTCCCTCCCAGCAGCAAGGGCTGCCCCGCAGCAGGTCCACTCTTCCTTTGGCTCATTTCTACCCCTTCGCTCTCACTGTTTCATAGCTGGCCAGAGCAAAGTGCCTCTTGGTCCTATCTCAGGCTGTCTAGGCATCATGCCTGGTAGCAGAGCCCATGCCCAGTTTTTGGGTAGTGGGTTAGAGGGTGTGGAGGAGGGCTGGCTTTCAGCTGCAGCATGGTTGCAAATAGCAAGCACAGAGTCAAATGAGGGGTGAGTTGACTCAATAGCATTTCAGCATCTCATAAAAGTCTTGTGTTCAACCTCAGTAGGTTATTCAGGGCTAAACCCATCTTTCAGCAGCTGGGTGGGGAGAGAGGAGCAGTAGCCGGTGCCAGCTCAGTTAAATGAGGCAATTGGAAATGGGCTCTCCCCGAGGCTGGGGCTGTGGTTTGCTCAGTTAGGGCATGGCGCGGTCACTCCTGCAATTAGTACTTGGCTAATGGGTGATTGACACCAAGTTCAGGCTCTGTCTGGCTTGAAAGCTGAGCCCTGTGTGGGACAGGGTGCGGTGGGGAAATGGAAGGAAGTTCCTGAAAACAGCTTTGCTTCTTATTTTTAAAACTGGCCTCATGCCACCCATTTGCTCACAAATTAAAGAGGAGCAGGATGCATTGACATTGAGTGGGCACCACCGGTCTGGTGCACCCTGCGCTAAAATCACCACGGCCCATTCATTGGCAGGAAGACAGGACAGATGGTGTTCCTCCTCTTGCCATTTTTAACAGAGGAGCGAACTGCCACATCAAAAAGCTGCTTCATGAACTTCCCATCATCTGCTGACTGCAGCCTAAGCGGCATAGCATCAGCTACACAGGCAGTGCAGATATCACTGCCGCATCCCAGATACCAAGCCTTCTAGTGACACCATATACATAACAGCTCGTACCGGTAGTGCTTGCGCTTAGTGAATTGTTTCAGGATTTACTCCATACACCCTACCCTGCAACAAATAACCTGCAGATGTGTGGCTCTAAAAATAATTCTTGGCATTGGGGCCATGGTACAGCATCGCTACATAATTCAGCAAACTTTTGTACTGCATTGTTTTAAAAATGAATCTTTTCTGTATGCTGAAAGTGGTTCATGGAGACAGATTCTGTCCTAACAGAGACTGCTCTGTATATAGAGAGTATTTTGCTATCATCTCTGTGGGCAATAAACATGGATCTGACTTGTGAACATGTTATGTTAAGAATTATTTCTTTCCTTTTCCAATTCATTAAGTCTGTATACTTAATAAGCAGTTTCAGCTTTTACAACGTCTTCTCTGGGAACAATAAAACAGAGGGGGAAAAGGAGAGAAACATCTGGATCAGTGAAACACTCTTGAAATAATATCTTTTTTAGTGTCTTCATAAAGATTTCCAAGGGCTTACATTAAGAATTTAATTCCATTGCTGCTATTGATGTTGAAAATATATTAGAAGCACAATTTTAACTTGGTCTTGTTGCTTAGATAGCAATCAGAGCTGGCCAACTATTTTGTTTGAAAATAATGTCATGACAAATAGCATTGTTTGTATTTTATTCAAGATGTACTACTTTTTTTCAGGTTTTCTCCTTTTAAAAATTTATTGTGAAAATGGAGAGAAGAGGGGAGAGAAAACAGTGAGAAGGGACCAAAGCTGCAGTTCCATTACAATTTAGCAAACCACTTTTTTTTTCCCTTTTTTTGTTGCTTGTTTGTTTGTTTGTTTCCCATTCTTAAAATATTTTTAAAGAATATCTGCTAGTGATAATTTTTGATTTGGCTACCTACAGTTTTGTACACTTATCAACAAACTGGAGCTAAGATGCTCATGGGCTGTAGCACATGATATTCAAGAAGAGCCCGAGGGAGCTGTGTTTGCTCAGTCTGGAGAAGATGGAGCTAAGGGGCAAATTTAATTTGTGTCTCCATCTACCTAATGAGGAGTTGCAAAGAAGACAAAGGCAGACCTTCATCAGAGGTGCACTGCAAAAGGACATGAGACAAGAGCCATGAGTTGCAGCAGGGAAATTTTAAGTAGATATAAAGGGGGAAAATGCACAGTGAAGTCCTTAAGCATTGGAAGAGGGTCCCAGAGAAATGAGACAATCTCCATCGCTGAAGACATTCAAAACTCATCTGGGCAAGTCTCTGAGCAGTTAACCCTGCGTGCACTCAGATCAGATGATTTCCAAAAGTCCCTTGCAACCAAAATTATGCTGTGAATCTCTTTTTTTAAAATTATGGGGTTTTTTTCCCTAAGATTTATTTCTGCTGCTTATAGGATGGCTGAAGCCTTGACTTGAAAAATTCCCTTGGCTGCGCTGAAGCAAGGTCATGACCCGATGACTCTAAGCTGGTACTGGAAGGATAAAAATCCTTAGGCATAAGTGGCTGTTAAGCACCCTTATGTGATTCATAATGTATTAAATTAGATCGCTATGCTTTTTGCACTCTTATAAAGCGTGTGCTCTGAAGATAGGAACCATTTCATACCCCCTGTCTGTAGATGGTATATAGAGAGTGCCCAGGGTCTCATTAATCTGGGGCAATTCACATAAACCTCCATACCCTGCATGGTGTCTTGTCCATTCAATATCAGTTTTCCGCACCAGAGAGGCAGAGTTTCCAAATGCAGACATGTTCCTCATGCTGTCTGTTAGTTTCCAGCTCAGGAAACCCAGTTGTCATCTGGACATTGTAGGTAGCCAGCGTAGAGAATGAGGTGCTCAGAGCTGCATTTTTCTTAAATTATTTTTCCGTGCTGTTTGACTTTTCTAAAAGCTGATGGCTTTGTGTCTGGTGCTACCCACTTCTAGATTATTTAAATCGGAAGCGTTAGCCTGGCTGGACTTCTTTGCTTGCTTTCTTCCTGGAGTTGAATTTCAAGAACCATCACAATTAAAATATCTGTTAAATATCTGGATTAAAAAACTGTGTCTGTGTCTAGGTTGTAGATGGAAGGTCTAGGGTATAGGTGGATGGCATGCCCATGGGGGGAGTACAGGAGCAGGGGTACATGTCAAATCCCTAATCCATCAAAACCAGGAAGAGGGTTGCAACAGGTTCCAGTGACAAATATCAGCCAGACTTCATTAAGTTCATGGCACAAGTGATTGTCCAAAACTGTTCTTCCAAGAAGTCCAATTGTAGCACATCCTCAGGGCTGAGCATGTCCTCACCCATCATCCTGAGTCTGTTCCCCACCTGACACGTGTTCATGGCAAAGCTGCCAGGGATTTCTGCAGAATCAGGATCAGGCCCTTACATGGCAGCTCACCCCTAAGTGAACAGAGACTGAGTTACTAGCTTGTCTCTGAAGGTTAATTAGGATTTATGTCCTGTTTGGAGAACTAGCTTTAGAAATCTGGCTTCCTTGCATAGTTTCTATGATGTGTTTTTCTGTGCATGTGTGTGTAAAAGGCGCTTGCCTTTTATTGTTTATCAAAAAGAGTTTATTAGACATTGCTTATGCAGCATTTTTGTGATCTTGTTGATGAGAGATGCTATATAAACGGGGTTGGATTGGACTGGATTCCGTAAGTCTAAGAGTTTGCCAGCAATTTATTGCTCTTTGACTCCAGTGACCGAGCACCAGTACAGCAGCCAGCAAGCGAGCACAGCTCCTTGCAGCACTGCTCTGGCTCTGCCTTCCGTACTGAAATGGAATTTATTACTTTCTATCTTGCGTGGATATTTGGTAGGAAATTGGAGCTACAAAATGAAGAGTCATGGAAGTTTAAAAAAATCCAAGAGACAGGACAGATGTGCTGTGATTAGTCCTGTACTCTGGCTCACCTTGGGTTGGATAAATAATTGAATGTGTTCCGTCAGCAAGACATACTATTTACAGACTTGGAAGGAAATTTGGCTTGCAGTCCCCTAATTGGAAGTCAGAGGTGGTGGAAAAAAAAGACTTTTGCTCGCTTTTCGTACTTTAAATCTCAAAGCGGTGAGTTTTTATAGAACATGGGCTCAATCTTGGATCATTTCAGTTGAGATTTAGAAGGCTACTTGTTCTTAGAAATGACGATATATTTATGAGGATGCATTATACTTTGCCGGTTCATTAGACTATGTAGTAAATGCAAACAGTGCTATCTTTGTATAAAATTCTCTTTTTTCCCCCTCAAATTTCACACCTGTCAAACATTAATTTGATTCTGCAACATCCATACCAACTTCACCTGTGAAACTAAACAAAATCATTTTCTTGGTACAATGCCAGAAAATAAAAGAAATTTGTAAGAAAAGAGAGCAAGACAAAGCTGACAGTGTGTATATAAAGCTGAGTTTAAGCAGATGAGAACAGTCAAAAGTCTTTTATTTAATCATTCTGCTATTTTTGACATGCTGTCTAGTGATAAACCACATGAGCATTCCCTTGCATTAAGGGAAAAAAACCCAATTAAATAAAAATCCAAGAAAGAGGGGAAGAAAGTACAGTCCAGCACTGAAGGAATCACATATGTGATTTTGAGGATGATGTTCACATGCATGTAAAGTAACCGACAAATGGCTTTTCCAGTGGCAGCAGGGGTGATTACCTTTTTGAAGTTGTGTAATATTTTCCTTCTGAGAGTTTCCTTCTTTGCTTAGAGAATATTCACAGCCAGATTTTTACCTAGTCATTTTTGGACATGGGTATGCTAAGAGAGATACAAGCACTGATAGTTACCAGTGCCGCCAGTTGGTCTGTGCTACAGAAAAAAATGCTGATTAGTCTGTGGTTAGTCAACATGTTTGCAGCACCAAGGCTCTTGGCTGGGCTAGGGACTGACAAGGGACAGCGTTAGTTCTGGCCCTGTAGCACAGTGTTATGGCTTCCCCAGAAATGTGAAGCCCGAGTCTATATGGTTCACGTGGAAATCCCAGTATGACCTTTTTTTTTCATTACACGTCGGAAGGAAGGATCATGGGAAACATTTCCAAAAATCTGTATTCTGCCCAGAAAAGACCCAAAAAGCTGAGTTTTAGCAGCCATTTCTTCCTGCAGTGATAAGAAGCTCATAAGCTCTTTTTTTCTTGTGGGGGTGCCTGCAGGCTTTTCAAACCAACCCCTTTCTCTGCATCCCAAAATAGTCCAAAAGTAATGGTCTCCTGGGGCTGCTGATCTGCTGACGCAGCAGGATATGCTGGGGAAGCAGTCTGCCTGCCCAGATTTTGTTTGAACACCTCTGCTGAACACCGCATTGCATCTCATTTACTTAAACAAAACCACAAATCCCACCATGGTAAGATGTCCTGTGCTGTGTCCATGGAGAACAGACACCCAGGGACTGCTCCAAGAAGGACAGACATTTTTGGTGGCTAAATTTCCCAGACCTGTGAAGTTTTGCTTTCCGTGCGTTCTCCAGTTTCATGCAGGTCAGCACCTATCATAAGTCCAAGCCCAACTGATACTCATGCAGGGCAGAGGGTTTCTTGCACCCCTTGAAGTCTTTATTTTCTCTTTTACAGAGGAATGAGCTTCACGCATTCAGAAATGCTGTGCTCTGCAGGGGCTGCAAACTGTCGTATCGGTTTGGAAGGTCCCTTCTGAGAAGAAGGAACCACAGTTTAAACTCCAACACCATAAAACTCCCTTTGACCGTAAAAAGATGACATGAAACAGCACTTCAAGGTGAGGAGGAGTCAGTTAACAATACATTACAGTAAGGAGCAGCCAAGGAGCGTGTCTGAGAGCTTTCAAGAGCATCGGCCAGAGCCTCCCTGGGTAAGCGCTGGCATGGTTCCCCAGAGTCAAGAGAGGTATGTGGCTTTTGCCAGGGGAGGATCTGGTCCCTGGCTTGTGTTCATGGAAGAGGAGTCCAGGAACTGTGAATCTTATCAAAACTTTTTCATTAGCAATAACTGGAACAGGATTTCATTTCTGGTATCTGTCTTAATAGCCAGAGCTGAGCAAAAGAGCAGATAGCAGGGCTTTTTTTTTTTTTCCTAAGAAAAAGAAAACCATACGTGTGGGTAAATTTATTTGACTTAAGTAGCTGACAAGAAACATGGCTTAGACTTAGGCAACATATTAATCACTGAAAATCTGACTTTCAGAAAAATGAAGTAATATGTTGCAGTGATTTGCTGTCAGAGATCTGAGTTTCAGCGTTGCTTGTGAAGGGTTGTTTCTGTGGTTGTTCAGGCAAATCCTGCTTTATTCAGTCAATGAAGAGAAATAAAGAAGTGCACATATACATACAGTGGTCACAGGTGCTGTAGCATTTCCTAGGCAGTGGAAGACATCACCGTATTTGTTTTATTCACTCTCAGCTGGGACAGTGACTAGAAGGGCTCAGGCTGGCCTTGGACCTTACATTACACCCGATACGAACATAAATGATCTCTTTACAAAACTGTGAAAAAGGGCTAAGTCTGGAAATCGTGGCAAAGTGCATGCTGAGCAAGTGTCTGCAGGGAGGCCATCCTCTCTTACTCAAGATTTTGGTATGTATCCCACAGAAAGGCAAACAAAAATAAAGTGCATTGCTTCAGTTTTACACCATGTTGCCATAAATCTCTCTATGTGAATTATGGCAAAACTGTGCAGAGTTACTGAGCTGCTTCCTTAATACACTTGCGCTGCAGATGGGCTTTGTCTGTGCATGCTTTGGCAGACAGACCTGTCCCTCATTTGGATTTTATATAGAATATGAGAAAAACAAGGGTTGGTTTTCTTTTTAATATACCTTGTTGGCTTGCTTTTATAGCTGTCTAATTATTTTTTGTAAGTTAATTGCTGTATTTTATATTTGCATTTTTGCTGCACTGTGTATTTCTCAAAGTCAGGGTGATCAAAAGAAACACTGGGCAAGCACAATAAGCAGCCAGTCTAACAAAGACCCCTTTGTGCAATTAAACACAGCCGTGCCATGGCCTTTGCTGACTCAGGTCTTCAAAATATGGCAGAAGTTCCTCTGAGTTCATGTTATGACATTGTCTAAAGAAATCTGGTTTAAAAAAAAAAAAATCTATCTTTTCCCAATAGGAAATTGTTTTTTTGTATTAAATACATTTGCTCAACTGTATTATCATTGCTTTCTACCAGCACCGACCTGGAAGAACAGTGCTGATACATCAAAACCTACATAAAATGTTAAGCAGCTATTATGCCCCCTAAACTGTGACTCTTCTGACATTCATGGGTCAGAAATAGCATGTCAGAGAGGAGGAATTTGACCTGCCTGACCACCTATGGAGCTGCTGCATCTTCCAGTGAAGCGACCTCAGGCATCAGCTGAGCTATAGAAACTGTCCATGCGTGTGCTCCTAGCCCCCATGAATGGGGGGTAAAGTGCCTCTGCTTGAATTACCTCTGTCTGAGTGGAGCCGTCCTGGAGGCTGTCTGTCTGTTTGAACCCCAGCGTCGTAGGGATAAAGTAAGGTTAATATTTTATCCTAAGAACTCACTTTCTGACTCAGTACAGGGATTTCTGTGTCTGCTTTGCTCCTAGGAGGCAAACATTTCCTAGAGTGAACTTTTCTGTTTCTACTTCTTTTTGAACATAATTGTCACGACAGAGTTTTAGAGCTGCCATCTTTGCTGAAGTTAACCAAAACCTCAATAATGCATCAAGCATTGCGAGCAATGCAACTGCTCCAAGCCAGCTGTTGCCACAGCCCAAGTCGCTGCCATGTTACTGCAGACACATCCAGGTTAATTATCTCTTTAAATGTTTATCCTGTTATTGTTTGCATTTCCAAAGCATTTCAGCTGCTGTAGAACCCTGAATCACTCCCTTCCCTCTCGCAGAGAAGTATTTTCTTGGTTCAGCATACCCTGGTCTCCCTGGCAGCGTGGCCAGCCGCAGTGTCCCAGCACAGAGCAGGAGGTGGGCTGGGGGCGATGACAGCTCCACACCAGGTGGAAACAATTATGGGGAAAAAACGTGGTCCACACTGGATGAGTTACTGCTGATAGCTGCCAGATAAGCTAACTTAATAAAGTGGTGGCTTAATTAAGCCGCATTCCTTGCATCTTGCCTTTCGTCCTGCCTGTCTGGGGCGATGCTATCAAGCAGCTACCACTTTGCAAGATGGGGCGGGGGGTGCTGCACTGGTGCGCCAGTGTGTGTTGGGCAGAGGGGGGACCTGCAGGCAATGGGGCATGGGGATGCTCCTGGAACGCTCAGCTCCCCGCTCAGCCTGCAAGGTGATGGGCCACAAAGTCTGCAACAAAGGAAGATCCACTGCTTGACTAGTCACGGGTGTGTTTATTGGTATCAAAGGTTTGACCCTAAATCCCATCTTCTGACATTCAGTGATCCAGGAGCACCTCGACCTCCAGAGCAGAGGGGAGTAGCTCAGCACCTCCCTGCTTCTCCTGGAGCTGCCTGTCAGAAAAAAAAAAAGTGACTTTGCTTTGAGAGAGTCCTTATTGCTCTGGATTTTCTTACAGATAACACAAAAGCTAGACATCACAGTGATCAAAATCATGGTGCCCAAAACCCTCTGCAAATTTGGGCTTGTGCATGTTCATGAGTGAAGATTGCATGAGAATCAGAAGTTGCTATATTTTTAATAGCTGAAGTACCCCACTAAAAGCTGTAACAGATAAGTCTGTCAGAAGTTTCTCCTTTTGGAAACCAGATTTAAAGTTAATGAATCAGCTTAATTTCCAGTAGATACAGATTTTAGTAGCTGAGCTTCTTACACAGCTGTGTGTGAGTTTGTGTTTGAGGCACGCTCACATGTACAGCTGCGTAGCAACCACCTCGCTGAAAGTTATTTAGTAGCTAAAATTATCAGTGGGGACCCCCTCTTACCTCTCATTATGTATAACGAGATCGCTGCTACGCAACGTTGATTAGACATCTCAACCTGGAGCTGGATGTCTGAAAATGGGTATTGCTATTAAAATGCCTTTGCTAATGATCAACTCATGTGTCCATCATTTTGACAGATTTTTCTTTAAGAATGTAAAAAGCTAAAGTATGCAGGAATCCCAGGGTTGCAATGTAATGTTCAGAGAAATGGGTATTGTTGTATTGTATTTCCTGTGCATTAACCCTCAAGTAGCAGTTTCCCTGGCAAAATTGTGCTGCTGGCTGCAGCTTGCTGTTGAGTACGGGCTGCACTAATACAGAGATCAGTAATCTTGAATTGGGAACCAATCATCATAGGGAATTGGCTTCTGGAGTGTGATCCTGAAAGCAGGGCATCCCTCCTCTAAACCACTTCTTTGGGTGTGATTTAAAGCTTTTACGATGGGGAAAAATCTTCAGGTATGTAGAGAAAACATTTCCCAATCTCCTTACCAGTAAACCCTGGGAAAATTCAACAAAAGTTGAAAGGGAGACTGAAAACAAGGAAATGATTTCTCAAAAACATCTTATTCCTCTGTGGAACTCATTGCTGCAAGAAGCCATTGAAGAGATGGATTTCAGCAGGGGCTTGGATACCTGCCAGGGCAGCACAATTTTCCAGTGGCTTTAATTGGAACAACCCCCGGTGAGGAAACACAAGGCTGTGCTTGCTTCAGGGTGCCAGTGCAAGTATTTAAGGGCTGTAACTCAGCATGTGGTGGGTTCTCAGCGTGTGACTGTAGGAGAGGGTTTTGATCAGGGCAAGTGGTTTGGCTATCAGGAGAATCCAGGAGGGCAGATAAAACCACAGTTTAGCCACAAGAAAGCCAGCAAGTCCAGCCAAAACCCATTGCCAGCCAAGTTGAGAGGAGAGAGGCAGCTCCCGCAAGGTTCTCGCAGGCGAGCCCTTACCCAGGAGCAAGCTGTGCCAGCTGATGTTTGCATCTGCTGCCTCAAGCCACTCCAAGGGTGGGACTCCTAAGGGTCCTAAGCCTGAAAATCAAGTGGGAATTCCCAAGAAGAAGGGTAGAAATTATGAAAGCTGCTGCTCCCTCTTTCTGGTTAGCTCTGGCTGGCACAACCCTACAGGTCAGCATCTTGTGGCAGGAATGCCCTCCTCTCCGTTCCCATCTCCCAACCCTCTCTCAAGCTGGGCTGTATCTTCATCTGAAGAGCAGCTACAAGCAAGCCTTTATCAGCCTCCCTTCTTCCGCAGACAGGAGGAGATGAATGCGCACTTGGAAAGCCATCGGCATGGCTTGCAGCATATGAACAGCCTCCCTGATGCACCTTTGAACTCATTCCTCCTGCATTTGTTTGTCTTGCAGATAAAACTTCACAGCAGTGTTTGGAGAAAAGTCTAATGAGGGACCACTGTTTGCATAACAAAGCGAGGCTTCCTCTTCAGATGTCTAACCTTCATTAAGCATAATTTATATTCCAACTAATCTTTGGAAGAGGGTAAAATATGGAGCCAAAGTTTGTTTTTACATAGTTTGGAGTAATGCATTGTTTGTTTTAAGTGGTCTGTTGCAACTGATAGTTGATTTGTATTCAACATAATGGTGATTTGTGATGGCTGCGTGTTATCTAGGCAAGTGTTGTGTCATTAACTGCCATGGCTTTAGCACTCTTCTGCGTTGGTTACTGAATTAAAGGATAAGACCAAATGGATGGTTTCCCAGTTTTGCAGATATCGCAGCATGTCCACAAGGCATGAAAAACTGTGAATTTCTAAAATACAAGTTTGGTTTTTTTTTCCTCTCAGACTCATGTAGACTTGATAAAGTAGTGCACTGAGCAGCAGTTTGCTTCTCTTGCAGCAGTCCTGGTAGCCACCACTCTGGGACCCTTTGAAGGTTACCAGACCCCTACAGCGAGTAGCTCTGAGGGTGATAAGGGACACAGCCAATTGTAAAGGCTCCTCAGTGCTGTTGGGAGTCCTGGTGACTTGATGTGGTTTGCTGCCTAGAAAGCAAAACAAGGAGATATAGCTGAATGCCTAAATGTCATTACAAGCCAGTTATGTTAATGTTAATTTCTCAGCACTCAGGCTTTGTTCGTATCATAGGCACATAAAAAATACCTCATCCTATTGACTCTTCACTGCAGTTTTGTCCCCCTGCCTATGTAAGATACTGTCCCTTGCTCCAGTTGAAATACCCAATATATATCACTTATCACCTTCCAGGTTTATTAGAAGATGAGAAATGACTGATAGCATTTATCTTGTGTGTACTTCTCACTGAGACTAACCCCTTTCTGCAAGTTTACATTGTAATGACAGATGTTTGAAAACACCCCTCACTGTATCATGAAAATTGTGACCTGAGTTTTGTATATGGACAGCACTGAGGTGTGCTGCATCCTTTCAACACAAGGAAGCAGGGCTTTCAGAAACTACTTGGGATGCTGGGTGGGTCAGCATTGGGGTACCCAGCCCCATGCTCCTGACGTGGCTGACCATGCTGTCATTTATAATGCCTCATGGACTGAGTGGTGGTTTTCCATGTTGCATTCTTTAATGCTGAGATACCTCCAGCTGCAAAGCTCAGGATCCTCCTCTTGTTTGGCTCATCACATCCATGATCTACTCACGCCTGTTTTTAAAGGCAGCACCAACCTTTAGAGAATATATTTATTTATTCACTTATTTATTTTATTTTTTTTCAGGAAAAAATGCTGTAAGGGTTATAAGTTTGTTCTTGGACAGTGCATCCCTGAAGGTATGTGTTTTCACTGTTCTTACCCCTCGTGTCCCTGTGCATTTGTCTTTCCCCATTTACCCTGTTCTCCACACTGCCAGTTTAGAAGAGCATCCTGATATAACCGCAGGCTAGGACGTATCTTGTGTGTCAGTGGGGTAACTGTTTCCAAGAAGTGGTTGGAAAAATAAAAAGATGAGCATCTTCCAAAAGGTTCACTTAGCATGCCAAGCCTTGGTCCTCCCCTAAGTACATGTGGCTACACAGATCTTGTACCATGACCTGCTGTAAACAGAGGGATGCATTCTGCTCTTGAATGCATGGGAGCCCTCTGTGCACCCAGGAGCACACCCTTCCTGGCTGATGGCTTTCGCCATGTACTCTTTGGATATTGCACAGGCGATTTGGCTTGTAAGTGCACAGGGAGCGGGTAACTTCATGAGTTAGTCCCGCCTTAGTTACCTATTTCCCAAACATGTCAGCAAGGGGAGAGCACCGCCAAACAGTGTCTCTTTTCCACCACCTCTCCTGGTTGTGGGCACGGCTTGCTTGTCACCATGGACAGAGAGAGATGGGGAATTACTCTGGGTATTTCAGGCTGTAGTGAAAAGGGAATGATCCCCTCCTTGCAGAGGGGAGCTGCCTGTACGCTTTGCAAAGGCAGCACCAGGGTCCCAATGCTCAGAGGTTGCTGCAACGAGATCTCATTTAGGAAAATGCTGAGCTTCGCCTGCCTTTACCTTGGGGAAGGCCTCTGTTGGGTTTACCCAGCCAATGGCTTCAGTGAGCAGTAGCAATGCAACCTCTTCAGTTTCTCCCACCACTTTGCCCACTTTGGATGAAATTGTCTCTGAAGTTACAGGAGAAGAGGAACTGTCAGGCAGAAGCAAATGGCCAGAGACAACATGCCAATAAACCTTGCTTGCTCCAAAAAGCATGCTAAAAAGTTGGTTTATGGTAACACATCCTTCTATTTGATGACATATGGAAAGCCTCGAGTTGACCTGAGAGTTTTCCCAGTTTCGGATGGTGATGTTTTGAAAAGAAAAGTGACAAATTAACATACTAGAGAGAGTCAGCTGGTTTTTGAGTTACAGACTCCAGCCAACAGGGATTATAACCCAAACTCTGATCCTGCTGCTATTTTTTTTTATTTCTATCTTTGCTGCTGCTGACTGAAAACACTAGAACACTCGTTGCAAAAAAAGGAAAAAAGAAAAAAGAAAAAAAAAAGCAAAACCCTCGCATGTTCTCCAAACAGGATTTGTGCATTTGCCGCTTCCTTGCAAAGAAATGGCTCACAATGCCAGTCTGAGTCCTGGGGAGCTGGGTAGGGTTTGGGCGAAACTGATGCTCACAAGGAGTTCCTTGTCCTGTGGTTTTGCGATGAGTTTTGTCTTGATGTGTGTGGCCTGAGGTGACAGCTCCAGTGCAAGACGGACACTTAGAGGAGATGGTTCCGCTGTGTTGTACAAGGTGGTTCTGTGTGTAGGAGGCAGAAGCCCTGAATCCTTTCAGGGTGGAAAGAAGCCAGGACTCTACAGTTTGGCCTCCAGCTTTCCTATGGATTGTAACAATTTTATACACTGGTTATTCACAAAATATAATGGATACAGCAGGAGAAGTAACAGGAGCAAAAATAAAATTAGGTCCATGGCAATATATTATTTTAGGCTTCTAATTTTCATCTCTTGAGGCTTTAGGTGATTATGAAAACAGCTTTTATTATGTACCCACTGACGTCGCTTAATCCTGTCTATTAACTGCATCTCAGTAACCTGAGAGTTTCTGCCACTAATTGAATTTCTCTGCTGGCTGTGGCTTTTCTCCTCTTTTATCTCCATTCCCCCTTTTTCAGCTCAATCTATATTTTGCTTTGAACTTCAGAGGCCACAGCAATTGCTATAACATCTGAGACAATCTTGGGCCATTGGTATAGGGATAAGAAACATGATTCAGTGAAGCACTCGTTTCCCTTTGTTACAAGACATCACTTGGCTCTTCACACATTATTTTGGCATAATCTTGACAGAGCAGCTGTATGAAATGCATATCTCAACACAGGCGCATAAATACATTACAGATGTGAGTTTATTAGAGCACATCTGCACCTTTTAATCCAGTACTGGCAAGTCAAAGCCATGAGAAGTAGTTCCAGCCCTGTCTTCTCTATGATTTAGCAGTGGCTGCAGGGAGGAGGGTTGGGAGAGGGATGGATCCTACCTTGTCCACCCTCTTATGGCTGCCTCGGGAAGACACTGATCACATTCTTGGACAGCTGTTATTTAAACACTCTTTCCAAAGGGTTGTGTCTTTGTCCTTGTCCATCTTTGGTTTCTGTCCTGTTATTTCTTGTCTGCCTTTGAAAAGCAACAGAAATCAGTGCAGTCCAGTATGAGTCCATGCCCCCAGGTTCTGCATTTCATTTGCTTTGGATTCACCTTCTGCTCTGGGTTTCAGCTGCAGGAGCACAGAGCAATGATCCTCAGGAAACATTGAGAGGAGTGTGCTTTGTGTGTCTGATTCCCCCTGTAGCATCTCTCCCTGCTCCACCTGACCAGCAAAGCAGGTCAAAAAAGAGCTCCTCACCCTTTTCTCCTGAATGATCTCTTCCTTCTCTGCTTTGGAGATTCACAGCTCCAACCAGGTCCTGTCTCATGGCATCACCAAGAGTAAAGCAGGGACAGATGTAGTCTGAAACAGCTTCTTTTGGAGAGCACCCTCCCTACCACTGGTTTGTTACTTGAGTTTCTTGGCTGTGGCTTAATTCAGAGCAAAATACTGTTCAGGCAAACACTAATCAGATCTGCTCTTTCCTCACTAATGCTATTTCAGAAATTTCCCTAGGTACAGCTTTGCATGCTGCCTTGTCATTTCCAAGTTCATTGAAATACATGTAGAGACATTTGTTTTTCTGCTTTGGTTTTTTTGTATTTTCCTAAAGTCTGGAACATCCTGATCCTCACCGTGTGGCTTTGATTCATCCTCAAACCACATTTCTTAGGCTGAGCTGGCAGACAAGGGGCTCGAACGTGGGAGGGCGCGTGCATCCTCGGTTCTGCAAGACACACGGAGATGGTGCAGCAGCTTTTGCCCAATTTCATCCCAGCTGTGACAACTGTTCCTGAGGGAGTAGTGCTACCTGGGGCCAAAGCCCTGGGGATGCACAGGTCCATGACATGGGACCTGCCCACAGCCATTGTGTGATTTGGGTTGACTGTGTGGGAACCACCAGTAGGGAGATTTCTACCTCCTGGACCCTTCCCTAGCTTTGTATGAAAGTAAATGAAGCAATGGTCTTGATGGAGCTCTGCTAAAGTGGATGCAAAAAACTTATTTAAAGAGTAGCTACATGAAATATGACAAAAGAGAGAAGATTACAAAGAAGTGGGGTTGTTTAGTCTAGAGAAAAGGAGGCTAAGGGGAGACATGATAACAGTTTCTAGGTATGTGAAAACGTACTGCAAGGGGGAAAGTAAACTGTTCTTCATGGCCAAGAAGAAGAGAATGAAAATAATGGGCTTAGATGGCTGTAAGGGGAGTTTGGATTAGATATGAGTAAAAAGCTTTATCTGCGAGGGTATTTAATCTCAGAAATAGACTGCATGGTGGTGGGGCATCTCCATGCCTCAGGGATTTCTAAGTACAGGCTAGATTAATGTCTATTAGGAGGGTTTACACCTAGCTAATCCTGCTTGTGATGAAAGATGGTCCCTTCCAGCACTGGTTTTTAGGATTTTATTGGGGCACATCTATTCATGGAAGCACAGGGAGGACAGAGCTCATTTTGCCTCTGGTCTAAATAGGCTGAACATGGCACAGACCAAATCCAGCATCTGGATTTGGGCACACTGGCTAAGGAGCAGGCATGTTCCTGCTGGAACCTCAGTGCTGGGCATACTAGCCTGTTCTCCATCCGGTTTTATTTCAGCAGAGAATGAAAATTGGAACCATGCCCAGGAAAAACACCACTAATGCTTTGTATTTGGGGCTACATAGTAGCACCAAATGTAATGGGAGTTTACAGCCCCAGCATCACCTAAAAAGCCCAAACTAGCCCCCAGGCTGGCCGTGTTTGAAGGAAAGGACCATGTTTTTCTTCCATGCTTGTGCAAGGCTCTGCACTATTCAACCCTGGTTCCTTCTGGGGCTCCTGGCACTGCCATTCACTGCCACAGCACTGCGGGCAGACTTCAGGAGTTAAAATCAACACACTTGTGAACTGAAAAGGAAAGAAAAGATGCCTGCTATTCAAAAGGTGACAAGCACAAGGGAGGAAATGCTTGGCACCATTACAATAGTATTTTTTGGTCTAAGGGGTTCTGGTGTGACATAGAGCAGCTTGTTAAGTCTCATTTGGCACTTTTCTGTACCCTGGCACACTGTCACTTTTACCCCCAGTGCTACACGTGTGGTCTATATGGTCTGTGGAGCAAATGTGGTTTCACTTGCTTTACCATCTAATAGTTCATTTTAATTGTTTGGAAAAATTATCGTACCTAGAGATGTCTGCTAATTATTAGTGTGATTCAATAATGAGTTTGGGTTTTAATTATTTTATACTGTGTATATGGAAACACAGTGCCTTGCTGGGAACTCAGCTGAAACACTTAGGTTTTGTTTAGATGTATTTGGTCTGGAGCAGGGACAGGATATATCTGCTGTGGGCTCCAGCACCCAGCCACTGGAGGGTCACAGCGACAACCACATGGACGCTGTGCGGAGGATGATGTTCCTCTGAAATGATCACAGAAACTGCCACTTGCTTTGGCATAAAACCCAACCTTCAGCAGGATTTTCCTGAGCTGGTTTTGAGACTGGATGCTGCTTCAGCTCCTGTCTTCTCCTGGCAAATGTTCCCCATGGAGCTGCAAAGCCCTTGCACCCATGGCCAGGGGCTGCCCATTGCCCCCCAGCCCTGGCACCAGCCTGACACCAGGAGCCAAATGCAGCCCCTGGCAGGGCAGGGATGCAGGTCAGACCCCGTTTCGCTCTGGTGTCCATTCCCCGGACTGCAGCTCTGCTGCTACACAGCAGTGAAATCAGAAACAGATTCACCCTCCTTTGGGTTTCAAATAGGGACTTCAGATGCTCTTCTGGGATTTCACGGACAAGCCCATCCAGCAACTTACCATAGCCTAATCTTCATATTTCTTATTAAGAGTGATGATGGTTTTGTAACAATGTGTTCTTTGCTAGAAGGGTTATATCTGGCTTTGAACAATTATTGTGTGATTTTAATTAACTTTGCCTTATGATATACTTTCTGCCCAGATTTGGCAGTTAGCTTCACAGTGTTTCACAGCATTTTGCTTAGGAAATGTTGCTATCAGCACTTAAAAATTTGTGGAAGAAAACAGCAAAAAGTTTTTAGGTAATTTAATATTTCTGTGAGAAGAATTCTTAAATTCTGCAAACTGGGAAAGTGCCTCTTGCTTAAAATTCAGCTTTAAGAGATAGTCTAACTACTGTAAAGCTGTAATTAGCCATTACAATTTTACTATAATTCTTTGCTTGTGTATTATGAATGTTTTAATTCTAGGTTTCTTCTATCCTCAAAAACAATGTAACTTTATTACTTAGCAGGGAGGTGAGATATTTCCTGTCACGGTATCATCCAGCTACTGCCATTGGTATTTTCCTAACCACGTTTTTCTCTCCCTAGACTATGATGTCTGTGCCGAAGCTCCTTGTGAACAGCAGTGCACAGATAACTTCGGGCGAGTCTTATGCACTTGCTACCCTGGGTACCGCTATGATCGAGAGAGGCACAGGAACAGAGAGAAGCCTTATTGCCTGGGTGGGTAGAAGTGCGTGTTGAGCTCATCTCTGGTAAATGATGTATTCTGCTACCTCAGGTCTTTTAAGAGTCAGTTTAGATCTGAAACCTGTCTTATTCTCTTTAATATTACAGAATAAACGTGTTTTTTAACTATGTGAAGAATTGGTTCCCAGAACTAAGAGATCTAAATCCCCCTGAAATTATTAGGAGGTAGTACCTAAAACAAGACATATGCACCCAGACACTTTGAAGTCTTGAGCTGATGTAATTTTCCCTTTATTAATTCCTCCTGCAGGTTTTGAGTCATATCTGTGGTTTTGGCCTGAGACGAGGGCCATGATTCTAAACAGTAACCCTCAAAGCACTGTAATCATGCCTAATTATGAAAACAAATCCTTGGGTTTTGATTCAGATGGCCAGTATCTAATTCAGGACCGATCACTTAGATGTGGTCCTTGTGTGGCTAGTCCCCCCTGATTCAATAGTCCTGCCCTGCATGGTTTGCTGTGCCAGGGAGCCAAGATTTGCAGGATCAAGCTTTGCTTGGAAGCTTTTCAATGCAAAGAAACAGTCACACAGTGTTCACCGATAAAATGCCAAGTGTGTTAATAATAACAGTGCCGTTTGCACAGAGCTCCAGCCCAAAGCACCAGTGGTGCTGCAAATACTCATTTATTTAACCACAAAAATCTCCTGATGCCTTTAAAGGAAGTCTTTTATTGCATTTGAGGTCTGAAACTTCTGGCTTTAGGACATTTTCGGCTCTTGGTCCCCTCCAGATATCGACGAGTGTGCCACAAGCAACGGGACGCTGTGCTCTCAGATCTGTGTCAACACCATGGGCAGCTACAGGTGCGAGTGTCATGAAGGCTATATCCGGGAGGATGACGGCAAGACATGCACCAAAGGAGATAAAGGTATATGCTTGTGGGCGGTGAAGGTCCTGGGCCAAAGTGCTGCCTAAAAGGTTGATCTGTTGTAAAGAGTAACTGCTCCCTACGCTACACTTGGAGCTGGGGGTCTGAAGCTGGGATGTAGGTGATGCCCCCGGAGACCCCGGGTTGTTCCCTGGGCACCCAAGCGCCTGTGGAGCAGTTCTGCCGCACGCTCTCCTCCTCCCCGGCTTATGAGCTGCACACATGGAGCAGTAAATCAGTAGTCACATCCATAAAGAAAGAGCACAAGTACATTGAAGGATATGGAAAGCATCTTCCCCTGGAAAGGCAGAGTGGCTGATTGGTGAAACTTGCTGTTACAGCTTCAGTTAGACCATTTCTCCTTGATCCAATTGCTAAAAACCGTATTTTGCTCCCATACCAACCTGGATTATACCTAGTTCGCAGTCCAGAGCTCAGGAGACATAGGGAAAAAAAATTGCTAGATGCCCACCCTTATAAGCCTTCATTAATTTCATCTGTTAATTAAATTAATTTCAGTGAGTGTAATTTGTATTTACATGCCGACATATGAGATTAGCAAAATGGCCCTGGGTTGGGTGATTAGTGCCTCTGGGCACTCAGAGGCTCAGAAAAGGTGTGCCTGGGAATTCCACACACATTTCAAGCATTGCTTAAATCAATTGCCAAATTATGTTGAGTAACACTGAATTCTGCTGACCTGCAATTAGTTTGTATGTCTCGTGACTGCGGTCAGATTTTTTTCTTTTTTTTTTTACGAAAGTAATATGTGATGGGAAAGGGGTAAAAGTGAGGGCATGTTTTTGTTTTTCATTGTTGGTTTCAAAGTATGTATGTGTGCTGTGTATAAATGATTTTAAAGTTTTTTACCTCATCCCAGTTATTAAATTACAGCATTTAGAGTACTGCAGATTAAATACTAATATGACAATTTAAAAAGAAAGGAGGAAGAGAATAACCTGTGCTCTGGAAAAAAAAAAACCTTTTGATAAATGGTGACTTACCATAGGTTCATCAATTAATGCCTGAACACCTGTTTCATTGGGTGCTCCAAATCCCGCTGGATGGCCACAACAATTTATAATTTTGATTTTCCTCTGAAAATGTGTAACTGGAGCCACTCCATTAACTTTAATTGTTCCTTGTAGGTGTTTTGTTTTGGTTTTTTTTTTTCCTTGTAAGTGTGTGGGGCCTTTAAGGAAAGAGGTACAACCTATATAGTCCCTTTGTGAATAGTTTTTTTAGTTAACTTTTCCTCTGGCTAGTTCAAATTTCCTGACAGGGTAATGCCCAAAGCATTCAGGATAACCAACCATTCAAAATATTCAAGGCTGTGGAAATAATTCTAATATTTGAAAAACACCAATTTTACACTGAATGTACATGGCACATAAAAATGTCAGTTCCAGTAGCTAATCTCGAACGAAATACCCACCATCTCTGCAAACATTTCCCAAATCAACTGTGTGAAGCAGAGAAGGACGCTTTCTGCTCGGTTATACTGCTGTACTCCAAGTTAATGTTACTAATTGCCAGACCTCTGGTGCACATGAAAGAGGAGCTGGCCACCACTATTTCACAGGGCTTGTGTCCGTAAGTCATCCCAAAGAAAATCAAGATTTTCAGCAGCCGCGAGGAACCGTCTGTAGCGACGCACCACCCCGTGGTCAGCCCCAGCCCTGCACTGCCCCGGAGAGCACTGCGTCTGCGCTGGAATGACTTCCTAATAAGCAGATGATTTGCTTTTCATGGTAGCTGGAACACTTAAATTTGATTTTAAAATTTAGCATGAGAGACGTGAAAACATATGTATCCCTCTCCAGCTTTAACCACATTGCACGTTTCCCGGGGGATTATTATTCATGTTTTCATCGTGCCATGCCTGAAGGCTGCAATCCAGGCACTTTTTTGGCTCTATAAGTGGGCTTGACTGAGAGCTCTGGGTTTGTCAGTGGGGCACAAGAATAGGGAGCATTTTTCCCGCACACACAGCAAGTTGCATTTGACGGAGACAATACAGCTACCCATGCTGAAGAAGGTAAATGAAACCATCTCAGCAGGCTGAGCCCAGATAATACAACACAGATGATCAACTCAACAGTCTCCATGCAAAGACCGCCTGCGGCACAGCTCCCCGCCGAGCTCTCCCCCGTCAGCCTCTCCTTCTCTTCCAGCATCAGCAAGACAGAGTCTTCGAGCTCATGCAAAGAAAACACATTGCTCCGCAGAGCAGATCTCTTACCGATACGCGCTGCGGGGCTCACCAGTGTCTCACCGAGATAAAAGAACCCCCATCAGGACAGCGACGTCATGCGTGAGCTAGACTTCATGCTTTGGAAAGCCTTCATAAAATGTGGCTTGTTTAAGCCTTCTCTGAAATAATTTTAGTTTCCTGGTGTAGGTCTGTGCAATGGAAACAGGCTACGTAAGTGCCTTGCTCAGTGCTGGCCAAACTGACCCCGGTAGGCGACCTCTGTATCTGCAACACGTGTGGGTGGCTCCGTCTAATTGCTTCCTGCCCCCTCTGGCCTGTCCTAGGTGGCTTCTGGCTTTATCCATGCTTTATTCTGGCTTTATTCATAGTTTGGTCCTGATACAGGATCGGATGGGGGTAGAGCGAATGTTTGATGGATGACTCCTTCCTCGGGCAAATCATCACCTCTGTCTGGTATGAGTTAGGGGGATTCCGCCTCTCTCCTGGGACATAGCTCACACTTGCTTATGTGACACTGTTGGACTTCCTCCGACAAGTCAATCCAACTGGCTTTGCAGAAATCTCACTGGTATGATATTTCCCAAACATTAGCTGACCCCCTCAGCGTTCATCTTCATGGACGGTTACAGCCGTGTTTTATCTATACTTGTCAGCCCTGTATACCACATCCTCCTGGAAGATAAAGTGGATTTTATAATGAAACATGAGGCCAAATTCACTGCTTCTTAATCTGCACATAATTCCACTGATTCTAGTGGGATTGCATTAGGTTTCAAATAGAAGAGGCTCTGGCAGTTTCTCCCTATGACTGTATGTTGCTTTGAGCAACATTTCTTAACACAATGTGTGCATGTTATGAGGGAACTCATTTGGTAAGATAGCTATTAAAAGAAGTTTTGGTTAAGACTAGTACCAAACCCAAACTTTATTTGAGTTTGAAAACAAAAAGGCATTTTTTCTTATGGCTCTATATATGTGCATCTGTAAATCCTACACAGGTCCAAAAATGGACATGTCAAAACACTGTTTTTTTTAAAGGAAGCTGAAAAATTGGAGAGAGAGGAAGAACTGCTTAAGGGAGCTGTGATACTGACTTGAGGTCAAGAGAAAACTTACCTTATAGACATATCAAGAGGTGTCCTGATTACAGCATATTGATTCCTTGTTAAGGGAAAAAAACCCCTGTGTGCTGCAGATTCTTTGATCTATCAGAGAAAGCCTTATGGGCAAAGAGGCTTTGGAAGAAGCCAAAGGCGAAATAATTAGCATTAGAAATACAGCAGTAAGGGAACCAGCAGATGCTGTGTATTCAGGTATCTTCACACAAAGGCTGGAGTCCCCCTGGGAGGTGTTGTGGCCAAAAAGTCTTGAGCCAGCATAGCTGAAATTTGGTGAAATTCTATTACATGTTATGTAGAGTTCATAGGAAAACCCCAAGTAGTACCTTTTGGCCTTAAATCTTTGAGCCATCTGAACACTGCGCAGGAAGCTGTTCAGGTATTACCAAGCTGTGTGCTATCAGAAAGGTCTGGGAAGAGCAGCGTGCTTACTGCCATAAAAATGCTAAATAAAATAAAGAGGAATATCTGAGTTACTGTAATGCTAAAGAACTGCAGCTGTGGGAGCAGGCAGTTGATGAGTGGGCAAAACCCCCAAACCTTTGCCTCATAATCTTCTCATCAGTTCAGCACTAATACCAATGTCTTACTGCTGCTGGTCATTCCAGCACCTAGCCCTTGCAGCCCTCACCTACCTGATTAGGAGGTAAGAGAAATAAACCTTTCATAGAATCATAGAAGCATAAAATACCAGGTTGGAAGGAACCTCAAGTACCATCTGGTCCAACCTTTCTTGGCAAAAGCATGGTCTAGACAAGATGGCCCAACACCCTGTCCAGACGAATCTTGAAAGTGTCCAGTGTTGGGGAATCCACCACTTCCCTGGGGAGATTACTCCAATGGCTGATTGTTCCCATTGGGAAAAATTTTCATCTTGTGTCCAATCGGAATCTCCCCAGGAGTAACTTGTACCCATTACCCCTTGTCTTTTCCATGTGACTCCTTGTAAAAAGGCAGTCTCCATCTTCATTGTAGCCACCCTTTAAATACGGGAACATGTGATAAGGTCTCCCCTAAGCCTTCTTTTCTCAAGGCTGAACAAACACAGTTCTCTCAGCCTTTCCTCATATGGCAGGCTTCCCAGGTCTTCGATCATCTTCATGGCCCTCCTCTGGACCCTCTCCAGCCTGTCCACATCTTTTTTGTGTAGCAGGGACCAAAACTGAACACCGTATTCCAGATGTGGCCTGACAAGTGCTGAGTAGAGTGGGATAATGATGTCTTTGTCTCTGCTGGTGATGCCATTGTTGATGCAAGCCAGTATCCTGTTGGCTTTCTTTGCCGCAGCAGCACACTGTTCACTCATACTGAACTTGTTGTCCACCAGGACCCCCAGGTCCCTTTCCACTGAGCTGCTCCCCAAACAGGTAGGTCCCAGCCTGTGCTGCACTCCTGGATTGTCTTCTAAAAGCAAGCATACCTGCCGTGGCATTATATCCAATGGACTGAACATACTGAAAATCAGGTTCTCCTAAATTTGTGCAATGGTCGTCCATAGATCACATCAGTTGGGTGCAGTATTCCTTATTGGACCATGCAAACATTTAAAGTCAAGTACCACATAATATCTTTATTATTAGAAAGTTCCATTTTTATTTAAAATGAGTAGATGTTTTCAAAATCAGTACACACTTCTGAAAAGATGAAGGACACGAAAGTGTGTGTCCAAGTGAGAAGTATAATACAATAGCTAAGCACATTGTAATTGATCCTTTTTGAAGATTTTGGCTTTAATCAGGAGCACCTGCAGATCATGGTCAGTGTTCAAATGTGTCCAATAACCCTTCCAGGTAACATTCTACAAGGCCACACATCATATGCAGGGCCTCAATACACTTGATGCGTCTCAACAACTATATGAGAAGGAAAAAAACAACACCTAGAGTTTGCCAGTATGTGTCACCCCATGTTTTAGAAGCCACATTTCTCTTTAAGCAGGCATCTGTTAAAACAGTGCTTGTTTGCGATGCAGAAGTGCTTCACTGCGTATGAGAATGGGAAAAGAACAAAAAAATAACATTTGCAATACCTTTACAGTATGAATTACTTAATGGATTCCTGAAAAGATCCCATTCATGCATAGTATCAACAGGTGTGACCCTTTCTCCTGGGTGGATTTAAATCCCTGGCATTAATCTCAATCCCTATCTCTGCTCAGGCTGATTCCATCACATGGAGGAATAACCAGCAATGATAAAGAGCAGTTTGTACAAAGTAAATTAAATGACCATATTGTGAGGGATTTTTACTGTAATTTATAGCATATGAAAATTTTCCCTTCAGGGGTCTGTAAATCAGTTCAGATCTATAGGGTTAGTCTACCCTACACACAAAGATAAAAGAAGGAGTGTAAACTTTTTCAGGTATTAAAAAAAGAAATTTTGGGGGACTGTTAACTGGAAACAGATGCTTTAAAAATGAGGTCAGAGCTGTCCCTGTAAAGTTTCTCAGCCTTACATAGCAATTCACAGTCAAAGCATTACTAATGGCAAGAGTCGTCTTTTCACTGTCTGGGGAAATGTAACAACCTTCAAGTTGCTTTTGCAATCACTTTATGAATTTTTCTTTAGATCTTTATATTTGTATTGGAAACTGCTTTCTTTCAGCTGGACTTCCTGAGAAATCTGAAAATGTGGCGAAATCAGGGACATGCTGTGCTTCTTGTAAGGAATTTCATCAAATAAAGCAGACGGTTTTACAATTGAAGCAAAAGGTATGAATATTGATCGGTCATGTCTTTACCAGACCTGCATGTTTTATGACAACTGAGGTTAAATTTAAGTGTTTGGAGCTGTCACTGCCATGTGGCTCTTGTGCCCATAAAGATGATGGCAACGTATTTTAAAATCATCTAGGGATGGCATCTCTTCCTTATGCTCCTGTATTGCTTGTAAGCAGGTTGCTAACCAACCAAACTGGAGCTGTTTTACCAAGCTTGTGGTAACAGTGTCTGGCAAACACCCATCCCAGTCTGAGCCCAGGTTTCTTGGCAATCAGCACTGGCCTCAGCTTTTCATTCATACTGAATGCACAGGATTTTGGACTAGATCCACCTTTACTGTGTGCAAGTGCAAGACATTCTACAGATGCGGGAATGTGGGAGAACATGATTTTGCATTAATAGGGTGCTGATACAGGATTCTTGCCAAATAGGAGGTGTGTGGCTAAACAAAAATATCCCTAGAAGATACATTAGGATTGATTTTTTTAAAAAGAAAAACCCCTCCACCCCAACCTTTTTTATTTTCACCTGTGTCCTTACAAGTAGAAAATAATGCACTTAAAAACTTCCCCTGGCCTTTAACTTTAATTGCTCCTATATGTGGCCTCCTCTTGCACTTCAATAGGATTGAAATAACGCAGAGACCCAGCCCAGGATTTTGAAAGCTAAGTGCAGGGGTGCAGGTGTAGTGCCTTTTCTGGTGACACCTCCTTTGAACATTCCAGTTCTCTGAAACGGAAATGTACTGCAAGAATAGTCTCAGCACTGCATGTTGACAGGCTGTAATTATTTCACCCAGGGTACTTATTTAATTTCATTGTGTCAAAACACAATTTGGTATATTTACCTGTTGCCTTTAATGTAATTCAATGTAATAATTCCTTCAATGTAATTTATATGAGGAAAAAAGAAATCTGCTTTACTAAAATGAAATACAGTGAGGTTTGAGATACTCTATTACAAAAATCTCATAATGTCATGTTTTCCTTCTGAATCAGTATGAAGATAAATGTGGAAGTGACAGAATTTCATGTGTGGTGAAAATTATGGGCTTCAAACAGATAGCGAATGGATTAAAAAAGGATCTGTGCTTTTAAGTGTCTGTTTGACTTTTAAGCCACCGCCCATGATGCTGAGCAGGCTCTTACTAACCCCCAGGGAGGGACCTGGGGACACACTGTTGGCCAAGTTGTTTCCTGCAAGAATTGATGGAAATCAATGGCCTTAATTAATGGAAATTTTTCTGTGTCTAACTTCCACTGTTTTGTGCCTGTGTTCAAAACTCACTCCTGGAAAACTAACACCATTGATACCTGTCACTGTGGGCACTTGTTGTTCGGAAGCCAAACTGCGCAGCTCACTCTTGCCTCATAGCTAAGCCCTGTCATGGTCTACCGACTAATTTTCCCCAAGTATCTTCCTGGTAGGACTTGATCTATTTGGCATCCTCAGAGGGAGCCCACAGGATTGGGCCTCTGTCGTGGTTTAGCCCCAGCCAGCAGCTCAGCACCACGCAGCCGCTCACTCACTCCCCCTACCCCCATGGGATGGGGAGAGAATCGGAGGAGTAAGAGTGAGAAAACTCCTGGGTTGAGATAAGAACAGTTTAATAATTGAGATAAAGTAAAATAGTAATGATAATAATAACAATATAATAATGATGATAATAATAACAATATACAAAGCAAGTGATGCACAATGCAATTGCTCACCACCTGCCGACCGATACCCAGACAGCTCCCGAGCAGCGATTGCTGCTCCCCAGCCAACCCCCCCCAGTTTCTATACTGAGCATGACGTCATATGGTATGGAATAGCCCTTGGGTCAGTTTGGATCAACTATCCTGGCTGTGCCCCTTCCCAGTTTCTTCTGCACCTGGCAGAGCATGGGAAGCTGCAAAGTCCTTGACTAGCATAAGCAGTACTTAGCAACAACTAAACCATCAGTGTGCTATCAGCATTATTCTCATACTAAATCCAAAACACAGCACTATGCCTGCTACTAGGAAGCAAATTAACTCTATCCCAGCCGAAACTAGGACAGCCTCACACAGACAGAGCTGGAAGAGATGGTCCCTTGATACCCTCAGCATTTTTTACCCCACAGAGAGGAGAGATTTTGTCTATGCTGAGAGGAGAGCAGCCTCCTGCTGCTTCTCCACCCAGGGAGACATGAACTCTTGTGCTTCACCAGCCGCTTGCCATGGCCAAGTTCTTCTGGGGAGGACATCTCTCAATATCTGCAGTCGAAGTTGCTCTGTTTTGCACAGAAAAATTCATTTCTGTCTGCCAGAGAGACAGTTTATGGGAATGAGTCTTCAGTTTTGTGGTTAAGTCTTTCAGATTTTATGAACTTTATGCAAAATTAGAGTTAGCAGCCTTTCAAAGATCCAATCCATCAAATCCTACAACTGGGAACTGGGGTATGCTTTTGAAAGTGGGTGTGGTTTTGTGTCTCCTTAGGAAAGAACAGGGTGAATTCAAGTCCTGCTACCTCTGGTGATGGCACCAATACCTTTTTGGAGGATTGCAACAGCTATTCCAGATCCAGGACAGAGTAGTTCTAGGATCAGAAGCAGAAAGTCACCTTGCATGGTCATGCAGTGGGATGCACTGTCCCAATATACTAGGGGGCTGTGGGCAGTCCTAGGTTGATCTCTGACCTTGCTAGAAGGAAGAAGAGTGGAAAGCTGGAAAACTAGGGGAAAGATATCTTGACACACAGCCAACAATTTAGAAAAATCAAGTAAGCAGTTCAGCACTTGGAGCTGGGGCATTGGTGGATCCTACTGCACAGATTTGTTTAAACATCTTAATTAGAAAGCCATGTTCCACATCACCCCTGTCAAAGTCATCTAAACCACAGATCTCCTAGAAACTACCCAAAACTCCAGATGCTGCATGCAACGAAACATATGGGAGTCTTGTTTCTAATACTGTCTTTCTTTAAAATTTGCCCTCACTAATATTTGCATGGACGTGGAAAAAAAATATTTTCCAAGGGCCATTAAGATTTGGAGCTGTGGACAGAGAAAGCCAAGGTCACTCTGGACCAGGATCCTGGTTCAGTTAAAAGGTGAAATAGAAATTAGGCCAGTGAGTATAGCCAATCTCTAAGAGGATGTGAGTCAACGTCAAAAACACATGGTTTGGCCCCAGTGTATGTAACAACCATTTTCTGGCCAGAAGATATCAAAGAACAGTGAGCTAGACCAGAACCTGGGTATTTTGGCACTCCTAGTAGTATGCTTCAAGCCGAGCTGACTCAGTGGGGAAGCATGTGTAGATCCTTTCACAGCAGCTACGTGATTTTTTTTTTCCATCTTACTAAGTTGTTGCAACAGCCTTGCTGGCAGGAACAAGTCAATATTTAAGCAACAGAAAAGAATACACTTCCAAATCCTCTTCATGATGAGTCTCTGCCACTAAACGCACCTTTTTACTCCAGCCTGGCCATTTGCAATGTAGCCTGAAGAGTATTCATGGCAGGGGCTACATACTAAGTGACATCTATTTATTAGCTGGGATAGAAATAGATCCCCAAAATAGGATCTGGTCAGAAATTTAAGTACAAGCTGTAAAGAGGACATCAATTAATCTGTCACTCAACTGTGGCCACACCTGAGGAGAAACACTCACTGATGACACTGAAAATATTCTCACAAAAACTGTCTGAAAAATAAGATAGTCTTATATCTCAGATAGTCACAGGACCTAACTCTGTGTCTCAGTTTTAGGATAGCAGCATTGGCACTGCAGAGCCCTTGGTTGATTTGTGTCACATAATGGAAGTTTTGCAGCATGGTGTCCCTTGTAACCTTCCATTCATATCAAGCCAGGACCCTGCTCTGGACAGGGTGGATGCACCTCTGGGAAACAGTGCATCCAGTGGGCTGACCAGAGCTGGCCATTGGACCTCCTCGTGCTGGGCCCTGACCAACGTGGCTATGAGAGCCCCCAGCTACTGAATTTTCCTCTTCAGGCCCAGGTGTAAGGTGCTGTGACTCATGGAATAGCCCTTTATTTTCAGTAGTCCCATATTTTGGTCTGTGGTGCAATGGCTGGGATGTTGGCTGAGAAAGCTGCAGGGTCATTGGTAAACAAAGATGTTTTTCTTTGGAAAACCAAAGATGACAGCCCACCCCAGAACAGTAGGCATGCTGGATCCCTATTTTCTGTGTGAGCAGATTCATAGGAATAAGCACGTAAGAAACACCGTGTGGGGTTTCCATGAAGTGCTGACCTCATCCAGCCACTGATTTGTGTGGGGGTGGAGTGAATCTACAAAATTCTTGTAAGACTTACATCATGTCGCTTAATCTGCCCTTGGTGCAGTCATCTTGTCTTTGGAACAGCAATGCTTTCCAAAACCTGTGTCACAAATGGCCAATAAATCCTTGTATTCCTGTCATCGCACTTTGAATTCCAGCCTGAAAAATCAAACTGGTGTTTTGGAAATGCCACCAGAAAGTATCTCAGCATTTATAACTTTATTTTTCTCACTTTTGCTTCCTTCAGAACTGTTCTGTGCATGCAACCTCAAACTGCAAGCAGCACTGGCTGCCCTTAAGCGCATTCCTTAACTAATAATTTGTTTGCCAAAAGAAATTTGCCCTACTTACTATGTGCTGCAAGTGCATAGCTTTTTTTTTTTTTTAGGTGCTTTACAAACATTAGGTTTGCACTAAGGGCAAGAGAGTGTATATCAAATCACCACAGAAACAAGTAGGAGTCTTGAGAGCAGTCCAGTGCAGGGAATTCCAAATAGCTGATTAAAAGCATTGTCAGATAGTAGGAGTCATCATGTATTTTATTTAATGCAACCCTCCCATGCAAATGTTGCAGAATCCAACATCAAATTATCCAGTGAGCCAAATTCATTCAGTGCAGCAACAGAGCTGACCCTGGTATTGCTGAAAGAGCTCTTCAGTTCTGTTTGGCAGAGCAAAAAACTGCAGACCAGCCTCCTGGCTTGTCATCTCCCCTCAGCTGCCTCTGGAGAGACTAAACATTTTCAGAATATTTCTAAATATGTTTAATTATTAAATATATTCAATCTGGTAAAATTAATATTTAATGGATAATTGAACATCTGATGTAATGGATAATGGCATTTGAAACCACAGTGTGCAATTATTCTTATGTTCTCACTTACTTATCTCTGTGTCTCTGTGCAGAGCAGATCCAGACATATGTCGGGTTAAATAGTGTGGTTACAGGGTCAGATCCACAAAGGATTTGGGGCTGTCCTTGAAACCTATGAAAAGTTAGGGGCTTGTGCAGCAATTGAGAACTCAAATATCTGAGCAAATGTTGTCCTGAGAAAGGGCAGTAAACGAATAAAGGAAAATTCAAATAAGAAAAAAAGCAGTTTCCTGAGAGGATCCAAGCAGTTATGAGACTTAAGTTTTTGACAACTTGTTGCTGTGTATCTCCTGAATTTCTCCTACCTTCCATCTGGATTGATTTGTAGTATTTCCGTGGTGACTTGAAAGGTGAACAGCCTCACAGGAAACATCAGGGTGCTGGTTCCAGGGAAAGAAAAGTACCAGAATGAATAAATGCTTTGAAATCAAATGGTGCCATGTTTTTCATGTGGCATTCTTCAAGCCTGGGCAACTTTCTGGGTATATCATACCTGAAGTGTGGATCATCTCTAGGATCCCCTACTCAGAGCTCATGCTACACACTCCCCCTCCCTGTGTGTGGAAGACAGAGGAGGGTACCATTTCTGCAAAACCTGACTTGTCTCCATGGGTCACCAAAAACATCCTGTGGCATTGTAGACTGTTACTCTCCATGACAATGCTTTCTCATCAGATTTCTGCAAGGTGGTCGGTCAGAAAGATGTACAGGTGAGAGTCAGAGTCCCCAGGCATCCTTCCAGCTGGTTCCGGCTACCTGTAAGGAGGTCCCATTGCAGTTTTCCTTGGGACCACAAAATATGGCAGGAGCTTCAAGAAGTCTTCATGTCCATACTTGAAAAAAATCAAGCTGGCCAGCTTAGGAGTAACTGCTGTCATAGACTTCAACAGAGTCACATTTTTTTCCGATGATTTCCATGAAGTGTTTAAATATGCTGTTTGTCCACATGAAAGCTTAACCAAGAATGTGATTTATTCAGCTGAACAATGAAGAGCTTACAGTGATTTTTGGTTTTGGCAGGTTGCTTTGCTGCCAAATAATGCTGCTGATCTCAGCAAGCAAATCACTGGTGAAAAAGTGCTTGCATCTAATGCATATATTCCTGGCCCCCCAGGCCAGCCTGGCCAACAAGGCCCTCCAGGTAAGATACAGACCAGAGGGATGTGAATGTGCAATAGTGCCATGAATAAAAATTATAATCTTCAATCTTTCAGTGTGATAGAATGTCATGTGTTTCATATTTTGATTGTTATTATTATATTTGTGTTTGTGCTAAATTTAAAAAGAAGAACTTTCTGGTCATTATGGTCAGCCTCTGCCAACTGTCTAACATCATCCCTTGTGTCGTAGTCTCCATGCGTTCTTTGGAGCGCAAGCTGTGTTTGTCCTCTGTGTTAAATTTCTCCCTCTCCCTAGGACTTCTCACCTGCTTCAGCTGTCATTTCCTGTATTTTAACTCTGTCTTAAAACACTCTCCATTTCATTTCAGGAATACCTATTGCTTTAGCTCACTGTCATTACTAGAGCAGAAAATGTGCTTTCGGTATGAAGGGGTTTCTGCCAACTGTTTTATTTCTCCTCATCTGGTTTTGCAAGGATTCATTTGTTCATTTTATGCGTGTTCCAGATTCAAAGGAATCAAAAAGAAAAGTAAAACTCCACTCACACCTTCTTTGCTAAGGTATCAGTTGAAACAATGAGAAAAGCAGAGTTTCTAAAGCTCTAACTTAAGCCAGACACCTTGCAACCTCCAGCCAGTGATGCTAAAAATTTTGCAAACTCTGTTGAATGCAGATCTAATTTGGGGTTAGTGATAAATCCAAGGAATTTTAGCATTGTGCTGTGTTTCAGGAATATTCTTACGGAGGACTAGCAGATATTCCTTACAAGGTTTGATTTGCTCCCAACTGAACTGCCCCGCCATTTATCCCCACTTTTGCAGTCTTGCTTTGGTTTTTGAGTTTTTATCTCATTTTCTTGGAGGATGAGTATCTTCAGTCTTCAGTATATCATAAGTGCAAGGACAATGTGGTTAGAGATTCTGCGTCAGACTCTGAACTGTACAGTGCGTCGCCTTGCAATCTCTCTAACATAGGCCTGACCCTGCAGGTCTTCCATCTGGTTTCCCCATGACTGAGCTGTCCAAGGTACTGTAGAATTGTCTGTTCCGCTTTGAAAACCATCCCTGCTCACCTCCGCCCTGACGTTAGCAACAGCGCTGCTGGGTCTTCAGGAGGAGTGCATGAGGTTCATCACTGAACTTGATTTTACTCCTTTTGAAAACCCTAACTGTACATATTCTGTCCTGCTGAACCCTTTTTACTCTCTGCCTTTCACTTTCTTTCACATGCCTTCAGTATGAAGAAAATTGCTTTCCCCTCTAACAATAAAGCAATTCAGCTAGTGACACTTTAATGGTCTTTATTTTGTGCAACTGTTGTTTCAGGTGCCCGATTTTCTGTTTTGCTTTTCATAGTGTTTCTCTTGAGCTAAACATATGCTTTGTTGCCTGTGTGCTTCCTAAAAACTAACACTCTCTGCTGAATTAGCAGAAGCTGAAAAGGATATAAAGCAAAATGGAAGAACAGAGCCTTTTTTTGCCCCTAGCACATTGGCTACCATACTGGGCAAAAGAGAGGTGCAACCCACCACTGAAAAGGGCTTGCTTCTGTGCCAGTCATGTAGATGCCTTCAGCCCAACATTCCTATGAGTTTTCTGAGGCCTTCTTTTTATGAGATGTTGCTCAGATGTGACTTGTTCTTTCTGTGAAAATGAGGCATTTCTGCTTTTGTTTTCATTCCCAGTCTGTGTCCCTAACCACCTGGCAGTGGCAGTCTTGGCTTCTTTGTATACACAAGGTTTAATTGGTTTCTGAAGATCTCTTATAGTCACTGTGACAAGGATTAATGTTGTCTCAGATGACTGCTATGTTGGTTGTGTTGTTGTGGATTTGGGTGTGTTAAGGCAACCAGTCTATTGGGTGGTTCAAAAAATGGTCAGTCCCCAGTGCTTGCACTGATGACGTGTCCTGAAGGTCTCCCTGGCAGGTAACCTTTGCTGTCAATTGCAGGGGCTCCAGGACCAAAAGGGAGTCAAGGAGTTCCTGGGTCACCTGGACCTCCTGGACAGCCAGGCCCTCGTGGATCAATGGGACCTATGGGCCCATCTCCAGACATATCACATATTAAGCAGGGCAGACGGGGCCCCGTGGTCAGTATTCTCACCTCCTGTCATGCATTGCAAAATTGGTCTTGGCTCCACATCCTCTCATGTCCTTGTGAAAACTTTCTTTTCTCTTGCAGGGCCCACCAGGAGCCCCGGGGAGAGATGGTAGCAAGGTGAGGAGAGGTACTGTTTTCCATAACATGGGCACACGCACATGTGAAGTGCAGGCTTGCTAGAGAGACCCTCTACACACTTGCAGTCACACCCTTTTACCATCTCATTTCCTTTGCTAAACTGAAAACATCCTGTTGTCCTATCCCTTCATGTCTTCCTTCCCTTTCTCTGCTGCTCTTTTGGCTTTTCCATGAAGAAATGTTGATGCTTTAGCCCATTTCATTAGATTGCTCTTTTATGCATTTCTCCTGTTAACTGGTTTGCTTGTTACTGTCTGGGAGAAATATTGGAAGTACCCAACTCTGCTCCCACTATAATCAGCAGCAATTTCCTTGCATTCCTCCTTCACTTTCCAAGCAAGCGCTAAGCTGATTCTTGATCTGGGGTCAGTAAATAAGGGAGTCTGCAGAGGCAAATTGTGATTTTTTTTTTTCATTTCCTTTAGTCACAGTAAACTAACTGAGGTGGTATTGATTACAGGGGGAGCGAGGCGCACCAGGACCAAAGGGGATACCTGTAAGTATTGCTCACAGGAGGAATTTCCACAACAGAATGATGTTGACTACTAACAACAGGTCAAACAAAAGGAAAAAAAACCTCTCCTGTGTCAAGAGCACAGTGAAAGATACTTTACATGTACATAAAATGTTCTTGGAAAGAAAGTAATTACCTGTTTTCAGCCACGTGCTTTTGCCTACACACTTCCTCCCTTGCTGAGTGTGACACTGAAGGCAGTAAGTGCACCTCTGCCCTACGACAGTGGTGGGACATCCTCAGAAGGCAGTGGCATGAGATCCCATGCAGAGCACTGGTTAGTACAGTTCAGCCACCGCTCCTAATGGGAGTTGGATCCCTGGAACCTTTTAAAATCCTGCCCCTTGTCTCTTTGGGAAGCTATAGGCTTTGAGCAAGTCATCAGGAGAAGGATGAGTATTTACAATCTGTTTTCAGGTGAAATGGTTTAAAAATTTATTTCTTACGGTGTTTTCTCATTAGTGGAATGGATTTTTAAGAGTGTGTCCAGTAGGGTGTCCTCAGTATTAAACAGTGTACTTTACTGTGTGAAGTCAGCTAAAAAGAAATTAGATTTTCTAAAATCAGATAAAACCAGATGGATAGTCTCTGCATTGTAATAACCAATATATTTAGTTAGTGATGGACAGCAGCAGGGTTACCATATTGAAAAGATACCTTCCAAATATCAGCATTCTTGAGAAAATTTTTTAAATAAATAATAATTATTGATTAATTAGTCATTCTAAGAATGTAATTTCTATCGGTTTAATAAGAAGGAACACAGGGAACCAAAATTTATCTCTTCTATTCCCATGAGGTGTCAAGATACTCTTAGGAGGCAAATATCGCAGAGGAATTAAGGAACAAAAGGGCTGAGCATCTTGTAAATGCAGGCTCTGTCTGCAAAAACATTTGCCGCCTTTTGAAAATTGTTTCCTGAGCAGGTTGATTCAAAAACAGACCACTAATTTTGGCAATTGATACGAAGCAGTATTTTACTGAGTTACCCCAGCATGAGTAATTATATCAACCTGTTTGAAAACTGTAAGAGTGAAGTGGATTATTATTCATGACCGTGCCTTGTGACTGCAGGGCCCACCAGGTTCATTTGATTTCCTATTGCTGATGATGGCAGACATCAGAAACGACATCGCTGAGCTGCAAGAGAGAGTGTTTGGACACAGGACTCACTCATCAACAGAGGAGTTTCCATTACCTCAGGAATTTACAAACTATCATGACACAGTAGATTTTGGATCTGGAGAAGACTACAAACCACAGGCAGCACCCAGAGGCTCCAGGATACAGAAGGCAGCCCATCCTTAGCTACGAGCCCCTTTAGAGTAGTTCAATATAAAAATGCACTGACAATGTAAAATATATATATATATATACACATATATATATATATATATATAAATTTTCCCAGTTTTTTCTCTGCTTTTCCCCAACCATGCTGCCTGTACTGTAGCTTTCCTGGTTCATGGTAGTCTCCTTCCAGTAATTCCATACCGTGAAGCCTGCACTGTGCATTGTACCTAGACTATCAAGAAAACCTTCTTAGTATATAATACAATTAAGGCATGCTCTAGCTAATGGCGCAGACCACAGCATTTCATCTGCCTACCTTATATTCTATGTCCAAATGACCCAGTACCCAAATTTTGCCAGGGGTAGAGGAGTAGCTGAACATCATCCCTGAATGATGTCAATAATGGAAACCTTGATCCACGGTTACTTTATACACGTAAATGTATTATACCACTGAACTCAAGTCTCCAGCTACTGTCCCCAGGCTTAAGGGAGTGTGAAAGTTGGATCCCTGTTTCACAGAACAGGCCAGCTCTAAGTGAAATGTCTTACTCTACTATGCTGCACCATGGCAGAAAAAGGCAAAAAAAGTATGGTGAAGCACAAGGGCGCCACTTGTTGATCTGGAAATCATTTGGCTTTGTGTTGCTAGAGTATTGTTCAAAGAGAGTTGAAAAGATGTGTTTGTCCTAAACTAACGCTACTTTTCCCTTACGGTTCTTCCACTGCTCAGTATGAAGGCCAGTTCCCTTCCTCAACAGATTCATGCTGGATACATTACACAAAAATGAGCAAGAGAATAGGGGATATATAAAGCAGGAAAACTAAGCATAACTGAATCAAGTAGGCTTACGGGGAAGCACAAAATCAACCCCAGCCTTGCAGAAAAAGTCGGACTCTGAGCTCCTGTAGATGCATGTCTTCCTTGGTGAAATGCTGAAGTGCAAGTGAAGCCGAAAGCAGAGAGGCCTCATGTTTGCAAAGAGCTTCCATCTGTTTTGTTCCTCTGCTGCATCAGTGCCCTAAATGGCATTCATGGAACTGGAACGCGGAGTTGCAGTGTATTTGGCTGGGTATATGAGGAGTATGAGTAGGTGCAGGTGTGCACATGACAAAACATCTCAACTGGTATGAGGTTGGCTAAGGTGAGGTACTGCACAGGGGATCCTATATTTGTGACGAGGGATAAAAGGGAGTGCCCTTTTTTTTTTTTACACTGGAAAATTGGATGCACAAGTTAGACCATACCTCATGGGTGATGTATATTACCATTTCTTTTGGATTACCACAGCTGCTGAGGACTTTGCCATGCTTAGAAGATAAAGCAATGTATTAAGCACAAAGCTTCAATGTTGTATCTGTGTAGCTGCTGCTTCTACAGTATGTTTAGTGGTGGGTTGTGTCCATGTTACAAATGCAAAGAAAAACTTCTTATTTTGCCAAGTTTTTCAGGGCTTTCATGTTCTAATAGAATAAATACAGGTAAAAAATATAAGCAGGCCCTTTTCAGATAACCCGTAAAGGTTTGGATTCCCTTCCATATTCTCTGGGCCAAAAGATAGTTGGTGTAATCCCTACACCACTGGTACAGGTCATGTTGTATAAAGGGCTGGCTGTCTAGACCTTTCATATCTTATGTATATTATCTTAAGAGGATGTGTTCATTCCTGCAATTATTTCCCATCTCCTCACTATCACTATGCCGCAAGCAAGGGCATTAGCTTTAAGAACAGTAATGTTCTGTATTCCTCATCATGTTATATGTACATCAATATTTACAAAGCAACGACTAAGTCACTGGGATAGCTTAGAAAAAATGATAGTGCTCTCACCCTATGGTCTTTGGGCTTCCTCTCTGGGAGGAGCTCTCCCAGCAGCTGCAGATCCAAGTAGTCTTATGAACCAGATAATAAGGAAATCAGTGAGATTTGGGAAGGAACTTGTGGTCAAAAGAGAGATGGTCTTATACGCAGCAGGCTGAAAGAAACCTCTTAAGACAGCAAGAACTGAGGCATTTATTTTCTTCATTTCAAGCAGGCAACTAGGTATAAATAACATCCTTCATGAATATGCAGCTTTAAGTAAATTTGTTAAATGTCAAATGTTATATTTGTAACTCTTGCAAATTAGGTGACTTTTTGCATATGTTTACCACCACATTCCATCACCTGCTGGATCAGGTTGATTCCCACTATAGAATTAGTACCTCCAGGTTTTTGGACTTACTGAATAATGAGTTAGATGAGTCACTTCCTACATACCAACTAAATTCTATTGCCCCCTGCCCACAAGAAGATGTGTTCTAAAAAAGGCACTTATTTTAGTTCTAAGCTCTGCTTTTCCAAATATAGACAAATACCAAATGAGACGTTCCTACATTTGACCTATATTCCTACGTTTGACCATCAAATTCAGGGGTAGGTGACGATTGCCCTGCTGTGCGTAAGTATCCAGGGAAGGGAAATTATGAGACTGGACCAGAAAAGTACATAAAATGCATGCTTCACTGTAAGTACAGAAAGCTGTCCTACAGACTCATGAACACAAAATACGGCACATGTTTTATGTGCCTTTCTGAATGAAAACCTCAGTAACTTCCCTTCCTGGAGTCTGCATCGTTAGTTTTCACAGCCCAGAGCTGGGGGTTCCAACAGACACGCTTACTCCATAAAAAAGGTGAAGGAAAGTGCTCCTTGAGTTTGTCCTTGTGCTTCAGCCTCCTCTCTCCAGACTCCCTGCCCCAAAGCTGTTGGCTGAGTCCCAGCAGCAAGGAGGGGACCTGATGGTAAAGACAAGTCCACTGCAGAAGGCACAGGAATTCCTCCAGCAGGGAGAGCCCCTCTGAGCACAGTTGGCTGGGAAGGTTCAGCCTTCTGTCTGCATCCCGCTAACACCTTTGCATAGACCTTTCTCATTTTATTTCTGATTAATTGTATGATAACTTTCATAACATTGTATCAGAAACATTTTATTAAGATATCTGGGTAAACACATACAGACATGCAGACAGATAAGTGACATTTTCTTCAGCATACTCGAAGTTTTATAAAGCCAGACCAGAGGAATCATTTCCAATTTTAAGCTTGGTTACCAGGTAGCCAGGGAAGTCATTACCTTGTAAATTATTTATTACTCTGTGGCCCCAAAAATAACAACCCCCCAAGAATCCAAAATAAGAACGTAGAAACATCTACACTCGTGCCTAGTCTCATTACTAGGCTCATGCACATGACAACTTTGTTTCACATAAATACTATGTATAATTTTATTAGAAAGAAATATTATTTTGATGTTAAGACATCAAGTTATAAGCAGAAGAATAATAGAGAGTTTGTTATTTTTATTAATACTAGAAATATATTTAATGGAAACATTTGCAAGAGTGTGTAGTGATGGCAAAATGCTGATTGTTAATGGGTTTAACAAAATAGTAAAGCTTGGAAAATATTTTCTTTCAACATTCTGCCAAGTACATACAGGATTAGTCTTTCTTGCAAAGCTGGAATACTGACACAGAAGAATTCCTATGTAGTCAGGCTAAACCAGGAAAAGGAGAGGAAAATTTATTGTAAATGGAATTAAGGTAATTCCTGGAGTTATTGTCGGTATCACAGCTTGAGTAACCTTCTTCCTAGAAGTGTTTCAGAGTTAATACACAAAACCTCAGAGAAGCAACAAAAGATGGGGATAGGGTCCAGGAATTTGTTAATTTCACATTAAAATCCATATGTTTGTTCCTATTACACATTCCAGTAACTATACTGTTCACTTTATTTATATATGAAATACTAAAATGTGTATAAAATGATTGTGATTTTATGATGTATTCATAATAACAAAGATATTTTTTCGTACACTGTTGGTAGCTGCTTTTGTTACACATCCTTCCTCTGAACTACAGAAACGTTGACTGCAAGAGACAAGTAGCAGGAAACCTCCTTATGCTGCCTTCTACCATTTTTCTTGGAGCTGAACCATACGCACTGCCAGGAGCAGGGCTGTGGGGGTATGAGCTCTCGCAGAACAGGGCATGTTTCTGCATTTGGGGAAATAAGGCATACACCCACCTCCACTATTACAGTGGCGGCTGCAGCACCCTGTGAGGGCTGCATGACGTTGGCCTTAGAATCACAGAATCATAGAATCACAGAACGCTTTGGTTTGGAAGGGACCTTTAGAGGTCATCTAGCCCAACCCCCCCTGCCGTGAGCAGGGACAGCTTTAACCAGAGCAGGGTGCTCAGAGCCCCGTCCAACCGGACCTTGAACATTTCTAGGGATGGGGCCTCCACTGCCTCTCTGGGCAACCTGTTCCAGTGCTTCACCACCCTCATGGTAAACAATTTCTTTCTTATGTCCAGTCTAAATCTATTCTTCTTTAGTCTAAATCCATTATTCCTTGTTCTGTCACAACAAGCCTTGCTAAAAAGATTGTCCCCATCCTTCCTGTAGGCCCCCTTTAAGCACTGGAAGGCCGCAATAAGGTCTCCTCGCAGCCTTCTCCTCTCCAGGCTGAACAACCCCAACTCCCTCAGCCTGGCCTCGTAGGAGAGGGGCTCCAGCCCTCGGATCATTTTGGTGGCCCTCTTCTGGACCCGCTCCAACAGGTCCATGTCCTTGTGCTGAGGGCCCCAGAGCTGGATGCAGTGCTCCAGGTGGGGTCTCACCAGAGCAGAGCAGAGGGGCAGGATCCCCCCCCTCGACCTGCTGGCCACGCTGCTGTTGATGCAGCCCAGGATGGGGTTGGCTTTCTGGGCTGCAAGCGCACGTTGTTGGCTCATGTCCACCTTTTCATCTACCAGTACCCCCAAGTCCTTCTCCGCAGGGCTGCTCTCAATCCCTTCATTTCCCGGCCTGTATCAATATTGGGGGTTGCCCCGACCCAGGTGCAGGACCTTGCACTTGGCCCGTGCCCTTGCCCCGTGCTGCCTGCGTACGCAGCTTCTACACAGCCTGGGGATGCGATACGGGGGTCCGAGACTTCTCTGGTATCCTGGTACTGGGGAAAAAGGGGGAATAAGGTTAAGGCCGTGGACGGCCTCGCCTGCCTCGGCGCCTGGCTGAGCCCCTCCCCGCAGCCCCGGGGGCACCCTGTGAGGGCGGTGTGCCACCACGCCGCCCCGGCTGCGGTGAGGGGCAGCGGGAAGGCCGGCCACTCTCCTTCCTCCCCTCAGAGCCCACCCTGCCTGTCCGCCGCCACGGCCTCGCCCCGGCGGTGCCCCGATGCCGCGGAGACAGCAGCAGGGCTGTCACACCGCCGGGCTGGCCGCGGCGGGACAAGGCCCCACGGCGGCGGGAAATGGAGGCCGGCCGCGCCGGGGCGCGGAACTACAGCTCCCAGCATGCCGCGCGGCTCCTTGCGCCTGCGCAGTGACGTCACTGACATGCGACGAGCGCGCCCCGCCCCAGCCCGGGGCCCCGCTCGGCCCTTTCTGCCGGCCCGGGCCCGGCTCCCCTGCCCCGCTCAGACCTCTCGGTACGCGGCTCCGGGCTCCGCTTCCCGCCCTCTACGCGCTCTATGCAGCAGCTGGGGGTGGTGCCCGCCGGGGGGGACGAACTACACCTCCCGGCGTGCTGCGCGGCGCGGGGGGGCTGCCGGGAGGTGCCGCCCATGGTGCCCCGCGGCGGCGGCGGCGGCGGCGGCGGGAGGGCGGCGAGATGCGGCTGTCGGTGGCGGCCGCCATCTCGCACGGGCGCGTGCACCGGCGGTTGGGGCTGGGCCCGCGCTCGCGCCTCGACCTGCTGCGCAACCTGGTGACGGCGCTGGTGCGGCATGAGCGCATCGAGGCGCCCTGGGCGCGCGCCGACGAGATGCGGGGCTACGCGGAGCGGGTGAGCGGGCGGGGCGGGGCGGCGGGGGGACCCCACGGCTCTGCCGGCTGACGGCGCTGCCCCCTTGCTCCCCGCAGCTCATCGAGTACGCCAAGCTGGGGGACACCAACGAGCGCGCCATGCGCATGGCGAATTTCTGGCTGACGGTAAGTAACCCTCCCCCCCCACACCCCCCGCCAAATCCCTCGTTGCCCCCCGCAGCCCCGGCGCTGGAGCTGAGCATGCCGCCCCGCAGGAGAAGGACCTCATCCACAAGCTGTTCAAGGTGCTGGCACCCCGCTTCCAGCCCCACCCCGGCAGCTACACCCGCCTGCTGCAGATCCCCAACCGGGATAGCCTCGACCGCGCCAAAATGGCGGTCATCGAGCTCAAGGGAAACCCCTTCCCACCGCTCATCCGCCCGTGCCGCGACACCGAGAAGACGCTGCTCAACCAGCTGCTGAAGGGCTACCGGGAGGACGTGCAGCGGGCGGCCGCCGCACAGGCCCCCGAGGGCACCCCTGTCTAGACATCCCCCACTGCCCGGAGGGAGGATGGGGCTTGGCGTGAGCTGCCCACGCACCAGCCAGCTCGTTGCTGTCCTGGAGCACAGGAGTGGAAGATGTCCCAGGAGGTCTGAAGCTTGATTACTGACCTTGAGTTGCCATGATGGGGGCACAAGCTCAAGGTTTACTTGCTTCTTCCTATGGTTTGAATAGAGATTCAGCAAGAGAAGGAAATCAAGCTGGGAGCCCTAATGATTGATACTCTCTGTGTAAATAAACTCTGTTCAGAAAGCGAGTTTGTTTCTGTTTGGATTATATTCCTGTGGACATGAGTTAGTAACTTATTCCAGTGAAGACTGGGTTTGTTACAGCTTCTGGTCCAACAACCCTACTCTCTGGGGCAGCATCTCCACTGTTACACAGCTACAGTGTTTTCTAGAAGCCAGCATGCAGCCTTTCAGGGTGGGAAATTCAGTGAAAAATCAAGTTCGTTTTGCTGTTTCAGAAGCAGTGAATGCAAATAGGATGGTAGCACTGAGATGAGTCTTAAAAGAGGCATTACCAAAGGCACTTATGTTATAATAAGGAGGTAGTGTGGGCAGGAATAATAGTCTCTACCAAGAGCTTGGTAGACGTCTTAGCTTCAGGTATAGGGTTGCAAGAAATCTCCGTGTTACCCTATTAGAACAAAAAAGGAAAGTAAGAACTTTTTCAGAGAGTGATCTAACTACTGGGAGATAGGAAACTTAAATGGCTAGCTTTGTCTTTGATTTCAAGTACAGCTAGTACTTGAAAGTTGTAGTTGTACCTTCGGGGAACAGGTGGCGGCAGGGGGAAACAACCAAAAAAACCCAAACATGTTGGGTTCCTTCCTCCCTCCCAAGTTTCACAAACTTAAGATAAATGAGTTAGCTGTATGGAAAGACCAAAAAGAAGTGATGTTACAGAACTTAAAATTTGGTAATTCTCCCTTCAGGACACTTACCTCGCACAGTACCACTTCTGTTTTAATTCTCCCTTCAGGACACTTACCTCGCACAGTACCACTTCTGTTTTAATGAATTTCAGTGAGAAATTAAAGATGTGTGGTACTATTTAAGGAAGAAGAAAAAACAGTCAAACTACTAAAAAGTCAGTGTTCAGACAGACCTTAATCTTTATATTTCTAATGACCCTCTTTGCAGTTGACCTAGCATCTTGTTCAAACGTTTTCCTCCACAGTAGAAGAGATGAACCAAACTGCTATTGCTGCAGAGCTTCCACATTATTAAAAGTCCATGATGAGGCTTTAATGAAATACTCAAGAAATACCTTATCTAAATTTCTTCCTTAAATCGGCCTTTTATCCTACTAAACTGAACACTAGCACATTACCAGCAATTGATGACCCAGAGTGCTGACTGTAGCCCTCTGGAGATTTTCCCCTGTGCTTAAGGAGCAGAGGAGCTGCCAAAGCTTTTCACTGTAGTGTTTTCAAAGTGGTAAGTCTACTGCATACCTTGAAGGGAAAGATGAGTGCTGTTTCATCTGCATAGTCTGTTAGGATGCAGATTAGAAATCTAAATGCTAGTTGATAAGCGTGAGTCTATGTTACCTGCCAGTTTATTTCAGCTAATTCAGCAGATTACTTTTTCTGTGGGATTGAGGAGAAACCAAGGGGTAGGATTTTAACCACTGAATCATTTTCCCTTGATCTGCCCACCAGTCACTTAGAGGAGGAGGTACAATAACTGTCAAGCTATTTTGGAAAAAAAAAAAGGATATGAATGATAAAAATATGTTAAGGGGAGAAGATGACTGTGCCCCTGTAGCACTAGCTGAAAATACAGTGTTACACCCATGTTACCATTACACAAAACATCCATGTTGATCAAAGGACCCAGAAGCAAGAGCAGGTAGACATATATGTAGACAAATAAATGAGAGAACACCGATTTAGAGAGGCAGTTGGATAAAAACATTTAATGAGGGAAAGCAAGTCCAGCTGTCTTCTGCTTGTCCTTAAAATTAATAATCTGAGAGAAAAAAGTGTAGAAAAGCTAGAAGCATCTAAGCTAAGTTGGGGAAAAGTCTTGATACAGATTTTTTTGTATACAAATTGTTAGTGTGCATACATATTTTTTGCAATATCTGTATTAAGATTAGGACAGCTGACAAAGCATTCATAATCTCACAAGCACAGCATGTAGTCCCTCTAAATGCATTTCTCCTACTGTACGTCCTTGAACATCTCCTAAGAGTGTGTAGGCTTCTACCAAGAGAGGTGGCTGTCCTGCCATGTACTCAGGTCAGGCTTTCAGCTGACTGTAGAGGAAAACAAAGGGGAAGTTTGCTGTTAATACATGAAATCTATTGTTACTATTCCCTTGTATCCTGGCTGCCAGTCAGGTCTTCTCTATCAGCCTTGCAATCATGTAATACATGCAAATACACAGGTCCGTATGATCATTTTTATGTTCTGCCCCCTTCCCTCAGCCCTTCCACCTCTGGAAAAAGAGATGCCTACCTGACTGCAGCTGTGAGACTCTGATACCAGTCATTAATATCTTGTTGGTCACTGGACATCAACAACAGTGTCTTGTGTGGAAAGGAAAGCTGAAAGGCAAACAGAACCTGGTACCACTCTGTGGCATTCCCTGCCAAGGCAGCAACTCTCATAAAAGGAGAGCCATCGCCATTTAACTCAGCCCTGCGTGCTGATTTCCACCATTTTTCCCCCCCCAGATATAAATATTGAGCATTGGTACGGGGAGAAGCCAGAGGCTGGACAGTACAGAGCAAGTGCCAGACTTGTCCGATCCTTCCAGCCACAGATGACAGCTCACTTTGACTTGATAGGGTGTTTGGAAGCAGGCAATTACAGTTCTCAGCAGCTCTTTATCCAGTTTTCTCCCTTATTCCAAGCTGCCCCTAGGGGTCCTTCCACCATCTACAGATCACTACAGCTTGCTCAAGGTGCTGCAACCTAGACCTGAACTTGAAAGCCCTACCTAGGACACCAGTCCCAGTCAAAGACCCTGCAGCCCTCAGGGAGTTAGATGCACAAGCAATACCCGTTGTGATAATACCCACATTTTTCTGAATTCTGTTTTTCAGGGTTTTCTATAAGCTCAGTCCACAGTCACTGTAATGCTGCGTTTTTTCTTGTCACATGACTGTGGGGCTGCTCCCCAAACATGTGCTCTGCTGAGGGCACGTCAGTCTTATCAGACCCTCCTCACCTGAGCTAACTAAAGCAACCAGCAGCCTGTACCCCATGGTGCTCAGGAGGGCCTACACCAGGAAGGGAAAAGGACCTACATCACCCAAGAAGAGAAGGGTTGCCCTAACACAGACTAGTTCACTGCATTTACTGTTGTCACCGCTCCCATCATCTCAGTCCTGCTGCTGTTGACACTGCTACAGACCTGCTTGTCAGGTCTGACTCCACTGACGCTTCTGCCAGGCAGAAGTGGGAAAACTTACACTGAGGAGCCCTCCCTGGCTCCGCGTGTGGCCGAACACTTTATCCACGACGCACTGGTGAAGCGGGTAGACAGCCTGGCATGCCAATTTGTTTGAGTTCAGCGGGTGCAGTGGGTGGCAGGGCTTTGCTGCAATAAAGATGTCAGAAAAAAGGAAGAACATCCTGCGCTTCAGTTCTTCTCCCTTTGAAGGCACCACCAAAAGCCAGCCTTCCCGGATATACCAGCGCTCTAGGCATGCAAGGAAAATAAAGACAGTTGTCAGATTATCATTGGGGGCAGGGAGGAAGATGTAATGAGACAAACAGGAATACAGTGAGCTGCCTTTGTAGGTTACCAGGTTCTACATCAATTACAGCCACTAGAAGGCACTACATATCAACTGGGACCAGCTCACCAGCACTGATGGCACCCATGCAGAAGCAGTAATCAGCCCAAAACTTTTAGTATATGAGGAGCAGACTGAAGTTGTTATAAATCTACTATGTTAATTAAGAGGATATTATAATATGCAAGTCTGTGTAAAGAGACCAGAACAAAAACGTGGTTTGAAAATGGTATGCGTACCTTTAAATTAACATAAGCCCTCAGAAAACATACCATGAACTATCTTAAATTGTGTTGCCCAATTGTTTGCATTAGAGGTGAAAAAGAAGTTAGCCTAAGCTTTGAACATTTATTATTTTTCCCTTGTTTTGTATGCCTGTGTGTGCCAATTAAAAAAAACCCCAAAGTGTTTCATAGGTCATCTAACTATATACAGACCTATAGTAGTTAACAGATTACAGAATGCAAATTACTGCTCTAATGAGAAGATAGCAAGGGGGATACAAAACAACATATTAAAAAGAAGGTCTGATCAGGCAACCTTATTAACCTTCTCTTACAGAATATGGTCCAGTGTCATCTACCCATGAAATGAATTCCAGTAGAACAAAAGGCAGAGAAATCAGCAGGGAGGAAAAAACAAAACAATTTGATAAACCTAGCTGTAAGCAGCAATAAAAAAAATGGCATCTACACAAAATGGAATAATTAAAGCAGTGCCTCTAATAGAAGGATTATTGTACAAGATGGCCATCAACTCATGGGAATTATGAAGACACCTGCCAGTAGAAGTATTTATAAAAATTTAAAGCCATAATAAGGTATTGGCATCTGGCCTGGTCTGGGAAACACCTGCCAGAGGATTTCAGCTACTGGTTTTCATGCCTTAGCTTCTGTCTGAGCTAGTAAATACCTTTTAGGACAACAATTTTGTTTTAATTATGGATCATGTCTTACTTAAGTGCGCTACAGTCACAAAATAGAGGCAAGTGAATTCCTGCTTAGCTTACTCCTCAGGAACCATTCCTCTTATCTGAATAAGAAACTGAGAAAGAAGGGTGAGGTGCAGGAATCAGTCCAAGTTTAAAAAACAAATGGAAGGAAGGCATCAGCAGCATGGGGTTGGACTGGAAACTGTTTTTCCCTCAGCCTAAGCTGTGATCAGACTTTCTGGCATACAGTCTGAACTGGACTGTGATGTAAGTCTTGTGATAAGATCCGTGTTCAGGATTCTCACAGGCATATGATTTAGGAAATTCTTGTGAAAGGAGGGCAAGGAAATATCCCTGGGGAAGCTAGGGATGACCAAACAGTGTGGTATGTTAAGAAGGCAGTTCTGGGTAAGATGGTATTTGCCCTATATATGGAAGACAGCAAGAAAAGCGGGGTCTTTTAATTGGGAGCTTCTCATCTCAGAGACACTGCCAAACAGATACCCAGCTCCAAAGCTACGCCTTTCCTCTGAATCTATAGCATTATGTTTTCTCACCTCTTCCCTCCTAGTAACAGGATGCAACCTTAACAGTTCTGCAAATGCTAGCTTGTTTCTGGAACGCTGGCCCAAAACTAGCAAGCCCCAGATAACTCTTACTTTTTTGCTTCTCACATCCAATAGTACCTATTTTACTCCAGCTGATGGAAAACATGACCATCACAATTCTCTGTCCTAGATAATGGAAAGATGTCTATAGACGATGGAAAGGTGTCCATAGACCCTCAACATTTGTTCTAATACATGTCTCAATATTTAGAGACAAAACCAAAGTGGACCCAATGCTTTCAAAGGATGGCCATCTCTGGTCTAGCTATACTATTTTCAGGTTGGGGGTTTTTGTCATGATGTTATCTTATTAGTTCTGTCATTCAGGATAACTGATTTACCTTTTTACTTACGCACTACCCCAACATACCCAGGCACCACCACACATGCTCTGTATAAGGAGAGCACACCTGTGTGAGCTCCCTTTCAGCAAGCATCACCAAAAGGATTCAATGAAGAATGGGAAAGATAATTGTAAGTTAATCTGCCCATTGACTGAGCATCTTCGAGAACAATAACCTCCGATAAATAACCTCCTTTACTACCTGTGCTGGTTTGGCTGTGAGGGTTAATTTTCTTCATAGTAGCTGGTATGGGGCTATGTTTTGGATTTGGGCTGGAAACAGTGTTGATAACACAGGGATGTTTTGGTTACTGCTGAGCAGTGCTTACACAGAGCCAAGGCCTTTTCTGCTCCTCACCCCACCCCACCAGCGAGCAGGCTGGGGGTGCACAAGAAGCTGGGAGGGGACACAGCCGGGACAGCTGACTCCAACTGACCAAAGGGATATTACACACCATATGACATCATGTTCAGCATGTAAAGCTGGGGGAAGAAGAAGGAAGGGGGGGGGGGAGATGTTTGGAATGATGGCGTTTGTCTTCCCAAGTAACAATTACATGTGATGGAGCCCTGCTTTCCAGGAGATGGCTGAACACCTGAACACCTGCCTGCCGATGGGAAGTAGGGAATGAATTCCTCGTTTTGCTTGGCTTGTCTGTGAGGCTTTTGCTGTTAAACTGTTTTTACCACAACCTATGAGTTTTCTCACTTTTACTCTTCTGATTCTCTCCCCCATCCCACTAGAGGATATTTTTTTCACCCCAAAATCCACATGTATGGATTACAACCACATCCACAAGTACCCGGAGGCATGCCTTAGAGACCTTTACACACAGTGACTTCAACACTGCTCTCCAGCTGCAGCACTGTTTCTAGATGACCTCTGCAATAAGAGTGTTTAGTGAGGGCACAGGTGAAGTCCCAAGTAACCATTTCATAATTGCCCTGACTGGACACATTTCTCACAATATTCCATACATAGCTTGGAGAGTACCCAGTCACACAAAAGGTCATAAAGAAACCTGCTATCTAATTAGATGATCTTACATGCCAGTGACTGTGACTTCATATATCTCAGCTATCAACAGAAATACTCTGATTTTTGGCACAACTTAACCACGCAGATAAAAGAAGATTCTTCATGTGAAGGTTGTGAGCAGAAGTCCATGAAGCTTGTGGCTTAATGTAAAAAACACCACAGTCCTTGGGCCCTTGTCACTCAGAAATCTATGGTTCCTGCAATGAAGTAGGGAAAACACAACTACTTACACTCTTCCAAAATTACGTAATGTCTGTCTTTCATCCTCAGCCAGGACTTATACTCCTGACCTCCTTAGGTTCCTGCTACTAACTTTCTAACTACATGTCATCAGCTCTTCCCATCTGAACGTCAGGCAATTAAGCTGCTGCTTCTCCTTACTCAAAAATTCTTCATTTAAAAAAAACCACAAACAAGTGCTTGAGTTACTAGTTATATTCCTTCACCACCTATCTTTGGAATTTGGGCAGAAGAGGAAAACTGGTTAATATGAGTTGACTCAGAGATGAAGGCGGGCATATCTCCAGTTATCTCAGCTTGGCAGAAAAAAAAAACCCAGCTGTCATTAAGACCCACCTGGAGTCAAAACCTGGGTCTTCTGTCCTTTGAGCAGTTTCTGAACCCGAAGTAGCTGCAATGAGTTCTCTCTCTTATGAATGATGTCTTGGACCCACCGAGACACCTCAGAAACGGATTTCACAGCCTCTGAAATTATAGCAGCATATTCTGAGGTTATCACAAATGAGTAAGTATTATGCCTTATCTATCTTGCTGTGAAAAGATAAGATGAAATTAAGAAGCAAATGTTTTAAACCAAGTATCAACAACAGATTTATTCAGTAATTTCAGCAGGACACTGGACTAGATGACCTTCAGAGGTCTCTCTCCAACCACACTTCTGCAATTCTAGAAAACATTTATTTGCCAATGAAACATTAGACAGAGGAATAGTTTCCTGGATTTGGAAGCAAAACTAGGAGGAATGCCCCATAAGTGGTGTTAACTGCTAGTAGATATGGCATGAAGGACATGAATTATCCTAGAAAATTGAGGCATATGACTAAGAGTCATAGAATGGTTTGGGTTGGAAGGAAAATTTAAAGATCATCTAGACCAACCCCCCTCCCATAGGCAGAAATATTTTTCACTAGATCAGGTTGCTCAAAGCCCTGTCCAACCTGACCTTGAACAATTCCAGTGATAGGGCATTGACAGCTTCCCTGGGCAACCTGTTCCAGTGTCTCACCACCCTCATCATAAAAAAAAAATAGAGCTGTCATTTCTCCAACCTAACACCTAGGCCACTTTCCCAGTCAGCTACTCTACATTTTTATTCGCACTGTGTTCTCAGTGAGATGTTGATCAAGACGGAGAAGGGGAAATAGTAATCCACTAGAACCCCAGAAAGAAGAAGAGTTTTTCTTCCTGCGGAAGTAGACAGAAGACGAGAATCCAAATATTATTAGCAAGGAGGCTAACACTGATCCAAGTGCCAGCGTCTACAAATGGAATCATACTTGCAAGTTTCTGGTACTCAGCACTTTCTGGGCTGGTGTTCTCCAGCAGGTCTCTGAGGAAATGCTTGTACCTAAGATAGAGAGAAGGTTTATTTCACAAAAAGATACAAGGAACAGCAGCATCTCTTATTAGTGACAGAATGATGAACAACACTTCACCAGGAGATAGAATACACACCTCTACATCTAACCAAGCAGCTTTTGGTCACAATTCTTCAATCACATTCATTTTCTCTTCAAAGTTATCCACTAAATTAACCCAAGTATTTTATACATTTGCAAGCCTTTGGCATTTCATAGGGATCTGATAAAAGCAACCTCACATATTACTTAAGTTCATGAGACTCTCTTAACATTCACAGAAAAATGCCTTCACTAACAGACAAATTTCTGTTTTAACTATTTAATTTTTTTTTTTTTATGTCTGAATGGTAGCATCCATACTGTATGTTTCCTGCCCACACAAGAAAACAAAGACATTTCTTATAGAATCAGAAGCCGCCTTTTTCTTTTTTCCTCTCCAGTCTTTACCGGAAAGGAACAGATCTCCACCAATTCTTTCCCCCAATAAAGTCAACCTATTTTCAGTCTGAAATGACAGGAGAAATATCACATTGAATAGATTCACTGGCAGAAGTCATATGACCTGCAGTATATGTAACAGTTTTGAAGAAACTTGAACATGAAAGAGCTGATTAATGAAAAAAATTAGACCTTCTGTTAAAAGGCCACTATTTTTCCGAACAGTCAGACAGGAACAAATATACTGCTATTTTACAAATTTCAAGGAATGATCCAAAGAATTACAGTAAAAAGAAAGCTTACATTTATATCTGCCAAGCTGATTAAAAAGTTTGCATAAAGCTACCTGAAAGACTGTGGTATGCTCACTCCGAGTTATTTTCAAAGAAACGAGACTCTCTGTCTCTCAAATTTGCCTTAGCCTGGATAAGACCATGGTTGAAGAGCAGCTACTTGATCTATAGCAGCAGCAGCTGGGTTCCCAGCAAACTACCTGTGCTCTGTATTACCCATTTACCCTCCCCAAGAAAGGGCAGCCCTTGAGTGCATGCAGGACTTGCCTCATGCAGTCAGCCTGCCTCTTCAAAGGGGAGGTGATGCCTCAAGGGGGAATGCAGCAAACCAGACTGGATCTGTCCAGACTCAGACAACTGTGATAGGCACCAAATCTGAGGAAGGCATATGGCGCTGATAACCAGAGAGGGGAGAAAAGCTCCCCCACGTTCATTAATCTCATCTCTCTCCAAAGGCAACCACCTAAAAGAGAGGAGAATCACAATAGTCCAGGTCAGCAACCTGCACAAAAGGGGAGCAGGACCATCTCTGGCAGGGAGCACCACTTCTGCAGTACTTCAGACAGCTTGCTTTTGTTCAGGGCCTAACTTCAGTAGCTTACCGAGATGATAGAAAGCCTCCACTTCCATTCTACCCAAGAGCTAGATGACAGACTTAGGAGCCAGGGCTAAGCACAGCTACCTCTCTGCATTGTCTCCCATCCATGTACACTGATTTCACTTTACAGGCACATCTTCAGGTCTGTTTTATTGCTGTCTATATACTCTGATTTTGAGACACGTTAAGCAACTTTACCTCCCATAGCAACCAAGGCACTGTTATGCTCCTTTTTTCCTCTTGTACTAACACCTTGAAGACTCAGAATTGCTTACTTACTGGTGCAGCCTCTGCAGTGGCAAAGGAAGCAGATCCTCTAGCTTCCTCCCTTGAAACTGAGGTCGAGTCTCCTGGAGTTTCTTAAACCGTCGGAATGCCTTATTTTTCCTCAATTGCTCCTGTATACAGCAGAAAAGGCATATAGGTTTGACACTATAGAAAGAAATATGTGCTGAGTTTGCACTGGAGCTTGGAAGTCTTAGAACTCTTAAACTTAGAGTTCATGACTCCAGTCCTAAAAGCAACCATCAAAAACTCTTCGTGGCCATGGGCAAGCAATTCCCTTTCTCCTGACCACCTTTTCCCAGCGGGTAAATGAAGCGATATCCTCTCTTCACACATGCACAGCAGTATAAAGCTAGTTTACTCAGCAAATGGAAATAAAGGAAAAAAAGGAAGGTTGACTCAGATAGGAAAACAAGGAGTCCACCTGTGCCTTTTTGCCATTCATTTCAACACAAAGCAATGCTGCCCTGCATTCCCATCACCTCAAAGCAGGTATCCAAAATGGCTTTTTCTCTTAGGAAATTAAAAGTGTGAAGACATGCATGCAAATAGAACAGAAGGGAAACATCCCCAGTACATCCTGCAGCTGGGAACAAGCATGGACAAAAACTGGAAGTCAGGTGGTTTAAATTCTAGATATAGCTGTCAGGACTTCGAAATAAAAATATATCCTTCTGAAATTTCTTGGAAGACAGGTTGTATTCAGAGACATAAGTGGGAAGGAAAAATTTTTCTTCTACCATAGAAAAAAATATTGGGGATGAAAAGGAAATCCCACTGTTAGGATACAGTTAGTGGTAGTGGGAAAGACCAGGAGATCTGATAATTCTCCAGAAAGAGATGATTGGCCCCTAGTGTTCCCACTGCAAACTCTCCAGGCTTGCCAGCCAAGGAGGAGTGGGAGTAAATACAGAACTCCTGAGAGAGCTGTGCTCAGCCTATGCGCACACATACACAAACACCTGAAATAAGCTTCAAAAATTTGAAGCTCCAAATAAGTAGAGAAATTTTCACCATTCTATTATGGAAGAAAGACTGAGAAAATAGTAGCAGCCCAGAAAAAGGAAGAAAACTGATCACTCCAGAAACAGAAGAAAAAGGGAAGGATGTAGCTGTTTCACAGAATGGAGAAAGAGAGGGAAGAACGAACATGAAGCATAAAGCACATATTTACCTTCAAGGTTTTATTTGCCTGCTCTAAATTCTCAGCGTAGTGGCCATAAAGCTCCAGACTCTGACAGAAATTTTCCAATCCTGTTGCCAAATTCCCTCGCTCCAGGTAAAGTGACAGAACACTGTGCACAAGGAGCAAAGATAGCTCATGAGGGCTACATTACTGATGGCATTTTCACAGCTCCCTCTGGTTCACTCCTGCACTGACCTTCCTTTGTCAGTATCCACCTCACATCCACATGAGTATCCATTTTGCATCCACATGCCAAATACGTGCTTGGTGGTCACAGAGTAAGCTACAGAAAACACCCCTCAAAAATACCGCGGAGCAGACTTACTGGGTTTAAACCACTATTCAAAGAGCAACTTGGCATCCGGATACATGGATACAGATCAGCAGTTTCCTGGATACACCTGCAGTGCCACCAAGGCTAGCAGTGTTAGAAGTGAATGCCTGTTTTACAAGGTGTTAGCTTTATTTCCTGAAATCTTACTTTCTCATCAATATAGGGCCCTCCCCATATAATTACAGGAATCACATCAGTGTGTTCACTTACTAGCTGGCCGAATATATGGATTCCAGGGGTCCAAATATGGTTTCCAACACAACAGGTTTCAGCGTCCCTTTGGCCTTTAAAATTGTCACAAAGAACTAAGTAGGAAAAAAAGAGAAAATTTCAAACGGGTAGAAATCACAGGCCACTCAAACATTATTTGTAGCACACAGCAGAAGCAAGAAGTTGCAGCTCGCACACTCTTTAGCTCGAGAGCATATCAAGTATTGTGAATACCAACCCAAGATATCTGTCATCAGATGTAAGCCTTTCTGGTAACTTTGACCATAACTGCAAACACATGGAACTGCACTACAGCACTGATAGAGTCTATTTCAGTATTCCTAGACACATCTGTTTTCCACCACCTTGTTCATAATCTATCTTTGTCATGTCTGTGCCCCTACATTTCACACATCTCAGGCATCTTAAAGCAAGTTCCCTATACAATCAAAACTTAAAGATTTATTTCTGTGTACAGACCAAAGCCAAGGGTCCAAAACCACAAGTTATGGGATATTACAGAGGAGGAAAAAAACCTTTCAGCCCCAGCAGTTGTCCCATGTAGTAGGGATGTATCAAAGTCTTGCTCCTGACCTTTTCCCATGACAACACAAGTAAGTACGTGCTGCCTGAAGGTATGCACATATGGGAAGGGCCTGAAATACTCACCGTGACCACCAAATCCAGCTGCTCAAGGTATCTGTGTTCAGTTTCCAGCAGCTCCTTGGCTGTCCGGCTGCGCTTTCTCTCCCAGCGAGCCCTCTGCTCTTCTACAGTGTTTGCTCCAGCCATAAACAGCAGGGATGAGTCGCTCATGGCAGCCTCAGGGCTGATACATGGAAAGGTAACCGATCCTGAAGAACCAGGAGAGATGGGCAAACAACAAAAGAATAACCTATGCTGCAGGGTAGGATTCTGAGCTACAAACTCTACGCTTTACAATGAAAGAAGGGAAGTCAATTGCCAGCAACCGTTACTAAGTTTCCTTCTGCATTCCTACTCACGGGTACAGGAACCCTGCATCAACCGGAGCAACAGCGTTAGAAAGACCAGACTGTGAAAGCAAAAGCAGCACATTACGATACATCTGTAAGCAAACCTCAAGTGTCCAATCCCACTCCCAGACCACCACTTCCTGTGCTTTGTCCCACTCTTTGTGCAAAATTCTCAATAAACCCAAGGAAGTTAGTGGGTGGAAGAGGTACTGCAGGAGTAGAAAACAGCCATAAGATTCATCTTGTGGGGCAGGGGGGGTGGGCAGGAGAGAGAGAAAGAGAGCACTTTTGCTTGTTTTCCCACAGAGGTTCCCAAGAAGCAAGCAGTTTGCATTGTCATTTTCTAATAGTAATTTGTGGTTTCAGAGATGAGAGAGGCTGAGCAATGGCTGTGACTCATACTATCCATTTATTAACCAGCTTCACTGCTTCTCTTCTGCAAGAGCATCACGGTTTTGTTACAGAGAAAAAACACTCCCTCTTTTATCACCTTCTCTCAGAGAAAGAGGCATGTTTTAGCAGAGCAGCACTTAAATATTGCTCTGCCTTTTGATAAAAAAGCATTGCAGGCTGCTGCACACTTACCACAGCATGAAGTCTGCAGTTTCTCTGGAAGCTGAGCTACTTTCACAAAAATTCTGGCTCCCCCATGGATGAGCTATATTCTAATACAGGAAGATGTGTCATCATAGAGAAGGGAATTTGTCACATGCAGTCTTCCAGAGACATTTTGGATATCTAAATCAATGTCTGAAACAAAAGTTTCACATCAAATGAGTACCAAGACGCATTTAATGGCTTAGTAAAAGTCCAGATAGCTGAGGAACACGTGCAGTATTTTATAGTGGCAGGAGCTTCTCCAGAGGTTTACCCTCATATTCGCTCATGACACACCCACAAGCCTAGTCGAGGCCATGTCTTGGTCAAACAGGGCAGAGCTGGGATCCCTGTGGATGGAGAGGCAGCGCTGCAGGGAATACCATGCAAGAGCTTAGCTTTAGCATGCAGTTGCAAAGTACTCACCAATAATACACTAAAATGCTACCATTAGCAGAGCACCCTTAGCCAGGGTAGGCTGCAGTCGTGATGTTCATTTTGCAGCTCAATTTCTTGTAACAAATAATAATTTTAAAAAAAAACAGACAAAAAAGGTTACTCCAGGTTTGACCACCTCCCATGCGCATACAGCGGTGCAAACACTCCCATTGTTCCAAAATATATTACATTCTAACTGTCTCAGGTCTGTAGGATAAGAGTTGTCTGGACCCCATAGTAGACTAGAAAATACTTCACTTGCAAGTGACAGAAGCACTGCAGCTTGCTTCTCTCTTCTCAGTCTCAGAATAGAAACCACTGAATACTTCCTGTCCAGTTAACTACCTTGTGATGCCCCATTAGCAATATTCCCTGCAACATTTCTGAATTTTCTGTTTTGCGTATCCCCCAAAAATCTCCCTTTATTATCGCAGCATAGCCACTCTTGATGTCTCAGAAGTGTTAACCACCTCGTGGGTCAGCTCCAAGGGACACACAGCTCCACATCCCCCCCCCTCCCCCCTCCTCAGGACGGTGACTGCTGTGGAAGAGGCCACAGGAAGGCTCAGCCTCCGAGGCCTCAGGGCAGCTCTTATCTGCTTGCCCCTTCCCGCTGTCTGCTTTAGAATCATAGAATCATTTAGGTTGGAAAAGACCTTTAAGATCATCCAGTCCAACCATTAACCACCTCACACTACCAAGTCCACCACTAAGCCAGTTAAGGGTAGAATAATTATTAATTTCATGTTTCCTGGCTTGGTGGCTGGATTATTTTTTAATGAAAGTAAAACTAGGAATCATTAAAGTTGGAAAGGATCTCTAAGATCATCCAGTCCAACCATCAACCCAACAGCGCCATGTCCACTCAACCATATCCCAGTGCCACATCTACCCATTTTTTTTTAACACTTCTGGGGATGGTGACTCCACCACCTCTCGGGGCAGCCTGTTCCAATGCTTGACCACTCTTTCCATGAAGAAATTTTTTTCCTAATATCCAATCTAAGCCTTCCCTGATGCAACTTGAGGACATTTCCTCTCATCCTATTCCTAACTACTCAGGAGAAGAGCCCAGCACCCACCTCACTACAACCTCCTTTCAGGTAGTTGTAGAGAGCAATAAGGTCTTCCCTCAGCCTCCTCTTCTCCAGGCTAAACAACCCCAGTTCCCTCAGCTGCTCCTCATCAGGCCTGTGCTCCAGACCCTTCACCAGCTTCGTTGTCCTTCTCTGGACACACTCCAGCACCCCAATGTCTTTCTTGTACTGAGGGGCCCAAAACTGAACACGGTATTTGAGTTGCAGCCTCCCCAGTGCCGAGTACAGGGGGATGGTCACTTCCCTGCTCCTGCTGGCCACACAAAACCGCCTCACCAGGGCAGCAGGGCGGCCTTCCACCCGGGGGGCGGCTGGGCGCTGCTCCGGGTGCCCCCCGAGCCACCAGACCCGGGGCAGGGCTGGGCTCGGCTCCCCCAGCCCCCCCACCCCACCCGCTCCCCTCGGGCTCCGGGACGGGGCCGGCGGCCGAGCACCCCCCTGCGCGCACACACACACGGCCCGCAAGCGGCCCAGGCCCCCGCAAGCGGCCCAGGCCCCCGCAAGCGGCCCAGGCCCCCGCAAGCGGCCCAGGCCCCCGCAAGCGGCCCAGGCCCCCGCAAGCGGCCCAGGCCCCCGCAAGCGGCCCAGGCCCCCGCAAGCGGCCCAGGCCCCCGCCGCCCGTTACCTGCCGGTCCCCGCCGCCGCCCCGCATTTCAAACGGCGGCCCCGCCCCGGCGGGCGGTCCCGGGGCGGAGCGGGAGCGGGGCCGGGCCGGGCCGGGCCGGGGAGAGCGGGGCAGGGCGGTGCAGCCGGGCGCTGGCGCTGGGAGCGGCCGGGCATGGTGTCGCTGGGGGAGCTTCGCCCGCCGAGCGGGGCGGCCGGCGACCTGGCGGCGCTGGCGGAGCTGGACGAGGCGGCGCTGCTGGGGGGGCTGCGGGAGCGGTTCCTGCGGCAGCAGGTCTACGTGAGTGCCGGGGGCCGCGGCCGGGGCGGGGGGCGGCGGCGGGCGCTCTGCTGACGGGCTCTCCCCTCTCCGCCAGACCGCCGTCGGGGACATCCTCATCGCCATGAACCCCTTCCAGCCGCTGCCGCTCTACGGGAGAGAGGTGAGTCCCCGCGGGCCGCCGCCGGCCGGGCCCCGCTGCCGCCCAGCCCCTTCACCACCTCTCCGCCACCGCTTCCCCCCCAGGTCTCCGAGCGGTACCGGCACCATGAGACGGGCACGCTGCCGCCCCACATCTTCGCCGTGGCCAGCCGGGCCTACCACGCCATGCTGGGCCGCCGGGGCGGCGGGCCCCAGAGCCAGTGCATCGTCATCAGGTGAGGTCTGGGTGGGCGACCGGGCCGGGCTGGGGGCTCGCCGGAGCCAGGCTGAGGTGGGGGTCCGGGTGGCGGCCAGCGAGCTCCCGCTGGGCTCTCCCCGCTGAAGTTTCAGGCGAAGCTCGTCTCCGATGCTGTCGGTGAGTCAAAACCCAGCTGCGCTCGCAACGCATCGCTGTTCCCGAGCTGTCCGCTTTCCAGACAGGAGAGCGGGCAGGTTCCAAACGGAGGTGCGTGGCAAGCAAAGCTGGCTTTTGTGGAGCAGCTCGGCTGCCGATGCTGGTAACGCAGCTAAATATGTCAGGTTTGCTTCTGGAGGGATGTGGCATTGCAAAGATTGAACCAGTTCTGGGGAGAGCCGTAGGGTGCTCTTCTTTGGTGAAATAACTCCCACTCTAACTGCTGTAATAAAGGCTCTACATAATGGAAGGGACCTCCACTTTCCCAAAGTGGAGCTTCCCATATATAGCCAAAGAGCGGCAGACAGAAAAACAGCAGCTTTTTTGCCCTAAGACCTTTGGGAATCTGGTCAGGGAAATCTTATTGTCATGGGCAGTTCTGTACACTAGAAGGGAAAAAAATGGGCTCTTGTAACCAAAGAGCGTACTAGCGACATGAGTGTTTCACTCCATGATGTCACTATTGTTCTGCTGAAACTGTGCAGGGCAGCAGATAGCATCAACTAGTAGAGAAAACCTCAAACAACATCAACTAGCAGAGAAAGTGGCAAACAGCATCAAGGAGAAAGCCTCAAAACTCTAGCTGCCTGTTCTGAGTATTGTAGAGAACAGTTTAAATGTCATCTCAGTTAAAATGTTAACTGCCAGCTTGTTTGATTTAATATTCCCTTCTTTATGTTGGCCTTCTGATCATTTTATCAGTATTTTCAGCCTACAAGGTGTGGAAATGACTTGCTGAATCACTGCTGAGTGTTGTGGTGGGACTGGGAGCTGAGCTTGAGGGTGACTTGAACCCCACTCATTTCGCTAGTCTGCAAACCATCAGTGCCCATGCTTCACATGAAGTGCCCTCATGAAGCGGTTGCTGTGGAGTCAGCAGATGGAAGAGGTGCGGCTGGAAGGGCTCTTAGGGATGGAGAACGGTCATAGTATTTGTCTTGGGAAGTGGAAGACAAGAAAGAGTAACCTCTGGGTGTTTGCCAAGAACTCAGTGGTCTGACTGTTTTATGCCAGCAGTTTATGCTCTTAGAGATGGGAATCTGAGCTACCGTTGTGCATCTTGCAACCCTATTACTGGTCTTGGTGTTGCTATCACAGGAAGTTCACTTCAACTGTTGAAACACTCATTAATAAGATTATCTGACATGACCTCCACAAAGTTGGGGCAGACAGGGATGAGGACGTCACAGGTGGTTAGACCACAGTTCATCAGAATGGCACAGGGATGCACCAGGCTCTTCTATTCTTTGTGGTCTCTTTGGTCTCTCCAGCTTAGTCTGGGAGGTCTGGATGGCACGTTTCAGAGGTTGATGTTGAACGCAGTGGCTACCCACAGGTGACATGCTCATTGCAATCAAGTTGTCCTGTGCTGCAAATTCCACTGGCTCCTCTTGCCTTCCCAATCCCAACAGACATTAGTGACAGCCTAGGTATGCTGTGGTACAGCACCTGGGTCTCCTGGAGATGACTTTGCTTTTCTTCACAGCCTGGGGCACTTGCACACCTGCAGCTGGATAGTGTTTGCAGGACCTGGTGAAGCTGGCCAGCGTTGTTTAATATCTTTATCAATGAGTGCACCCTCAGTAAGTTTGCAGGTGACACCAAACTGGGTGGGAGTGTCGGTCTGCTGGAGGGTAGGATGGCCCTGCAGAGGGACCTGGACAAGCTGGACTGATGGGCCGAGGCCAACTGTATGAGGTTTAACAAGGCCAAGTGCCAGGTCCTGCACTTCGGTCACAACAACCCCATGCAACGCTACAGGCTTGGGGAAGAGTGGCTGGAAAGCTGCCCAGTGGAAAAGGACCTGGGGGTGTTGGTCGACAGCCGGCTGAACATGAGCCAGCAGTGTGCCCAGGTGGCCAAGAAGGCCAACAGCATCCTGGCTTGTATCAGGAATAGTGTGGCCAGCAGGAGCAGGGAGGTGATTGTCCCCCTGTACTCGGCACTGGGGAGGCTGCACCTGGAATACTGTATCCAGTTTTGGGCCCCTCAGTACAAGAAAGACTTTGAGGTGCTGGAGCGTGTCCAGAGAAGGACAACGAAGCTGGTGAAGGGTCTGGAGCACAGTTCTTATGAGGAGCGGCTGAGGGAACTGGGGTTGTTTAGCCTGGAGAAGAGGAGGCTGAGGGGAGACCTTATCGCTCTCTACAACTGCCTGAAAGGAGGTTGCAGTGAGGTGGGTGCTGGGCTCTTCTCCTGAATAGTTAGCAATAGGACAAGAGGAAATGGGCTCAAGCTGCGCCAGGGGAGGTTTAGGTTGGAAATTAGGAAAAAATTCTTCACGGAAAGGGTAGTCAAGTATTGGAACAGGCTGCCCCGAGAGGTGGTGGAGTCACCATCCCTGGAAGTGTTCAAAAAACGGGTAGATGTGGCACTTCGGGACATGGTTTAGTCTAGTCTACCCTTAATTGGTTTAGTGTGGACTTGGTAATGTTAGGTTAATGGTTGGACTGGATGATCTTGAAGGTCTTTTCCAGCCTAAATGATTCTATGATTCTAAGCTGTTGTGCTTGTTGGAGGGTACAAGGACAAGCTTGAAGCGTGGCAGTGGTGACTGATAGTGTTTTTGTGGAGGAAGGAAATCACTGAAAACAAAGAAATACCTTATATGTTGAGCAGGGGTGCTGTCTGGGTGGCACATTCTCAACTGGCAAAATGGTCTTATTTTGTTTGTGCATATTTGGGTGGTGGTGGCCTGGTCTGTGCTTGAGATCAGGTATCATAGTAGTATTTGAGGTATTTAGCCATCTGTGACATACTTGATCCCAATCACAGAGCCACTGGGAGCTACAAAGCAGTAAAGCCACACCAGATGCTCAAAGGTCGGGTGTGGAAACGGAGACCTGCCCTCAAGTATACCTTCAGCATTTTTTTTAAGTATACCTGCTGCATTTCTTCTTCCTGTACATACGCTGGAGTTCTCTGCCAGTATGATGTCAGTCAAGGACACGTCTCACTGATTGTACATTTCCCCTCCCAGGACTGGCGAAACTGCACTTTCCAAGTACTTCTCATTTGACTTGGAGGCGGAGGTGCAGGGCATGTGTAACAGTAGTGACGTGCACCGCTGCCGCTGTGGGTGTGTGGGCAGCTCTGCAGCAGTGCGCCCACATTCTCAACTGGCTGATGCTTGTGCATGTGTGAAGGGCCTGAGGTTTGAGATTGCTGCAGTATCTCAAGATCAGTATTCGGTTGTGGATATGAGATGGATGGGGTAAATCTCTTTGAAGAAAGAAGAAGCTGCCGACTGCAGCGTATGTGGGGGAGTTCATGTGTCAGAGCACTTTTGAAGGAGGTTGTTTTCCAGAAGTTAGATATATTTTTTTCTTAAGAAGCAGAGCAAATAGTCTGTCTGGTGCACCCCATCCAGAAGTGACAGCATGGGGTATATCTGTACTCCCTTGCAGGTGTGGGAAAATTCCCCTGGGGAGGGGTCAGGACCTCGTGGGACCCACTGTGTAAAGCTGTGGTGTGAGTTTGTACTCACACATGCAGTTTATCTGAAAAAGTTGTGAAACCCTTGGACAGGAGATCACTCTCAAGTGATGGGGCACTAAGACATAACGGGTAGAACTATACGGCTGCTGGAATTTCCTTTGCTTTTTCTTGGCAGTGGAGAGAGCGGTGCAGGGAAAACAGAGAGTACGAAGCTATTGTTGCAGCACATAATGAACCTATGCAAAAGCAACTCGCAGCTGGAGCAGCAGATCCTTCAGGTAGGTCATTACAGGATGGTGCCTAAAGGTTCAGAAGCAGCACTGCTGCAAGACAACTTGTGTTAGGCTCACAAAGCCTGCTGATGAATCACCACTGGAAGTCAGGGGGCAAAACACAAGACACATAAGAAAATAGTGGATAAGGATAGTGAAATAGCTGACCACAATTTAGAAGGGTTGGTAGGTCAGTAATTCTGTTTGCTGGGAATGTAGTGGTATCTTAAATGATAGAAAACTATTGTGATCATTTATCATGTTCTCTGTGACAAGGGATTAGGGCATTTTTCTGAATAATTTCCTGTTTGAGGTAGAACAAGGACTTTTATTAGAAAAATGAAGTCTTGATTTAATGATACACAGGGAGGGAGAATCCACACAGCCTTCAGTTACCTGTACTTGGCTACTTACTGTCAGGCACATACCTGCTAACTGGCTAACTTAATCTTTGCTATTGTCATATACCTTTGCCAGCTGATTTTGAAACATATTTGTCTCTTTGATCCAAAGTATTTCCACTTGAATTGCTCTTCAAGGAGTTGTGGGATTTTTTGAGCAAATCATACCTTAACCTTCCATGTGATCAATTAAGTAGAGTGAGTTCTTGGACTACTTCATTAAAGTCCGTGTTTTCTGGTTTCCTGTAGAACCAGAGAGACCTGTCTGTGCATGGTGGGTTAGCTTTGGCTGGACACCAGGTGCCCACCAGGCCGCTCGATCACTCCCCCTCGTCAACTGGACAGTGCGGGGAAAAACATGACAAAAGGCTTGTGGGTCAAGATCAGAACAGGGAGATCAACCAGCAAATTACTGTCACAGGCAAAACAGATTCAACTTATGGGAAATTAATTTAATTGATTGCCAGTTAACAACAGAGTAGGATAATGAGAAGTAAGAACAAATCTTAAAAACACCTTCTCCCCACCCCTCCCTTCTTCCTGGGCTTAACTTTACTCCTGAATTCTCTACCTCCTCCCCACAAGTGGTGCAGGGGAATGGGGAATGGGGGTTGCAGTCAGTTCATCACACACTGTCTCTGTCGCTCCTTCCTCCTTGCTCTCCACCCCTGCTCCAGCATGGGGTCCCTCCCATGGGAGACAGTCCTCCACAAACTTCTCCAACATGAGTCCTTCCCACGGGCTGCAGTTCTTCATGAACTGCTCCAGGGTGGGTCTCTTCCATGGGGTGCAGCCCTTCAGGAGCAGCCTGCTCCAGCGTGGGTCCCCCACGGGGTCACAATTCCTGCCAGCAAACCTGCTCCAGCCTGGGCTCCTCTCTCCATGGGTCCAGATGTCCTGCCAGGAGCCTGCTCCAGCGTGGGCTTCCCACGGGGTCACAGCCTCCTTGGGGCACATCCCCCTGCTCCAGCGTGGGCTCCTCCCCGGGCTCAGGTGGATCTCTGCTCCCCCGTGGGCCCCCATGGGTGCAGGGGCACAGCTGCCTCAGCAGGGGCTGCACCAGGGGTGCAGGGGAATCTCTGCTCTGGTGCCTGGAGCACCTCCTGCCCTCCTCCTGCACTGACCTTGGGGTCTGCAGGGCTGTTCCTCTCACAGATTCTCACCCCTCCCTTTGGCTGCAGTTGCGCAGCAATTTTTTCCACTTCTTCACTGTTATCCCAGAGGCACTACCACTGTCACTGACGGGCTCAGCCTTGGCCAGCAGCAGGTCCATCTTGGAGCTGGCTGGCATTGGCTCCATCAGATACAGGGGAAGCTCCTGGCAGCTACTTACAGAAACCACCCATGTACCCTTCCACTACCAAAACCTTACCAAGTAAAAACACTGTGCTATGCTTTGGGCTCTGGAATGGCATATTATTTTGGTGTGGTATCATCCACGCTGGATCTGAGGTGAATGCCTGTGCTCCATTGTGGGAATGTGGCATTGATACACCTGCTGGCTCCTGGGTCACACTGTCAAGCTGCTTCTGACCTGAGCAGGTTCAGGAAGCAGGACAGATGTATTTGCTCATCCTGGCCTAATGGACCCTGAAGGACTTGACTGGCAATTCTTGTAGCTAGCCTGCAATTTCTTCATTGGAAACAAAGTTCACTTCAATCCAGGTGAGCTGCCCTTGGAAAATTTAGAGGTGACAGAAGAAATAATAGTAGTTTTATTTGGTTCCTGTAGATATATTCAAGGGCCAAGTTAGCCCTTTTGGCTTTACAGTGTCATGCTGTAAAGCTGTGTTCAGTAGGTGGCCCAGCATGTACCCTAAGGCATCATTGTTCCAGTTGGCAGGCATTCTTTGCTCAAATATGGAAAACTTGTCATTTGACCTTGTTTGCATCCAGTTTACCAGGCTGGTCTGATTGGTCTTTTAGTTTCTTTATAATTCACTGTCCCGAGCCTTATGCTGTCTACAGATCTCAGTACCTATGTTGTCATGCTTACATTTACTGAGTGCCATGTTTACCTTGTTTATTGTTGTAGTACAGCAATCGAATTATCTAGTGATACCATGACAGATGCTTTCTGGGAATCTGTTATACCAACTTTATCTTTTAACAAATGAGTAAATGATCTTACTGAGATCAAATCAGTTTGATCATGCTTATTTTCAGTAATCTCATGCTGCTTAGTCTTTGTTATGTTTGCCTCTTCCACTTCTTTTATCCAAGTTAGGATAAAATAGGTGCTCTTGAGTACTCATGGAGTGGTTCCTATTCCAGCTGGATGCTGAATAGTAAATGCTGAAGTTAAACTTTTCCAAGTAAGTTAGATTGGATCACTTAATTTGAAGAATACTTGTTCTACTTGCTCACTTGTTTTAGGTAAATCCGTTGCTTGAAGCTTTTGGCAATGCCCAGACTGTGATGAATGACAACAGCAGCCGCTTTGGAAAATACATACAGCTGCGTTTCCAGAAGAATACAGGTAAAGTCAAGGGCAATTACTAGTTTGGGGGATGGTTAGGCACCGGAGGGAGTGGACTGAATAGCCAGAACTTGTGGAGAGTGAAATTTTGACACTTGACTCCCTGTGGAAGGGGTGTGCAATTAAGTAAAATCTTACAGTAACTACAGCTGTAGGATAAGGCCTGGGTTTGGACAGTGTGGGAGTGCAGGAAAGATATGGGGCTGATGGTGCAGGGGAGGTATCAGTAATACTCTATGGTGCCAGAAACCTTGGTTGCTGCTAAAGGAGATGAGCAGACATCTCTGAGATGATGGGAAGCATGGAGAAGCCCATTTCCACAGTGCTGGGCAGAGGGTGTTGTACACAAGAAAGTTATTTTAGACAATTCCATGCTCCTATCACCAAATCAGAGGTGCAGGACAGCTCAGTCGGCTTCATGTCCCCAGGTGCAATGTTCACCCTGTCACCTTCTTGTGTGCAGTGCGAGGTGCAAAGCTGAGTGAGTACCTGCTAGAGAAGTCACGTGTAGTGCAACAGGATACTGGGGAGAGGAATTTCCATATCTTCTACTACATGTTTGCTGGACTCTCTTCGGAGGAAAAGGAGATGTATGGGCTATTGGATCCTTCACTCTACAGGTACTTCAAAGGCAGACCCTAGTTTAGTCTTCATGATGGGGGATGGAGGGGAAAGCAGCATAATGGAGCCTGTGCCTCTGCCCTCTGGCTCTATCTGTGGAGCCTGGTACAGGTAAACGAATGGAAGCTGGAGTGGGATCTGAATGGAGCTGCATGAAGAGATCTTATGGGTCATCATGGAAGCTGGGAGGTCTGGAGTCTCTTTTTTGTTGCGTTACCATGGAAAAGTTGCTTTCCTTTCACATCTCTGCTGATGATGATCTGCTTTGGTCCTTTGGGACTGACTTGCTATACTGATATATGTAAAAAAGTGTGACAGTTTTGTATGGGATATACACTTTCTTAGGTACATAAGTGGACGATTTGGTACACAGGATGTAGCTCAGCACTGGAAGCACAAATACCAAGAGGTGTGCAATGCCCTTGACATGGTGGGCTTCCAAGAACAGGTCAGTTCTGGGGTCGTTTAATTTCCATCTGTACTTCCTGCAGGCATAGGATTTCTTTCCTGCTGCTTTTTTTAGGCTCAGTCCTATTTCTCTCCTCTCTGGATTTTCCATGTTGCTTCCAAACCACCTGAGTCTGTCAGACTTCGTGTAGAGCCTTTTCCCACAGGCTGCCTGTGCCTTTCCCTCAGTTCTCTGACTTCTGGGGCCTCCATGTTGCATATGTTACATGCTGATAGGTTTTCAGTCTCCCTTCTGTTGTGTTTTAGGAGCAAGTGGACATGCAGGCTATCTTGGCTGGTGTGTTGTCTCTGGGCAACGTGACCTTTGAGCCTGAGGAGAGCACTGGGTCTGTAAAAGTGAGTGAAGCCTCCCGGGGATGGCTGCAGGCTGCAGCGGTGAGTCACAAGAAAAACTGACAGAAACCTAATGGGTATGATGCTGGTTCCCACTGGCAGTATGACTGCAGGAGCTGCTCCTGCCAGAGATGGCACAGGACATTTCTGCCTCACAGTGTGAAGGGTCCTGAAGAGCAAGGAGTTTTTCCCAGAAATGCACAGTATGGCCCCACAACTGCATTTGTGTTCACTGCTGTTCATTCCCAAAGAGACACTTCCCAGCTTCTATTTCTCGCATGTCTAGAACCAGTGTCTTGCATATGTCAGTATTACACGTGTCTTGTTGACTTCATACAACACAAGCTTTTTAAAATGAAATGTTGTATGTTACTCAGTGTGATGAGGCCTTGAAGAAATTCAGGTGTGCAGTATCTGAACACTAGTTCTCTGGTTTTGACAGATCCTGTCCAAGGTTACCACCTTAACTGCTATCATTTTTTGTTGGTTATCCAGAATTAAACATTCTACTATTTCACATGAAATTATCGCAGACTAAGAAGTATATATTCCCCAGCACCATCCCATTTTTATTATATGGGATGGATACATTATCTTGCTTTGCTAACAACACAGAACAGAAAAGCATGACATATTTCTGCTTTTTCTGTGTCTTTTTATTTTGACCTATTTGAAATCCCAGCACCCTTGGTTTTTGGTTTCATTCTCATGTCTTTGCCTGTTTCCCTCCTACACCATACCTGAAACAACCACCTACATCTGTTCAGCAGCCAACTTCTTTTTGTCTTCTTAAAGTCTGCTCATTGTTTTTTGCCCACAGGAGGGGAATTCCTGTTAAAGCAGTCACTGAGGGGTTCGGTGGTGTTTGAGTTCCTTTTATTTCCTGTCTGTTGTGGGTTTCTGTGACTCTGATGTCTGCTGAAGCTCAGAACCCTCAGCACCTGCACAGTCACCTCTGTGTGGTGCTGTTCAGTAAGTCATTAAACCACTCGGCAGGGACTGATGTGGCTCCCAAAGAAGGTGAAAGGTGGCAGCACTGGGAGAACAAAACAGAAAGCATTTCAGAAAGAGCACAAGAGTGAGCTTGGTCACGGCAGGGATAATGCAGATCTCAGAGCCCGCATCTGACTCCAGTGCTGTGAGATGTTAAAAGTAGTATTTGCCTTACAGTGGAGCTCAAAGGCCTGAATCTGAATCATGACCCCATTACACTGGGTGTTGCACAGACACAAGGAGATGCAATCCCCACATGTAGAAAAAGGGTTTACTATTGACTGTCCTCATCTATTTCCTCTCTCCCAGGGTCAGTTTGGAGTCCAAGAAGATGAACTTTTAAAATGCCTTATTTGTACAATGTCAGTGACCCGAGGCGAGCAGATTCAGCGTTTTCACACCCAACAGCAGGCAGAAGGTAAGAAACGTAATGAATTGCAGATGTGCTGGCTAGAAAAAGTGACCAATATTTGGTGGAAGGGTGTCCCCACACATGTGCAGCTTGTTGAGAACAAAGATGTCTGTCCGTGCCCCTTCATTCCTCTTGCACAGAGGCAAGTATATCAGTGTTTATATGTTTAGTCTCTTACTGACATGTAGGTCCATGAATGCTGCTTTTGTTTGATCTCTAGGAGACTGCAGAGATTAAATGAGAAACCAAGGAATTAGCCTTGCTTTCTCCCTCAGTCCAGCCTAAAGGGAAACTCCATCTATATTTGTACAAAAGAGGGGAAGGCTCCTGTTGCAGCATGCTGGCAGTGTGCAGACCTCTAGGTAGTAGGTGGAGAAATAACTGAGAGAATCAATGAGATAGCACAGTATCGGGGAAGGAGTGAGGTGAAGGGAGTATATTAAAGTAGCAAGCACAAGGTGTTATTTTCCCTTTCAGTAAGAAAATAAAATAATCCAAGACAATCTGCACAAAAAGGTTCAGTTAAAAGATTTTAAAGATTTTTTAAAAAGGCATGAAATCCCAGGATTTCCTGGTTATTGCTTAAAATAAATGAAAGAAAAAACTGAAAATGGGGAATTAGCTAGTTGGGTTTCCCAAATGTCTTATTTTGCATCTCTCTAGACAATAAAATAAACATCTCCCATCAGTAGGTGCATCATGCAGTAGGTCATGTTGATTTGGTCTCCTTCTTCTTAGAACATCAGCAAGTTTTCCATCAGTTGCACCCTCCTCTTGCCCACAGCGTTTAAACACTTGGCAGCTGTGGGCTAGGAGGAACAGAACCATTCAATTTTCCAAGTACAACTTGGGGCCTCTCACTTGGTTTAGCAGTGAGCAGATCCATACTCAGTAGACCTGCAGAGGGGAAAGCAAGTCTCTGGCTATTCTGAAAAGTGGCTGGACTTTCAGAAAGGAAATTTTCCATTTTAGTTGGTCTCACAAGTGCCCTAGTATGCCATATCTGATCATGTAGAAAGATTGTGAAGATTTCAGAATGAAAGAGCTGGTTTTGAGCTTACAGAGGGCAGGGACAATCAGATACCAAATATTTATCTGATCTTTAAAATAGCTTCATAAACCACTAGACATTGTTGCTAGAGGTGGATGTATTGAGCCAGCTTGTGTGCTGTGTTCCCTGCTCTCCTTGAAGAGCTTCAGTGAGCTGCTGTTGTTCTCTCTGTGCAGATGCTCGGGACTCCATTGCAAAGGTGGCATATGGCCGAGTATTTGGCTGGATCGTTTGCAAAATCAATGAGCTGCTGGCTGAGAACGTGGATCCTGAGGTGGAACTGAGGGAGATAGGTGAGTCCTGCTTGCCTTGCTCCTGTTCTGTCCTCAAATGTGCGACCCTCAGCCACGACGAAGGAAAGGCACAATATGAGGTTTTGCAGAGATTGCATGCAGGGATCCATTATCAAAGACATGATCATGGTGGAGATGCTAGTCAGCATCATGAAGTCTGTAGGGCCTTGGCCAACTCTGAGCAGTTGGTTGGTCTGAAGCTACTGTGAAGCTGTAGTTCTGGGGCACTCTGGCTTTGCAGAGGAGCCGGGGGTGGCAGTGGGGCTTCTCCTAACTAGTTCTTCAAGAGGAGTTATGGGAGAGGTGCTGCTGGTGACTTGACTGGGGTTTCCCTATGCCAGAAGAGCTGGGTGGTGGGAGATTTAGTTGTGTGTTGTGGTACGCAGCTGTCTGCTGGGATGGTCTGTGGGCTCCATGATGTGCTCATCTTCCCTCTTTTAGGTATCTTGGATATTTTTGGATTTGAAAACTTTGCAGTGAATCGTTTCGAACAGCTTTGCATAAACTTGGCCAATGAGCAGCTGCAGCACTTCTTCAACCATGTAAGTCTGCTGCGGGTGATCTCACCTTATGTGGCAGAGAAAGCAGAGCACTGATCTACCTGGCATATGAAGGCATTGCCTGGGAGGACAGAAATGGTGATTAGTGAAGCAGGGTAGAAAGCAGCAACCTTCCCTGCTGTGTTAGGAGAGCCACTGGGGCAGGGAAGGAAGAAGAGACAACAACCCCATGCAATGCTACAGGCTTGGGGAAGAGTGGCTGGAAAGCTGCCCAGTGGAAAAGGACCTGGGGGTGTTGGTTGGCAGCCGGCTGAACATGAGCCGGCAGTGTGGCCAGGTGGCCAAGAAGGCCAACAGTATCCTGGCTTGTATCAGGAATAGTGTGGCCAGCAGGAGCAGGGAAGTGACCATCCCCCTGTACTCGGCACTGGGGAGGCCTCAACTCAAATACTGTGTCCAGTTTTGGGCCCCTCAGTACACGAAAGACTTTGAGGTGCTGGAGTGTGTCCAGAGAAGGACAACGAAGCTGGTGAAGGGTCTGGAGCACAGGCCTGATGAGGAGCAGCTGAGGGAACTGGGATTGTTCAGGCCGGAGAAGAGGAGGCTGAGGGAAGACCTTATTGCTCTCTACAACTGCCTGAAAGGAGGTTGTAGTGAGGTGGGTGTTGGTCTCTTCTCCCAAGTAGTTAGCAATAGGAAGAGAGGAAATGGGCTCAAGCTGTGCCAGGGGAGGTTTAGATTAGATATAAAGAAAAATTTCTTCACAGAAAGGGTTGTTAAGCATTGGAACAGGCTGCCTAGGGAAGTGGTTGAGTCACCATCCCTGGAGGTATTTAAAAGACGTGTAGATGTGGTGCTTTGGGAGATGGTTTAGTGTGGACTTGGTAATGTTAGGTTAATGGTTGGACTTGGTGATCTTAAAGTTTTTTTCCAACCTAAATGATTCTATGATTCTAAGTAGGAGGGTCAAGTAGTGACCAAAGTTGGCAGGGCGGGGACACTTACACTCTAAGAAGTGTTCTGCTTTACGCACCAGCATCAGTGAAGGACAGGCCTATGGATGAACATGCAGAACAGCAGTTTCATCTTGGGCCTCTCATGCCGTGAGTGAGAGAGCCACGCCTCTGCCCTCTGTTCAGGGTGGGAAGGAAGGTGTTCAGGGTCGTCTAGCCAAATCTGCTGCATGCATCAACCTCTTTTCTCTCTGTTTCAGCACATTTTCCAACTGGAGCAGGCTGCCTATAAGGAAGAAGGGCTGCCTTGGGAGACTATCACATTCAAAAATAATGAACCTGTTCTGGTGAGTGAGAGGACTGACAGAAGAGAATTGCTCCATCCAGCCAAGAGAGGAGTCTTGCTGTCATAGGGAGGAGATGCACCTGGGAATAACTTCTTCAAAGGGTGGTGTAGGTGGGAGTGGATGCCCTGTGCTGCTTTAGCTACGTGTAATGTGTCTCCTTTCCCTGCAGAATCTGCTCCTGGCCAAGCCACTTGGGCTCCTGTCTCTTCTGGATGAGCAGAGTGCATTCCCTCAGGTACACATGAGATAGGGGGCAGAGAAAATAGTGGGGGGGAATGTAGCAATAAATATCTAGGCTGCAGAGAGAGCTCTTATGTTGGAGTATGACTTTAAAGAGCAGGATGAGCAGAAGTGTTCCCATGTGTGACTGATGAGACAGGACAGACAGATCAGGGACAGTCTAAAGATACTGGCATCCCTGTGAAGAGTCAGAGAGAGACTACAGTGTGAAGCTGTTGCACAGCCAGGGCCACTTCCAACACTTTGTTTTGCTTCCATGTGCCCTGATCAGGTCTCTGTTGCAGCCTTATCGTTTGATTATGAAATCTGCTTTCTTGCAGGCAACTGATAAGACATTCGTGGATAAACTAAACAGCACCTTCAAGGGGAATTTAAACTTCCAGCCAGGCCGAGGCCATGTTTTGGGCTTCAGTATCATTCATTATGCTGGGAAAGTATGTATTGTTTGCAGGAAGAATGCTGTTGTAACCTATAGGAGGGGGGAAATGTGTTGCTTGACAAATCAGGCTTTAATGTTAAGGAGTATGGTCCGACAATGATCTAACAGAAGTGGTGTGTTCCCAGGGACTTGTCTTCTAGGATTCCCTGGGATTTCTGTAGAAGGTATAGGAAGAGAGGACCCCTGAGGGAAGTGGGGCTACCTCTGGGAAGCATAGAGTGTGAGAAGAATCTCATTCTATTGGAGCTCTAGTCTTAAAATAGTCCTTTATAAAATAAAAGCCTTGCATCCACTGTGCAGCACCAAAGGACCATCTAATGGCTTTACCTTTACCTATCGGGTTCCAGAGCGTAGCAGTCACTATTTTATTGAAAGCACTGAGGAATGCAGTGAGAGCAGCCAGGTGTTTGGGAAGTAGAGACAATTATTTATACGTTCAATGGTATCTAAGCAGCTTGGGGTTTAGGACTATGCATGTAACCTTATTGCTGCCAATTTAGAAAGCACTGGCCCAAATATGTTGAATTGATTGGAGATAATTTTTGGAGCAGAAGCAGACATGACAATTCAGGTCATTGTAATATGCAATTTAGTAATCTAATCTCACCATTTTTGACTAAGTTATTGCTTCTGACATTCTTTATTACAAAAATTAACACCTAATAAAGCAAGGAGAGTGGCAGGCTGGAGATGAGAAAGGAAGGCAACAAGAGAAACAAGGGGATGCATGACAACAGGATGGAAGCCTATTCAAAGGGAAGACGGGGAGAGCAAGGAAGAGAGTGAAGCATAAACCAAAAGTAAATGAAACTTCATAATCAAGTGAAGGAGAACAAGAAAAGGTGGATGTCTCAGTGTTATATTGCACTCCTGTGGTTCTAATGCCTCAGTGCCATCCACAGGGTATTGTTCCTCAGGATTTGCATTTGAATGCAGTGCATATGCATTTACAAAATTCATGTGCAAGCCAGTGTACAGAATTCACATTTGAGCCAGTGTACATTCAGTTTAACAGCTGCTCCTGGCAAGCTGTGGAGGTGGCTTTCACAGCAAGCCTGTGAGCATTGCCGGCCTTAGTGACTTGCTGCCCTTTCCCCTAGGTACAATATACTGCTGGGGGCTTTCTAGAGAAGAACAGAGACACCTTGCCAGCCAACATCCGTGGGCTCTTCATCAACAGTGTGACCCCCTTGCTCAGTCTGCTGTTCACAGGCAAGTCCCTCTGCTATGATAGGGTATCCCACATGAATCAAGGCCCACCTTGGCAAGAGTTAAGTGTGGGGATGAGTCTCAGTGTGCTATGAATGTGTTTCACAGCTGGCAGCCCCTGGAGACTCTGAGAAGGCTGCAGCCTGGGGTAGGTCTGCTGGCATATACTGAGCTGTCGGAGCTGTTTGTCGTCCCCCCCAGAAAGCAAGGCAGGTTGTATCCTCTTCCAGAGAATTAGCCACTGCTCAGATGTCTTCCCTCAGATCAGATAGCCCATCTTTTCCAGAGTCAGTACAGGACTGTTTCCACTGGCTCTTTCCATATGCTCTGTCTTGTCTAGAAATGAAGCTGGACAAGGTCATAGCTTCTAGCTGTTCACACTGAAAACAGAGTGCTGTAAGGCCATGAGCATAGAGATTATCCTTTTCAAACATATTATGTTTTTCAGGTACAACTTGTTAAAAAAACTCTGAGGGCGTACATTATTTTTTTCCCACCACTACACTCCCTTTTTCCAGTTATTGATACGCCCCCAGAGTCTCCAAGGCTGAAAGTAAAGGGAGTAAAAGTAAACATTTACAGAAAAGTCAGGTGCATGCTTCCTTGGAATTTGTCTGTCTGAACACAGTGCTTCTGCTTTTTTTTTTTTTTTTCCTGTCCTGTTCAGTCCATGTCACTTTCTGGGATTTACAAGTAACTGATGAATTTAATTTCTATTCTCCACTGTGTTTTTTAGCTCTTCTGCTCAGGAGTATCTTTCTTCATTACCACTTCCACACTGTTACCAAGATAACTTAGTCTAGTCCCAACTCTTTGAAAGTTCATGAACAGCAGAGATAGCCTGTTCTCAGATTGGTTGTCCAGTCCTGGGCAGCTGGCTCTAGGTGGCCCTGCTGAGCAAAGGGTTGGCCCAGATGACCTCCAGAGGTCCCTTCCAACCTCAACCATTCTGTGATTTTATGATTCACATGAGACTGTTGCATCAAGGGTGTGCAAGAGTGTCATTAGATCCTTCATTAAATTCAACTTCTCTGAATTTTTCATCTTGTCACTGAATTAGTTTTAAGCTATCTGACTTGATACAACCTCCTGTCTTTACTGCTGTAAATGAGCTTCCCTTTTGCAATCTGTACTTTTTTTCTGCATTGTTAGATGCCTGTTGATGATACTTCTTTTGAAGGTCATTTACAGTTGTTCAATAACCTGATTGCCTTGTCTTCTCAGTGGTAGAAAATAATATTGCCTGCATTGAATGCTTCATATTGTTTAGTCTAGAGAAGAGGATTGTTTAGCCTAGAGAAGAGGAGGCTGAGGGGAGACCTTATCGCTCTCTACAACTACCTGAAAGGAGGGTGTAGTGAGGTGGGTGTTAGTCTCTTCTCCCATGTAGTTAGCAATACAACGAGAGGAAATGGGCTCAAGCTGTGCCAGGGGAGGTTTAGGTTGGAAATTAGGAAAAATTTCTTCACAGAAATGGTAGTCAAGCATTGGAACAGGCTGCCCAGAGAGGTGGTGGAGTCACCATCCCTGGAAGTGTTCAAAAAATGGGTAGATGTGGCACTTCGGGACATGGTTTAGTCTAGTCTACCCTTGATTGGTTTAGTGTGGACTTGGTAGTGTAGGTTAATGGTTGGACTGGATGATCTTGAAGGTCTTTTCCAACCTAAACGATTCTATGATTCTATATATTTGCATTTTCTTCTCCCTTTCTTTAGCTCTTTCCTTGTATTTCCACATGGTGAAACCTAATGCCCTTCTGTGATTCAGTATTTGTAGGGAGACTTGTGTATGAAGTGATTGAATGTTTAGACATGGTTGATTGCAAGCAAAGGTACAAAACTAACTATTGTCTCTGTTCTTCCAGCCACTGTCTCCAGGACAGGGACATTGATGCCTCATGTGAAAGCCAAGGTATTGCACTTCAGGTCCACATGGCAATTGATAAATGATGGCATAGTTACCTGATATTTATTATTTGAGAAACTGGCTGAAAATGAGAGCAGACAAATTGGTTGAAAATAAGAGCAGACAGCAATCTGCTTGCAACAATTTCTCCTTTGTTTTTTTCTGGGTTTTCTGCTTGCTTCTGCTGATATGTTTAACTTGTCTTCCCTCCCCTGAAATCCATTCTCTCCCCTTTTTGCATCTGCCTTCCAGCAGAGCTCTTTGGATGGCAATCAAGCGCTTTCTTTCAGGGGTGATCTTTTGTTTGGGTCTGGTTTCAGGTCATACCAGGAGCAGCTGATAAGTTCAACAGCACACGAAAACAGTCTGCCGGAGCTCAGTTCCGGGTAAAGTATTGCTGCCCTGCAGTGCCCCTTGAGATTAGTGCAGTGAAATTTTAGTGAGAGCTTCCAGGCTGCTAAACACAGTTAAAGCATCCTGCATGTAGAGGGGTTTTTTTCTGGGTGTCAAGCACAGCTGATCATGGTGGGTATGAGCCGGTTGTTATCAGAGCCTCAGAAATTGCTGAGGGGTGGGAAAACAGTTCTTGCTGCAGGATATTGCATGCTGGGCTCTGGCAGTGCTTTGGCTTGCTGGGCTATTGATCTTTCTCTGCCTTCACCAGCATTCCCTGATGGTGCTCATGGAGAGGATGTATTCTTCCAGCCCGCACTTTGTGCGCTGTATAAAGCCCAACAGCCAGAAGCAGCCAGGTATGGTGGACAACCAGGTGCTGCTGCTGCAGGTGAGGAAAAGCAGTGTCCTTTACAGGTACTTTTACCACATCTCAGTGGGGTGGACAGACCCCATCAAAAGGCTTTGGAGATAGCTGGAAGCTGACTGGTCTGAGTCTCCTCTTGCAAGAGAAAGAGTAGGCACACTTTCTATGCATGTAAAGGTTCTGCGTACTTGGTTGTTTTTGTGACACAGGCTGCTAGGTCCAGGTTTTGCAATCTTAGTTCTTTCCCATTTCTTTTTCATTAATGCAATGAGATCTGCTTGTCACACACTAGGATTCATCTTTGCATATCCTGGGTGGGGACTGGTACAGACAGTACTCCAGAAAAAATGATGCTTCCCAGAGGAGACTGTTCTCACCCATCAGCCAGGGCAACTCTGAATAGGAGTCAAGATGGGATCGCTTTGATAGGAGCTGAAATATGCTGATATGTCTGTCTTTGGATATTGTGCCAGGTCTGAGATCCAGATGCTTTAAAGAATACTAAAAATGAGCAGAAGAGTTCAGAAAGCTCTGTGGCCTGTTTAATGTATATAAGAAAGGATAGGATTAAGAGGGAAGTTCATCTGTGCCTCAGAGTACTTCTTTGTCCAGATTTGGAAGTAAAAGGCTATCCTCTAAGGGTCAGCAGCAAAGCAGTACCCATGGCTGGAAGGTGAAATTATTTCAGTCATTGGTTTTTATGGTTTACAACTTTTAACTGAGAGGGGTTAATCATCAGAGTTACAGGATGTGGTAAATCCAGTCTTTAACCAAGGAAGCATTTTAGAAAGGAACTTTTTGTTTGAACTAGGGAAGTTTAGGGCTGAATGAAGGCATTTCTGGCTGCAGAGAAACAAACCACATGTCCTAATGATCCATTTCTGTTTGATTCTCTGATCCTCTTTGTGGTGCTGCTTCAGCTCCGGTACAATGGACTGCTGGAGACAATCCGTATCCGAAGAAATGGTTTCTCCTGGAGACCCTCATTTAAGGAATTTGCTGAAAGGTTTGTTAAAACCTCTGAATGTTCCTTGTTAGATATTGTTAGGGAAGCGACCCAGGTAACCAGATATGGACAAGGAGTGAAACAGCTTCTTTAAAGTTCATGTGCCTGAGATCATGGGCTCATTTGCTGTGGGAGGCTGAGTGGGAAAGACAGTGATTTATTGCTGTTTGTTGTGAGCATGACATGGATCAGCTCAGCACATCAAGGATGTGGCTCTTACCTTGCTGTATTGGTTTGTTTTTCACAGATATGGAATTCTTCTAGTTAAACCAGATGTTTCCCTCACAAAAGAAAGGTAGGAACCCTTCCTTTGTTATGTGCAATCCAGTTTGTTCTTCAGAGAATTTTGCTCTCAGAGTAGCGTAGCAAACTGAGTAAAAGGGACAAAGGGAGGATGGTTTTTTGTGGTGATGGGGAACACAAATCCCTAGGCAAGGACAGTTAGTGTTTAAAAAGCATTTGGTACAATGATGAATGAAATCTTTCTTGAATTGCTATGTAGCGATTCAAGTCAATTACTATAAAGCCTTGCTATTCTGTGGAATGAGAACTGGCCAATGTACTCAATTTAGGGAGTCGCAATAGTGGTCAAGGGACACCTTCAATTCATACATTGAATTCAGTATGGCAGGGGCTCAGCACAGTTGCCAGGTGCCTCTCCAGGCTTTTTCCTGATGGCCTCATGGAGAAGAAGAAGATAAACACAATGCTGAGTGAGCAGCCAGCACTGAATATCTTCTGTGCTAGAAAGGATGTTTCTGGTCCAAGAATTTTTTATGTGTACAGGCATAACATACCCCCAGCACTTTAAGAACCTGACTGTTCCTTACATACATAAATATCCCTCCAGCTCTGCGGTCTTACTCTGTCAGCTTTTTACTTCCTACATCTAGGGCAGCAACTCCCCACCTCTTCTTTTCCACTTTCCCAGTCCCTCCTTCCTGCCATGGTCAATTGTGACTGATAGTGAAAATGAAGCAGGTAGGGCGGTCAGCTGATTTTTTTTTTTTTGTCTTTTAAGAAAAACATTTGAATGTTCTCCTGGAAAAGTTGTCTCCTGGCAGTAGCTCCTCCAGCCTTCACAGAGCTTCCTTGAAGTTACTGATGATACTGAATTAATAAGAATTGCAAACCCAATTGAGACCCAAGTCAAGAGAGAATCTTATGGATGAGAGAAAGATGATGGTAGACAGGCTTCACAGTGTGTTTTCAGACAGAAAAATCAGGATACTTTTTGAGAAAAGAATTACTTTGGATATAGATTATGGCACAGCGGAAGATGGCTGAGATAGAAGGAAAACCACTTCTGCTTTGCTATGTGGGATACTAGCAAAAAGTGCAACTATGGTTTCGCAGCCTGGATTTGCAGGCAGAGGGAGGCAGCTGTCTGTGTGGTACAGCTAGAGTATTGCTTTCAGTTCCAGGTGTTGGTGAATCTTTCAGAGTGACACATATTTTATCACTGGAGTCTGCAAAATGAAACTGGAATTGGAGAACAGACTTTCTTCTGGAAGTCTTGCAGTGCTAAACTTGCAACTTGTGTGCTCCAAAGAGCTTGGAAATGAAATGAGGAAACAGTTCTGAGAATAAAATAGGCTCTGCAGAATTGCCTGCCAGGGAGTTGAAGGAAATCTGCCTCTAGGAAACCCGTTTGCTGATGTTCCTGAATGTGATCCTCCTGAATATGATCCTCAAGGAGCACTACAGATTGACAGCCAGTTACTGAATGTGATCGGGTGATAGGGGACAGAGAATGTAATGCAAAATCATTGAGACACTTTCTCCCCCTTTATGCATCTAAAACCACTGGCTGCATGGTGTTCACTTTGGGTGGAAAATTATTTATTTCACTTTTTTCCTCTCTTTCAGCTGCTTGGAGATACTGCAAAGTACAGAGCTGACAGGCTGGATATGTGGGTAGGTGTGGATCACTGTTGCTGGGAATGAGGGGCCTGAACTGCAGAGACTTTATACATGTAGACTGTTATCTGGTTCTCTTCAGGGAGAACTTTGTGGCTGTGGGAAAGGCCTGTTCAAAGGATGATTGGATGCAAGTTTAGACAAACTGTTTTTCACTGCTTCTTTCTTTCCCCAACTTCTCAGGAAGTCACGACTTTTCTTTAAATATTGGCACCAGGAACAGCTGGCAAAGTATGTGGAGCGACTGGAAAGAGCAGCAGTTGTCATACAGAAAGGTGAGCACTGGGGCAGAAGAATCCCTCAACTCTGATCTCAGACCAAGGCAAGGAAAAACTTTTCTCCAGTCCCTGCTCCACTGTTGCACCTTTGCAGATGACAGAAAGGCAGGCAGACGCCATGTCCATGTCAAGGCCCTGTGGAGTCAGAGTGCTTATTGCAGATGCCCACCTCCTCAGTGCTCATCCTCAGTCAGGAAGAGCCATCAGTGTGAGCCTTGGAAAGGGAAAGCACATGTGCAGGATAACTGAACTGAGCAGGGCAAGCATATGATTTGGCTGCATCCCAGGATCTGAGTAACCGTCCTTTGGAGCCAGGGCTTGTTTGTGAGTGGTGTTGAACTGAGGAGAGGGAAAAGAAGATGAGTGAAGCAGATTTTGTTCTTTCTTTCAGAGACAGGCAGAAGGGAAGAAGTTTTGTTTTGGTGTGGGGTTTTTTTCTTTCTTTTCCAGGTAGCATCTGCTCTGGCAGCCTGTTTCTCCAGAGCAGGCACTGTGGGCAGTTTGGTACTTCCTTCTGCACAGGCTCCATGAAGACTGTGCAACCAGGAGGAGAAGGCTGTCATCCTGCCTGGTCCCTCTCTGTTGTACTTCTCTTCTGTACGGGTTGTTGCACTGCTGAAGCATCTGAGCAGCTTCCAGCTATGCACCATACAGTATGACAAACATCAGACTGTCACATGCTGTGCCTTGTTGTCATCCGTGGGGAAGGTGTGTGGGTAGTGGGAAATGAGGGAGTGAGGCTTTCAGTTCATGTCTTTAGTACCTGGTAGAGTAGGCAGGATACTGCAATGTCTCTAAAGCTCCTGGTGAATCCAGTGATGGCTGCTTATGGGAAAGGTTATCATGTGGGCTGACACCAAGGAAATTCCGTCTCCTGCATGGAAGAGCTTTGCTTTTACTGAGTAGTGTCTGAAGGGTGGGGACATAGACGGTTAACAGAGGCCCTTCTGTGAGACTTTGGCTTTTAGATAAGCTAAGTGTCTTGGCATTGAGAACTTAGATCTGTAATTTGATTTTTTTTAAATCTGTGATCTGGCAGCTTAGAAAGCAGAAATAGTTCTCACATGGTTTTGACTGCCTGCTCAAGTAGAGTCTGCATTGCTCTTTATTAATGTGATTGAAGTGTCAAGGGCTTTGCACTGGATGAAGGAATATCACCCAGTGTGCTTCTCCCAGGGAGTGACAAAGGCACGATAAGCACTTTTTTTCTAACCACAGCTTTTCTCTGAACAGTTTTCAGGGGATTCAGATACAGGAAGAGTTACCTAAAACTGGTGGCTGAGCTGAGAGCTCAGGCACAGCGGCTACAGGAGGAGGCAGAGCGAGAAAGAAGCCGGCAGCTGGCAGCGGAAGCAGAGGCTCGGAGTGAGTTGCTCCCACTCCCACTGCCCCTGTGCGTGGCCACTCGTGCGATGATCACCTCAAAGTGCTGTAAGCTCCAGGTGATGGTGGCCTGCCCTCGGCTCTGCTGGGGCTGGGGGCTCCAATGATGCAGTGGGCAGGGAGGTGCCAACGTTTCTGCCATTTGAAAATGTGGCTTTCTCTGTGAGGAGCAGAAGCAGCATGGTGAAGGTCATTTGCCTGGCTGTGTTGGGAGGAGTGTGAAGCTGTGTCTTTCCCACACACTCTGTGCAGCAGAGCCTGTTCCTATCCTGGGCACGTGGAGGATGGGTCTCATGGGTCTTGGATGCTAGATTTCATCTACTTCTTTCCTCTTGTTGCAGAAAGAATCTCCCTTCCAGTCCCCATGCCACGAAAGAGGCACCCTCAGCCTTGTCCCCATCCTCCTGATAAGCCATCACAGCCACCAGTGCCACGGCCACGCAGCAAACTAACAGAGGTAGCAATATTGGCTCTGCTTGGGGCCCCTTAGCCAGGTGTGCTGTTTCCCTGTTCCTTCCACCTTCTGCATGCACATGTTCTCCTGCATGTGGTCCCAGGAGAACATTGCCATTCTTGTTATGAGAAGTGAGAGTAGTCCTTTCCTACTGTGGTTAGTTAAAAAGTGTGGTCAGGAACTTTGAGGAACTGAAAGCAGCATTTGATAGTTTGCAACTGATCTTGTCTTAAGGGACTCAGGAATGGGATCACTACCAAAGTGATCCCTTCAAAGGTCCCCTGCCTTTGACCTTGCTTTCATGCCTACTTTCCCCCTCTCCCCACTTTCAGTTCACTCCTTTTGATAACTTCTTGGACCCTTCTGCGCCTCGCCCTGTTCTGGGGACAGAGGAACAGACTGGAGAAGAGGCAAAAATGAGGAGACTCAAGAGAGGAGCAACTCTCCGCTGGTTCAAAGAGACGCAGGCCCAGAAGGTCATGCAGGATGATGGGGCCTTTCCAAGCTGGCTTCATGGAATGATCAGCCGGAGGTGAGTATGCTGGACACAGTGGCTGCAGCTTGGGCTGTGGCAGGCAGGCAGAAGCTGCTGTGTCCTTAGGAGGACTGCGTAGGTTGAATTTGCCAGGATTTGCCTCCTTAAGGAACAGGTGACCTGCATAACTTTTCACTTCTAGGCTGTGAGCTTCAAACCCTTAGGCAGAAGCTTGGAACTCCCCATCACAGGATGAAAATGTTGAAAGTTTACATGGGTCCAGGGAAACACTGTGGAAACTCACCGGAAACAAGTCCACTGTGGGTTCCTAAATATAGAATCCTGTGCAGGGAAAGGAGGCTTGGAAAGTACTTGGAGAGGAAATACATGCATGTGTTTACCCTGTTGTGGTCCATTTGCAGAGACATGATATGGAATGAAGATGGACTTTTGGTCTGACTCATTATGACTGTTCTCATATCTCAGTTCTCAGTTCAGAAGTACCTCGCACTTCACTCTTTTGGCTGAGCCAAGCACTACTTTCCAAGCAGTGTGATAATCAGAGAAATACTGATTATGCCAGTGATCACATAGGAGCAAGACAATGAGGTTAGCAGGTAGACATCAGAATTTCTGGCTGTAGTCTCCCCTGTGTGCAAATTAGTCTATGGTACTGCATGCTTGCTAACTGCCAGTGTCCCTTATTTGGTGGGATTTGTGTGTGGGCATTGCTGCCAAGCGTGCCTGTCATCTGAACACCCTTATCATCTTGTTCCAGTTTGTAACTTTTTTCTGTTAAAGCTGCAAGTCTCCTTTAGTCTTGTTAGATCACAAGTTCCTGGATTTTGTCAGCTTATCAGTGTGAACATTACTCAGCTACATTATACAGCACGTTAGCTTAATAAAGGACACTACAGTAGCTGACAACTCCCTGGTAGCTGCATTTTTTTTTTCTTTTTTTAAGGTAATTAACAGGTCCCCCACCTGCATTAATGCTTTTGTCCACAGATCCAAGAATACAGGAGAGGGACTAGTGCCTGGAAGACAAAACTGTCTGAATTCGAATATAGGCTAGCCATGAGCACTTCACAATGAAGGACATAGCAGATCCTTCCCAAAGACAGTGAAGATTAGATACTTTTGAAGTGGTGCTTCCTATTGCTGGATTTAAGTCTCCATACAGCAGTGTAAGCTCAGCCTCATGTAACACAGCAGCCAGAGCAATCCCAAACTGCACTGGTGATTTGCAGTCACCTTTAGCCTCAAGCAGGGCGTATGACAAGCACAAAGCAGTGCTTTGTCTATTGGGCAGAGAGGGGGAAGACGTCCTTCCAGCAGGAAGTTTAGAGAGCCAGGCTGGTGTAATCCAAGTTGGTGTTTTTCCAAGGCACTGGGCTTACCTTGTGCTGAGCACCACTACCCCACAGTATCCTGACTTCTTCCGTCAGCCCTGGAACATGAGAAATGCATTTGTGCACAGCCTCCTCATCTCAGTGATGCTGGAAAGCAACTGTTGCACTAATCAGACTGCAGGAGCAGGTTTGGAGCAGCTCTGCTTGGAGAGGGTCTGGCTGAGAGTGTTGTGCTTCCTCAGCCTGCTAATGCCTCCTTGTACCAGCAGGCTTGAGCCTGGAAGCCTCTAGCTAGGAACACATGGGGCAGATGCTGGCCTTCCTGTGGACTGGGAGCACTACCATGGCAGCACATGAGATAGGACGGGAATCCCTGCACAGAGGCAGCTGCTCACTGTCTGCTGAAAAACTCTCTCCTGCTTCCAGGGAAGCTGAAAACTTGCTGACTGACAAGCCTTTGGGTTGCTTCCTTGTTCGGATCAGCCAGAGCCGACCGGGCTATACCTTGACGTACAGGTAGGTAATAAGCCTTGCAGAGAAGGAAAAAGAAGGTTCTAAACTGAGAAATGCATGGCTGGAGGAGTTAACCTCCTCCACGGACAAGTCCAGAGAGGATAATGCTCAGCCTCTCCTGTTGCGGGTGCCTCAGACAGTTTGGAGTAGAAGACAGGACACTGCGGAGTCTGCCTCTTGCCAAAAACTAGATCTACTTGTGGGTGGGGTGCTGCGGCTCCAAGGGTGCAGGTCCTGCTTGGGCTGTGCTATATGGTTGAGTGGGCAAACCAAGTTGGAAGAAGCATTGACTGGAGCAGAGGAGATGAGTCTAGAGTGAGTCTAGAGGAGGGCCTGAGGAGAGGCAATCAGAGTGCTACAAGGGCATAGTCTTTGTACAGCCTCAGGAAAGGGGTAGGGCAGAGTTTTAACATGGACAACAGGCATGGAAGGTGGTACAGTCTGCTGGGGTTTGCTTATGGCTGCTGGGTTTCTCCTGACACTGACTTTGGGGAAATTGCTGCTCCTCCAGCTCCTGCTAGCACAGGGTATGACACTCCAGCATGGTGCATCCTCTGCATTTTTGTGATATATGTTACTGTGGCTCCTGATCACATCTGGCCTGTTAGGACAACAAGTGCAGAAGGCAATGACTGGGTCCCAGAGAGACGTTGCGGCCCCATGTCATGACTATTTCTGTCTGTCCATTTCCCCAGGGGTGAAGGCCGCTGCAGACACTACATGATCGAGATGCAGCCCAATGCACGCTATGTCATCCTGGGGGAAGACCGGGCTCACGCCTCGCTCACTGAACTGATTTGGTATCACCAGACCGTGGGCATCCAGCCCTTCATGGAGATACTGACCGTTCCCTGCGGGCAGGTGAATGTCAAGGATCTGCAGCCAGAAAAAGGGATGGGGCATGAACTGTGCCCTGAGCAGACAGAGTCACTGCAGCAGCATCTCTCTTTTGTGTTCCTATTGGGAGTATCCTATTCTGGCCAAGCAGCTTGGCCTCTTCTGCATGCACCCGAAAATGCTACTAGCTGGGCACTAGGGAGTCCTGGGGTGGGGGAGAGGCCCTGGTGGGTGCATGACATGCCCCTACCCCTGAGTGTCAGCAGTGGTCACAGCTGGGTATTGCTCTTTGTTGTGCTATTGGGGCTGTGTGGAGGGTCTGCAAGCCACTGCTGAATCCGTTCTTCCCTCCCTCAGAAAAGTAGTGAGAGTTTAGATTACGAAGATCCAGAGTGCCTGGGGCTGGGTCCACCAGCAGCCAAGGGGGAAACCCCTCCAGAGGAGCAGCTCCGCGCCTCCAGTCCTTCCACCAGCGAACCTACTCTGCAGTCAGGAGCAGCCACAGTTCGCAGATGCATGTGGTTCAGGAGGACCAAGAACTGCCAAAACCAACAAAGCCTGGACAAGAGTAGTACAAAGCCAAGTTCAGGCAAGGAGAGAGGCAGCCAGCGAGCCTTCCCTCGCCTTCATGCTTCAATACGTCTGGCAATGCAGGAAATCCAGCAGGTGAGCTGGGGCATATCCTGTGCCAAGCCTTGCCACCCATGGCCACTATGTGACATGTGGAACTGCCCTACCCAGGGTCAGGAGAGAGGCTTCCACAGGTAGCACTCGGTTTCCTAGCTCCTGGGTCACAGGTTTTATTTGGTGGTCTTGGGTCAAGATTGTGTTCATTGGAGGTGCCAGGCTGGGGGAGACCCTCGGAGGGGCTTGCTGAGATGCCCAAAGAAAAGTCCACAACAGAAGTGGCTGTGATGTGGCCAGCGTCCCAGCCAGTACTCTCCTAATGCTGTCTCTCTGCTTCTCACTGCAGTTCTCTTCCACTCCCTTGAACACTTCTGGACAGATGCTGTCAAGCTCTCAGTCAGCACTGAGGATGTAGAGCCCAAGTGACACGGTAAGAGGAGACAGCACACAAGAGGGCAGACAGCAATTGCAGCTTCCCCGAGAAATGGAGGAGCAAAGGGGCTCTTCCCTTCCTGCTCCACCTGGAGTATCTCTTGGCCACCAACTACCTCAAAATAGAGCAGGAAAAACAGAGGGCAGTGACCAGCTTCCATTCCAGGACTGCAAAGAGACCAGGAAAATGGGAAAAATCGGCATAAGGTTGGGTTCCCAGAACCTGTGGTACACAGTGTGCTTGCAGTACAATAAGAAGGCTGCTGGAGGGAGCTCACAGTTTGTTAGAGGCCTGGGGCTGGAAGGATGAGTACTATCAGAAAGCATATCTGCATGCTACAATAGTCAGCTGCAGTGGCTTAACGTTGTGGAAAGAGGGACATATCAGAAGTGGGTGCTGGGCAGAGACCCCTGTGGGGAGGCAGGGGCAATGAGCCAAAGGCAAGGCTGAGAACGTAAGAAAAGGCAGCAGTCTGTGAGGACTTTAAACAAGGTCTCAGCAGCTGGAAACACAGCTGGTTACTGAGGCTGTAATATACTGGGTGGGTTACAGGAATATATGGAGTGGGCGAGGAAGGGCCATGTGACACAGCTGGCTATGCCCAATGCATTAATTGTCTAAAGCATCTAGTGGATGAGCAGCTCCCCTGTGCAGCCAGTGGGTAAATCCCTGTCCCATTCAGTTGCTGAAGGCAGGATGAGGCAGTAGTGGTGCTGTTGCACGCCTCTGGAAAGATCTGAAACCTTGCAGCCTTGCGCCAGGATTGCCGAGTTCCCTGCACGGTTCCGCTCCCAGGAATTCATGTTGGAGCAAAGCTCTTTAGCTGGGGCCTGTCTTGTCTTCCTTTTGATGGCTGAGAAAATCCTCTCCCTGAAGTGTTTGACTCAATTGCTTCATTCCTGCACGTGGGTATTGATGTACCCAGGGGTTGCTCCTTGTGTCTGAGGTTAGGCAGAAGAAAGGCAAAATGTGTGGGATCTGCATAGATGACTGCACGTGTGTTGTACTGGGATTGGTGAATGGAGCCCTCTCTTTATGTCCTTCACTGAGTTGTGTTTCTTTACTTTCTTGCAGGTCAAATTGGCTCAGTCTTATCCTCTTCCAGTGCTGCTGGGCCTTGACTAATTGGGTGAACGTATCCAGATATACAGCAGACTTCTGACTTTTCTTTTTCGTTTTTTTTTGTTTGTTTGTTTTTGCTGCACCCAGCTGGCCCTGTGCCTTTAGACAGGACTGCTGCAGAAATGAACTTTAGTCAGCACTCAGCCAGTCTCAGTGGCTGAGACTGCAGTATCTGGACCAGTCTCATCCTGGCAGAGGGAAGAGGATGGGAACAATCACAGTCTGCACAGATCCACAGTGCCTGACAGTCTTCATGTCAATACTTCAGCGTGCCTGGAGACACCTTGCCTCGCACTGTTAATAGTCACAAACTGGATATGTCCCAACAATGTGTTCTCTCACAGATACCTGTACTGATTTCCTACCTGTTTCTGTTCAAATGCTCTGTCTCTGTTTTGGTCCTGTGTATCCACTGCTCTGAGTGCCAAGGGAAGCTGGGTTTGGGCTTGGGAAGTAAGGAATGAAACCGATGTGTCCTTTTTTTGAGTGCAGGAGCACTTGAACAGGAGCTGAGACAAGAGGCAAGAAGATCTTTCTGCAGAGGGAATTCCCTGCCATTGCATCAGTGTGCTGGCACACTGCTCCCCAGTCCTTAGCCAGAGGTCAAGTCATGGAATTACTGGCAACACCCTCTTGTTCATCCTGGTTGGAATCACAAGTCTGGGCTGGACAACATCATACAACATCCTGTCTATGCTGAGAGTAGAGGGCTTGCAACATACAGGACCATGCTACTTGTTCTGTATTTTCTATGTCTTAAATCTCTTTTCTTCCTATAAGGAGAAGCTCAGCATTTTCTTTATTTCTGTTACCTGCAGTCAGTTCAGCCATGGACTGCAAATGGAGGAGAACAGCTAACACCTCTGAGGGTAGACACAGGATCATGTGAAGTATCTCAGTGGAGAAGCTGAAAGCTTGTGGGCCAGTCATCTTACTGTACAACTACCACCTCTAACAGTGCTCTCCTCCCATGCCAGCCTAATCTCCTGTGTATGCCATAGGCAAGACCTCCCCTTTGCAGCCTGCACCAAGCTCCCTCTGGCTCAGAGCTTCCCTGGCAGATCTCCCGCACTGCCCACCCCGCTTCACTCCTCCCTGGGAGGCACAAGTGCGGCTGAGTCCAGGTTGCATAGGCTGGTGCTGTGGCCAGAGAAACTTACTAATGTAATATGGGACGCTTGTGGCAGTGTCTTAGTGCTGCCTTTAGCCATGGGACTGTTTTTCTTCCTTCCCCTGTGCTCTCTGGAGCAGTAGTGCTGAGCTGCACTGGGTCACAAGGAAGCACTGCTGGGGACCAGACAGGGAAGCGGTGGTTATTTCAGCTTGACATCCTGGCTGTCCCCAGCACTGCCTTGCAGCATTAACACACCTTTCCTCTTCCTCATGCTGGGTTTTGGCAGTTGCTTTGAGGCTGTTCAGGACAGAACCAGTCCAGGCAGTCAAAGGCTGCTGTTTGCAGAGTCTTCCTGGCTAAGCCCAGGGGCGTTTTGCTGGGCAGCCTTGGCCTCTGTGCCAGTGTTCTCCTTGGCTTACTCCACCACTGGGCAGCTGGAAAGCCTGCCTTCTGGGTAGCACGTAGAACCACTTCACAGCCAAAACATTTCTAAGAACTCACTAAGGCACAGGACTGAGACATGTATGAGAAATGCATTTTAGTAACAGAGCTGCTCTGTAACTCTTTCGTAGTTCCTGTGCCACAGAGCATGGTGTAAGCCCAGGGCTAAGATCCAGCTGCAAAACACTGTTTGCTCCTGTAGCCTGGCAGGAATAATGCTGAACCAAGGAGAGTGGTGAAGAGCTTTCCCCCAGCAGCTGCCTCCAGGACCTCCTGAGTGCTGCTGCAGGCACAGCTCACAAGTGACACTGGGGGGAACAACATCAGGGGAGCATCCGGACACCTCTGGTGTCTGTGCATGGCACGTCTCCTGGCAAGCTTCCCAAAACCAGAGCAGATCAATCAGATTTATTTTGCCCCTGATTTGATGGGTGGGAAGTAGAATCGCAATGTGGGCAGCCAGGAGCCTGGCACAGACCCAGGCAGCACGCCTGGGCTGTCAGGTCAAGTTTCTTCCATCTCTGTTACTTCTGCTTTTTCTGTGACATGGCAAGGAGAAATCAAGGGAAGAGAAGAGCAAGAAGCTGCTAGGCTGAGGAGGTTACACAGCATTAGAGGCATTGGCATGATTTCTGCAAGGCTCTGGTTTGCAGGAGCATTAGCAAACACTCAATGCTCTGCCTATACGCAAGGTCTAGCCAAGCTTTTGGAGAGAAGTCTGTCTAGTGCTGGGCTGCTGTGAGGAGAAATGTGTGCCAGCAACGGGGAAAAGCTGGGAGAAGAGCTAGGAATACAATAGGCTGCTAAAGTATAAAGTGCAGATTTGGCATCTCTAGCATGGTCTTTGCCTGCATGCTTCCAGCTCATGGCCAAAGTCAGGCAGTGGAGCTTCAGCTCTGTGTGAGAGCATGAGTTATGCTAAGGATTTCTTTCATCTTCTCCCTGAAGATGATCTTATCCATTGAAGAGGAGCAGCTGCACGAGCAGCCCTGTCTCATTTCCTACGGCAGCAGCTTCCCTTGTGGCACTTGGAAAGTTCTATCTTAGAAAAAAAGAAGAGCAAAGTGTGTAAGCCAAAGTGGGAAGGGGATCATGTTATGTCACGTTATAGTTCAGCTGGCATGTGATGAACTGAATGGGATGTACTCACATAAAAGGCTGTGCTGGTTTTGGCTGGGATAGAGTTAATCTTCATAGTAGCTAGTATGGGGCTATGTTTTGGATTTGTGCTGGAAAGTGTTGACAATACAGGGATGTTTTTGTTACTGCTGAGCAGTGCTCACACACAGTCAAGGCCTTTTCTGCTCCTCACCCCACCCCACCAGCGAGCAGGCTGGGGGTGCACAAGAAGCTGGGAGGGGACACAGCCGGGACAGCTGACCCCAACTGACCAAAGGGATATTACACACCATATGATGTCATGCTCAGCATGTAGAGCTGGGGGAAGAAGAAGGAAGGGAGGGGACATTCAGAGTGATGGCATTTGTCTCCCCAAGTAACCATAACGCATGATGGAGCCCTGCTTTCCTGGAGATGGCTGAACACCTGCCTGCCGATGGGAAGGAGTGAATGAGTTCCTTGTTTTGCTTGGCTTGCATGCATGGCTTTTGCTTTACCTATTAAACTGTCTTTATCTCAACCCACAAGTTTTCTCACTTCTTTTCTTCTGATTTTCTCCCCATCCCACCGGGGGGAAGTGAGTGAGCAGCTGTGTGGGGCTTAGTTGCCAGCTGGGGTTAAACCACAACAGTTCTTTTTGGCACCCAACGTGGGGCTCAAAGGGCTCGAGATAACAACAAGTTTGATTGGAATGTGCTAGATCGAATTGATAGCTGTTATTGATGTTTAGCTACTAATTGGCAGGCTCCTGTGCTTGCCATGGGGCTTGCTTGCCTCACTCTATATTAGAGTCTAGGGCTCGACAGTGGCTGTTTTTTGCTTTTGCTGCTCACTGTACTGCTGTACTGCTTATCATCTTATTCTGCTGTGCCTGGGAACATTTTGATAATAGCAATGGTGATGTGCTGGGCTGGCAGATGGCCAGGGCATCGATTCTGCTTCTGTGCTGCTCTACTGGGCAGGCTGGAACTCCAGTGTGAACTTGAGTGGAAGGAACTGTGACCTGCAGATGAGTCCATGTGGGAGCAGGTACATCTTGAAGCATTTGTGGCTGTGCATGAGGTCATGCTGGAGCACCTCAAAGCATGTGGCCATGGATAAGCCCATGACCAAGCAGGTACACCTCTGAAGGGACTGCAGCCATGGGCAAGGCCATGTTGGAGCAAGTTCACTTCTTGAAGGGGCTGTGGCTGTGGGTAAGGCCACACAGGAGCAGATATACCTCTGAAGGCATCATGGCCCATGGAGAAGGCCACACTGCAACAGGTGCACCTCAAAGTGACTGTGGCTGTGGATAAGTCTATGCCGCAGCAGGTATACTCCTGGAGAGACTGCAGCTCGTGGATAGGGCTCCACTAGGTGCAATCCTAAGGGACTGCAGGCTGTGGATAAGTCCAAGCTGGAGCAGGGGCAAGGGGAGGAGTTCATTGCAATATTAAACCCTATGGTCTGTTCCAAAGGGACCAGGGGTGGAGACTGTAATGGCTAGACCTTTAAATTGTAATGCATGATTTGAGTTGCATGTATATATCCTATAGCAGGAACCACCTGAACCAACGGAGGACAAGCCTTACAAGAACCAGTGCATGTGCAGCAGTGACCTGACCTGAGCTGGCTTTGGTGCCCAATAACTCCACGCAACAGACCACCTCTCCTGTCCTGAGTGACCACTATAATAGATAGAGCCCAAAGTCATGGACTAAATGAACTCAAGGGACAGTTTGTGGACATTTTACAGACATTTTATAGGGGTGGCCCATAGACTAAGGGAATGATATCTGTATATTGTATCAAAGGATGAGAAGGTGGAGGGGTGATTAATGAGATTGTATTGGATAGTGTGGTACCTGAGCATGACATAAATGGTATGGAAAGAATCTATTGGTTTTGGCTGGGATAGAGTAATTTTCTTCATAGTAGCTGGTATGGGGCTATGTTTTGGATTTGGGCTGAACACAGGGATACTTTAGTTACTGCTGAGCAGTGCTTACACAGAGCCAAGGCCTTTTCTGCTCCTCACCCCACCCCACCAGCGAGCAGGCTGGGGGTGCACAAGAAGCTGGGAGGGGACACAGCTGGGACAGCTGGCCCCAAACAACTAAAGGGATATTCCACACCATATGACCATTCTACCCTTCCAGTTCTCTCCCCCATTACACTGTGGGGCAGTAAATGAGCGGCTGGGTCATGCTTAGTTGCCAGCTGGGGTTAAACCACAACAAAGGCAAATATCAGGCTGTATCGGTCTGTGTGAGCAGGGGCAGCACCCAGAAGAGGTCCTGGCAACCCACAGATCCCCTGAGCACTGCATTTCATGCCCCATGGGACTTCAGCTGAGCTCAGAGAGGAAGGCTAGGAAGAGAAGCCCAGGAGTGGGGAGCTGAGCAGAGACGGGACCCAGGAAGGTAGGAAGAGCAGCAAGAAGGATCTGCAATCCACAGGAGCAAGAACTGGAAGTGCTAGTGGGACCTCTAGGCTTGGCAGCTTGCGAGGAATTTTATTTCATAATCTGTGCCTTTCTAGTCAGCCCACACACACTCCATCACTGCAACTGGTGCTTCAGCATCCTTTAGACAGCTTCCCTAACCTGCCTCCCTGTTTTTGCAGAAGGGTTTTGTGTCCCTTTCTTATCTCCCTCCATGCTTTACATCTGAATGATCTTGGCTGCAAACAACCTTTTAGCTCATCACCTCTAGGCTAAGACCTACTCCAGACTGTCCAAACTAAAGCTCTGGCTTGCCTTTGGCCCTTGTGGTATCTGGCCAGCAACTTCCCATCAGGCTGGCTAAACCAGAGATATTTGTTCTTCTCTCCTTCCATTCTCAACAGTTCTTGTTCCCCCTTTTCCCAGCTCTGCTTTTTCCTCTCCTCTCCTCAGTCTGGCCATCACCTTTGATGTAGACGTGAGGTTTAGGAACATGATCCCATGACCCAAGGACCAATACAGCTCTTAATCTCTTTTCACAAAACTGGCAGCCTTCATGTTGTTTGCTTTCTTCCTGAGCAAATCTATGGTGTGTGCTCACATGTTTCCTTCCCCTAATGTGTTTTAAAGACCTATTTGGCCCTCAGCCCAGATAAAGATCTCCATGCTGCCCTTAGCCTCACTCCAGCTTACATCAAGTGACTGTGGAGTGTTGTAACAGCATCACTGAGATACCACCTTTCCTATCTTCTCGTTAACTTTTTTGTCCAGACCAAATACTCCCACGGTGCGCCACTACTTTGCAGCAACATTTAGGACAGGCTACTTGACCAGGGCTTTGCTTCTCAACTTGCTCCGTCTAGTGCATCAAAAGAACATAGAAATTACTGTGTGAGATGTAGGGGTCAAACCAGCACAGGATCCTGGCCATGAAGGTGGCCAGTGGGGTATGCTTAAAGCAGATTGAAGAGCAGTGTAGGCATAAAGCCATACCTCCTCTGCTATGTGTGTGGAGGAATAGTCGGTTTAATCTTATTCTGACCAAAGTACCCTTCTGTCTAGCAGTCCTTGATGGGTTGCTCTTCCATAAAAGCATCTGATTGCTTTTGATCAATTCTAGATTATTTTGCCTCCATAGAACCCTAGGCAATTAATTCCTCAGACTTACGATGCATAGTGAAGAAGTACTTACATTTGTTTAACCTGCTATGTCATTACTGAATCAATATGCCCTTGTTTCTATACTATAAAACATCACAAGTAATTGTTTCCAAAACACTTCACTCACTACTCATGATTTTACATACGTATGTTTCTCTCCCTTGGCTGTCTTCTCTGTCCTATGCATTTGATTTTCCTTTTCCCCTTTTCTGCCTCTTCTTAATTCCACTGTATCTTCTCTGAGAGGGAAGGGAGAAAACACAGACCCAACCTTCAAGCCTCTTCCCTGACTGGGGATAACTGGTCTGACTCTCTCCTTGTGCAGGTAAGAGCTTCTCCTTGTAAATTACTTTACATCTACCAACTCTGACTTTAATTTGTCATTTTATCATCCAGTTGTTCACTGTGAGATCTGCCTTGAACTCTGCAGTGAGTACTCATTCTCACTACACTGCAGACCTCAGCCTCACCAGCAAACTCTGTCCCATCACTGCTCACACCCTTTCCCAGACCATTTCTGAATACAGCAAAAATCACAAGCCCTAGCACAGATCACTGGTATGTTCCTCTGTCTTAAACACTGACCATTTTCCATTCACTATCTTCTGCCTTGTTATTAACCATAGGAATTAACATGTTATGGAGAAGAACAATTAAGGACATTTGGTGTGGGACCTTGCTGAAAGTGTCTTGGGCATCCAAGTACATCCACCTATCCAGCTGCATCCATGAAACAGGATTCCTCACTCCTTTAAGGAGTGAGACATTACTTCCTTCTGCTAGAGTGAGGTTGTTTCTTCCCCTTTAATCCCATTTCTCTACATGTCCAGGGATGCTATTCCTAATTTCCATTTGAAACTCAGATTCACAAGTCATAGGTCCCCAGAGTTACCCAAAGCTCTTAAAAAACCAAAAGCCCAACCCTGGCACATCATTTGCTTCCTGTCATTTCTCTGTTTTCAGGCTGAATTAAGCAACAGGTTGTATGCCTCATAGCAGCTGAGAGATCTGTGTTGCGGTTCCTCCAGAGCTCTTGGATAAATGCCATCTGTGTCATTTATCATTTGTGTTATAAATTTGTTTTGAAACATACCCTGCTGATGCTTTCACTTGAAGCAAGTTGCCTCATTCATCCCTGCAAAAGGAGATTGCAGCATGGGAATTTCCCTTTGTTCCTTGCTAGTGTAGATAACTCATTGTGCTTTTCTGCTGGGCCTCTGTCTTCTCTGAATGGCCTTTAACACCTGTGTTATCTGTTCAGTCTATGGCCAGCTTCCAGTGTGAAAACATTCTTTTGTTTTGGATTAGTTTTTTGGTTTTATTTTTCAGTTTTTCGGCTTATCACTCTAACAGACTCTGTTATGGTTTTCCATTTAATTTGCTGTGGTTAGTCTCCTTCAGAGAATTGCAGGAGGTTTTGACAAAGAGTGAGTCGTCTCTTCTAATATGTCTTATTTATCCTTTTGCATGTTAATTTGGTTCTTTAGAATTTGGAGTTCCCTGGAAACCCACCAGCAAATCACATCGTATTAGCCACCTTTCTACCTCTCACAGCCAACTTTACACAGGAGGTTACACACCACTTAAGATTCCAGTAGTTTCACCTTGAGCTCCTTCAGAGCAACTTTGGCGGAGGTTGGGACATGAAGCATCCAAAGAAGGTGCAGGATAAAAGCCCAAAGCAGCACCATGGGCCTGAGTCCAGCAGCATAGTTATGGCCAGTCTTTAGCCCCTTCTGCAGTATATTCACACTTGAACGAGGCTCTGGGCAGTTACTGACCCCGCTCTCATTGCATTTTGGGATGCTGCTGACTGCAGGGGCATGTTTGCCGCAGGGTCCCTGGAAGAAGCACAGTGTTCCTGAGGCTCACAGCCGCTCTGGACAGGGCAGGCCAGGCTGGAGGGTTTTCAGCTTGCGTTTTGGTCGGTACACTGAGCTTGCCATGTCTGGGGTCAGCTCTTAGTATCACAGATCCTGGCAGTTAACAGCTGGGGGAACCCCCGGTGCACCACAGACTTTGTTCCCAAAGCTGCGCTTGGCTTCCATTAAAGCAAAAACATTTGGCAAATTAGGATGTTGGAAAATTAGGAAGAAAAACCACTTCACTGCGTCAGGAGATCTGGGAGAGCATTTCAAAGGGTTTCTCCTGCTGCTTTTGTGCCTTGGAGGTGTCCGCCAGCAACTAAGCCCTGCTGCGGCTGGTGTAGCGGGCATCAGCACAGCTGCTGAGTCTCTGCCAAAGGCATCATCTCACCCAAGTATCATCTGGGCTGGAATGACAGCAACTGCACAGCAAGGGCCTGCTGAGCTGAGGCTGCACCATCCTCACCCCGCTGCATGGACTGTGCTGGGAGCAGAGCGGGGGGAAAGCGGCAGGTACTGCAGGAGCTCTGCACCGCCCAAGGACAGTGCGGTGGCTCTCCTGGAGAAACTGAGGCCATGACACCATGCAGATCCCAGTTATGCTCAGTAGGCAGTTATCACTCTATTTTAAGGCTGTAAGAGATAACTTGTGTATTTTGTATGGCGACAAGTTTGCTGTTATCCTGGATGGGGAATGAGAGGGAACGGACTGTCGTCCTAATGGGTTAGTTAATGGCAAGTATTAGTGTGTGCAAGTGTTGTCTCACAAAGGGAGTTTGTTACCTGGTGTGCAATAATCCAATTCACACACTGAGTCAAGATACCGATTTTATTTCATTTCTGCGCAGAATTGGGTGCTAGGTGGTTAACCCCACAAAGCTAGCACACCCTCGCAGCAATATTTTAACATATTTATACTCAAGTTGCTATATATCACTCTTTTATATCAGCATATTGTACCATCATTGGTTCTTAATCTCTTTGCCTTGATTTAAAGACACAATGTTCCACAATGTCACTGCACAGACCCAGTGGGTAAGGGTCTTCATGTGGAGGCGAGAATATTTTCTGAGAGGTGTGTTTTTTCCATGCAAATGAGCATAGTTCATTTAAAGTTCATATACTCTTTTAGTTCGCATCAAATTCCATGCTCTGCTGCCCACGTATTTCTTTGTGAGTGATAAGTTTCTGCTTTATCTAACATTTTTTCCTTGGGTAAATTTCATTCTCTACTAGCTGACCTTGACATTATGTTACTTGAGACATCACAAGGACACAGGAACACTTCTGCAGAACCCAGCCTGGGTACGGCATGGTCACCCCTGATCCAGAGCTACTACACCTACCACTAGCTGTTTCCTGCAGAGCTGTTTTTATGTGCCCACTGTGCTCCCTGATGCCAAAGTTGCATCAGGCGTGTGGGTATTAGCATGGGTGCTGCTCCGGCTGCAAGCCGGCTCTGCACCACACTGCTCACATCTGCCAGGAGTGTGGGGCACCATGTGGCCTCTGCCCAGAGCTGCACAAGTGTCTTGGTGCACAGTCCCCAGTGTTTTGAGATGGAATTGCACAGATACTTGCTTCCACTCTTCTGGAAAAGCAGCTGAGCTTTTTGCATCCTGGAAAGCAAGCTATAAAGATGTTTACCGTGTCTTGGCTATGCATGGAGCCACCTCCATGTCTTCACATCCACAGCATGGTTAATCTACAAACAGTCCTCAAACAAGGGAGAGTTGGCGTTTCAGAGGGGACTTTGTATTTGAGATAGTGCTGCAAAACATGACCCTGTGCCATAGCCAACAACATTCAGCAACATTTGCCTTTAGCTTTCAATTGCAGTTCTGTTCTTGTTTCATCCAAATTGGGGTGCTTCTTTTCTGGTTCTTGGTAACTAAATGCAGGACTTCCAGCCCTAGTTCCACTTCTCCATAACTAAATTTTTCATTCCTTCGTAACCTCTCTCGGAGAAAGAAGAAAGGAAACTTCTCTGGAAGCATGTGATTTCTCTGAAGAAGCCTCACAAGATGTGGGGAGTGGCACGTTTGTGCCAAGGGCTCCGAGAAGAGGTGCCATTTTTTCTCAAGATGGGTGCAACCAGCCTATCTAATACACGCATCCTCCAGCTCTGTAGCTCCTGTGACCTGCTGCAAACACAGGCCATTCCTCCAGTCCTGGGGTGAGGAAAACTTGGCCACTTTTCAGCCAGATGGCTAACGGCTGGGACAGGGGACGGCGGTGCTAACACTGCATCAAAGGCTTAATGAATTCCAAAATCATGTGCTCCACGTGACAGCACTAATGCTCCCCTTCAGCGGCTCATTTGGGATTCAGTTAAAAACACATTTGTCTGACAAGTTCCCAGAGCTCGTTACTGCTCTTTTGATCCCGTTATCCCCTCGTGGCTCTGCTGCAGCAAAAGCGAGAGGCCGGGGCCGGGTCTCCGCTGGGCTGAGCACCCAGTGAGCCCCACAGCTGTCCCCGCATTAGCCTGGCAGTGGGCAGCAGAGCAGGGAGAGCAAAGCCACCGAGGCTGCCCTGCCGACTGACGGCTCACAGCGACCCCGGAGTCCTGGCTCCGGGATGGGGTTTCCTCATTGTTTGGCTGGAGTTTGCTAACTTCAGTTTTTCGCTGACAGATTTTTATCCTCTGTAGACGATACAGTTTGAGAAAGAGGCCAGTCTGCAGTTTAATAATAAATGGCCTAGGTTTCTCTGCAGCGTGTGCAGATGACTTTGCAGATGTCCAGGTTTTGTACTTAATACCTGGTGCATTCTGCCTGCGCTGGCCAAACTCAGTGTGATGTGTTTTACAGATCTTTTCTAATTCCTCTTCTCTTGTGTGTACACACTTATGTAAAATAGTTGTGTAGTTCTGTGTTCTTTTGAAATTTCAGTGATTAACATCTCTGTTCAATTTTATCTTCTCACTGTGCTGACGCTGGTATGTGCAAGAGCAACCAGCACTTGAATTAGTCCCTCCTTGCCTCTCCCCAGTCCAAAACAGCCTGGCTGCTCTTCTTTTGCCCCCTTTGCGTAAACTCTACCCCTTTCTGTAGGGACTGCTGCCAAAGGAGATGGTTGCTCTAGTGGGACTTGAGTAGGAGAGGAGAATCTACTGTTTGCAGAGGGGTTTCCTTTGGCAGCTGGGGACTGTCTTTAGGTTTGAATTTGTAGCATGAGCTTTGCCTTGACAGAGTCCTATATCTGCCATCCCAGTAGGACCTGAAAAGTCTGGAGCTTCTTGGAAGGGACGTCAGTCCGGATCAAATGCAAAGGATCTTCATTGCTCTCGATTCTTGGATGCATATAATGTCCATCAGCAACAACAGCTGGATATAGCACTGAGGAGCTCTTCTGCAGGAAGATAGCTAAATTAGGGCATTAAGTCTCAGCTCTGTGATTGCCTGACTTAATGACACTTAATTTGTTATTGCTAAGTGTTTTGCTAACTCTTTTCCCCTGTAAGAAAATGGGATCTGATGTGTCAGACAAATAAAATGCTGGAAGACTGATTGTGGGAAGAGGGAATTACCAGCATTTGATGGAATTAAACCTGTACTCTCTGCATTCCTGCTGTAATTATACCTACGGGAAGAGTCTCTGCGTAACAAGAAGGTCTATTTAAATTGCCACCAGGAAAGGACTTGTCAATTCATGGTGTATTAAGCCCGTAAAAGACCACAGGATCACCTGGCCAGACCTCTCAAGATGGCCCAGGGGAAGGCTTTCATGCAGCCCTCACCACATTGTGCAAGGCCTCCTCCCAGGGCTCAGGAGTACCCAGGGTGCATGTCAGCTTTGCTGCTAACAGGTGGCTTGTGCCAGCTCGTTTTTCTGTCTTCTCAGACTGCCCATTTGAGGCTTCGGTATTGCAGCAGCCTATGCCAAGTGCCCTGGGCCACCTCCCCACACAGGGACAGTCTCCTGCCTTGGTGGCTCTGGGCTGTCCTGGCATCACTTGAGCAGCAGTGCGAACTAGTTGCTACTATCTGCATTGTGCAGAGCATCTGCCCTACTTCTGCTCCCCTGGACGGCTGTGTTCTACCAACTGCAGCTGCCTGCTGATACCACCCGTGCACCACTCTCTCCTGGGAGTACATTGCTACACTGCCTGCACAGACTTGTAGTCTTGCTGGTTTGGGCTTTTCCACTTGCCTGGCAGGTCAGGGCAGATGGACGCTGGTGTCATGCGGGTCTGTGGGTTTTCTCATGCTGCCCCTGATTCCCTCCATCTTGCGTTCCTGCCACAGTATGTTGCAGCCTGCTCTGAGTCCCAGCCCACACCATGTCCACAGGAGCTCCTGTTGTCTTTGCCCGCATGGAGATGCGGTCCCCCTAGCAGTGACAAAGCATCCCAGGGGAGCCCGGTGCCTTCTGTTAGCATTTGAAGCGAGGGATGCCGGTCTGGAGCATGTCAGCAGCAAAACTGATGCTAAAAAAAGGCATGAGAGGTTATGAAGGGTTTCAGGTAAGAAAGTACTGGGAGAATACCGTGCAGAGAGCTGCATGGGGTCAGGTCTCCAGCTGCTATATGAGCATTGTGGGAGCACTGTTACTGCATTTTGCCAGAAGCATCAGCTTCCTCAGGCATCACATGTGCTGGGAGTCAACGTGACTGAAGAGGAGATCCAAGCACAACTGGGTCAGAGACTTGCAAGGGTCAGCTTGGTTGACAACGCTGGTGTGGCAAGCTAATGTGGCTGTAGGAGGATTTGTTAGGAAGTCCTCTGATTCTGCAGGAGGCAGAAATACTGGCTAGCCTCTAACACAATGGTGGGGTATAGGTAGGTGTCCCCAAAGAGCTGTGTGGCCCTGGGACACCCCAAAGCCCTTGTGCTCAGGGAGTGCTTCCCGCAGCTCAGGGTCAGCACTGCAGAGTAACATCCCTTCTGCCTTGCGCTGCTGCCAGCCAAAAGGCACGGATTAGGGTCACGAAGGAACCCAGTGCATGTGATATCAAGGTGCTGCCAAGAAACCTGGGAAACAAAATGGGTTTGCCAGAGCACCTTGGTTGGGTAATGCTTCCCTTGTATGCCAGCACTAAATGCAGAGCTTAAGCCCAGGAAAATCAGGAGTAGGGCAGGCAGGGAGGGGCAGAACCAGCTTGGGAAAAACAGCAATTTACTAATAGATGCTGTGGTGAATTGAGACATCCTCACCTCCTCTTCCCAGTGTCCTCCCAGGAGTCATCAGTGCCATCACCGTCGCATGGCTGTGAGTAGCAGTGACACAAGGCATAGCTGGCTCACACGTGTCGCTGCTGCCTTGCACCCCGTGTCCTGCTCCAGTTGTCATCCAAATTCTGGGTGGCAGGCCCCTCCACCCTCTTTCAGGAAGGAGCTATTCAGAGGTTGTGCAAGGGCCTCCCCAGGAGCTGCTGTCTTTGCTAGCGGCAGCACATTTCTGTAGGCATTCCCTCCCGTTCTTCACCATCTCAGCTCATTCTGTGCTACTGATCATGTCCACCCCAGCACCTCGCTGGCATAGTTATCTGTGGGTTTTATCGCCCAACAATGCGTGCAATGTTATTGTGCTGAAAGACGACAAAGCCTAATCCATTTTAAATTAAACCAGTGCCCCAATGTCATGCAACTGATGCAGACATGGTCTGGCTGTGCAGTCCTGCCGGCTCCCTGAGGGCTTCACCCTCCCAAATTGCTGCCCGCTCCGCTCCCGGCAGACATCAGCCGCAGCCTTCAGGCTGGGCGGGCTGGTTTGCACAGGTCCTCTGGTCCAAAGCCTCTGGGCTCCCCTGTCTCTTAAAGAGCTGCATCGCTTTGGGTGAGAGACGAAGCATTGCCATATGCATGAAGTTAGCAGCAGACAGAAACCAGAGAAGATGGAATCATCTCGGATCTTTCCATAGTGGCATAAGGCTGCCATAGACCCTTCGCCAGGTCTGGCCTGGGGTTTATAAAGTCTCAAACAATCTGAAGAGGAGGTGAGCAAGGCTATGGTGTTTGCACTCATCCTTTCAGCCCAAGAGACCATTTTTTGGCTCTCCTGCTTGTGATCTAAGAAATTAGTTTCTATGACGGCCCCTCGCAGCTGCATTTATCACCCAGCAATATTACAGAGCCTGCTTGGGAGGCAAGGCTGGCCCTGGGGGTGCTGCCTGGCAGGAGCACTTTTCCAGCTCATCTCCAGGGTGATTTTGTTTCCAGCTGATGTGTGCATGGACACTGGCCACAGATGTACAGGGCAGACCCGTGGTGCCCACGCTGGGTTGCATGGTAGAAAGCAATGCTTTGTGGTTGCGATGAGCAGGCTCACCTCCCCCTTCTCTTCACCCCTGAATCTGGCAAGGCGAATAAAGTTTCATCCCATTGTGATAGGGGACATGCTGTGCCTCGGCAGCTCCACTGTGCTGGGCACAGCCATTTGGCTTGTTTGATCTATAGCTCTTTTATGTTTGCACCATTGTGCAGCAGTCATGGGTGTGGGCTTCACCCAGTAACCATTGCGTTGCAGCAAGTCTTGCCAGTGGGAGCTCTGGCTGCAAATCCCTTCTGAGATCTCTGCCTGTCTGCTCTCCTGCTGCTTGCCACTGCATGCAGGAGGGCCTAGCCCCTGGGCATGGGCTATGGAAGATCAAGGCTAGCATGGGCTGCTGGGACTTAAGACCCGTTAGCTTTTTATAAGCCCGATTCAGGCAACTAAGCCAGGTGGCCATGAGTAAAATCTCTTTTGTTTCTGCGCTGCATCTCTCTGCATCTGACCGGTGCCCTTCTGTGAGGGACGCAGCCCCCGTCCCGTGGCTGTGCGTCTGCAGCTGGCACTCAGGCACGGGGAGGATGGTGCTGGCTGGCAGGATGGAGCCGAGCACCCCGGGGGGCAAGTGCTGGGTGGGCTGTGCTCGCACGCTGCCTCGGGGAAGCCTGTTTGGCATATGGCAGAGCCTCATGATTTCTGTGCGGCTTTCTGACTGCGCTCTTGGCTCTCCGCTCCTGTGTCACAAGCCGTTTGTGAATCCGACTTCCTTTTCCGCAGCCTATTTTGCCAGCTCATCTCTGAAGAGGATGATGATTAAGAACAGAGATGAAAGAGTGTACTGGCTCTCCCTTGACCCCGTGGTACCCTGGCCTGCTGCATGTTAAAGAGACCTCCCATTTTCTGTCTGCTGGCTTCCACACAAGCGGCACCAGAGATGCTCAGGGCATCTGAACTCCCGAGCTCAGCTTTTGGAGATGTTCGATGGCTGAACAGTCCCCTCCCCTTGTGAAACACCCTGCCAGGCTGACTGTCAGGAGTTCTGCAGAGACTGGCTCTAGGTGGGGGTGATCTTTTTTTTGGAGGTTAATGCAAGGACCCTCTGGTAAAATCCCAGCTGAGCTCGAAGGCTGGTAAAGTGAGGATTTAACTGTGAGGTCTGAGTGGCCTGGATCTCTTTGAAAGCGTGGCCCATGAAAGCCAAGCATGCAGGCAGGGAGCAGGGCAGGCTTAGAAAATGAAGGCGTTTTTCCTGGAAACCCATGTGCGGGAAAAGAGTCTTGAGTCCTATAAGCAGAATGGTATGAATTCCCACCAGGATACTGCGTCAGGAGGAGCTAACGCTTTTCCAGCCAAGGATCTTGGACCAGTAATTGGGAACAGGGAAGGGATTCTTCCTCCACGAACAGTTCTGGTGAGGCTGCAACTGGCGTAAAGGGACATGTTCTGGTGTCCCCATCTTTGAAATAACTTCAATGGAAAATTGGAGAGGGCATGGGAAAAAATTACAGACTGCTCTAGGGCTAGGAAAATGCCCTCCACAGAGAAATTTAAAGAGCTTCATTTGATTAGTTTATCAAGGTGGCTACTGAGATGTTCTTCGAGTAAGGATATGGGAACATGCACGGAGACTGTTCAGAATCCTGGACTAATAGCACGGCAGAATGAGAACCAGCAGCGCAGCGTTATGGTCAGACTAACGAAAAACAGATACGGAGCGTGTCATTTCAACACCCACTGGAGGAGATTCCTGAAGGAAATCCCAAGTCCACATAAGGTTTTGGAGCTCCATGGTTTGAAGGTTTCTGATCAAACCATGCATTTCCCAGAAGCAAAGACTGAATCACGCACAAGCTGCTGGGCTCGGTGCCAGGGGTGACTGGGTAAGGCGAAGCATAGCCAGGCGGAATGGGCTAGTGAGTCTTTTCACAGCTCTAAGCCTACAACTGCGAACTCCTCTTCTTGTTCTGCCACAGGGGTATCCTAAGCCCCGTCCCAGGTACTTTCTATTTTGCTTTAACTGCTTTAGGTCAGTAAAACACTGTCACAGGAATTCAGAGTGGTTATTTTTAACTTGCTGTCCCATGAATTCCCCTTCCTTTAGATATCTGGCTTGTGGTCTTGTGGCCCCAACAGAAGCTTCATTAGTCCATTTCCCTTTTTGGAGAAGCTCTTAAGGAAGAAACATTCACCAGGCAGGACACCACATAGTCACTCCTGATGCCAGTGATCTGAGTAGCTCTAACCAGCACCAAATAACTTCTAGGTAGTGAAACACATTTGGTTTCTAGGGCTATGGAGTCTGCAGTTCTGGGGAAATGTTTACCAGGAAGCATTTCACAACTTTCTGTAAATTACAGACAAGATCCTTAACTCTGCTCATTTCTTATTCATTGAGACATCATTTCTCTTTCCCTAATGCCAGTTCACACTGCAGCAACAGATGGGGGTGTAGCTTGGTAATTTCCTGTGACTATAACACAGTTCAGAGTTTGCACCAGCCACTGTTTGCTCAATTTAAACATCCAGAGAACTAGCCTGAGTTGATGGTCATTAACATTGTTTCTTGGATGTGGGGAAATGATTGTATACAAGCTGATTATAGAAAATAACTTTATATTGAGTGATAAAATTTTAATTACGTAAAGTAGATGGTTGAAATTCTTTACCATGTTTACCACATTAATTTCAAGGACAGCACTTAGAGAAATAAATTACAGAAACCAGCTAACGCAGTCACCTGGCTTTAGAAGCATGAGGACTTGGCATGGAACAAAAAGTGGCATGGAATTTTTTTGCTCACTTAGTACAAAAGCCGTCTGAAACTTGTGTTGTGAATAATGTGTAAATATTTTAGGGGACGACTCCAGCCCTCAGTAGTTCTGTAACTACAATGAGTGATACTGAGAATGAACAAAGAATATGCTTGCAGTAGTAAAAGTGGTGGATCAGCAAAGGGTGCTGTGGCTTGGAGCTGAAGATGCGCATGGAAAACCTGAGAATTGTTCCCAGTCAAGACCCTACGGAGGAAACTCTAATACTCCACAAAACGTCCTTAATAGTATTTGAAAGGGATTGGGGGAACAAAAGAGGGGAGATGGTCTCTATGTAGAGATTAAAATTTAAACTTTAGGTGTGACGCTGCAACTGAATGAGTATCTGCATTCATGTTGCTAGACATAGGAACAGGAGCAGAGGACCCAACACAAAGTAAGTATAAGGACAGACCACCCCGTCCAGAATAAAGCTTGGAGGTTAAGGTATCAAAATGGCTTGGCGTTCACAACCTCAGAGCTGAAAGAAGCAACAATCAGCTTGCAGGTCTGGTGTCCAGCTGGAGGTGGTGCCACACAAGAGGCTAGTAAATGTACCTCTCTTTCAGTGGAGAAAAGGGATCTTGATATCTTTAGAAGAAAGAAAGTTATAGAATAAGCAAGAAGGATAAAACAGAATAAATATTTGCCAAATTTTTTTTGTACCAAACTAATCTAGTATCTCTCTGGACAAAGGAAGTGTTCTGGGTTACTTTACCAGGATTTCAATAAGTTATTTAATGTAATTTCAGGTGTGAGTGTTAATTAAAGTGAAGAGGATAAGGACTGTAAAGATTCAATAAAACAGGGAAAAATAATAGGCCATCTCAAGGAAAGAGGCACTGCGCAGTAAAGAAGATATTACTGAAACCCACCCACTGAAGTGGGTTTTTGGACCCGCTTTCATAAATATTGTCATTAGGGACCTTCACAAAGTGCAAGAATGAGCCGATGACATGAAGCTGGGAAACACTGCCATTGCAGCTGAAAATCAAGCTATTGCAGCAGGGTTGTGAAGACTGTAGTAGCACAAAACCTCGTATTCCTGAGTGCTGAGGAGCTGCTAATGAGAACTCATGGTATAAACTACTGCAGGAAAAAGAAGAGCAGGCAAACCACCTGATTGTGTGCTTACTATGATCAGTTTCACATGTAGCAGGAGAAGTATTTTCCATATGGGTTAAATGTATAATTCCAAAAATATTAATTAAAACTTGAAGAGGTACAGGGGGTTAATGTGATCGGGTGAAGAAGGAGCATTCATTTTTGGATAAGCTAAGCTCTTTCGGACTTCTGTCTAACCTTTCAAAACAAAGCTTGAGAAGGGTTAGAGTTCTTGCCTATAAATACATCAGGGAATAAATGCTATCAAATGGGCAGCCTTCACATAAGAACAAATAAATACATTTTCATGGAAAAAAACAAAGAAGATTCATAACCTCTGAGGTTTTATAAGAAGCCCAAGGAAGTACAGGGCAGGAGGAGGAACCCTGCTTTCCACAGAGAGCTTGATCAAGTCGTGAGGGAGGCCACGTAGTTGCTTTTAACAAAGGGGGATCAGACTCAGTGCCCAGGCAAGTGCTGTCAGTCCTAATTTGCACATAGCTATAGGTAAAATCTTGTTCTGTTTGCTGTAATTAAGAAGATTGACTTATTCACTGCTTGAGAGAGGTTGTGGTGCAGCTCAGTGCTCTTGGAAGTGTTTGCCAGCTCCAAGTCTCCACATTTTTATCCTGCTGGGACAACGCTATAGCTGGTGTTTGCCAGCAGCTGCCGGGGAGGTTGCTTGCCTACCTGGAACAGGCTGACACAGGGATCCAGAGGCTCCTCTGCAGACCGTGCCTGAAGCCAGACTTTCTAGTTTCCAGAAGTTTTGATATTTTGAAGCTCAGATTTGGAAACAAATCTCTTAAAATAAAATTCAGTTTCTCATTACTCAAGTTTGGGGTGTTTTTTGTTTGTTTTTTTAGTTTTTACCAATAGGTAACAATGGATGTGTAAATACTTTAATTGCATATAGAAACACAAAAATGTGTACTTTAAAACCATCCCTACAAGAGCTGCTAGAATTCATAGCTCCAAAGCAGCTGCTGTACCACGGGGTGGCCCTGGTCCAGGAGCTCCCAGGCCAACTGGCTCCTCTGGCTCCCTGCTTCCTGTAGTTTGGTTACAAGGAAGAGCAGACCAGGATCTGGCCAGACTGGGTCTAGAGCCCCATAGCACAGGTGCTGGGGTTACTCTGAAATTAGGAACTATTATCCTAGAAAATCAAGGGACAGCAACAAGCTAATTAACACTCTCGCCTCAAAATATTCCTTGCCATCCTACCCTTAGGTACTGCAAGCTGGTTATTTGCTGGAGATAAGCTATGCACTGTGGTGGTGGAGGGCTTGGGTGGCTGATGGTACCAGCACAACAAACATACAGCTATAGAGATGAAAACAAAAACAATTGGTAGGAGACATTTTATGCAGTTTTTGCAATTGCAAAGCAGAGTCTAGTATCACCTTGAAGGAAGATTATTATTTAGGCAATTCTAACCAAATCTTAGTAACGAAATACAAATGGCAGGTGCTGGTGTCTGGGATTCACCTTGGTGAATGGCATAGATCAGCCTGGTTTCATTTGGAAGTCATCCAGGGAACTTCTAAATTGTGAATGGGCACAACAGCAGCACTGACAAACTAGTGCCCGCTGCTGTTACATTAAAAGTAACAGACAATAAGCCTGCAAAAGACCTCAGGAATTCATTAGCATATTCTGTGGGAAAGGATTACTGGTACAAATTTGAATCAGACCCAGAGTCCCAAAGTTCTAGGCGTCCAAGCCTTTCCTTAGTATGAGTTAATTTTCCTGGGAATGACGTCTTTTTTCTAAGAATAAACTCTTTTACAAGCATTTAGAGATCATCCCTCCCCACAGCACTGGAGCTAAAACAAGACCAGCCAGTGTTTCCAGAAGTACATCCACTCTAGCTTGGCCCAGTGCATCTTGTGCTGCTGATGATCAGAGAAGCTCCCTGGTACATTGGTGCTTTGCGCCTCAGGCTGGATCCATGCTGAGCTGAGCAGAGGTTTGATGCTGTGCATTTCAAGATACCTCATAGCAAAGAATGGCACAGAGCTGGGGTGCTCGCAGGGGCCTGAATCGAGCTGACCAGATCTTCTCTGCCATAAGGCTACCAAAGAAGCCCAGAGGACACCTTTTGGTGAGGATATTTACGTTGGTGTGAACCTTGTACAGGAGGACAAACACTGTGCTCTTCCACTTGGCCTGCAAGGCTCATGGGATGGGGCTGTGATCCACAACCTCTGGCATTCCCAGAAGGCACATCCAGACAAAGTGCCTTGATGATGGATTCACCTTTCCTTCTAACAGTGTCACCAGCTGCCAAGGATCATCTCTACAAAACAGCTGACAAAGTGTAGGAGATGATAGGCGGAAAGAAGACACGTGTGATTACAGCTTCTGTGATGTGATATGCTCAGCCTCAAAGAGCAATCAAGAGGGAGGGCAATGAAACCTAAGAAAGACAGGGCAGCAAAGGTGACAGCTCCACGATTACTCCATTTGCACAGAGTCGAAGCAGGGAACACAGGGTCACCTCTCTGGGGAAGCAAACAGAAGGCATGTACTCAGGTGTGAGGTGGGAACTGCCTGGAGCTTGTCCTGAAAAAGGGGTAGACTGAGCCTGTCCTTCCACTGCTGTATCCATCTGCCTTCTTCCTTTTCATTCAGGATAAAGACCATTAATAAGATAAACTGCATGAACATGAGAAGGAAAGAGCATTGGAATTGTGTTTTGTCGTTTGTTTTCCCCCCACAGTCTTGTTTCCTTGAGCCTTGATAAATGGATGTTTTCTTATCTGATGGTTCAGTTTATCTGGTGTTGGAAGGAAGAAGGTGAGTCAGGTGAATCAAAGTTTGCAGTTTGGGAGTGCATTGATCCTACCTGCAGGTCACCACCGGAGACAGGGCTCTCCGGAGAGGCCAGGTGCGCGGGAACGTCTCTGGCACAGCGGAGGGCAGGAGCCCATGGTGCCAGGTTGCCAAGGGTCAGCGGCTTGTGTTCCCAGCTGCCAGCTTTTCAGGGGAGGTTCCTTCTGCTCCGCACAAAATCCAGCCCCAGCCCCAGCAGGATCTTCTGTACCGCTTGACGGGTCTCGAGCCCTCTTGCAGTGATGGCAAGTCTGTGGATGCAGATGTATCTACATGGGCTACACTGAGAACATTCATAAGGGAAGGTGCTGGGATGACCAGTGACTTGGGCTGGGAAACAGCTGGGCAAACCGGTTTAGCAGCGGCATGGGGGCTGTGGGGCATGGCACAGAGCTGGGACTCTGGCAGCGCTGCAGAGCAAGGAGTCCATTAACTTGTCCGATATCTTCTTGCATGTACACAAATTGCATGTTTGGGAAAAGGAGTTCCCTCATTCCCTTCTGCACCACAAGAAAAAATATTTTGCTGGCTGGACTCAAACTTCCTGCTTGATGATTTCGATTGATTGTGCCATAAATCTGCTATCCTGAGGGAGTAAGTGCTCATTCCCTGCTCCCCAGTCCTGTACAAGCTGGGATGCTGTGGGCATAGGCTTCACTTCACCAGGCTGGGTAGCTATGGCTGCTTTGCTCCTTCCTTGCATGGAAACCACCCCTGCCCCTGCACAGCCCTGGGGCCCCTTGCGTGCTGTTTCTGATTCTGAACCTTTTGTGATGGGAGAAACAAAACCGTGGGCAATAACTGAGAGGAGGTTTCACCCAAGATTTATACAACAGCAGGATGGGGTTTTTTTGTTTTGGTCTTTGTTTCTTTCTTGATAATCCCTGATGTTTACTTCACTTTTTTCTTGGCAACCAGTGACCTGATATCACCACGACTCTCTGATCTCTTCTGCAAGTTGCCTTAGCTAATTTAAGTCCACCCTCGTGCCATGCATCCGTGAATACACCACCTGAGCATCACTTTGCACCTACCGACATGGACCGCAATCTGCTCTTGATATGCCCGGTCACTGAGCACCTTTATTGCCCCCTTGAACTCTTCAAAGCAACTTCAGTCCTTTGCTGCCTTAAATTAGTGTTGCAGCTAATTCTGTCCCATCACTGCTGATGTGCTTTTTCAGACAATTTATGAAGACGCTGAAAAGCACAAGCGCTGAAAAGCACAAGCCCTAGTGCAGCTCCCATGGAAGGCATCTCTGGTACCTCCCTCCCCCTTGAAAACTGACCTGCCATCCTACCTTCCATTGCCTGTCTGCTTAACCATGTAGACCACCATCTTCTGGCGTGAGACAGACTAAGGGCATTTGATGCAGGACCTTGTTCAAAGTTTTTTGAGATGCAGGTACAGTATGTACATACACTGAGCTGCACCCATACACTTCCCGCTGCCTCTGAGGAGCAGCAGAAGGGCAAGAAGTCTGCCCAGAGGGGAGCTGTGTCATCCTCCAGCCTGAATAGAAAGAGATGCTTAAGTGTACATCACTAAGAAGAGGGGACAGCCACTGCTGAGGGGTCCATCACCGACTGCTGAGGAGAGGAGACACCCACCGCTGAGGGATCCTTCAGCCCTTGCTGAGGAGAGGGGACACCCACTGCTGAGGGGTCCCTCACCCCTCACTAAGCAGAGGGGACACCCATGGCTGAGGGGTCCCAACCCCAACACTGAGGAGAGGGGACACCCACCACTCAGGGGTCCCTCACCCCTCACTGAGCAGAAGGGACACCCATGGTGAGGGCTCCCAACCCCAACACTGAGGAGAGGGGACACCCACCACTCAGGGGTCCCTCACCCCTCACTGAGCAGAAGGGACACCCATGGTGAGGGCTCCCAACTGCAACACTGAGGAGAGGGGACACCCATGGCTGAGGGGTCCCTCATGCCTCTCTGAGCAGAGGGGACACCCATGGTGAGGGGTCCCAATCCCAACACTGAGGAGAGGCGACACCCAAGGCTGAGGGGTCCCAACCACAACACTGAGGAGAAGGGACACCCATGGCTGAGGGGTCCCTCACACCTCTCTGAGCAGAGGGGACACCCATGGCTGAGGGGTTCCAATCCGAACACTGAGGAGAGGGGACACCCATGGCTGAGGGGTCCCAATCCCAACACTGAGGAGAGGGGACACCCATGCTGAGGGGTCCCTCACCCCTCTCTGAGCAGGGGGGACACCCATGGCTGAGGGGTCCCAATCCCAACACTGAGGAGAGGGGACACCCATGCTGAGGGGTCCCTCACCCCTCTCTGAGCAGGGGGGACACCCATGGCTGAGGGCTCCCAATCCCAACACTGAGGAGAGGGGACACCCATGCTGAGGGGTCCCTCACCCCTCTCTGAGCAGGGGGGACACCCATGGCTGAGGGCTCCCAATCCCAACACTGAGGAGAGGGGACACCCATGCTGAGGGGTCCCTCACCCCTCTCTGAGCAGGGGGGACACCCATGGCTGAGGGGTCCCAATCCCAACACTGAGGAGAGGGGACACCCATGCTGAGGGGTCCCTCACCCCTCTCTGAGCAGGGGGGACACCCATGGCTGAGGGGTCCCAATCCCAACACTGAGGAGAGGGGACACCCATGCTGAGGGGTCCCTCACCCCTCTCTGAGCAGGGGGGACACCCATGGCTGAGGGCTCCCAATCCCAACACTGAGGAGAGGGGACACCCATGCTGAGGGGTCCCTCACCCCTCTCTGAGCAGAGGGGACACCCACCACCAAGGGGTCCCTCACCCACCGCTGAGAAGAAGGGACACCCACCGCTGAGGGGTCCGAGGAGGCTCCCCCTCCCCCCTCCCGCAGGGCCCCAGGCACGTCCCGGCGGGGGGCTGGAGTGGGGTGGGGGCAGCCCCCGGGGGGGTGTCGCGGGTTCGAGTCCCGCGTCGGGCGGCTCACCTGGCCGGGCCGGGCCGGGCCGGGCGGTGACAGACTTTGCCTCCAGCCTCTATAAAAGGTAACGGCGGCGTGAGTCAGAGCCGCCGTCTCCTCCCCGCCCGCTCTCACGTACGCGCGGCCGGGCGGGCAGGCAGGCACGCACCCGCCGCCGGCCGCCCCGCACCGCCGCCGGCCGTCCCGCAGCCCCGCAGCCCCGCACTCGCTGGCGATGAGCCGCGCCGCGCTGCGGTTCTCCCTCCTGCTCCTGGCCGCCCTGGGCCGCGCCGGCGCCGACAGCGAGCACGACCAGGAGCACGGCGACGAGGATTCCCCGCACTCCCGGGAGAAAGGTGAGCGGGGGGGTCCCCCGTCCGCGGGGCGCCCCGATGCGTGGCGCACCCCGCTGCTGGGTTTGGGGTCCCCTGTGCACGGGGCACCCTGATGCGTGGTGCACCCCGCTGCTGGGTTTGGGGTCCCCTGTGCACGGGGCACCCTAATGCATGGAGCACCCCAATACTGAGTTTAGGGTCCCTGATGAATGTGGTGCTCTCATGCACGGTGTTCCCCTCCTTGCTGATTTTGGAATCCTTGATGCATGGGGCACCCTAATATATGGGGTGCTGGATTTGGGATGCCTAATGCTTTTGGGGGGTCCCCAATGCTGGGGAGCTCTCCCCTTGCTTGGTTTGGGGGGGCTGCTGTACCTCCTGCTGCTCACTTGTTAGGGGCCCAGGTGTGCCCCACTGTGGGGTGTCCCTATGGGGCGTTGCGTTTCCCAGCTGCGAGAGCTGCACCCCCCTCAAGCACGTCCCTGCCTTTGTCCCTGCTCCCGCCAACTCCTGCGCGGCCCGACCCCTGCCCAGGGGCCGGGGGCCCCTGCCTTGTGTGCAGCCCTTTTCACCCACCGAGTCCCTTTTACATCAGATTATGGGGTTCGCCGTTGCTGGTATGGGGGTAGCCGGGGCTGTGTAGCAAGCAGTGCCTTGTCGGGACCGGCCGGAGGGTCCAGACCCGGACCCCGGCGTGGTGGGATGGCAGCCGGTCCCCTTTGTCCTGCAGCATGGCCTCTCCCCAGCAGGCTCTGCTGTGCCTGGCCCTGCATCCACGTTGTCCCCCCACAGCCCGGCAAGGATGGGGTCTGGCCCCACTGTGGAGTTGAGGGGGGAGGTCTGCCCCATGGCTGACGATGGGGAATGGAGGATGTGCTCAAACTCAGGGCTGCGTGGTGTTGTGTAGCCCCCCACCACCCTGAGAGCTGTCTTGCTGGCGGCATGGGTGGGCTTTCAGATTTCAGGGTCAGTGTTTCGGGGGGAAAAGTCCTGGGTCTTTGGTCTTGGTCCCTTTTCTGACTGGGGACTGTGGCGCTGCCAGCACTTGGCAGGGATTTTGGGGCAGAGCCATGCATTTGCTCGCGTGGGGCTGAGTGCTGCACTGGAACGTTCCTGTCCCTGGCTACATTCCTTGTCCCAGCTTTGCCCGCAGGTTTGTTTCCTGGGCTCAGCCTCATAGCGTGTCCTTGGTTTTGCCTCTGGTAAGGAGTTGTGCTGGCCTGTGCCAGGACAGCTGCCCTGTGATATGGACCAGCAATTGTTTGGTGCCAGGAGCTGCTTTTGTTATTGCAATGAATAGCATTTCTTACCAGAGCTGCTCTTGCCGGGCTGAGCACTGGACAGAGATGCGGACGCAGATGGTCCTTGCCACAGAGGTGAAGTAACCCAGGCCACAGGGTGGGAGAGCGTCAGGTGTTCAGCATACCAGCGTGGTGCGCTGGCAGCAAGCGGCTGGGGACTGCGTGGGTTTCGGGATGGGTGGGTGGCGAGATTGGGATGGAGATCGGAAAAGGAGGTGAGGGATGGGAGGTAGGTAGGGAACGGGCAGCCTGGCCCACGCTGTACCGGTGTTAGAGGCTGAAGATCTGTCTGGAGTCCTGTGAGGGAGCAGGTCTTGGCTGGGACCCACCAAGGCTCCTGCCAGCACTAGAAGCTGTGTGTCTCGGCACCGCTGCCGGGCGATGTGCTGGCTCCCTCTTCCTCGAGGCTTGTGTATGACGTAGGGCTGGTGGCCACCCAGCCCTGGGCACTCAGCACAAGCCAGGGGGGTGTCACCCAGGCTTTGCCATGGGGTTGCTTCTGTGAGGACCTCTGGCTTTCCCAGAGACCCAAGTCCTGTGTTACTGTTTCCCAAAGACACCTGTAACTCCCTTTCCCACTGCAGCCTGTTTCCTCTCTCTCCTGTTCAGACCTGTCCTGCTCTGTGTCCACTTCTTGCTCATTCCCTGATGCCCTTTTCATCCAGCTGAGCCCACTTTTCTTGCTTAATACCCCTTATTCATCTTATTCCCCAGCTTGCAGCACTGATCTGCCCTGGGATTTCCCCATTTTTATCCCTTCTGCTGGGATGGCCCTTTCTCTGCAGTGCTCTGAGATTGTCCTCTTTCCCCTGGTACTTGCTGGGGCAATTGGGTCCATGGGGAGCAGAAATGTGCCCTGGAGTAAAGCCTGCCCTATGCCTTCCTCCAGCCAAACCCTTGCCCCTCTGGGGCTGAGCTGGCGCAATCTTGGGCCCCGCAGCCTAGGCAGTCCTCCCGCAGGAGCACAAAGAACAAACCCTGCAGTGACCTGTGCTACCAGTGGCAGATTAAAGGCTGATCCCAAAGGCTTGCAGTGGGTCAGAGTTTATAAACACAAAGGGGCTTTAATGCAGCTCGGCTGGGGAGGGATCAGTGCCCCCATGGGCAGTGGCACAGGGTGGTGTGCTGGGCTGAAAGGACATGGGTGTTGCACGGGGTGTGTGTCTGGATGGAGAAACCAGGGCTGTGCTGGCGGAAGTAGGGCTGGGGTGGCACAGCCCTCCCTTAGAGAGGCTCCCTGTGGGGTTTGGCAGAAGGATGCTCAGGTTGTGCCCCTGCTGCCCAGACTCCCTGCCTGGGCCATGCTTGCCACAGACTGGCCTGGGGAGCTGGCTGTCAGCAGCCTGAGACTACTGGCACAGCCTGGGTACTGTGATCAGGTTATTGCTTTCAAGGGACATGGTGCTTGGATGTGTTTTGTAGGCTGGGTCCTGGCTGCTGTGCCCAGTCCCTGCTTTGGGACCTGCACTATGTGCATCTCTGTGTCCTGGTACCTCCTGGTTCACTGAGCATCAGAAATAACACCCACTTTCCCTCTTCTCTGGGCCATGAGCTCCACTGGTCACCCCACAGCCTGGGACTGATCTGCAGACAGGAGCTTCTTCCTCAGGGACACAGCAAGGTGGTCCTGCCCTGGCATCCCCTGCGAACTGGCCTCATCCCACAGGGCTTTGACCTGGGTCTGGCCCAGGGCTGGGTCCCAGCAGGGAGAGGAGGCTCTGGCAGGATCCCAGTGCTCCTTGTGGCTGAGCACAGGGCATCGTGTGCCCAGCTGATAAGAGAGCAGGATGTCCAAGCTAGAAGTGAGCCTGCTGCCCCGCCTGCCACACACAAGCCGTCGAACTTCTGCTGGAGTTCAAGGTGAGCAGGCAGCACCAATGGCCACCTTGCTGCCAGGTAGCATCTATGCTGTGAATGGCACATGTGTTTCAGTGTTGTCAGGTGTCCTGCAGCAGCTTCAGGCTGTGTACGCCCTAAAATGTGAAAAGCTGAGGATGGAGGGGGCGGACATATAGGGGAGACCCTCTGGTCTCCCTCCTTACTGCCTGGCTCTGCCGAGGGGTGCTTCTTGCTCTGTGCAAATGATCCTGAGTCCCTTGGGTGCCTGGTCCATCCCTGATGTCCCCACAGTGAGGTCCTCCGGGAGCAGCCTGCTGCATCAGTGCCTTTCCTGCATGGGATTAGCAGCGGCCCACGGTTGTGCTGGCTCCTCACCCTGCCGAAAGCTGCTCCTACCCTTCCTCCTGGGCTGCAGGACATGCCGAGCAGCACGCTGGTAATGGCAGCGTCTGCTTGAACTCGGCAGGAAAGTGTTGTCGGATGGTGTTGGATGTCAAGGAGGGAAGGGAGCTGGCACTTGCGGCAGCACCAGTATCCCAAAATGGGAGGGCCGAGAGGGAGCGAGCAACAGGGAGAAAGCCAAAGGAGGGAGCGAGTGAAAGGGGGAAACTCGGCTGGATTGCAGGCTGCTGGGGGAAGGGGGATGGTGTGTAGTGCTCAGCTGGAACAGAGGGGCTCTGCGTGGCTGAGCACAGAGGCTTTCTTGCCTGCAAGGGCAGGCAGTTCCTGTTGGTACCCTCCTACATTTTCCTGCTGGGACCCCTGCAAGGAGTCCTCTTCTTGCATGTTATCTCCCAGTGTGCTCATCGCAGAAGCAAGGTTGTTTCCCCCACATTTTTTGGGAGTGCTTTGCGGTCCCTGCTGGGGCTGTGGGTGCTCAGAGGTAGGGTAGGGCAGGGCAGGCAAAGAGCTGCAGCACCCACTGCCGAGGTGCAGCGACGTCTGTTGTGGTGAGTGGCAGCAGTTCAGCAGAAAGGAGACCTGGCACGACGCAGCTTTCCAAGGAAGAAGACATGCTCCGGCGGGGAGTGTGGGAGGCAGGGTGAAATTATGCAAATCAACATTTGGGCAGGGCAGTGGGTTAATGTTCATAGCAAAGGGCTGCAAAATTCCGAATGCCTCTATGTGGAAGGGCTCGGAGTATTGCAGGGCTCCTCCAAGCCACACTGAGGCCAGGGCAGGTGCCAAGAGCCCGACCCAGTGCCCAGGTTGGGCTTGCCTCGATGCTCTCTTGCAGTGCTCGGTGCATGTGCCAAAGGGGCCCAACCCTGCACAGCTGGGCTTGTGAGATGCCTCCCTGAGTGGGTGGCCTGGCTGTGCCATAGCTGCACCCAGATCCATGGGATGGGGAAACACACTTGGGTGGCTTCAGTGTGTGGATAAGTGCTCGTGGGTCCTCTTGGCGCTCATGCCAAGAGACCCCCGGGGAAGTCTGTTGTGTTGGGATGGATCAGACTGACTCCTGGGTGCAGCTGCAGCCTTTGGGGTGCTCAAAGCTGCTGAGCTGAGCTGACGGGAGGCTGTGAGGAGGGTCCAGAGCCCTCTCGGCTGTGGGAACAGATGGGCACAGGGGGACATGCGAGCCTGGGGTGGGTGGCATGGTGCTGACACAGCAGGGCAGGTGCCAGCATGGTGCTATTGCTCAATCTACTATATGATGTTTGAGCTGCTTTCTGTCAAGGCAGAGTCCCTGGAGGTGAGCTGAAAGCGGGGCGCCGGGGCGGGCCATGCCGGTTGAGGCATGTGCAGTGAGCCAAGGCGCTGCGTGCCAGCCCCAGGTTGCTGTGCCTTACCTGTGCCGGGACTGCCCCAATGCGAGTGCCCCTCAGGGGGCTCCCCAATGCTGATAGGCACCTTCGTGCTGCAGGAGGGGGATCCTGCCTAGGAAGCATCAAATGTGGCTCTTGTGTGCAAGCCATGACCACCTCGTGCAGATAGTGCCAGGTGGGGCAGGAGAGTGGGGACAAGGTGGGGGAAGATACGTGGTGTTTCCAGAGGAGAGTCGGTGTACTCTGGATTTTGGAGCATAATCAGCGTCCAGCAGGCGAGTAACCTTTGTGTGAGCAAGGTGGTCAGGATGAATCTCAGCTTGCTGCAGCACAGCTGGGTGCATCTCAGGGCAGTGCCATGCAAGCAGACATGGAAAGTGCACTGCAGCCTGTCCCAGGGCACATGCGTTCCTGCCTGACGCAAGCAGCCGTGGCTTGCACAGCCCCCTGCTTGCTGCCACTTCTTCATATGCCTTTGGGAGTACCTCGTGCCTGGGCAAATGACCCCTGAGCATTGCTCCTGAGCATCAGAAGCACTGCAGAGCCATCAGCAATGCTGGAGGGAGCCTCACAGAGGGCTGTTCTTGTCTCTCCAACTCCTGGTGCCCCTAAGCACCCTCCAGCCCTTCCCAGCCTGGCTTTGCCATGACCATCTGCTTTCTAGGGCAGCAGCTGCACCAAAGGCTCCCAGCAGCGCCCATGCCTGGATCCTCGCTGAGAAGAGGGCAGGATCCCGCTGGGCTTGGGGCCTTGCATAGGACATCTGGGCCTGGGAAAGTGTGCATCTTCCTTTCTCACCCCTAAGCTGGAATCTGCTCCTATTAATAGCAAGTGGCTGTCGATAGCTGTTGTCAGCGGCAGGGATGGGGACTGGAGCAGCACCTGCTGAGCCCCTCCTGCGTCCTGGCCAGGCTGGCAGGCATTTGGCCCCACCAAGGGACCGGGGCTGGGCTGCACCTGCTAAATTCTTTTCCATGTCCTTGCACTCTGGGGAGCTGATGCACGTGGGTGTAGATGCTGCCCCTTGCTGCTGGGTGCACGCACCCCTTCACCCCAAGCCTGTCCCAACCTGGCACCCTCTGCTCCTGCCCTCGTGGGCTGGGATGTGCCAACAGTCTGCCTGCAATGATGAGTATGCTGTTAAGGACAAGTCAGAGGAGGAGCCCATGAATTACCTGTTGTGCCAGTCAGGGCAGGGACATAATTCTTATGGCCCACTTTTGTCTGCTTGGGGCAAATCCAAGCCCCGCATCTCTTTGCCTGGAGCTGGTTGCATGCAGAAGGGCTGGTGATAGCCAAGGTGTTTGGTCGGGGGCATCTGAGACAAGGCTCTGGGGCACCTCTAAGGCTACCTCCAGTGACATGCCAGGAGCCCAGGCTTTGCTGGCAGCTCTGAAGGAGAGTTATGGTGCGAGGGCTAGTGTATGGAGCACTGTCATACCCTCAGGACCTGTCCCAGGAGGGCTCTAGAACTGCACACTGGGGACACCCCCAGCTGTGGGAGGCTCAGGGCACACTAGGGCACACGCTGCCCTGCTGTGGCCACTGTGTGCCCCATGGGTGACACAGGACGTGCAGAGGTCCTGGCACAGGCTCCCCCCATCCTCCCTCCTGCTTTTCCTAGGGAAAGGGTTCATGCGTGGTAGGACACTTATACAGCTCTGCGTGGGAATTTGGGTGGTCGGGTGAGTTGGGGTAGGGGGCTGCCAAGACCGGAGGTGGGTGTTTGGTCTGGCACATTTTCCTGTGGCAGTCTGGCCCCATGGTAGGGGCACTTGCTGACAAGGAAGACAAAGGTTTGGTGCTCGTTTGCTTCCTCTGCTGTGAGTCCCAGGGGATCCCCAGCTGCTCTTGCTTACAGACCCTGAGCAGGGAGGCTGCACACCTGCCTCATTAAGTGCTTTGTCTTGGGACAGTGGGAGGTTTTGGCTGCTTCAGAGTAGCTGCAAGAGTGCTGGTACAGCTGCTCAGTGATGGAAGCCAGTACCTCTGATTTTTCCATTATAGGATGATAACAAAGCATCAAGCCCTGGGGTTTTCCCTCTGGCTGACAACTGCAGGAGACCTGTCCCTGCTTGGAGGAGGCAGTGCCCTCTGGGAGAATCCCCCTCGCAGGGGGAGGAGTGGGAAAACAAAGGCAGGGAGGGGGATTGAAGTCAGTGGGAATCCAGAGACCTCCTGGCTGGGAGTGCTGCCTGGCAGAGGTGTGTTTGCTGCCAACCTTTCCCTTCCATTCATGTGGGTTTTTTCTCTTTTTTTTCAAGGTCCTGGTCACAGTCACTGGAGCTATGAAGGTAAATACCCTGCAGTTACTCCTGCTTTTTTTCTACCACCCAGCAGACCCTGGGCCTGAGCCATCCGTGGTTAATGATTACAGGGCTCCTGTGCACGCTCCACGCCTCACCCTTCCCTCCTGCCTGACCCTGACGCTTCAGTGGTGCCCGAACCTGGGCACAGATGGGCTGAAGAGCTGGGAGTTGCTCTGATTTGAGCAGGAAGCAGCGGCTCATCCATCGAGGATTTCCTCAGCCCCTTGGGTGTGGGGGGATGCCCCTCAGGGCAAGGCTCCTCCCTGAATGGGAACTCCTCTGATCCTGTGCCAAGCGGGGAAGCAGCCTGGGCTCCCCAGGCTGGACTTAACGCTCATGCTGGGACTTTGACCGGTTCAGGGATTAGCCTGTGTCCTCACCTCTGTCCTCTGTCATCCTCCCTCCCCATCCTGCCTGGCCCTCCCCTCCCATCCTAGTTTGGGGGGCTTCTCCACAGCACCCATGATGGGCATCACTGCAGTGCCAGCACAAACACACCCCTTCCCGCTGCGGTGGTGGGCCAGGCCCCAGCACCATCGCTGTGCTTGGGACCAGGGACTGCCTTGGACCTGCTAATGCCCAGCTCCATCTTTACAGGGGTCCTGTGAGGGGCTGGGCTAGGGACGAGACTGGGTTTGCACTGGCCCAAGACATGCTAGAAGCAGCCCCCTGCAGTGCAAGGGGAGGTTTCTGAGCCATCAGCTGTGCCTATCCCAGCTATGGCACTGGGGACAGGTGATGGTTTAAGCAGCCACCCCAGCCATGTGAGCTGACCCTTTGCAGGGCTGTACCGATGCAGTTAACAGCCAGGAACCCATCAGACCTGTGGCTGTGGGCTCACGTGATCCCAGCGGCACCGTGGTACCTTGCTCGAGTAGTAGCGCGGGCTCACTGGTGGGTCGACACCTGCCAGAGGCCAGGCTGTGCAAGGCAGCAAGCATGTGATGAGCTGCAGAGCAGCAGGTCCTTTGCTGGGCAAGTCCCCTTATAAATGACCTTCTCGCGCTCTTCCCAAACACCTCAAAAATAGACTTTCCTGGCAGCTCACCACACTGTGAGACCTTTCCTGATACAGCTGCATGCAGTCACATGGTGGCACAGAGCTAACTTGATGGAAACTAACCTTACATGCATGGCTTATTCCCCAGCCAGTGCCTGTCCCCTTCCCCACCACCCACCAAACCTCCTTCCCGGTGGGCTCCTTGCCCAGGTGGTCTCACTGGCACTCCCTCCTTTCCTCCTTGTACCAGACCGGGAGCACTGGGGTGTGGACTACAAGGACTGCGCGGGCACCATGCAGTCGCCCATCAACATTGACACTGCCAAGACCATCTTCAGCCCCCAGCTGCGGCCAATCCAGATCTCTGGCTACAGCCTGCCCGCCAACGAGAAGCTCAAGCTGAGGAACAACGGGCACACAGGTGGGTGCAAAGGCACAGGCAGAGTCTGGAGCACAAGCAGGGGTTGCTTGGCCTCTCCTGGCAGGACCGGGCTTCTCTGACACCCTTCCCCTGGACTCTGGGAAGTGGATTCTCTTGCAGGATGCAGTCATGTTGCCTTCAAGGCCAAAAGAAAAGCATCGGGCTGTTGAGCCTTTACAGGTCCATGTGCTTTCCTGGCTGGAGGGGAGAAACCAGGAGATGGAGAACTCACCACTCACTGCCTTTGGGAGCTGTCTCCAGGAATTTGTTAAAACCCATGTTTCCTTTAAAAAAGCATCCCTGGTATTTCTGATGCAGGTTTGCAGCCACTGGTTCCTCCCCTGCATTTCACTTTCAAAGGACTAGTCAGTCTCTGATAGGACTTAGCCTTTAAAGGCTTGGTCTTTTAGGACACAACATTGGCCAACTTCTTTAAGTCTGTACTTCAGGATGCTATCTCAAGATCTTAAGAAATTTTCATAGGTGGTTTTTTTTCCCTTCTGCAATTTTAGAATGTTTTTTGGAAAGCCTGGACACAACTTATTCACATTATTTTAGTATCAATCTCACCATGCCAGATATGGAGGAAAAACACATCTCCTTCCCGCTCAGTTCACCCCACAGCTGGGGATGGTGGGTCCTGTTGCTACCAGCCTTTTCTGGGAGTAAGCCGAGTGTTTTGTGCACACTGGTGTCTGCCAGTCCCCAAGCTAAGAAAAGGTGGCGCAGAAAGGGACTTAAAGACTTGCTGACGGTGTGATAAGGCACCTCCTTGCCCAGGTAGTTAGCGAGATGGACCTGACCTGTGTGTACAGCAAACTCAACAGGTTGGACTCGCAGTGCATGGTCAGATCAACTGCGCAGTGCATGCACAGAGCTTTATATTATGGCCTCCTGCCCTAGCATGCCTGCAGAGTTAAACTAGTTGAGCTCAGTAGTTGCTATTTTAGACACCCTGGCATCTGGTGTTGCTTGGTGTTTAGAAAAGCAGTCAGAGCATTTTCATTCGGGGGGTGGGAGGGGGGTAGTTTCTCACATGCTTGTAAGATGCCTTTTTTTATTCTGGCAACTGCCGGTCTGCTTTATGAAAAGCCATAAATAAATAAAAAGTTGCAAGTCCAGTAAGATATTTGTACAGTTACTCCTTTTTGTAATACAAAGTGTATATGCTGTATAAGCCTTTTCAAGGGCCTGAAAATGACTCAGGTAGCTAGTAGAAGGAATGCAAATTTAGATATACAAAAGAAATGTAAAAGCAGATAAATTCCCAGGGAGGGAGCAGTCTCCCCATATCTGAGTTTTGTGTCTCTGAACCCAGTGGCAGGCAACATGGGAGAGGACAAATGACTCATCACAGCCCTGTTAATCCCGAATGCGTGCCCTAGCTCCGTGATGTGACTAAGGGACACTTCACCTATAAAGAAGGAGGAAGGAAAAGAGTTGATATTAAAAATGAGGAAAAGGTGCTTAGAAGGATAGGACAGCCTTTCTCAGGGTCCAGGGATGCTCCTGATATTTTCACCGTGTGTCCAGGTAACTCAGCTTTTAGATTTGCCACACTGCTGCATGAGTCCAAGATAGCTGGCTAAACCACATTGAAGTAAAAGGCAAAACCAATTATGTATTTACCATACCCAAAGAAGCACAATTTTAGCTCTAAATGCTTTCAAAAGGTTTAATGCTTCTGTGCCACCAGCTCCAGTGCTGTCAGACACTCACAGGCTGCTTTATCTGAAAGGTCACAGCTTGCCAAGCGCTGCAGCTCTCTCTGTCCCACTGCCCTGCTCTTGTAGGTATTCACCGCTCTGCCAATATCTTTATCCGTTAATTTTGTCCACAGTCTCTTAATATTATTCTCACTGAATAAATTGTTGGGTAACATTTGGCTTGGAGCTGGCCCCTGGGAGTCTCTGCAGAGGGGCTCTTCACTTTCCAGCATTTTCATAGCAGCTATTTTTGAAGCTGATGTATTTACTGGGGCGTCCTACAACTTGAAGTTGAACCCTGCCGCGATGGCACAGCTCTGGGTATTGACTTGCCCATAGCGTCATGAAAGAGAGAAAGCAAGTTTGTTTGTTGTGAACAATGTCCACAAGCCCAGGGTGACTCTCTCCCTTGAGACATCTCTGCATACCTGTGGGATGGACTGGGCTTTGTGTTTTACTGACCAACCTCTTCCTTCTGCCTCTGCAGTTGTCCTTGAGCTGCCCAATTCACTGGCCATCACTGGCGGCTATGCCCAGCAGTACCGAGCCGTGCAGCTGCACCTGCACTGGGGCTCCCCGTTGGGACCTGGCTCGGAGCACACCGTCAACGGGCACCGCTTTCCTGCGGAGGTAAGGAGCCCTCGTGGTGGTGGATTCCTCCTCTCCCGCTGCTGGGCAGGGAAGGTGCTGGAGTGCTGTCTTGCTCCTGGCCCACAGCCCTGGTTGTCATGGCTGAATGCTGTAACGCCTGGCCAGGATCCCTGCTCCCCAGGCAGCTCTGCAGCAGCAGCGTTCAGTGTAGGAGGCCAGGCTTTGCTGCTGAGCCAGACTCACGCTGCAGCCTGCGGTGCAGAGGCGAGGAAGAGACCAGGCTCCAGGACGCTCTGCCCGCAGGTGGGCTGGGGCTGGCTGCGTGTGAGCACTGCAGCCTGTCCCCATGCTGCAGCCTGTCCCCGTGCTGCAGCCTGGTCCTGGGCTGATGGGGCAGGAGCTGTGTCAGTCCCCAGGGTTGGGGGAGCCAGCTCTCTGGGTGGCTGTGAGCAGCCTGCTTTGGGAGCTGCAGGGACTGTTTACTCTGTACACACTGTCCTCCTGCTCTGCCAGCTCCTATCCGGTTTTATCCCTCCTCCTCTAGCTGCTGTCCTCAAACTGAGCCTGGCTCTGCAGTATGACCCCCTGGTATCTAGGGCAGAGTGCTGGTTTGCTGTCCCTGACAGCAGGCAGACCTTCATGCACGCCACTTTGCAGCAGCACATTTTCTCAGTGCCACCAGCACATTCCCCTCCTAGGAGGGGTGCTCATCACGGGTGCATGTCTCTCCCAGCCCTTGCTCTGGCAGGCTGGAGCCATGGGAGGGGTGAGCACCTCCCGGAGGTGCCCATCCTGCATCAGGATTGCACGTTTCCCTTCCAGATCCACGTGGTCCACTACAACACCAAGTATGACAATGTTCAGAAGGCAATGGTCCAGCCAGATGGCCTGGCCGTTCTGGGAGCCTTCCTGGAGGTGAGTCCCGTAGATCAGCCCTGGGCGAGAAGGGGTAGGAGCAGGGGGAGGTGGGACTGGGGTGGGCAGAGTCAGGCACAGTTCTGGGGACTGGCAAAGTTGCAAATGCTCCTGGGCAGAAGGGGAGAGAGGGGGCATTCCAGAGGGCAGAGCAGCCCTGATAGGAGGAAGGGGTCACCGGGATGGGGTGCCTCTCACAGGGAGTGATACCTCCCTGCTAGCACTGCCATCACCGGCCAGTCTCCATTCAGACCCTGTCCTTGTCATCACTGTGGAGCGTCTGTTTTGCAGGTTGGGCCAATGGAGAACCCATACTATCAGGAAATACTTCAGCATCTGTACAAAATTCGACAAGAAGGTAAGGCTCTGTCCCACCTAGTATTTGTCTCAGGGGCTGCAGCCCAGCAGAGAAACACGCTGCACGGCAGAGTGTTTGCCTTATGTATGGGAGAAGGGGAGCATTGCACAGCTTGTACAAAACCAGCTCTCCAAGGTGCCCTCTGCTCACACATGCTTTCCCCTGCCTCCAGGGCAAACCCACCGCTTTCTCCAGTGCACCAGTGGCAGCAGTGTGGACCCTGGCACACGCAGTGCCAGGCCACCCATGAGCTCCATGCTGGTCCTGCCTGTTGTCCTCCAAGGGTTTGCCCTGGTCTCACTCCCATGGTGTTTCTTCTCCCAGGCAAGGAAGTCTCGGTGCCCGGATTCAATATTGCAGGTCTGCTGCCTGCTAACTTGAAACTCTACTTCCACTACAACGGCTCTCTGACCACCCCTCCCTGCTACCAGACGGTGAAGTGGACAGTCTTCAACCAGACCATCCTGCTCTCTTATAACCAGGTCCGTCAGGGCAATGAGCTCCAAACCGGCTCTTGCCCAGCCTCTCCCTGCAAGCGTGCACCGTGGGTGCCAATCCCCTGGGGCTCGCCTGGCTCCTGAAGGCAGGATGCACCCTGCTCTGCTCACGCCATTCTCCTTCCAGATGTCAATGCTGGTGACAAGCCTGACAAACGATGACAGCAAACCTCTGCAGAACAATTACCGGATGGTGCAGGACCTGCATGGGCGACGGGTGCTGGCGAGTTTCCAAACCACCCTCTTTTCAGTGAAGCAGCTGTCTTCTGGTAAGGAGTGCGTGAGTGTGCTCAGGCTGCACCCAGCTGCAGGGATGCAGAGATGGGGCGAGGAGCAGGAGTCAAGGCTTTGCATCCCTTACAGAAATGCAGCATTTGTATGGGTTAGCCCTGCCTGGCAGGTGACTTACGGCAGCACTGGTCTTGGAGTCCTGCTCTCCCCCATTTCTGTGCTTCTCTCACCCTGCCTGGGGAAGATGGGTTTCTAGGAACTATTCTATCCTTGATCTTGCAGAGATAACAGGAGCAGGACTAGGGTATGTGTGGTCAAGGGCAAACAGCCAGGTCCTAATATCCCAGCTAGCTGCTCCATCCCCAAACGCCATAGCGAAATTCAGAAGGAGCTGCAGAGGTGCAGGCTTGCAGCGAGCACCCCACCACCACACCCTGCGGGAAGGGCAGTGCAGGGGACTCCTCCTGAAGGCTGTGCTCTGCCAGCGGGGCCACGCAGCCGTTCTGGCCGGGCACACGGTCCCCTGCCTGAGGCATCCCTGTCTGCCCATCTTCAGTTCATCCTCGAAGGCCTTTCTTGCTTTGGTGGTTTCCAGCGACGAGTAGAAATTCTTGTTAATCCTCAGGTGTGACTATCATTCTGCATCACCGAATTCTTGCCCGTTGCTGCTCTCTGAGATCACTGGGGTTTTTCTGTCCAGCATCCTGTTCCTTTTCTGTTTTGATGGCATTTCCTACACCTTGTGTCAAGGTGACTAATAGAAACAGCACACAGGCTTGGTCCCAGGCCCTTGGGCAATGCCTCAGTAACCACACATCATGGTGCAAGGCACTTCCCTTCACCGTCCCACCTGCAGCCAGCTTGCTAACGGCTGCAGGCTTTTAATCACCATGGTCTTCAGCCTGGCTAGCACTTTCCCATGTGGCACTGCATCAAATGCTTCACTGAAGTTGGGAGAGATAAAATCTACCGCGTTTTCTTTGTCTAGAATACCACTTATCAAAGAAGGATATCGGGTTAGGCTGGCATGCTCTATCTTTGGTAAACCTGTTAGATACTTTATCATATTTTCCATTTACCTCCAAGCCTTTCTTTTACCACTTTCTTGCAGAAGCCAAAGCCTCCAGCCACCGAGGCTGGGGGGAGTTGCCCAGCTCACCTATTTTTCTTTTCTTTCACTTTTTCTATCCAACAACCACATTTCAACAAAGCTATGAAGCCCTTGTTCCTGGAGTGCCAGGACACTGTCCCAGTACTCCCGGATGAGGTTACTGGTCCCCCACCTTGTGTGCGCAGGATGGTTGGGGTTTTCTCCCCACCTCAGTACTGCTAACTGCCTGCTTTAGCCCTGGGGCTGCTGAGCACCGAGATGGGAGTGCTGTGGGGTCATGTCTCGCTTCGCTTGCAGCTGCACCTCCTGCGCCCACGCTTGTTGATCTTTCCCGAGTCACCCCTAGTTCAGGAGAGCCACTCCTGCCCCCGGCTGCTGGGCGAAGGCGATGGCTTCCCCACAGTGACCGCGCAGCTGGATATGGCCTGCAGATAGTGCCACTCTGCGCACGATACCGAGCCGTGTACAGATGATAATGCAGCTGTTTAAAAGCCATGCTGTCACACCGGGTAAATATTTGCCCGGCACAGCTCCCGCCCAGCATGTACGGCCACCGAGCGATCCCCATGCGGGGTGCCTTGCTGGCAATGGCCAGCTGCTTTCTCCCACGGAGCTGCTCACCATCGCACTGCAGGCAACTCTCCCCATGGTTGCTGCCTGCTGAGCTCGCCCCATGCCTCTCTCTGGGGTCTCCTGCGGGGTTGGGTGCAGTCATGGGCTGCTGCAGTGCTCAGCACCCTGCCTGCTTCCCAAGTGGTGGCAGCAGCAATATGGGAGTTTTTGGCTGGGCTCAGCGAGACTTTTCTGTGGGCTGTGGTTCAGGGATCCTTTCCCCCACCACCCCTGATGCTTCTGGCAGGGTGTCAGGGCTGGGCTTCCTGCAGCACGATGCTGCAAGCTGCTGGGGATCCGGCAGGCAGCTCTCTCCTGCCTGCTCATGGGTGACGGGGAGTCTCGCAGGCAGCCCTGCTTTGGCAGCATGGCCTGAAGCCCTGCAGGCTTGATGCTTCCCAAACACCTCGGGCAACCCCTTGACTGTGCTGTCTCTCTTCCAGATAGCGATGGCTCAGCAGCAGCAGGTACGTGAAGGGCTGGCCTGGAGGAGGGGAAGGTGGCTGGGGGGTGTACCTGCCTGGGAAGGGAGGTCCTGGCAGCCACGTGCTGAGCAGGTGGGGCAGGCAGCCACGGTGGGTTTGCAGGGCTGCCCTAGCATCCGTGCAGCTGGCTCTCATCGTCTCATCTTTGTCTCCTTTGCAGAAGAACACTCCAGCTCTTCATTTCATGCAGGTAAGCGTGCTCAGCCGAGGCTGCTGCCTTCATGTCCCTTCTGCCTTTGGGCTATCGGCCTGCTCCAGCCTTGCCCCGTCTACCTCGGCCAGTAGCCGCAGGGGACCACCCCTCGGGTAATGTGCCTGTGCTTGGCTTGCAGGGGATGTGCTGGCTGTGCTCTTCGGGGTGCTCTTTGCCGTCACGGCGCTGGCCTTCATGCTGTACATCTGCAAGCACCGCAGCCAGAACACACGGTGAGCCACGGCGAGCTGCAGGAAGAGGGGACCCCAGGGGTAGCACAGGTCTGGGGCATGAGAAGGGAGGTTCAGGGTGGTCTCTCGGGCAGCAAGACGGGTCACCAGGGTCCCCCTGCCTGCTCTAACACTCCCCTCCTTCTTCCCCCACCAGGCTGGACTCACCAACCAAATCCAAGGTCATCTACACGGCAGCCACCACCGAGGCCACTGCATGAGCCATGCGCCTCTGCAGCAGTCGCAGCCGCACCAGTTCAGCCTGCCACCCCACCTCCCCTCACTCCCACCCCGGGCCAAGGGAGGGCCAGCACTCCAGCATCCCTTGGCTGCATGGGCTGCCCACACAGACTGTTTGCCTGGGGCAGCATCTGGCCCCAGCAGGTATTTTTGTTATAAAAAAGGTAAAAATATATTTAAAAAAAAAAGTAAAAGCTTCCCACGGTGCCAGCCCTCCTAGTTGTCCTTGTGTGAAGCTACGAGCCAGGAAAAGGCACCGGTGGGGCTGGACCCACAGTGGAGAGGGGCACGCAAGGAGCCCTTCCTGACCAGCAAGGACAGCATCGCCCTCTGTGCCCTGGGCAGAGCTCCAGAGCAAGCAGCACAGGGCTCCTTGCACAGCCCAGCCCAGCCCAGCCCTGCCCTGCCCTTCATCGCTCTGGGACTTCTTCCTCCTCTTATTTGTGCAAAACGTTGCAAAAACATAGCCATGGCTTGGTACAGCAGAGAAAGGCAGAGCTGAAGGTGGCAAAGCCACCGCTTCCTCACTAGCCAGCCCCAACCCAGCTCCCCTCCAGCTCTACCATAGCTGGAGCGGTCCCAGATCCACGGCTGCCTCCCACCTTTCCTGGTGGCTCTAGTGCAGCTGGAGCCAAGCCCCAGGGAGCTCTACAGCCACACCAAAACCAAGAGAAACAGGCCAGGTCTGGGAGAGGGGAGGAACCTGCAGGTCTCCAACTCTCAGCAGCCTCCACTCCAAAGCAGTAAAACCAGAGTGCAGCCCCTGTTAGGATGGACAGAGCAGGAGCAAGACCTCCAGGTAACTGGGGTCTGCAACTGCCCGACCCTTCCCCGGCCGTTGCACCAGCACAAACCACTGCCACCACCGCTGCAGGGTGCTCGCGCCCTCCCCACAAGGGCAGCGCCGCTGGCCACACACAGCCCCACTTGTCTGTGATACTTCTTTTTATTGGTATAAAAGCCCACTGTGGATAAATCTGCCTTCTCAGCCCTGAGCCCGATGGCAGCTTCTCCCTCCCAGCCCTGTGGTACAGCATCACGGCTAGTGTCTGCCTGAAAATCCCCTTCCAAGGGCAGGAGAGGGCAATGATCCACTGGAATGGCACCCTGAACCCCCTTCCCAAGCTATGCCGGCACCAGCTGTGGGGCTGCATCTCCTCCTGAGCCCTCCACCACCCTCCATGTCTGCTGGGGCCTTTGGGTACCGTCTTCTTCCCATCCTGGGTGCTGTCAGTCCCCCCAGGTTCCCCCAGCACTGTCCTCCCTGCACCAGGATGCCATCTCACTGCAGCTACTGCAGTGCAGTGCCAGGGCTGCGGCTCCCAGGGCAGCGAGGCTGGGCAAAGAGGCGGAGAAAGTAGCACCACAGCGGTCAGCCCCAACCCAGCGCGCGGCAGCGCTTTGCAAAGCTGCTTCCTCCACACAGTGAGGAGGCGATGCGGGGCCCCCCCGCCGCAGCACAGGGGATGGCACATCTTCTGTGGCGGGGGGAGAAGCAATGGGTTTCTTTGGGCTCAGGCGTCCGGCGATCCAAGGTAGCATCCTTCCCAGGCAGGCTAACTGGGGCTCTGCTCGTGGCGGGGCCAGCAAAGCCAGGTCCCCCAAAACTGTGCTGTTCTCTGGGGGTTCCCAAAGGGGCGTTGGAGCGAGCCAGCCCCAGCCACAAGTCGGCTGGCTGCCACAGGCGGACCCCCAGCGCCTGCCCTGCCGGGACTGGCCAGGGTCCCCCAGTCCAGGAGAAAAGGTACTGCAGAGAAGGTGACGGCCGCTCTTGCCACCAGGATGGAGGGGAAGGCAGGGGTGGCTGGGGACAGGAACATCCTGCAGGGCCTCAGGATCCTGGCTGGGGGCTGGCTCCGCTCCGTAGACCTGCAGAAACCAAGAAGAGAGGGGGTCAGTTTTCCCCAGACTCCTTATCCCATCCACTTCCCCCAGGAGAGGCAACAACCCAACCACGGTCCCAACACCCATCTTCTCCTCCAGTCTGGCAGCCAAGGAGACGACACCCTTGTTCCAGCCCTGGGGACACCCTCTCCCCATCCCAGTGCCGGTTCTGGTACCCAGAGGGACCCATAGGGTCCCCCACCCCCTTTATGGAGCAGGACTTACAGAGCAGGAAGCGCCGCAGGTTCTGGGCAGATCCCCCTGAGAGTAGGTAAGCCCAGACAGCGGCAGCAGCCATCAGCACGTAGGAAGGCACCAGGCTGCCCACGTACAGGGGGTTGAAAAATGTCTGGGGAGAGAGGTGGGAAAGGAAAGGGGTGAGCAGGCAGAAGAGAACAGGGACAGGATGGGTGGCAGCATCACCACCTTGACGAGCGGAGTGGGACAGGGGACACCAGCTCCAGGATTTGGTTTGTGAAGGGCCAGCTGCACGTCCCCCAGACCCAACTGCTTTGCTAGTGCTGAAGGCTGTTCCCCCCCCAGCATGGGAACCAGCACGCACCACAGCCGTCCCCAAATATAGATCCCAGTGCAGAGCTCTGCTCCCAGCTACTCACCGATCCTGAAACAGCGAGGTGCATGACAACGACCACCACGATCTCCCACCAGCGCCGATGCTCACAGCCGTGAAAGAAGAGGATCCCCCAGAAGGTGTGAAGGAAAATCAGCACCATGGTCATAAAAGCTGCAGGGAGCGGCAGAGGGGTGTCACCAGGGAACCACCTGCCCTGACCTGCAGGCTCGGGGAGCGATGGAGAGGAGCCAGGAAAGTGCAGCAGGGGCACTGCTGGGCCGGACTAAGAGGTGCTGGAGCAGATTCTGAATGTGGGAGGGAAGGGGGAGAGGAGCAGGGAGGGTCGCAGGGGACAGAAGGAAGTGTTTCGCACAGAGACACCTGACAGGGGACTGTAAGGGGCTCAGATGAGTAGAGGGTGCAGCATGGAGGGGAGACTCAAGCCCCCCCGGATGTGCCACCTCTGTGGTGGGGCAGAAACATGAGCGAATGGTGCCGGTTGCTCACCTGAGGTCAGGAAGTAGAGCTGCGAGTCCCCATGGATGCCCACAGTGCCAGGCCCTAACGCGTCTGCCAGGAGATTGATCATGGAGAAAGCACCGCTCATGAGCCCAAAGCCCACGCCAGCCACTGCCGGGACAAAGACACCGTCAGGCCGAGCCTCCCAGGGCCACCCCAGGCACCCCACAGCCAGTTTCGGCGTGAGAAACCTCCTTTCTTCCCCCAGCACCATGCCCAGTCCTGCCCAGGCTCGCCCCTGGCACCGTGATCAGGGTGCCCCGCTCTGCGCAGCACTCACCATATGCCATTTGCTGGATGGAAATGGGGGAGCAGCCGTCCTCGCTGAGGGCCACCAGCCCCTCGATGGCCTTCCTGTGGGGTGAGAGTATGCTGGAGCCTGGCACAGCCCGGCCACCTCCCGAGGCATGGTGCAGCACCAGGATGGAGCAGATGGGACTGGAGTCTCACTCTGCACCATCCCACCCTCCTGGGTAACCTCCCCATCACCAAGCTGCAACACCCACTACAGACAGCAGCAACGTGATTGCCCTGAACCACCAGACAAACCACGCATGTGAAAACCACACAAAGCCACATAGAAAGACTTTCCACAAAGGAATAGGAGTGTCAGCCAGCCCCGCAGAGCAGGGCTGGGCGAGCAGGACATCAAGTGCAAAGCAAGCAGCACCCCCGCGTGGAAAGCAGCCCCAGTGCAGGCGTGGGAGGTGTGCGCCGGGAGGGTCTACCCAATCTCCGCATTTATACTCTTAGAAGATGTTGAAAAAAAATGGAGGGGGTGCAGGGAAGAGCTCAGAGAGCCAGAAAAATTCTTTGGGGAGAGAAACTGGGAGAGGTGGGCTTCATAATTGTTATCAGCTAGAGGTGTGGCAGGTGAGGAGGATGCCAGACAGCTCCTCAGCCTGGGAAGGACAGCAGCGCTTGCAACCAGAGATCCGCAGGGCAAATGAAATGCAGTGGTTTGCGTTAGAGGCTGCTCCATGGAGCTCTGCTACCTTCTGCCTGCCCGCCTCCAGCAGCGCCCTGCCACAGGGACTGGTGCGAGCCTGCGCACCCAGCCCCCCCAGCCTAACCTCAGCCCCTTGTCAGTGCCCAGCCAGACGGGAAGACCGGGGTTTATGAGGGATGCCAACCCCAGCATCGCCTCCCCTTGTCTGCCTGTCCAACCCCAGCACCATGTCCATCTGACTGTCCGAACACAGGACAGGGTGCAGCACGTACTCACCCGGCAGGTGGCACAAGCCCCCGCGCTGAGGCTACGCTGAGACTTTGCCCCGGGCTGGCCAGGGCACCAAGCACGGGGCGGGGGCGATGTGCTGCCCCACAGGCCCCGACAAGCACCTTCGGGCTGTCCCTGCTCACACAAAACCATCCCTAAGAAAGGAACAAGACTTGCCAGGAGGCGAGGGCAGATCCCTAACCCTTCTCTGCTCCCCACGCAGCAAAGCAGGCATTTCCCAGTGCCTGGTGTCCCCTCAAGCTGCAGAAGCACTGCTGGTGCTAGTCTCCAGGGCAGAGAGGACGGGACACATCCTGCAGCAGCCCAAATCCACAGCCTACCTGTCTCAATTCAGGGAGATGCTACCAGCCACCTCAGCCCTGGGTCCTCCAGACTTTAGGGTTGCTCTGCTCCACCACCTGAGACCCACTTGAGGTCAACATGACAACACAGGTACCACCCACGCCCTCCCAGCAAGGACTGAGGTGACTTGGTGCCATGCTTGGCATCCCCCCTAGCCCAGGAGCTCCCAGCCAAAATCTGGCACCCACCACGGTGAGGAGAACAGGGGACCATCCAGCAGCGCCGAGCAGGGTGGGAGATGCCCTTACCTGAGGAGCTTGTAGTAGAGGAAGCGGAAGGCCTCCTGCAGCAGCACAGAGAACATCACCCCAAATATCAAGAGCCCCTTCTGCAACGGCTCATCCCGGGGGTCACTGGCTTTAACTGCGATAAACCAGATGAGGGAGGAGAGCAGCAGCGACACCAACCAGAAGAAAGCCCTGCAAGAGAGAGTGCACCTGCTGGCACCAGTGCCTTGCCGGGACCAATGCCAGTACCAGTGCCATGCCCGTGCCCATCGGCACTATGCCTGCACCACTCTGTGTTGCTACTGGCGCTGGCAGCTGTGCCCCAGCCTTGCCCACTCTCCTACCAGTACCAGCGCCGTTCTGGTACCAGTGCTGGGCAGGTGGTGCCTGTACTGGTACCGCTGCTGTGCCTGCACTCCTCCTCTGCTGGTAACCAGAACTGGCACCAGTGCCCCTGTTGTGCCCACACCAGTACCAGGCTCATATCCACACCGGTACCAGTTCCAGTACCACACTCCACTGACCCCACAGTGGTACTGGTACCAGTGCCCCTGCTGCACACATGCACCAGAACCACTACTGATCCTGCACCAGCACTGGTACCAGTGCTCCACCGATCCCATGCCATTACTGATACCAGCATCCTCCCCACCATGCCCACGCCATGCGGTGACCACAATGGTACCAGTACAATACCCATACTGGTGCCCCGCTGTGCAAAGAATGGCACTAGTACAAGTACCAGTACTGGTGCCCCTGTCACGCCCACAATGGTACCAGTACAAGTATGGATACTGGTGGCCCTACCACACTCACAAGGGTACGAGCACCAGTACTGGCACTCCTGTCACGACCACAACCACCAGTATGAGTACTGGTGTCCCTAACATGCTCACGGTGGTGCCAGTAAGAGAAACAATATTGGTGCCCCTGTCATGCAAGAAACAGCACCAGTATGAGTACTGGTACTGGTCCTCCTGTCGCACCCACAACAGCACCAGTACCAGTCCCCGCACTGTGCCTCTGCCAGTACCAGTCATGTCCCTGTCACGGCCATACTGGTACCAAAACTGGTACCAGGGCCCCATCACACCCATACTGGTACCAGTACTGAAACTGGTACCAGTGCCCCCGTCACGCCCATACTGGTACCGGCACTGGTACCAGTACTGAAACCAGTAGCAACGGCCCTGTCATGCCCATAGTGGTACCAGTACCAGCACTGGTACCAGTGCCCCATCACGCCCATACTGGTACCAGCACCAACACTGGTGCCACACGAGTACCGGTACCAGCACCAGTACCCCCTCCGCGCCCACACCAGTGCCCTTGGTGGCATCAGTGCCCCTCCCGGTGCCGGTGCCGGTGCGGGACTGACCCGGCGATGAGGATGATGATGCGCAGCGGGTCGCGGGCGATGGTGAAGAGGAAGAGGCCGAGCGCCGGCCCGAAGGCGATGAAGGTGCACCCGAAGAAGACGGCGAGAGTCATGGCGGCGGGAGGCGGGACCGGGGACGGGACGCGAAGGCTCGGACCGGACCGGACCGAACCCGACCGGCCCCACCGCCCCCTTCCCCCTTCCCCGCCCTTCCGGGACCGCCTTGACGTCACGCGCCGCCTGAGCGCGCCGCCGCCGGAAGCGGCGCAATGGGGCGGGTCCGGGGGCGGGGCCTAAGCCGGGATGGGCGAGGTCTGAGCCGTGTGGGGCGGGGCCTGGGCCGGGGCGGGGCCTGAGCCGGGTCTGAGCTGGGTTGGGGCGCGGCAGGGGCGGGGGCGGGGCCTGAGCCGGGTTGGGGCGGGGCCGGGGAGGAGGCGGGGCCTGAGCCGGGATGGGCGGGGTCTGAGCCGGGTGGGGCGGGGCCTGGTCTGGGGGCGGGGCCTATCCGGGCTGGGCGGGGCCGGGGCCTGTCATGGCGGAGGGGCCTGCGGTGGGGCCTTGGGCATGCGCAGGCGGGAGCCGTCCCGGTGGCGGGGGCACAGCCAGCACCGGGGGGACATGGCCTGTGCCGGGGCGGGGGCCTGTCACCGGCGGCAGCTTGGTCCTGTCATGGGTGGTACGGCCTGCAGCAGCGGGACAGAGCCTGCACGGATGGGAGCAGGCCCTGTCGTGGAGGGACACAGCCTGCACCCAGGGGAGCTTGGCCCCGTCACCGGTGCCCTCTCAGGGGCCACCTGGTGTGGGGGGGCCCTGCGCTGCCCCCGGGACCTGGGCCAGCCAGGAGTGCCAAGGGTTGGGTGAGGTGTGCTGGCTGTCCCCAAGGGTCCCCAGCTGCCTGTCGCCCTGCCATGGGCCTGCCTCGCTGCCGGGGGGCTCCGGTGCTGCTCCCAGACCCCCTGCAGCCCCCGAGCATGTGGGGCAGGGGCCACACGCTCCTCCTGCACTGCCTGCTCCACACTTACAGCTCAGGCAGCACAGCCCCGATGTGGGGTGCAGTAGCAAGTGCTGCATATGGGGCGTAGGTAACTTGTACAGGAATGAGACCGCACTGCGTGGTTATGGCTGTCCACATTTTTGTCCAGCTGCCTTGTCCTCTGCTGGGATTGACAAATCAGTAATACCGATTTGGAGACTGGGAGCTTTGTACAGCACTTGGCTTTAGGTGGCCTGACCTGTTCCAAAACCACCCGGAGCCCTGCAAAACCCACACAGTTTGACAACATGGCTCTTCATACCCTCACCCAAATGTCTCAGGCTGTAAATGCAGGGAGGGACTGGTGGGGGGTGGCAGTGGTCTGTGTGTAGCTCTGCACAGCTCAACACGTCACATCAAAATGTCTCTGTGATGCTCTTTGTGTGATTCTTCCTCTCCAGCATGTAGTTCAAGGGTACTGAACAGGACGGATTCAGAGATGAGATGAGGCACCAGAGCGATGAGAAAACTGAAGTGAGAGGCTGCCAGGGGTTAGTGTGGTGGTTTATCAATGGGGTGGCAGCCCACATCAGGGCTGAAATCTCTTTGGGGAGATCTTTGGCCTGTCAGACCAAGATAAACAAATCCAAAGGTTAAAATTCAATGGGAGAGGTGCAGGGGGACGGAGGCAGGAGGGGACAGGCACTGCGGTCCTCAGCATGCGTCTGAGTGACACTTCTGGGGAGATGTGCTTCCAGGTCGAGCTCCCCTGCCAGCAGCACCACAGTGCCTGGCCTCCCAGAGCTTCCCGGGGCCTGCGTCTTTCTGCAGGGCCATGGGGGGAAGGAGATGGGTGGGAGGATGGAGAAAATGCAAAGCTTTGCTGGACCATGAAAGATAGGCTTGTCTTTGGGGCAGAGCCATCACCCAGGAACAGCAGCCAGGATCCCACTGCCAAACCACAGAAAGTTCAGAGGAAAAAAAAGTCCTTGCAGCGGGGTATAAGCGGTTAAGTTAAATGGATTGGTCCGAACCAGGAGGCAGCAGCAGCTAATGAGGAAAAACGCAGGGTGTGAAAGGGCCCTTTGTCCCAGCAGGAAGGCGGAGGGTGCCCAGAGGCTGGGCGCTGGGGACGCACCCTGATAGCAGCGCAGGGCAGGCTTGTTTGCAGTGCAGGGTGCAGGCACTGGGAAAAGAGGTGGTTTTACACTTTTGTTCCTTTTGCAGCCAGACAAGCCCCTGCCTGGAACGTGCTTTGACCAAACAACGAAATGGCTCAGCTGATGTGCTGCGGAAAAGCAAGGCGGACCCAAGGAGGAGCTCCAGCCCTTGCGCAGGCCCAGCTCCAGCTCGTCGGGCCAGGACAGCCGTGCACTGTCCTTCCCTCCAGCACGTCCAGGGCGGGAGGCTGCAGCTCACAGCATCTCACACCCTGGGAGGACAGCCAGAAAATGAGCACCCCATGCAAGGGGAGCCCTTTTCCTTGTAGGAGAAGGTCTCTGAGCCGCAAACCAGAGTTGCCAGGCCAGGGGGAGGGCAGGAGGCCGGCAGCACCTGGGCAGGAAAGAGATGCAATCTCACTACCCTCCTTTCCTGAGCTGAAAGGTGCAGCAAATAAAGGAAAGCAGATAACGAAAGCTATCCCTGCTGGCTGCTTGCTGGGGCAATGGCCCGGCTCAGCAAGGGGTCAGCATGAATTATGTTTCCTGGCAGCATGAGGCTGTGCTTTTAGAGGGATATCCGCCGGGTAGCGTGGGACAACAGGGCTCGGTGCACATCGCAGAGGGGCCTGAAGCAGAGGGCAGGACTAGATCATGGCTTTGGCCATCCCCAGGGAATCCGGCGCGTTTTGGTGACAGCGATGAGGCACATCCTGCTGCTCTTCTCTTTGCGTTGGAGAAAATGCAGCAAGCCAGGAGCAAACTTCCTGAATGCTTTGGGAAGTGGTTGCCTACCACATTAATATTTGCTAGCTTATACAGCTGTCCCTCAGGCAGGGATTCAGCGACTGGTAGTAGAAAATGCAACTAGTACACGGGGCAAGCAGCTAACCACAGACCCGGAGAAGACCCTGATAAATAATAATGTGTGCATGCATGGTCACACACTTGTACGCATGCTCAGATGGCATCATGAACATGAACCATGAAGCAGACTCCATGGAGAGGTCAAAGACCTTGCGGCTTCCCCAAGTAGGTAACGTGCTGGCTGTGGAAGGGGGCACACCAGTGACATATGTCTGTCACTGTGCACTTGAAGAGGATGGTCAGTTTGGACTGAGCTTGAGCCGTGGATGTTTCCTGTGCATCCCAAGGAAGTGATGGAGATGAGGGAATGCAGCCCAAACTATGTGCATTATTGCTCCCGGCCCCCCATGGCTGCAGAGGACATCCTTAACGCTGGCCATACCCACCCTGCCTGGACCCAAGCCCCTGCAGAGCCTCCTTGCATGAACGGGGTAGGGAGACCCCCACCACGCCTCCCAGAGCCTGCACCCACCCACAAGGACCAAGCGCACCCATCCATCTTGTCAAACTGCTTTAATATTTGGACATATAGACAGGACAGAGCCAGTCAGGCTGTGCACAGACAAGACGCCCCCGAGCCACAGTGTAAGGGGGTTCCCTTCTCAATGGATGTGTGGATTTGGCCAAGACGAAGTTCAGCTGATGACGTCCTGAGCGTGCCAGTGGGGTGCACGTGTGGGGTAGGGAAGAGGGACAGGGTCTCCCCAGGGCAGCTCAGAGGTTGTTCAGCTCCAACAAGGTCTGGTCCAGGACCTGGTGGATGCCCACGTTCTCCTCTTTGGCACTGGCCAGACTCTCTGTGAATACAAGGGACACCCAGCCACGCACACACAGACACAGACCAAGTGTACCCAGATGCAGCCGGACACACACACACCACACCAAGCACAGACACACGCACACAGATGGACATTTCAGTACGGCACCAGCCTCCAGCCGAGCGGGGCATCCCTGCGGAGCAGAGACCACGCAAGCAGCCCCACTGCCGGCAGGGATGAGCCCAGCCACTCCAGGACCTGCCGGGGCAGCCAGACCAGCCAGGCCAGTCACTGGGAGCAGGCGGTCCCCGCTCTTCAGCATTTCCATCCTCCCAAGGTGCCCCGTTGCCCGTGGCCGGGCCCTCCGCAGCACAGGTACTGTGGCAGGTACACTTGACCAGCCAGCCACCAGCACGTCCTGCCCTGGGGCATCACCACCGACCGACTCTGGGCACATGCACAAACCCTTGGCCAGTGAAAGAGGAGAACCTGTGCCTGCTCCATGACCCAGCGGTGCTCCATGAAGAAGAGGAGTGAGACAGCAGCCCAGGAAGGCGGGCAGAGAGGACAGCAGAGATAGAAGGAGCAGAGCTAACGAGGCTGCAGGGACAAGCTCTGCCAGGCAGCCTGCTGCTGAGGCAGCCTCCTCTGGTGCTTGCTTCCAAACGGCATCCTCCTTCCCTCTAGGGACTGGGATGGGCCAAGAGCTCTGCCCACCCAGCCCCACTTCCCAGTGCTCCCTGCTGGCCTCTTCCCTGTCCCCTGCCCCAAGTTTGGGGCAGTGGGTGCTGCCAGGTCCCCTGCTCCTATCCCAGCCCTCCCAGCAGTCTGCAGGGACCCCACTCCTAGGGGATCGTCCCTGCACAGTTTGGGATGACCAGAGTGAGGAAGAAGCAGCTGGCCGCCAGAATCCTGGGACAAGGGGAGGAAGGCAGCAATACAAACCACTGCATCCCTCCCCAGCAGGGCCAGGCTGATGCCAGGGGACAGCCATTGCTGCATGGGCATCCCAGGACATCACAAAACCCCTCATTCTCCCCCAAGAAAAGCTAATCAGCTCCAGAGGGTCACCCTGTCCCACCCAAGCAGGGCAGTTACTCCCAGGGGGATAAGCCAGGGCTCCACACCACACCTAGCCCTGGTGGGGAGCGGGCAGGGGCTCCCAGCCCCGAGCCAGCCTGGCCAAAACGGGGCAGGGAGGCTGCACTGGGGCCGGGAGCTCTGGGCAGCTCAGTTGTTAAGTTCGGTAAGGATGACCCGCAGCTCGTTAGTGAGAACGCGGTTTTTCTCGGCCTCCTGCCGGGAGCGCTCTAGAGAAAACGGAGACATCAGCGCAGCAGAGGGAAGAGAGAGAGAAAGGCAAGTTAGTGAAAAGAGACAGTGTTCCCCAAAGCCCTCGCTGGAAATCCTGCAGCCGCCCAGCCAGCAGTGGGGTGAGCTGGGCCAGCAGGAAGAGGGAGCTGGTCCTGGGGCAGGGTTGGGGCTGCGGGTCCATCAATTTGGGAACTGGGTTGTGGGGCAGGGTAGGATGCTGAGAAAGGAGGAGGAGGAGGATCAGGGACCCGTTTAGGGATCGCTGCTGAAGGGTAGAGTCCGCCCTTGATGAAGGCATCAAGGGAGGGTGATGCAGTAGAGATGCCTGGGCTGAGACCACTGCTTGCAGGCAATGGCTGGGAGTGGAGATGGGGAAGGGACAGGACCAGGTCTAACCCTGCCATTTCAGGCCAAGAGAGTCATGGAGAAGATGGCATGAGATGAGGAAAGCTGCGTACGAGAGCTGGAGGGGTGGTGGGGGTCATCCCCCAGGCCAAGGCACAAAGGGCCCTGTCCTGCTCAGCCTGGCAGCGTGGGAGCCGCTCGGGGCTCGGCCACGGCCGTCCCGAGGGTCCCGCGGCTGTGAGCTGCCTGCAGCCGCCTGCTACCACCCAGCTGCCAGCACCCGTGTGAGACAGGCAGGAGATGAGGGACAGAGGAGCATGACGAAAAGAAAGGAGAAACCAAGGAAAGAAAATGCTTTATTGAAACCAACTCAGTAACCCAGAGGGACAGAACATAAAAGTCATGAAATGCAAACTGAAGAGCGATGTGCAAAGGACAGAAGGGAGGCAGGGGTGAGGGAGGAGCCGGGGGTCCGGGGGCTGCCTGCCTGGGAAAGGGCTGCCTGCACAGCCGGACCCAACCCTCCATCCCCCGGGCCTGAGCTTTGCTGGCGGAGGTGCCGCTTCCCCTGTGTGGGGTCCTCCCCACCCCGGGCCCAGCAAGCAGCACCGGGGGGCTTTGCTGGGGGGGATGTGAGGGGCAGCTGGCCCCCCGGCCCTGGAGCTGCGGTGTCGCCGGTGCTTGTGCTGCTGGGGAGCCGAGGAGGGAGCTGCTGGAGCGAAGGGCTCCTGCGCGCAGCCCTGGTCCCCACCGGGCAATGCTGGGGTGTGGACGTGCAACCGCACAGGCACTGTCTGCCCAGCGCATGGGGGTCCCAGGGGCCGCTCCCCTGCCCTGCCAAACACCCCTAAGCACCTACACCTCGTCTCCCCACAAAGAAGGGTAGTGCGGGAACACCCCAGGCCTGTCTCTGTCCCGAAGGAGCCGACGGACAGGCACGGGGCTAGGAGGGACAGAGGAGGACAGAGCAGGCAGGGAGAGCAGTGGGATGGCCGGGCAGGCAAGCGGCCGAGCTGGGGAGGGAAGAGGCAGGCAGGGGGGTGCAGTGCCGGTGCCCAGCGGGGGGCTCAGAGGGAGGTGATGTCGTTAAGTGCATTGTCCAGCTCCTCGCTGATGGCTTTGTACTTCATCTTCTGTGCATACACTTCGTCTGCAGGCGGGGGGCGGGTGGGGGGCAGAAGGTGGAGCAGGGCGGGGGGGTGGGTGGCGGAGAGAGAGAGAGTGGCTGTGAGCAGAGGCCGAGGGCGGCGGGAGCGTGCGGGCACAGGCGGCATGGATGTGGCCCTATTCCCCACCCGAGGGCAGAGCCCAGAGCCCAGCAGCTCTGTGCTCCCACACCAGACACCGTGCCACCCAGCCTCCCCCCTCCCAGGACCCCTGCCACCCCCTCACCCCGGCCAAGCCCTGTCCAGCCCCGCCGGGGGCACGTCCCAGCAAGTGCTCCCCGGGAAAGAGGGACACGGGGCCAGCGGGGACATTTTACCTTCTAGATCATCGATGGTTTTCTCCAGCTTTGCAACAGACCTCTCTGCAAACTCCGCTCGGGTCTCAGCCTGTGGAAGCATGAGGGGGAGAGGGTGAGCAGCAGGGCATGACGGGGACGGGCTGCAGCACACCCCAAATCTGCCCCATCTGCATCTCCCGTACCACATCCCACAAGCCCTCCCCTGGGAAAGGCAAGGGACAAGGGCCTCGTGGAACCCCACACCCTAAACCACAGCAGGCTGATGCCCCCCACGGGGGCATCCCAAACCCAGGCAGCTGCCATGCTGCAGGGCTACAGTTTTGCAAAGGGTGAGAGGACACGGGCACAACAGGGTCAAAACCCACACGGGACGGCAAACTCATCCCTGCACTGATGCAGTGCTGGCCCCGCACCCCTTACCTCCTTCAGTTTTTCCCCTAGAAGCTTGATTTCCTCCTCATACTTGTCCTCCTTGGTGGAATACTGCAGAGACAGAGACGGGCGCCCATGAGCCCCATGGCATGCCTCCAGCCGTCCTTCACCCCAGCACCCCCAGACCCCATGCACTCTGCCCAGCCCCAGCAGCCCCGCCGGGTCCTACCTTGTCAGCCTGGGCCTCCAGGGACTTCAAGTTGTTGGTGACAATTTTCAGCTCCTCCTCTAGGTCACCACATTTACTACATCCCAAGCAGGGGCCGACAGGAGGGGGAGCAGGGCCGAGGGGCAGGTGGAGGAGAGAGGGGGGAGCAGAAAGAGCGGGTGCGGGGAAGGAGAAAGAAAGAGAACAAGTTGAGAGAGGAGAAAACTCAGCGCAGGTGGAGAAGGAGCAGAGCCGCTGTGAGTGGGAGCTGCTGGGATGCATCCCTTCATCTGTTCCTCATGCCTCCTCACACGGACGCCCTGTGCATCGCCGCCAGCCGGGCTCTTGCCAGCCCCACCAAGAAGGAGAGCAGGCACGGAGGGATGGAGGAGCGTGCCCAGCCTGCGCCCGCCGGAGGGGGAGGCAAGGGGAGGTGGGTGGCGGAGGCAGCGGTGCAGAGAGGAGAGAGGTGGCTTGCACGGTTCGAGAGACAGCGACAGAGAGAGGGGGGCTGCTGCGCGTCGCCCTGCGCCCCTGCCCCAGTACCTCTTCCTCTGAGGCAATGAGGGATTTGAGGGTCTGGTCCATGGTCCGCAGCTCTTCTTCCAGCTGTCTCACTCGGCTGGGGTGAAAGAGGGGCACCCGGGGGGCGGGACAGCAGAGAACAGGGTCAAGGATGTGCTGCCGGCGGGCTGGCATCCCCCTGTCCCCAGCCTGCCAGCCCAGGGACCACCCCAATGGCAATGGCAGACCCTGCCGCTCCCAGGGAGGGCCATCCCCAACCCCATGCAGACATCTCTGTCCACATAGCTGCCATAGATTTGGGGCAAGGGCTGCGTGGGACCCCCGCGCGCTGCCCGCCAGGAGACCTGCTCACCTCTCTGCCACCTCTGCCCTCTCCTCAGAGCGTTCCAGCTCTCCCTCAAGGACGACCAGCTTGCGGGCAACCTGTTGACAGCAGCAAGAGGCACGTGTCGGCCCCACGCTTACCCCAGCTGGGGGCACAGCGCTGCAAGGAGGCGGCCCCAGCTGCTGCCGGGGTTTCAGAACTGGGGGAAGGGGGCATGTGGGTGTGGGCACGCACCTCCTCGTATTTGCGGTCAGCCTCCTCTGCTATGTGCTTCGCCTCCTTCAGCTGCATTTCCTGGAGCTCCATCTTCTCCTCATCCTTCATGGCCCTGTTCTCGATGACCTTCATGCCTCTGAGGAAAGTGCAAGCCAGAAGATCTTACTGCCATGGGCTGAGGTGGCACCTGCACCTCCCGTGTCCTGGTTTTGTCTGGGATAAAGTTAATTTTCTTCCTAGTAGCAGGCATAGTGCTGGGTTTTGGATTTAGGATGAGAATAATGCTGATAACACACTGATGGTTTAGTTGTTGCTAAGTACTGCTTATGCTAGTCAAGGACTTTGCAGCTTCCCGTGCTCTGCCAGGTGCAGAAGAAACTGGGAGGGGGCACAGCCAGAATAGTTGATCCAAACTGACCAAAGGGCTATTCCATACCATATGACGTCATGCTCAGTATAGAAACTGGAGGGGGAGCGGGTGGTGGCTGGGGAGCAGCGATTGCTGCTCGGGAACTGTCTGGGTATCGGTCAGCGGGTGGTGAGCAATTGCATTGTGCATCACTTGCTTTGTATATTATTATTATTATTATCATTATTATATTATTATCATTACTATTTTACTTTATTTCAGTTATTAAACTGTTCTTATCTCAACCCAGGAGTGTTTCTCACTCTTACTCCTCCGATTCTCTCCCCCATCCCATTGGGGTAGGGGGAGAGAGTGAGCGGCTGCGTGGTGCTGAGCTGCTGGCTGGGTTAAACCACAATATCCTGTCTGCTCACTGTACCCATCTGCCAGCTCCAGAGACATGGGACATCGCCTGGGGATGCTGGCACTCACTGGCCACCCCACGCAGTAGGGTCACACCAGTGGTCCCCCAAGGATGCTCCTGCACACAATTAAAGAAGCAGAGCTGGCCCCAGGGCCATGTTCCAGAGCAAGGAGATGTGGCTACGGTGCCTCTCAACCAGGCAGGTCCCGAACCCATCATTTGGGGAAGAAAATGTGTGCAGCCCAGGATGAGACAGCCACAACATCCACAAAAGCAGCCTGGCAGGTCAGCAACCTTTACAAAATGCTAGAAAACATCCTGTGGCAAAGCCTTTTCCCTTTCAGGGATGTTGCTCACAGGCAGGGGGTCACTGAATCCCTGTGAACCCATGCAGCAGGGACTGCTGGAGACTATTCTCTCGCTCAGATGCTGTTGCTCAAACTGGTCTTTGCCAATGGAAGGAAGAGCTCACACAACTGTCAGGAATGCCATGACATGTCTGGGCACTCCTGTGCAACTTGAGTGTCCTTGCCTGCACAGCTCCTGCCCGGGAAACATGCTTGCTGCAAGGATGGGGCAACACACTTTGCAGGACTGTTTTTTTGAATGAGGCTGGTTCGTTCTCAAACGCCCACCTTGGTTGCCAGGCACAGATGTCCCCTCCTGGGCTGTTGTTGACCCCTTGAGCACAGGAGGCTACTCTGGGGCAGAAAACAGGCTCCAAGCACCCTCTGGCTTTGGTTACAGCCTAGTGTTTGTACAAACACCAGGTCAATTTTTTTTAGGATTTTATGGGTGCCCTGGAAATTTTAAAGCCTTTTTAAGAATGGCTGTATCTGGGGAACTTCTCTACGTTGTGGCTTTGCTCTCTCCCTTTGGGGTCTGCAGGAAAACCAACAAAAACCCCATAAGGTGACTTCAGAGGGACCCCACTGCAAAACCAAGGGAGCTGCCTGCAAACAGTGGTGACCCAATGCCACCCCCGCTGTCCCTTCCCATCACACCTCTCGCTCTCATCAGCCGCCTTCTCAGCCTCCTCCAGCTTCTGCAGGGCGGTGGCCAGGCGCTCCTGGGCTCGGTCCAGCTCCTCCTCTACCAGCTGGATACGGCGGTTCAGAGAAGCCACTTCAGCCTCAGCCTGGGAGAGCAGAAACCCCTTGGTCACCCCATGTCTCATGTATATATATATATATATTAAAAAATGTCTCATGTATATATATACATATATATATATTAAAAAAAGCATTTTCAGTGGTTACTTCTGCATTCGCTATCCAGAACACCCCTTGGCACCACGCAACAAGGCAGTGCTCGCTGGAATGGGATGCCTGACCACACATCCCCTCGCCTTTCTATAAGGACAATGGGATTTTCTCCATTTCTAGCACCCTGGTTGATGCTGGCTCCTCCCGGCCAAACAACCAGACCCCGGCACCTGCAGCCCTTCCACCGCATCCTCGCACCTCCAGCTCCAGCCCTGGAGAGGAACAAGGCACGTTCGCTGGGGTAGGGTGGCCGGAGCAGCCGTGCCGTCACGGGGATGGTATTTGGGGTTTGCAGAGCAGTGAGTAAAGGGGGAGGAATGCCCTGTGCGGCTTCACTCCCGAAAAGGAGATGGGAGCTGCTTGTGGATTTCCTGTTTACGGAGGCGGCGGAGCGAGCCGGGAGCCTCTCCTGCGGGAACCCCCCTGGCCCTGCGCAACGGGGCAGCCTGAAACTGAGCACGGCCCCCTCCCCAGATGATGTACAGTGCGGTGCCAGGGGCAACAGAGCAGGTCCCCTCGCAGCGGGCTGGCGCCCAGCCAAGCTGCAGCTGCCAGGGCCTGTGGGACCGGGGCCCCCCACTTTCCCAGGCTCCCCGCACACGGGGCCAGGAGCTGGGGCCGGCTGGGAGCAGTGGCCCTGGCCCCCCGCCAGCCCCTTGATGCCTGGCCTCGCGCTCTTTCCATTTGGTAAAGGCCTTCTGCTCCATCGCCACTGCCGGGAAATGCTGCCTCAGCAGCTCCCGGCCCTGCTCCCCGACGGGGGGGCTGCGGGGAAGACAAACTCCGGGCGCAAAGGGATGGGTGGTGATGAGACCTCACCGCGGAGGGCAAGCCCTGTGCACCAAGACGCAGGGAGGCATGCACCAGCCCAGGGGATAATGTCTCCTGCTTATTCATGGGCTGGAGCAGGCCTGGCCGGCTGCGGCACCCGGCCCCATCCGGCCTTGTGCTCCAGCGCCGGGAATGCCCCAGGGGACACTGGCCAAGCAGGGGGACCCTGGGAGCAGCGAGGGGCTGTCACCCTGCGTGGCCCCGCTGAGCACCCACGGTCCCCCGTGACAAGCCGGCAGGGTGGGGACGGGCACAGCCGGCGCCTCTCCAAGCAGGGCAGCCCGGCAGCATGCCGGGAGGGCAACCAGCCCCACGGCTGGCACAACAGCCACCTCCAACCAGTGAACACGCTTATTCCAGGCTCATCAAGAGCTCGTCCCCAGCCACACCGCCTGACTGGGGAGCTGGGGCTGGCCCCCGCACGGCGATGCTGTGCCTGCAGCATCTGCCTCATCCCGGCGGGAGCTTTTTTCCCAGGGAATCACCCCCGAAGTGGGTCAGAGCTGCCCGGATGGACACTTGGGAACATGAGCTTTCCAGCAGTGCCAACTGACCAGGGAACCTGATCTGCAGCTGCAGGAAGAGGCCATTTCCTCCGCGCACAGCCCGAGTGACAACAGCCCGGGTACCGCACCCAGCTCTGCCGTTCCTGATATGGTGAGGATGTTAGAGGAGTGGGCACAGGAAAAAGAAAGAAAAAAACCCCAGCCCCAACAACAATAAAAAAGCCAAACCAGGAACAAGCGGCAGCTTGGAAATGCCGTCCCACTGCCAGAGTGGAAATTTTAGCCTGTGGCAGCGCGAAGGGGTGGCTTGTCCCCGCAAAGGGACACGCCGGAGAGCCGAAGGCTCTGCGACGGCTGCGGCCCGGACCGCAGAGCCCGCTGGAAGTCAGACAAGAGCCTGGGCGTGGGACTTCCAGCTGTGCACACTGCCGGCTTCCGAGGGAGGGGATCCTTCCCCAGGACCTGCCCGACCCCCAGCAGAGCCGAGGCAGGGCCGGCCGCTGGCTGCTCCCCGGTGCCCCGGCAGCCAGGGAAGCCCCGGGGAGCCCCGCCGCACCCAGCATCCCTGGCAAGACCCCCGGAGGAGGCAGCTGGAGGAGGCAGCCCGCAGGCAGGGACGCTGCCCGAAGCCCCCCTGCCCCGGGGGGGGGTGTCTCACCGCGGCACCTGGATGGCAGCGCTGCCATGGATGGCACCTGGATGGGGCGGGGGGCTTGGCGGGGTGGCCGGGGCCAGCCCGCGGGGAAGAAGGATGCCGGCGGCGGGGAGGGGTGCCGGCGGCGGGGCCGGAGCCGGCGGGGCATCCCGGGGAGCTGCCGGGGCATCCCCCAGCCCCGCCGCGCCGTGCCCCCCCCCCCCCCCCCCCCCCGCCCCCAGCCCCGGCGGCCCTTACCCGCTCCCGGGCCTGCCGCTCGGCATCGGCCTCCCGCTGCAGGTGCTCGGCGCGCTCCTCCGCCTCGTCGGCCACCTGCTGCAGGCTCTGGATCTTCTTCTTGACGGCGTCAATGGAGCTGATGCCGGCCATGGTGGGGGCTGCCGGCGGGGAGGCCGCGCCGCCAGAGCCCTTTGTGGGATCCGGCCGGCTCGGGCAGGAAGCGCTCAGGCAGCGGCCGCTCCCGCCGCCCGCCCTGCTTCTATCCCTTCCTGCTCCTCCTCCTCCTCCTGCTCCTGCTCCTCCTCCTCCTCCTCCTGCCACCGACGGACCTGGGCCGCCGCTCCCCCGGGCGGCGCACACGGACCCCCGGGCAGGGTGCAAGGTGCCCACCCCCGGCAGGGGACAGGCATCAGGAGGGGTGCACAGCCCCCTTCACCCCAAATAAGACATAGGGTGCCCCCCTGGGGAGGACGCATGGTCGACCCCAGGCAGGAGTCACTGTCCCTACGCCCCTCCCTCTCCCCCTCGGCAAGACGCGCTGTGGCTTTTGGGCAGGGCACACTGTCCCCCCCACCTCGGGCAAGGGTGCATGGTGTCCCCCTGGGCAGATGCACCGTCCCCGTTGGCAGGGTACATGGTACCCCCAGACAGGGCACACAGTGCCCCCCCGGGTATGGGACACAGCCCCTCCCCCCCCCCCCCCAAGGCAGGGCACATAGTCCCCTCCCTGGCCAGGGTACATGGTGCCTCCCAGGCAGGGGTGCACAGACCCACCAAAATCCCCCAGAGCAATGGAACCGAGGGAGTCCATTTCCTTGAGGAAAAAGGGGTCCGGGGAGCCTGGGAGTGCCAGATCCTGGCCCCTGTGAGCCCCCATGGGCACAGGAGCAGTGTACCCCAGCTTTGCCCCCCACACCCTCTGCTGCAGAGCTGGGGGGGGGGGGGGTCATGAAGTTTTGCCCCGTAGGGGCCACAGGTAAGTCAATGAGAGGCATGGGGCAGATGGGGCAGAGCCCACTCCTGGGCACCCTCCCAGGGTACGTGGGGCTGGAGACCCCAGGCACAGCCAGGTGCCCAGCAGCCATCGTGCTCAGCCCCTTGGCATCTGCTCCCCAAAATGAGGACCTGGCCGGCAGCCTCCCAGACACCCATGGGGCCCACAGAGCCCCCTACACCCCTCAGCTGCCCTGAGGGCTCTGCCCTACGGCAGAGGCCAGTCCCCAGCTCCTGGCTCTGCATCCTGGGCCGGGGCACATGCCCTGATCCGTAAGGAGGGGCCGGTGCTGGTGGTATTCAATCCTCCCTTAAGGAGCTCTGACAGCTCCCAGTCAGCCCTGGCTACACTTCACACCACCTCCAGGGACGCCAATTCCCGGGCTGACCCCGCCGGCTGCCCTCAGCTCTGGGGCCAGGGGTCCTGGGGGGACCCAGCCGCGCTGCCAGCAGAGCCCTGCAGCCCCATGTCCTCCTGCCAAGCGGCAGCAGAGGAGGCGGTGCCGCGGGTCCCCCGGGAGCGCATGGCCTCGGGCTTGGCCTCCATCCCGGCCAGTCCTGCCCCGCTCCCAGCCCCGACGCCTGGGTGCCAAGAGCGCTCCCAAGCCAGCGCATGGGGCCCGGAGCAGAAACGGGGGTCCCTGGCAGCAACGGGGCCGGGACGAGCTGGCTGCAGGCAGGCGGGGGGCGAGCTGGGGAGCAGGTTGGGGGGACAGCCACCCCAGTCCCGTTGGCCAGGCTGGGTGCCTCCTGCTCTGGCCCCACCCAGGGATGCAGTCACTTCCCAGCAGAGCCCCGTTCCCTCCCACCGGCTCGGGGAATCGCCAAATAAGAGCAAAGTCTCAGCCAGGGAGAGCAACCGGGGCGGGAACTTGGGTGAAGCTTTCGGGATCACGGCCTGGGAGCGGCGGAGTTTCCCTAAGCCCTGCTGGGGTGGCCAGGGACAGGCCACCGGCTGGGGACGCGGGGGGCCGGAGGGGGCTGCCCTGCCTAAACCCGCTGTCCCAGCTGCACCGTGCCCAGCAGCCCCTGCCCGCACCCTGCCCTGGGCACGGCGGGCTGCCCCTCCTGCGGACAAGGGCTGGTGGGGCCACGGGGGCCTCGCAGAGCTGCCGGCAAGGGGCCGCCAGCGACGTGGAGCTGCAGATCAGGGGTCAGGCGCCCCCCGGTCTGTGCCACCATCTGACTCCCCTCCCAGTGCCCAGGGGGTCCCTTTGCACCTCTTAGTGCAGTCCCCGAGGGCTTCCTGCACTGCCACCCAGTGCCGGAGGCGGGGCAGTGCCAGAGCAGGGGGACATCTATTCTTTTAAGGCATTTGTTGACATTTTTGCCAAGAGCAGGAGCCTGCCTGGATCACTGTGATAGGCCCTGACCTCATCGAGGGATGCTCTGTGCTCACAGGCACACACTGTCCTGGCAGCCAAGGGGGGCACGGGGGTCCCTGGGGAGGCAGGCAGGTGGGCTCCGGAGGTCTACCCTCCGCTTCCTTCGCTGGAGCCAGGAGCTGTGCTGCACCTCGTCCCGGGGAGGAGGTGACACCAGCCCTGGCACGTCAGCATGTTCAGGTCCCTGGCACGGGGACCTGGTGACTCCCAGACAGGCGCAGCCTGTCCAGGCTTCGGCACGGACCCAGGGCGGCTGCGCTGGCAATGGGCTCCCAGCCCTGCCCGCCGCACCTACGGCAGACAGCCTGCCCGCCCTGACGCTGCTCCTTCACCATGCCTCCCCCTCCAGCCCTTCCGTGGAGGGGTTGGTGGCTCCCATCCCCAGTATCTGCTGGGATGGGACTCTCTGTACCGAAGCCCACAGACTGGCCAAGCCGCTGTGGACCGAGAGCGGGGACACGCACCCTCCCTGCCCAGGACAGCATTGCACAGCCCTCTGCCAGCAGCAAACCACTCCGCACCCCATGGACGATGTCTGCCCAGTGCCACCGTTTGCCCCTTCCTCTGAGCCCCACACTGGGGCCATCCTGTCCGCGCTCAGCCAGACCCCACACTGAGTTTGCCCTGTCCTGCACCAGCATGGATCCAGTCAGACCAGTATGGACCCCGCTACACATGGCAGCCACCCTACCCAGCTCGACGTGCCTGCCCCATGCCGGGATAAATGTGCCCTTCCAGAGGATTTTCAATGTTTTAACTACTTGGTTTGGTATCTAAACCAGGGCAGGTCCATAGGGTCAGCAAACAATGCTGGGGAGACCCCCATCCGCTCCCCGGGGTCTCCGGGCCGCCCCAGGGACTTGTGCTGCCACTGCTCGTCCTTGTCTGCTCACCCCTGTCCTTGGTGCCCTCCTTGGAGATTTGACGCATCTCCCCCATTTAGCTCCATAAACCAGCTGGGATTGAATTTTTTGTTCTCAGTCCTAAAAAGCCTGGCCGTGCCCTCCTGGCCATCCTCCAGCGGTCTCCCCTTTAGCTTCTCCTCCAGTTTCCAGGGTCGGTTTTCATCAAAGAAGGACTGGCTATCAAAAGGAGGATTTATTTATAGGGTGTCAAATACCCTGTGTGGCACCGCAGGTCGTTATACCCGGTTCCTGAGCAGCTCTGTGGCCGCACACAGCTGTTCCACCCTTCATCCTGGCCGGGCACAAGCCAATTTCAACACCTTCCTAACATCTCCCCGGTGGGATCTATTTCCCAGGAGAAACATCAGTCACAGCACTAAATAAAACTCTTCCTGGCCTTGCCCTTCCTGGGGTACAGGGTGGCACATTGGACCCCAAAATGACCGAGTCCCCCACACACACCCCAAGCATCCTTCCTTGCAGCCAGCACTCAGCAGCTGGTCACAGGCAAGGGTTTTTTCCATTTCTCTACTCTTTTTCGCTTTCCTGCCACAGTCTAGCAAGTGCCACAGAGTTTTTCCTATAAGCATTGCAGAGGCGCATGCTTGGGGACCGGTGACACAGCTTAGGACACTCATCCCCATTAGCTTTGCGGAGCCAGGCAGGTGGCTGCCCACAAAGCTCCAGGCAGGACTGGCCGCCCGAGCGGTGCCTGCCTGGCCCCCGCACCCCAAGCAGGATCCCTCCGGTCCCTGCCCTGCATCTCAGCCCGGTTCAGTGTCAGTGTCACAGGAATGGGATCCTGACAGTCTTCCCCACGGACGCTTTCCATATAAGGCCCCCCTCTTCCTTCACGCCCCCCCCCCGAGGTCCAGTGCCTGCGCAGGGGAGGAATTGCTGGCGCGCCTACATACGTCTGTAGCTTTCTTCTCTGCCTGCTCCAGCTTCTCCTGGGCCTCCTTGACGGACTCGGAGTACTTCTCCACCTCATCCTCCGTGCCCTTCAGCTTCTTCTGCAGGCCCTGCTGTTCCTCCTCCAGCTGGGGAAGGGACAGAGGGTGTGGGTCAGAGGGGATGGCAGTGCCCACAAGGCTGGGGAGGGATGGGCATCCCCCTCCCGGGGACACCCAGGCTGAGGGCACAGCAGGAGCACACAGACACGTTCCCTCTGTCAACTTTGTGGCTACATATCCTTGGGGAGCCCTTGGTCCCCAGGTCCAGAGCAGCCCCCAGCATCCCTGAACCCAGTGGGGGTAAGGGGGTGGTGGGCTCCCTCCCTGCGTAGGGGACTGGAGAGGTCCCAACCTGGGGACACAGCTCCAGGGGTCACTGAGAAGGTCCCCATCTCTGTGTGGCTGGGGTGGGAGTAGGCTGTCCCCAAGGGTCTCCTTGGCAGATGGATAGGGAGGTGGCACTGGGGTGTCCCACCAAGATAAGGCATATTTGAGGGGACCAGCATGAGTGGTCGGGGCAACAGGCTGGGCTGCTGGTCCCTGGGGACAGGCACCCAGTGGGGTGACGTCTGCAGGGGATGGGCACACAGCAGGGTGAGGTCCCTGGGGATGGGGACCCAGTGGGGTGAAGTCTCAAGGGCTGGGCACCCCTAGAGCTGGGATCCGCAAGCTGGACACCCAGTGGGACAAGGTCCCCAGGGCAGGACACCCCTAGGAGAGGGGTCCCCAGGCTGGACACCCAGCGGGATGGGGTACCTGGGGCTGGACACACCTCGGGCGGAGGGTCCCCAGGCTGGACACCCATCGGGACGGGGTCCCCAGGGCTCGAGACCCTTTAAGGCAGGGGGTCCCAGGGCAATGCCAGGGGAGTCCGTGGGACACCCACCTGCTTGCAGCGGTCCTCCGCCTGCTTCTTGTCGGCCTCCGCCTGCTCGGCACGGTCGATGGCGTTCTCCTTGTCCAGTTTCAGCATCTGCATCTTCTTCTTGATGGCCTCCATGGTGGCGGCGGGGTGGCGGCGGCGGAGCGCGGGGCGGCGGCGAGGCGCGGAGCACCGGGGGCGGCGGGAGCACCGGGGGCGGCGGGAGCACCGGCACTGCGCCCCCCGCTCCGCCGCGCCGCCTAAGAGCCGGGGAGGGGCCGCGCCGGGCGGGGGCTGCCCCGGCACCTCCCCCGCCGCCCGCCAGCACCTTTTAGGGACAGGCTCGCCACCGGCCGCCGCACCGAGCGGGACAAGGGGGGGGGCGGGGGGAGGCGACACCCCCGGCCGGCAGCGCCGCAGTCCCGGCGCCGGGCACCTCCGGGGTCACCGGGCGAGGGACACCCCGGGCACTGCGCTAGGGGCACCCCGGGGGCGGTGCGAGGGGGGCACACCGGAGCACGGCGCCAGGGTACCCCGGTGGCACGGGGCAAGGGGCACCCCGGGACAATGCTCTAGGGGTACCCCGAGGGCACCGTGTGAGGGACACCCCGGGGCACTGCACTAGGGGTACCCCGGTGGCACTGCACTAGGGACACCCTGGTGGCACCGGGCAGGGGACACCCTTGTGCGAGGGACACCCCCGGGCACTGCACTAGGGACACCCCAGTGGCACTGCACTAGGGACACCCCGGGTACTGCATTAGGGATGCCCTGGTGGCACTGGGTGGGGGACACCCCAGTGGTGCTGCACTAGGTGTACCCCAGGGCCCTGGACTAGGTGTACCCCAGTGACACCAGGTGAGGGACCCCCCCGGGCTAATGTGCTATGGGGTATCCCGGGGGCACTGTGCTGTGGACACCCCAGGGCGCTGCATTAGGGATACCCTGGTGGCACAGGGCAAGGGACACCCCATTGGCACTGTGCTGGGGTACCCTGGGCACACTGGACTGGGGACAGCCCAGCGACAGTGTGCTGGGGACACTCTAGGAGTATTGCACCAGGGACACCCCAGTGGCACTGTGCTAGGGACACCCTGGAGCGCTGCGGTGGGGGCATTTCTGGTGGCACTTCCCCAGTGGCATGGGGCTGGAGGGGACCCCTGTGGCCTCTCACCACTGTGGGGAACACGCCATGTCCAGCCCTGTGCTCAGGTACTGTGTGGGTTGGCAGTGTGCTGTTACTGTGCCCCAGGGACACCACCAGCCACCCACCCCCAGGGCTTGAGACCTGCCTCTGCTCCAGCCAGAGCTGTCCCCGTGCGAGAGGACATCGCACGGCTGGCACTGCCCTAGGCATATGTATGCCCTGTCACTGCATCCTGGGGCCTGAGGAACCCTGCTTGCTGGCACTGGCTTGGGGGCATGTCAGGGGCCGGCACAGCACTCGGGGACACCCATGGGCTGGCACTGAAGTCTTGGGGACACTCTCAGGCTGTGATTGCACTCAGGGACACCCATGGGCTGTGACTGCAGTTGAGGACATCCAGGGGCTGTGATTGCACTTGGGGACACTGTGGGCTGGCACTGCCCACGTGGGGAAAAATCCCCCACGAAAGAAGCAGGCTGAGCCCCTGACCTCCCCATCCAGCTCCTGCATCACTGTGGGGCAGGAGGGCCCCGGCTCCATGCAAGCTCCCTGGCACCCACCTCCCTGCTGCCTTGCACCCTGGTGCCACCATTCCCAGCACCCACGGGGACACACAGCACATGCACAGCCCATAGGGTGGCATTTCAGGGCGGCATGGGGTGCACAGGCAGCCCGCTGACCCTCTCTCTTTCTGCTCTAAATAAACTGTATTCCACAGGCAAAAAAATGCAAACCCTTCAGATCCTGGCTCCTCCAAAAATAACCCGCGCTTTAATAACGCTCGTAAATGCTTCTGGCGCATTCCCAGCTGCAGGGTGGGCTCCAGGCCGGGGGGGCTGGAAGGAGCCAGTGGAGGGGCCACGGGAGCCGTGCTGCACATGGGGAGGCTGGGACGGGACAGGGACAGGAGGAGTGTGCAGGCTGCCCCAGCCCATCGCCCCGGGGCTGCATCCAGCCCTTGCCTGCCACAATTTTTTGGCACTAGTGCTCCAAGCAGAGAGAAGCAAAAAGTTTTTGAGAGCTGGAGAAAGTGGCTTTCTAGGAGCCCTCAGCCCCAGGTTGCAGGGGATGTAGGAGGGATAGGAGCAGCCGAGGACCGAGGGGCTGCTGGCGCCGTGGGGAAAGCAGCAGAAGAGCCACTGCTGGACTCTGGAGAGCAGCTATTAATACTGACGAATTAGGCACATATTTGGACAGGAGATTCAGTAACTGCCAGCACGCAGCTTCTGAGGGGAGGGGGAAGATCCGTTTCCCGTCATTCCTGAGTGAGAATGGATGGTTTTCTGTGAGATGCTTCAGCCTGGAGCAACTTCATGGGCTCGGCACACAGGGGAAAGACGATGATGTGCATGGTGTGAGCAGCCAGGCAGCTGCCCTGGAGCCAGGCAGGGCTTCAGACCTCGGATGTCCCCCAAAGCATGCAGTTTTCCCTTGCTGCCCACTCCCCTTTGCTACAGGCATCGTGGCCATGTCCGACCGACACAGCTGGGGCCATCCATGTGCCCAGGCCCATGAGTACCTCAAGGCCATCCTCTGGGGTGACCTCTGGGACAAAGGGGTGCAGAGGCGTGTGGGTGCACATCCCTCCAATTGCTGCCCCATGCTCAGCCCCGCCCTGGGCTAAGGTCTCCAAGGATGGGGACCCCGCTCCGTGCAGCGCTCCAGGGTCCGACCACCCTCCTGGGGAAGGGTTTGTCCTGCTGTTCAACAGGAACTTCCCAAGTGCAACCTGTGCCGCAACCTGTGCCGCAACCTGTCCTCCTGCCCCTGGGCTCCCTGAGAAGTCTGGCTGTGGCTTCCCTGCTTGCCTCCAGCTCAGCCGGATTTGGGTCACTATGGAGGTGCTGGCACCTCATGACTGTGGCATCTGTGATCCAAGCCCCTGCATGTGCTCCCCCAAACCTCCCTACCGAAATAACCCTTCATTCCAGTGAAGGAGATTCAGGGGGCTCCCAGCCTCATGTGCCTCTCCTAGTGTCTGTGCCACTTCCCCTCGCCTGTACCCCAGCCCGGAGGACGCGGTGCAGGGGTACGCTTGCAACCCTGTGCTGGGGGTGCCAGATCTCCCTTGGCTCTGGGATGCTGGGATGAGACCCAGGCTGCTGCCACACTGTGCCCGCTCACTGACCTTGCTGTCTGCTCAGAGGGGCCCCGCGCCTGGCCGGTACCTGGGTGAGAGCCTGGGGCCAGGTCAGGCCAGCGCAGATTGTCAGGGGACAGCTGGGAGGACTGGGATGCCTGCGAGAGCCACAAATCCAGCCTGGAGCCCAGCCAGGGGTAAGCGTCCCAGGGGGGACAGCCCCTCCGCACCCCCAGACATGTGCCCGCAAGGAACAGGGGTTGCCAGCCGGGATGCTGTGGGATGCTGCCCTCGCTGCTCGTGATGTTGGTCCCAGAGGCAGGGGACACGTGCCAGCCCGCCCGCGTCCCCGCTCCACCCCGCAGCATCCCTGCCCGCCTCGACACCGCTCGGGCCCCCCGAACCCCCGCTGAGTGACGGGGTGGGAACAGGTGGGGACACGCTCGGGGCAGCTGCTGTCGTGCAGGTCGGCCCCGGGGGGCTATTTTGGGGCGTGAGCTCAGCACCGGCAGCCGAGAGCGCTCCGGCCGCATTCCCGGACCCACAGCACGCCAAGCACTGCCACTTCCACACTGGTGGGCCACCAGTGACAGGGGTCCCCCCCACCTGCACCCCTGTAGCACCCTACCCAGGCATATTTTTGGCTAGCAGCAGGAATGGGCTCAGGAGCCCAGCTACCCCCCCCGCCTCCCTCACCCCAAAGCCCAAATCCCCCAGCAGCAAAATCCCCAGGGCCCCCTCCCATGGTGGTGGCCCCCCGGCAGCACCTGCAAGGCCCAGCACATGGCTGGCAGCGGGGGTCCGGCCTGCTGGGTGCCTGGGGCTGGACGTGCCTCAAATATTTTCCATGTTGTATAAGCACCCGTGCTACGCTCCCCCCTCCTCTGCTGGGAGGGCAGGCACCCGTTGTCCCCCTGCCCACCAGCCCTCCCTTTCTCCAGGCGGGGGGGAAGGCATTGATAACCAGGCAGCAAGAAAGCAGGAAAAGTAGATTTTATTGACAAATGCATTTGTCCAAGGAGACATCAGTATCCCCCACCCCACCCCAGAGCCTCGGGGGGAGCTTGTTTCCTTCAATGTTTAATATGGGATGCTTAAAGTATCAAAATAGTGAGAGAAGCCTCAGCAAGTGCAAAGGGGGAGTGATGGGGGTCCCGGAGCCGAGGAGGGGTGGGATGTTGGGCTATGGGACCCTGGTGAAAGCTGGGTGTTAGTGGGCAGGGCACAAGCTGGGGGGGGGCGGGGGGCGGGGAATAAATGAACTTTGAAAGCTGCAGGCTCAATACTAGAGAAATGGAAAAGTTACAAAAATACTGCAGATCTTGGAAAACGATGCAGGCACTTGGGAAGGAGGAGGAAGGCATAGCTGGCTGGGGCCGCGGGCGGGGGGAAGCACCACGGGAAGGCAAAGAGCAGCTCCGGGGGCAAAGCCATCGCATCCCCCACATCCTGAGCAGAGGCACTGTGGCTTCCAGCCTGCTGCTCCCTAGAGGGGCCCAGGCTGAATATGATGCTCATGGAGGGGGCTCAGTGCCTCCCAGGAAAACTGCAGAGAAAGAGGAAGAGGAGGAGGAAGAAGATTCAGCCAGCAATAAGGCATTGGAGGCGAAAGAAGGCTCCATGCGAGCTCAGCAAAAGACCATGCACCCCATCGCACGGGAGAGGGCAAGCTGCCTGCCTCTCTCCCTCCCACGCAAAGGAGAAGGAAGGAGCACAAGTGGGAACGATGAAGGCACATGGAAATATCCCCTATAGTGGAGAGCTCTCCGGCCCCGCACCCCAGGGCAGGCGGGTGAGCCCTGAGCCGGTGCAGCCCCAGCTCCCACCCAGCCGGGTCCCTCCGGGCACTCTGGCCATGCCCTGGGTGAGCGTGGGAAGGTGGGCTGGGCGGCAAAGCGTAGTTGCTGGTGCGGCACCGGCTTGGAGTGGTGGCTGGGTTAGTCCCGGTGCTCTGGGTGCGGGTAGAGCTCTGGTATAGCCCAGGCAGCCCTTCGCTCGAGGCAGGTCGTCTTAAATAGGAGCGGGCGGGTGGGCAGCAGTCTGTGCAGTGAGCGGCGGGAGGGCGCGGGGCTCAGTTCTGGTCCTCGTCCCGCAGCTCCGAGGGCAGGAACTTGTACTGCTGCTGCCGGATCATGGCCAGCTTCTTCCGCGCCTCCTCCAGCTCCCGCTCCTTGCGCAGCATCTCCTCCTGGGCGGCGATGATCTGCCGGGAGAGAGCCCTGGGGTCACGGCTGCCTCCGACAGGGATGGCCGGAGCCTCGGCCGCAGCAATGCCGAGCCCAGAGCCAGGCTCTCCGGCTGCTGCTTCCCCCATCACAGCCACAGCCTCCCTGGACTGGTGTGGCCCCAGGCACAAGGGCAGTGGTCCCTGCGGTGGGACCATGGTCCCCTGGAGATAACGGGGAGCAGCACAGCTCCTGGGGCTCAGGCCCACCTGCTCTGTTCTCAGCCGAGAGCCTGTGGCCAGGAGGCAGCACTGGGACCTGTGGCACCCCACACCGGGCAGCTCTCACCCCTTAGCTGATGTTCTGCCCTTCACACGTGTGACGGACACAGGGATGGCGCAGGTACTGCACCAAGGAGAAGCCAGGGCGTTGCACTCCTGGGAGCGTGCACCATCACGGGCTGTGCCCGCTGCTATACGTGGCAGACGAGGGTGAAGCCACAGTGTTTATCTGGTGCTGGGTGGGATGGGTGCACCCACAGCATTTTTGTGAGGCTCTCTGGAAACATGCCCCAATCTGGTGGGCGGTAGGACATGGTCCTGAGACAGGCACACACAGGTTGCGGTGGCAGCCACAGCCGCCCCTGCCCCATCAGAGTGGCCCCGCTCCTCACCTGTGCAATCCCTCCAACCATCTTCTCCTTCACCACCACCGTCTCATCGTGGTCCTGGAAGGCAGCGGCCTTCTGCGCTGCCTTCACCAGATTGTCCGACGCTCTCTTCACTGCGTTGCCGGCGGCCTGCAGCAGGGAAGGCAGGGAGCAGCAGCGTAAGTTCCAGCCCCAAGGTACGACTGCTGCCTAGGGGGGGTGAAGGAAGCCCTGCCCCAGGCCAGGCTGGCAGGCAGGAGAAGCAGCCAGGCATGCTGGGAGCTGCAGGCAGGGATTCCTTTACATGGCTTGCTGCCTTGCCAGCTGCTCATGACCATTTCAGGCACTGCTGCTCCCAGCCAGCCTCTGGCTCCTGTCTGAGCCGTGGGGCAGGGACTGTGGGGGGCAGCCTTGCTGACCCTTCCCAGCCCCTGGCCCCAAGGGACCAGCACTGGGACCCTGTGTTAATCCCCCAATGCATGGGCATTAACCTCTTGTCTGTTATGACCTATGAAGATTAAGGGTGCTACAAAATATGCCCCCCAAACATCAACCTTCAGAATGCCAGTGGTGCAGTGCATGCATTTGGGGCATTCCTGTGCCAGTTCATCATCCCTGAATGCCACTGGGCTCAGCAGCCCAGCATCACTCACACACCTGGCACACAGCTAGCAGGGAAGTCCAAGAGACCTGGAGCCTGTACTCCAGTAAGCTCCCCGCTTATGGCATGCAGGCAGGGAGCGTGAGCCCTGGGGAGCACCCACGCGCCCTCACCCCGCTCCCACCCACCCCTCAAGCAGCCGGGAGGAGGCAGGTGGGGCTGGAGGGGCAGCCCAAGACTCACCTGGAGCCGCTTCATGGCCTCCGAGTCATGGTCAGCCTTCACCTTGCAGGCCACCAGAAGCTGTGCTGTGGAGGCAGCCACCTGCTTGGCAGACGAGATGAGCTTCTCTTCGCTGGCATGGCCCTGCACCGCTGCATTGGCGGCTTCACACAGGTTGTTGGTGGCAGCAGCCACCATGCGTGCCTGCGGCGAGAGAGGCTGTCAGGGAGGGTACGGGAGCCTCCCCCAGGGAGAGTATGCCCTGACTGGCCCCAAGGAGGTTGTGGGGCATGGGATGGCAACAACCAGCTTCAATGCTGTGTCTCAGCTGGTGGGAGAGGGAGCAAGAAGCATGGCTGCTTCTTCCACCAAGAAGCACAAGAGCAGAGCATCCTCATCTTTGCAGCAGGAGCCACGAGGAGGGTCCCCCCTATCCCCTGCACATGACTTTGATACTCACGGCTGAAATGAGTCCCTGGGACCACTGTCCATCATCCACTGCATTGGCGGGGATGGCGCCCACCTGTGAGGAAGGAGAGGAGGGGTGAGGCAGGCTCAGTACCCCATGCACCCCTTGCCATGGGCATGAAGGCTACAAGCAGCCCCAGGAGAAGGGAGAACCCACCACAGCCCTACATTTTCTTATTTGTTTCCCTCTTCCAGCCTTACCTTTCCTTGGGCCACCAATTCTCGCTGGGCCGCTGAGGCTGCCTTCACCAGCGCACTTGTGGCTGCAGCAATGGACTTGGCAGCTTCCAGGATCTGCTCCTCGAAGTTCAGGCTCTCATCTGCTTGCTGCGGGCAAAAGCGGGGTGTGAGGCCCAGCCAGGGGTGCTGGGACAGACGGAGCAGGGCAGGATGATGGCTGTAGGGGGCTGAGGGGGCACATATAAAGCTGGATTAAGGGCTGTGGGGTGCAGGAGGGTGCAGGCTGCCTGAGGAAAGTCCAGCTGGGGATGTGGGAGGCAGCAGGAGCACAGAAAGAGGGACCAGCTGTCGGATGGGGCTTCACACCTGGCTGAAGCACAGGCAGGAGAGCCCCAGCCCACCCCAAGCTGAGCATGGGGGTCAGCCAAGGCTCAGCACCACTACCTTGGGCTTGGCTCTTGGTTTCAGCTGCTCCAGCTTCTTGGCTGCAGCCTCAATGGCAGCTGCTGCTCCCAGCAGCTCGTTCTCAGCAATGACGGTGGGGTCTTCTGGGTCAACCCACTCCGTCCCTAGAAAAAATGGGAAGCGAGGCAGGTTAAACCTGCATGCAGCCTCACTTCTGACTTGTCCTACCTCCTCCATGAGCTGCTGAGCCCTCCACCCTAATCCCAGCCCTCGGTCCTGCCCCTTTGAGCAGGACCTTTCCTTACCTTTCATGGCCTCAGCTGCCTGGATGAGCTCGGTGACAGAGCTGGCCACACGCTTGGAGTAGCCTGCCAGCTGCTGCTTCAGCTCGTGAGTTGGCTTTTGCAGGATCTGTGGGGAAGGAACAAACGTAAGCACCTGGAAAAGGGGGACCTCATAGGTCTGTTTGGGGTGTGCTCCCCAGGGAAGGAGGGTGGGATCCCCCAGCTCCTCCATGTGTGTACACATCAGGCGTTGTCTGTGATGCTTTCTCAAGTGACCCTGGCTTGTCTCCTCCTGCCCGAGGATGGGATGAGCTTCCCCTTAGCCCTTCTGCATTCACAGCTTCTGGAATCTCTCGCAGACACAGGACCCTCAGCACAAGCCTTCCTGCACTCAGCAGCTATCCCCCCTCCAGGATTTCTTCCCCCCCCAAAGCATTTCAAGCTCCAGAAGCGTTTCCCCCTCGCTGTCCCCACTTTGGAGATCTCTCTGCAAACAGAAGCTGGGCAAAGGTAGGGACCCTGGAGCCACGTCCCAGCCCAGGAGGGCTGGCCCCACCAGTACAAGGTGGCAGGCAGAGCCACGAGGGTCCTTCATCGGGGTGGGGACACACACATGCACACACCACAGCACACACGTGCACACACACACAGGGTCCCTACGCACAAGCAGAGCTCACCGCTGGCCCGACTTGCAGCGCACAGGCGGCAGCTGCCCATCAGCTAGAGCGGGTGTGAGTACCTACGCACACACACGGACCCTGGGGTCCCTGTGGACACACGCAAGTGCCACCCCAGCACTGAGCTGGGCACGCAGACACGCTGTGAGCAAGGCTCATGCTGAGGTTAGACACCAGCAGGCACCCCAATGTCGCCTTACTCACCGGCTGACAGGGAGGGAGGGAGAAGAGAGAGAAGAAAGCAGTGAACGCCCTGTCCGGGACACATGGGCGCTGGGGACGGGGGACATGGGGAGGGCAGGGGAAGGCAGGTGCTGTCGGGAGGTGGGGGGGATGAAGGGCAGCCAGGAGGAGAGGTGGGAATGAAGGATCAGAGGTCCCGGGCGGGGAGCCGTGCTGCCATCATTAGCTCATACTTCAGCCTCACAGGGCTGGGGGAGCCGGGGCACCCGGATGAAGCTCCCATGGCCAGAGGAGCTAGCTACACCCAGAGCAGCCATGGAGCTGCTCTCCTCCTCACCCCACTTTACACCTTATTTCTCCCCACCCTGAATTGCTTCACTGCAGTTTTCAGCCACCGGACCTCTCTGGTTTTGGAGGGAGAGACCTATCGTTACTAAATACCAAGTCCCCGTGGAGGTTCAAATTCCTTCCCCTCCCCCGTGAAATATGCAGGCTTTCCCACTCCTCTGCCGGCAGCCACGTTTTCCAGCCCAAGTCAAATAACCCTCTGTCTTGAACCCTAACCATGCTTGTTCATGCTCCGTGCAAGGCATTGGTTCCCATGGGGATGCAGCACAGAGCAATGGACTTGCTGCTGCCAGGGAGCAAGGCAACATCGCATCCACCATCTCCCCTCCCATTCCCCTACATCCTTCCTGCTCGTGGCTTTTCAGAAACTTGCTGCCATCTGATAAATACGACCCATGTGCTTCGTTCCTGCCTTCACAGACCAGAGTGCTGTGGAGGCTGGGTGGGGGGTGTCATGGCTTTATCCTGGACTTGCATGGGGCCATCCCAGTAAAGTCACAAGAGCTGCATGTGGCTCCGAGTCCCACACAGCGATGGCTGGTTTGCCCTCATAAGCGCATCCAGACTAGGTGCCATGTTATTAAGTCTGCTATCTGCTCTGACAACGTGTTCAAAACTGCTAAGTGGTCTCTGTCTGGAGCTGAAGGCATCCTGGAGGCTACGAGCTTACTAAGATGCACCTCCACTGAACATTTCATGGGATGCACCCATGTATGATATTCAAGAGATGTTGCATGGCAGCTGGACAGTTACACCCAAAATACAGTGGAATAGCATGTTCCTGCAAGTAGGCTGACCTCAGGCACTGCCACACCAAGTCATTAGTGCAATCATCTGTTAACAACAGGTCAGCCAGAGAATTTCTCCTCAGCACTCCAGCCTTGGCTGCCATGGCTTACACGTGGCTAAAGCATCTTCCAGACAGACATTTGATGTAGATGCAGAGGACAGAAAACTCACTGCTCCCCTTGGAACTGTACCCCAACTGGTCACCTCCTTTGGATAAAACCACCCTTTGACTTCCCCTCCACCCAGCTTCAATTTCTAGCCATCGACTCCTCCCCACCTCCTCTTTGTGCTGCCAGTCCTGGTTACCCTCTGCTCAAAGGGGCTTTCCCTGCAGGAAACCACAGTCTGAGCTCCACCGCCCTCTATCTGCTGAACCTGAGCGGCAGATTCTCACCAAGCCCTTCTAACCAGCTTAGCGAAACCTTGCCACAGAGCTGACTCGCCCTCAATCTTTGCCCTGACCCCAGTTCGAGGGCTCTCACAGCTCTGCGGGCTGGGTGTGCGCATCCTTCCAGTGCCCTTGACTCCACCTCTGTGGTCTCGCTAAGAATGCAAACTGCTGGAAGGATCCTTTCCACCACTCTACAGTCTTAATTTGCTTCTTGTAAACTACACTCAACTTGTAGGAGAGCTAATTAAAGCAGCCAGCTGAAGTCCTCTGGAGGATTCTGATGGAGGAAGACTGGATCAAAAGGGTGCAGCTGGCGCTTGCAGTCATCACCTCTGCTGTCGCAGGCACTGCCCATCTCCCACTCTGCTGAGAGCTTAACAAGCTCTGTCTTCACACTTCCTGAAGTCTCTTACTCCCACCACTTTTACTGGAAGCTGCTTCAGGATTTTGCTCCTATGTTATCAAATCTCCAGCCTCCATCTGTTTACGTCCAGTTAATCTCCATCTGTTGTTAGCCAAATATCTTTCCTCAGAGCCTGTTCATCTCTCTGACATCTGCTTCCACGGCAGGGGCTTGGCCACGTGCTGTGCCAGCACAGGCAGTGAAAGGGGGCTGTGCAAAGACCTCAGTGGGAGGAGGTGCAGAGCCCAGAGGCCCTTGGGGATTTGGGGAGCACCCTGGCATCCACAGGCAGCCTCTGCCCACCCTGGGAACTGGGGCAGGGACACTCACCACCAGCACGTGCTCCAGCAGCTCCAGGTAGCCATCAGCACACTCCTTGCCGAAGCGCAGCGCCCGCTGCCGCACATCCCCGCTCACCTCCGGGTGGTAGGCGGCTTCCTGAAACCCAGAGACAGGGAAGCCCCGATTCACATCCAGCACCATCCCTGCCAGCACACACAGCCACCCACAAACCCATGCTAGACCCACGTCCCCTCCCCACCCCACCTTGCAGGCACGCAGCATATCTGCGATGGCACGGCGGCTTAGGTTGGCTGTTGCGATGACATCCTCCTGCCGACACGAGTTGCCAGCGGCCACCGCTTTGGCTGTGGCCATTGTGATGCCTTTTGTCATACGGATGAAGTCCTCCGGGGTGGAGACCTTGGCAGGAGGCACCGGGGAGGAGAAGACCTGCAAGGCGAGAGACGGCGGTGAGGCACAGGGCAGCCGGCGAGCGGGACAGCAGCCGCAGCACCGCAGCTGTACTCACTGCCAGCTCTTGGCGTATGTGCTCTATCGTGGCCTCCAGCGCCCTCGTCCCCTTCGTGGCCTCGTCCTCAACAGCCTTCACTGTCTTCAGCAAGGAAGTGACATTCGTCACCATCACCTGTGGAAAGGAGGAGAGAGCCAGGTGAAGCCCCACACAAGCTCTGGGCTGCTGCTGGCACCTGTCCCTCCCTCGTGGTTTGGTCCAAAATGGCCCTGTCCCCATACTTTACTCATTGCACCTCATCTTGTTGTCCCACCAACGCCTCCTCTGCACGTTGTGCCCCACCTTTTATGTGCCCCTTCCTCCCTACCTTGCCCTGACTGCCCCTCAGCTGTCCTCCTGCTCGCAGACAGAGAAAGAAGCCCCCCCGCTCTTTCTCCAGCCCCCTCTGCCCCATCCCCTCCTTCCCATCATGCCCAGCTCAGACCTTGGCAGAGTTCTTCAGCTGGTAGACAGCAGGGTCATCCCCAGCTTTGCCAGCAGCTGCCTTGGTGGCACCGATCAGGTCCCCGAGTGCCTTGGCGACATCCTTCACAGCATTGATCAGCACTACCTGAGGAGAGCAAGACCAGGACCACAGCTTGGCTACAGTCACACTCAGCCTGGGGCTGCTGTGGCCCAGCAATGGGAAATTTGGGAACCCCAGGACACAGAGTATACACGTATACATTATACAGCGCAGCCAGCACAAGCCAAAGCCCAGCCAGCCCTCTCCATGACTCGCAGAGTCCAGCCCAGAGCACCACACAACACCTTCAACCCTCAGCCCCTTCAAGCAAGTTACGAGCAGCCTCCGTTCACCCCACACCTCCCAACCCACCTGAGTCTCTGGGTCTTCAGATCCCAGGCTGGCTGCACCCAGTTTCACCACCTCTGCCAGGCGGGTGATGGTGGACACAGAGGACTGGGCAGCCTGGGCTAGCTTCTCCTGGCTGGCCGTGGCGTTCTGCACCAGCACCTTGGTGTCCTCCACCAGCGCCTTGGCTGTCTTCAAGATGCCCTCCCTGGGGAGAAGAAGGGAGTCAGAGAGGACACAGCCCTCTACACGCACACATGGTCCTTGGGGTGTAGAGAGACTGTGGACCCTGCCTTCTGTATGTACAAGCTGGAGGGGAAACAGAGTCAGCATGACCTGAACTTGCAGCTCTCCTTGGAGCTGGTCCACAGCTCAGAAAGATGGGAGACCACGGGACACAGTCTGACCCCACTGTCTCTGGCTGAACAGAGGCCGGATGAGGTGCCTGGGTACCTGTGGTCAGCAAAGGTCTCCGAGTTCTCCCGGTTGAGGGTTCCTGCCGTGGCAAACATGATGGTGGTGTCGAGGTCAGCAATGATGCCAGAGACGGCGCTGGCTGCTGTGATGCAGGCTTGCGTCCCGCGGTTCCCAGCCTGCAGGGCTGCCAGCACGTGAGACACCTGCGGGGTACGAGTAGGGTGACTGGGGAGCAGAGCAGGTTCAGACAACTCCAACCACACACATCCTCTGACACTTGCCAGGATGGAGCCACATCACACTAAGGAGGGGAATTGGGAATCACGTGGTCTGGACACCCTTCTTAGCTTCTACGTATTTATTTTTTACCCTCTACCTATTGTGTTTGGGGGTCCAGGAGATATTGGACTCTGATAGTTTCCAAATGAATAAGGTTTGCATGATGGGCATCAGAACATCGCAGCTCATTCCTTCTTTAGCTGCTAAACACAATTTCTGTACTTGGGCAAGCACTCGTAGGAGAGCAAGTTTCCTGATGGAACAATCTTGGAAAGGAAGGACCTGCAGGAGGTCCTGAGCATGCAGGCATGTGCCAGGCACTATGAACAAGTGCTTTGCTTTTGTACTCTTGCTTACAAGCCTTGCTGCTCTATCACTGCCTTATCAACTGGAGTTTTTTAGCCATGTTTTCATCTGTTATTCCAAAGTATGTTCTTTAGATTGACTCATGGACAGGATGCTTTCCACCACACCAGCAAAAGATGAAGGGGATATTGATCACACAGCACAAGCTGCAGGTTTGCTGGAGACACAGCAAACGCTATGCCCACCACTGCAAGAGCTAATTTGGAGAGCCTTGTGCTGCCACTAGTGTGCAGATCAGTCTCCCTTGGCAGGCCATCACCAGTACGTCGGCAGGCAGCACCTGGACATCGCACTCACCCATCACAGCACAAGCTGCTGTTACAGTGCCTGGAGAGGGGGATCCACCAGCCAGGCAGGGGATCATGGCTGAGAGAGCCAGCAGAGCCCAACAGGACCCAGCATGGTGGCTTCAAGGGCACATGGCTCAACCCAGCATCCCTCCCACCTTGCTATGCTGTTGCGCCTCTCTCCGGGCTGCTCACCTTCTCAGAAACCTTGCGCGCACTCTCTATCAGCTCCTTCTTGGTGTAGGCATCGTTGGGGCTGCACTGCAGGGCTCCAGCTTTGGTGACCAGGGCGGCGCAGCCATGACCCAGCTCCTGCACCCGGCGCTTGATGTGGGAGCCGATCTAGAGAGGAACGCATGTGTGAGAGAGGCAGCAGGGAGCTAAGCCCGGCACCTGTGATACTCACTGGGAAACACCAGCCACTCCCCCAGCCCCTCCCTCCCAATCCTCCCACTTAGGAGAAGGAAAAAGGAAACATGGCTTTGCTCCACATTTCCACTCCGTGTTGCAGGGGAGGTGTGAATGCTGCCTGCCCCAAGCTCTGACAGGAGGTTCAAGTGCCCCTGTCCTCTGCTCTCACGCCCCAGGAGACCCTGCTCTGCCCCACTGCACACTCCAGCACTTCCCCCCCATGCTCGCACCTCCTCGTTCTCAGCGGTGAGCGCAGCTGGCTTGGCCTCTTGTGCCAGCTGCCCATAGTCATTGGTGAGTTGGTTAGCCAGTATGCCCAGCTCGTCCGGGTTGGTGGTGGATTTGGTGACCTGCCGATGGGAGAAGAGCAGGAGTTGGAGGGGCCCTATGCTGGGACAGGCAAGCAAGGAGGGTGGTCACCTGCCTGGGCGGCAGGCAGCGCTTTCTGCAGCGACAACCCACCATCTCCTGCACAGTCACTGCGATGGCCTTGGCCGTCTTCACCATCGTGGTCTGGTAGTCCACAAAGGTCCCCTCTGGCTCGCCCATCGGCCCCTCGTCCAGCTGCAAGAGACCATCAGGAGGCTCTGGCTCCAGCTCCAGCCCAAAAACCCTGTAGGGTTTGACCCTGACTCTTCCTCTCTCCCACCCCCAGCCCTGGCCAGGTCCTCTCCATGCTCTCCTCACCTGGTTGATGGCCTGGGTGATGGAGTCCACCATGCCCCCCACAACACCTGCAGCACTGGCTGCCTCATTCAGGGTGGTGGTCAGGTCCTCCACCGCTTCCTTCATCATCTGCACGGCCTCCTCCAGTGCCTCCTGTGTGTGGGCAGCTTGCTGCAAGGACGAGACACAGTGAGGGAAGGCGGGCAGCGGCACCCCTCCCAACAGGGATGCTGCACACTTACCCCAGGTTTCCGTGGCTGGCACACACATGTGCACCATGCAGCACCCACATGTGAAGGGGAGCATGCCACTGACATGTGCCCCTCCTGCTCACCTTGGGGTTCCCACCAGCCTCCTTGGCCGTGTACAGCATCTGCAGGGCAGACTCGGCCAGTGTTTTGGTCTGGTCCAGGAGGTTCATCTGCTGCTGGTGGTTGGGTGTTTTGGAGGCAGCGCCAATAGCTGCCATAATGAGTGGCTCAAAGTACTGAGCCATCTGGGACACCTACGGAAGAGCAGCATCAGCACCAGCAGCTTCCAACCCCGGCTGCCTCGTGCCTCTCCTCCCGCCATGAGCTCCTCCGTGTGCACTGAGCGCCTTGTCAGCAGCTCCCCATCCCCATGTTACCTTGTGCCCCAGCTGCGAGGCCTCGGCCCGTGCCGCGCTGGCCACGGGCTCAATCAGGTTGCTGATCTCCTGGACAGCCGTGATCATCTGGTTGTGCAAAGCCTGTTGCAAAGAGAGGGCACTGCATAAGGCTGCAGCATGGCTGGGGTCACCATGCGCCACTGGGAGCCAGGGGGAAGGGTGCCCGCCCCCATTAAACTTGCAGCAGCACATCCCTGACCCACCTCCTGGGAGATATCTTCTCGGGGGGCCAGCTGCTGGCTGATGGCAGCGAGGGAGGCCTGGTCCACCTCCCGCATGCATCTGTTCAGGACCTCAATGGCCTCATCACACTCCCGCTGTCCTGGAGCTTTGTCCCTGTGTGACAGATGGATCAGCCCAGTGCTGGCAAGTGCTATGCCATCCCTTCACCCCCAGCCTCGGGCTGGTGCCGGTGAGGGGCAGGACCCCTCTCCTGGGCTTTGGGGCAACCCAGCATCGTAGGGCCTGGGCATGCTGCCATGCGTTCCCATCAACCCATGCCAGGGCTGGAGGAGCAGCTCCCATGAAGGACAAAAGGGACGGCATCTCCCGTCCCATTCCTCGCCTCCCCCCGCCAGCAGCAGCCAAGGACATGATGAGCCAAAACAACCCCCAGGGGTGCTCGCTCAGAGCAGGGGCACCTGCGAGATGAGCCAAAACAACCCCAGGGGTGCTCGCTCAGAGCAGGGGCACCTGCGAGATGAGCCAAAACAACCCCAGGGGTGCTCGCTCAGAGCAGGGGCACCTGCGAGATGAGCCAAAACTCGCTCAGAGCAGGGGTACCTGTGAGCAGGGACAGGGCCACTGTCAAGTGGGCAGGACTCTCCTCACCTCATGTTGGTGATCAGTTTCTTGATGGAGTCCGAGACAGTGCGAGAGTGGCCAGCCAGCACCGACCACTGCGGTGGGTCCTTGGGGTTGACAGCCAGAGAGCGGGCAGTCTGGATGAGGCCAGCAGAGCTCTCCAGCATGGTCTTGGCTGAAGACACAATGGGCTCCATGGCTCTGCGCCCCTGCACAGGGAGACGATGGGCTGGTGAGGCAAGGGACTGTGCATGGGAAGTTACTCCCTCCCCTGCGACCCTCACCCTGGAGCAGCCCCTTGAAGCCCAAGACTTGCTGCCACCTGCCCATCACAGTCCCCCAAGGCACCAGCCCCGCACTGGGACCCCATCCCAAGCTCAGGGTGAGGAACAGCTCCTCCCCACCCTACAGCAGCCCCTGTCACAGCCAGGCCACATCCTCCCTGCCCCTGCGGCATCCCACCTCCGGGCTGATCTGGGCAGGAACAGTGGCAAACTCCGGGTTGGAGGCAAAGGCCGTTAGGTTATCCACAGCCTCTATGAGAGGGGCAGTGGCGGCACGGCACCGCTCCCGGTTCTCCTCGTTGAACTCGCCATCCAGAGCCTGGCGTGGAGAGACCAGAGCAGTTATCCAACCCCAACCATGCCCCAAATCCCAATCCTACCACTGTGCCCCGACAGGGAGAGCGCACCTTGATGGTCTTCACCAGGTTGGCCGTGCTGTTGGCCACCTCCTTGGCTGACTGGACAAACTGGCGCTTGGCCACAGGGTTGGCAGTGCGGGAGGAGGCCAGGCGGCATGTGTTGCACAGGGCCGAGGTGTGCTTCGCTACAATGGTGGCTGCTGACAGCACCTGCAGGGAAGAGCAGGTTAAGGCGGGGTCCACTGTGACTCCCCATCCCACAGTTCTCCCTTTCCACCGGCCCCCCACATGGGGCACCACTGACCACAGGGGTCCTCCTGGGATCCAAGAAGGATCGCCAAGGTCCTGTGCACCCGTAGAGCCCCCCATCTGGACTGTCCCCGCTGCACCAAAGCTGCCAGCTGGTTCCCAGTACAGCTGATGGGGCCTGATGAGACACTAGCCATAATCTTGACCAGCTCTTGGGATGCAGCTCTTCCAGCTAGCCTCACATTCCCTTTTGTGCAAAAAAATGCCCGTAACGGTGCCCCATCTCATGCTCACCTGGGACTGGGTGCAGGCAGGGTCCACCAGGTTCTGGCAGGCCATCTGGATGGCTTGGTTAGCTCTGGCAAACTGAGTGGGGTCTACCAAGCCCTGCTGTCCAGCCTGGCTGTTGGGGTCTGAGACCCCAACAAGGTAGGCAGCCTAGGAGCAAGAGAGAGGCAGTGAGAGAGAGCTTGCACATGGTGGGGAGGCTCAGAGCAGGCACAGGCTGCAGAGGAGGCTGGCAGCACCATCCCACAGGGCCAGGCTTGGAGGGGCAGGGAGAAGGGTGCATACGGTGACTATGCACCAGGGATAATGCTCAGGGCTGGGACCAAGCATGTCTCACCTGGGCAGCTGCCTCCGTCAGCCCGCAGAGAGCTTTGGAGGCGGCACTGATGGAATCGCCAAACTCGGGCAGTTTGCTGTTCTTGGCGTTCTGGGAGATGCCAGCCATGGACTCGCCCAGCACCTGCAGGATGCACCACACACTGGTTATGGAGACCACCTCCCGCAGTGCTCCCAGGGTCAGAGCTCACTGTGCTTCCTCGACAGGGGAGGAGGCACTTTTCACCTTTGCCTCCACATCCTTCCCAAACCCCCCATCCTTCCCCAAACATTCACCCCCAGCTCAGGGCTCACCTTGGAGTTCTCCATGACGCTGTCGAGGCAGTTGAAGTAGGACATGTCGTTGACAGTCTGGGTGGGGTTCTCCAACAGCTCCTTCACAGTCTGCAGGGACACAGGTGTCACATCCAGGGGAAGAGGCTGTGCCCTCCACTTGCACCTCCTCTTTGCTCCCTCCTGCCCCTCACAGTGGGGTGCAGCTCCCCCCTCCCCACCATCTCAGCACCCAGACATCTCAGCCCCTCCACTGTCTCGTCAAGACATGGCTTCCCACCTCCAGCTCCCGCAGGGCGTTGTCACACTCCTTCTGGCCCGGCGCCTGCTGGGTGCACATGGTGATCAGCTGGTTAATGCTGTCAGTCACGGCCCTGCCGGGAACAGGGGAGAAAGACCCACAGATCAGAGCCAGCTCTGCCACCTGGACCCACTGCTACAGCAAACAGCTCACAGGGAGCGGTTCCTCCTACCGTGCTGCTGCCGCCAGCTGATTCTTGAGGTTGGGGGCCGTGGGGTCGGCGGAGAGCGCCTTTGCAGCCAGCAGCAGCTTGCTGGAGGACATGGAGATGCTCTTCAAGTTCGACACCACCTGTGCCTGGTCTTCCTTATTCTGCAAGGAGCCAAGAAGAGTTACCTGCACCAGGTTTCCAAGCTCCACACCCACCCCGGGTCTTCGGTGGTTTTCCAGCTGAGCCGGTTCCCTTCATCTAACTTGTCCGTCAACAGCAAAGATACGGTGGCAACACTTGCTGAACAAACCCAAGCAACTTTCTTCCTGCTGCTGCGGTTTTGCACAGCCCCAGACCCCATCTCACCACCTGCAATTGGCTACAGCCACCCTAATCACTGCTGCCCGTCCACCCTGCCTGTGGTCAGCCGCCTTCCCAGGCACCCCAAACATCTCACCGTACCCAGGATCACCCAACGGGCATTTGCTCTCACCGGAGACTGGCTGGCCATCTCCACTCCTGCCCGCAGGAACTCATTGAAGTCCTGCCCAAATTTGCCAGAGGACTTGGCCAGGTCTTGAGGGGTGCCACGCGACGCCTGCACCAGCTCGTTGGCGGACTGGTTGAGTCCCGCAGCCGCCTGGTTCAGCTGGCTCTGCGCCTCCTGGAAGCTCTTGGTGCTGGGAGGGAACTGGAGGCAAGGAGAGGGCTTAGGAGAGGCAGCGAGGATGGAGATGGAGGATGAGGATCTGGCACATGCTTGGGGATATGCTACAGAGGAACCTGGTGTGGACAGACTGGCTCGCACCCCTACAAAGCTTCCCCCTTGCCCTCCCGCCCCTGCTCAGCTCACCGAATCTGTGAGAAGCCTCTTGCTGGCCTCTCCCACCGTGCGGATGGCAGCATCCACATCCCGCTGCCCCGGCAGGCAGTTGACACAGCGGCTCAGAGCCTGTGACACCGCCTTGGCCACCTGCGGAGAATTAAAGAGCGGTCACCATCCCCCGGCCAGCCCCATGCCCTTCCCATGGGCTGGAGGGGGGCACCAGGGTCCCCACTCCCCCTACCTGGGCCAGGCGCTGCTGGCTCTCCGGGTCACCAGGCTTGGCCACTGCTTTCCGCGCCTCCTCAATGAGGTTGTTGGCTTTGTCCATGACATCACTGGCGCACTCCAGCATGGCGGTCTGTGCCTGTGGGTCAGGGGTGCTGGCTGCCACGCCGCGGGCGGCCTGGCTGAGCGAGCGCAGGGCCTGGGCCACCTCTCGGGCAGCAATCCCTGGGGGGGATAGAGAGGTCAGTAGCTGCCAGTGTGGTCCCCTCCCCTCTCCCAGCCCCAGTGTGGAGGCCAGTACCTGTGTAGTTCTCATTGCCCTGGGCCACCTCTCCCAGGAGGTGAGCAATAGCAGAACTGACAGCTTTCGTGCTGTTCCCCAGGTCCTGGGCACATTTCTCCATCTGCGGGGGGATTAAGTGGGGACATGCTGGTGGGCTGCACCTCCAGCCTCCACCCCCATGGCTTCCCCACCCCAATGCCCCCCCCACATCACCCCGTGCCGCCCTTCCCCGTGCCCTCACCGTCTCTCCCGGCAAAGGCTTGAGCTTTCCGTCACGGGCAGCTGCCTTGGCTTCCTGCAAGTCCCTCTCCAGGCTCTGCACCAGACCCAGTGCGGAGTCTATCTCCAGGGGTCCGCATGCCTCCTGAGCCTGCGAAGGGAGAGAAGGGAAGGTGAGCAGGGCGACAGCGGAGCCCACGCTGCTGGGGCAGAGGCCATGACCTGCCACCGGGCCATCCCTGCTCCGCATAGCCAGGGTCTGCCGTGGGATGGGACCCAGCCTCTCACCTTCTGGGCAGCCGTGCGGAGCTCGGCCAGAGCTGCAGCCAAGTTCTTGGCACACTGGCTGAGCTGCATCGCGGAGGCTTGGTCTGTGATGGTGGGGACGGTGGCCTTGGCTGCAGCTACCATCTTCCCACCAGGCTGCCGGGCCAAAAGAAAAGGCAGTAAGAAGGAGACAAGCACGCAGCATCTCTCTGCTGCCCTGGCACAGTAGGTTTCTTAGGATGGCCAGGCAGGGTACAAAAACTGTAATGCCTGTGCCGGAGCTGGTGCAGGAGGCTCCGGGCAGCATGGGTACCTGCAGGAAGTTCTGGCTGGCGGCAATGAGAGCCAGCTGGGCGCTGGGGCTGTCCGGCTGGGACTGGCTTCCTCGTACGCCCTGCACCAGCATCGGGATCTGCTCTGCCACCACCTGCCAGAGAGGAAGGTCACTGGAGGGGCTCGGCCGGGAGGAGGCGGATCTAATCCAGGACCAGTGGTCGAAAGATCGGCTTCTGGGGGAGCTGCCTGAGGACCCCGAGGTCCCACCTGCCCACTGTGGCTGAGCACAGAGCTCCAGCACGGCTGATGGGAGAAGGGACAGGTGGCACAGGAGGCACCAGGATCAGGCCTGGGCCCTTACCTTGCAGCTCTGCACCAGCTGCTGCTGTGCAGCAGGGTTCTTGTTGGAGGAGGCAGCATGCTGCGCAGCGGCAATGGTCTGGGTGGCGGAGGCGGCAGCTTGCTTAGCTGCGTGCTGGCGGGGAGAGGCATGTGTTAGCACCATCGGCACAGTAACCTCCCCCGAGCACCCCCACCACGCACTGGGGCCCAGGTCCGCCTAAAATTCTCCTCCCATGCCTCTGCCTGTGACACCGGAGCATCCCCAACACCCTCGGTGTCCAGCATCCCAAAGCAGCACAGTGTGCACAAGGGAAGGGAAGGGAGCAGGGGGGAGGTCTCTGTGGGATATGGCACATACACTGTATATGAAAAGGACTTTATCCCTCTGGGAAGTGCAGGGATGTGGGAGCTCCCAGTCAGGTCTTGCTCGCTGACCGTGCCTGCTTGCCCCCCGCAGCCCCGTGCCCAGCATCTCACCTCCAGCTTGTGCACAAGCTTCTTCTTGATGGCATTCTGTGCTGCGGCATTGGTCGCCATGCGGAGCCCCTCCGCTGCCTCACGCAGCCGCTGCTGCTGCTCCTCACTGTCCGGGTGGGCTGCAGCTCCCTGGAGAAAGCAGGAAACCCATCATCCCTTGCAGGCACCATGGGGTCCCTTGTCCTCCTGCAGCAGCGGCTGTGCTCTGGCCTGATGCCAGGAAGTCCCCCCAGGGCAGCCTGGACAGCTATGGTGGAGATGCCCAAAACCTCTCCAGGAGAGCTCAGCAGCAGAAGAGCTAACAGCTCCTCTGCAACCACCCACAGTTCCAGGAGGAGCCCCACTCTATTGCACAGGTCCTCAGCTTGGTGCAGTACTTTGCACCCACCCAGGGGCTGCTCGTCCCCTCCACAGCACTGAGCTGGTGGCATCATATAGGGCTGGGGGCCAAAGCCAGAGTCCATCCTCCCCACGCCACTGACCTTTGCAGCCTCCACCATCTTGGCAGTGGCATCAGCCAGGATCTTGGCTGCACTCAGCAGCTTGCGTGAGTTCTCCAGGTCCGTCTCTCCCTCTGCGTCAGCTTTGATGGCATTGACGAGGTCAGAGGTGGCCTGGGCCAGAATACGAGCCTGCCGCACCATTTCCCCTGGAACAGAAAGGAAGGGTGGCCTGTTAGCAAGTCCCATGGGCTCCCCAATACCTCCCCATCCACTGTGCTCTACCCCAGGTGCCATCAGCTGCTCTCACCAGCATCGCCCATAGAGCTGAATATGTTCTCGGTGACGTTGAGGATGGTGTCGGTGGCCTGGTCATAGCGCCCAATGGGCTGCCCGCCCAAGGCGTGCTGCTTGATGTGCTGCAGCAGGTCGTTCAGGGCCTGGGTGACGGCTGTGGCTGCCACCCCCACCTGCTTCAGGAGCTGGTCATCGTTGGTGGCTGCCTTGGAGGCCTCCACACAGCCCTCCGCCGACTTGGCCACCAACTTGCCAGCCTCAATCAGCTGCTCCTGGCAAACTGGGGAGCTGATTGTGGGAGCCACGACCTGGAGGGGAGAAGAAAGGCTGGGCAGTGAGCGTGGTGGGCTCCTTGTAGGAGCTGTGCAGGGACAGCTGTCCCCAATTTCTGCTCCTCCAAAGAGGATATTCAGTGCTTGGGATCCCAGCGGCACTGGGCACTTGCAAAGTGGCAAAGATCCCAGCCTGAGGCAGCCCACGCCTCTGATGCCAGACCCCTAATGTTGTGCCTGAGCACATGTGGTCCTGGCACACCTACGACCCCACCGTGGAGCTGCCACCAGCCAGGTGATGCTTGCAGCCATGCCAAGGCAAGGGTTAACCTTGCTGCTTACCTTGGTGCAGGCCACCAGCTGGGAGGTGGAGAGGGCACACTGGGTGGCAGCAGCGATCACCTGCGTCTGCAGCGCTGGGTCCTCTGTTTTCTGAGCCACATTCTTGGCTTTGAGCACCAGCGTGGCAGCAGCGCTGGCCACCGCCTTTGCCAGCTGCATGAGCATGTCCTGGGAGGGACAGAGAGAGTCAATGCGGGAGCCACGGCAGCAGGAGCACTGGCAGCTGCCCGCAGGGCTCTTGTGAATATTCAGAAGGGAAATGTGAGCTCTCGGGGAGCCTTTCATCCGCTCAGTCCCAGCACCGACAGCACCGAACACCTGGAGTGGCTGGCAACACCTTGACCCCATCTCTACTGTGTGCTACAGCTGGTGGTGAGGCTGTAACCTGGCCTCAGCCTGCACCAGGGCAACACCATGAATACTGCCCAGAGCAGCTCGAGCAACGCTCAGTATCATCCCAGCACTCATGACCTGCTCACTGCCCACTCCCCGGGCAACAACCTGTGCTGAGTCCCTGACTGCACCACAGCAACAACCTGCTGCAAGGCACCGCCAGCGCTGCCTGCAAAGGCAGGCAAAAAAATGACAAGCAAATGACAAGCAATGACAAAAAAACCCCAGCACACCAAAAAAATGACAAGCCCCTCCAGCCAAATGGTAGGCAGAAGCCGGCCGTGGCACAGCCACACCAGGGGCAGCTGCCTGCCCACGGGCTCACCCCACCAGCAAGAGGTAAGTGGGAGATGCTGCCCACACTGGTCACCTGTACTGCAAGCATGCCAGCTATTTTCTAGCTCATTAGCGACGGGCTACATCTCTGCAGTCGTTCCCGGGGCTAAAGGAGAGGTGTAACGCAGCAACCAGCCTCCTCTCCCCAGGGGGCGGCAGGGATGGCACAGGGCTGCCCTGTCAGCATGCAACAGGCAGCGACCAGCACATGGCAAACTGCTTTCCCGCAGGGCATCAGACATGACAGCACGCTGCAGACATCAGGATTAGCTCCCGTGGCACGCTGCTGGTGAAAACCGGCAGCACCAGCGCCAGACAGCAAATGTTTGGGGCAAAGACCTTGGTAGGCAGGGCAGCGCGCTCTGCCTGCTGTGCCTGCAATCCTCCTGCTGTATGCATGCTCACAGCGAGCAGCCCCGCACCCCGCGACAGCTAAGTCTCCGGCCACCAAGCCAGAAGTGTCACAGCCTCCCCTCGCTTCCTGCAAGCCAAGACTACTCCCGCTGCAATCCGCCACCTTTCCAGACAGGAGGAGAGACCAGACAGCGCATGCACCCAGCTCCAGAGTCCCCAGACTGCTGCATCCGATCCCAGGGAGGGAAGTAGATACACTCGGGTCTGGCAGCTGCAGGGCCGAGCATCCTGCTGCATGTGTGCTAATTGTCTTCCAGGTCCTAAATCCACCCCTTAGGGCCACCCCGTCCTGGCACTGCCACCTGGCCAAGCATGGCTTCCTGCCCTGGTGCTAGGTTTTCCGCTCCCCTTGGCTATCTGTCCAGGCTTTTCTGCTCGTGTTGAGGCTGTGTGGCCACAATGAACAGAAACCCCTTCTTTCTAGAGTCTGTTTTGGTCTATGCTATGGCTGGATCCTCTTCCCCAGCACGGTGTGCTACCTCCCTTGTGCTGGAAGGAGCAGTCATGGGAAAGCAAGCCAGCTGGAAGTCATCTCAGCCAAAATAAACCACCCCACAAGGCTCCAGCCACCTGGGTCCCTGATGGGGGCAGGCAGGCAGCTCCCACAGGCAGGGAGCGGCAGGCAGGAGCCGAGGTGGCTGCAAGGGAGGACTTCCAGGGCATCGCTTGCCCAAGCAGCGACCCGAGTGCATGGACTTCCGAGAGCCAACCACCAGAAAAGCAGGTTTCTGACAAGAGCCCCTCTCCAAAGAGTTCAGCTGACAGTCCCCAGAGGAGCAGCCCTCACATTGGAGAGGGCAGGGACCACCAAGCCATGCCTACAGCCCCCTTTTACCGTCTTTGGGTCAGAGGCAGGCAGGATCCAAGCACGCCGGCTTTCTGCGATCTACATGGGAATCCACAAGATAAGAGGTGTTATATCACAGCAGCTCTAGGGACAGAGATGGGCAATGGCCTGTCCCCTCCCTCAGCAAAGTCACTGCCAGGCACTGGCCAAGCTTTGGCCCAGAGCCCTCCTGCCAGGTCCTGTGCAAAGATTGACTGTTTTAGGCAGCGGGTGTCCCTGGGTGCTGCCAGGTACACTCACCTGGAAGCGAGGGTCAGTGTCGCTCTCCCCGATCTGCTGCAGCAGCTCCCCGCTGGTCTGGCCCACAAGGCCGGCAGCCTGCAGGAGATTCTGGCGAGGCTGCAAGGAATGAGGCAAAATCAACACTGGGCTTGTGAGCAGGCCCTAAAACCTCACCCAATGGTTCCCCTTGGTTTCCACCCTCCTCTCGGCCCCACAGCCCCTCCTGCCCCCCACCTCAGCGCTGGCGGGCTGTGCTGTTTTCAGCAGGTCCGAGACAGCGCTCGCCAGGTTCTTGGCTGCCTGCAGAAGCTGCCGCCCATTCCCTCCTTCGTCCTCCATTAGCGCAGCCAGCAGCTTCACGCCCTTGGACATCTCCGTCAGGTTTGAAGAGATGGTGGTGACGGCACAGCCCACAGCAGTGTAGTCCGTGTCCGCTGGATCCCCTGCACAGGGAAGAGACAAGTCAGGATGGGACGTGCTTCAAGTGATGCTCCAAGAGCATCCCCACGCCTGCCACTGATGTGGTTCTCCTTCCCGGGAGCAGGGGGAGAGACCCTCTGGCTCCTAAGCCTGAAAGGTTGTCGCATCAGCTGAGTTTGGGCAGGAGAGCCTGGAGAAAGAGAGCTGCGCTGTGCCATGGCTGTGCCCAGCGCTATGACAGGGAGCAGACAACATGCTCCTGGCCCAGAGGATGGCTGGTCAGCCAAGGACTGGAAGGACCGGGCTGGGCACAGGCAGGGATCTAAAGGCAGGGCGAGGTGTGGGGGCACGGCCAGCTCACAGGCACATTAGTAGCAGTCGGGGCTGATTTAGCTCTAGCTGGGGCAGGCTGACTCCTCCAGTCTCTGATGGAGGGCAGGAGCCATGACCTTCAGCCAGACAAGAGAGACCAAGCCTTCTCCAAAGATGGGGCACCCCACTTCTCCATCCCTCCACATACCTGCAGTGAGGTTGACCACTGAGGCTGTGCCGGCAGTGATAGCATCCACTTGGGAGTGGATCTCATGCTTTGATTCATCCATCTTGTTTTTGCGCCAAGCTTTGGATGCCTGAAACAGGGAGAACAGGGTCAGGAGATGGTGGTGGAGGTGGTGGGTAGCTGCACTCATGCTCACACAGAGAGATGCAGGGAAGAGGAGACAAGGAAGAAGGAAGGAAGAGCTGTGACCACCCAAAACTCCCTAGCCCATCCTGACAAAGCAACATGATCAGGTGTCCACTCTACTTCTGCCCCCAGAGTGGGATACAACCCCACCTCTTTGCAGGCAGCAGATCTTCCCAGGAGCTGCTGACATGTCTCCTGGGAATTTGGCCAGCCTCACCCAGCCCAGCCAACAGCCTCCAGCGAGGTCCCCCCCAGCACCCTGTCCACCCAGCACTCACAGCATCCTGCCCAAGGGGCGGCAAGGTCTCGAAGTCGTCCAGCGTGGCCTGGGCTGCGTGCACAGCCTGCATGCTGGAGTTGATGGTGCCGGTCAGGGCTTGCTGGGCTGAAGTCTGAAACACAGGGACAGACTGAAGTATGCCAGAGGCTTGAAGTACGCCAGAGGCTTCAAATCTAGGCTTAAATATCTGGCTCACACGCCCCCGTGCAACACGGTGTAACATGCTGTTGATGACAGTGCTCTAGGTAGGCGCCTCCACAAAGAGGGGTGCACCTAGCAAAAACAGTGTCTCCCCTCTGCACCTCTCACTGGGAAATGCCCCGTCCCACCGTGGGTACACGCAAGTCTCACAGTTAACCAGCTCTCGGGGAGTGGGGAGCAGAGGCAGTGGGACACCACAAGGCTTTTACAGCAAGCCCCACAGCAGGCTGAGTAGGGCCAAAGAAAACAACCTCCTTGTGGCCTTTTCCAAGCACTTCTCTGGCTGCAGAGGACATGGGGGACACCAAAGCCTGGCACAGGGCTCTGCTGCAAACCATGGCACTGGTGGGGCTGGCCAGGCACAGCAGCTCGGGGCAGCTCAACCTGAAGGAGAGGCTGAAGCTGCCAGCCAGGAGAAAATGCTAGGGTGTTTGCAGAGTGGGTGCAGGAGGATGCCAGGTCAGCCAGGCCAGCAAGCACATGAGACCAGTGGCACAGATCCCTCGCTCTTCACAGCAAGCCAATGCCTGGCCATGGACCCAAATGGATGGGTCTACACGAGCCCAATGGGCACCTTTTGGAGTTTGTGCACTGCGGTGGGCACAGGGAGAGCTTACCAGGGGAGGCATGTGCCCTCGGTGCATCTGGCCACTGGTGATTTGCAGCTGGGGCTGTGGCATCGTGCCCACCTGGAAGTTTTCTGGCCCTCCAGCCCCTGTCCGCATGATGGCTGGCAGGGCCACCGAGCCCAGCTCTGCCTTGCCTACACGGTTAAACTGCTGCTGCAAGACAGTCGACCTGAATTGGGGAGAAATACCAGGTCAAGGGATGCCCACAGCCCCAGCACCAGGCCCTGCGGGAGTGCTGCCACCAAAGGACTGGCAGCTCTTCCTCCAGACACGCTGTGCTGCAAGCTTGGCTGGAGCCTGCTCTCCATTCAACTTCTGCTTGACAGCTAACTTTCTCCTGGAGGACTTACTTCTTTGGAGACACAGAGTCTTCCAGCATGGTGGACTCCTCATCCCCCTCCAGTCCAAAGTGGTCTTTGCTCTTTTTCTGCAGAGGGAAAGAGAAAACTTGTCAGCCAGCACATACCTCCCAGCCTTCCCCTCCTCCTGCAGCTGAGGCACCGCACCGTCCCCCTGCCCTGTCTCCAGCTCCCCCAGCAGCACCCTGTGCCAATGGCTGTCTGGAGGCAGCTGGAAGGGGCACCCTGCACCCCTAACCAGAGAGGAGCCGGTTACCAGTGCCCTTCTCAGCACAGCCTCACCTTTTTGAGAATGATGTCGATGTAGCCGGCAATCAGCTGAGCGATCTGCTCCCCTTCTGTTGTCTGTACTGAGTAGTAACCATCCTGGTAATCTCCAAAATCCTGCAACAGCAGGGCACAGGGTAGCACCGAAGCAGGGCACTGGCGGCCATCCTGAGCCCCTCTGGTATGCGCTAAGCGCCCAAGTGCCAGCCTCCAAAACAGCAGCCAGGAGAGGCACCAGAGGAGGGCAAGGCTGTCCCACCGCGGGGCAATACCCAAGAGAGGGGTGAGAGTGAGAGAAGCCCCCTACGGGGGCACCACTGGGAGGGGGAATGGAGGACCAGGGCTGGTCCCTACCAAGGTGAAGCTCTTGGGTGAGGCTGCCCAGCGCTTGATGTTGGTCAGACTCCACTCCTGAATCACTTCCTTGGTCTTCTCATCCACACGCATCACACACTCCTTGGTGATCCCCAGCAGCCGCGGCACCAGCTTGTTCTTCCCCTTCATCTTCTCCTGCGGGCCACAACAGAAGGGTTGTGGGCTGTCCCCGGGACGGATCCATCCAGGCAGAGACCTTTGAGGCCTGCTGTGGCTACCAAACACCCCCAAGGGCACACTTTCTGGTGGTCACAACCATGATATGGGGCTTGAAAATGAGAAAAAGCTCGAACCAAGAAGTGGGAAGGCAGCGCAGAGGGGAAGGCAAGAAGGAGGAGAGGCAGACAGTGGAGACACAGGGAAAACTGGAGCAATGTGGATTGAGGGGTAGCAGCTGGAGACACCACAAATGGAGGGATGCTGGAGAAGAGGAATTTTTGCCAGTGAAAGGTGAGACCAGGGGGGAGCCGCTGCTCTACCTTGACCAAGAAGAAGGAGACACCGTAGGTCTTGAGGGAACGGGCAAGTTTCACGTAGCGAACTTTGGCTTCGATCTCGCTCATGTTCCCGCAGTTCTTGTGGGCCTGCGACAGCAAAGAGAGAACATCACGCTAGCTTCACGGTCCCCTGGCTGTGCCACCATCGCCCTGTCACAGCCCTTCCAGGCTCTCCCTGCCCCACCAGCATCCCCTGCCCCTGCTACAGCATCCTTTTGACCTCTGGGACCTCAGGAGCTGCCTTGTCTGCCCACCTACAGCCTCCTGCTTCTGTTTCTTGCCCGCCAAGCTGCTATGTGTTGCCTCCATAGACAAGAGCAGCCTCAACCTTTGGTGAGGAGGAACAAGAAACCCAGGTCTCAACACCTCCCCTGCACGTACCATGAAGATCTTGCGCTCCCCTTTCTGCTTGATGTACTCCTTGGGCAGGAAATCCTTGAGTCTGCCAAGAGACAGCCAAGCCACCTGTTAGCAGCAGAGCCCAAAGCCACTGTTTGTCTTTGACTACAAACCCCAACCCAGAGCCTTGGACAAACCCCTGCCAGGGCACGGGCTGGGAGCTTTTGGGAGCAGGAAAGATGTGGGAGAGGTTGCTGCAGTAATGAAAGCTGTCCCAGGAGCTGCCCTGCTGACTGGGGTGGAGGTGCTGAGGATGCAGCCCCTTGTGCGGCATCAGTGGAGACCATATGGTGGTGGGCTGGGGTCCCCCCGCATCGGAGCTGGCTGCATGTCCTGGGGGTGCTAGAGGGAGCAGGATGGGGGGCTGGCACCCCCTGCAGCCAGCGTGGACCTCCACGCTTGGGCACCGTGCTGCAGGGAGGAGAGGGTTTGCACCAGAGGCAACTGCACCCCCTGAGCCCCCTGTGCCGGTGCGGTGCTGGAGGCTGCCAAGCTGCTTGAGCCACCTGGGGCTCCCCACAACACTCACTCCAGAAAGCCTGGCTTGTGCTTCTGTTCATTGTGCGGCCCGAACTGGATCTGGCACTGGTAGCCAGCAAACTCGCAGGCTTTGTCAAAGGAGACAGGATGGGAACCGTTAAGGATGTCATCGCGAGCCTGTGTGGAAGAGAAGATACCGCTGTGGGCTGGGCAGCCATGCAGCCCTGCCACCACTCCCCTCCACACTGGGCAGGACCTGTTTTCCAGACAGAAAAGAAATGGCCATGAAAAACAGGAGGATCTAGGGGCAGGCTGTCCCCTACAGGGACCATCACCATGCCTGGGAGAGGAACAGCAGCAGGACTTCAGCATGGTTCCTATGAGGCAGAGGAGACATGGGATCCCCTGGGGAGCTCTGGAATACGCAGAGGGCAGGGCTGGGATTGCCAGGGCCAGCTCTTACCCAGGAAATAACTGGGCATCCTGAAGGGCTCGCCATGGTGGCTCCTGGCCTAACCCTTCAGCCACCAGCCCTGGCAGCGGGCTGGCACGGGGCAGCAGAGCTAGGTGCTCTGGGGAGCTGTACCTGCACGTAGAGCAGGTTGAGCTGCACAGGATCTCGCGAGTCCACATTCTGGTCAGAGTAGAAGAACTTGCGCCGCAGCAGCAGCGTTTCATTGTCGTCGATGCCTTGCTCGCGCAGGGTCCGGCCATGGTCCAGCCAATTCACTGCAGGCAATGCCAGGGCGTGAGCAGGGACAGGCACCCAGGCAGGGTCAGTCCCAGCCCTGGGGCTGCTCACGTGGAGCAAGAAACGGATGTCTGTCTGGTGCATCCCAGCTCTCACTCCTCTGCCCTGGGCCTCCAAAAGCAGGAGATGCTCCAGGGAGTGTGGGCACGTGTCCCCTCATCACTGTCCTCTCCACTGCCACCTCCCCTCCCCTGCACTGGGTATTCCCCTTGCAGGGGTCCCTGCTCCCCTCCCTACTCCCCCTGGCACAGGCTGACCCTCTCCCCAGCACATGCAGGCACGTACGCTCATCATCCGTGTGCAACTTCTGCTTCAGCTTCTCCATTTTCTTCTCATCTCGCAGCAGGGTCTTGTCTTTCTTGAGGGTGCCGGTAACCTCCTCCTTCTTCTCTTCCATGATCTCCCGAACAAGCGAGTACTCATCGTAGTTGGTGATGCCTGCAGAAGAGCAGAGGACCAAGCTCAGCACAATACTGCTGCCAAATACAAAGCCTGGAGCGACACAAGGGCACAGAGCAGTGTCCGCTCCCCAGCGTCACCCCTGCCTTGGACATCCCCGCTGCCAGGCCATCCGCCACAGAGATGCTGCCACTCCCCCAGTACACCCATCAGATGCTGCCATCTCTCCCCACCTCCCTTCCTCCCCAATGTTGCTGCCCACTCCTCTCACCAATCCGGGCACAGATTGTCATGAGCATGTCCGTGACGGTTTTGGAGTCATCCACCATCACTGTTTTCACTGTCCCATCCAGCATGCGGATCTTCAGGGGCCGCTGCTTCTTCTTGTACTCCATGGTATCCTGCGGGCACAGTGGAGCACAGCTCCCAGCAGTGGCACCGGTGCAGGGCACTCACACCCCACCATCACACCAACAGCTTCCTCCCCCCAGTTGTGGGGAAGAACATGGGGTGTTGTGGGGCCCAATGCAAGGCAGCAGGGCAGGCACCCACACCACCTCCACGCCACGGGCACATCCAACCGCAGAGCCAAGGCAGGTAGGTACCAGCTGGAAGGATGTGGGATGGATGCTTACCCCATTGCGAAGCATGTAGTAGTCCAGAGCCTTTCCAGCCTCCAGCCAGATCCCTTTCTTTGGGTCTTCATCCGAGAGGAACAGCCCAAAATCATTGGCTGAAAAACAGGTAAAGTCTCTGCCAGTGTAATCCTGAGTAGGACAGGGCCACAAGGATGCCAGCCTGCACCCAGGGGTATGCATCGGCGCAGCCCAAGGCATGAAGCACAGCAGCACTGTGAATGCTGGAGCCTAAACCTAATGAGTGGGCAAAAAGCTGGCAAGCAAGCCTTGAGGTACATGTTTTACCATAGTTATCTATGGAAAATATCATCTGAAGCGTGCCTACACAATGATGAACTTGGAACTGACAGTCACAGCAGAAGGAAAAGCTTGGAGTTGTGGCTGACAGCTCTCTGAAATCTTTGGTGCAATGTGTGGCAGCAGCCAAAGCAAGGTAGTAAAACACTGGGCATCACCAGGAAGGGTGCTGGGAACTGGTCTATTTGAGCACCTCCGCAGAAGGACACAGCAGAGTTTGAAAAAATACAGAGGCAACTTAAATGATGGAGCCTTGGTATGAGAAACTAAAGGAGCTGGGACTCCTCTATTTGGGGCAGAAGACGCTGAAGGAGGATGGGATCAAGGCCTACAAGGTCTCAGAGGTCGTGAATAAGTGCTGTTCACCAAATCCTGCTCCCTCAGGGCTAGGGTACCCGGTGAAAGTGCTGCTGCTGGAGCCTGGGCAGTGGCACCCCAGCTTGGACCCACTGGGATAGCCCCATTTTCATGCTGCATGAGGCCAGGACCACGCCTGCCTTTGTCCTGGGAAAGGTCCTTCACCACCTTTCCAACAACTCCATGCTGCATGCTGTCTTGGCTGTCTGCTAAGTTTACAACAAGTCATCTTGTTGGCAGCTCTCTGCAGGGAAGGACAAATTCCTGAGCCGCCCCGCTCCTGCCTGGCTAATGCTGCCATCAGGATCCTACTAAACAAGGAGCAGAAAAATCATGAAGGCTTGCCATTTTATTTTTAAATTTAAAAAAAAAAAGCTACTTTCAAAGCAAATTCTAAAAGGATAACTCTAAAGCACCGAAAACTGAGCAGCTCGCCCCAGATCCATACCTGGGGCAGGGAGAGGCGCTTCCCGAGACAGAGCAAGAGCAGAGCTGGAAACCTACACTGAAGCTCCCCCAGACCAAAGGTGACAAAAAACCAGGGCAGCTCAAAAAGGGACCGCCGAGTGCCACTGGTTAAGTAGAGCAAAGAAAAACAAAAGCTGCAAGGAACTGATAGCAAAAGAAAAGCGTGAGCAACTGAAAAGGAACTCAGGAATAAGCAGTTCCCTTTAAGGCTTTCCCCTTGCCTTTTTTTTATAAGCAGGCTGGCTCATGCCCAGGAGCAGGAAATGCAATGCTCCCTCCAACATGGCTACAGCCCCACATCCACATAAACATCCAGTCCCTCTCCGAAACTGAAAGCTGTGGTCTGCTGGACTGCTGGCCAGCCGGGCACGGCGCGAGAAGGCATTTCCTTTCATTCTCAAGGAATTTGCTGCTCCCAGATGTTGTTGCGCTCCCCCTCCTCTTCCCACGACTCCTGACCTCCTGTTTGCTGCCTCTCCCCCGTGGCACAGCCGCTTTCGGAGGCGGCAGGGACCCAGGAGAGCCCCTGAGTTGCAGTTGCAGTGCTCCAGCCCCCCCATCCAGGCCGGGGACAGGCCACGTCGCACGGGCGTGAGTCACATCATGAGCTTGTGAGCCATAAGCTTAACTTTGAGCCTGACGGCAGCAGGGACACATTAAAGCTGAGGAGGCTTAGCAAGGTAATGGAGCACCAGCACGTGTCTGGCAGAGAGCTGCCAGTCGGAGACAGACCCAACGGAGGGCTATTTATCTCCCAAGAAAGGAAAAATTAACTTATATGGTTTATTAACACTCACTACGACCTCTGCAACTGTTTAAACCCACCTAGTCCTGGCTAGTGGTGATGGATGCAAGTAGGAGAGAGGAGCAGAGACAGAAAGGGCAGCTGGCTCAAAGAGCTTGATGAGTATTTCGCTTCCTAACATGGTTTCCTACCTTCCAAACACCCAAATCTTTTTCTGGGGTGTCCAGCAGGGAGCCCAAAGCTCTCAGCCCCTCACCTCAACTGGGCAGGAGGACTTGGACCTCACTTCCCCCACCCCCCAACTGCTCTGGGAAAGCTCAGATGGCCACAGAGACAGGAGAGGAAAGGGAGACTGGTGAAATGCCGGGAGCTAAGCCGGGATGGCCCTGGCATGACAGCCAGCTCCACCGTGGACTTACGCTGTCCCATTTGGGCCTCGGGCACCCGCTCACGGATCATCCGGCAGGCATCGTACACCATGGTGGAGGGTTCAAACTGCATCGTCTTCACCACATTGCCGATGCTGATTTTCAGCGAGAGGGCAACCATGGTGGCGGCTGGGCTGTCCCCCCTCCTGCGTCACCTGCTGAAGGAGACAGATGGGTTAGCTCTGACTGCTGGCCCCTCCGGTGTGCAGGGTCCTTCTTCCTCCTCCTCCTCCTCCCTTCTGGCAGCACCTCTGCTCCACGAAAGCTGGGACGCAGCTTCTAGCGGCAAGCAAGGGCCGCACCCTGTACTGGCGAGCTTGCAAGGGGGTCCTGCTTTGCAGCCTTGTGCTGACCCCAGGGTCTCTGGCCGGCGTTGGGACCCCTGTCTCCTCGTCCGAAGGTCCCAAAGCCTGCTTGCCCGCAGGAGCAACGGAAGCTGGTACTTGGTGGAGATGCTGCCAGCAAGGAGGAAGCAAGCGTGTGGGAGCACACGAGATAAGCCAGGGAAGTGCAACAGATGGGGTTATAATTAAACCTGCTATGACACAGAAGCCACAAGAGGAAAACCAAGCTTTGACCCAGAGCTGGCAGGGCCCTGCCCTGGCTATCAGGGCCCCCCATGTCACCAGCAGACGGTGCTGAGCCAGCAGCCTGAGCACAGACGGACCCGGAGGGACGGAAAAGCCCAGAGCTGCTTGGGGAGGCGAGATAAGGGCACCAGGCACCGAACCCGCCTGTTAAAAATAATTACCTGAGGAAAGCACCACTCACACCGAGCGAGTGTTCAGAGATCAGGATCTATGGCAGCAGCTGCTGCACAAACCCAGGGGCTGGGGAACCCCTGCACAGGATGGTGCCCAGGAGGGCAAGGGACCAGCTGCTGCAGGTCTCACTGCAAGGGCGCGCGAGAGCCGCACCGCGCCATCTGAAACAGGCCCCAAGCCGGGTCCAGCTTGAAAGATCAGCTTCAAGCTTGAAGGATTGCACAGATCAGCTTCACAGCAAGTACCTCACAACAGGGCTCTGACACACCAGGTTTAATAATACTTAATTCTTACGATATTCTTACAGCAAAGGAAATTCAGAAATAAATGGCAAAAGTAAAAGGAGGTTGTAAATAAGCCTCCCGCTTGCCTGCTGCAGCTTGTAGGGCTTGTAGAGCCCGTTCCTTTGCATTTACCCACTGTGCAGCAGCTTTCAGCTCTTTCCCCGTTTGTTGTGTCCCTCAGGGTCCCCGTGCCAGGTCCTTCTCAGCATCCCCGGTCCCCAACTGACCCCAACCCAGCACTCTCACCTTTTCCTCTCCCCGAGAGCCTACTCGTGGGGAAGGGGCCCCCTGCTCTGCCTCAACCCAGGCTGCCTTGTCCTTAAACCCCAGCTGGTGGGAGGATGCAAGAGCACCAGCAGGATGCACCATATCTGCTTGTTCTCTTTTAGATTGATTTTCTCCTACCAGGCCTCCTATTATGGCTGTCAGGGAAAGGTTGCTGGCCACGTGCATCCTCAGTCTGGCCTGGGAAGGTTCTTGGGCAGGGCTTGCTGGCAGCCTTCCACGCCTGCCGTGCACTGCAGCGGCACACAGCGAGTCTGTGCATCCCTGTCCAGCGCTGCCAGCTCTGATCTTCCACAGAAGGGGTTACAGCAGCATGGGCTGCTCCCAACCACGGACCCGCGTGGGCCAGGGGCAGGATCAATGACAGATAAAAAAAGCTCCTACATCCGATTTCGGCCAGGAGTGAGTCAGAGGGCAGGGGTCCTGCTCCTGCAGAGCCATCAAGCCATGCTGGTGGTGCAGCGAGGGAGGCAGGGATGGAGGAGCGTGCCGCCTCCGCCAGCACATGGAGCGGCTCCAGCTCTGCATTCCTGAGCCGTTCAGCAATGTTTCTGCGGAGGCCCGCGGCCCCCACTGGCTCTGCTGATGAGGAATGAAATGCATTTTGGGTCCGGAGCGAGGGAGCCTGGCGGCAGTGGGATGGAGGTGGCACAGGCACCCGCCTGTGCCATTGCTGTCCATCCGGAAGCACCAGCAAAGCTGTGGAGCTGAAGGGACAAGGAACACCCTGCCGTAGAAAGGGTTTTCTGAATATTTCATACGCAGGGCAGGCTGCTGCGGTCACCAGGCCACCTTTTCTATATCTAAAAATATTCTCGAGTTGAGCATAAAGCTGCTTTCCGTCCCTCCGCAGGAAAAGGAGAACATGCCACTGCCAGGACAAGGTCAGAGACCATGGAGGAAGGGGAGGGGAGGACACCGGATGGCAGAGAGGAACCGAGAGGAGCCAGGCCATGCCCAGACATTTCTGCAGCCTTCTCTTGCCCTCCCAAAGGCACCCAAAATCAGGTGCTGTGTCTGAGGCACCCCTTAGCACACATTTCACAGGGGCCACCATGCTTTCCAAGACCCTGCAGAAGGATGACTGCTCAAGCCTTCCTACTCCCAAGCTCTTACAAAAATGACAGAGCTTGGCAGGGAAGGTGGTCACGACATCAAGGAAGCCCTCAGAAGAAAGGGACATGGTTCATTTTAGTTCCCATATTCTACAGAAACAGTTCAGGCTCCAGCAGCTGCACTTTGCTGACATCAACGTCTAAAGCAGAAATACTCTCCACTGCATAAGGATTGCACCTCCTCAAACCCTGCAGAGATCTGCCAGCAAACGTGGCAATTAATCACACAGGGTTTGCAAATCTGCTTCCTCCTGCGAGGGCACCAACACAGGGCTCAGTCCCCACAGACCTCTCCCCTCTGGATACCAAGTGGGATAGGAAAAGCCGGACTAGACATAAGGGATGAGACAGCGTGGGAGCCCAGCACTGCAAACCAGAAAAATAAAGAAAAAGGACAGCGAAACTCAAGCTGTCCCTCTGGAAAGAAAAAAAAACCCAAACAAACCAAGTCTCGATGAACACACACCAAATTTCTACGCTGGCTCGCCTCCAACGCAAGCAAACCATTCTCAATCGGTTGTCGGTATGCAAAGGCAGATAAGGCACTGGAGCAGCGAGCCAGCAGCCAGATTAACACACTTCTGCATTTTTATAGCAAGCCGTGTGCAACCCTTTGAGCCATGAGCATGCTCCTGAGCCGATCCCAAAATGGGGGGGGGGTGCTCTTGATGGGGTCCCGCCCCTCCCAGGAGCCATCCCGGCTGCCTCCATCTCACCCTGCTCTAGGTGTGCAAAACCATCGCAGCGGTGGAGGTCTCCGTGCTCTGCTTAAAGGCAGGGGCAGCGCAGGCAGGGGCAACCGCGGGCAGGCAGCACCGTGCCGGCCTGAGGAACCACTGTGCCATTGCCGGGACCACTGAGAGCGAGTTTTCCGTCACGTGACATAACTGCTATATTTGCATCGGCTGAGTTTAGCGCCGCAAGAACGGTTACAGAGGAGGTTTTATATCTTTAAAAAAACAAAAAACAAAAAAAAAAAACCACCCCAAAATTTGATAGCAGCCTGCTGGCGCACTCATGGTGAGTTTCCAGAACAAGCTGCAAATCTTCAAATGCAACAATTTTGCCATTTTTAACACACTCTTTCTAAGGAAGGCTCCGGATGAGGTTTGGGTTTGTTGGGTTTTTTTGTTGTTTTTTTTTTTTTTTAACAGCAATGCCAAATTTCACTTGGGAAAGGCCCTACTCTGGACCACCCCCAGGCTGGGAACTGGCTGCAGGAAGCTTTATCAGCTGCAAACCGCCCCGCTGCCGGGGCTTTCCACAGGCACGGGACTGCTGGCCCAGCCACGGCGGCTACCAGCACAGCCAGGCAGGTACCAAGCCACCGCGATGCCTGCCAGTGGTGGCTTTGCTGGCACAGCAGTGTCCACACAACAGCACCATGAACCAGGTCAAAAATTAACCCGGTACGAAGCCGGACCAGGCTCTGGCTGGGTTCTCCAGCATGGGACCAGTACATGCAGCCACAGCAGGTAGCGGGGGCACGGGTGGCTCAGCCCCGTGCCGATGGGAAGGCTGAGCCGGTGGCCCCGGCTGGTGACGGTGCTGCATGCTGCCAAGCCCGTTCAGCCTGGTTCCTCTTTCCCAGCTGCACGTCTATGTTGTACGGGAAGATGGTTTCTTCCAGCCGAGGCTGAGCTTGCTCCCAAGGAGCGTGAGTGGCCGGCGAGGCCAGCCCCAGCTCCGTGGCACCCCTGTGACCACTCAGCTGTCACCCATGGCTGGAGCAGGAGCATCCTCTCGCCCCCGCAGGGAGGGCAGCCCTGCTGGGCATGGGAAACGGGCAGTGGACGGGCAGTGAGGCCGGACGATTGCAAGCCGCAGCCTGCCTGCCTGCCCACCCGCATGGAGGTGAAGCAGCTCTGGTCATGAACTGCTGGCATTTCCCACACATCTCCAGGCCCGTCCGCTCCCGCTGGGCACCCCCTGCCGTCCGAAGGGAGGGGGCACAAACGGTGGCACCCCCAGGCTGCCCACCGCCGAGGCAGGTAAGGGCAGGACTCCATCCACAGCCTCTCCTGCATCCTCAGTGAGCCAGCCCTCTGGCACAGCACCCCAAAAGCAGTGCTTGGGGTGCACTGGGTACTCTCATGGCCTCTGGAGACCACGTGGTACCCCCATCTGGGCACCCGCACTTGCCAGGGCAAGCGACTTTCTCACCACCATGCCACCGGCCAGGCAGAAAGTGAGGGAGAGCGTGGCTGGGTTTTGGTGGCATTTCTCCACCCAGCAGTCGGCAAGCTCAGCTCTGGAAAGGAGGGTGCCCCACAGGTCCCCGTTCCCTCTTCCTCAGACTTCCCACTCCTCTTCCCCAAATCTGCTGGGACGTGCCACTTCGGGATGCACCACTCTTGCCGCTGCCATTCAGCGAGCAAGCTGCGTGCTTGGCCGGTGCTCACCGCGCACCATCACCTGCCCATTTAGCACCTGGGGGGGTCTCGCCCCCTGCTCTGCAGGGTGGGGTTCGGACCTTTACCAGGCAACCCGCAGGCTCTGGCAAAGCTGAAGATCCCAAAAATATGTCCCCTCCCTTTCTCAGCAGCGAGGCTTAGGGAGAGAGAAGGGAGTAAACAATTATTGCTACCAAATATGGGTCTAACAGCCAGCGATGAAGCCACGGCAGAAGCATGTAGACATCCTGCCGGCAGATTCAAAGGGATGGGGAGCTTGCAGGGGCGCGGGCAGGATCTGGCAGGGAGCGGGGCTAGGCAGGGAACAGGCAGAGGATGGGGCAGGGTTTCCCTTCGCCTGGTTAGCCGCTCCAGCTAGGGCACGGCGGGGGACCCACGCTTTTCCCCGGCGGGGGCCAGTCCTGCCCCACCGCACCCACCCCAGCCCCATGTGTCCCACCCCAGCACCCCGTCCGGGGGGTCACAACCGGCTGCCTGCCCCGGGGCGATCGGCGGGAGCTGCCCGGGGCGATCCCCCCTGCCTGCGGCGCAGCCGTGGGGAGCGTGTCCTCCGGCGTCCCCACCCAAAACCGCGCCGCAGGCTGGAGACACCCTTCCCACTCGCTTCCCCCCGCGTACAGGCAGGGTGGGCAGGGGCAAAGCTTCTCCGCCGCGCCCGCCCGCCACCGAAGCTCTCACCCCCCCGGGTCGGAGGGCCCGTGGCCGCGGCCAGGCCCCTCCCGCTCGGTCCCCGGGGACCCCCGAGGCGGGGGTGCTGGCCCGGGCCTGGCGAGCGGAGACTTCGGGCCGAGGCCTGCGGCGGCGGATATTTTGGGGCAGGGCAGGGACAGGGCCGGGATTAACGGGGCCGGGCCCGGCCGGGCCTGCCCGCGCTGCTCCGGGGCCCGCGGCGGGCGTCGGCGCTCGGGTGCCGCCAGCCCCGGGGGCGATGGGGCTCGCCCCGCGACCAGGGCAAGGCGTGACCGACCCCCCGAAGCTCCTGGGTCCCGGGGGAGGCGCCCCGGTGGGAGCGGGGAGGCCCCGGTACACCGGGACGCAACTGCCCCCCTACCCCCGGTAAGCGGCGGGGCGGGGGGGGCCGCGCCCTCCGGGACATCCGTTTCCGGCAGCCCCCCGGGAGCCAGGGCGCTGCCGGTCACCCCCTGCTTCACCCACCCGCCTCCCCGGTTACCGGGACCCCGTGAGTCCCCCATCCCCGTACCTGTGCGCGGCCAGGAGCAGCGCGGCGGCCCCGCCGAGGCTTTGCGGAGCGGGGCGGCACCGCCCGCTTCCCGCCCCGCCGCCCCCCCGCCGCGCATGCGCCGGGCCACGGCACGCCGCCGGGCGGCTCGGCTGGGCTCGGCTGGGCCCGGCTCGGCTCGGCTGGGCCCGGCTGGGCCCGGCTCGGCTCGGCCCGGCTCGGCTGGGCCCGTCTCGGCTCGGCTGGGCCCGGCTGGGCTCGGCCCGGCTCGTCTCGGCTCGGCTGGGCCCGGCTGGGCCCGTCTCGGCTCGGCCCGGCTCGGCTGGGCCCGTCTCGGCTCGGCCCGGCTCGGCTGGGCCCGGTGCGGCTCGGCTCGGCCCGGCTCGGCCTGTCTCGGCTCGGCTCAGCTGAGCTCAGCCTGGCTGGGCTTGGCTTGGCTCAACCCAGCTCGGCTGGGCTCGGCTCAGCTGGGTTCGGCTGGTCCCGGCTCGGCTCATCTCGGCTCGGCTGGTCCCGGCTCGGCTGGGCTGGGCTGGGCTCGGCTGGGCTGGGCTGGGCTCGGCTCGGCGCCCCGGGGCTGGGATCGGCTGGGCCCGGCTCGGCTCGGCTGGGCTCGGCTCGGCTCAACCCAGCTCGACTGGGCTCGGCTCAGCTGGGTTCGGCTCGGCTGGGCTCGGTTCGGCTCAGCTCAGCTCAGCTCGGCTGGGCTGGGCTGGGCCCGGCTCGGCTCGGCGCCCCGGGGCTGGGCCCGGCTCGGCTCAGCTCGGCTGGGCCCGGCTCGGCTCGGCGCCCCGGGGCTGGGCTGGGCTCAGCTCGGCTGTGCTCGGCGCCCCGGGGCTGCGCTCCGCCCGGTACCCCCGCCCCCGCCGCATCCCTGCCCTGCGCCCGGGGCTACGCTCTCCCCGGTACCCGCGCAGGCCCGTCCTGCGCCCCGGGGCTTGGGCACGGCCCCGCACCCTCGGGCCTGCGCCCGCCCCGCCGCACCGCGCCCCGCTCCCCGCCCGCCCCGCGGGCGCCCCCGGCCCCACCCCCACCGCCCACGGCTGCCGCCGCCGCCGCGCGCGCGCCGCGCCGCGCGCTCCCGCCGCCCACGCGCCAGCGGCCAATGGGCACCGGCGCCGTGGCGTCACCGCGCGCCCCCCCCCCCCCCCGCGCCAGCTCCGGGCGCGCACGGCCTGCTGGGAGGGGTGTGACGTCAGCGTTGCTGCGGTGGAAGCGGCGGCGCCGCGCTGAGGTGAGGGGCGGGGCGGGCCGGGGGCTGCGGGGGGCTCCGGGGGGCGGCGGGGCTGGCGGCCCAGCGCGGGGCTGCCTGGGGCCGCGGCGCCCCCCGCCCCGCCGGGCCGGGCCGGGCCGCGCTGCGCTGCGCTGCGCTCCGCTCTCAGGCCGCGGCCTGTGCCGCCCGGCGGGCCCCGGGCTGCCGCCGTGCCCCGGGCTGCCGCGGCCTGTGCCGCCCGGCGGGCCCCGGGCTGCCGCCGTGCCCCGGGCTGCCGCGGCCTGTGCCGCCCGGCGGGCCCCGGGCTGCCGCCGTGCCCCGGGCTGCCGCGGCCTGTGCCGCCCGGCGGGCCCCGGGCTGCCGCCGTGCCCCGGGCAGCTGCACGCCGTGCTTGCCTGCGGGCCGGCCCCGGGGCTGGCGCTGCGGGAGGCCGCTGGGCTGCCCTCGGGTGGGTGCCCGGGCCCGGCAGCGGCCCCTGCCAGCCTTCCTGCTGCCGCCCGTGCTGCTGTGCCCTCCGGTTCTCCTCTTTCCCGTGCTGCGGGCCCGGCGCGCCCCTCCTGGGTAGAGAGGCCTCGGTGTCCGTGGAAGCCACGGGGCCTGGCATAGCCCGGGCTCTGCCCGCTCCCCTTCCTCTCCGCTTAGGCTCTGCTCGCCTCGCCCGGCCATCGGCTTCCTCCTCCCGGGCAGCTGCCACAGCAGCCCTGTGGCTGGGGTCTGCCCTGGCCGCCTATTTTTGGGTGGGGTTTTTTGTTTTTTTTTTCTTCTGGGCTGTGACACCTGCCAGCTTAGACGTGACAGCTTAGCAGTGCTAATGGGGGGTGAGACGGATGCCCCGCTCTGAGCGAGTGAGTGGTGCTTTGGTTCAGGCGTCACCGAAAGCAGGCCTGACCGATGCCGGCCCTGCCGTGCAGACCGTGAGAACCCTGCGAGGCCGCATCTCCTCAGGACTAAGGAGTCTAGGCCGCATCTTATCGGGAGATAACGGCACCAGCTCGAGCTGGGGCTAGGCAACGCTAAAACTGCCCGAACGCCAAGGGGGGGTTGACTACGAGTCCGTCACTTTACGCTATAAATGCCTGCAGCCTCCCCGAGCCCGCTGAGCTCTCCTGCACGGCAGCGGGCTGCGCGGCGGCGATCTCCCCCTTGAGAGGGGACGCCTCTCGAGGTTACTGCTCGAGGCTGAGGGACCCTTTACCCGGCATCTGATACCTACAGCGAGGTAAGCCACATCTTACATTCGGCCTAAAAGTATATTGTATGCTAGCGACACTTACATGTGTATGTATGTATATATATATAGCTGTAGCTTTAATTATTAGAGAAGTATGGCAAGAGGTAAAGTGTTTGACTGCTGCCTAAATTATTGTTTAAATCATTGTCAAATCACTGTTTACCATTCAACTATGGTGACTTAATCACAATTTGGTTATCATTTCACTGTCATTGAATTGCCAATTATCATTTGATCGTTGTTTAATCATTTATAAAGCCCTTTTAGTTAACCCCACGATGATGACTTTTCTTAATAATTCGCCTGCGAAAGGAGGCTGGCCCTGCTGGCTGCATGCTGCGGGTACGGCACCTTCGGGCTTCAGTGGAACAGCAGGTTCTTGCATGCTCTCCATGACAAAAAGTCTGGGGCCCCTCCACTTTCCCTCTCCTTCCTGCAGCTTTTGCGTTCTGGGTGAAGCATGGGTCCTGTGGCTGGGCCCCAGTAGTCTGGTGGGGACACTGGTGTGGTGGGGCACCAGTGCTGGTAAAATAGCCTTGCTGGGGAAGGTTGTCGTGGGCTGGTCATCGCTGCGGGGCCCTGGCAGCTGTTGCCGTTGCACAGGGCGTCTTTGTCCGTAGGGGCTGAGGGACATCTTGAATGAGTGCTGGTGTCTCCTCCTGTGCCTGTGCTCACTTTGGGTGTCCTGCTCAGATGTCGTGCCCAGAGGAACTGGCTATGCTGGGAGATGAGGACCTGCTTGACTTCCTTCTGAAGGATGATGCTCCCTGCCCTGAAATCCCAGGGGAGGAGAATGGTCTGCTGGATGACTGGGGCCTGCCAGAGCCTGAGGTGACTTCTTTGGGAGGAATCGCTGCCGGGTTGTGGTTCAGGAGGTTTGGCTCCCTGCTGAGTAAAAGCCTTTTCTCCGCAGCTTCTGGACAAGGAGATGGATGACTTCATCAGCTCCCTGCTGAGACCCTTTGAAGATGAAGCAGGTATGCTGCAGAGTTATTCGCCTGCTGACAGTGACAGCGGCATTTCTGAGGATCAGCGTCTGTCCCATAGCCCTGGCAGTGACTTTGCCGGCAGCCCTCAGAGCTCAGACATTGTGCAGGTTGATCACAACTATTCCCTCCATCGGGACTGGCCTTTGCTGGAAAGCGTGAGGTCTGACATGGCAGAAGGAGATGTTTCCATTGACCTTGGTAAGTGATGTGTGTGGGCTCTTTCTGTCCTGGGTGCAGGCAGAAAAGCAGTCCCACACTGGGGTTATTTGGGTGGGTGCCAGGCAGCAATGGAGAGAGACAAATTGAGTGGCTGTCTGCTGCTGTAAAATTGTGGTTTCATGCTACTCAAAGCTGGCTGGTCAGTTGCTGCCTCGCTGAGGCCCACAGTCCTTGACTCTCCTTTCCTTCCCCAGGGACATGGGTGGGTTTGGAAGGCACAAGCAAGGCACTGGAACAGAGCTCCGGTTTCCCCATTGGTGTTGCTGTGGATGCTGAACCCCAGTTTGTGTCTGGAGCCATCATGCAGGTACTGACTGCCGTGCGTGTGGGCCCCAGCCTTTGCTTCTGGTTGCATCTCCCCTTCTCTCCTGGCTTGGCTCCTGTTGGGGATATCTCTTAGGAAAGGATGATGCTGCTTTGGGGGCGAGATGATCCCGGTTCTGTGTGCTTTCTGCATGCCCTCTCTGCCCTAGGGTGGACTCCCTTTACTTGGCATTCTCAGCGGATGTATTTTTGCTGTCTTCTAGTCTGACTTCCCAGAGCTGGTCCTGACAGAGGAGGAGAGGCAGCTCCTGGAGAAAGAAGGCGTTTCATTGCCTACCTGTCTGCCACTGACCAAAGTGAGTCCTCGCTACAGCCTGTCACTCCCAAATGGACTGAGACCACTCAAATGCTTCAGCCAGAGCAGGGGTTCAAAAATACAGGATGGTGCCTTGATGAGAGCATTGGTGCCCAGGTGGTGTGTTCAGGGAGGGCAGTGTGTGGCAGGGTTTGGTGTCCTTCTCTTCCTTTTGAGGCTTGGGGCGTGTCCATGTGCACAGCAGCTTCTGCTTTGCTAATCACGTAGATAGGAAGAGCAGTGAGACCTGGCTGCTGTCAGTCTCCCCACTCATGACTGCTTGCACAGTTACACCACAAGTGCCTCCAACCTGTTTTTTCCCGCTTGCCTAGTGGCTCATGACCTCCATGGTTTTCATGTCCCTTAGGTGTGCCTCACTTTCTCTACCTTGTGGGAAGCTGCTGGCTGTCATCAGCAAGCCAGAGTTTGCCTTGCAGCTCCTGCAGTTCATTCAGTGGTGTGGGAGGGACAGAGGACAAAAGCGCGCGGGCTGAGCACTGAGATGTGTGCAGGGTTTGTGAGGGCTGGATTGCCAGCACCCTGGGGTTGCTGCTAAGGGGAAATGACCCTTGCAGGCTGAAGAGCGGCTTCTGAAGAAAGTGCGTCGGAAGATCCGGAACAAGCAGTCAGCCCAGGATAGTCGTCGCAGGAAGAAGATCTACGTGGATGGCCTGGAAAACAGGTACGGGCACACAGCAGTGTCGCCCAACACTGAGGGGATAGACAGGTTCTTTTAGGGATCCTTGGCAGAATGATGATGGCACTAAATCTTAGTTTCAATTAAAGCTTTGTTTTCTTAACATGTTATGATTAGTATAGAACAGACATTGATTAGAATGGCATGGGATTTCTACAAGCAGAATCCATGTAGTACGATCTATAAGCAGCGTAATACAGAATTTATAGTACATCTTAACTTATAATTGCTAATCACCTAGATCCTAATACAACTTAACTTATGATTTCTAATCACCTGGAGCCTCTGCAGATTGGGTCAGGTCTTAATACATGGTTTGCTGTATGAATATAATGATCATAATCTAGACTCAAAAATGATATAAAGGAATACAAGTCACTCCCTCAGTCATGGGAGGAAGCAGACAATGGTGGAGGTGTCCCTGGCTAGGGCGGGTCCCGGGTCTCGCTGTCCAGCAGCAGTTCTGCTCCATGTTCCCCCTTAGGACCTATAACTGCTTGATTTTATGGACAGTTCTCTGTGTGCTGTTACGCTTCCTTGCTCTGTGCCAGGGTCATCCCCACCACTGGGCTGGTCGGGTGTCTGGGGCCTTCAAGGCTGCTAAGGAAGGGGGAACTGGCCTGGTGCCCAGGAGCCTTGAGGCTGGTAGGGAGGGGAAGAAGAAATCTGTTTGGTTTGCCTACTTGTTGCATGGGACCTTCATGGCCTCATAACTAGAGGAAGGGAACAAATAAGTGACCCGTTCGGTCACTGAGAACGGCTGCTCCCTTCATAAAATGGCATTCGTTACGCTGACCACATTGCCAGGGGTTGCGGGCAGGGGGTGCTGCTCACAGGCAGCTCTGCTGTGCTGCTGCTGGGGTCTTGGCACCCTAGGCAGAAAGTGAGGATGACCCTGTGGGCCAGCAGCTCTCCTCGGGGCTCAGAAGCTCAGGGCATAGCCTGTCCTGCTCTCTTATGCTTGGAGATGGCCCAGAGCTTGCTCTGTTCAAGCCAGGTGCTGGCCTGCCAGGTCCATCGTGTTCTCCAGGTCAGGCTGGTTTGCAATACAGCTTGACATGGTGGATCTGCAGGGCTGATGCACTGCTAGGAGCGAGCATCCTTAGGAATTAGTCTGGTGCTTCTCTGCAGGACTGGGCAGGGCTCACCCCTCCCCAAACCTGGTGTGAGGTGTCACTCTCTGGGCTTTGCTCCAGGTGGTGCCAGGTAGACCCCAGGAGCAATTTGATCTGCCCCAGCCACCCAGAGGTGGTGGCTGATTACCCAAGGAGAGACTCTGGTGAAGTCCCTGCTGTTGACTAACAAAACCTCTCTGGTTTTCCCCTGTGCTGTTTGTCTTTCCCGGGAAGGGTGGCAGTCTGCACAGCTCAGAACCACGAGCTGGAGAAGAAGGTGCAGCTGCTGCAGGAGCAGAACATGTGAGTTCTTGTTGTTGGATGTGACAGGAGGTGTGGTGGGGAAGGCTGTTCCTCTTCTTGGGATTGTGGCCTGTCCTTGGCTGCAAAGCGGGGAGGAGGGGAGCGTGTGGCTCTTGGTTCAGCCGCTGCATTAACCTGCATTGCCTGCTCTCCTGCAGGTCACTGCTCAAGCAGCTGCAGAAACTGCAGGCCTTAGTGAGACGGTCTACCACCAAAACTACCACAGCAAAAACCTGCACCATGGTGAGTGGCTTTAGCCCCACTGTCTGGGAAGGGGTCTCTGCTGTCCTTACAAGTTTGGCAGAGAGGCGTTTATTGCAGCTGATAATGCCTATCCATGTCCTTTGCTGACATCTGTGCTGATCTGCTTTCTCTTTCCAGGTCGTGGTTCTGTCCTTCTGCCTCATTCTCTCCCCCAGCATCTGCTCATTTTGGAGCAGAGCACCACAGCCAGAGCTCAGAGGTGAGTGCCCGGGGACTGAGGCATGGCTCCAGGCGAAGCGCTGCCCTCCAGAGCAAAGCACCTTCCTCAGAGACGGCCTGAACTCTGGGGTGCCCCCAACCCAGCAGCCCCTGGCCTGGGGCGACCACTAGGTTTGGCTTTGCCCCAGCTCTGGACTCTTCCTCAGCCCTGTTGCCAGGGCCCTCCCCGGGGCAGGGCCCAGGGCGAGGGGCGGTACAAGAACTGGAGGGATCCCGTCCCTCTTGGAGCAGAAGCTGTGCTTGTGCCTGGCAGCTGTGCGGCATCCTCTCCCCACCTCCCCTGGGAGGAGGCAGCTCTCGTTGAACAGTTTGTTCCCCTCTCACGGGCTCTGCGGTGACCTGTGCTTAGAGCACAACAGTGAGAGGCTGGGAATGACAGGGCTGTCTCTACCTCTCTTGCAGTGCTGTCACGGCAGATCCGCGAGTTCCCAAACCGGGTAGCACTTCACGTGCAGGAGGACACTGTGCTGGAGGGGTTCAGCCCAGAGCCTGAGGACCCCTCTCTGTTGGGCAGCCTCAATCAGTCACGGGAAGAGGGGCAGAGTCCACCCAACCCCGATCCCAGATCTTTCAACAGCAACTCGTCCTCCGACCCTCCGGCGGCAGCAGGCTCCGAGCTGGCCCCTCCCCAGCCCCTGGAGCAGCGCTCCCAGAGCGACCCTTTGCAGACAGCGGCACCAACGGCTTGGAAAGCCAAGAGGCAGGAGTGGGTGGAACGTGCTGCCAGAGTTGTCATCCAGCAGCACCGTGTCGATGAGATGTGACCACCTCCTGCTCCTCGGGGTGATGCTGGGCACCCTGCCGGGCAGGGACAAGCAGAGCTGCATTGACAGATAATCTAGCAAAGCAGATTCTTCTGACTACTTTCCCAATTGCTGGCAGCTCAGAGGGTTTAGCAGGGAGGAATCGTTCTAGGGTTGACCTGTTCTGACACTCTGCTCTGTATATGTATAGCAGGACTCTATCTGAGATGGGGTAGGAGACTCTGGGAACTGTGCTATGGCTGCTGACGTGGCCTGCGGCCCGGGGCGTGTCCCGTGGCTCACAGGGATGGTCTGTGGCGTGGAGGGTGAAGGCAGCTGGGCCTGAGGTGCCCGTACTTGGTCTGACTGGATGCAATTGGTGATGGAGGCTGCTGCCCTGCTTCTGCCCTGCTTCCTCCCTGCCCAGGTGGAGGTGAACTGGCTGGGTCCTGCACTTCTTACTGTGTCTGGTGGCCACGAGCATCTGTTCTTTGTCCTTTCCCCCTAATTCTGCGGTGTTGCCTGATTTCTAGGTGTGAGATAGCAAGCTGACCTTCAGTGCCCTCACAGGGAGTGGTCCTGCCATTGTGACAGACCCTGCGTGTCGCCTGTTCCTGCTAGCTTTTGAGCCACGGGCACAGCTCCTGGCCTGGCTAGGGAAGGTAATGTGGAGTCCTTCCCGAGCCACGTGTGCTGTTTCCCTTCCATAGGGGCTGAGCCTTTCCTCTCCCACAGCCATGGGAGCAGGCCTTCTGGGCCTTGGGGAGAAGGCACGCCTTGAACCAGACTGCTGAGGTGGCGTGGAGCAGAGAGCAGCAGGGCTGCTTGCTCTCCTGAAGGGTTTTCCTGGCCACAGGACGGCTTCAGAGCTGTGCCCTCGTGTGCCTGAGCTTTGCTGCGCTGGCCGGTGATGCAGTCAGGTGGCTAGTTCCTCCCCAGGACTGAGCAGAAACACTCTGAGCTGGTGAGCGGTGTCTTTCCCGGAGTGCAGCTTCGTGGTACCTGTTGAGCATCTCTCCTCGTCCTGCTTCAGGACATTTCATAGAATCATACAGAATGGTTTGGGTTGGGAGGGACCTTTAAAGGTTGTCTAGTCCAACCCCCTTGCAGTGAGCAGGGACATCTTCAACCAGATCAGGATAGTAATCATTCCCTTACTAATAAAGTGTAAGTAAGTACTAATGATGTGTGGCTGTGTTCTCTGGTCATTTTGGTGAGGGGCTGGGCTGCTGAGTGGGGGCTGGGGGCTGCCCCAGGGGCTGGCAGCAGTGTGGGAAGAACCCAAGAGAGGCTGGGAGGTAATCGCTCTCACAACCTAAAGAAGGGGAATATGTGCTACCTCCCCTTCCTGTGGCTGCGGCTGTGCAGAGCGGCTTGTTGAGGCACAGTGCAAGTTTGCGGGGCAGTTGCTCTGCTATCACCCCACTTCAAAGGTGCGAAAACACTCTTGTAACCACGTTTGGAGACAAAAGTGGATGTGAGCACCTAGCACCCACGTGTGACCTGCATGCACCCAAGGCCCCGGCGCCGCGGAAGCGAGCAGCTTCCCCAGTAGGAAGTGTGAGGAGCCGGTGTCTGCCCCCACCGCTGCTTTCATAACGGGGAGCTGCACAATCGCAGGAAGCGGAGCAGAGCCAGTGGTGCAACAGCCCTGTCCCCTCGGCCGGGGGCCGCAGGGAGGGCCCTGCCTGCTGGGTGGTTGCTAGATCAGGGCTGGTCACTGGGTTTGGTTGGGGTCACTGGGTCCACGTGACACACTAGCAGACCCTGAGCTCGGGCTGCGGAGCACGGCGTGGGGCTTGGGGGCACAGGAGCCCAGCGGGGCCATGGGTGCAGGCAGCACCACGCTTGCAACCCACCCGGGAAGCATAGGGTGCTTGTGCAGGCGAACAAGATATAAAATTTTAGGTTGTGTCTCTGCCCGGGGAGGAGAGACAGCTGAGGGGTGGCTCACCCACGGGCCCTGCCTCAGGACAGGCAACAGCATGCTTGTAACAGGAGTGGGTTGCAGCTCTGCCCTGGCCGGGGCAGGCAGCCCACAAGCATCCCCGGGGAACTACTGGACCCTTTTCCCCAGGAGCTGTGCAGGAAGGCCTAGGTCCCTGTCCTCGCTTTTGTTTGGGTTTTTGCAGTTCAAGGCTTGGGTGCGTAATGCCACTGATGTCACCTGGAGTCCCTGGCCCAGCACTACTCGATAGCATGCGAGTCATCCAAAATAAAACACAGTGGTGGTGCCAGCAAAGCAGGGAGCAGCTACCGGAGCCAGCGTTTGGCCAGGGGCGATGGGGTCAGCACCGCGCTCCATAGCGGTCTGGCTTGCTTGGCCAAATGTCAGGAGGGGAGATAGCTCTGGGAGAGCAGGCAGGGAGCCAGGCAAGTGCAGCGGGCTCCTCATCAAACGCAGCTGAACACATGCTCCTGCTGCCAGGTGCTGCCTGCACCAGCCAGCGCAGCCCTTCGCTGCGGAAAGCTTGTGGCAGAGGCTGGGATATCGCAGAGCCCAGAGCTGGTCCCCATACTGCACTGGAGACGTGGCTGCGCTGGGAGTTTTGGGGACGTGTCTGCACTGGGAGTTTTGAGGATGGTTGCTACATGGTCTCAGCCCGTGCTGCCCCAGGGCTGCTCTTTTTCATCGCTTTCTGTCTTCTCCTGCCAGTCCCACAGCGGTCAGCCCTGAGCTGGCAAGAGGAAGGAACCCCAGCCTGGGCCTCACGCCTTGGGTTAAAGGGCAGCAATGATAAAAATGCCCGGAATGAGTCCTTTGGTGGAGGAGGCTTGCACCTTGTTTCCATCAGGCAGAGGAGCAGGAGGACCCTGGTATCTCTGCCAACCTCCTCCTCCTCCTTGCTGCAGACCCTCCATGACATCTATTTCCCTTGCATGCTGCAGGGATCAGAGTGCAGGCTGTACGTGCATCGGCACTGCTTGCGTGCACGCATGGCCCCGCACTCTGGCTTAGGTCAGTGTTACGGTCCCTGCTTGCCCTCCCCACCATGTTCCCTCTGTTATTGCCAAGGTCGACCTGTATCCCACACATGTCCCAGCAGGTGCCAGCATCAGCATAGTGGGAGCATGCCAACAGACCAGAAACACGAGCCCTTCGGGGCAAAATACTCTGCTCAGCCCTTGGCCAAGTCCTGCATGGTTGTTGACAAATAGAAACCCACTCTTTTTTGCTTGGTGACCCCCTGAGTGTTGGTAGTGCCATCTCCTTTCCACGGTAGTGACATGTTGAAAGCTATGAAAGCATGGAATGAAATTTGCCTCCTGTTGCTGTGGAGGGCCTGGGCTGTGTGGCTGGGTACAAAACACCTCCTGCTCACGGCTTTGAAGGAATCAAGTTTTCCGTTTTTTTAAAGGAATCAGGGTTTCTTGGCGAGGTGGGAATTTCAGTCAGTAGCAGAAGTAAGACACACCCTTCTTTTCAAGAGAAACCTAAGCCCCCATCCATCCTATTTTTATCCACTAGCACCAGCTGCTGGGTATTGGTGGAAACAGAAAAACTAGCAGAAATCTGAGTACTGGGTTATAAAAGCAGCTGGAAATACAGGGATGGAGCCACCACCTTCCCCCAGCTCCCAAAACCAGGCACCTCGGCCCCAGGGCTGCTGAACCCCCAAGGGAGCCAGTTGTGTCAGGACCACTTTGGCAAAGCGTCTGAGGTAGAAAGCAGAGAGGTCGGGCTGGGATGCCCAAAAAAACCCTGCCAGTGCCAGACGTGTCCTTCCCCTCTTCCCTTTCCCTGGCCACGTGCAGTGCCGCAGGGGCTTGGCTGGAGAACTCCGTGTGTGCATTGCTCAGGGGACACGGCCGCGCTGAGGGGTCTCTCTTGGGACAGGCTGTTTGGGAGCTTTCCCCACCCCTGGGGTGGTTGGCAGCTGGCCACCGCAGCACATCCGCCAGGGCTGGGAACAGGAGGCTGCCGGCTCTGCAAAAGCCATTTGCAGCCGCCCCGTGCATTCGGCCGCCCGAGAAACTTCCTCTGCTCTGCTCGCGTGGGGGAGGCTCTGCCTGGAGCCTGCCCTGCAGCCCCAGGACATGCTGCCCACGGCATCCCACCGAGGCTGTGCTGTGCTTCATCCCGCTGCCTGGTCACAGCCCGGTTTGTCTTGCACCCCAGGGGACTTTTGGAGGGGATCCCGAGGGACAAGTTACCCACAGCACAGCAGCGGGTTTGCAGGTGCAGCACGATTGCACACTGCCAGGGAGGGGACACGGGGCAGCCCCCATCCCCAGGGACCCTGCCACCCTCGTCGATGCACAGAGCCTCCCCATGGGAGGGTAGCTGTGGAGCAAGACAAACCCCGTGGGTCTGAGGCAGGGCAGGAACCAGAGCCAAGCCCTGCATCCCCACAGAAACCCTTTATTTTGCACCTGGTGCCCAGCCTTCATGCTGAGCTGAACTTGCCTGGGAAAGCATGAAGCTGTGGGCTGAGAGCTGTGGAAATGCAGCACATCAGCACGGGCAGAGCCTGGCTGGGGGAAGCACCATCTCCTTGTGGTCTTGGGTATCCTGGATTTCCCCACTCGCTGTTATTTTATCCGGGTGAAAACGCTGGTGCCAATCCTGCAGGAAACCCCAGATCACTGTGGTTCACCCATCCAGAGTCAGCTATGCTGTGGTGGGAGGTACAGAGAGGAAACCTGAGGAGGGGACTGTGTTCCCCACTGTCTCGTTGGGTGCTGAGTGGGATGCCCCGGGCTCCAACACCCTATAGTGGAGGCTGCACTGGGTACTGGCATCACATCCTACTCTCTCCCTGCTGGCACGAGTGCAAGGAGAGTGCTGGGGGGGCCGGCTGGGGCCAGACCCTGTACTGGGGTCACCCACCCTGGGGCACACCCAGGATGCCGGGGCTGGCCAGGTCACAGGGATGCTCCTTAGCCCCTGCTCATCACCAGTAACAAACCCATTTCACCCTCCTGGTCCTGCCATGCCTCATCCCGTGGGATTTCTCTTCTCCAGCCCAGAGTGCAGGAAAGGTTGGCACAGCAGTGGCCAGGACCCAGCGCTCACCGTGTGGCTTTCCAGTCTTCAGCAGGGCTGTCGGCCGCCTCTCGCAGGAGCCACAGGGCGTGCAGGCTCTCCTCCCCCTTGCTGCCCACATAGCATTGGCCCAGAAAGGCCGTCGTCCGGGCTGTCTCCGAGTCTGGAAAGGGTCCAAGGTGGCATGAATCGGGGTGGTGAGGCATGAAGCCATCCCCCTGTGTCCCACTGGCATCCCCACTGCAGGGTGATGGCCCCATCCTGCCTACCTCGGAGCCGCCAGTGCACGGTGAAGGAGAAGGTGGGCTGTGGGACCAGCCCCGCATCCTGCTGCGACCCCTCCAGTGGCGAGCTGAGGATTTCGGATTCACCGCCAGCAGGGCCTGGCAGGTAGGAACCGGAGAAGCTGCCGTCCTTGCTGAGGACGGACACGACCATCCGGCAGCCTGTGTCGCTCCGCCACGACCCAGAGAGAAGGCACTGCAAGGCCAGCACTGTGATTTGGGGTGCCCGGCCAGGTGGGGGGTGGGGGGCATCCTGCTCCCACCCCACCACCCTGCCTCTGCCTGGGGGTGCCTGCAGCACTGGGGGACGCGCCACGGACCCTGTGTGAAGCTGGTGGCAGCAACATCCCCGCCTCAGCACAAGCACCTCACCCACGGCACCGAGTGCCTTCAGCCCGACTGCTGCTCTGGGCTATTTGCTGCTGACACCCAGGGGAGAGTGGGTCCATGCTAAAGCAGAGGGTGTGCTGCTTCCCCTGCACACTTGGCGGGAAATGGGGTTTCTCTGCAGCACGGCTCCATTTGCCTGTCTCTGGACGGGCTCCCACAGCCAGGAGCATCCTTGCAGGAGTGGTCCCTCCCTCCCAGCCTCTCTGCAGCTGGTCCCACCAGCTCCAGCAGCCCAGCCCCAGCACCCTGCTGAGCACCGCAGCCCCAGCAGCAGCCTTTGGGGTCTAGCCCAGTGCCAGTGCCACATCCCCATCGCCACCCGTCCCCATACCTTCCTCTCCGCAGGGGTGACACATGCTGCCAGGGCCAGGGTAAGGACCAGGGCAAAGGCACTGCTCTCCATGGCCGCGGGGATGCGAAGCACCCAGCACGGCTCCCTCCCGGCCCCGCACCCCAGCCCCCTTTATAGGGCTGTAACTGGAGCCCCGCGGGCACCGGGCTGGCGGCCATGGGGCGGGTGGCCTGGTGGCAGGGTGCCCGGGACAGGACAGGCGAGGTGAGGAGGTCTGTGTGACCTGGGCAGTGCCGGAGGAATGCGGGGATGAGCACGGCTGTGGAGAGAGGCAGGGGCGCAGCTTTTTTTTAAGGCCCTTACAGCAGCCTGGAAAGCATCAACAACCTTCCTTGGAAGTCTGTCTCCTGCACATGCAGTCTGGAGATTACTACCTGTTTAAACACTTAAACGCTCCCTGCTTTGCTGGTGCCGCTGCCAGACCAGGGTGTCACCCACGTGGTGCCAGGGCATCCCTGGCCGGGGCAAGCTGCAGCGGCTGCAGCGCTGCACGGGTGGGAAGTCTCGCCCTGCCTTCTGCTTTAGCAGCAATAACATTTCCCCAGCATCTGCTGGATGTCAGCTGCTAATTTTGCTGCTTTTGCTTTTACAAGAGTTAAAGGAAGAAGTAACCACAGAGGGGCACTGGGGTGCAAGAAACCGTATTTGCTGAACACACCCAGCATGCTAACCAGCCTTGTATTTGCACTCTTCCTTGTATTTGCTGCTCTTAGGGGCTTTGGATGCGCAAATCACAGTGTGCACTGTCCCTGCATTCCTGAGCTGCTTCTCTGCTCACTGCAGTGTCTGGAGCAAGCATGTAGCTGTGGACAACTGAAAATTAAGGTGGGATTCAGGTGCATAAACACATGCTGTTTCCAGGAAAGCAGTGTCTGGGGCACTGGATGTCAGCAGGGCTGTGGTGGGCGTACTGGGGGTGGGGGAGTCCCACCCTGGGGTGGCAGCGCTCAGTGTCCACCACGAGCCCCGGCACACCCCGGGACCCCACTGCTGCTGCTGCTCAGCACCTCTCCCTCTGGTCCACGCGGCCCCAAAGACTCAGGCGGGCAGAAACCACCCTTCTCCTAACACATCATTCCTCCCTGTTGCAAACTCACAGGCTTCTCACAGGGGCCTGAGAAATGCCCCGCCGACCAGGGCTCCCTTTCTCTTGTCCTTGCCCTGGATGCCACACTCCATCCTTTTGGCCTGACACCGTACCCTGCCTTTCTGCGCCGTTTGGCAGGGACAAGGCGCCCTGTTTGAGGTGCCAGGGAGGTGGCAGCCACCACTCCACATCACAGCAGCATGCACCGGCCTTGCTGGGGCTGAGCCAGGCTTGAAGGACTGTATGGCTAGTGCGCTGGCATCCACAGGGCTGGATCACATTTGTAACACTTCTGCAAGAGGCTTCGTCTTCACCCATGAACCTGCCAAAACCTTTGCATCGAAAGAGCTGGCTAAGCTTGGCAGGTGTCCACAGAGGCGGATGGAGTGGGACTGCTGAAATGCAGTGGCAGAGGAGGGTAAAATCCCTGGTTGTAACCCAGGGGGACACGGCAGGTTGGGATGGGATAGGGTATGATGGGATGGAGTCTTTAACTGTGCTCATTTTACTTTGGGTGCCATGCAGCACGAAGGAAGCACTTTACCAACATCTCACATCTACCGATACCGTTGCTTCCATCACCCAACCCTATAGAGCACAGAGGGACTGGAAAGGCATCTGGTGGGGATAGGTATGAAGGCATTGCAAGGAAGGCAGCTGTATTTGGGATGCTGATGCCACCTCTGTCACTGGCAGGCACATGGGGAGTGATGCATAGGGTGGAAGTTTGGGTTAGGATGAGGTGGAAAATGACCCCAGGGAGCTGGGTGGGGGGAATCGGGGAGGGATCCAGATGTACCTGGGGAAGGACAGTGGTGAACCCTTGCCTCTGCAGGGGTACCTGCGGGGACAGAAGCTGCCTCAGAGGGGCAGTGAGGGCAGTTTTTTTAAAAAAGACGACCACAGGTGACATGATTTTTAAATTTTATTTTTATGTGAGAGGTTGCTTTTGCTTGCCTTGGGGGTGCTGGGCTGCAGCCAGAGCATCCCATCATGGGGTGGGTGAAGGCACATCCTCACAGGATGGTGACAAGCTCTGCAGGATATTTTCTTTTGCAGTGCGTTTACGTGTGAAGATGTTTCTGCCCACCCTGTGGGAAGCAGAGAGCTCCTGTGGGACAACCTGCAGACAGCACCCACTCAGGGCTGCCAGTGCCAGCAGGTGACAGGGGTGTCCCTAAACACCCCCCAATTTGCCTTGAGCAGCTGCCAGATGCCCCTGGCCAGGGCAAGCCCCTTGCCAAGAGGCACTGGCACCCCGACTGCAAACCCATATTGGGGGGTTCCCAGGAGTGGTCCCCTCGCCCAGGGGGATGCTTGTCCTCAGAGGCCCTAGGGAGGGCCCCTCTGTGGGGCCACTGCCCCCCACATCTCCCAGATACCTTGTGGCTTTCCAGTCCTCCCTGAGGGACCCAACGGCTTCACGCAGCAGCCACATGGTGGTCAGCGTCTCCTTCCCGGCTGTGTCCACGAAGCACTGCCCCGCAAAGGCGGTGGTGGCATCTGGGGAAGCACTTGGTGGGGGGTCGGTGGGGACGGCACCCGTGTTCGCTGGCTGCTTCCCCCTCCCCAGGGTCCTCCCGGCTGCAGCGGTGTTCCCACTCCAATGGCCACCCAACCTGCTCCGGGGGCACCTGCCCTACCCCAGCAGCTCCCTCAGGCGAGGCAGGCTCTGCGGCACTGCATCCCCCATGCCCTAACGGGGTCCAGACCCCCCACGGTCACCTCAGGCTGCCTGGCAGGGATGGGTGCAAAGATGCTGGGTGAGGAGGGGCTTCCCCGTGTGAACCCAAAATTGCCCATTAGCCCCACGCTGAGCAGGTGTTGCTGCCTCCCTCTGCTTAGCTGCACCAAAGCATCACCCAGCAGAGTTCCTGGCAGAGGAAAAAATCCTGCTGGCTGCCTGCGTGGCTGCCGGTGCCCCCATGGTGCCATCCCCAGGTATCCCAGCACTTACTGGAGAACTTGTCCCAGCGCACAGTGAAGGCAAAGGTGGGCCAGCCCCCCTCTCCAGGCTGCTGCTGGGCGCCCGTCAGGGGGGAGGCATGGGCGCAGCCACCGGCAAGGGTGACCCGTGTCAGGTATTTCCCCTTGAAGGTCCCGTCGTCCCTCACTGCCGAAATCTCCATCAGTGAGTCCTGCTCATTCCTCCACAGCCCGGTGAGCTGGCACTGAAGGAACATGGCCACGGGCCCTCTGTCCCCCTGCATGGTGCAGAGGGGGCCCCATCCCTCCCACTGCCCCACGGCTGGAGCTGCCAAGCCCTGCTGCAAGTGTGACTGTGGGGCACAGCTCTCCCTGTCCCTAGTTTGGGAAATGCTCCCCGAGGTGCTGCTGGCTGATGAGTGGACAGTGCAGCAAGGCCAGGACATCCCAGCCCATCAGCATGCATACACCCAGACACAGACCCCATGGGAGGGGATGCCCTGTGCACTGTACCCTCCTGCACAGACCCTGTGGGAAGGGATGCCCCGTGCATGGTGCCCCGGACACGTATCCCATGGGAGGGGATGCCCCATGCATGGTGCTCCCCAGCACAGATGCCATGGGAGGGAATGCCCTCTGTGTGGTGCCCCTGCGGGCGCAAGGCTTTGTGGAGGTGGTACCAGGTGGCTGAGCATGACCCAGAGATACCCTGCCCATTGCCTGGACTAAGTGCTTGCGAAGTTCTCCTGTTTGTCCCACTCTAAAATGGCATTTAAGAGAGAACCCCTGGCTGCCCATGCTGCATCCCAGCACCATGTCTGCCACATCCCCATCGCCACCCGTCCCCATACCTTCCTCTCCGCAGGGGTGACACATGCTGCCAGGGCCAGGGTGAGGACCAGGGCAAAGGCACCGCTCTCCATGGCCACGAGGATGCGAAGCACCCAGCACGGCTCCCTCCCGGCCCCGCACCCCAGCCCCCTTTATAGGGCTGTAACTGGAGCCCCACGGGCACCGGGCTGGCGGCCATGGGGCGGGTGGCCTGGTGGCAGGGTGCCCGGGACAGGACAGGCGAGGTGAGGAGGTCTGTGTGACCTGGGCAGTGCCGGAGGAATGCGGGGATGAGCACGGCTGTGGAGAAAGGTGGGGAGGCAGGGATGGTTTGCACATGCACTATCCAAGAGGCTCTGCCAGCCCATTCCTTGCTCTGTGAAGGAGTGCTTGGGGTGGGCACAGCTTGGCACTGCCCCACTGCCACCGTCCCAGTGCTGCCATCCAAACGCAGTGCTGCAGCAACTACAGCCTGACCACCTCTTCTCCGCTGCACTGAAGGGTGGTGTGTCTGTCCATGGGAGTTCGTCCTCATGGCTGTCCCCTCACAAGTTTCTGCTGCAGTTTCTAAGCTGTTTTTTCTCCTGGCTGTGCTGGGTTTTCCCTGGGTCTGGGAGCTGTGACTGTTACTGCAGCAGGAACTCTTGGGCACCCCAGAACTGATCCCTCTTGTCAGTGCAGAATGGCTTTTCTGGAAGATAGGTAGAGATATTTAAAATTTGCTTGTTCCCGTGGAGGGCATGCCCTGTGCAGGGTGCTCCCATGCCACATGCATGGTGCTTTGAGGCTGGGTGGGGTACAGCTAGATGGCAGAACCCTGTCTGAGCCCTTCCAAGGGGTCCCTAATGGTACAAGACTGTAAGAAGGATGTGCAGGTGGGCAGGGATCCTCGAACGACCTGGCTCTTGCACAGGGACACGGCACAGCCACCCCCTCCAAGATACCTCTCCAGATGGGTGAACATGTCGCTGCTGATGCTGCAGGGGAAGACAGAGCTGGCACCTGGCTGTGTCCAGTTCAGGAGGGATCTCTCTGAGCCCTGCCCTGCACAGGGGATAAGCATCTGCTTCAAGCATCCTCCACAGACACATCTGTCCCAGGCTTGAAGGCACCAGGAGAACCATTCTCCTCTTCCTGAGGAGTGGGATGTGGTGATGCCCATGTGCAAATTGCACTTTGTTTTTAATTATAAAATTATAGTAGCTGCCTTCAGCTCCCATCCCAGGGACTTGCTCCAAAAGCCCTTGAGGTCCCAGCACCACTCTCCCTTGCTTGCTGCCCAGCTGAGTCCCAGCACCGGCACCCACACCCAGGGCTCAGCATTCCCCCCGGGGTCTCCATGCTGCACCCATGGGTGCAGCCCCAGCATGGAGTAGGGATGGAGAAGTACCTTGCAGCCCTGCTATGCCTGGAGCCTACCCATTGGCTTTCCAGTCATCCTTGAGGCTGTCAACCTCAGTGATCCACATGGTTCTCAGTATTTCCTTCCCATCCTCGTCCACAAAGCACTGGGCCACGGAGGTGGTGGTGGAGACTGCAGGGAAAGGGTGGGAGGTGGGAGAGGGTGCTGGGATGGGTTTTCCCTCTGTTAGGCAGACAGCTTGCCAGTGTGGGAGTGCAAAAGGCTGCTTGTGGGTGGGTGGTTTCCCTCCCCAGACTCCTGTCCTGCTGGGACTGGGGACGTGGCACTGGACAGGCATGGGATACACAGGATGTGGGGGGACGAGCCCAGCTGAGCCTGCATCCAGCTCTGCCTCACCTCATCCTGGGCAGGACATGCCTGGACAAGAGCCAGAGGTGGGGAGGTGGGGACCAGGGGTGCCACCAGCTCTGGGGGTGGGGATGGGGGAGCACTGGGACACCCCAGGTGGGCAGGTGACCATCAAGGACACCACAGGGAGGGCTGGGGAGCTCTGGGGACACTGTGGAGATGTGGAAGCACTGGGGACACCGCAGGGGAAGGCAGGGGATCATCAAGGACACTGTGGGGGAGGGCAGAAGAGCATCAAAGACATCACAGGGAGGGCAGGGGAGCTCTGGGGACACCACAGGGAGACTGGGAAAGGAGAAGCACCTGAAAAGCTCCTGTGGATGGTGAAGCCGAAGGTGGGTTGGCTCTTCTCGTTCATATGGTGCTGGGACCCCTGCAGCAGTGACAGCCAGATCTTGTTCATGGTGGCTGTCACGGCCATGTGGTAGGAGCTGGTGAAGTCACCTTTTCTGTTCACAGCCGTGACAGTCATGTTGGAGCCCAGGTCATTGATCCAGCACCCGGTCAGCATGCACTGGAGTGGAGGGGACTCAGAGTTGGTGCTGCTGCTCAGCCCAGGCTCAGGCAGGGTGGCAGGAACAGGCACCCCCGGGAGCTGCAGAGGGGAAGGTGGACAAGCCACAGGTCCCTCATCCACCCAAGAGTATGTACTGCCAAGTGTGAGGAGCTCAGCCGTGGGCTGGGGAGGCAGGTCACATCTGGGAGGGTGCCCCAGCTCCTGGACAGCCCCAGGGCTGGGGACCTGGCCAAGGAGCTCCTCCATCCTCCCAGGATGATGGTCCATGCTCCGCAGGCTGCAGCCAGAGCTGGGCAAGGAGAGAGGCGGAGGAGCAGAGCAGGGTGTGCAGCCCTGACCAGGGAGCTGGCTGGAGTGACGACCTCATGAACGTGGCGGAGGGGGCAGGAGCTATGGGGCTTCATTTGTAAGTGAAGTTATAGGCTTGAAAATCAGATTTATTCTTCTGTCATCACTGCAGTGTGGCTGGGTACCAGGCTGTGCCTGTGCACACACCTGGACAGACTAGCCATGGAGTCCCCAGGTGACCTGGGAACTCCCCGGCTCCATCTGCTTGGGTGGGACAACAACTGGACAGAGACAGATGTTGAGCACTGAGATGTTCAGTGTTGTGACATTTGTAAACAGTCAATAGGAGCAGCCCCTGCAGAAATGGTTGCACAGGACCGTCTTCTGCATGTAGTTAAGACATGTAAGTGTTGGAGGACCCCTGCAACAGAGACCCCTTCTCCATCTGGATAGTGACTGACTGTTTGAGGGATTTGATCCCCTGTGTGAGCATGCCAAGATCCCAATAAATTAGTTTTTCTTTTTTTAACCAATACACTATGTGAGCACCTGTGCAACACAGACACGGATGCAGTGATACGCTGCGCTTGACTGCAAGATGCCTCCTGCCTCTCCGGCTCACCATGCCCCTGAAGACATTCACCGTGCATGAGTGACCATGACTAAGACTTGCCATGCAGTGGCAATGGCTGGTTTTCCTCCCAGAGGAAGGGCTGATGGAGACCCCGCTGCTCACCTTTGCTACACTGATGACCCTGAGCTGAAAGGAGACAAATACTGCTGGGTTTGCAGCTCAGAGAGGCAGAGCAGACATGAGCAGTCTGCAAAGCACTGAGAACAGGTCTTGCAGCTGGGTAAAACCCAGTGCTGATGAATGCCCATGGGGAAGCATCCTCAGCCTCAAACCCCTCCAGGCCACTGCAGACAACCCTGGCACACCATGTCCTATCAAAGGACATGCCACCCCAAAACCGAGATGCTGGATGCATTGCAGCCCTGCTGGGTGCCCTGATATAGGGACTGGCCTTGGAAACAGCTCTGCCAGTCCATGTCCACTGCATTTCTCACCCGCACCATGGCTGCCTGCAAGGGTTTGCAGACTGCTCAAACTGTGGTCAGTGCTGCTGCCTTGCTGGAGCGCCCCAGGACTGCTGCACAGCCTCCAGGGAGCCCTGCCCCAAGGAAATGTTGACATGAAGGCAATAATAAAATCAGGAGGATGCTCGCAGTAAGGCTGCAGGCTTGGCCACTGCTGAGCTGGCCACACTTTGGGGTGAGAGCAGAGTCCTGTGGTCCCTCTGCCACCCTCTTTCCTAATCCTCAGGTTCCTCTAAAGCAGGTAAAAGGCTGCACACACCAAAGGACACCATAGCAGAGGGCTGGCATACAGGCATACAGAAAGGTTGTAAGGAAACTGAAAAAGTTGGAGAAATTCCAGTGAGGCACCGAGAAGGAACCAGCAGCATCGCTCCAGAAGTGGAATGTAGATCCAAGCAAGAAAAATGTGAAAAGCAAATGACATGCAAGTCTGCAACAAGGTGGACTAAAACACAGAACAGGCAAAACACTCATTAAAGCCATGGATGCTGTTAGCAAAGCTCTTCCATGGCATTCATGGCAGGAAAACCAGGGGATCAGTGGGAGGTAGCAGTCCCACCTGCCCATTCCTGCCTTTTGGCTGCTCAGATCCCAGGCAGGGTTCCAGCGCAGGGCATGCAGCACCGTCCAGGGCTGTTTTGGGACTGGACAGCTTGAGAGTCATGTTTCAGATTCAGACCCAGAGTTGAGTTGCCTGGAAATCATTCATTTTGGCTGGGAGGGGTGACTGAGGCAACACCAGCACTGCCCATTACAGTAAATTACAAAGTCTGGCAGGCAGGGAGTTGGGGCTGGGTTTGCTGGACATGTCCTTTCCAGTAAATGACACACACTTCCCTAGGAAGAGTTTTGGGGCTGGATGTGCTGCAGCTACTGGCACTGTGCCGCCAGTGTGGAGCAGCCCTTGCAGCTCACCAGGGTCATGGACACAGCCGAGACCCCGCACCTGCCTGCCTGAGGGCTGTCTTGGAGCCCGGGGCCTCCCAGCCAGCTTTTTGGGGCGCAGAAGGCCCACCCAACTTACCCTTCCATCATGCTCACCCAGCATTGAGCAAGGAAGAAGGAGGGCTAGCCCATGCTTGGCATCAGAGGGTCACTTTGGGGATACACCATCCCATTTGGGCTGGAAAAGGGGCTTTCTTGCGGCCAGTCTCTTCCCGGAATAACAGGGGGAGAGCTTCACCTCCCACTGCACCTACCGCAGTGCTTTATCCCAGCTTCCCCAGGACATATCCACAGACTGTGGAAGGTTGGGTTTAAAGGAAAAAAAACTCATTTTATTTGGTTTTTGGGGACATCTTCCCACAGAGCTGCTAACAACCCCCATGCCTGTGCACACTGATGCTGCTGAGGGATATCCTGGTCTCCCAAGACCGGCTGAAGTGAATCACTGCAGCCAGTCCTGTGGGGAAGCAGAATCCCATTGGTGCCCAGCCAGCAGAGAGGCAGGAGTCCCATCCGGGTGTCCCTTGGCTCAGCTGGTGGCTTTCCAGTCACTGAGCAGGAAAACTTCTTCCAGTTGACAGTGAAGCCAAAGGTGCACTGCCTGTCCTCATCCAAGCGCTGGGAGCTGACGAGGCAGGACAACTCCATGGGTTTCTGGGTGCTCAACACAGCGGTGTGGTACTTGCTGGAGAAGTTGCCCTGGCCGTCGACTGCAAACACACGCATCCTGCAGCCCAGCTTGCTCTCCCACCAGCCGGTCAGGTCGCATTGCTGGGGGACAGGCAGACGTGTCCCTGGGGGATGCCTGCACACAGCCCCTACCCCTGACCCATGGGCTGAGCCCCCTGCCTGTGTCCCCACAGTGCCCACAGGGTGCTGGCCTCACCTTGCTGTTCCTTGTGGGGTGTTTCTGCTTGCAGCTCGGCCACCACTTGGTGTTGGTCACCTTTGCCTCCTTTGTGCTGTCCTTTTCCCCCCAGGATCTCGTCTGCCTGGCAGAGGAGCTTGGAAAAGAAAGAAAACACGAGGGCAATCTGTGGGCAGTGGTACAGCAGGGTGTTTCTGGAGCCCTGCGACTGCTCAGGCACTCGTTTTTAAGAGGCGTGATTTATAAAGTTGAAACCATCTCAGTCATGTCAGGAGGGCCCAAAGCTGGGGTAAGCCAGGCAGAAGGGGAGAGGTGAAGAAGAAAAGCTAAAGGCAGGAGCCCCAGCCAGGTAGGAACACAGGTAGGACCCCCACTCTGGCCCTGCCAGGTGAGCTATGCAACCCCAGGACACATCTGCCTGTGCATGTCGAGGATGTGTGCCATGCTCGGCACCAGTATGTGGCATGAGTAGAGAGCCCACCAGGATGGGCAGAGCCCTCGGGTTCACGTTGGGCTCCTGCATGGCCAAGGAGGCAAGACAGCCCTGCAGCATCCCACCTGCAAGGCTCCGGCTCCTGCTCCGAGCACTGCCTGTCCTCTCCCACGCTGCACCTCCCTGGGCAGGGGCAAGGCAACCCAGGGGGCAGGATCCCCAGGTTACCCCTGCCCCAATTCCTCTGCATATCCCTGGGTGACAGGGATAAGGATGAGGATGGAGAGGGAGATGGGGATGGAGATGGGGACTGGGATGCGGATGGAGATGGGGATGGAGACGGGGACAGGGACGGGGACAGGGACAGGGATGGGGCTGGGCACAGGGATGAGGCTGGGGATGCAGACAGGGCTGACTGGAGCTGCCCGCTGACGTGGCCCAGCCTGGGGGTCCCCGGCCCAGCCTGGGGGTCCCCGGCCCAGGTCACAGTGTCTCCTGGCTGAGGGTTGTGTCTGGGCTTCACCCCTGCACCCCAAACCACCCTCTGGTTGCTACAGGGCATGGACAGAAGGACAGGGAGTCACAAGGGCAGGGTGAGGGTATGCGTGCGGGGACGGCTGGTGATCTGCAGCGGCTCCAGGGATTTGACAGGCAAAGAAAGCGAACCTGCCCCAACAGCAATAGGAAAACCCCAGGGCATTGTGGGCCGTAGGTGCTGTCCTGGTTTCAGCTGGGATAGAGTTAATTTTCTTCCTAGTAGCTGGCATAGTGCTGCGGTTTGGATTTAGGATGAGAATAATGCTGATAGCACACTGATGGTTTAGTTGTTGCTAAGTACTGCTTATGATAGTCAAGAACTTTTCAGCTTGCCATGCTCTGCCAGGTGCACAAGAAACTGGGAGGGGGCACAGCCAGAATAGTTGATCCAAACTGACCCAAGGGCTATTCCATACCATATGGTGTCATGCTCAGTATAGAAACTGGGGGGGGTTGGCTGGGGAGCAGCAATCGCTGCTCGGGAACTGTCTGGGCATCGGTCGGCGGGTGGTGAGCAATCGCACTGTGCATCACTTGCTTTGTATATTATTATTACTATTGTTATTATATTGTTATTATTATTACTAATTTTCTTTACTTTATTTCAGTTATTAAACTGTTCTTATCTCAACCCAGGAGTGTTTCTCACTCTTACTCCTCCGATTCTCTCCCCATCCCACCGGGGCAGGGGGAGTGAGCGAGCGGCTGTGTGGTGCTGAGCTGCTGGCTGGGTTTAAACCATGACAGCGGGCAGCCCTGGTTGCACATACCAGACGAGAACAAAAGGCCAGGTCGGGGCAGGATTAGGCCAGGGTGGGCTGTTGTTGCAGGGCAGCAGGACAGCTGCTGAAGGATCAAGTACAGGTCTGTACGGGAAGCGGGGCCAGGATGGGGGATGTTTCGGGGGGGTGGGGTGTGACATGGTGGGCAGTGACGAGATTGCAGAGAGAAGTCCCAGGTCAATGAAGAGGGACTTCAGGGCACTGGGGCGATTGCTCGCAGGATCGGGAGCACAGGTTGTGTTTTCCTCTATCCCGTCAGTGGCAGCAAGGAACACTGAAAGGAATGGGAAAACTCACCTGATTAACAGGTGGCTCAGAGGCTGGTGCCATCGCTGGAATTTTGGGTTCTTCGATCACAGGGAGGTCTACACAGCACCGGGCCTGCTGGCGGCTGATGGAGATCGGCTGTCTCCAAGGGGGAAAAGGATTCTCGCCCAAGAGTTGGCGGGACTCATTGAGAGGGCTTTAAACTAGGTTTGAAGGGGGAAGGGGATATAAACAGGCCCGCTAGTAAGGAGCCCAGGGGCGGCATGGCAACATTGGGGGCAAAATCGACAGCCCAGCTTAAGTGCATGTACAGCAATGCACGTAGCATGGGCAACAAACAGGAGGAGCTGGAGGCCCTTGTGCAGCAGGATGGCTATGACATAGTCGCCATCACGGAAACGTGGTGGGACGACTCTCATGACTGGAGTGCTGCACTGGAGGGCTATAAGCTCTTCAGAAGGGATAGGCAGGGTAGGAAAGGCGGTGGGGTGGCTCTGTATGTTAGGGAGTGTTTCGACTGCATAGAGCTTGACAGTGGTGATGACAAGGTGGAATGCTTATGGGTAAGGATGAGGGGGAAGGCTGGAAAGGCGGATGTCCTGTTGGGAGTCTGCTATAGACCACCCAACCAGGAGGTAGAGGTAGATGAGGCATTCTATAAGCGGCTGGCAGAAGTGTTGCAATCGCTAGCCCTTGTTCTTATGGGGGACTTCAACTTGCCAGACATCTGCTGGAAATACCACACAGCAGAGAGGCAGCAGTCTTGGAAGTTCCTAGAGCATGTGGGGGATAACTTTCTAATGCAGCTGGTAAGCGAGCCTACCAGGGGAGGTGCCCCGCTTGACCTGCTGTTTACCAACAGAGAAGGGCTTGTGGGAAATGTCGAGGTCGGAGGCCGTCTCGGGCTTAGCGACCACGACATGATAAAGTTCTCAATTTTGGGTGATGCTAAGCGGAGGGGCACCAAAACTATTACCATGGACTTCCGGAGGGCAGACTTTGCCCTCTTCAGGACCCTGGTTGGGAAAGTCCCTTGGGAGGCGGTCCTGAAGGGCAAAGGGGTCCAGGAAGGCTGGGCCCTCTTCAAGAAGGAAGTCTTAAGGGCGCAGGAGCGGGCTGTCCCCGTGTGTCGTAAGACCAACCGGAGGGGAAATCGACCGGCCTGGCTGAATAGGGAGCTTTTGCGGGGACTCAGGGAAAAAAGGAGAGTCTACCGCCTTTGGCAGAAGGGGCGGGCAGCTCAGGAGGAGTACAGGGATCTTGTTAGGTCCTGCAGGGAGAAAATTAGAAAGGCAAAAGCCCAGCTAGAACTCAATCTGGCCAGTGCTGTAAAAGACAATAAAAAATGCTTTTATAAGTACATCAGCAATAAAAGGAGAGCCAAGGAGGATCTCCATTCTTTGCTGGATGTGGGGGGGAACATTGTCACCGAGGACAAGGAAAAGGCTGAAGTACTTAACGCCTTCTTTGCCTCTGTGTTCAACAGCCAGACCGGTCATCCCCAGGGTACTCAGGCCCTTGAGCAAGAGGATAGGGATGGGGACCAGAATGGAGCCCTCATAGTCCAGGAGGAAGCAGTTAATGACCTGCTATGCCACCTGGACGCTCACAAGTCTATGGGGCCGGATGGGATCCACCCGAGAGTACTGAGGGAGCTGGCAGAGGAGCTTGCCAAGCCACTTTCCATCATCTATCAACAGTCCTGGTTAACAGGGGAGGTCCCTGATGACTGGAGGCTTGCCAATGTGACGCCCATCTACAAGAAGGGCCGGAAGGAGGACCCGGGGAACTACAGGCCTGTCAGCCTGACCTCGGTGCCGGGGAAGATTATGGAGAGGTTCATCTTGAGCGAACTCCACAGGCAAGTACAGGTCAACCAGGGGATCAGGCCCAGCCAGCATGGGTTCACAAAAGGCAGGTCCTGCTTGACCAACCTGATCTCCTTCTATGACCTGGTGGCCCGCCTGGTAGATGATGGAAAGGCTGTGGATGTCATCTACCTCGACTTTAGCAAAGCTTTTGACACCGTCTCGCATAATATCCTCCTCGGGAAGCTGGCAGCTCACGGCTTAGACAGGCATACTCTTCGCTGGGTAAAGAACTGGTTGGGTGGCCGAGCCCAGAGAGTAGTGATAAATGGTGTTAAGTCCAGTTGGCGGCCGGTCACGAGCGGTGTTCCCCAGGGCTCTGTTTTAGGGCCAGTCTTGTTCAATATCTTTATCAATGATCTGGATGAGGGGATCGAGTGCACCCTCAGTAAGTTTGCAGACGACACCAAACTGGGTGGGAGTGTCGATCTGCTCGAGGGTAGGATGGCCCTGCAGAGGGACCTGGACAGACTGGATCGATGGGCCGTGGCCAACTGTATGAGGTTCAACAAGGCCAAGTGCCGGGTCCTGCACTTCAGTCACAACAACCCCATGCAACGCTACAGGCTTGGGGAGGAGTGGCTGGAAAGCTGCCTGGCCGAAAAGGACCTGGGGGTGTTAGTAGATAGCCGGCTGAACATGAGCCAGCAGTGTGCCCAGGTGGCCAAGAAGGCCAACAGCATCCTGGCTTGTATCAGGAATGCTGTGGCCAGCAGGAGCAGGGAGGTGATTGTCCCCCTGTACTCGGCACTGGTGAGGCCGCACCTGGAATACTGTGTCCAGTTTTGGGCCCCTCACTACAAGAAAGACATTGAGGTGCTGGAGCGTGTTCAGAGGCGGGCAACGAAGCTGGTGAAGGGTCTGGAGAACAAGTCTTATGAGGAGCGGCTGAGGGAACTGGGGTTGTTTAGCCTGGAAAAGAGGAGGCTGAGGGGAGACCTTATCGCTCTCTACAACTACCTGAAAGGAGGTTGTAGTGAGGTGGGTGTTGGTCTCTTCTCCCAAGTAGCTAGCGATAGGACAAGAGGAAATGGGCTTAAGCTGCGCCAGGGGAGGTTTAGACTGGAAATTAGGAAAAATTTCTTTACGGAAAGGGTGGTCAGGCATTGGAACAGGCTGCCCAGAGAGGTGGTGGAGTCACCATCCCTGGAGGCGTTTAAAAAACGGGTAGATGTGGCACTTCGGGATATGGTTTAGTCTGGTCTACCCTTGATTAGTCTAGAGTGGGCTTGGTAGTGTAGGTTAATGGTTGGACTGGATGATCTTAAAGGTCTTTTCCAACCTAGATGATTCTATGATTCTATGATTCTATGGTCAGTTCTGGCTTTCTGTAAACCCCACGGTTTTGCTTTCTGTTTCTGTTCTGCTGTTGAGCAAGCAGGCTGGCTTACATCATCTCCTATCCCATGGGCTGCCTTCTTAGGAAGCCAAGAGACAGGGAATTTGCAGCCGTGGGGCTGACGAAAGGACAGAAATGAAGTCTTACTCCCTGGGGGTCCTGCATGGTTCTCGGTGGCCCCGTGTCCCCTGGCAGGCTCCCCTACCCGTGCTCCCAGACTTATCCTCCCACTCCCACTGGGGTCCCAAGGCTTTAACCTCACAGACTGTTTGGAGAAGCGTTTGGGGACCCACTCATGCTGCTGGTGACAGCCACAGCGGGCGTTTGGGGAAGGTGAGCATGAGAATGAGCACAGGGTAGTCAGGGCAGTGCCAAGGATGCCAGTGTGCAACGGGGCTGAACTGAGGGTCTGCGTGTGGAAGGCAGGGGTGAGGATGAGGACGCGGGTGTAAAGATGAGGATGGAGGGGTGAGGATGGGGATGCAGAGGTGGTTTTTGGTTGAAAGCTGAACCAGCAGGCATGTCAGCCAGTTGGGCTCGGCTGGTACAGGCATACCCTGGATAGGCTCTAGTCCATGCACTCTCCAGGAGCCGTGGAGGCTGAGAGCAGCCCCAGAGCCCGGCAGGGAAAGGGGGAGCAGAGCAGAGGCTGGGGAAGGGCAGGCACGCTGTGAGAGCAAGAGCATGGGTGGAGAGGCCCTGACACTTTCCTGGGCACTGTGTGCTCACTGCCCCGAAGTCCCTGCCCCATCCGACAGTCTCTTCTCCCGGCAGCCCTGCAGCCCGCAGGCAGCACCCTCCTTCGCCCCTTCGAGAGGACTTCATGCCTCTCCCTGACTGCACGGCTTCTCCCCAGGGTGCTCAGGGGCACCTGAGTTAGGAGCTATGGGTTAGTGAACTTGTGAGTTAGAAACTTCATGAGTTGCTGATCATGAATTAGTGAGTTCACATGTTAGATGGGTCTGTGCAAAGGGCATTGGGCCCTTGTTTGACGTGTGTGTTTGTTTTATTTCCTTATAAGCTGATAAAATAAAGTTTAGTGTACAGGCAATATTGTCCTGTGAAATCGAACACCCAAAAGGATCCTGTTCCCCCTCTTCCTGTTCCACCTTCTGGCTGATGGGGCAACAGCTGGTTAGTGGGAAATACACGCCTATGTACATATGTACAGCAGGGATCCCTCCACTATCTGGCCTTAGCCGCCCACTCTACCCAGTAGCCGCACCTGGAGCCCCAGGTCCCTCCCCTGGACCTTCCAGTATCTGGCCTGGACTTTGGACCACCCCAACCCCATGACCATGGTCCCCTCTACAGGGGCTGGCACCCAGCCCTCCCCCATATGTGCACCCAGGAACAAGCCCCCCACCCACAGCAGTAGCTGGAAATGGAATTTAATGAGAAGATGGGGCAGACTGGGGTGCAGAGATGCGGGATGAGGCCAGGCAAGCGTGCTGGCTTGCCTGCACAGAGCCTTCACCACAACCCCCAGCGGTGGAGCATCCCACTGCTCCCATGCCAGGGATGCTGCCCAGGGCCACCCACTGCACGGCCCCTGCAGGTGCCCCAAATGGGTGCACGGGCAATAAGGCACCTGCTGAGGCCCAAAGCCATGGCCATGAAGTGGGATTACAGAGCTGCTGTCCTCCCCTTGTCCCCTAGCCCAGTCCCTACCCGCCCCCCAAAACACCACCCTGCTCTCCCCAAGCCACCACCCGCCCCTGACCTTACCCTGCCCACAGCCACAGAGTGGCTTCTTGCACCCTAGGGACACACGGGGCACAGCTCTCTGCCAGGTGGAGAAAGGTTTATTTGGCTCCATGTGTGGGGGTAGCAAACTTTGGGAAGGGGGGGCCCAGCCAGCAGGCTGCTGGGAAGCACTGGGAGGCACTGGGAGGAAGCAGGGCAGGGCGAGTGTGTCTTTCCCAGCCAGGATGCTGGGAGCAGGCAGGAACCCAGCCCAGGACCAGGGCAGCAGGGAGCCTCGGGGATGCAGGCATGACAGCAGGGTGCAGGCAGCTCCAGTCCCTGTCCCCATCACTTGACACGGGTGAAGGTGGAGGTGCCGACCCTGCGGGGAAGCTGTGTCAGCAGGAGAGGAGGCAGGGCTGCAGGGCAGGAGGGCAGGCTCAGGGCTCACCTGGTGGCTTTCCAGGCATCCCTGCGGGATGGGACCTCTTCCCGCAGGAGCCACATGGTCTCCAGCGTCTCCTTCCCGCGGCGGTCCACGAAGCACTGGCCGACAAAGGCGGTGGTGGAGTCTGGTGGGGTTCAAGTGGGGCAGAAGGGGCTCAGAGCCTGCGCCTCCAGACAGGGGAACCTCAGCCACCTGATCCTGGCAGACAGACAGACAGATGCCCCCCGCCACATGCCCTGGACAGAGAGATGGACCTCCCTGCCACATTGCCCAGATGGGTGGCTTCCACACGGCCTGGACAGATAGATGGGCACTAACACCTGCCATGTCCCTTGGACAGACAGATGGACGCTCCCGCCACCTCTCCCAGATAGACAGACACCCTTGCCACCCACCCCAGACAGAGAGCCCTCCCCCACCACGTCCCATGGCAGGGGCGAGTGCGTGTGACCGGTGTGTGGCCACAGACAGGGTTTCTTTGGGTGCCATGCAGGGTATGTGGGACCAGCCGGGGAGCATCCCGCTCCCAGCACGGGCAGGGGATCGCTGGCTGCCCCAGGATGCTGTGCCAGGCACTGCTGTACCTGAGAACTGCCACTGCACGGTGAAGCCGAAGGTGGGCTGCCCCTTGTCACCGGGGTGCTGCTGGGCCCCTTGAAGGGGTGACACCAGGATCTGCTTGTTGGTTACTGCCACGGCGGTGTGGTAGGAGCCCGAGAAGGTCCCGGCCGCGTTCAGGGCGGAGAGGGTCATGTTGGAGCCCAGCTCGTTTCTCCACAGGCCCTGCAGATCACACTGGGGACCGGGGGTTTTGCCGGTGCCTTGGGAATTGCTGAGCCACGGCCCCCCCTCCAGCTTGCCTGGGCAGTGGGACGCGTGCCCCACATGTCTAGGGTTGGCACAGCCCCTCTGCACCGCAGCTGGGACCGGTGGCACGGGCACCGCCTGCGCCAGCACCTCTCCCTCCCGTGGCAGGGCACACTAGTGCGGAACTGGGGGTGCTGGGTCCCATGGTGGCATGGACCTACCCCATATGGACATACCCCCTGGACATAGCCCACCTACCCCCCTACCACGGGTAGGTGACCAAGACGACCCCTGGTGACAGCACAGCCAGAGCTGGCAGCCCCCTCTGTCATGCACGCTGCACCCTGGGATGGCACAAGATGGCATAGCTCAGCAGGGCACAGCAAGAGCATGCAGCCCCTCGGACACAAACGCTGTGCGCTGGGATGGCTCGGCACAGCACGGCATGGCACGGTGAAAGCATGCAACCCCCTCAGCCATGCACACTGTGCCCCCAGGGGTGGCACAGCACGGCACTGCCCAGCACGGCACGGCACAACTCGCTGTGGCAAAGCACAGCGCGGCACAGCACAGCGTGGCACCAGGCAGCACAGGATGGCACAGCAAGAGCAGGCAGCCCCTTGGCCGTTCGCGCTGCACCTCGGGGATGGCACGGCACAGCATGGCACGGCGCAGCACAGCCAAGGCATGCAGCCCCTCACCCAGTCACCCCGGGGGACAGCACGGCATGGCGTGGCATGGCACAGCAGGAGTGGGCAGCCCCCCGGCCGGGCGCTGCCCCCAGGCTGCCCTTACCTTTCTGGCAGCAGCAGCGCGGGGGCCGAGTAGGGCCAGGGCGAGCAGGAGGCAGCAGCTGAGGGTCCCCATGGCGGCAGCGGCGGCGGTGGCAGCCGTGCGTGGTGCCCGGGCTCTGCCTACGCTGCTGCCCTGCGCCCGCTCGGCCCCTTTTATGGCGGAGGGGGCTGCAGCCGGGCAGCGGCCGCCCACGCTGGGCCTCCTGCCAAGGGCCACCCTGGTGGGAGACGAGCCACCAGCCACCACGCCAGACTGAGCGGGGTCCTGCTCCCTCGGGCAAGGCGGGGGTCCCGAGGGAGCTCGGTGGGGCGGTGGGGGCTGCGATGGAGGAGCCCGAGCCATAGGGGGGGGGGGGTGTCACAGCAGGGGACATACACTGGGCTTTGGGGAAAGGAGAGGCCATGGGATAACTGGGGGGGATGGGAGAACGTGGGCGCTGAACCACAACACAACAGGAGCCAGGTGGGTGTTTGCAGCAAAGCTTTATTGGGAGAAGCAGGTGATGGGCAGGAGAGGGGGGGGTCTGCACCCGCGGTGCTGCTGCTGGCCTGGGAACTGCCGCGCTGTGACCCTCACTCCTGCTGCTTCTGCTGTAGGCGCTTGAAGATGTTTATGCCAACCCTGCGGAGATGCAGAAGGAGGAGACGTAAGGGTGGGAAATGCACCCTTGCACAGGGCAAATCATAGAATCATAGAATCGTTTAGGTTGGAAAAGACCTTTAAGATCATCCAGTCCAACCATTAACCCACACTACCAAGTCTACTCTAAGCCAATCAAGGGTAGACTAGACTAAACCATGTCCCGAAGTGCCACCGTTTTTTTGAAACGTTTTTTTGAAGTGCTACCCGTTTTTTGAACACTTCCAGGGATGGTGACTCCACCACCTCTCTGGGCAGCCTGTTCCAATGCTTGACCACCCTTTCTGTAAAGAAATTTTTCCTAATTTCCAACCTAAACCTCCCCTGGTGCAGCTTAAGCCCGTTTCCTCTTGTCAATGCACTCTCCCAGTGCCGAACGCCCACCCAGCCCCATCCCACCCCCCCAGCAGTGTTTGCACCGTGGCGGGACCCCCAGGGAGGCCATGCATGAGGACCCCATCCTTGGTCACCCCCACACTGGCAGCAGCTCTGCCGGGCGCTGCGCACCGTGGGGTGCGGATGTGAAGGGGACCCACGGGGGCAGGGACAGAGGGCTCACCTGGTGGCTTTCCAGTCGTGGTTGATGTTGTCCACGTGTGACCGCAGGAGCCACATGGTCTTCAAAATCTCCCTTCCATGCTCGTCCACAAAGCACTGGCCCGTGAAGACGGTGATGGAGTCTGCCGGGACAGGGTGGGAAGTGGAGGTGCGTGTGGCCGGGGTGGCAGGTCAGTGCCAAACCGTGGCCCTGCAGCCTGCCCCAGCACAGGGGACAGTAGACCCAGGCTGTCCCTGCCCTCTGGGGACAGCGGTGATGGGAAAAGCAGGCAGGAGGGGTCAGAGGGCTGGGAGTCTCACAGGGAGATGGGTGGACAGCAACGGGCTTCAGCCCCCAGCGCATCCTCTGCGCCCTGGGACTGGGAGGTGACGCCAGCCAAGGAGCTCCAGGATCAAGGACAGGGGAGCACCAGGGACACCACAGGGGACGGGAGAGCACTGGGGACACCGCAGGAGAAGGCAGGGGATCGCAAAGGACACTGCAGGGGAGGGCAGAATAGCATCAAGGACAACACAGGGAGGGCAGGAGAGCTCTGGGGACACCGCAGGGAGACTGGGAAAGGAGAAGCACCTGAAAAGCTCCAGTGGACGGTGAAGCCGAAGGTGGGTTGGCTCTCCTCATTCGTATGGTGCTGGGACCCCTGCAGCGGTGACTCTTGGATCTTGTTCATAGTGGCTGTCACAGCCGTGTAGTAGGAGCCGTCGAAGTCACCTTTTTCGTTCACAGCCATGATGGTCATGTTGGAGCCCAGGTCGTTGACCCAGCGCCCGGTCAGCGTGCACTGGAGTGGAGGGGACTCAGAGTTGGTGCCACAGCCCAGACTGGGCACAGGCAGGGTGGCAGAAGCGGGCAGCCCCCAGAGCCACAGCCCCCCTGCCCACCCTGCCCCGTGCATCCCAGCCCTGCCGTTACCTTTCTTGCAGATATGCTGGGAGCCACCAGGGCCAGGCTGAGCACCAGGAGGAAGAGAGTCATTTGCACCATCTCTCCAGTGGACAGACAGCTGGTGTAGCCGGGGATGTGGTCCTTGCAGGGCTCTGCCAACGCTCCTGCTCTCTTGCCTTTTTATTGCTGCCAGGGCTGCGGGTGGCAGCTCCAGCCAAAGTGTTGTGCAATCTGGGTGTTTCCAAATTTTCAGTTTCCAGCCGTTACAGAGGGTGGTTGCAGAAGTGCCTGCTGAAACTGTCCCTTCTTGCTCATGCTTCCCTGGCACCTTGTGGGGAAGCCTTGGCTCCTGCAGTCAGTGACTGCCAGGATGGATGCTTAGCCAGGGGAAAACCCCTCTCAGGGGCTGTTGTCCCTCCTGCCACCTATTTGCCACCCCACTGCCGTGCCCGGGGTGCGTAGGGGTACATAGGGGTGCCAAGCAGCCTTAACCCAAATGCACCCCAGGATTAGCCACAGCACATGGCCTCACCCTGCTCCTCCTCACCAGGCATCCTCATGCAAACCCACCCAGCACCAGGCTCCTTTCAGGGCTTTGCTTTATTCCCACCCAGTACTGAAGCAGCCACAGATCAGGCTACAAAGCACCCAGTCTACCCTTGCCTCGGTCTGGCGTGAAGGTTTGCTGCTGTTTTTACAAACTGGCTTTTGTTGAAAGGAAATTATTTTGTTTATGAAAAACAAACATTCCCCAAATATCTTGGATGTCGCATTTTATTGCTTTTTGTATTTACACAGGGATTCTTAAATAACTTTAAGTACATATTTATACAATTCCCCTTACATTATAGCTGTTGCTGGCCAGGCAGGCTGAAGTGGCTCGGTTCACACCAGATTTCCTCACCTATTCCTCAATGACTTTCAAGGCAGTCTCCTAAAATATGTGTGTTTTAATTCCCCCAGTCATCACAGCAAGAGCTGATGGAGCCCTATTCACCAGAAAATGCTCCTTTTCTTACAATGGAAGCAAGGAAACTCTTTGCAACATCTCAGAAATACTTCCCAAATTTTGCTTTCCCTTTAGGCTCACATTTGAGCCCCTGTTTCTCTCTGACAGTAAAATCCATCATTACCAAGGCTGGGGAGCATTGCATTTCTGCCGCTTGCATCTCAGCACCCCTCTCTTCTCTCTGCAGGAGACCCACAGCCCTCTCACACCTCTGCCCCTAACAGTTCCCAGCCAGAAAGCTGGCTGCCTGCAGGAAATTTCTGCCTCAGTGTTTGCTTCCCTCTGTCTTAGAACTTAACTGCATGACAAGGTATGTTTTCCCACGCAGCTGCTGTTTGCTTTGGCTGTTTTTTCGGCAGGCAGGCGCTGCCTGGAGTGTGGCCGAGGTTTGTGGTTATGAGCACAGTTGTTCTGGGAAGGTTGCAGGGGGCAGGAGGGGCAGCCATCACCCCCTCACCATCACTGCCTTGCCAACATCCCCTTGCATCACCCTGGTTCACACAAGGGACCCCGTGGCCAAGGGTGGGCACGGGGATGGGTAACACAAGGTCTCCATGCTGGCACCGCTGCTGCTGGCAACTCACAGCTCATTTACAGCTGTAGGTTTATTTTAGCATCACACTAACAATATTGGTGCTATCTACCCATAACCTTTATTTTTCCTGTATTTAACAATCCCTATCACAGTGGTGTATCTTGCAGGTGCGGGGATCAGCTCACTGCTCAAGGAGGTAGATTTCTTGACCAGTCTCAGCCAAGTCAAAAATAAAACAAGCCAAGAGCTGGGGTATCTCCACAGGGTTTGCACCCTCCAAAGGGCAGCCAGCGAAGCGGCTCGGGTCTGGCAATCATTACCATGGCTAAATCCTGAGATGCCATGCCTGAGCCCTAGTGCAGCAGGGAGGGGACAAGGGGGAATGGGCAGGTGGGGAAGAAGTCCAAAGCAGAAAGTGCTGAAGAAGTTAAAAGTTGGCAGGGCTGTGGTTTAAACCCATGCATGTCAGGGGTCGAGAAAGGGTTAATGAATAATAAGAAGAAAGGGTTAATGAATAATTAATTAGACTTGCTGCTTAAGCTGGGATTGAGTCAGCCTTGAAAAATAGTAGAACAGGCAATTGTTAGAGAAAAATCACGTCTGTAACCAAGGATTGTCCTCCCAGCCCGCAGCCATGCCCACGCAGAAGCTGCTGAAAGCTGAGCCTATCATCAGATACAAGTTTTATTGAGGTGATGCAGTCAAAAGAGGAGGAAAGCGCAGAAATATCCCTTGATACAGGCTAAATGCCCCAACCTTTGAAAGAAAGTCTGCGGACAACCTGTCACCTGGGGTTAAGGAGCAATGCTGGCGGGTCGCAATAATAAAACCCAGCCTGGTCAGAAGCTGTGCTGGCTTTGGTACCTGCTTTTGTCCCGTGCCAGCTGGATCAGGACGTAACCGTCCCCGGTGGCTGCCAACACAAGACAAATGGAGGCAGGCAGCCCAGGTGATCCGTGCCAGTGTCCTAGCACACCCATCTCCCTCCAGCCTCGCCGCGGTGACCCTAAGGGAGAGAATCTCGGTCCCTCTCCATTGGTTGTGGCCTCTGCCATGGGAGGACAACACCGGCTGGCCCAGGGGGGCCGCATCCGGGACAGCCTGCCCTTCCCGGATAACATTATTCCTCTGCCCAGGCGGATGCAGGAACACTCCCCTGGGGAGCGAAGAAAAGGCCATTTATCACCCACTGGTAACACCGGGCCACCATGGCGATGCCCTGCCTGCCCCAGCTCCCAGGGCAGGCAAGGGCTAGGGGGGTGACAGTCAGAGGGGGAAAGGACTTCCCACCCCAGCCCTGACAGCCCCTAAGGATTCAGGGAAGGCTTTGGTGCAAAGAGCTTTAAAGTGGACAGAAAGATGGTGTAGCCAAACCTGGGGGCAAGGCCCCCTCCCACCCCCCTCAAGATCAGCCAGGTGCAGCCTTCAAATGCTGTGCTGGCAGAGAAAGGAGGAAAAGGAAGCAAGGTGCCCAGCCCTGGGCGGGAGGGGACACGATTGGGCACCGCTGCTCCCCACAGAGGCATTTTCAGGAGGAAAGCTAGGCTCCGTGCCTTCCCCTGCCTTAGAGACAGCAGACAGAGCAAGGGGCAGGGCTCTCCTGCCATCACATGTGGGGGGCAGGAGGAGGTGGGCAGAGGGGAAGGCACATCTTGCTCTCATTAGCAAAACCCCACAAGAGCCAGCCTGCAATTAGGGCTTGCCCCCCTGCCTCCCCAGCAGCCCAGGAAGGGGGACCAACAGGGGCTCCCTCCTCCAGCTTGCCCCCATGGCAGAGAAGACACGCAAGAAGGAGAGACGGCCAGACAAATTTATTAAGAACTTAAAATGATTGATCCTCTAAAACATGCTCTGCTGCCCGCCCCCGGCGCCAGCAGGGAGGTGTGCCGTGGTACCAGACCAGGACCTGCTGCTTGGGCTCCGATTGTCACGGGCGAGGGAGCTGGGGCTACCCTGGGGATTGTATCTGCCGCAGGCTCTCCCGGGGCTGGTGGCTTGGGGCAGAGCCCATCCGTGTTCGCAGTGTCACACAACAGAGGCACAACTACAGCACCAGTCCAATGTCCTCACACACACCCACACTTTTTTTTTTTTTTTTTTTTTTCTCCTTCTTTTTGCGCTGCAGGCCAGCTCCCACCTTACCCAGCCCACTGACTGCAGGAGTGAGGTCTCCTGTGCTTCTGGGCAAGGTACCAGCTCTGGTGGAGGACGGCTGGGGGTCCTGCAGGCTGTCAGAGCCCTGAGCAATGGGGAAGGGGAGGCAGAGACTCGAGCAGAGCCTCCTTATCCCACCCCTCTTCTTTCCGAGGAGACATCACCCGCACCTCTGGTCCCCCCTCGTGCTCAGCATCGGTGGCTGGAAGGCCCTTGAGGTGAAGGGCGTGTAGTGGAGGTAGGGAAGGAAAACAGCAATGTGAGCATTATCAAGGAGTGGGAGGGAAGGGTCCCTACCCGCCAGCTGAGGCCCCCCCGGCCCCCCAGTGCACCCGCTGCCCTGCTCAGTGCCACCATGCTCAAGGGTGGATGGGAACCTGGGGGGGCTGCGCAGGTGCTCGGCCAGCTCTGCGCTCCAAGGCCAGCTGCATGCTCCAGATGCTAAGGGGCCGCATGTAAGCCAGCGAGCGGTAGACTTTCTTCTCCCGATAGGCCTCTGGTGTCTGGAAAGCCATGCCCAGCCGTTCCCAAACCATCCGGTAGCAGCCCTCCGCCGTATGAAAGCCTTCCTCCACCAGCCCCTGCAGCACAGGGAACACAACCATCAGCCCATGCACAGAGTGCAAGGAGATGGCACGTGCTGAGGGATGCAGCATCACCACTCACCTCCTGGATCATGGTGGCAGCCAAGGCATAGACCACGCCGATCCACACTTCATTGGACTGCACGCTGGAGGTGTCGGGCACTCCATCAGGTCTCATGCCATTCACTGCTCCCATGGTGCCACCAGCAAAGCTCATGACATTCTTCTCAAAGATGGTCTTGAGCGCACTGACAACATGGCTCTTGGGGAAGACCTGCATAGAGAGAGACAGGGCTTTGGGCTCAGCACTCACAGAGAGCCCTCAGGCTGGGTCTCCAGGAACAGAGTTAAGTTTTCCATTAGGAAGAGGTCAACACTGCTCACTGGGTAATAGCCACCTCAGGAAAATAACACAAGGAAGTAAAGTGTCTTTCCTTGAAAAGACAAAAACAAACAAAAAAAGCACAGTTGCTCAACAGAAAATAGGAACTTCATTCCGCCTTCCTCCTAGGGAGGCCGACAAGTCATCCAACTAGCATGTCTCCATAAACAGCCTCTCGCCTTCAGTCACTGGCCAACCCCACCCCACCCCCCCGTGCCATCTCTTGGGAGTTTACTTTGGACACCTGGGCAACCACACCATCCTCATCTTGGTTTGTGTTCACCACTGCTCATTTCTCAGGCTAACAAGTATTTGGGGCCCAGACTTTCTCCTGGTAAAACCACTGTGCTGTTCTCTCAGCCCATCCACACCAGCTACAAGAGGCATTGCAATGCCTACAAGAGATGGGATGCTGGCCAGAAGCGGCCAAAGGGTTGTCTGGGACCAGTGAGGCTGGAAGTATCGTCCTGCCAAAGGGGAACATTATGGCAAAGCCAGTCTGATGACATCAGAATTCATCTTGCAGCTGCAAAGTGAATGTTGTGGATACTGGTAGGTTTGTTTGGGTAAATGCTGGGAATCTTGAGAAGGGGAAAGAAAAAAGAAAATTCAGCTTCAGCTCAGGGGAAAAACAAAAACAGGGCTTAGTTTTGAGTCATTTCAAAAGGCCTTTAATCCTTCCAATTCTGTAATTGGGTGGTAGTGCAAGAGTTTGTGGCCTGGACCACAGGGAGTTTGAGGTGAGAGATGGAGCAGCCTGGGGATGAAGAGGTCAGAATGAGGTGCCTGATGGTTTTCTGCATGTGGTAGGAGAGATTTGAAACTTATCTCAAGCGGAAGTTAAAGACTCACAGAAGGTCAATAGTGCTGACTGGATAAACAGCCATTTCAGGAGATTATCAGGAGTTAAATACCTTCCTCCTCCAGGAAGGCAGAGGAAAAAAAAAAAGAAGTTATTCAACAAACAAGGCCAAGAGCTCAAAACAGTTACGAGAACACACTGAAGTACCATGCTGAGTAAGCTCTTGCCAAAAGAGAAGAAAAAAATAAAAAGCCCCACAAACAAAAAAAACCCAACCAACCCCACCTGAGCATGAAAACACCTGCCAGCCAAACAAAAAGCTGCGGAGCAGCAATGCAGTGAGCACTGCATTAAGTGAAAAGCCTCTGTGCAAAGCTGAAAGTAAATACAGCTTTTGCACCACTTTCATTATTGGCAATAAAACTAGGAGGTGTCAGTGCAGCAAAAGTCACAGCTGCGGTGAGAGAAAAAAAGCTCAAGACTCAGTGATGTTGGGGTTGATGAAGGGAAGGGCTGGCTCATCTCCATCTCACGCCCACCTGATGATGAGAAAGCCGTAACAAGAACTTGGCAGGGTGACCAAGATCAGGAGCAATGTCACGGAGCAACCATGACATCTACTTGCAAGAAAGAGAAGAGCCAGGCAGCTCCAGACCTTTTTTGCCAGCCTGGTGCCACCAAAGCCAGGGGAAGCAGGAGATGCGATGACACCAGACAGGAGCTTGCCCAGGTAGGCTGGGCAGCCCAACCAGACAGCTTTGGTAGGCTCAAAGGAAAGGCAGCAGATCTCTTTCATCTACACTAAAGCCAAGCACCTGACAGTCATTTTTCCTAGTGTGGCTCTGGAGATAAGCCCAACCGCTGTTAGGGAGCAGGAGTCAGCAGAGGGGTGGGCATGAAGTGGTCATCTCTGGCAGAAGATTTTGGGGCACAGTTTATTCAGAACTGAGGTCACAGGCTTTTCCTATTTTGTATTTCATTACTGACCTGTGCATACAGCAGCAGTGAGTTAATGAGGTTACAAACAGGAATGCTGCCAGCCAGGCAAGGGATCAAAATACATGGGGAAAAAACTTCAATGGTCATGGTAACAGAAGAGAGAATCATAGAATCATTTAGGTTGGAAAAGACCTTTAAGATCATCCAGTCCAACCATTAACCTAACATTACCAAGTCCACACTAAACCAATTAAGGATAGACTAGACTAAACCATGTCCCAAAGTGCCACGTCTACCCATGTTTTGAATGCCTCCAGGGATGGTGACTCCACCACCTCTCTGGACAGCCTGTTCCAACGCTTGACTACCCTTTCCGTGAAGAAGTATTTCCTAATATCCAATCTAATCAGTTCACCACTCCCATCTCCACTGAGCTCAAAGCTCAGCAGCCAGCAAAGAGTGCCACCTTCAGCAACAAAAGCTCAAGGCAAGCAAGATTTTTGGACTGTACCAGGTTTACTGTTTCCCTCCAAAAGGGATGTTTGGGTTTTACTGCATGAGGTCTGGGCCAGATCCTGCCTGCAGCCCCAGCCCCAGCCCCCATGCTCTAGGGACCCACACTGGGATAAATGCAGGAGGGCACAACCAAGTGCCCATTTCTTGTTAAATCCCACAGCACTCAGCACAAGTGGCTCTCGGGAAAGGTCACTTGAAGCTCCCCTCTGGTACCAACAGATAGTGAAATGGTCCACCACCCTCGCACAGCCACGAGTCATTCCTCCCTCCAGTCACCCAAAGTGTTTGCCTGTCCATCAGCACCACAGAGAGCTTTGGTCTGACAATTGTCTGTGGGTCATAAATAATCCATACAATGGCTCTCCGCTTCCCAGCTCTGTTCCAGGTATTGCACCACCAGCAGCTGCTCTTACCATCTCATTAGACAAGGAGTCTTCAGCCAATTCTTCTCTTGCAACTGAAGGGCAACAGACTTTAGAGCCCCAAATAAGCCTTAGCTCCCTTGGATATTCATTTAGGACTTTAAAATGGGCAGCAAATAACATGTGGAAAGCTTCATACACTTTTTTCTCCCATTCTGAAATGAATAGCGCCTTGCCAAATGGGATCTTCAAGTGTGCCAGAGCTGAGGGCGGTTACACACCGCTGCTGCACGGCCTCTCCATGACATTTTGGTTTAAGGCAGGTTGCACTCATGTGCATCCAACAGCCTTCACCTGAGCACACACTGCTGCAGGGAAGCAGGCTGGAGCCCCTGCACCAGCCCCTAACACTTAGCCCATGCCTTGTGCCAGCCCTACTGCTCTCCTCCAGGTGTAGGTCCCGTCTCACCCCACCCTCCATCAGGCTGCCCCTTCTCCTACCTCAAACTCCCCTTGGTCCAGACCACAAGCCCCGATAAACCACTGCCCGGCACACTGGTCTGACATGATGCTGCTGGAAGTGTCACTCCCACTGCTGTCATAGTTGTAGTATTTTCCTGGAAAAAAGGCAGGAAGCAGTTTTAAATCCATAGTTTATGACCCCCACTCATGTGTGCTGTCCCAGCACTCCAGACCACAAGGCAGAAGCAAGTCAGCTTTTTCTAGAAGGCTTGCCTCTCTTTCCTTTCCCAAACCACCATTACATTTTCTGTTCCCTCCCTGGTACCTGCTCCTTCCCCTCTGCTTGTCCCCTCCTTCCCCCACCCTCTGCAAGGCTCCATGACCCACGGAGGAGCCATCCCCCTCCCAAGGGACACATGGCTAGCCGAGTGTTGCTCCCCACCAGCGAGCACCCACCATTCCAGAGCATCCTCTCAAACGCCTCCTTGCCCTTGCTCAGGATGTCCTTGTATTTCTGCTGGATCTCTGCATCCCCAAGCACCTCTGCCATCTTGCACATCATGCAGACGGCTGCCAGCCACAGCCCGCCGCAGTATGCGCTGCCAGAGCAAAAGGAGAGCAGTGTCGGCAACATGGGACACCCTACAAGTTGCGTGGAGCTCCCACAAGAGATGGGGACCACTGTCCCAGCTCTGAGCTACCTCCCTACCCCATGCTCCCCATCTCCAACCTCCACCTGCCTCTGTTGCTCACCTGGCTCCATTTACCACCCACGCATCGTATGTCTGGTCAGCAAAGCCACCATTTTCAATGAGCCCATCGTTATCCGTATCAAACTTCAACTCTGACTCCATCACAGCCTGCAGGAGAAGCAGGAGATGGTCACGCAGCCCCTGCATCCTGGCTGCCCCTCATGCTCTGCTTGGGAGCATCCATCCTCTTGGGATGTCACATGGCTCCCAAGGGAAGCAAGAAGGGCGGGATGCCCTATGGTCTGATCTCCTCCCAGTACCTGGCAGACTGGCCACATGTCCCGCAAATACAGGGAGTCGTGTGTCAGGTAGTAGTCGCGGTACACCTGCAGCACAAACTTCAGGTTGAGGTCCTTCCAGTCAGCCGTGTCATGCATCAGGTAGGCATTGACACGCTGCCATGGCTCATCACCTAGGCAAGGACAGAGCGGATGCAGCAGGGCAGCAAGCAACAAACATCCCCTCTCTTACCCAGGAGCAAGGTCCCAAGGGTGTTGTGATCAAACAGCACCAAAATAACATGTTGCACCCTGTGCCATCTCTAGTGAGAGCAGCCTTCCCACTACTGCTCAGCTTCCCTCCGCCTCCCTTGTACAAGCTCCATGCAGCATGGTCTTCATCACCACCCCAAACCATCCAAGCTTTTCATTCCCAGAAAACAAATAGTGTATTCCATGCACCATACTTCCTTCTCACAGCTTGAGAGTTAACTACCGTGAGAAAATTGTGTGAGCAGTCCCGCACCTCCTCAGCCCCCCACCAGACCCAGCCAGAGCCCTCACCTGGGTCCCCAATGTCATGCGGCACCACATTTTTCAGCTTCACCTGGGCTGTCTGGCCACACATCAAGTACTGCCGGGGCTGGACATCCTCATTCACCACTGTGACAGCTGGAGAGGACACAGAGCAAGAGATATCAGAGAGGTGGCAGGCACAGCAAGCTCCAAACACAGGCAGAGGCAGGGCTGCTGGCAGCAGCATGCCAGGCTGCCCTTTGGGGCTCCGGCTGCAAGATCACAGTCCTCTGCAAAGGGCTGAGGGGACACCAGGCTGCTCCCAGTCTCCCCTCAGCAGGGGACATGCAACTGTCACCACCTCCTTTAAGTAAGGTGGTGGCAGCACCCAGGGCTGGGAGGGAACCCCAGTGGGCTCTGCCCTTCCACAGCCCAGCAAAGGGCTGTTGCTCCACCACTGGTTGGGCCACCACTGAGCAGTGTCCAAGCCCACCCAAAGCATCAGGGTCTGCAAACAGCTCCATGCTTCTCTTCTGCAAGGAGCACAGGGAGAGCTGGTAAGACCAGGAACTCCCCCAAGGCAGGCAGAGCCAGCTGTGTACACCCAGTGCGGTAAGAAGACTGGTAAGAAGGTAAGAAGCATCCCAGTGCTGGGCAGAGAGATGCTGAGAGGCAGCAACATTGGGGGTTTGCAAGTCCTGGGCCCAGTAGAAGAGCTGGAGGGGGATGCTGGCTCCACGGCACAGATTGCTATGGCAGACGCTGTCCCAAATCTGTCGTCTCTTTCCTAGGTGAAGACATCAGCAGGCATCAAGCCAGGGTCTCCTGGGTCACTCACCAATGTCATACTGCAGGCTGATCTGCAGCTTGGGCCACAGCATGACGAGAGCAAAGGAGGCGTAGAAGTGGACATCGTAGGTGTTGTACATCCGGTACTCCTGGCCTGGAAGGACCGGGGAGACAGTGAGGGATAGGAGACCTGCCACAGGGAGGGGAAAGGAGGGGCACGCCCTCCCTCCCATGTGGCCCAGGAGGGTGGGCTCTTTCCCAGCACAGTGGGTTTTATTCTCTACATATAGCACCCAGGGGTCTGGAGAAGACCTCATGCCATATCCTACAGGGCTTGGTCCTGCAAGGGGTTTTGCTGGGAACAGCGCTGCTCCCTACCCATCAGCGTGTGAAAAGCATCCCCACAGCAGGTTAAAAACAACTGATGACAGCAACAGGGAGGGGTTGAGTTGGGACCATCCATCACGTCCCTGCAAGTTACCTTCCAAATAAGCAAACCTTCCATACTCCCGGAGGACAGGGAGGAGGTGGGAGAGGCCAGCCCCCACTGGCCCCTGCAGGTCCTCGGCACAGGAGTCCGGGGGCAGCTCCACCCAGATGGTCCCCCCATCCGTCATGAAGTACAGCTCATTGAAGAGGGCCGACTTGTACCAGGAAGGCAGCTGGCTGCGGGCAAGAGGGAAAGTCAACCACAGCAGCTGAGGTGGTGATGCTCCTGCTCTGACCAGCCCCAGGAGGCCACCGGGAAGGTGCTCCCATCTACCCTACCTGTTCTCTAGGATGGGGTTCTGCCACGCTTCGATCTTCCTCTCCCACTCTTCATAGTGTGTCAGTGCGTGATGCGACAGGGCAGGAGCGGCATCGCCTCCGCTGCCAAAAAAACGGGTGTACCGCCTGCCGAGCAGGGGTTTGGTGAGTACGCTGCAGGCTCAGGCTGGGAAGCCCACCCGGTCACGGGAGAGGGGCTGGGCTATAATGAACAGCAGAATAACGCAACTGCCAGTGCAGGGGTGTTGAGGAGCAGGGGCTGGGGAGAGGGTCCCCTCCGTGAGCTGGCAGGGCCGCGGCCACAGGGGTGGCACCAGGCTCCCCAGCTGGCCTTCATGCCAAGAAAGGGGGCTTTGGGGACATGAGCCGAGCCCCACCGGAGATAACCCACCCACCTGTGGTGCAGCTTCTCCTTGGAGCCAAAGTGAACACGGGGCATGTCCCAAGCCAGGGCCAGCTCCAGCGTCCTGTGACCCTGGGCAGGCACCCTGCAGCTGGCACACACTGCTGCTGCCGTCACCTCCCCCTTCTCCGTCAGACTGCTTTTACCTGCCGGGGGTGGGGGGGGGGAAAAAAACAAACCACACCACCCAATAATTCACAACTGACCAAAGAAGCCCGGGCCGGGGGGGTGTGACTGATGCTCCCATGCACCCCGAGGGGGAGGAGATTATTTGGGCATGCCCCAGCCCAACCTGGAGGGTACATCCCCAGGGTTTTAAGGGATGACATTACCGCACGTGAGTAACTGCTTTTTGCAAGCAGGAAAAAAATACCTGCCATGGGTGGAGGGGTTAGGAAGACAAAAAAGTCATCAAAGCAGAAGAACAAATCAGGCAGGAAAAGCCACCAGGCATGAGTGGAAGAGACAGAGCATCCCATGACTTTGTAACTGCGCTGCACTCAGAGACACTGACTTTCTAGTGACAGTCATAATTTCCAGCTTTTTGCAGGGTGCTTGAACTGCACCCATATTTAAGAAAAGCCCTGAGGTGGCTGGATAATTATATGCTGGTTCTGACATGTGTACCAGGTAAACTCATTAAAGCAACAATTTTAACAGAAGCACAGATCCTGACTACGATAATGCCTGGCACGCACAAAGGAAAACCACATCCCTATAGCCTGGAGAGCTCTGAGTGCATCCAGGCAGGAAACTTAGTTTTCCGGAACTATTTATGTAAACGCTTTGTTTATGTAATTTAAGCTTCAAGAAATCTTGCAAAGGCCCAGTGCCAGCATCACTAGTTTGTCAGCATTATCCCTGCTCAAAAGCTGGTAGGGACATTAGGCAAACAGTCACCTTTTATTGCAGTAAGAGGTTACCAGCAAGGGCTGGGACACACCACCCTGCCTCAAGGCTTCTGCCAAGGGAGCTGCATCATCCTCAGATGTCTGAAGTACCACGGAAATACCAGAGACCTTCAGGGAACTGATGCAGTAACAAGAGGACAGCAAGGGATGGCAGCACCAAACCCCAAGGACTGCTAGCAGACTGCCCACTAGAACAAATTCAACAGGGCCCAGTTTGCAGATCTGGCAATGGGAACTCAGGGAATGCGGCTGGGTATCACTCTGGCTACTCAGCAAAAATCTCAATTCAGTGTGCAACCCTACACAGTCTAACAAGATACTGGCATGTGCAATTAATATAGCCGAGAACAGCCTCAAAGTGGTGTGAACAGCTTTTGGAGAACCACAACGAGGACAGCGTGACAAGCAATGGGAAACTCGGATACAGCCTAAAGCTGGGAATGAGCCACAGCACCACCGAGAGCTTTTTGCGACAGCACCGAGGTGGCTGGAGAAAGGGAAACCCACCCTTCCTTGGGTGCCCTGTGCCCAGTGTGGCCACCCATTACCCCTGCTCCCCCTCCAGCTGTCCCACGGAGGACGGAGGGACTCACCGGCGGGGGAATCCAGCCTGCCATCCTGCAAGAGGTCCTGCCACACCTCTCTACCCGATCCTGCAGGATTGAATGCCGTGAGGTGGGTGACTTCTGTGCCAGCCTGGGGAAGGGAAGAGCATCACCAGGGGCTGGTACTTTTGAGCAGCAGATGCAGGTCCACCCCCAACAACCCTGGGACCCCACAGTCACTCCCCACACACCTGCCCAGCAATGCTGACTCCAAACCTAGTCACCTGCTGCCCTGCAAGCTTCACCCACAGCTTCTCTCCTGGCACCCACCCCCAAAGAGGGTGCCCTCAAGGAAGTCACATCCCGCTCCAGCGGTCAGGCAAGCACCGAGGACCAGTGCTGACCCCAATCCATCGCACACCCATCCTTCACCAGCTGCCTCGGAAGCAGCCCCCCCACACCTAGCAGGGCCGTACAACCCCCCCAGCAGGAGCCACACCACCGGTGCCAGCCCTTTACCTTCTCCCGGGCAGAGATGGCGAAGGTGAAGGGGTTCACGCGTGTGCAGTGGTGCAACAGGACTCCAGCAACCCGCTCACCCTCCTTCTCGAAGGCGAAGGGCTCATTCCAGTGCCCTCCGCTCATGTCTTCCTTCGTTCCCATGCCATTCTGCAGGCTGAACATGATGGAGACGTCCACGTCCTCATCCCTCCCATTCTCCACCTCCCAGATGAACACTCCCACCGGCAGGCTGGAGTCCTGGCAGAGACAGACAATGCTGCATATAGGGCTGGTGCTCCAAAAAGCAGTGTTTACGGCTCAGATGGGTGTCTCACCACCCATCCGCTCAACAGGTTGATACAGGCTCACGTGCTTTGCTGGGGTAAGAGTAAGGTCAGGCGTGTCAGCAGTGCAGCCTGCCACCCTCACCCAGGGCTGGGAGCGAGCAGGAGCAGCATGCGGGAGTGGCAAGGCATCCCTTGCTGCCATCCCAAGCTTCCGCATTGCTGCAGAGGTTCCTCCTGCCTGTGAGCATTGCTGAGTGGAGACATGGGGAAATGCTGGGAAAGCCCAGCTAATAAGAGCTCTTCCTTTGGTGATGGCAGGCAAAAGCCAGCTAAAGCACTCTCAGGAACACCCAGCCAACAAACCAACCCACAAGTACAGGCTGAGGAATTCCCAAAACACTACCACCGGATCCTCCGGGCAGGAAGGCCACAGCTCTGGACCTGCCACTCCAGGTGGATGGGAGCTGGGATGGTCACAGGACAAAACGAAAGGCAGGGAACAAGCAGTACAAAGAGTCAAAGCACAGGTCAGAGGGGAAAGGAGCAGCTGCCAGAGCAAAGCACAAAGAAAAAGGGACAACCCTTCCAGCACCAACTGCCCCAGGAGGGGCAAAGCCTTCCAGGGTCCCGCTGCTACACACCTGGCAGCTGGAGACAGGGTCTTAGGACAGAAGAGACCACACTGGGAAAGAACATTAACAAGGTGGCAAGCCTGGTTGTCTTCAGGCAATGCTGAGCTGGACAGGAAGGACAAGGAACTCCTCTACTGCAGCATCCCTGGACACACAGGGGTCAAAAACTCACCAGCTCCAAGCCTCTGGCTACCCAAATGGGTGGCTGAGCTCAGTGCATCCCAAGGGCCTGTCCTGACAGCATCTCACAGGACAGCCTTATCTCTGCTGCACCAATCCTTTCCCCCCCACCACGCAGGCAGCTCTGCCTGCCTGCTCCACACCAGCCTGGCTACTGCAGCACGGTGTGGCCCGGCGCTCCCATGGGACAGGCTGCAACCAGCACGGTGCCGTCACCTCCTTACCTTATAGTCATGCGGGATGACAGGAGAGACCTGACGGCAAGTGAGCACCACGTTTTGCCCCGGGAGGTCGTAGACCATCCAGGCACGGGGGTAGAGGGCATGGTAGAAGGCGTAGTGGCCACAGTAGCCCCAGTTCCAGCCCTGCAGAGTGCTGGGTCTCTCCACAGACAGGACCTGCTGGTAAACTGTCTGCCCCTTGCAACGCAAGCACACCGTGAACTGGGGAGGAGAGGAGAACATGGAAGGGATGAGATGAGCCCAAGAGCAGAGGCCCCAACCGCCCAGGCTGCTGCAGTGCCACTTGCAGCCCTCACAGACCCCGCCGCACCTACCTGGTCGGCAATGACCGTTTCGTAGTGATAAATGCCAGGGTTCAGCTGCCAGCGGCAGAACTCGCCCCGCCAGCCACGGGTGATGGTGCCTCCCCCGATCCCGCCCAGCGGGCACCCTGGCAAAGACACCCGAAATTAGCATCCCCATTCCCCTGTGGCAGGGTCCGGCCCAAGGACCCTCCCTGTGGGTCCTCACCCTCACCTAGAGGCCCCTTGGCACTGCCCGCACCCCAGAAGCTCCTTGACCCACTCCCCCTCTCTAGGCACCTTGATGGCCCCATGTGAATCCCTGCCCACCCAGCACACTGTTGCACCACCCCAGCGCCCAAACTGGAGGCTGACCATAGATCTGCTGCAGAGGAACGGCACACAAGAGGTCAATGAAGGCAGGTTTCTTCTCTATGCGGGTCTTCTTGTACCACCACCTGAAGTATCTACAAGGGAAAGAGAGGTGTGAAAGAAGATGGAAGTAGGCATCACCATCCCTTCAGCATCACTGGGCAGGATGCGACCAGCACGTGTTCCAGCTGCCCCTCTTGCAGGGATGTACGACGGGAACCTGTGTCCCAGGGCGCGTGGGGTGGCAGCCCCTGCCATCCATCTGCAGTGCCTATCGGTCAGCGGGCAGAGCGCAGGCAGCTCAGGGCTGCCTGCAAGGGCACAGCACAAAATGAGAGTGCTCCAATACCGGAGAGCAGGGCTCCCAGCTCCTGTAGGGGCAGGAGGCTTTCCCAGATGCCCACGGAGGACCACACAAGGACCACCACCACCAACTCCATGCCTGGTAGGGCATGTCCTGCTACAGGTCTGAGAGTGGAGGCACAAGCCCAGGGAAGCTATAAGCTGCTCCGAGGATGTGAGCCTTGCTCTTCCACATCCCCATTGTCACACACAGTCCTGCCACATCCATCTCTGGGGGCAGATGGCATGGGGCAGCCTTGCCCTGGAAGAGGTGACGCTTGCTGTCTGCAACCGGCAGGATCCTGGGGACTCACCTCTGCTTGCACATCAGCTGTGCAGCCAGGCACTGCCCATCAGATAATTTCTCACCCAAAGGCCTGGGGATCAAGAGACATCCAAACAGGGGCACACCTCCACCTGGGTGTGCTGGCACCACTCCGGGCAAGAGGGGTGGGGCTGGGCTCTGAGTCAGCACTCGTAAAGGACTGGCTTTTGCTAATGAACCGCCCCAAGTTAAATCTTCCATACAGAGACAATTAGCATACGGAAACCAGCTACGAGACCAGAAGCAGCTGCTCAACTTCCCCCAACAAACAGACAGGCAAGACCCAACCGGTGGCTCCACGGCCCTGGGTGCCAGGTGGGGCACAGGAGCCCCCACAGTGGGCAATGTCCCTGAGCTACCTGCAGACACCGATGCCATACTGCCGAGAGGAGAAAGCCACCCCAGCCAGGAGCACACCTCCTGTCCCGCTCCAATGGCTTGCAGGGTGCAGGGCCCAGGTGATGGGCAATGGGTGAGCACTGATCTGCTGGGACATGTACCCCCAGCTTCACAGGGACAGGGGCAGCAAGGGGGAGAGGCTCCTACACCTCCTGCTCCTACACGCTCCTCCACAGCAAAAAACCTCACACTTGCCTTTTCAGCTGCACGGTCTCTGGATGTTCACCTTTTTCACCAACATCTAAGGTCCCCAAATCCCTCTCAGGGTGCGATCTTCCAGGCTGCAGTCTCACAGGACCTGATTGCAGCCCGCTCTCCATTCCTATGTACTCACCTTCATGTTTGACTATTTAAGGACATTTTGCCTGCAGAGGTCTGGGGCACCACAAGAACCGGCCTGTCCTGCACGACCGCCCTGAATCAGGCAGGGCCTGCCGCTATCTTCAAGCTACATCTGCTGCAGCTGCTCTTCTCCCAGCTGAGACAGTCCCGGCTTTACACTGCCAGTGCAAGATTTTGGCAGCATGCTCTCTCTCTCAAGGAAATTTTTTTTTTTTTTTTTAAACGTAGCATCAGGGAATCAACCTCCCCAGCAGGTTTCTGGTGATGGGAAATAAGGTGCCCAGGCAGAGCAGCTGCAGCATGGCATGGCAGTGCATGCTGGCTCCTTGGAAAGGAGGTGATGGAGGGAATTCAAAAAGCAGTTTTTCCAGGAGCATGCAGTGGAAAAGGTTTGGGATTTACAGCTGGCCACTGCCCGAACTGTTTTGCCATCTCAATAGCAAACTCTTCCCCTGCCAGCTTCTCCCTACATGGTACAGGCCAAGAGAAGGTGGTCAATGCCCAATTGCTGGCTACTAAGAGCTCTCCCAGGGCTGCAGAATAACCAGGAGAAAGTCTTCATGTTCTGCAGCACCATAAAGCCCTGCCAGGGCCGGAGGGCATTGCTTTCCTTTAGAGTTCCCAGCAAAACTAAAACCTGTCCAGACACCACCCAGCCATTCTGGATTCGTGCCGTGACGCCCTCCCAGGGCACACCAGCCACCTCTACGGAAACCTGTCTACACCTCTTCTCCTGCCCTGCCAGCCCCAGCACCCACCACAGACATATTTGCAGCTGTGGGTGTGCCCACGAAGGAATTGCCCCGATTAACAAAAATCCCACCCCAGGACTGTCAACACCCCCAGCCGTGCCACCTGCAGCAGGGGCTGGGGCTGCAGGAGAGGACGCCCATCAGCCAGAGGCTGAACTCAACACGACACAACATCAACCCAGGACACGGTGGCTCCTCTGCAGGTCCTAGGCTTCATCGGCTGAAGATGTGCAGCAATCCCAAAGCACTCCCAGCCATCTAGGGAGGTACGAGCAGCTGCACCAGGTGACTTTGCACTTGATGCACCAAGCCACGACAGATTTTGAGAGCGCTCCTGGTACGGGTGTCCCTAAGAGAGGGACTGCTGCTCATCACAGGTCATTTAGGAGAGGGCAGGCCAACATGCAGGGCTCCAGAGGTTCAGATCCACGCGCTATGCCGTGGCACCGAGCTCCAGGCTCCTCTCGCAGCACCAGCACCCCAGTTTCCATCAGCTGGCTGCCTCTGTCAGGCAGACGTGCGGGTGCCCTCCAAAGCCAGGAGCACGCAGCCTCCCACACATCCTTACCTCCCTGCATTAGCTGCCCTTCGCCAGTCAACACCGCTGCCCTCAGGTTTTAATTCAAACCCAAGCAGGTATTTCTCGCCACTCTGGCCCTTCCTCTCCTCTGCTCTCCTCTGCTGGAGTCTCTTTGCAATGAAGCTTTGCCCTGCCCAAGTATTTTGATATGACAACCAAATTACTTCCTAAATGTGTACAGGGGGAAGACACCGTGGTTTGTTTGGCTATTAGCTTCCTGCTGAAAAGTCCTTAAAAGCTTTTTCTAGGACCGATGCAAGCCACTTCCATTCTGAGACACCAACGAGAACAGGCCAGGAGTGGCCTCTCCAAGCTGGCATGGAGGCGATCACCTCGCCTCCCCGCTCACCCCACCAGAACTTCACGCTTTCCCACATGCTCAGCTCATCCCTAACCTGCCACAGCGGCTTTTCCAGCAGCCTTTATCTCCTGCACACAACCCATGCTCTCCCTTCCCTGATGCCCAGGCTCGTGCCGGGGATGTCTCAGGTCAGACCGGCATGCCACGCACCCTGAAGCGGTCAGCTATCTGCCCCTTCATCAGGCTCTGCAGGAACGAGCTCTGCAAGCAGCAACCTCCAAGGACATCGAGCAGGAAAAGGCTCAGAAAATGGAGGCAGGAGATATAAAGCAAGCACAAGGAACTAAATCATGCAGTCATAGGTTTCAACGTTCAGCCTAATGGGTACACAAACACCACCAACACCCGGGCAGCAGTTTTAAAGGTTAAAATAACACTGTTGCTTCCCACACACGTTTTTCCTGGTTACTACCAGCTCACCCTAACACAAAGTCAGGAGAAGTCGCTGTTCCAAAAGCTGCTATAGCGCACGGCATTTCAAAAATCCTCCCAATTAACTTCGAGTTTGATCTCCATCTGCCAAGAGGTGCCTTATGCAAGGGGCCGAGCACCTGCCGCTGGCCAGGGACGATGCAGCGGTGACGGGCGCCAGCAGCAACCCTCGAGGTGGGAGATGGGGGTGTGTGTGTGTCGTCCCCCCCCCCCCAGGAGCGACGCCCCAAGCCCTCCCAGCTCCTGCGCGGTTTTGGGGAGCCCGAGCGCTGGGTGCTGCCCCTAAGCCAGCTTCGGCCAGTCCGCACCAGCGCTTCCGGCGCCAGGCGGGCGGGTGGGTGCCGGCAGCGGGGAGCGGGCGGGGAGCGGCTCCCTCCAGCCCGGGGCCCTCCCGCGATCCGCCGGACTCTGCCCTCCCCGCACCGGGGCATCGCCGCCGCCGCCGCCTCCCCGGGCCGAGCAGCCCGCAGCGCCGAGGGGCTCGACGGCGGCGCGGCGCTCCCGCCCCCCCGCCGCGGACACCCCCTGCCCCCCGCCGCCCCCGGTGCCTCCCCGCTCCCCCGTACCGCAGGGCGAGGCCGATGTGCCGCAGGACGTCGCGGAGCGGCACGTCGGCGGCACCGTAGGGCTGCCGCGGCTCCTCGAAGCGGTGGGCCAGGCAGACCCGCCAGCCGGCCGCCGCCACGCCGCGGCCCGGGGCCGCCCCCTCGTACCGCCGCACCAGCGGCCCCGCCGCCGCCGCCGCCATCGCCGCCCCCCGCCCCGCGCGCGCCCTCTTCACCGCGCGCGCCGCCCCGCCCCGCCCCGCCCCGCCCCGCCCCGCCCGCGCCCCCGGGGCACGGCGCCCCGCGCGCCGCCGAGCGCGTCCGGAAACCCGGGCCCGCCCCGCCGCCGGCGGCGCGACCTGCGATCCCGAGGGCGCCCGACCGAGCGCTGCCGAGCGGCGCCCGAGACTTCCCGAGCGCTGCCCGAGCAGAGCCCGAGACTTCCCGAGCGCTGCCCGAGCGCTGCCGAGCGGCGCCCGAGAGTTCCCGAGCGCTGCCCGAGCGCTGCCGAGCGGCGCCCGAGAGTTCCCGAGCGCTGCCGAGCGGCGCCCGAGAGTTCCCGAGCGCTGCCGAGCGGCGCCCGAGAGTGCCCGAGCGCTGCCCGAGGAGAGTGCCCGAGCGCTGCCGAGCGGGCCCCGAGCCCCGCCGAGCAGGTCGGGAGAGCCGCTGAGGCGGCTGAGGGGAAGCTGGGCCCGGAGTGGAGCGGGGCGGCGAGCGGGGCCTGCGCGGGGCGGTGAGTGGGGCTGGGGCGGCCTGGGGCGGCGGGCGTGCAGTCCTGTGTCCCTGTCCCCTCTGGTGGGCCTTCATGTTTGTGTGTTTGCGGTCGGGGCCGCCCCTGAGCGGGCTGGGGTGGGGTGGCAGGGCTGTCCCTCGCCCCCCGCGGTATGCCCTGAGCCCCCCTACGGCTGTGTGGGGCTGAGGGAGGTGGCGGGGTGCATGTGTGTGTATGGCCAGGGCTGCGCGTGTTTCCCCTGCACTCTGTGCGTGTGTGCAAGGCCAGGGCTGTCCCTGACCTCCATGTCTGTGTGCTGTGCCTAGAGCTGGGGCTCTCCCCGACCTCCCCATGTGCATGTGGAGGCCTGGCTGTTGCCATTCCCCCTCTGTTACGGTGCCCAGCCCTCTCTCCATGCCCAGTATTGTTTTCTTTTTTTTTTTTTCTGGCAGGTGTGCAGCAGGGCTGTCCAAGCCATGATTGAGGTGTTGGCCAAGCTGGGCCGCGGGCCCGTCTTCCTGGCCGGGGAGGTGCTGGAGTGTGTGATCACTTTCACCAACCCGTTATCGGCCTCGTCTACCTCCGCCAGCAGGTACGGCAGCCCATGCCGGTGGGCCCTTCTGTGCGTGAAGCCTCCAAGTGGCAGAGCTGTCTGGGTCCCTCCAGAGGGAGTGGCCCTTCCTCCCTCCTGAGCAGCCAGATGTAGTCATGGCTGGGTTGTGGGGCAATGGTGCCAGCTCAGCCACTGCTGACTTTCCTGCCCGAGGTACTCCCTTAAGGGTGCTTTGCGCCATTGCTATTTCAGGGCTGAAACTGAGATAATTATTCTGGTTTTCTGCCCCCAAGAAAGAGACGAGAAAAAAAAGTATGCTGTTAGAGATGCTCTTAACTGCCCCTCAGGTGAGCACTTGGCAACAGGGTTACTGGCAGAACATGAAGCCAAACTGGCTGTCAAAGCAGGATATCTAGTTACACCAGGGTGACACTCTCACAGGGCAACATCCAGATGATGTTGTTATTTCCTATGTTTATGGAAGGAGCCCTCTCTGTCCAGCAGTGCGCTGACGTATCAATGTGATCCCTGCCTCCAGAACTGGCAGGCAAAGGGGCGAGCACTGCCTAGAGTCAGAAAGAGGCAGATTTCTGTGGCAGCATTTTCTGTGGCCCAGCCTTTGAGCACTGCATCTCGCCTTATTATTACTATGCCCGAAATAGGTGTTGAGGAAATGTGAGAAGATGGGAGCTTCCTTTATTGGCTCACAGGGGGTGACTCCGCATCATAAGTAGTCACCCAAAGCCTCCATGTCCGCTGAGTGTGCAGCCTTATCGGATTCTCCAGGGGGTGGAGAGTGCTTTCTCATCTTGAGCCCTTCCTGGGAAGTTTCTGTTTCCAGCCCTGTCAGGTTCTGCATCTTTTCATCACCAGTACACATTTCACACGTGATTGTTTTGGTGGACCCACTTCCAGTGCTTGCAGTCTCAGCAGCAGCAAAGCGTCTAGCTTTCCAGAGTTTTGTCTTGTGCAGCGACAGTGCTGTTTTTCCCAGTTCTGAAATGTGGGACTGCAAAGGTACCAGGTGGAGCAGCTTTGGAGGTTCCCAGCACAGTTAATGGGAGCTTCATCTGGGAACTTCAGGTGCGTCATAGTCCGTAGAAAACTGCATTGTGGAAAAAGGAAAGTTTTTAAAATAAAAAAGCAGGTGACCAAACTGACGAGACCTGGCTAAGTCATACGAGTGGCAACACCAAATAGATTGGTGGTTTGGAAATTGAAGCTGTGGGTTGCGTAAAGGCAGGAGCCAGATCAAAGCACAGTCACTGAAACAGGCAGATAGACCTGTTGGGGACTAGAAGCTTTCAGGGCTAGCAAAAGCTGCGGCACAGGTGGAGGAACTGAGAGGCACACATTTCAAGCATAGGGACAGAACTGAAGGACAGTAAGTGAATGGCAGAAAGTTAATTTGATTGTGTGTGCGAGACATACAAGAAACAAAGCTCTTCTGTCCAAAGCCTGTGTGGAGCGCGGCCCCTGTGGGCTACAGGAGCTGTAGGGGGAGATCAGGGAGGGAAGTGACCTCAGCACCAGTGCAGGAGCCTTCTGCACCCTGCCAGCCGGACAAGCCAGGTCTGCTGGTAGGAAGGCATATGCAGATTTTGTTTGGATGTCTGGTTAAAAAAAGGAAAACAATCCAGTGGCATATTGCTGGGCAATACTGAAAATAAATGGGGAAAAAAGAATCCAAGATACTGTGTTTGAAAGTACTGTAATCATGCTAAGCTTGCATAAAATCAGTAAGCATCATCTCTTAAGCAAGAGCATTTCTGTGTTTCCGTATAGCAGATACCTTATGACAGAAGATCTTAACGGCAGCTCTTACAGAAAAGCCATGCTGGTACTTTTGAAGATACAGAATTACAATTGTGGGGTTAGATGTAACTGGGTAGAGTAAGCAACGCATGTTTAGGTAAAGGCAGCCAGCACATAGAAGAGATCAAATAGCACATTATTAGTCAGCTGAAATGAATGCAGCGTGCCTTTTTCTCTGGTTCATCTAGACTTTTAACTGCGCTGATGTGTCACATCGAGAGATACCCGTGTGCCGCAAAAAATCCCTGTGCCACCTAAAACTCCGGTGTCAGTGCTTACTATTCGGATCATGACGTTAGAAAACACCAGAGGAACCATACGCTGGCTAAAGTAACGAGTCAGCTATTGAAATAAAAATAGATGAGTGTTTTGGAAACTGAAAGGTGTTAGTTGGGAAGTGCCGTGGGAAACGCCCTGTGGAGTGGCTGAAGTTGTAGCAGAGTCCAAACTATGTTTTTCATGCTGGATGCAACCAATTCTTGTGGCTGTACAGAGAGGGGGCAAAATGGCACCTTCGTCTCCCCTGTAGCCGTCAGCAAATCCCTTGCATCATGAGGAGAAAATACATCCTTATGAAGGACCCAGAAGTGTCCTTCTCTGGTCTGACACAGGCGGAAGTGGATATTCTTGAGTGGGATGGTACTGTGGGGAGGGAGCACGGCTGTGCCCTGCCTGCCCTGAGGAGTGTCGAGCATGGGGCAGCCAGGTGCCGTGGGCAGGGGCAGCTGAACCCAGGCTGCAGACATTTGTTGCTTTTGAGTGTGCCCAGTTCCCTGATGGCTGTGTTATCCCCAGAGGTGCCTCGGAGTGCTGCTCTGCATGTCACTTCAGGCTTGGTGTAATCCAGGTTTAAAGCATAGACACGAGTGTTGCTCTTTTTTGCTCTTAGTGAGATGCTGGCGTGGGCCAGCGCCCAGATCCACTGCCAGTTTCACGCCAGTGAGAACCGGGTAGCACTTCCTCCCTCTGATGGCAGCAAGCATGACGTGCAGGCAGAGAACGAGACAGTCTTCGTCCCCAACAGAGGTGAGTGCTACTCCTGTAACCCCGGGTAGGGACGGTGAGTGCACAGTGAGCAGGAATCAAGTGGACTATAATGTGTGTCTTGAGGGCAGCACACGTAGAAGCGAGCGGGAAGTCCGTGTCACTTTTGTTGTGTGATTCCCTGGCAATGGCTGCTGCAGGACCTTGTTAATACCGAGATCAGAGTGGTGCTAGCTTGGAGCAAAATGTGAGGGTTGCCTGTCCAGCTGTTCTGGGAACACCTCATGATCTGACCAGGGCATGAGATGCTTGCTCCTCGACCCTTTCTCCTCCCCGTTCCTCCCCGTGAGGATAAGGCCCGGCTGGCCTGGGAGTGGTGAGTGCCCCCCTCGGCCTGGGCCCCAAGGCTGGGCAGCATCCACATGTTTCTTCTTCTCTTCCAGGAGAGCGGGGTCAGTGTATCCTGTCCACTCCACCAAAGATTCTATTCTGTGACTTACGACTGGATCCCGGGGAGTCAAAGTCCTGTGAGTCCTGTCTTCTCTTCCCCCACTCAGAGGGCCCGCCTCTGGAGAGCCCTGCTCTCCAACCTGGCTTTGCAGACCTGAGCGTTGCAAGTGGGAGACCCTGGTGTTTGCAGAAGGCGAGGTGCTTTGGTGGGAGCATGAGTGCTAAGGAACTGCTGCATCGTCCAGAGTCTGTTCTCCACTGTATGAGGGCTGCGTACTGCAGGCTGTCCCTCAGTCCTGCCCCTGGCCCGTGTCCTTTGCCGCAGGTCCGTTGTGTAGCTGCGAGGCATAAAACGTTTTGAAATACCTGGCTGCAGCTGAAGGAACGGTTAAACACACCTGCATTTCCTTGACTTCATTTCTTCAGCCACACTGGAGTATTCCTGGGATTTAGGCTGGCATCCTCTGAAGGTCCGTGCTTCCTCTTCAGGTTGTGGCTGTCCTGGAGATCACAGAGTCTTTTCTGCCTGTTACAGTTTTCCTGCTGTAAAAGTGAGCACTTCTCATCTTTTCTGCTCAAAGCTCTCCATGTCTCCAAAGCCCTCAAACAGTGTCCTTCCAGTGGGTCCCCTTTAAGCTCTCCTCCATCAGTACTTCCCCTTTTGCTGTTCAGAGACATTTTCATCCTTTTCACAAGGAATTTGCAGCAACTCATTTTTGTTGTTCCAGGCAGCTTCTACCTGAGTAGACAGCTGTGAAAATACATGTATGTGCTGTTGTCTCTTGGTCGGTGGCTGCGTGACCCAGCCTGTCAGTTTGTGTCGGATCTCCCTTGCATTCCAGCGGTCTGTGGCCCAGCGGCAGCGTAACGTTAGGCGTTGCAGCCTGTGCGTGGACAGCTTCCTCGGGTTGTCCTGGGGATCTGCTGGGAACGGTTGACGGAGAGCTCGCAATTCACAGCACAAAGGGAGCAGAGAGGCAGTGCCTGTGGTGGAGGGGGTTCCGCTGGAGCATTGAGCTCTGGGGAGGTGAGAGCAGAGCTACAAGTGAGACCAAGGGAGCCATGGGCTGTGCCATGCTGGTTTTGAAGCTGGGATCTCCTGCCTTTCCAGGCTTGGAGGGGCCTGACTGGAGGGAAAGGCAGGCAGGGTGAAACCAACCTGGCTTGCCTAGGTGGTTAGTGGGGTGGGGCAGTGCTGTCTGGGGCTGTGTTTCCTAAACTGAAAAGCCTATCATCTGAGTACGTTTAGTTATTCACTTACTGTTCTACAGCAGCATGTGGGGGAAATGCCACATTGGAGCCAAGGTCCCCTGGACTTTCCGAAAGTGGCTGTGCCAGGGAGGAGGAGGACCAGCAGAAATCTCAGCTGGCCTGAGGCTCACCTGGATTGTCCTGCGCACCTCGCTGCTGGCAGGTGTGGAGCTGGAGCATCCATTCCCTGGGAGCAGGGGGAAACCCCTTTTCCTGGAGTGTCTCAGGCAGGCTCGGCAGTCTCTGGGAGAGCAGATCAGTGACTACAGTCCAATCTCCAGGTGGCTGGGATGGATTGGGAGGATTTCCTTGTGCACTAGCTTTGCAAGCAGAAGCTGTTCGGCCCCAGCTAAGCTAGCGACAGCCTGTCCTTCCCAGTGACATTGTATTGTGCGTGTGTCCGCTCTGCCACTGGGTGACACTGGCGCAAGCAGCCTGCATCTGCCTTGTGCTTGGATGCAGTTCCACAGGAAGGACACAAACCCTTCTACACTTTGAGGTTCCTTGGCCGTATGTTACAGCCTTTCCCCTTGGCTGTGTGATGCACACATCCATTGCATGTGTCATGCGCGGTGCCACTGTATGAGACACTGGGCTTTTTAGCACTGAAACCCCCATGTCACAGCCCCGGCTCTGCCAGGCTGCTCAGACCGATCCCATCAGCCTGCGGTGCTGCTCCTCTCACACGAGACTGCAAGCTGGCATGCTTGCAGATCATTCCTGGGGGCTCCTGCCAGCTCTGTGGAGGCAGAGTTAAGGCTGTGTGGGTGTGTATCTTAATTCTTCATTTCCTGTTTTTCAGAAGTTTTGAGTTTTGCTGCACAGTTTGGAAAGGCAAAAAAAACCCCCAAGAAATCTTAATTCTGCTTCAGTAAAGTACTGTGTTATTAAACTGTAGCCAGAGCTGGCTCATGTAGCTGAGGTTGTGTCAGGCTGTCTCTTGATAAAAGGCCTTGTTTTCAGTTGCTGATCAGCTCATTCCCCAATGTCTTCCCCTTGTTATGATGCCTATATGTTGAAGTTGACTCACCTCCCATCCCTTTGACACACTGCCCAGACTGAGCTCTTTTAAATTTGTCACCATAAAACATTTTCTCAAGCCCTCAAGTCATTTCTGTGGCTGTTTTTGCCTCCTCTCCAGTTTTGTAATACCTTTAAATATTTGGTAGATCACAGAGAGGGGAGGAAATGGAAGCAGCCTGGACACGGGCCGGGAGCCCAGCCAGAGCTTACAGCGGGTGGGTAAGGAAGGCATCCACAGCACCAGGAATGTGCTTCCTTCTGGGATGTGCACGGAAGCTGGGACTTCCCGAGTCTTGGCATTCCTGTGCCAGGTAGCAAATCGCCCATCCTCCTCGGACAGCAGTGGTCTCTGCTCAGATTATCCTCACTGGGCACTCTTGTTAAGCCTAGTACAGGGGGTTATAGCAGTCTGCTTCCTTCCTTGGAAATACCTGATTTTCCTCCCTGTCAGGAGAGTTCTCAGCTTTATCTGCAACCTGGTCCAACAGGACAGCCTTGTGTTTTAAGGTGTGACAGCCTGTGGGTGCTACACACTAGCAAGGGCTTTTTTCTTCCTTCCAGTTCTGTTATTTTAAATCTAGAAGTGATATTTAAGATGTAACCCTAGCTTTTAATCTAAGCCTCAGTGTTTAGAATGTGCCAGACATGGGGAAGGATCTGTGGTTTCACAGCAGGATGCTGCCCTTCCTCTGGCAGGGTGTATCTGCGTCATGGTGGGCAAGCCAGAGAGGTGGAGACTTTCCACAGTTCATGGTTTGCGCCTTTCTTATTATACAGTGTGCAGTTTGGGAAAGCTGCAGAAGTGTTCATGCTGTGTTGAGAAGCGTTGGGGTTTGTGTGGTGGCCAAGGGGCTTCTAGAGGGCTGAATGTGGTGTAAAGCCAGGTTCTGGCATCTCAGAGGTCTTGGAGTCAGAGGCTTTCTGGTCTAAGTCATCAGTCTGTCAAGGGGGATACAGGTTGTTGTGAGGTCTCCTAATTGTTTCTTGGCCATTTAGACCCAGTGCTTCAGGGAAAAACACAGGAAGAAACTAATTTTTGTTGCTGAATTTGGGGTTTGTGTGAAGTGAATATCAAAAGAGGCATGAGGTATTGATCGGCACCTCTCTGCCGCATGGGGCAGAGCCCTGAGGAAACTGCAGTGTGTGACTGCATCGTGAAAGTGGCATGCAAAGGAAGTACGCAGAGGCAAATTCAGGTTGAACTCGTGATGAGTAAGTTTAGCTCTCTTGTGTTTGTGTTCCTGGATTTTACATCTTTCACATTCTTTTGAGGCAGAGTTTGTGTGTGTGGTTGTATGTGCTGGAAGCAATGCCTGGTTGACGGCGCATGTGATGTGAGGAGCAGTGTGCTGGTGCAGGGAAGCTGGGGATGTACTTGGCCTGCTGTGGGAAAGAGGAAACGGCAGAAAGCACCAGGCCCTGTCCCTAGTTCAGCCCCACTGCTGTTCCTGATGCTTGGTGCAGGGAGCCTGTGAGCGACAGCTCCAGGAGCTTCCTTTTGGCCTTGGAAAGCAATCTCTTCTGCACGCCTTGCAGATTCATACTGTGAGACACTGCCCATAGATGGCCCTCCCTCTTTCCGGGGACAGTCGGTGAAGTACGTGTACAAGCTGACCATCGGCTGCCAGCGTGTCAACTCCCCCATCAAGCTCCTGCGCGTTCCCTTCCGTGTCCTCGTGCTGCATGGTAAGGCCACGCGCTGCCCTCCCTGCAGACACAGGCCTGGCTGCACCCTGCCCCGCTGACGCTCTCACCTTCTCCCCAGGCCTCAAGGATTACCAGTTCCCACAGGATGAGGCCGTTGCGCCCTCGAACCCCTTCCTAGAGGAGGAGGAGGGCTTGAAGAAAGACTCTCGCCTGGCGGACCTGGTGACAGAACTGCTCATGGTGGCCACTTCCCGACGCAGCCTGCGTAGGTCATATCCCCTGCTTGAACCTGCTGTCCTAACCTGGGTGTGAAGGACAGCCCAGGGCTCGATGCAAAAATCTCTCGCTGGCGAAGCAAGGCTCTGACTGGGGCTGTGGAGCAGCTCCATCAGGGCCCTCTTGGGTCAGAGTTTCCCATGGGTTCCTCCCTACCAGTCTCAGGCTCCTCCTAATTCAGCCAGAGAGACCCCTCTCCCCAGCATATCGCAGCCAGCGTGTGGTTTGCTCTTGCTCACTCCAGCCGTTTCCCAAAGGGCCTGTCCCTCACAACCAAGCAGCAGGCGTGGGGTCTGCTGGGCTCTGTGATTAACCAAGAGCACTGTATGGAGCAGAGCCTTGTCCTGCTGCAACCCTTTCCCCGCCTATTCTTGCTCCACAGACCTGTATAACATCAGCAACACTCGTGGGAAGGTGGGGACGTTCTGCATCTTTAAGACCATATATAAGATCGGAGAGGATGTCATTGGGACCTTTAACTTCTCAGAAGGAGACATCCCATGTCTGCAGGTCAGTGCTGGCTTCGGGGCCACTGTGGGGAGGGGCAGGGGTTTGGGGTGGGGGAGAGAAAGAAAGGATCGGGATGGCACTGGGCTGCTGTGGGGGTTTCTAGTGAGGGTTTCTAGTGGGACCCAGCTGAGGTCCCCTTGGGGTGTGAGATGGGGAAGGTCTCCAGTTCTGAGCTTGTTTGGGAAACGGAGGCCTCAGGGCTTTGCGACAGGGCTGTGTGAGGTTATGAGAGCCAGCACCCTGCCAATTGCCCTGCAGTTCTCGGTGAGCCTGCAGACGGAGGAGAGCATCCAGGAGGAGTTCCAGCGGCGGCGGGGGCAGCCCGTCTCCTTCAGCACGCACGCCCGCCATCAGGAGGCCTGCCTGCACACGGCCCAGAGCAGCTTCAGCCTGCCCATCCCGCTCAGCTCTACCCCGGGATTCACCACCAACATCGGTTAGTGGCCACTGGACCTGCCCCCGCTTGTCTCCGCAGGAGGACTTTGATGTCCCCAGCCCTGCCCTTGCTCCGCAGGGCTGTGTCCTGCGGGAGCAAGCTGGCCTGCGTGAGTGGGCTTATTTGCGCATCCCCTTGCCAGGACAGCCAGCGCTGAGAGAGCTGCTGTCCCCATCCCTTGTGGTGCTGGCTGCTGATCCTCCTCTTGCCCACAGTGTCCCTGAAGTGGAGGCTGCACTTTGAGTTTGTGACCTCCGGGGAGTCGGCGGGGACTTGCCTGGTTCGTGGGAGCCAGTCGGAGGCCATCACCTGGACTGGGGTGGAGCAGATGGAAGTGGACACTTTCAGCTGGGACTTGCCCATCAAAGTCCTTCCCACCAACCCCATCCTGGCTTCCTACGTATCTCAGTTCTCCAGCACTAACTCCATCACCATCTGAAGTGGGGAGAGCTGGTAGGAGCCTGCGGTGCTGCAGGCCTGTGCTGCTGGTGGGAATGGCGGGCAGGACCGGGACCATCGCCGGCATGCTGCGGGGCACGCATCCCAACGTCCCCTTGGGTTCATCTACGACGCCCAGGTGAGCACCGGGCAAGTCTGTCCTGGCTGCAGGTGGAGGAGTGCTGCGCTTGCTGTGGTGTCTTGTGCTGCAGCCCTCAGCTGGGAGCTGGACCCTTCCTGCCTGGGTGAAGGTGCCAGTCCCAGCACTCACCAAAAAGAAATCTGCCATCCCAGGGAACTGCCTGATGTGCCTTTACCCCATGAGGGGCTTCCAAGAGGGAAAGGCCCAGCCCAGGGAAAGGAGAGGGGAGCTCTTCCAGTGAAGCCCCATACCAGCCTTGGCTGAAGGCCGTCCCCCTTACAGAGAGACCCCACGAGCAGAGGTCTGGCGTCCAGGTGAGGCGCGCCGGCCGGCTGGGCTGGCTGGGAGCCTGCTCTCCTGCCCTGGCACGCGTCCTGCCTCTCCTGAGGGCTGCCTCGTGCGTGCAGCCCGGCGCGCCTGATAGCTCTCGCCCGGAGGAGGCAGGTCCCGGCAGGCCGGCCCCGCGCTGCCAGCACACGCTGGTGTCGTGGATGCAGCCCCGTGCTGTGGCAGCACGACGGTGATGATCCAAAACAGAAGCGATGAGCACCGGGGCTGTTCTCTGCCCACGCTTCTGGGCGCAAAGGCATCCTGCTGGTCTCGGGATCCTTGGGAGCTGGAGCGAATGCGTGCCGTGCGTTCAGGAGCTGGGATGGAGGTCTCCCTGCTCAACAGCCAGCTCTCCGTTTCTACCAAACCTTTCAAAGAGTTTTCCTGTTTGCATGGAAATCTAATAAATATCCAAATGTGCAGAACTCGGCCTTTCCAAGCGCCTTATTCCTACACTGTTCCCGGTAGCGGACGCAGCCCACCTTGCACGACAGTCACAGGCTGGAGACCTCCTCTTTGTTTAATATCTTTATTGCAAGAACAGAAACATCTACACAAGGCTCTGCGCAACACAGGCATGGCACCAGCTGGGGCAGGCTGCCAGGGCAGCCAGCTCCACCCTGGCACGTTGCTTCAGCTCCCTGAACCTGGCAGGGCACCCGGCTCCCTTCCTCGCTCCCCTGCAGCTGGGATGGGGACCTCCCCTGGGGACATCTTTTAGTGGTTCCCCCAGCGCTGTTGCCCATCCTGGGCTGGCTCCGTTGCAGTGTTGCCCAGGGCTGGCCTGCAGTGCCGGGGATCCCCTCCGGCCACGGGAGCTGCAGGAGCAGGGGCATTAGTGGTTCCAGAGGTGGGTTGTACCCCTCGCGCTCCAGGGCAGAGAAGGGGCTGGCGGGGTGCACAGGTCCTGCACGAAGGGCCGTGGTGCTCCCCAGTGAGCTCCCAGCGGCTGCCGTGCAGGGGAACGGGGGTCTCGGAGGGAGGAGGGAGCTGCTTAGCTTGAGGTTGGATGCAGGAGTACAAGAATGCTGCGATGCAGGCTAATTTGGTCCCGTACCCCTTTCTTTAGTAGCTGGAGGTTTCCTGCCCACCTGGGAAGAGATCCCGTAGGATCTGCCTTCCCATGGTGCGCAGGGCGTCTTGCGGGGAGGGGGCCCCAGTTTGGTTCAGGAAGCTGAAGGTGGAAGCAAAGCCGTACCATGGCAGCGCTAGGGTGTAAATGTTAGCTCAGAACCATAGTGTGTGGATAGTGGTTTCCCTCGAAGGTGGCAAAGGTGGCGGCAGTGACGTCTCTACGGGATGGGGCAGGTCTGGAGCATGCGGGAGGTGTGCTCTGGAGGAGGGAAGATGATGCCGGGGGGGCACAGGGTGCTGCCGAGCCTCTATCTGCTCAGCCCCGTGCCCAGCACCTTGTTGCTCAGCGGCTCGGGGGTGCCGGCCGAGCCCCACTCGTGCTCCATGCTCTTCACGCAGGGCAGGCTGGGGTTGGCCTTCTGCACCACCGAGATCTGGCAGGTCTGCGAGTCATAGTGGGCCTCGCACCAGTCGGGAAAGTCGATGGGATGCTGGGTGCTGCAGGAGAGGGCACAGCATCGTCAGGTCCCCCTGGTCCGTGTCAGGGGGCTGCTGGCAGGGCCGGGTGGCTTCCTCTGCTGCCAGCCCCCCGGCCGGGGTGTCTCCCAGGCCAGCTCAGGCAGGCTGGGCCACAGCTGCTGGCATCTCGCTGTGCCGAGACACCCCTGGCCCCCGCTTTTGTCTGCTTGACTCACCCCACCGCCCTCAGCACCCCGGTGGGCTCCTGCCCACCTCTGCCCCTTGTCCCCCCAGGGCCTGGCACCCCGCAGCCCCCCGGGGCTCTGACATTTGCTCCGTTGCATTTGCAGCCACCAGACTCACACGACCTCCTCCCCGCGGCGGGCGCAGAGGTGCGGTGGCGGGGCAGCGTTGCCAGCGGTAGCCCACCCCCGGCACCCCTCAGCCCCTCACTCACATCTCACAGCAGCCCACACCGATGGGGTGCAGGCAGGTGCAGAGCAGGCAGTTGGTGCTCAGCCACGACTCCCCGAGGGAGAACTGCTTCCCCTCGTACTCGCAGGGAGCTGCAAAGGAAACAGCGGCGATGAGCACACATGGGCCTGCGCTGGGGAGCATGGGAGCCTCCTTGGCACCACTCCACCCTCAAAGAGGGAATAGGGGGGCACTTCATGACCTCCCATCCGCCCCATGGTACAGAAGATACCTGGTGGTCTCTCCGCCACCCTGCAGGTATGGGATGCCCAGGCATCTGCCAAGGGTGATGCTCCCATCCATCCTCTCCTGGCCATGCCCTGTGGCTCTCCCCACTGCCCCAGGGGCCTGGCGGGGAGGCAAGTGGCTCATGCTTCCCTGGAGAGGGCATATCCAGTGCCCCTTGGGGTCTGAGCATCTCTGCAGCCCTGGAAGGAGGCAGCAGAGGAAAGATGGGCAGCCCTCCTCCCTTTGCTCCTAGTGCTGCACGCTCGGTCCCAGCCGGGCTCCTGCCAGGAGCTCTTCATGGCCCAGCGAGCTGTTTCTCAGCCAGAGCCCTGGGGAGCTGTTCTGTGGTTTATAGACTGCTCCTTCCACTCATCACTGGCCCACGATCGTGCTCCTGAGCTCCGCACACGCTTCACAGGCACGCAGGGCAGAGCCCTGCCGCCCCGGGGAAAAGCTGAGGCCTCCTCTTCCCATCAGCATCTTCCCGGCTCACCTCCCTGCTTACCTTTAGCCTGGAAGTAGCATTTGGCCTGGGAGCCCGGCAGCTGGAGGAGGAGGGAGAGCAGCAGGCAAAGCCTGCCCCAAGCCCATCCCATCTTCTGCGGTCGCATGGCCATGGCTGGCGTTGAGCTGGGCTTCTTCGCTGAGGTTGCCTTGCTTCTCTAATGCCTTTGCTCCTTTCCCTTCTCTCTCTCTCTCTCTCTCTCTCTCTCTGCCTTTTTAATGCTCTTCCCCTGATCCCAACAAGAGATATTTATAAAGTTCAGCTTTACGACCCTGGCCACCAGCTGTGCCCCACTGGAAAAGTTGTAAAACTCATTTCCTGATTTGAAAGGCATGAAAACAAGAGGTAGGATCAAGATTTTTAACAAGCTGTGAAAAGCTGATTCATGCCCTCCAGAAATGTCTCCAGTTGGAAGCCCCTGTGGGTGCAAGGCTCCACAGCGAGGGGAGATCCAAGGGACCCCGGCGGGGTTGCCCTCGGCAGTGTGGTGAGCACGCAAGCGGTGAGTGCGGGAGACCCTGGCCCCTGAGCAGGAGAGCTCCAGGCTCCCCTCTGGTCATGCTGAGCCATCTCTGATCCTTCACAGCAGCCAAGGTTTTGGGAGCATCCCATCTCACAGGGACTGGAGTGGCATAGGAGTCCTGTTAACAACCAGTGTGGGATGCAATTGGCAGCATCCCCAGCGGAGACGGAGAAGGAGATGCTCGCGCCCAGCTCCTGGGTACCACAGCATGACAGTTTCACCACAGCCTCGGCTACGGCCATGCCAGGCTTGTGGCCACGCATGGACTGGGGGTGACAGTGGGTTTTTTTGCCCAAAAGTCGGCAGTACAGTGATTGCCACTGGTGCGGAGTGGGCGAGGAAGGCTCTGCACCCTTGTGCAGAGCATGCATCTGCACCATGCACCCTCTGCACCATGCACCCATGACCCAGGGCTCATCTGAGCAGTGCCCAAGAGAACAGGGCTGTGCCCGTGTATGTGCAGCACCCACAAGATGCTGGAGCTGAGCAGCCCCTTTCAGAGGCTGGAGACTGGCCCCAGCAGAAACAGGGAACAGGAGGGATGAAATCAGGAGGCAAAGGTGTGTTTGGGCAACAAGTGACCTGCGAGGGAAACAAGGGGCTTCACTGGAAGCAAGAAGCCATGGGAAGATGCCATACCACCCAGGGATGTGCCTGTGGTCTGCACAGACCCTTACCCAGAGGGGCTGCCTCTGGGTTGAAGTGATAAGGCTGTTATCAGCAGGCAAAGCAAGGGGATGGGTGAGGTGGAGGGGGTCAGAGCCCTGGGAGCCACACGGCCCCGGGGAGCTACAAGCAGAGGGCTGAATTGCCAAGAGAAATTTGCAGCCTTCTTCAGAGGCGCTGCCAGCAGCAGGAAACAGGGCTCCGGGGAAGGTCCAGCCAGTGGCTCGGCCAGCGAGGCGGCGGTGGCAGCGGCAGCGGTAGCGGTAGCGTATGTGGATCATCTGCCCCTGCATTAAGCTCCCTACTTTCTGAGAGTTTGGGATAGGTTTACACCCTGACGCGTGAGGCTTAATATCCCTTCCAGAATTTGTGTTGGCATCCGCTATTATAGCTGGATATTTTTGTTATCCCCATAAATGCCCAATCCCTCCTTGAATCCTGCTAAATTTTGGCCTGAGTGTTTTCCTGTGGCAGCCTAATTAAGCATGGAGTGAAAAAAAAACACGCTTCCTTTTATCCGCTTTGGATTTGCCACCTTCAGATCTGAAAGCATAGTCCCTTCACGCTGCTGCTCCTGGCCCCCTCACCATCCCGTTGCATCCCTGTCCTGCATCTCATGTGCTCACCTCTGAGGTAGCAGCCCCGGATTTGCATCCCCTCTCCCCCTCAGAGAGTTGCCCCAGCCCTCTCATAGTGCCCTGAATGATGCTGTGCCCCTCTGGGTGGGGTGGCTGGATGGCAGCACGGGTGGGATAAGTTGGAAAAGGCTGATAATAAATCAGAGAAGCTCTGGGCACCCATTAATAACCTGCCAACCATGGGGCTGTGAGCCAGGATGGTGAAGTGTATCAGTGACAAATGAAAATTGCCCTTTGGTGCAGAGTTGTTACTATATAAGGAGGATAAAAGCTTTCGTAGTCAGAGCAGTAAATGAATATTCCTATTGTGTGTTTGGAAAAAGAAGTCTGGCACGCTGGTAACCACAACGAAATAATCCATCATCATTTCATCACCGAGTACAGCAAATGTTAAACAAAAGTGGTGGGTTTCATTTGGAGGCCCACATGATTTGCCCAGGCTTCTAGAAGGGCACTGAAAATCTGGGGCGAGAGCATCTCTTGGCTGTGTGGAGGGGCACTGTCCCTGCTCCATCGGGGATATGGAGAGGCATTCCTGGGATTTCTGTAGCCATTCTGGTTTCCCAAAGAAAAGGTTAAGGCTACCAGTCCGCTCGTGGCCTTTGGGTATTTCAGCAAAGTGGTTCACTGGGTAAATGCAGATGAGGAGGCAAGGGGGTCAGGACAACCCTTGGCACATTGCAGAGGGACCTGGGCAGCAAAACACCCTGCACGCTGTGGCTGTGCATTGGGCAATGTGGCTGGTGGTCCCCCATAACCTGTCAGTCCCATTCTTCCCCCTCCTGGCTGCTCTCCTTCCCCCACTTTTGCATCCCTGGGCACCCACCTGGCCCCAGCACACACCCCTGTGGGTGGTCCAGAGCATTTTGGTCCAGCTTGTACAGGAAGGGGCTTGTAGATTGGAAAGCAGCAGCTGGAGTTGGACTCAGTGCTTGAGAGCTTCAGCTTGGGTACCCAAGGGATGCTGTGGCTGGAGGAGGTGAGACCTTCTCCAGCTGCACTAGCCAATGCATCCCAGAGGAGGTTTTGCCCCGGAGAGTGAAAGGGAGCAGCCAGTTTTGCTGCTCATCTCTCAAGGGGACAACTGAGACCTGGGGGATGTAGGGGATGGAAGAATTGCCTCACTGTAAATTCAGTCACTTTGATTTATCAGGCAGAGGCCAATAGCAGGGACTGACTGCATGTCCAGGCGTGCCGGTGAGGAGCAGTCACCATCCTTGAGCATTGTGGGACCCTGCAGAAGGTCACATCCATGTCTCAGCATCCCCCTGGCAAGAGTCAGCCTGGCTTGGCTTTCGGATTGTAGCTGCGCCTGAGAAGAGCTGGGTGCTGCAACCCACTGAGGGCACAGCATCGCTGGCCTCCTCTCCCAGCAAAGGTTGGGTGCTCCCCTCCACAGAGCTGCTGTTCAAGCCCCCGGTGCCAGAGGATGGGACCCTGTGGACAGGCAGGGGTGAGCACCCAAGTTGGTGAGTGCTGGGATGGGGTGACAACAGCCCACCCCAGCCCTGCAGGAGGGTAATAAACGATGCTGGACAAGTTGCCATCAGCAGGATCCAGAAGCGTTATAAAACCTGAATCTCCTGAGCCTTCAGCTGGGACTGCAGCTGCAGAGCAGGAAGCAAACAGGATCCCGGCTGGCATTGTGAAAGCAAACACCATAAATCCGAGGAAGTGCTGTGATTGCTGTTTTAGGCACTGGGGAGCTTGGCTCCTGCTCCCCACAAGCGCTTTATTTTCTCTCTAAACAGAAAAAAAAAAAACAACCCCAACTTATCGCTGGGCCGAGCTGCCCCAGCTGGATCCTGATGCTGCCTTGGGCACTGGGGTGCCTGTGGGATGTGAGCCCCTCTCCTTGCCCAGCGCCTTGAGGATGCTTCAAGCCACAGAGCCCCCAGGGCGACAGGGCAGGGTGCAGGCAGCATGCAGGCAGATGCCAGCTCTGGTCTGTGTCCACCCACCTGAACACTCAATGCTCACCGGAGCAGGCGGCCCCCAGGAAGAGGTGAGCAGGGGGGGTCAGAGAGAGCTGGGCAACCAGGAGCCAGGAAGAGGGACAGGAGGGGACAAAGGGCTACCCAGGGAACCACGGCCGGCTCACTCCATCCTTCCTCCCACAGCTGGTAAGCCAGACGGGATAGCTCCCAGAGGCTGGAACTACAGGTGGGATCAGAGACAACCCCACCAGGACTAACACAATGAGGCTGTTCCTCCAGAAAGGGGACAAAGTGGGGCACATCATGAAAGTGGAGGGGACGTCACGAAAGCGGAGGGGACATCATGAAAACCTTGATGTCACCTTACTCTGGGGGCTGGCTGCCTGCTGGATGGAGCTCGGGGCTGCTGGAGGAGCGTGGGCTCGGAGGCATGCTGGCATGCCCGCTGTGTCCCATGGGTGTCCACGGCCTCAGCACTCACTCCCCAGCCCTCCTGACAGGGGAGAGCCATTTCCACCCCATGGGCTGGGCACAGTGTTTTGCAGGGGCTCTACAAGCCCCGGTCAGATGGTGTCTGTGGGTTCCCGGCCATGGGATGGGGTCCCTAATGGGATGGCGTCTGTGGGTCCCCAGCTGTGGGATGGGCTCTGCCCACCCCAGGCTGGGTGGCAGGCAGGGCTCCGTGGCCCGGGAAGCCCCACGCCCGCTCCCTTGGGCTCCCTTGCCCTCTTTCACATGGTCTCATCCCCCCTTGCTTGCCCCCATGCTCCATCCCTCTCCATCATCCTTTGGCACTCTCCCTGGCTGTTTATCCCAGCTGTGGCTGCTCTGTGCCAGGCCACGTTTTGGCACCAGTGGGTTAGACACGCGTCCCTGCTGCTCTCAGCCCTGGCAGCGTGCTGGCACCCACCCTGGCACCCCAGCACCCTGGCACCTCAGGTACCCCAGCGCCCTAGGTGCGCTGCTGCTCATGGCTCTGCCTGGGCTCCCCTTGAGGGAAACGTGCCGGGAGGGCACGGTGTGTTTAGGGAAACAGACCTTGGCACTTGCTGGCCATCCCGGGAAAATACAAACATCCGGGCAGGCAGCCGCGCAGCGAGTGCGAGAGGCCGGCACTCCATAAATCCCCTGGAGCAGGTGCTTTGTAGTCGGCACAAGGAAATGAGCACATTATTCAGCTCAGCTTAAACCCCGAAACGTTTCCTGTCCTGTGAGTCAGAAATAACCCTGGGAGATCATTCCTGGGCCACGCAGGAGCTGTGCTAGCCAAAAAAGTGCCACACGCCTATCAGGCCCGGGGACCCTCCGGGGAGGTCAGCGGTCCAGGCACCCCACGATAGAGAAGCCGTCCAGGGCAGCTCCCCAATGGAGAGGACTCTGCTGCAGCAGTGCCATGCCACCAGCTCCGACACGTAACTGCTCCGGGACGTGCTGGGGAGCCCCTGGGGACCCCCAGACCTGTCATGGACACCATGCTTCAGTGGAATGCAGGGACAGGGAGAGCCCGAGGAGACACTGGGGCTTTCTGGGTCCTGGATGGATCCTGTGGATCTTCTCTGGCCTCTCTCTGGGATCAGAAAGACAGATCTGCTGCTCCAGCCATAAGCCTCCCCTGCACCCCACATCACCCTGGTGCATCACAGGCTGTTGGCTGGCACCCACAGGAGCACCCTGGGGTGCTGCCCTGCTTTAGGGACACCCTACAGGAAAATCCATGGGTGGCTGGTGGCTTCATGGTGGAAGAGACCACCTGGGCATGGGTCCAGGATCCCTCGTATGCAGCCTGGGGTCCTGGAGCAGATGGAGGGGAAAAACACAGCTGGTGCCCTCAGCTCAGCATGGGCAGTGTCCGCCTGAGCGGGGACGTGGGTGACATGTCCTGTCCTGGTGCCCCACAAGGACAGTCATAGGGCCCTGCCGTGGGTCTGGGGCACAGAGGGGCACGGGCGCAGAAGGCTGAACCCATGGACACACTGGGACAGCCCCTGCCCTGAACTGGGAGGAATAACATAGCTGCTGCATTAGCCACATTTTTCCCTTCAAAACATTTGCCTCTGCTCCATTTTTTCTGCTGTTGGCACACAAACCTCAAACCCAGACAAGGAGCCCTTCAGGTTTCCCGGACAGCAGGAGCACAGGAAGCCCATATGTGCAAAGGTCACCTTGCACGCCTGCACCTGTCCCCGTGTGTCTCATGCCCACCTGGCCAAAGCCTCCCCAAGCTGGAGATGTTCCTCTCCCATTTGGGATGGGGTGGCCTTTGGAGGTGCTGGGCTCCTGCAGCACCAGGGATGCCGCAGTGACATGCATGTCCCGGCACAGCAGTGCCCGCATGGCTCTTCTGCGTGGCCCTGGAAGAGCTGACCGTGCCGCAGGCACCCGCTTGTCGTGCCTGCAGCGCTCTTTACAGCCACCTCCAGAGGATGACAGGTTTCGGGCCCTTCTCTCAGTGAAGAGACGAAGGTGCTTGGCAGGGCCCTGCAGCCCGCTAGCTCATGTTGCTGTGCTACAGGAGGTGGAAAAACATTTTTTAGCAATTAAACAATCATCAGCTTCGGGGACCTGGGGCTTGGTTTCACCTGATGGGAACCTGGACAACAAGCTGGGAACCTCATGGGCATGAGCTCCCCAGGACAGGCAGGCACGGCTGTGCCCTTGGTGCCCACCATGCTCTGGGTGCAGTGTGAGGACCACCACGGACTACCACGGGCTGCCATGGACTGCCATGGACTACCACAGTCCACCATGGACAACCATGGACTATCATGGACCACCACAGTTCACCATAGACCATCATGGACCTCCGTGGACTGCCACAGACCATCGTGGACCACCACAAACTGTCACAGACCATCATGGACATCATAGATTGTCATGGACCACCATGGAAGACCATAGACTACCATGGACCACCACAGACCACCATGGACTTTCATGGACCACCACAGACTGCCGCAGACTGCCATGGACCACCACAAACCACCAGGATCAGGGTGCTGGGCACAGCCACGTGGAAAGAAAACTTGTCAGCTCCAAGACCTGGGATGCCAAGCACAGAAAGACTAAAACTTGGTATGAGACCAAGGGACAGGGAAGGTGAGATGGGGTTACAGAAACCCTAAAGCGTGGTGAGCCCCAGCCCCACATGCCCCAGGGAGCAGGCTGGGGGACAGCAAGTGTACCAAGCCCCACAAGACACCATCCCCACCTTGGCTCCTCTCCCCCATGTGCACTCGTGGGGGGACACCCTGATGACAGAAGGGACGCAGAGCCAGGCCAGCGGCCCCATGTGCCCTCCAGCTGCCTGGGTGCCGGAGCGGCGGCAGGCACAGCCGGTAGGTTGTAACCGGTGTCCCCGTTTGACGGGATGTATGGTGCATGGTTGTTGGGGTGTACGGTGCATGGTTGTCGGGGTGTATGGTGCATGGTGCACGGTGCACAGGCGGCAGTGACTGGGCCCCCTCTGCTGGCATGCACACGCAAACACGGGGTGCCGGGCACCCCACACACCCCATCCCACCTGCAGCGAGTCCACCCAGGCTGCTCCCATGCTCCCTCTACACCCCCTCTGCTTTTTGACCCCCCCACAACTCTTTTTCTTTTTTTTTTTTTTTAATTTGCCAGGGTTGTGCCTCCGCTGGCTGCATCCTGCCCACGGCAGCTTCTGCGAGAGCATCACCACCTCCCCGACAATGACCCACTGCCTGCTCCCTGCCCGCTGCAGGCAGGGGAGGACACAGGTCGGAGAAGGCTTTTCCCACCCAGGGTGCTGCCAGCTCCTTCACCCCATGCTGCACCCTGGCCCCTGCCATGAAGTGAGCCCAGCCCAAGGCTTGGAGATGCCACCGTGGCTCAGGACACAAGCCCCAGGGCTGGGCTGTCCGGCATGAGGGTACACAGGGGCCACAGGACCGGGCACCATCGGTGCCCCGTGAACCCCCAGCAGCAGGGGTGATTTTGTGGAGGCTGTGGTCCTGGGTGGGACCATCACCATGCCCAGCCTCATGCCCCATGGGGAAGCTCTTCCAGACCTTCCCAGCTTCTCCCTTCTCGCCTGTATTCGCTGCTGGTTGGATTTCACCATCCTGTGGCAGCACCGTCCTTCAGCTCAGGCACTGCTGTTGGCTCCAATGCCGTGACCAGACCGGGGTATTTATAGCCGGCAACCCAATCCACCCAGCTCAGGTTGTGCCAGGCTGGGTGAGCCGAGCTCCATGACGCCGTGGTGACGGGAAGGACGTGTCACTTGTGGCGGGGACACCTGCAGTGGCACCGGCAGGGACCGCGAGGGGGGCTGTGATTCCCGGCAGCTCCAGCTGCGGAGGGACCCGTGCCGGGACACCCGAGGGTGCCACGCTCATGGGTCTGCACAGGCAGCTCTGGTGGCCTGCCCCAAATCCCAGGAGGGGACCAGGACCCCCTGCCCACCGCTCAGCGCAGCATCCCTCACTCATCTGATCCCCGCAGGACCTTGCAGGGTACCAGCAGGACCCGTGGGGTCCCTGTACAGCCACCATCCTCCCCCCGCACTCCCCCCTGTACCCCACACACTCATACCACCCCCCATGGCTTTGAGCCGTGGGGCAGGGGCTGCCAACACACACCCACGCCCCCCCACATCCCCCCCCTCCCCGCCCGACGGGAGCAGGCAGCAGGCTGGGAATGCGAGGAATGCACCACAGGCACGCTGCCCCCGCCGAGCCCCCCCTGCCCCACCGAGGCCCCCCCCCCCCGCAAACACAGGGCACCTCTGTGTCCCCCTGAGCTGTGGCAGCCCCCCATGGCAGCCGGGGCTGGCATCCCCTCGGGTCCTTCCCCAAATTCCTGGGGGGACCGGGGTTATCTACTTGGGTTATCCCAGCCCCATGGCGTCCTGCAGGGGTTGCGCAGAGCCCCCTGCCCCATAGCCAGCCTTTGCCCCCCCTGAGCGCTCCCCTGCACTCCAAGGCGTGGGTCCCAGCCCCTCTGCTCCCCTCGCAGCCCCCCCACCCCCTTACCCCCCACCTCACCGGCCTGTGTCCCACAGCACAGGGGTTGGAGCCTTAAAACCTGCAGTGGTGACATGCCTGCTGCCTCCAGCCCCCCCGGCACCCCCTGCCCTCAGCCCCCTCCTCTTGCCCCCACAGCCAGGCCGTGTGTCAAGCAGGGACGGACAGCAGGGACACCAGACCCCCGTGGCACGGCTCCCCACTTGCACCCTCCACTGCTGGGGGGACATCCTGGGTGTCAGGGACATCTGGATCCGCAGGGCATCCTGCTTCTCAGGACCCGGCTCCCCAGTTGCCCCCCCCCCCCCGCACCCCAAATCCCCAGGGACCTTCCCAACCTCCTCCCCTGTCCCCAGTGGGGATACCCACACCCAGGGCATGGGATGTCTCCTCTGCTCTCAGCTGGCCGCACCCCACAGCCGTGTGCCTCCTCACCCCCCCACAGTGGGGACACCCCTCTCCAGGGCCCCCCTTTGCCAAAGCCCCATCACCCCCCCCCCCAGCTCGCACCCCAATGCCCGGGGCCTTCCCCAACCCTTGGGGGAGACCCTCAGGATGGGGTGCCCCCTCCTCAGTCCCCAGCCAGTGAGGCAGCCCCGAACCCGGATGCCCCCTCCCAACCTTTCCTCACTGGACCCCCCTAGAACCGAGGTACCCCTTCCTCTCCACCCCCCACACTGCGGACACTCCAAACCCTGACGCCCCCTCCCAATCCTCCCTCACTGGACCCCCCCAGCACTGAGATACCCCTTCCTCCCCAAACCCGGATGCCCCCTCCCAACCCCTTCCTCACTGGACCCCCTGAGAACCGAGGTACCCCTTGCTCCCTCCCCCACACTGGGGACACCCCGAACCCCGATACCCCCTCCCAACCCTTCCTCACTGGACCCCCCCAGAACAGAGGTACCCCTTCCTCTCTGCGTACCCCCTCACTGGGGACACCCCGAACCTGGATGCCCCCTCCCAGCCCCTCCTCACTGTACCCCTCGAGAACCGAGGTACCCTTCCTCCCCGTGCTCCCCCCACCGCGGACACCCCAAACCCGGACTCCCCCTCCCGCTGGGACCCCCCCCCCCCCGGAACCCACGCACCCCTCCCCAACCCCTGCCCACCCTGGGCCGCCAGACCTGGAGACGCCCCCCCTTCCGGGACCCCCGCACCCAGCACCCCGGGGCCCTTCCCCCGCCCCTCCACGGGCGACACCCAGACGGGCGAGCCCCTCTGCGGGCCCGTCTCTCGCCTTCCCCAGCCCCCCCCAAGCCCCCCCCGCCCCGCGGTGCCGCCCATCCCCGTGCCGTCGGGGCGGGCGGCGGCAGAGGGCGCTGGCCGGCCCGGGGCGGTGCCGCCGGGGGAGGGCGCAGGCGGGGGGGGGGGGGGGGGGCGCGGCGGGGCGCAGGAGCCGCGGGCGGCGGCCGGGGCGGAGGAGCCAGCGCGGCCCATGGCTCCGCGGCTGCCGCTGCTGCTGCTGCTGCTGCTGCCGCTGCTGCTGCCGGCGGCGCTGCCGGTACCGGCGGCGGCGGCGGCGGCGGCGGGAGGGGGGCGGCGGGCGGCGACCCCCGACGGGGCGGTCGCCAACTTGACGGTGGCGGTGGTGCTGCCGGAGCGCAACGTGAGCTACGCGTGGGCTTGGCCGCGAGTGGGGCCGGCGCTGAGCCTGGCGCTGGAAGCGCTGGAGCGGGGCGAGCCGCCGCTTTTGCCGCGGCCCTTCTCGGTGCGCGTCGAGTTCATGAGCTCGGAGCTGGAGGGCGCTTGCTCCGAGTACGTGGCACCGCTCAACGCCGTCGACCTGAAGCTCTACCACGACCCCGACGTCCTTTTCGGGCCGGGCTGCGTCTACCCCGCCGCGTCCGTGGGGCGCTTCGCCTCGCACTGGCGGCTGCCGCTCATCACCGGCGGGGCGGTGGCGGCCGGCTTCAGCCGCAAACGGGAGCACTACAGCACGACGGTGCGCACCGGGCCCTCGGCCCCCAAACTGGGTGCCTTCGTCTCCCACCTCCACGCCCACTTCAACTGGAGCGCCCGCGCCGTCCTCCTCTACGTGGACCGCAAGACCGACGACCGACCCTACTACTTCACCGTCGAGGGTGTCTACCAGGAGCTGCAGGACGGCAGCAACCTCACCGTGCGGCATCACATCTACTCCCCCGACGAGGGCGGCCCCGACACGGCCGTGCACTTCATCAAGGCCAACGGGCGCGGTGCGTGGGGCGGCGCGGCGTGGGGGGGGGGGGGTGCGTGGAGGGACCCTGCGCGGGACAGGGCTGAGCGCCCGGGGAGGGGAGCGGGGAGGGGGGGCGAGTGGAGAGGGCTCCCCGCGGGGGAACCGCGCGGGGCTCGGGGAGGGGAGGAGGCAAAATTCTCCGTGGGGCGCAGCGGGGGGGTGGAGGATGCGGTGCGATCCGTGTGGGGCGCGGTGGGGGGGGAGAGGGGCGCGGTGGGACCCGTCTGGGGTGCAGTGAAGGGGCGGGGGTGCTGTGGAGCGCACGCAGGGTACAGCAAGGGGTTGAGGGTGCAGTGGGACCCATCTGGGGTGCAGCAAAGGGATGGGGACGCAATGGGACCCGTGTAGGATACAATGAGGGACTGGGAGCACAGTGGGACCCCTGTGGGGCACAGCAAAGGGTCAGGGGGGCAGTGGGACCCATCCCCAGATGGGGATGGGATGGGATCCCCCCCAACCCACAGCAAAGGGTTAGGGGGCAACTGCGATCTGTGTAGGGCACAGCAAGGGGCTAAGAGGGCAGTGAGATCCGTGTGGGGCACAGCAAAGGGACGGGGACACAGTGGGATCCATGTGAGGCACAGCAACAGGCCAAGGAGACAGTGGCACCTTTGTGGGGCACCGTGAGGGTCTGAGGACACAACGGGACCTGTGTGGGGTGCAGTGAGGGGCCGAGGACACGATGGAATTCGTGTGGGGCACAGCAAAGGGGCCAAGGACATGGTGGGACCCATGTGGGGTGCAGCAAGGGGTGGGCAGAGTGAAACCCGTGTGGGGCATGGCAAGAGGCCAGGGGCACAGTGGGACCCGTGTGGGGCACAGAGAGGGGTGAGGAAAGCGGGTTGTACGTAGGGCGCAGCGAGGGGTGGGCACATTTTGTCGCGGTGGGGCTGGGGTAGCAGGGGGACCTGCACAGGGAGGTGTGTGCACAGGACCCGAGACCCCTAGGCCACCCCAGTGGCAGTGGGGGGGCATCCAGGGCAGGGTGGGGGGCCACAATGTCCCCCTCCCTGCTCCCCAGCCCCTCACCCTGTGCCAGGGGAGAGCCAGCGCAGACCCTCACCTTGGTGGGACGCGTGTTTTGAGGGGCGCTGGGGCCACCCTACCCTCTGTGTTAGCAGGATCAGGGCGTCCCTGGGGGCAGGCGGGACCCAGCCACCTCCTCGGAGGCTGAAGGTGATGGTGTGGACGTGGCCGTCTGAAGGACAACGCCGTCTGTGGTTACGTGCCCAGAGCAGCTTGGTGCCCACACGCCGAGGTGGCCGTGCCATGCTCGGGCAGACCACCCCCAGCCTGGCACCGGGGTGCCCCGGGCTGTGCCCATTCCCCCTGCGCCCCGGGAATGGGGCTGGGGACGGCCCCACCCTGCCGATGGAGGGATAAATCAATTTGGTGCCTTGTGAGCACCCCAGGAGAGCGGCTATACTGGGAGCAGGAGGAAATGGAGGGGCTTACGGAGGCAGCTGGAGAGCAAGGGCAGCCTGATGCTCTTTCATTATTGATGAGCGGGGTATATCGATCCCGGAGCCAGCCACTCTGCAATGCTTCTTAATGGATCGTGAGATGCTGTGTCATTAAGAAGGACATTGAGCCGGGATGAGTGGAGCCAGATGGGCCAGCAGGAGACATGGCCGAGGCTGTGCGGGACTGGGGCTGGGGGCGTGTGGCCAGAGTGCTTTGGGGTGCTGGGCTGGGTTCCCCTGGGGCTGAGGCTGGTGGGACTGGGTCCATGGGGCTGGGCACCCCATGGTGGGCTGCGGGAGCTGAGTAGCTTGTGGCTGCCCTTCTCGTTTGCTTGACCAAGGGGCTGGCATGGAGGCTCCCTGGTGCACCGTCACCAGCTGCAGGGTGTGGATCTTCACATGGGACAGGGGCAAAGGACCGTGCAGGGAAAAAGGCTAAAATCAGCGATTCCCATCAACGTTTCCGGCTTGGTGCCATAAATCACCCCGATGGGAATTGATACCTCCTGATGCAGGCAGGGAGTCGTGGCTGCCAGGGGAGGAGGCCAGGCGTGGGCAGAGACCCTGGGGCCCTCCAAGCCGGGATGCCGGGGGGTCTGGGCCCCTCTGGCCACAGCCCAGAGATGGGGGCAGGGTGGGGGGCTGAGTGCTTGGTCCCCATGGGGATGGGTGCTCAGGGCTGCGATGCTGATGTTAGGTGCTTTCCTAACCCGGGGCTGTGGGCTGCAAGGCTCTCCCAGGAGTGCCCACCCCTGCGTGGCATGGAACGGAGAAGGCAGCAGGAGCTTCGGCCACAGCCACATCCATGTCCATGCCCTGCAATGTCACCACGTGTCATCCCTCTTGGCACCACCTTCCTTCTCCCAGGTGGTGGGCAGGAGTTTGGTAAACCTTTCCCAGGGAAAGCCGCTTCCCTGCCCCACCGTGTGCCCCTGAAGCTGCCAATGCCCCACATTCGTGGCTCTAAAGAGCGGGCATGGGGGGATGTGGGTGCATCGTCCTGTCCCATGTATGGCCACCTCACACTTCCCGTTGCCCCTCTCACCGGTGCCTGGGCGACGTGCAGGGGCCCACGTCTCTCCTGCCACTTGCAAAAGCGCTGATATAATTAGAGCTGTGGTTGAGGGAATTACCAGAGCATCTGTCTGCAAAGCCCAGGTCCCCTGCCTGGGGAGATGGCTGGGTGCTGCTGCCAGGAGGGGAGTGCATTTGGTCCTCCCCTCTGCAATCCCCCTGGGCATGGGACGGCTGCTTGGCTGGGGCAGGGGTCTCAGCGCTGCAGTGCCCTGTGCTGGTGGGGCTGCTCAAAACTGGGATTTGCAGGAATTTGCTGCCTGAAACCGGGATTTGCCCTTGCCTTAGGGTTATCTTCAATCACGGGGGGGTCGGGCACTGTCCCGCCACCCCATCTGCACACTCGGGATCCTCCCCGTCCCCTGGGACTGCGCGCTCTGCCTTCTGCATCATGGACATGCCCTAAATAAATGCCTGGGGGCTGCATGCACCCCACCCTCGCAGGACACCATTCCCCTTGTCCTCGGTGACGCTGAGGCTGCCTTTGGCCATTTGCCGACCCCCGGGGGAGTGCGTGAGGAGGCCAGGGGTGCTGCTGGCCAGGCAGGAGGCTGCCAGCTGGAGGCAGCTGCCAGCGTCACGGAGAGCCCCGAGCGTTGACCCTTCACTTCTGCGCAGCCCCTGCAACCTGTCCCCGGGGAGCCGTGCAGGCGCCATCGATCCCCTCGCTCGGTGGCCTTTGACGAGGCAGGCTTTGGCTGCCGCCGCCGCGGGGGCCAGCTGCCCGGGGTGTCCCACCATCTGCCACCAGCTGCTGTGGCTCCCCAGCCCGTGTGGTGCTGCAGGCTGCCTTTTCCTGGTGCCTGCGATGGGATGGAGAGGAGCCCATGCTGTGTCCCCATGGGGGGACCCTCAGCCTCTGCATGCCAGGGAGATGCTGAGCTGCCCATCCTGGCTGAGAAATCTGGGGACGGTACATTTCTTCCCGTGGACTAGCGAAGTGGGGAAGCCAAGGGTGTTTATTTGAGGTATTGCAGCACTCGGAGGGAAACCATTTCAGACCCTGGAACGTGCTTTTGCTCATGCACAGCCCAAGCTGCTGCGATTTCCCTCTCCCCTGTGCCCAGGAGCAGCTCCCCACGTCGCCGTGCCCAAGGTGTCTGTGCTGGGTTTCTTCTCCCACCCATGGGTGGCCTCGCTGCCCCCACGGGTGACCCTGTCAGCCCTGCCGCCTGCGTGGCCGGGTGCCCTCCAGCAGCAGGGACCCCATCCCAGGGCGCAGGGCTTCCTTGCTGTCCCCAGCCCTCCCCGTGCTCTGGATCCCGCCGGGGCGCCGGGCCCCACGCAGAAGGGCTGCGCGCCGGGGCCAGCGCCCGAGCGTGACATTCCTCCAGCACCCGCCGCCACCGCCTCCTCCGTTGCTCAATCCCGAGTTCCCAGCCAGGATGGCTGGAGCGGGGGCCCTGGTTTTCCGGGGGGAGGGAGGAGACAGTGGCAGGATCCTCAGCAAGGGCAGGGAGGGCCCCTGCTCGGGGGGGTTTCGGACGCTCTCGGGCGCGTGCCGCCACGGCCCGCGGTGCCCTTTGCCAGCCCCACGCCACCCCCACGCAGCACCCGGGTGGGCATCCCATCGGGGCTGGCTGAGCCCCCAGAAGTGGGAGGGGGCACGCGGGGCGGCCGGCCGGGGCCCGGGCACCCCCTTGCCGCGTGGGACGCACCAGCGAGATGCTCTGTTTCCAATTAGCGTCGGCGGCCGCCGAAGGTGCTGGAATCCGGGAACCTGCACATTCCTGCCGCACGGCCGGCCGGCTGTGAACCCAAACATGGGTTTGTCTGTTCCCCAGGGGCCTCCGGCGCATCGCTCCCGATGCCTCTCCCGTCCCGCCCTGGTCCTCTGGCTGGGGCTGGCGGGGAGCTGCCGGGGAGCTGATGCCGGGGGCAACATTCCCTGGGTGGCTTTTGCTGGAGCAGGGTGTGCATGGGTGCTGGAATGGGGTGCGTGGGGTGTCTGTCTCATATTTTGGAGCAAGGGTTCCCCTATTCTCCTTCCTCCCTTCAGCCTAAGGTGGCTGATGGGGCAAGAGTGGGTCAGGGCCAGTGAGGGCGATGGGGCTGAGTGGGCTCTGTGGCCATGGGGCACGTGGCACGGGAAGGTGGTGAGCTGAGCAGAGCCCGATCTGTCCGCTCCCTCCTCCCCGCAGCCACTGAGCCTGCCCCCAGGCTTGCTTTGCCCCGTCACCCCAAGGGAAAGCATCCCACCCTGTGCCCGAGCAGGGTGCCCTGGGGTTGGCACCATCCCCCTGACGCCCTGCGTCTTGCCGGCAGTGGTGTATCTCTGCGGGCCGCCGGAGATGCTGCGGCAGATCATGCAGCTGGCGCACCGGGAGAACCTCACCAACGGCGACTACGTCTTCTTCTACCTGGACGTCTTCGGGGAGAGCCTGCGGGGTGACTCTGCCCGCGACCCCTTCAAACCTTGGCAGCAGAGCCCAGGCCAGGACTCGGGGCTGCGCGAGGCTTTCCAGGTGAGCTGCGCCCGCCTGCCTGGGGACGGGGACGGGGACCTCCCCAGCCCGACCCTGGTGCATGAAGCGGGGTGCTGTGCTTGGTTGCAGATGGTGCTGGTGATCACCTACTACGAGCCCCAAAACCCCGAGTACCAGCACTTCCAAACCCAGCTCATCCTGCGAGCCAAGCAGAAATTTGGGGTGCAGCTCAACTACTCCCTGGTGAGCGAGTCACCCTGCGTGATGGGGCGGTGGAGACCCTCCCCATGGGGCTGTGGCACCTCACCAGGGTGCAGAGGGTGGGACACGGCCATGGGCAGTGCCGGAGGGGCCATCCCTGGTGGCCACAGCCACGGGCAGTGCCATCCCCACAGGGTGGGTGCATGGCTCCGGCGTGGGGTTACGGGGCTGTGGGTGGGTGCGTGGCCCCGGTGTGGGGGTCTTGTGGCTGGGGTACCCCCGTGTGCGTGGCTACAGGTGTGCTGAGGTCCCCCCCGGCAGATGAACCTGGTGGCGGGGTGTTTCTATGACGGGATGCTGCTGTACGCCATGGTGCTGAATGAGACCCTGCGGGAGGGCGGCTCCAAGAAAAACGCCACCCACATCATCGAGAAGATGCGGGACCGCAAGTTCCAGGGTAAGGATAAGGTGGGGGCAGCCGGGGTGCCATGGGCGCAGTGGGACCTGGTCCCCGTCCCACCTGGGTCTTTTGTCCCGCAGGGGTGACGGGGCTGGTGAGCATGGACAACAACAACGACCGGGACACCGACTTCAACCTGTGGGCCATGGCTGACCCCGAGAGCGGGCAGTATGAGGTGGGGGCCGGCACCGGGATCCTGCCGGCAGCTGGGGCTGGGGGACGGGATGCTGGGGGCTGGGGGGGGGCCTCAGCTCTCTCTGCCGTAGGTGGTGGGACACTACTCGGGTGTGGAGAAGCAGATCCACTGGCTGGGACGACCCATCCCCTGGGTGAAAGGGGCCCCCCCCTTGGACAACCCACCCTGCATCTTCGATGTGGATGACCCCTCCTGCGATAAAAGTGGGTGTTCTGGGTCCCCACATCCCTTGGCCCCCAGCACCCTTCCTTGTGGGTGCATGGAAACCTGGTACCCATGGCCAGCCAGGCCACGCTGACACCCGCTCCTGCCTGCAGCCCCCCTCTCCATGCTGGCCATCGTAGCTTTGGGCACTGGCCTCACCTTTGTCATGTTTGGCATTTCCAGCTTCCTCATTTTCAGGTCAGTCAGGGCTGAGGAACCTCTGCCTGGGCACCAGGCACCCCTCAGCCTGTCAGGGGGGTGGGCAGGGCTTGGGGGGCTATGGGTGGCTGACCCCAGTGTGCCCCCCAGGAAGCTGATGCTGGAGAAGGAGCTTGCCAGCATGCTCTGGAGGATCCGCTGGGACGAGCTGCAATTTGGGAGCCCCGAGCGGTACCACAAGGCAGCGGGCAGCCGGCTCACCCTGTCCCTGGTGAGAGCTGCCAGTGCCTGGGCACCACCCTCCTCCTGCCCCTGCCCCTGCCCCTGCCCCTGCCCCTGCACTGCCCTCCCTCCCTGCACACACTCCTCCCTTGCTGACCCCCTGCACGGCCCTCTGTCCCCTACAGAGCCACAACCCCACTGCATCCATCCCCTGCAGAGTCACAGCCCCACTGCATTCATCCCCCACAGAGCCACAGCCCCACTGCATCTATCCCTACACAGCCCTCCCTCCCTACAGAGCTCTCCATCCCCTGCAGAGCCACACTTCATCCATCCCCTGCATGACCCTCCATTCATAGAATCATAGAATCATAGAATCGTTTAGGTTGGAAAAGACCTTTAAGATCATCCAGTCCAACCATTAACCTACACTACCAAGTCTACTCTAAGCCAATCAAGGGTAGACTAGACTAAACCATGTCCTGAAGTGCAGAGTGTCCCTGCAGAGGCATGCTTGATCCATCCCCTACACAGCCCTGAATCCCCTATAGAGCACCATACCTTGTCCAGCCCCTACGTGGCCCTGCATCCCCTACACAACCACACCTTATCCATCCCCATACGTCCCCTGCAGCACACCATACCTCACCCTATAGGCTTCACCCTCCCTACAGAGCATGCAGAGCTTGTCCTGACCCTTCAGAGCTCATCCTGCACCGTCCCCTGCACACCCCTGGGTGTCCCTGCCCTGGTCCCTTGGTGCCTGTCACCCCCCACCCTGGGATCCCCATCCCTAACCCCCTCCTTCCCTGCAGCGTGGCTCCAGCTATGGCTCCCTGATGACCACCCATGGCAAGTACCAGATCTTCGCCAACACCGGCCACTTCAAGGTCAGTGCGGCAGGTGGGGAGCTGAGCCCTCACCCTGAAACCCCCCAACCCTGTTGGTTTGCTCCCCCTTGGCTGCCCCCCCACCCTACGGGGTGCTGGCACCTTCCTCCCCTCCCCAAATCTGCCCAGTGGGCACTGACCTCTTCCTCCTCCCTGGCACCCCAGGGCAACGTGGTGGCCATCAAGCACATCAACAAGAAGCGCATCGAGCTGACGCGGCAGGTGCTTTTCGAGCTGAAACACGTAGGTTTGGGGTCTGAGCCGGGGTGGGCACCCTGTCTGGGGATGCAGGGGCCAGTCATGGCAGCGGAGGGGGCTGGTGGGAGCAGCAGCGTGTCCCCGCCACCGACCTCAGCACCATCTGTGCTCCGCTTCCACCTCCAGATGCGGGACATCCAGTTCAACCACCTGACCCGCTTCATCGGGGCGTGCATCGACCCCCCCAACATCTGCATCATCACCGAGTACTGCCCGCGGGGCAGCCTGCAGGTAGGGGGGCTTGGGGGCACCGGGGGAGGCACTTAGACACTCCAGCTGACCCAGCTGGGCTGGGTGTTGAGGATGGGGCTGTAGATGTTGGTTGACCCAAGCTCCACAAGATTTGCAGCAGAGCTGCCCAAGCGGGTGTCAGAGGCCAGTGGAGGGAAGGGGGTGGGATGCCATGGAGCCCCCCGCAGCTGGGTGCTCCTTGAGGCTGGTGCTGGTGCCATCGTCCCCCGGCTGCTTGGCGGGGTCTGCTCAAATGTGCTGCCCCAGGACGTCCTGGAGAATGAGAGCATCAACCTGGACTGGATGTTTCGCTACTCCCTCATCAACGACATCGTCAAGGTACCCAAGCGAGGGACACAAAGGGGCTGGGGGAGGTGCCTGAGGGATGCCAGCTTCACTCTGTCCGTCTGTCCCAGGGAATGGCTTTCCTGCACAACAGCATCATCGGCCACCACGGCAGTCTCAAGTCATCCAACTGCGTGGTGGACAGCCGCTTCGTGCTGAAGATCACCGACTATGGGCTGGCCAGCTTCCGCTCCTCCTGCGACAGCGAGGACACGCACGCCCTCTATGCCAGTGAGTGCCCACTGCTGGGGACCAGGGGGACAGGGTGGCCCTGTCTCACCACCCCATGGCCGTGTCCCACCAGAGAAGCTGTGGACAGCCCCGGAGCTGCTGCAGAAGGGACACCTGCCCACCCCGGGCATGCAAAAAGCCGATGTCTACAGCTTCGGCATCATCGTGCAGGAGGTCGCCCTGCGCAACGGCCCCTTCTACATCGAGGGCATGGACCTGAGCCCCAAAGGTGAGGGTGGGGGGCAGGCGTGGGGTGGTCCTGTCCCCGCCAGGGAGGTCCGGTGGTCACCGTCGGCCACTCCCTGGCAGAGATCGTGCAGAAGGTGCGCAACAGCCAGAAGCCCTTCTTCCGCCCCTCCATCGACATCGGGGTGCACAGCGAGGAGCTGGCAGTGCTGATGGAGCGCTGCTGGGCACAGGAGCCGGCCGAGCGCCCTGACTTCAGCCAGATCAAGATGTTCATCCGTAGATTCAACAAGTGGGTGGCTGGCAAGCAGGGAAGGTGGCCCTGGGCGGGAGCGGGGACAGCCATGGGGGCGGTGGTTGGGGGGTACCTCGTCCCGCGGTGCCAGCTGCCTGCACCCTGGCAGGGAGGGCAGCACCAGCATCCTGGACAACCTGCTGTCGCGCATGGAGCAGTACGCCAACAACCTGGAGAAGCTGGTGGAGGAGCGGACACAGGCCTACCTGGAGGAGAAGCGCAAGGCGGAGAACCTCCTCTACCAGATCCTGCCCCAGTGAGAGAGGGAGAGAAGGGAGCGTGTGGGTCTGGGGGTTGGCATGGGGTCAGCGTGCACCTGCTGCCATACAAGCACGGGGTCCCTTGCCAGCTGTCCTAGCTGATGTAGGGCAAGGGGAACAGGGGGTTTGGGGTGGGGGCCCACCACCATCCCTCCTGTCCTTGCCAGCTCCGTGGCGGAGCAGCTGAAGCGTGGGGAGACAGTGCGGGCTGAGGCTTTCGACAGCGTCACCATCTACTTCAGCGACATCGTGGGCTTCACCGCCCTCTCAGCGGAGAGCACGCCCATGCAGGTGAGAGCAGGGCTTGGGGGGCAGTCCCCTTGCGGGGCTGGCGGGGGGGCTCATACCCTGGCAGTGCCATCCCTGGGGCTGGGGGGAGATGGCCGCTCCCAGCCCCACACGCACCCTTGCTCCATCCAGGTTGTGACGCTGCTGAACGATCTCTACACTTGCTTCGATGCCATCATCGACAACTTTGACGTCTACAAGGTGAGGGCGGGGTGAGCAAGCACAGCCCCCCGAGGTGAGGCGGGCAGCGAGGAGCCCGGGGTGTACCTGCTCCCCCTGACCCCGCAGGTGGAGACCATTGGGGATGCCTACATGGTGGTGTCGGGGCTGCCGGTGCGCAATGGGAAGCTGCACGCCCGCGAGATTGTCCGCATGGCCCTGGCCCTGCTCGAGGCCGTCAAAACCTTCAAGATCCGGCACCGGCCCAATGACCAGCTCCGCCTGCGCATCGGCGTACACACTGGTGAGCCCCTGCGCCGGCCGGCACCGTGGCTGGGGGATGCTCGCCCACCCGCCCTGCAGCAGCCACGGGCATCTCTGTGCCCCCAGGTCCCGTGTGTGCTGGAGTCGTGGGTCTGAAGATGCCACGGTACTGCCTCTTTGGGGACACGGTGAACACCGCATCCCGCATGGAGTCCAACGGCCAGGGTAAGCCATGGGGCTGGCAGCTGGGGTCCAGTGCCATGGGTCGTGCCCAGCTCCCACACCCAGCCGTGTCCCTTTTGCCCCTCTGTGCCACCCAGCCCTGAAGATCCACGTCTCGTCCACCACCAAGGAAGTCCTGGATGAGTTTGGCTGCTTCGAGCTGGAGCTGCGCGGGGACGTGGAGATGAAGGTGAGGGTGCGGGGACCCTGGTGGGGGGCCAGCCCTTCCGGCTGCAGGGGCATGTGATGGGTGGGTGGGTTGGGGCTGGGACCCCTTGTCCCCCTTGGTGCTGGGGACAGCACCCAGGCAGCAGCGCCAGGGGCGGGGAGGGTCTCACCGCCCCCCTCCGCCCCCCAGGGCAAGGGGAAGATGCGGACCTACTGGCTGCTGGGCGAGAGGAAAGACCCCAAAGTCATCTGAGCCCGGCGGCAGTGGCGGAGCCCCCAACCCCAATGGGGCCATCATGCTTCCCAGCGCCTGGCCCCCCTGGGGTGCACTGGGACCCCCCCATCACCGCAGCCCCCCCTGCTTCAGCAGGGCTCAGGCATGGGGTGGGGGCAGCGGCCACAGCACCGCATGCCCCCTTCCATCGGCACCAGCAAAGCCCGCCTCCCCCCGCAGCCTCTGCTGGAGGGGGGGGAACCAGCCCCAATCCAGCCCGGGGGGGAACCCCGTATCCCCCCACCCTCGGGGGTCGTGCCACCCCTGCCCTCTCCCCCGTGGCTCAGCTGGCTCTGAGCCGCTCCCGGGGCCTGGCTGCCCCGCAGGGCACTTCGCCGTCTCTTTTCAGTACCTGGCCCCCTGGCAGAAGTTGTGCCCATGTCACCCCCTCCCCAGGGGCCGGGAAATGGGGGCTCCTGCCGGGACTGACCCCTTGGCCAGGGCAGGCTTCAATGCCGCGGCTCCCCCCCTCCCCAGTCTCCCCCTCCCCTGTATATAGCCCCACTGGGTCATGTAAATACCTCCCCCCCCTCCCCAGGTGTAAATATAGGAGTCGCTGCAAACTATTTTGTTGAAATACAAACTTCCCCAAATCCCGCTGTCTCCCAACCTCTGCTTCGCTCTGCCCTGGAGTGCCAAGCGGGGTGGGGGACCAGGGGGGACCCCAATGTTGAGCTCAGCCTGGGCTGGGGACGGCTGCCAGAGAGCATCGTACCCCGGGGGTCCGGCTGCTGCGTGGGTGGGGGTGTGGGCACGGGGATCCGGTGCGGGGTGGCTGCAGCGGTGGCTGGCGAGGGCTCAGGGCGGTGCTGGGAAGGCAGGGCGGCCGCGGCGGGGTTTGCTTTGGCGTGAGGGCTGCAGTGTGTTCCTCTGACCTCATGCTCTGGCTGCGCTGCCACCACCTCTTACTGGAACCCACCTGTGCCTGGGGACGGGGCCACGTGTCACCCGCCGCGGGCGCCAGGAGAAGGCACGTCCCAGGGGATGGGGCTGTGCCACGGGCTCTCCCTCTGTGCCCAAGGAGGGAGGCTTGGGGCTGTAGCACATTTCGGGGCAGCAGTGACTTGCAGAGGGGCTGGAGGTTGTCCCCCCGCTTGCGCTGCATGGGCCCATGGGGATGGGGATGCCAGGGACATGGTGCTCCCACTCCAAGTACCCAGCCTGAGGACAACCCTGGGGTGGCAAGGATGCTGGGACCACCTGTGGCCACTGCTCTTTATTGCTTGTGGGGCCGGAGCCGGCCGCTCAGGGGGGCATAGGGCCAGGGCTGCTCTAGGTACTCGGTGATGGGAGTAGAGAAGGCTGCGTTCCTCCGAAAGGGACTGTCCCCGCTGCGGATGCTGGTGACACCCTGGAGGGGAGGGAAGTGGAGATGTCCCCGTCAGCAGCTGAGCCCCCTGGGTGCTGGCAGGGCAGGGTGCCGGGGGGCTTACAGGCAGGCTGCGGGCTTGCTCCAGCCAGAAGCTGCAGGGCTGCTCCGTGCAGTAGTTGTGGGGCTGCGGGTGGAAGCAGTGTGACAGTGGGCAGGGGGGACGGCATGCCATGGGGGGACACGGGAGCCTTGCAGGCTCCCTGGGGGCTGCTGCAAGCTGCGGGGGGGGGGGGGGGCTGTGCCCTGCCCGTACCTGGGTGGTGGGCAGAGGCGTGAACAGGCAGCCCTCGGCGCGGTAGTCCCGGTGCGTGGTGGAGACCGACTCCATGGGCATTCGGGGGGGACGGATCTCCTCCAGCATCTCCTTCCTGCTGGCAGAGCAGACGCCGCACCCCTCAGCTCTGGGGTCCCCCCCACCCCGGGCAGGCACCCGCAGCAGGGTCCCCTCCTCTGAGGTGTGGGTCCAGGGGTGGGTGGCACTCAGGGGCACAGGCTTGCCTGTATTTCTGGTAGAGCATGGACTCCAGCATGGCCTCCCGCTGCCCTGTGGGGGGGAAGGTGCCGTCAGCCCGACAGCTATGATCCTCTCGCTGCCTTTTCGGGGGGCACAGGGCTCAGTGGGGGCTCAGCCTCACCTCGCCCCAGCAGCAGGGCCCTGTGCGGTGGGCGGTAGGTGTCCCTCGTGGTGGTGCTGTCGGTGGGCCGGGAGAAGGGCTGGTGGACCAGCAGCCCGTGGTGGCCGTGCCGGTGGGTGAAGCCCTCGCTGCCCAGCTCCTGCCCCGGCACGTGGTCCAGGTGGTTGGTAGCTCTCTGGGGATGGACGGTGGGGGCTGTGGGAAGGGGGAAGGAGCCCAGCCTGCAGTGCCCCATGCCCACTCCCGGTTTTTAGGCTTTTGATAGTCCCATGGGGCTCTGGGCAGGGTTGGGAGGTGGGGGCGAGTTACCTCCTCCGGCTGAGCATCCACAGTCTGGGGGCACTGACCCACACCTACGGCCATGCCACGTGTGGAGCAGCCCCAGAGGCACAACCTGCAAAAAGGGGGGGACAGTCCTTCCAGCCGGCTTGCCAGGAAAGCTGGAACAGGAGCATCTGTGGCTTGGGCAGGGCTGAACTTTCCTGCCTGCCAGGGGTGAGCTGGCCTCGTACAGCTCCAGCCACCTGGGTGCCCTGGCTGCCCCTACGGCTGGGCAAGCGCTCCAATGGCACTTCAACAAACTTCGGGGTCCCCAGGCTGTGGCATGGCTTGGCCCATGTGCCCCGCAGCCTGGCTCGCCCAAACAGGTGTCCCTGCACCCCTACGATGGGCTGTGACACCCAGCTCCCACCGTCCCAGCACGTGAGCTCCCAGCTCTCTTTCCAAAGCCTTGCCGTCGCTCCCCATGTGCCTGCCTGTGCCTTTTGTGCTATTGAATTTCATCCCCTTTCCATCCCGCTGGGCTCAAGGTCGTCCAGGGAGCTCCAGCTTGGCCAAGGGCAGCTATTTAAAGAGAGGGAGCTGCCCAGGAGCGGGGGGCCTCACGGGATCAGCATGTGGGACATGGCGGGGCGGGTTTTGAGGAGCATTTCCCCTTACGGCCCCCCAGGCTGTGGTGGGGAGTTACCTCCTCCTGCCAGTTGTGGATCAAGCAGCTTCTGCGGGGCACCAACTGGCTGGGCTGCTCTGCTGGCGTCTGCAGGGAGGCAGGCAGCACCGGTGCCGCGACGGGGGTCTCCTCACCTGGGCAAGACCCCCACCTTCCAGGGCAGGGTGTCAGCTCGACCCTGCAGGGATCCTTCCCAGCCTCAGTGGGTGGCACCGCGCTGGGCACAGCTGGCAGGGCCTCGGTGGGCGGCTCGGTCGTGGCTGACAGCATCTCCTGGGGCACCTCTGCTGTGGCTGATGTCTCCTGGGGCATCTCTGCTGTGGCTGACGTCTCCTGGGGCATCTCGGTTGTGGCTGACGTCTCCTGGGGCAACTCAGTCATGGCTGTCAGTGTCTCCCTGTGGCACGGGGGCTTCCCCGTGGGCACCTCAGGCAGGAGGACATCACTCTGGACCCTGACCATGCATGGTGGCCTCTCCCCAGGGTGCACGGGAGGCACGTGGCCCATCAGAGCCACCCTGCAGGTGGGGACAGTCCCTGAGGAAAGGCGGTGGGGTGCATCCTTCAGCCCCCCGCCTTACCTGCTGTGTCCCCAGCCCACACCAGCGTGGGCAGGGCCCTGAGGCCGGGGACCCTGGGTCTCCCAAGGTGTCACCCCCACCCCGGGGAGGGGGACAAGGGACTCCTCTCCCTTTGGGGGACAGAAGCAGTGCCTGCTGCTGGGGCTGTGCTCCAGAGGGGTCTCCCCCTCCATAGCTCCCCTCTCCCCCCTTGTCCCTCCTGCTCCCAGCAACACTCCCCCCCAGCACCCCCAGCCCAGACTCTGCCCCCCTAATCCCTCCCGCCATCCCGTGCCCCCTCCCAGGTGTCTGCACCCCCCCGGCACCCCCTGCCTGGGCTCTGCCCCCCCACCTCCTCCCCGCCCGTGCCCCCGCTGCCCCCATCTTCTCATGCCCCCCGTGTCCCCGAGAATGCTCCGCGGGCCCTGCCCCCCAAATCTCCCCCTCGGGGGTCACCCTAAGGCCGTACCCCCCCCTTAACGTCCCCCGGTGCCCCCGGCCCGGCCTCACCCTGTGGGGGTCCCGGCCCCCGCCGCCGCGCTCCGGGCCCCATGGCGGCTGCGGGGGTGCCGCGGCTCCGTCTCCATGGTGACGGTAAACACCAGCCCGCGGCCGCAAGCTCATTGGCGGCGCCGGGGGCGGGCGCAACTCCCATTGGTGGAGAGCCTGGAGAGGGGCGGGACCTACAGGGGGCGGGGCCAGGGGCAGCATTAGAGTGGCGGGGCAAGTGGGCGTGACCGGGGCAAGTGGGCGTGGCCGGGCCCGGGCTGGGCTCCAGGCCCCGCGGCCCGCGTCCCCCTGCCCCGGGCTGCCCCGGGGGGCCGGGGAGGAGCCCTGGGCCCAGGCAGAGCTCGCAGGGCCTGGCCTGGGGGCAGGAGTGGCCGCAGAGCCTGACTGGGGGGACACCACGGGCGGGCACCACACCCGGGCTGCCTGCGCTGGGTTCCCCGGGCACACGCTGCTCCCCATGGCTTGACCCAAGTGACGCCCCCCTCCCCCAATTTGGGCCTGGCCTTTGGGCGCCCCTGCCTGCCCCAGGGACCCAGGGCTGGCCCAGGGTGCCGGGGTGTGACGGGCCTGGCGCCTGGCTGGGCCCAGCCGGTGCCCCGCAGGCGTGGAGCAGCTCCCCTCGCCGCCAGCCCTCGCTGGGCCCCCGGCCCCCGTCCCCGCCGAGGCCCGGCAGAAGAAGGGCCCTTTGATAGCGCGTGGCGGGCGCCGGCGCGAGGGCTGTTATTCCAGCGCTCTGCGGTGTGCGCCGACGAGGCCACTGCGCGCTTGGCGCTGGGGCCTCTGTTTTTCCTGGCCGAGGACGTGCCCGGCCCCTCTGGCCTCGGCCGGCCGGGGCCCCCAGCGGGGACCGCTCCTCCCTCCGGGCACTGGGCCCCGCGCCAAGCAGGGGCTCCTCCGAGCCCATCTGCTGCGCAGCTGCGGCGAGGAGGGAGAGACGTGCCCCGGAGCTCGGGCTCGGCAAAGGGCCCCCCTCCCTCCTCCCCATGCTAGGGCCGCACCAGCCCTGCTGCCCCTGGAGGTGGGTGCCCCAAGGGCTGGGTGCTCCCTGCGAGGGTGCTGGGGTGCGCGCTGCTGGTTGTGCCCCCACGCTTGGCCCTGGGCCCAGGGCTGGCCCCCGAGGTGCACCCGTACCCCAGCCCATGCTGGGGGGGCTGGCAGCCTGGGCACCCTGCCCCAGCTTGCACCCCAGGGCACGCTCCCCAGGAGCGTCTCTGGATTCCCCACCCAGACACGTGGGCTTGTCCCCGGGGGCAGCCAAAAGCCTGGCCAGGGAGCACGAGTGCCTGGGAGGCACCAAAGGGACACTAAAGGCACCGCAGTACAGTGTGGGACAGGGACCCTGGCGATGCCAGCCCGGGGGTGTGCGCTCGCCGTGGGGCAAAACACCCTGGGGTGGCAGATGGGGCATCGCCGTGGGGCCGCACCCTGGCAGCCTGACCGTGGAGCAGCAGCCCTGGAGCTGCTGGAGCACATCTGGCTGCCTCTCCCCAGCTGACACATCCCCCGCCGGCCCCCCTGCCCAGCTCTTTTGGGAACTTGCGTCATTTGTGATAGTCTTTGGCTGTGGAACGAAAACAGCCCTTGGCCCCTGCCCCCCCCGCCCCCTTCCCAGCCCCATGGGGCTGTGACCGCTGTGCTGCCCCGGGGCTGCTTGGGGACTGACAAAATAAACCTGGCACGGGAGGAAACGCGCTTGCAGGCGTCCGTCCCCTGACCTCGCGTGCCAGCACCGGCCCTCCGTTGGGCATGGCGTCCCTGGGGGGCTGCTCCGGGCAAGTGCTGGGGGATGAGGCACTGGGGACCTCTGGCCCTTTGGAGTCCTCAGGGACTCCCCAGGCCCTCTTTAGGGTCCCCAGCGCCGAGGCAGGGCTGCCCCATGTCCAAGAGTGGCCCCAGCCTGTGCTGCGGCTCGAGCAGGTCTCGGAGAAGCGGGAAGCAGCAGCATGCAGCATTTTTAAGGTTCATTTGCACCCCAAAAACATTCCCCATGCTATACTGGGTACGTGTGGGGTGGACGCGACCAGGCTGCGCCACAGCCCCACGCCGCTCCCGGGGGGCCCCGGCCGCCAGCGCCACCGAGCCGGAGGCTGAACAGAGCAGCCATTCTCCCCGGCGGGCTGCGGTCCCCTGCGCGGCTGGCGGGGGCCCAGACATCCCCGCCGGCGGTGCCAGGTGGGCCGTGCGCCACGCCAGCACCGGCCCCCGCCGCTAAATATAGCCACGGCGGCCAGCTGCGGCCCAGCGCGGCGGGAGCGGGAGGCGCGGGGCAGGGAGCGCGCTGGCGGCGAGCGAGCGGCCCGCAGCGCACGCCTGCGGCCTGGTGCGTGTGCAACCCTCACGGGGCGGCCACGGCCACGTGCAGGCACGTGTCTGCGGCCAGCGTGCGTAAACACGCGCGTGTGAGCACTGCCGCGTGTGTGCTGTGCTGCCTGTGTTTTGCATGTGTTTGGGGTTGTGGGGGAGCCCCGCGGCGTGCGACACGGTGTGTTTTGCACAGCGGTGCGTGCCCAAAGGGGTCTGGGTGTGCAGTGTAACGCGTTTTGCGTATTAGTGCACGCATAGGGGCCTGCTGCGTGTAATGCTGCATGCAATTAATTACTACTCTACCCTTAATTGTTTTAGTGTGGACTTGGTAGTGTGAGGTTAATGGTTGGACTGGATGATCTTAAAGGTCTTTTCCAACCTGAATGATTCCATGATTCTGTGCAACTTTTGCACAGTGGTGCAAGCGCGGGGGTTCCGGGGTGTGCAGTGCACTGCGCTTTGCACGGTGGCACACAGGCTGGTGGCGTCTGGGGTGTGCAGTGCACTGCGCTTTGCACGGTGGCACACAGGCTGGTGGGGTCTGGGGTGTGCAGTGCACTGCATTTTGCACGGTGGAACACAGGCTGGTGGGGTCTGGGGTGTGCAGTGCAGTGAGTTTTGCACAGCGGTGCATGCACAAATGGTGTGGTACATTGCGGGGGGGCAGCACGCCCACCCGCAGCCTGTCCCGGGCTGCCCTTAGCTCATGGCTGTGAACCACCTGGGAGCTCCCTGGTGAGGGTCCCCGGGGGTGGGGAGGAATAAATGTGTAATTAGCGCTTTTAGTTCAATTTAGTCCAACTATCTTGCTTTTGCAAGGCAGAGAAGCATCAGTGCCCAGCGCGGGGGCTCTGGCAAGCAACACAGGGGGTGCATGAGGGGCCACCCAGGGGCAGGGTGGAGGGCACGCAGGGGTGCTGTCGTGGCAGCGGCGCTGGGTGGGCAGCCCGGGCATGGGGTGCTGCTGGCACCCCAGGATGTTCCCCAGCTTGGGGACACCATTTGGGCACCCAGCCTGCTCCCCCACCGCCTGGCACCAGGATGGGCCTTTTGCCTGTGCGATGTGGGCACCCCCTCAAAAAACCTCTTGCTCCGACTGGTGGGCTCCAGAGCATCTCCAGCACGGGCAGATTGGGATGTGGGGAGCCCAGACCCACCCTCCAAGAAGCAGGGCACCAAATCGCACCCACCTCCCCGCCTCGAGCCCTGCTAGCATGTCCCCGCTTGCTGCAGCACCCGAGGCCACCCCTGCCCGGGCCGCCCCCCCCAGGAGGGCCACCATGACACAGAGCCACCGAAGCCACCGCCAAGGAGATGCTTTATTGGGGGCGGTGGGTAGGGGGGGCTCAGCCGGGGGAGCTCAGCCGGGGGGCCAGCCCAGCTGCCGCCCCCCAAGAACGTGGAGGTGCAGGTGGTAGACGGACTGGGCGCCGTGCTTCCCGTCGTTGATGACTGCCGGGAGAGGGACAGGGGGTCAGGCCACCCCCCACACCGGGCCACCCCCGACACCGGGCCACCCCCCGGGGCCAGGGGTGAGGGTCCTGCCCCACGGCAGGGCGTGGGATGCCAACTCACCGAGGCGGTAGCCCTCGGCCAGCCCCTCCGCCTGCGCCGTGCGTGCCGCCACCACCAGCAAGTGCCCCAGGAGCTGCATGGGGGGGGAGCGGGGGGGTTGTTAGCACCCTGCTTGTCTGGTGTCCCCGTGATGTCCCGGGGACCCCCGCCACGGGCTCACCTCGGCGTCCTGGGGACCCACGCGGCTGATCCGGGGGATGGGGCGCTTGGGGATCACCAGGAAGTGGACGGGGGCTTGGGGGGCCACATCGCGGAAGACCAGGCACTGCCGGGGGGGTGGGGGGGGGCAGGGTGAGCCCCGCACCTGTGGGTGCTGACCCCCACCCCCCACCCCCCCCCCGCCTGCTGTCCCCGCTACCTTGTCGTCTTCATAGAGGATGGTGGCGGGCAGGCTGCGGGCGATGATCCTGCTGAAGATGGTGGGCTGCCCGCCCGCCTCCTCGCCGGCCGCCGCTGCCCGCTGCGCCTTGCCCACCTCCCCGTCCTGCCCGCCGGGCCCTGCCACGCACCGCTGGGGCGGAGGGACATGGAGGGGGGGGGCCTTAGGGCCTGGGACACCCGTGGAAGCGGACCCCACGGCCCGGGGGGGCAGAGGGACACGGAGGGGGGGCCTTAGGGCCTGGGACACCCGTGGAAGCGGACCCCACGGCCCGGGGGGGGGTCAGGGGCACGTGGCGTGGGGGACACACGCGTGCAAGGCTGACGGGGGGGCATATGGGGATGGGGGGGGTGCACACGGCGGTGACGGGGGGGGACGCAATTGGGGGTGGCGGGGGGGGGGACGCGTGGGGGGATGCAGGTGGGGGTGGCGTGGAGCGCACGCTGGGATAAGGGGGGTGGGGATGCACGGGGGGGGGTGGGGGTGCACACGGGTGCTCCGAGACCCCGCGCCGTGGCGTGGGGGTGCGCGCGGCGGGGGTCACGCCCACCGCGGACTTCGCCCGGGGGCGGGAGCAGCGGCGAGCCTGGAGCGGGGCAAAACCCCTCTCCCCTCCACGCGTGTCCCCCGGTGGTCGTCCCCCTCCCCTCCCCCCGCGTGTCCCCCGCGCCCACCTGCCCCGCGCGCAGCGCGCCCCGCGCGGACCAGCCGCGCGCCAGCCCCCTCGCCAGCACCGCCGCCATGGCCGCCGCGCCGGCCCCGCCCCGCCGCCCCATTGGCTCCCGCCCCCGTCACTCCCGCCCCCCTGACACCGCCCCACCCCTTAAAGCGCCCGCGCTGGCCTGCGCCCACGCGTGACACGCGGGCGACACCGCGGGGCCGCCGGGCTCTCTGCAGGCGCCCGCCCGCGAAGCCCTCGCCAGGGAAGAGCATGCGGGGCTCCCGCCCGCCCCCCCCCAGCCCACGGGTGGGTGCTGTGACCACACATGGTGGCGCAGCCCCCCCCCCGAAACACACACACCCCCCCAAAGACCCCGGCACGGAGGCTGGGCCACGGTTTATTGGGGGCTCAGAAGCCCATGCGTGGGCGCTTGCGGCGGGGCTGGGAGGCGGAGGAGAGCTGGCTCTGGGAGGAGGGGATGCAGAGCTGGCTGGCCTGGCTGCCGGGGGGCTCCGGGGGCTCGGGGGGGCCCTCGGCCCACACCGCCAGGTAGTCCCGCAATGTCTTCCGCCGCTCCTTGGGGATGCCGCGGCAGCGCAGGCTCTGGGAGGAGAGCAGGGCTTCGTCAGGCGTGGGCGATGCCGGGGGGCTGCGGGCCGGCGGGGAGCCCTCCCCGGGGGGCACGGGTGGGCAGCCGGGGGAGAGGGTCTGGGGGGCCGCGTCGCTCTGCTCCGACAGCTCCGACTGGTAGGTGAGGGAGGAGACGAAGCTGGCCGAAAGGCTGCGCCGGCCACGGGCTCGCTTCTGCCGCCGCCGCCGCTCCCGCAGCGCCCGCTGCCTCTGCGCCAGGTTGAAGCTCGTCCTCTCCTCCCACCACTGCCACCAGTCCCCGGACCAGGCCGCCGTCAGACGGGCGCTCAGGGGGTCCGGACCCCCCGCCGGCTCCGGGGGCTGCGGCAGGGCAGGGGTGTGGGGGGCCAGGGCATCCCAGCGCTGGACACGGCCCCCCTCCTGCATGGCCTGCCGCAGCCACTGGCGCGCCCGCCCGTGCAGGGCGCTGGGGCCGGCCGCAGCCTCCAGCTCTTTGCGGGTGAAGAGGCGTTTCTGGCTGAGGGTGGGTGGCCAGGCCTGTCGGGGGGGCTCCCCGCAGCCCTTGGACAGAGCCCGCAGCCAGCGGCGGTACTGCAGGGCCGCGGCTGGGCTGGGCGCTGCTGGGGAGGGCTGGGCGCTGGCACAGGGCTCCTGGGGGAGTTCGGCTTCCGCCGGGGCCACTGGTGTGCCTGCATCCTCCTCTTCCTCCTCCTCATTGATAATCAACTCCAGGTTGGACAAGTAGAAGGTTTGCTCTTCCTCCTCCTCCTCCTCTTCCTCCTCCTCGCTGCCCAAGCCTGGTGGGCTGCTGGCTGGAGCCTCAAAGAGAGGGGAAGAGCCAGGGGCTGCCGCAGCGGCCTCATCCCCTGAGGCAGGCGCAGGGGGCTGCGTCACCTCGTGGGTCAGCCTCTGGCAGAAGACGTCCCCGGCCTCGGAGAGCTGGAAAACCAGCAAGGATTCCCGCAGCCTGTCCTCCTGCAGTGTGGCGGCCAGCCCTGCGGGGACAGTAGGGGCATTACCACTGGGGTCCCAGCCCTGCAGCCCCTCCTGGGGCCTGGCCCACAGCGGGGGCTGCCTCCACCCCACCCTGGGCACACTCACTCCTGGCTGCTGCCCCCCACATCCTTTTCTAGATCATTAATCTCTCACATGAGGTTGTTCAGGGCTTTGCTTTTGCTTTTTTCAACCACCACCCCGCATGGGGCACGGCGTGGGCTGTAGCCCTGGCTCCAGCCCACGTCCTCCCCCCACGGGACCCGCACTCTGGGGCGGTGCGGGACACCCACCGGCAGCCGGGACGCCGAGTCGCTGCTGGAGCAGGCGGTGGCGGTGCGGGAGCTGGGCAGGCAGGTGCTGCAGGCAGCTGGAGATGCTGTGCAGCTTCTGCGGCGGCCCCGCCAGCTGGCAGGCTGACCGGCTACCCCCTGCAGAAAGACACGCCAAAAATTGGCCACTGAGCACTGGTGCTAGGGCAGTAGCTGGTCCCAGCAGTGAGGCTGGGACATGGGCACAGAGGAGACCTAGCCCCTCAGCACCCCCAGAGCCCCGTTCCTCACCCTGGTATTGCAGCAGCAGCAGTTCCTGGGTGCGGGATGCGCCGAGCAGCACCTTATGGCTCCTCCCGGGGCCTCCTGGCGTCAGGTGGGCAAAGAGAGGGGGGGCCTTCATCATGTGTTCCCACTTCAGCACGGGCACCAGTGGCAACCGCTCGTCCAGCACGTACACAGAGAACTGGGGGGGGAGGGGCACAGCTCAGGGGGACTCGACCCCAATACGCCGTGGCAGCCCCCCTCAGCTAGGTGATTCCCCTAACCCAGAGGAGCTGGGAGCCAGGGCTGTGCCAAGGTGTCCCCCTGGCCCCCGGCTGCCACCCCAGGTGTGGTGGGGCTCACCTGGGTGGTGACAAGGTGCTGGGAGGGGTGAGCCCTGCCCAGGTACATGGGCAGCACCACGCGCTCGCCCTGCTGGCAGCCGGCTTCCTCGCCCACCTTGAACAAGTCGAAGTGGCATCTCTCGGGGGCCTGCAGCAGCAGAGCAGGGTGCCGTCAACACCCCGAGTTGGGGAACCCTCTCCCCCACCCACTGCCATCCCCAGGCCCACCCTCCCAGGCTCACCCGGGCATCCAGGCACTGCAGGCCTGTGCGGTCGGCACAGCTCAGCACCCGCGGGTGGGCGGTGAAGTCGCTCCAGCGCCAGGGCGAATGGTCCCGAAAAAACATGGTCTGGGGGTCGTGGCGGAGCCGCTGCAGCCTGTGGGGAGAAGGCAGCGCTGGCGCAGGGCAGAGCTGCCCCTCTCGCTTGGGCCCCCCCACCCTGCTGAGACCCAGTGGTCTGTGTGAGCCCCCTCCCGGCCCTGAGTGCCCCATCTCATAAAACAGAATGAATCATAGAATCACAGAATGCTTTGTGCTGGAGGGCACCTTTAGGGATCATCCAGCCCAGCCCCCCTGCAGTGAGCAGGGACAGCTTTAACCAGATCAGGTTCAGCTCAGAGCCCCATCCAACCTGACCTTGAATGTTTCCAGGGATGGGGCCTCCACTGCCTCTCTGGGCGACCTTTTCCAGTGCTTCACCACCCTCATGGTAAAAAATTTCTTCCCTATATCCAATCTAAATCTACCCTCCTTTAGTTTAAATCCATTACTCCTTGTCCTGTCACAACAGTCCTTGCTAAAATGATTGTCCCCATCCTTCCTATAGGTCCCCTTTAAGCACTGAAAGTCTGCAGTAAGGTCTCCCCGCAGCCTTCTCTTCTCCAGACTGAACAACCCCAGCTCCCTCAGCCTGTCCTCGTAGGAGAGGTGCTCCAGCCCTTGGATCATTTTTGTGGCCCTCCTCTGGACCCGCTCCAACAGGCCCATGTCCTTCTGGTGCTCACCCCGTCTCGACGCTCCAGAGGTAGACAGCTCCACTCTGGGTGCAGACGGCCAGCTCCCCGGGGAGGTGAGGGCTACGGGACGGGGGGCACGGCATCACCACAGGGTCAAGAGCATCCGCCACAGCAGGGAGGGCTGCACAGGCTGCAGCGCCCCCTCCTCGCAAAGCTCCGTTCTCGCAGCGCCTACCTGACGGTGAGGCAGGAGGCAGGCACGCTGGTGCGGATGACCTGCAGCGGGGTGGGGGCCACCCCTGTCCTGCCCGGCACCCTCCAAACTCCGCAGTGATAGTCTGAGCGGACACCAACAAAATCTGGCATGGGACAGGAGGTGGCATGTGAGATGGCAGCATCCTGGGGGCTCCCTGCTGCCCCTCCTCCCCACGCCCTGCCCAGCCTGAGGTACGGAACCTGTGGTATGGATCCCGGGGCTGGCTCACCTTCCCCATCCGCCCGGGCAGCAGCCACTTGCCGGATACGCCCATTGAGCTCAAACTGTGCCGGTGAGCCCTGGGCGCGGGGCAGCTCCTCTAGCACCACGTCCTGGAAATCTGGGGTGCCGGCTAAGGTCACTGCAACATGACCCCTCCTTCCCTCCCCAAGCACACCCCATAGGGAAGGATACAGAGGTGGTTCATGGCCTGCCCCCCGGGGTACACGAGGCGGCCCGTGTGTGCCCCCACGTCTTCGGGGGGCAGCCAGGCCAGCGCTCCCCCCGTAGGGCTGTCGTCGAAGAGCAGGTTGGCCCACTGCAGCAGCAGCTCCTCATGCACGCAGTCCGCCAGCAGCCCCAGCGGCACCTCGAAGAGCCAGTCGCGGCACAGGTGGGAGAACCAGCGCAGGCGGGAGGCAATGTGCTGCCGGGGGCAGCCGCTGCAGAGACAGCACTTAGGCGGGGGGAGAGAGCAGGAACCCCCCCCAGCCCTCTCCAGGGCAGGAGACACAGGGATGCTTACCGCCTGGCCTCCAGACGGTCAATTTCCTCCATCAGGGCCGTCATCCGGATGGTGTTATCCCGGGCATGTCTCTGTGGGGAGAAGAGGGGGCAGAGGCTGGGGCTGGCAGCTGTGAGGGGAGAGGTGTGGGACAGGGTTGTCACCCCCAGACAGACACTGACCTTCAGCTTGGAGTTGCCCAGGTAGAAGTTCTTGTGCAGCAGCTGCCCCAGGGAGCCAAATGCATCTTCTGGGTGATCCACAAAGAAGTGGCCCAGCTGTGTGGGAAGAACAGGGAGTGGTTGGGATGTGCAGGGAATCCCACACTGTCCTCCCAGCTCCTCGTCAGCACATGGTGACCCACGCCCTACCTGCTTGGCAAAGTCCAGAGCGGCTCCGGACTTGCCTGCCCGGAGCTTCCTGCGCAGAATGCCGCGGTAGAGGATGTCCTGAGGCACGAGCGAGGGGAGCCAGCAGCCTGCGGGGAGATGGCAGGGGCCGGCTGGTACCGCACGAGTACCAGGACATGGCTGCAGCACCGGGGCGCAACGGCTCGCCCGTACCCGCTCCCTCCTGCGCGAGCACCACCGGGGAGAGCTGCTAAACCCCCCGTGCCAGCACGGCAGAGGCAGCGGGACCCCGCGCCGCAGGGCAGCTCGGCGGGCAGGTGGAACGGGATGCCGCCCCCGGCAGCGCCCCCCGCCCCACGGCGCTCACTCGCGTTGGGAGGCAGGAAGGGCACGGCAGCAGCGTCGGCGGGGTCCCAGCTCTCGCCCGTCCTGCCGCAGCGGGGCACGAACGTCATCTCAGCCTGCAGGGAGAGGAGGCGGGAGGTGGGACCGGACCCTGCCCGCCCCCCGCTGGGCTCCCCCGGCCCAGCCCGACCCCCCGGGCCCGGGCAGGGCGGGCTGCGCCGCCGCCTCACCTTGCGGCGGCCGGGGCCGGCCTCCAGCACCTGCCCGTGCTCGCCCCAGCCGGCGGCCGGCGCGGGGCCCCCCTCCTCCCGGGGCGGGCCGGAGACGAAGTAGGAGGGGAAGAGAGCGGCCGGGAACTCCATGGCTCCGGGGGGCACCGGCACCGGCACCGGGAGGGCCGGTCCGGGGGTGCCGGTGGCAGCCGCCGCTCAGTGCCCGCACGGGAACGGCGCCGCCACCAGAAGTGGCGTCACCACGGCGTCGCGCAGCTCGCGCCGCGCACCAATCAGCGCCCGGCAACAGAGCGAGAGCAGAGAGGCGCCGGAGAGAGCGCTACCGCCCCCTGGCGGTCGGAGGGAGAAAACGCGCCTCCGCTGCCGGAACGCGTTGCGGGGAACGGCGGGGAGCGGCACGGGACCGGGCGTGGGGAGCGGCGGGGACCGGGCTGGACCAGGGCCGGCACTGGGGGAGCCATCGGGACCGGGCCACGCCGGGAGACGGGCAGGGCACGGGCACTGTTCCCCGCTCCTCGCCCCCAGCACAGCAGAGGGGGAACCCCCCCACGGGTCCTGCCGTGGGCACACCTCGTCCTCCGTGTCCGGCCCGGCCCCGCTGCTGCGCGGCCGCAGCCGCCCTGTCCGGGCTCTCTGGGTTGGCAGGGACCCGCCGTGGCCGTGACTGGTGACGCAGGGGTCTGCTGTGCCCCGGGGGCTGCAGGGCCGTGGGGCACCCCACGGGGTACCGGGGGGATGTGGGGCCGGGGGGGCAGCTCCCGGGGGTTGGGGGATGTAGGGCTGTTCCAGCCGCCCCCCGCCCTTCCCGTGTGGCTTGGCCCCGGGGACCCCCCTCCTGCCCGGACTCCGGTCCCTCTTCCCCCCACCCCCCTGCCCCGGGGCGGCTGCAGGCTCACCCTGAGGGTCCCGCCTGGCCCAGCACCCCCGTGGGTACCCACGCCCACCGGCGTCGCTCGCAGGGGACGGGGCTTCGTCCCACGGAGCTCTGGTGGGACCCTGGAGCCTTTGGGGAGTACCCTGGGGGGGCACAGGCTCCCCTGTCCCCGAGGACAGCAGCAGGTTGCTCCTGGGGGGACCAGGGGCCTCGTACGGTCCCTGTGGGAGGGTACCGGCCCCGGAGCCGTGCCCGGGGGGTCTGCTTTGGGGGGGACGACCCCCAGCCATGCCCGGGGGGGCCGCGCTCTGGGGAGGGGCCCGGGGCGCTCCGTGACGGGGGGCCGGGACGGGAGTGGGGCTGGCGCAGGGCAGAGCACCGCCGGGAGCGGGTCTGCGCCCACGCGTCGCCCACCCGCCTCCGAGGAGGACGGTGATGTCAGGGGAGTGCGGGGGTGATGTCAGGGGAGTCTGGGGATGATGTCAGGGCAGTTTGGGGAAGCGTGATGAGATCGTTTCCAGTCGGCATGGCCTCATCCCTGCGGTGGTGCGCAGACCCCCTCTCCTGAACACCTCCTCTGTCAGATAAATGTAATTTATTACAGTAAGATGGGAGCCGCTACTAGAAAACCACCCGGCCCCCACTGAACAGCCCCATAGGCAGCCCCAACAGCCCCCACAGGTAGCCCTCGCAGCCCCCCCATCCCCTCTCCACAAGACCCCCATTTGTCCCCCGTGCTGTAGCCCCCTTGTCCCCCTACACCCCAGCCCCATGGCCCCTGTGTCCCAGCCCCACGGCCCCTTTCACCTGTGTCCTGTGTCCCCCGTGTAGCCTGGCCCCATGGCCGCCTGCACCATGGCTCCATGTCCCCTGTCCCCCACCTCTGTGTCCCTGACCCCAGCTTGCACCCCTGTCCCCCAGCCCATATCCCTGTCCCCAAACTGTATCCTTGTCCCCACCCCCATGTCCCCATCCTACCCATGTCCCTGTTCCCCAGCCCCGTGTCCCTGTCCCCAGCCTCATATCTCTGTCCCCACCTCCATGTCCCTGTCCCCAGCCCTGTGTCCCTGTCCCCCAGAATGTGTCCCTATCCCCAAACTGTATCCCACAGCCCCATTGCTCTGTCCCCGGCCCCATGTCCCTCTCCCCCAGCCCCATGCCCCTGTCCCGAGCCTCATATCTCTGTCCCACAGCCCTGTAGCCCTGTCTCCAGCACCGTGTCCCTGTCCCCAGACTCATATCTCTGTCCCTAACCCCATGCCCCTGTTCCCAGCCCCATGTCCCCATCCCCAGCCCCGTGTCCCCGTCCCACCCATGTCCCCATCCCCATCCCTGTGCCCCTGTCCCCAGCCCCATGTCCCCATCCTACCCGTGTCCCTGTCCCCAGTTCTGTGTCCCTGTCTCCAGCCCTGTGTCCCCACCCCACTCATGTCCCTGTCCCCAGCCCCGTGTGTCTCTCCCCCAGCCCTGTATGCCTGTCCCCAGCCCCATGTTCCCGTCCCACTCGTGTCCCTGTCCCCCGCCCCATGTCCCCATCCCTGCCGTGTCCTTGTCCCCTGCCACGTGTCCCCATCCCACCTGTGTCCCTGTCCCCCAGCCCCGTGTTCCCATCCCCAGCCCCATGTCCCTGTCCCGCGCCCCATGTCCCCATCCCACCCGTGTCCCTGTCCCCAGCCCCATGTCCCCATCCCTCCCGTGTCCCCGTCCCACCCGTGTCCCTGTCCCCAGCCCCATGTCCCCATCCCACCCGTGTCCACGTCCCACCCGTGTCCCTGTCCCCAGCCCCATGTCCCCATCCCACCCGTGTCCCTGTCCCCAGCCCCATGTCCCCATCCCACCCGTGTCCCTGTCCCACCCGTGTCCCTGTCCCCAGCCCCATGTCCCCGTCCCACCCGTGTCCCCGTCCCACCCGTGTCCCTGTCCCCAGCCCCATGTCCCCGTCCCACCCGTGTCCCCATCCCACCCGTGTCCCCAACCCACCCGTGTCCCTGTCCCCAGCCCCATGTCCCCATCCCACCCGTGTCCCCATCCCACTCGTGTTCCTGTCCCTAGTCCCATGTCCCCGTCCCTGCCGTGTCCCTGTCCCCAGCCCCATGTCCCCATCCCACCCGTGTCCCCATCCCACCCGTGTCCCTGTCCCCAGCCCCATGTCCCCATCCCACCCGTGTCCCCATCCCACCCGTGTCCCTGTCCCCAGCCCCATGTCCCCATCCCACCCGTGTCCCCATCCCACCTGTGTCCCTGTCCCTAGTCCCATGTCCCCGTCCCTCCCGTGTCCCTGTCCCCAGCCCCATGTCCCCCTCCCACCCGTGTCCTCGTCCCACCCGTGTCCCTGTCCCCAGCCCCATGTCCCCGTCCCACCCGTGTCCCCATCCCACCCGTGTCCCTGTCCCCAGCCCCATGTCCCCGTCCCACCCGTGTCCCCATCCCACCCGTGTCCCTGTCCCCAGCCCCATGTCCCCGTCCCACCCGTGTCCCTGTCCCCAGCCCCATGTCCCCGTCCCACCCGTGTCCCCGTCCCACCCGTGTCCCTGTCCCCAGCCCCATGTCCTCATCCCACCCGTGTCCCCATCCCACCCGTGTCCCCAACCCACCCGTGTCCCTGTCCCCAGCCCCATGTCCCCATCCCACCCGTGTCCCCATCCCACTCGTGTTCCTGTCCCTAGTCCCATGTCCCCGTCCCTGCCGTGTCCCTGTCCCCAGCCCCATGTCCCCATCCCACCCGTGTCCCCATCCCACCCGTGTCCCTGTCCCCAGCCCCATGTCCCCGTCCCACCCGTGTCCCCATCCCTCCCGTGTCCCTGTCCCCAGCCCCATGTCCCCATCCCACCCGTGTCCCCATCCCACCCGTGTCCCTGTCCCTAGTGCCATGTCCCCGTCCCTCCCGTGTCCCTGTCCCCAGCCCCATGTCCCCCTCCCACCCGTGTCCTCGTCCCACCCGTGTCCCTGTCCCCAGCCCCATGTCCCCGTCCCACCCGTGTCCCCATCCCACCCGTGTCCCTGTCCCCAGCCCCATGTCCCCGTCCCACCCGTGTCCCCATCCCACCCGTGTCCCTGTCCCCAGCCCCATGTCCCCGTCCCACCCGTGTCCCTGTCCCCAGCCCCATGTCCCCGTCCCATCCGTGTTCCCATCCCACCCGTGTCCCTGTCCCCAGCCCCATGTTCCCATCCCACCCGTGTCCCCATCCCACCCGTGTCCCTGTCCCCAGCCCCATGTCCCCGTCCCACCCGTGTCCCCATCCCACCCGTGTCCCTGTCCCACCCGTGTCCCTGTCCCCAGCCCCATGTCCCCGTCCCACCCGTGTTCCCATCCCACCCGTGTCCCTGTCCCCAGCCCCATGTCCCCGTCCCACCCGTGTCCCCATCCCACCCGTGTCCCTGTCCCCAGCCCCATGTCCCCATCCCACCCGTGTCCCTGTCCCCAGCCCCATGTCCCCGTCCCACCCGTGTCCCCGTCCCACCCGTGTCCCTGTCCCCAGCCCCATGTCCCCATCCCACCCGTGTCCCCATCCCACCCGTGTCCCTGTCCCCAGCCCCATGTCCCCATCCCATCCGTGTTCCCATCCCACCCGTGTCCCTGTCCCCAGCCCCATGTCCCCGTCCCACCCGTGTCCCCATCCCACCCGTGTCCCCGTCCCACCCGTGTCCCTGTCCCCAGCCCCATGTCCCCGTCCCACCCGTGTCCCCATCCCACCCGTGTCCCTGTCCCACCCGTGTCCCTGTCCCCAGCCCCATGTCCCCGTCCCACCCGTGTTCCCATCCCACCCGTGTCCCTGTCCCCAGCCCCATGTCCCCATCCCACCCGTGTCCCCATCCCACGCTTGTCCCCGTCCCACCCGTGTCCCTGTCCCCAGCCCCATGTCCCCATCCCACCCGTGTCCCCGTCCCACCCGTGTCCCCGTCCCACCCGTGTCCCTGTCCCCAGCCCCATGTCCCCGTCCCACCCGTGTCCCCATCCCACCCGTGTCCCCATCCCACCCGTGTCCCTGTCCCCAGCCCCATGTCCCCATCCCACCCGTGTCCCCGTCCCACTCGTGTCCCTGTCCCTAGTCCCATGTCCCCGTCCCTCCCGTGTCCCTGTCCCCAGCCCCATGTCCCCATCCCACCCGTGTCCCCATCCCACCCGTGTCCCTGTCCCTAGTCCCATGTCCCCGTCCCTCCCGTGTCCCTGTCCCCAGCCCCATGTCCCCCTCCCACCCGTGTCCTCGTCCCTGCCGTGTCCCTGTCCCCAGCCCCATGTCCCCGTCCCACCCGTGTCCCCATCCCACCCGTGTCCCTGTCCCCAGCCCCATGTCCCCATCCCACCCGTGTCCCCATCCCACCCGTGTCCCTGTCCCTAGTCCCATGTCCCCGTCCCTCCCGTGTCCCTGTCCCCAGCCCCATGTCCCCCTCCCACCCGTGTCCTCGTCCCACCCGTGTCCCTGTCCCCAGCCCCATGTCCCCGTCCCATCCGTGTTCCCATCCCACCCGTGTCCCTGTCCCCAGCCCCATGTTCCCATCCCACCCGTGTCCCCATCCCACCCGTGTCCCCGTCCCACCCGTGTCCCTGTCCCCAGCCCCATGTCCCCGTCCCACCCGTGTTCCCATCCCACCCGTGTCCCCATCCCACCCGTGTCCCTGTCCCTAGTCCCGTGTCCCCGTCCCTCCCGTGTCCCTGTCCCCAGCCCCATGTCCCCCTCCCACCCGTGTCCCCATCCCACCCGTGTCCCTGTCCCCAGCCCCATGTTCCCATCCCACCCGTGTCCCCATCCCACCCGTGTCCCCGTCCCACCCGTGTCCCTGTCCCCAGCCCCATGTCCCCGTCCCACCCGTGTTCCCATCCCACCCGTGTCCCCATCCCACCTGTGTCCCTGTCCCTAGTCCCATGTCCCCGTCCCTCCCGTGTCCCTGTCCCCAGCCCCATGTCCCCCTCCCACCCGTGTCCCCATCCCACCCGTGTCCCTGTCCCCAGCCCCATGTCCCCATCCCACCCGTGTCCCCGTCCCACCCGTGTCCCTGTCCCCAGCCCCATGTCCCCGTCCCATCCGTGTTCCCATCCCACCCGTGTCCCTGTCCCCAGCCCCATGTTCCCATCCCACCCGTGTCCCCATCCCACCCGTGTCCCCGTCCCACCCGTGTCCCTGTCCCCAGCCCCATGTCCCCGTCCCACCCGTGTTCCCATCCCACCCGTGTCCCTGTCCCCAGCCCCATGTCCCCATCCCACCCGTGTCCCCATCCCACCCGTGTCCCTGTCCCCAGCCCCATGTCCCCATCCCACCCGTGTCCCTGTCCCCAGCCCCATGTCCCCGTCCCACCCGTGTCCCCATCCCACCCGTGTCCCTGTCCCCAGCCCCATGTCCCCGTCCCACCCGTGTCCCTGTCCCCAGCCCCATGTCCCCGTCCCACCCGTATCCCCATCCCACCCGTGTCCCCGTCCCACCCGTGTCCCTGTCCCCAGCCCCATGTCCCTGTCCCACCCGTGTCCCTGTCCCCAGCCCCATGTCCCCGTCCCACCCGTGTCCCCATCCCACCCGTGTCCCTGTCCCCAGCCCCATGTCCCCGTCCCACCCGTGTCCCTGTCCCCAGCCCCATGTCCCCATCCCACCCGTGTCCCCATCCCACCCATGTCCCCGTCCCACCCGTGTCCCTGTCCCCAGCCCCATGTCCCCGTCCCACCCGTGTCCCCATCCCACCCGTGTCCCCGTCCCACCCGTGTCCCTGTCCCCAGCCCCATGTCCCCGTCCCACCCGTGTCCCCATCCCACCCGTGTCCCCGTCCCACCCGTGTCCCTGTCCCACCCGTGTCCTCGTCCCACCTGTGTCCCTGTCCCCAGCCCCATGTCCCCATCCCACCCGTGTCCCCGTCCCCACCCGTGTCCCCATCCCACCCGTGTCCCCGTCCCACCCGTGTCCCTGTCCCACCCGTGTCCTCGTCCCACCTGTGTCCCTGTCCCCAGCCCCATGTCCCCATCCCACCCGTGTCCCCGTCCCCACCCGTGTCCCCATCCCACCCGTGTCCCCATCCCACCCGTGTCCCCGTCCCCACCCGTGTCCGTGCCCCCCGATGCCCCCAGCAGCGGCGGGGCCGCCCCGGGGAGGGGAAGCGGGGGGTGTATGTGGGGGGTGTGTGTGTGGGGGGGAGTCCGGTCGCCCGGGGGGGCGGGGCGCTGCCGCCGGCGAGTGACGCGGGCAGGGGCCAATGGCCGCGCGGGGGCGGCCCGGCGGGCGGGGCGAGTGACGTCATGGGCGCCGGTGCGCGGCGGGGCGGCTGGCGGCGCGCGCCCCACGGCAGCCCTCGCGGCGGCATGGGCCGGCGGGGCGGCGGGGGCGGCGGAGGGCGGCGGCCGCTGCCCCCCCCCCCCGCTGCTGCTCCTGGCGCTCCTGCTCCTGCCGCCGCCCGCCGGTGAGCGCCGCGGCCGCGGGGCACACGTGCGACCGGGCACGGGGGCGGACACGCGTGGGGACGGGGCGGGGGGGGGGGGGGTGCTGCGTGTGCCGCGGGGCACGGCGAGGCGCGTGGAGGGGCGTGCGGTGGGGCGCGGGTGCGCGTGGGGTGCGTGGGGCGCTCGCGGCGGGTGCGAGGTTACACGAGCGGCGGGGGCGTGGGGCGCGGGGGGGGTGTGTGTGTGGGGGGGGGGGTGCAGGGGTGCGCGTGGCGTGGGGAGCCGCGTCCGCCGGCTGCGGGACGCGGGGTGCGCGCGGAAAGGGGACGCGGCGCGTCCGCGCGAGGGGGGGGCCGGGGCGCGCGCGCGGCGGGGTTTGGGGACCGGATGCCCGAGCAGCGGGGCGCGAGGTCGCGCGTGCCGTGGGGCAGGACGATGAGCATGCCGTGGGGCGGGGGGGGGGGGTACCCACGCAGTGGGGCGCGGAGACCAACGTGGAGTGGGGCACCGAGGGGGGGGGTGTGTGCGTGCCGGGAGGGCGCCGGCGGTGCACGGGCAGGGGGACACGCGTGGGGGGTGCAGGTGTCACGGGCAGTGGAACACCCGGGGGGGGCTGCACACGCGGGGCAGTGGGCTGTGAGCCCGCGGAGAGCGGCGTGTGCGGGGGGCACACGCACCAGCGGGACCGTGCGAGGCCGTGAGCTGCGGCGGGGCACGGGAGCCGGTTTGGTGACGGGGCTGCGGAGGGGTGCCCGGCGGCGTGGAGGGGGCACCCCCCGTGGGGGGGGGGGGGGGGGCAGCGGGCCCGGGGGCTGCCGGTGCCGCGGGGCGGGGGCCGCCGTGGGGCAGCGGCCGCCGTGGGGCAGCGGTGGGGCGGCCGCCGGAGCTGTCCGCGGTGCTGCCCGCCGCCGCCGGAGCTGTCCGCCGTGCTGGCGGCCGGCCGCGACCTGGGGCTGCGGTCCCGCGTGGGGGGTCCCACGGCTCCGGCCGCTGGCCTGGGGCAGAGGGGCACTCGCTTTCCTCCTCCCCAGCCCCCTCCACGGATCGGGAATCCCGCTCCGTCCTCCAGCACCACCACCCCCCCCCGGCTCTGGCCACACCACCGCGGGGCTTCAGCCGGACCCCCCGGCCTGCAGCTGCCTCCCCACGCCTCGCCCCGGGGCGAGTGGGCATGGGGGGGACCCGCGCTGGGACCGGGAAGCTCCGAGCGCTTCCCCCCGTGCCACCTCCTAGAGTTGCGTTCAACACCCCCTCCTCCCCGGGGTCCCCTGCCAGGTCGCTGTCCCCACGTGGGGAGGGGAGCTGTGGAGTGGCTTGGTGGTTCGTGGCGGGGAAATGGGGATCGGGTGCTCTCGCATTGAGACAGGTATTTCGTGTCTGGCTTGTGTCGGCTGTCAGCGAAGGGCAGGGGGAGCTGCCTTTGTTCCAGGAAAGGGAGCGGATGCATGTCAGCGTGCAGCCAGCTGGGGCTGCACACACGCAGCACAAACACACGTGCACACAAGCACATGCGCGCACTCCCAGCCAGGCGCACGCCGTGCAAAGCAGCCCTTCTTCTCGGCTACCCCACTCCCCACTGGACGAGTCCTCCTGGGCACAGCCCTGCTCCCAGCCCATCCTCTGCTGGCATCCGCCTTGCCAGCAGTTTGTGCGGAGCCGCATCTCTTCCTTGGCGCATCTCTGGGGAACAATGGACGGGTCTCCCAAGCTGGCACTGGGGAATTGTGGCAATGGTAGGGTGAAGTTACAGCTGCTGTCTGGAGACCCGGTCTCCCTTGTCTCTACTGTGCCGAGGAAGCGGCTGCCCCTCAGCTGCCAGGGCTCCTGGAAATCCCTGGAGATCAAACCGTCAGGCAGCTGGGCAGGGGTAGGTGTCCCCAGCGCCTGCCGTGGGCTCGCAGGAAGTGTCTTGCAGACACGGGGCTGCGCGCAGCCCATGCATGTGGGTGTGCACGCCTCCACTTGGCTGTGCACGCAGGCAGCACCCACGTGTGCATATGTGCACACATATGTGCACCGTTCCTCCTCCGCAAACCATGGGAGAGCTGGGAGGCTGTGCCGGAAAGGCACCGCTCGCTCCTTCTCATGGCTCTAGCGTGGGACGCTGCAGCTTATGGTGGGCTCTGTGCTGAGCCTCCTCGGCAGGCCGACAAGGGGGGAACCTGCGTCCCTGTGGGAGCTGACCTGTTGGGGTAGGGCTGGAGCCGTGAGGAAGGGGCCTTTATTATAGGTAAAATGCAGGGCGCAGGTCCTCACCGAAGAGGACGATGAATTGGGAGAGGTGGGCTGTGCCTCGGCAGAGCCTGAGCAGCCGGGGCCGAGGGCTTCGAGGGCTCCAGAGGATGAGTGCCCGCAGCTCGGGGAGCTGGGGTGGAGGCAGTGCCGAACCAGGCATGATGCAGACTGTGTCAGGGCTGGGGGGCACAGCTGGGCACAGCTGACATCAGCCCTGGGGACTCACTGAAATGGCACGGTCCCAGCCCCTCCTGCCTCCAGGCTGCCAAGTTTTGGGACATGTTCAGAGCCTGGGTGGGCGGGCCTGGTCTGGGAGGGGTGCTGCACCCCCCAAGTCCCTCACCCCACTGAGAGTTGCTTGGGTCTCCTCTGCAGATGGACTCTTTGTGACCGACTACTTTACCCGCACACCACGCAAGCTCAGCCCCTTCCGCTCCTTTGCCAGCATCGAGCTCTTCCACTTCCACATCCCCGAGGACACGGTCATCGCCGTCTGGAACCTCATCACCTTCAAGGAGCAGGGTGGCACTTTCGGGGACCAGTGCCCAGACCGTAGCATCACCGTGTGAGTAAGCAGCCTGCCCTGTCTGTTCCCCTTCTGCCTGCTCCTGCTGCCCCCAGCCTGGACTTGCCCTGGGGCCTGCCTGCTCTGGTCTGCTTCTTGCTTATGCATGCACGTGTGCATGTATGTATACGCATGCACATGTACAGAGGAGCACTCATGCACACACGCGCATATGCAGGCACGCACGTGCGCGCAGATGCATGCACACATACATATATGCACATATGTGCACACACGCATGTACGCTTACTCCCCATGAATCATCTTCCCAGGACCGTTGCAGGCTCCACTCTTTTGTGCATCTCATGCATGAACTGTTTTGCTTGAACACTCACATAAGGAAGCTCAGAGTCTCCAGCAAGGTCCCAGCTTACAGACGGCTTCCCCGTCATGTCTTTGAGCTTCCTAAGAGCTTGGAGGACAGACGTCCACGTGCAGGGCCGGCTGGCCCTGCCAGGGTGCCCAGCCTGCACCCTGCTAACTGCTGTCTCTCCTGCAGATATTTCCGCTCAGGGGCTCCCTCCGTCATTAACCCGCTGCACACGCACTTCCCCAGGGACACGGCTGTCCCTGGCTCCTTCGCACTGACCCTCACCTGGACCCTGCCCAACCGCACCACGGGGGTGTTCAATGTCACCAGCCCGCTGCCCGGGGACTGGTTCCTGGCTGCCCACCTGCCTAAAGATGAGGGCAAGATTTCTGTCAAGGTGAAGGGCTTGGGGGGATGGCGGGGGTGGCAGGGCTTGCTGCAGGGCTCTGCTGGGGTCTGCCTGTCTGGGGCTGGCAGCACCCGGGGCAGGTGTCCCAAGTGGGGACTGTGCCCTGTGCCCCCTGCCCCATGCTGACCGTGCTGCTGGTGCAGGGGCTCTACGAGGAGTGCCAGTATCTCTTCCAGCCACAGCTCATCGTGCAGCGCCTGGTCAACATTGCCGTGCTGTACCCCGGTTATGTCACCGAGCAGAGCATGGCCCCCCACAACCGCTCCTGCCTCTACAAGTGAGTGTAAGAGGGTCTCCTAAAAAGGGGGCATCCCCAGGATGGGGAGCTTAGGGTGCCCCATCCCTCTGGCTTGCCTCCCCAGCCCTGTTGGTCCACGGTGAGGGGCAGGACCTGACACTGCTGTCCCGCAGGGTGTTTGTGCCCAGCTACACGTCGCGGGTGCTGGTGGAGGTGCTGCGGTGCCGTGGGGCCGAGGGCTGCCCGCTCTGGCTGCGTGTGCGGGCCAAGGCTCCCCCCTTGCACAACTCCACAGCGCTGGACTGCCGGGAGCACGCTCCCTGCCAGCTGGCACTGGACCTGCCCTTCTGGCAGCACTGGTACTACGTGCTGGTGGAGAAACACCCCGGGGTGCCGGGCACCGTCTCCTTCCAGGTCACCGTGCAGCTCACAGGTGAGGGTGCGCGGGGAGGTCCAGGTGGGGGGCACGGTCTTGACTCTGCTTGGATGACTGTTTTGGGGGTAAAGGATGCCCGCAGGATCTGGCCCCCGCTGGGCGCAGGTGCTAATAACACCAAGTTCACAGGTTCAATCCCTGCTTACTGCAGGGGGGTTGGGCTCGATGATCTCTCAAGGTCCCTTCCAACCTAAAGCATTCTATGATTCTATGATTCTATACACAGCTCTGCTGGGATGGGGACACTGGGAGGTGTTGGGGTTGGGTTGCAGATGGAGGTGAGCAGTGGGCAAGAAGGGGAGGTGGGAACTAAGAGGGGGCTGCAGGAGGTGTTTGGTGCCCAGGCTGATGGCTCTGCCCCCCAGATTGCTCCCGACCCAGCCTGGCCCGGCCACCCTTCCTGCCCTCCAGTGCCTCCATGAACATGCCCCACTCCTTCGGCTCCGTGGGCGGGCTGGCGCTGGGGGACAGCCCTCCGCCCGCCAGCCCCAATGGCACGAAGCACCCGGTCCCAATCCCCACGGCCTCGGCTGCTGGTGAGCGCTGCTGGCCAGTCCGCCCCACACTGCGCAATGAGCTGGACACCTTCTCCGTCCACTTCTACATCTTCTTCGGGCCCAACGTGTCAGTGCCACCTGACCGCCCCGCTGTCTTTGTCATCAACCTCCTACCGGTGCTGGACAGTGGTGGGGTGCTCAACCTGGAGCTGCGGCTCAATGTGGTGAGGTGGCCACGCTGCGCCCCGGACGGGGCAGGGCAGCCCGGGGGGGACGGGCTGGGAGATGGGTGATGTCGGGGCTGCAGCAGGGTGAGGGGCAGGCTTCGGGGCGGTCTTGGGTCATGGGTCATGGTTTGGGAGCTCTTGGGTGATCAGCACAGATTAGGGTGCTCCAAGGGCAGGATGATGGCTTGGATTTGGGGTGTTCCTGGGTGATGGAGCACGGGTTAAGAGGCAATAAGGGCAGGATGATGGCCTGGATTTGGGATGTTCTTGGGTGATGGAGCACAGATTAAGAGGCAATAAGGGCAGGATGATGGCCTGGATTTGGGGTGTTCTTGGGTGATGGAGCACAGATTAGGATGCTCTAAGGGCAAGATGATGGCCTGGATTTGGGGTGTTCTTGGGTGATGGAGCACAGATTAGGATGCTCTAAGGGCAGGATGATGGCCTGAATTTGGGATGTTCCTGGGTGATGGGCAGTGGGTTAGGTGGTGTGCCGTCATCCGGGTGCTGTCAGAGCAGGGGACAGCCCTGGCACTGGTTTAGGGCCATCTCCTCCTTTGCCGTCAGAGCTCCCTGTGTGGCGAGAATGTGACGGTATTCGGCTGTCTGAACCATGAAGTCCCACTGATGTCCGGTGACAACGCATCGGTCACCTGCGAGACGGGTAAGCTGGGCTGTGCCTGTCCGTCCGGCCGTGGCCATGGGGGTCACACCCTTTCATGTGTTCAGCGAGAGGCTGAGTGGGAGAAGGCAGAGATCGTGGGGGGAATCTGGCCACGGAGCCTGGCACAGGGCATGCTTTCCCAGCTGTGCCCAGGGGAAGAGGCTGCTCCCTGCCCTGCTCACCTGGAGGTCTCCCTGCCCGCAGAGTCCCTGGCAGGCTTCCTGCTCTCTGTCAACGCCACGGCCAGCCTCAGCCGCCTGCGGATCCCCTACCCCCAGACGGGCAGCTGGTACCTGAGCTTGCGTTCTCTCTGTGCCACGGAGCACGGGTAAGAGCCCCGGCATGTGCCCTCCTTGCGTGCCCAGAGGGGATGTCCTCACCATGGCCCGCATCCATGTGCACTGTGGGTCCGTGGGTGTGCCTGGCCCCTGTGCTGCGTGTCACCGGTCACGTGTGTGCACGTGGCTTCGCGGGCTGTGTGTCACCGTGTGAGTGCCTGCGTGGGCACGGATGGCTCTTATCTTGCGCCTGCCTGACCATCTGTGGGTCCCCGCAGCTCTTCCCTCTGTCTCTCGGTTAGGAAGCGCCTGTCATCTTGCGAATGCCGTGCATCTGTTGGTGCCTGCCTGTCTCTGCGGCAGTGCCCATCTGTACCCGTGCCCGGGAGGGGACTGGGATGTCACTGCGAGGACAGGGCTTGGCTGTGCATATGAGGGAGCAGCTCTGGTCAGGCTGCTGTGCCCCTGCTCTGCTCAGCATCTCTACGGACTGGTCCTGTGTCTGCAGCTCTAGTCCTGGCCCATGTGTCTGCCTGAGAGCCCCGTGAAGGAGAGGGGCTGTTGTGCTCATGTGTCTGTATGTACGAGAGCCCATGTGGGGCTCTGTGCCGTGCAGACGGTGCTGCCTGCACGTTCAGTGCATGCATGTACACAGCACTGGCTGTTTGGTGCGTGGATGCGGATGGTGCTGCATGCACATTTGGTGCATGCATGCAGACAGCGCTGCAAGCGTGTCTGGGTGCACACGTGCAGACAGCTCTGTGTGCATGTTCGGGTTTTGTGCAAGCAGACGGGCCTGTGTGTGTTCTGCGTGCACATGTGTGCAGGTTTGACTGTGTGAGCACATGCAGGGACAGCAGACACATGTGCAGATGCACCCTGTGCATGTGCACAGATGGGGCTCTGTGCATGTTTGTGCATGTTGGGGTGCCTGTGTGAGCACAGGCAGCAGTTGGTGCGTGCTGTCGGGACGAGGGCTTGTCTGTGCTCCTGTGTGCTGGAGCTGCCAAGGGGCTGGGTGTGCGCAGAGCCTTGTGCATGGGTGGCCTGGGGCAGTGAGGGTGCTGTGCCTGCTCCGATTCCTCCGCTGCATTTCTAGTCCATGCTGAGTTGCCAGTTGCAGTCGTTCCTTCCCTGACAGAGTCGCACACAGACATTGCAGGGCATGGTGTTTGCACAGCAAAATCCAAATGAAATAAGAGCCAGCTGAGTGTGTTGCTAAAGGCAAAGTGGGTCTAAGCATGGCCACATTCCTCCTGTTTGCCCAGCCTGGCACAGACAATTGCAGCACTCAAGATCTTTGGGGAGCCGCTCTCAGCTGCCATACGTAGTACCAAAGCAGCTCATTTCCATGCTCACCCAGTCCTTGGGTCTCCCATCACCTGCCAAGTCTGGGTGCGACTGGTGCCGCTGGTGGAGGCAGGAGCTGCTCGAGGGGCACAGGGTGAGGGCTGAGCCCCTTCTCCTGCGCTGCAGGTTTGAGCCTTGCACCAACGTGACAGCTGAGGTGTACCTGCGCACCTACCTCTCGCCCTGCATCAACGACTGCGGTATCTATGGCCAGTGCAAGCTGCTGCGCACCAACAACTACCTGTATGCCGCCTGCGAGTGCAAAGCTGGTGAGAGCTTCCCCGGGCACCCATGGCTCCCGCTGCACCCAGGGACCCCTCCGGCATCCTTCCCTTCTCCCCAGCGGTTGTGCACCCCATTAGTCCCCCCGCACCAGCTCTCCTCAGGGTGCTGGAAAGGAGTTTCCCCACTCCCTCCCCAGCCCCTGCGAATGCTGCAGGGGTGACGGCGGCTCTCCCCGGCCACAGGCTGGAACGGCTGGGGCTGCACAGACAACGCCGAGGCTTTCTCCTACGGCTTCCAGCTCCTCTCCACGCTGCTGCTGTGCCTCAGCAATGTCATGTTCGTGCCTCCCGTGGCCATCGCCGTCCGCAGCCACTACCTCCTGGAAGCTGCCGTCTACATCTTCACCATGTTCTTCTCCACTGTGAGCATGGGGTGGGGGTGGCTGGGGGGGCAGGTGAGGGGCTGGGGCTGTGCGGGGAAGCTCTCACACCCTTTTCCCCCACCCCAGTTTTACCATGCCTGCGACCAGCCGGGCATCGTGGTGTTCTGCATCATGGAGTACGACGTGCTGCAGTTTTGCGACTTCCTGGGCTCCCTCATGTCTGTCTGGGTCACCGTCATTGCCATGGCCCGGCTCCAGCCCGTGGTCAAGCAGGCAAGCGCGGTGACGGGGCACACGGGGTGGGCACGGAGGGGACCCATTCTGACCGGTGCCCCGCTGCCCCACAGGTGCTGTACCTGCTGGGGGCCATGCTGCTCTCCATGGCTCTGCAGATGGACCGCCACGGGCTCTGGAACCTGCTGGGGCCCAGCCTCTTCGCCTTAGGGATCATGGCCGTCGCCTGGGTAAGGAGATGTTGTCCCTGTCCTCTTACGTCCCTGTCCTGGCTGCACTCAGCATCCTGCCCAGCCATCCAGCCCCACTCCCCTGCCAGCACGTCCCCTCTGCTGCCTTCACCCTTCCGCATGAACCACCTTCCCTAACTCCTGGGGGACGTGGCGCCGTGGCAGGGGACCATGCCTGTCCCTGCCGGGGCTGCCTCCTCCAGCCCCCCGTTTCCCCACCGCAGACGGCTCGCACCATCCGGCGCCGCCACTGCTACCCACCCACCTGGAAGCGCTGGGCTTTCTACCTGTGCCCGGGAGCGCTGATCGCAGCGGCCGCCGTGCTGCTCTACGCCTTCGTGGAGACGGAGGAGAACTACTTCTACATCCACAGCATCTGGCACCTGCTCATCGCCGGCAGCGTCGGCTTCTTGCTGCCGCCCCGCGCCAAGCCCAGCGGGCGCCTGGGACCACTGCCCCGGCGCAAGGGCTGCGGGTACCAGCTCTGCGTCAACGAACAGGAGGAGCTGGGGCTTGTCAACCCGGCCGTGGCCTCCATCAACAGCATTTGTACCAGCTGATGCTGACGGCAGCCCGGACTCCTCTGGCACGGACAGCAGCCCCGTGGGGCCCGGCACCTGCTCTCTTTGCCGGCCGCCCGTCCCCGGGAGCACCAGGACTCCTCTGGGTGGGTGCACAGCCACCCGTGCCCCCCTGTTGTTGCAATTACAGCCTGGTTGAACTTGTCTCCAGGAGTTGCTGCGGCTCAGTCCAGTGCAGAGCTGGGGGGGATTGAGGCTGAGCTGGGGCCACGCTCCTCCGTTTGCTGGGCCGTGGAGGTGCCCAGGGGACGTGGCTGGGTGTGGAGTGTGAATGGCAATGCTCTCTGGTTCTCGCTCAGGGGTCTGTAGCAAGAGCTGCTACTCTGCGGTGGGCTGCTCTGGGGCTGACACAGCTCCCGCATAGAGCAAGGTGGCCGGCAAGAGGGGGGGGGCCAGGGCTGCGGTCTTTTGGCTCGCTGCAGGTCAGGCTGCAGAGCTGGGATGACTTTGCCGTGGCACTGTGCTCTCACAGGATGGTTTTAACGCCTGACACATGGGCATCAGGGGTCCCCCCCAGGCCGGCAGGACCGCAGGGAGCCCATAGCCCTGGGGGAAACTGCGACTGGGGAGTGGTGCTGGTGCTGCCTCCATGGCGATGCATGGGTCTGAGAGCACGTTGCCTGCAAGGACCACATCCCCAGCAGCACACAGCCCATTGGTGTCACCCCGCTGCCTGGAGCAGCCCCTGTTGGCACCCCACACGTGGGTGTGCCCACCCAGGAGCAGCGGAGCAGTGACCCTGTGTCCCTGTTGTTGCCACCAGCCATGAGCAGCTACCCTGTCTGTCTCTGCAGGGCACTGAGCATCACTGGGAGATGGTATTGCAGGGACTGTGCCCCCACATCTGGTTGGGACAGCTCTGTCTCAGCCCCTGTTCTTTGTCCCACCCCATCGTCAGACCCATGGGCCCAGCACCCACTGGAGACAGTGATGACCCTGGTGTGGTGCCAAACACCCAGGCTGTGTGTGTGGCCCAAGGACAGGGCATTTCCAGCCGGCTCCTGCAGCTCAGAGGGGGCAAGATGGACCAGAGCAGAGAGGGGAAACCCCACTGCCCCTCCTCACCCCTCTGAGGACTGCTCCAACCCCCTGGGCTCTTCCCAACCCCTCAGGGGTCTTCAGGGGTGAGACCCCAGGCAAAGCTCTGCACCCCTGTGGTCACATTCTGGCTCAGCAGAGCCCACCCGCCAGCAGCCCCCCCTCCCCCTACCCCCGGGACAGAGCCCGGCACAGGGAGATTTACTGGATGCCTAACAGGATTAGCAACTGCGGGCGGGCAGGCAGCTATGTAATAGGATTGCAATCTAATTAAACCTGCTGCTTGGGAGCTGGGCCCCAGCTGACCAAAGCGGGGTGGGCTTGGGGGGCTGCGGGGGTGACTGGAGGGGATGGTGGGGATGGGGTGGGCAGAGCAGGAGGGGTGAGCTGGTGAGGGCCACGGCGACGGTGGTGGGTTCAGGGCTTTGCTGCTGGCATCTCTGGGTCTTGTGGGGGGTGATGGCTGTGGGGAGCCAGCCTGGCGTGGAGGTGTGCCGGGCAGCCCAGGGTGGCTGGGCAGGAGCCCCGGTCACTGTGGAAGGGGACTGGGGGACCTGCACCTGCCGCCCTCCTTCCCCCGAGAGCTCACCCTCCAGCCCTTTCTCTGCCATGCAAAATGCACTGTCTGGTCCAGCCAGGCGGCTGATTAAGGATTAATTTTTTAATTAAAAACATTCCTCACTTCACCAAGTCCAATCGCGTCCCGCCGGCAGTAACAGCCCCCAGAGAACAAGGAGCTCAGCTTTAGCTTTCGCATCAGCAACACGTTGGAGTGCGGTGCATACACATGCGCGCCAGCCTGGCAGGTGGTCCTGCATAAATGCACCCCAATTTCACGGAGATATCAGTGCTCCATGCAGCATCCTCACCCCTTCCTCATCTGTCGGCTCACTGCTGTGGGGCTGAAGTGCAAACCCACTGCTTGCCAAGTTTGTGTAGAGCCTACAATAACAGAGCCTAGCGAGCATGTGGTGGGATGTGCATTCCCCTTGCAAGCAGCTGTGCAGCCCCTGGCCTGCCCCATGGCAGACACCATGGGGTGGCACATGTACATCTGGACCCCCAAGGGGTCCTGGCAGAGGCAGGCAGGGGTTTTAGCCAGCAGAGCTGCCCAGGGAAGCCTGGAGGAGCCACTCACTGTCTTTGCTGGACTCTGCTTCTCCGGGCTGCCGGGGCGGCTCAGCGCTCCCTCTCATTTTAATTAAACCTGCGACTGCATTTTTCATCTCAAGGACAGGCCAAGCGGCCGACTGCTCTGCCGGGGAGGGAGCTCAGCCAAGCAGCACTGGAGGGGATCCAGGCACTCTCTGCCAGCCCAGCTCGTCCCCTGGGGTCCGTAGGTTGCCTGCTGAGAGCTGGGAATCCTTCTCCCCACTTCACCCCTCAGTCCCAGTGGGGCAGAAACCCATCCCCCTGCCCAGGAGGCTGGCACAGCTCAGGGACCATTGCGGTGCGGTGCAAGTGCAGGACGTGCAGTCTTGCAGGACTGAAAGGTTTTTGCTCAGTCCTCCTGGCACAAAGCATGGTGAAGTCGCTCTCTCCTGTGGGACACTCTCTCCCACCATGCCTGACTGCGAGTGTGCTGGGACACCCCATGGAAGAGTCCGCATCCCCTCAGCCACCTCCCCTCTGTTGCGGGGTCAGGAGCACCGGCCTATCCATCCCTACGGGGCTGGGTGAGCTTTGCCAGTGCGTTCCCCATGGTCTCCAGCCTTGGCCCGGTAGGGATGCACTTGGGGCAAAGGCTGGACTCTGCCTTCCCGCCCTGCTCAGAGAGTTGGGGGGTCTTTGTGACTCCCACCCCCCCCAATGTAAACAGCCTTCCTGATGCTCCATCCCTGCCCCTGCCAGGCACAGCAACTGCATAACCATGGCAACAGTGTCCCTATAACAACCAGGTACATCTGACATCCCCATGGCAACCGACTCCCCGAACAGCCGGTGAAGAGCTTCACTTCCTCGGTGCTGGGGAGGGATGGGGGGGTTCGAGCCCACCAGGGCAGGTGGGGACAGACATGGCTGGGACAGGCTTTAGCCCGGAGCCTGGGGCAGCACAAGCCTTCGTGGCCTCTGTGCTGCCAGGGAGGCTGCAGGGGACAGAGGTGATGCAGGAGAAGGGAGTGGCCCAGGGGACAGCATCGCCCCAGCTCAGCCTCCTGCATCCCAGCCCTGTCCTGCCTGCTGGGCTGTCAGTGCCATCGGGCCAGCATTCCCTGCTCCAACACATGCTCCGTGGAAATGTGTATGCCAAAGGCCGGGACCGTGCTTCCTCCCACAACCTCCTCCCACTCCTAACTCCCACTGCAGGGATGCTCTGCCCGTTGCCCGCAGCCTGCCCTCCCTGTGGGGCTGCCGGGCCCTCCCGCCACTGCCTGCCCATGTCTGCGGGTCCAGACTCACCCGGCAGCAACCCTGACGCAGTCTGTCATTGCAGACGGCAATTGCACACCATGCAACTTTAATGTGTCAGGCCTGAATTATTGAGCCCTGCAGCAGGCTGCGTGCGTGCAGGCAGGACCCATCATCCCTCCCCCTCTCCCTGCCCACGCACGCCTGAGCGGGCAGCGGAAGGTGGGGGCTAGCAAAAGGTCCCAGCCCGGGTGCAGGAGGGTGCCATGCCTCTTGCTAGCCCGTGGGGGCTGTGAGGTGTGGGTGGCAGGGGGACTGTGGGTGCCGCCAGCTTGGTTGCCCGAAGGTTGGTGGTCCCCAAGAGTGGTGTTATCTCTGGAGGCTGCAGGGACAGGGGTGTAGGGAGGGATGTGCAACCCTGCTCTGTCCCCACCCTGGCATTTGCTCTGCATCCTCATGAAAACCCATAGCCAGAGGCAGCAGATCTCCCACTGCTACCCTGGGAGGTCCTCACCCACCTCCTACTTGCTCTGCTGCCAGGCCCCAGCGAGACGAAGCCTTTCCACCACAGTCAACGTAAATACCGCTGTGGGTGCAGCCAGAGCTTGCTCCCTGTCCGGGCACAGCTGTCACTGTGCCGCTCTGGTGATGATGAAAGGCTGGGAGAATGGCCCAGCTGCTCTCTTCTTTTGCAGTTTGCCCCGTGCACCCTGCAGCCACTTGATGATTTTCTCATCAGAGTAGCAAGCTTCGACCGCCCTCCCTGTGCAGACCCATCCGTCACCCACAGCTGGCACCGTCGCACAGATCACAGGCGCTGGAGCCGCCTACCCTGCTCTGCCCCTGGCCGTCCCTCAGCCCTGCAGACAGCGGCCCCTCCATGGCCAGCCTAGGGGAGCAGCTCTGAGCATGCAAAGGGACGTGTTTCCCCTGGAGCAACCCACGCAGAGCCTGCTTGCTCTGCCCTCCTTCTTCTCCCTCCCCTAGCCTTGTGTCTCAACCTCCCCGCTGCCATCCCCAGCCCCCATCCCATGTCAGGGACCCCTCAAAGCTTCAGCCCCAGTCTGCAGGGTGCTGGGCAAGGGCCAGGTGGGAGCCAGGCACCCACAAGCAGGAGATATAGCTAACAGATGGAGCAAGCCCAGCCCTAGTGCATGCTCCTGCATTGCTCCTGCCATGGGGCATCTCTCCAGGTCCCTGCTTCGGGGCAGCACCATGTTGTGGGTACCTGTCCCATGCCAGTGGGACAGAGCTGAACATGAAAAACCCAGCCCAGAGCAGGGACAAGGGGCTCAGAGATGGACCCGGGACATCAGGAACCAGCATTGCCCTAGCAGCATCCTGTGCCACAACACCTGGAGGTGTGAGAAAGCAGCAGGGTGGCTGGGCATGCCTGGTTTTGCACGAAGGAATGGGTGCAGGAGCCATGGAGATGAGGGGCAAATGGCTCAGCTGTACCCACGGGGGCTGGAGCATCACAGGGCGACTGCATCAAGGGACAAACAGCAGCTGCCACAGTCGCATGGCCAGAGGGGAGCAGCGGACAGGGAACGCGGACACCGTGACATGGGAGATCCGGCAAATCTGGTGGTGATGCAAAGCACCACAATTTTTAGCCCCTGGTAATTGAGTTTCTTGGAGAGGCTGGTAGAGGAACCCGCAGTGTGGGGGGTGTGGGGGGGGTGTGGGGGCAGACTCTGGACTTTATCCCTGGCAATTTAGAAGAGGGCCATTGAAGAGCTGCTCTGCCGAGTGGAAAAGCCACTTGAGTTGTGCTTAACTTCATCAAGGGAACTGCATAGAAATCAGGGAGCTTGCTAAAAGAAATTAATAGAGCAGCCAGGAGGGCAGAGCGCCTGCAGACAGCATGAGAATTGTTCAGAGCAGCATGCTGGAGACTTCCAGTAAATGAATGAGTCCTTTAATGAGATTTGCAGGGCCAGTGTGGCCGAGGAGTGGAGTGGAGCGGGCAAACGGGTGGGAAAGGTCATTCCTCAAGGAGGGGAGCTGTGTCAAAATGAAGAGCACGGGAAAGGGGATGAAGTTACATGGAAAACCAGAGCAAAACAATCACCAAAAGGCTTTTTGAGGAAGATTCTGGCAATAGCATAAAATTGCAAGTAATTTTGCAATGCCAACTTTGAGGTGTTGCCATAGCAATGAGACTTTGGGGGTGTCCAGGGGTGCACCAGAGTGCTGCGACCTGAACCTACCTCCTTTGGATGAATCTTGGGGTAGGGTCTGTGTGTCCTGCAAGCCTTTGCCTTTTGTATTAGGACAAGAAATTCAAGTGTTTCTAGTCCTGGAGCAGATGTCCAGGGCCCATGTATCAACACAGAGGGATGCTGCTGAAGAAGCAGCCTCAGCGTGTTGTGGACAGTGAGCAGGAGAAGGATCTCTCATGGGCTGTGATTGCAACACCGAAGCCTACAAGTACAGTACAAGTGCAGCTGCACTCGCTGTCAAGTGGTAGGAAATTAAGGCAGTTAGTCTCGTGAGAAATCAGCCTCGCACCAACAGAAATCAAACTGTTACACCAAATGCAATCCTGGGTAAATTTGTCTTAAGAAGCAAGCCTGCAGAGGAAGATAAAACCGTGTTAGCGGAGGCTGAGAACATTTTCTAGGGGATGGAAAGCCACTGTTCCCTTTATGGTTTGCAGATTAAAGTTTTCTCTTAAAAACCATTTCCCCCCACTCAAATACCACCACTAAAATTTCCCTTGAGAGAACCAAGTGCTAAGCAATATGTTGTTACGTACGAACAGTGCTCTCAATGGAAGCTGTATTAAAGAAATCACACTGAATCTTCCTGTTAGAGTGTGAGTGGTGCCTACACTGAGGGGAGTATTACAGTTCATTCTCACTTTGTATAAAGATGCTTCACCATGTCCAGGGCTAAAACCCAGGGCTCCCCATTTTGAGGAGGAGTGTTTTGGCTGAAGTTAAATGGGCTTAGAACAAGTGCAATGCAGAGGCTTTGGGCTCAGCAGGAGGGGAGGTTAAGTCCTGGTGGGCTCCAGGCGCTGCATCCTCCCAAGGAGCTTTGCCCCAGGGCTCCCCTGCAGTCAGCAAATCTCCTGCCAGTGCAGCTACAAATCCCAGAAAAGCCCATGAGGATTGTTGTTCTAATTAACTAATGAAGGCTTTTCCTGCAGGGAATATGGATAATCTGAGCTGGAGGCTTCCTGCCCATTTGGAGGGGGACCTGGAGCAACACCCAGCTCCTCTCAAGGGACCCCATAAGCATTAGTACACCCCAAGGATTGGGGTGCAGCCCCTGCTGTGGGGAGGTGCCAAGTGCTGCCAGCCACTGAGCATCTCCCTGCACCCTGCCTTCAACCAAAATTCAGCCTCAGACTCCAGGTGTGCTCTGGCTCAGGGTTGCCTTCAAAAAACCCGCCTGACCCCGTCCTCTGCATGGTGGGTCCGAAGGCAGCTTGGCTGCTCTCATCCCTGAGTCTTCACTTCTGTCTCATCCTTTCGGCTGCAACATGGAGTTTTTGTTGGGCAAATCACATGAGAAAAACTAACGTCTGATGAGGGTGAAGTCTGCGCAGGATCTCCCTGAGCCACAGCCAGGCACAGCACAAGGAGAATCCACTTCAAAGGGGGGAGCCGCTTCATTAAAAAAGTGAACAAGGGCTTTTGACATCAACATATACATCCTGATACACTTCAAAGCAGCTCCCTCTCCTTGTCCTTAGATACCCTCTTATGCTTCACTCAGTTCTGGATTTTGGAGTTATACTTCTGCCTAATCCGCCCTGTGCCATATCCCAGCTGGGTGGTTGCTTGAAGAGGGAGACAGTGGGTGCTGCTTTGCAGTGTGTGAGACCTTCAGGGCATGACCACGAACCCAAATACTCTGTCATTGCCTTCTGGCCCACCTATGAAGAGTTAAGAGTTGCTGGTGAAAGTGACTCCATTTCCATCGAATACCACCATGGTTTTAAAAGAAAGTGCAATAGAGAAGTGCCTGAGGGCAGACCGCGGTGCTTCCGTGCCTGGAGGTGTCCACCCCTCCAGACACCCCGCCGGCAGAGGCTGCAGACCCATCTCTGGCAGCAGGTTGGGCATTCAGCAGTGTGGGAGAAAGCACTGAGTTGCAGATGCCGGCCACTTGCACAGGGAGAGGTGTGAGGAGGTAGGAGCGGTGTGTGCACGGGGTGCCGGTGGGAGTCACACTGCACCCTGATTTACCCCATGGTAAACCTCTCCTTCAGCATTTGGATGAGAAGGATTTTGCAAGGCTCGAGAGCCAGGGGACTATTCCTAATGCCAACACCCGGTGCTTTTGCCACGACCGGGGGCTTTAGCAGGCTGGCCATCAGGGCTGGGCTGCAGGGTGAGCTGTGGTCAGCGGGTCTGTGTGCCCCTCTCCAGGTCACCCCAGGGCTCGGGGCACCCTTTGGGCAGGAAAAGGAAGAGGAAAGTCTGGTGCAGTGGTGAAGCCGCAGGGCTGAGCGGCAGGAGCAGGCAACCACAAGACACAGCCCAAAGCGGCTCTTGGGGCAATCATTAGGGTCACACTACCAGTGCCTCTGCTCTGGGGGATGGGACCTGGCCCCAGTGGGCACACAGCATTGCCTCCGGGGCATGGTGTGCCGGCGACGGCTGGGAGTGGGGTGCAGGGACAAATTGGTTGCTGCCTGCTCCACTGGCAGGTAAAAACATTCTATTATTTCAGTTCTTCCAGACATTCTATATAGAGTCTGGGCTGGGGCAGGCCATGCAGGAAGAAGAGGATCAGGGCAGTGGTGCAGCTTTGACTTGTTTTGGAGCGGGTTAAATCAGGGAAAAATCTTCTCCCCAAGCCCCCACTACCCCAGGGGTCTGCTCTAGCTGCCCTGGGGGTCGCATGGCTGTTGGGGTGCAGGGGGGCAGCTCCGTGTGCTGCAGCTGCCCTGTTGCAAGCTGATGTCCGGGATGGAGGGGGAAGGAGCCGTATGTCCTGGCTGCACAGAGAAGGACCCTCGCGGTCCTTGGGCCACCAGACTGCAGCATTGAAATCCTGCTGAGATCTGCTGCTGCTTTCACCTCCATTTCCAGCCTGGAGAAGGCCTTGTGTTGCCCCAAAAGGAGCCTGCCACCTTCTCCCCAGGCTTGCCCTGGGTTCTCCTGGCTGTCACCCCAGCCCTGTGAGCACGGGCACATTGCCTGTGTCTGGGGTGGGAAGGACCTCACCAGGCGCAGGGGCTGGTTCAGATGGACACCCCCAGGAACGGGCGATGGCTTTGGCCGTCTCAGACCCTTCCCCACCTGCGTCCCCTCAGCGCCAGCCCTGGATCACCTTGCTGAAATCGCCCAGTGCCTGCATCCCAGGGCTGCAGGCTCGCTGGAAAGGGGCTGGGGTCCAGCCCTGCCCCACTGCCCCTCTGGCACCCCCCCATGCCCAAGCGGGGGCCGGGGGGTTGGACAGGGGGCACACCAAGCCGTGCATGGTGTGCTTTTGGGGCAGGGAAGGGAGCAGAAGGTGCAGTGTGAGTGCCACAGCGTGCCCCGGCAGCCCACGCCACGCACCCCTGCGCCGGGGGTGGTGAAGCAGACCCCGGGGGGGGGAGCTCGCCCCCTTCGCACTGAGGGGTGACCCGCTGTTCCGGGCGGGCAGTCCGGGGGTGGCGATGCTCGCGCCCCGGGGCAAGCTGGACCGGGCCCGGGGCTGAGCCCCCGCGGGAGCCCCGGCGGCCACGTCCCGCGGGGGGAGGGTGGGGGGGAATCCCCCTCCAGTGACGGCACGGGGGAGCCCCTTCGGCCTCGCCCCGCCCCTGCCTCTCCTCCCTGATCTCCTATTGGCTGCTGAGATGTCACTCCAGTCCGGCCCCGCCCGCACGGCCTGTGCGTCGCGTCGCGACCCGCTGCGCCCTTCTGCAGCCCCCCCGCAGCCCCACTGCAACCCCTCTGCACCCCCACTGCAGCCCCACTGCAACCCCTCCACAGCCTATCTGCAACCCCTCTGCACCCCCTCTGCAACCCCTCTGCACCCCCTCCACAGCCCCTCTGCAGCCCCTCTGCAACCCCTCTACACCCCCTCCACAGCCCCTCTGCAGCCCCACTGCAGCCCCTCTGCCCCCCCTCCACAGCCCCTCCTCCACAGCCCCTCTGCAACCCCTCTGCACCCCCTCCACAGCCCCTCTGCAACCCCTCTGCACCCCCTCTGCAGCCCCACTGCAACCCCTCTGCACCCCCTCCACAGCCCCTCTGCAGCCCCACTGCAACCCCTCTGCAGCCCCTCTGCAACCCCTCTGCACCCCCTCCACAGCCCCTCTGCAGCCCCACTGCAGCCCCTCTGCCCCCCCTCCACAGCCCCTCTGCCCCTCCTCCACAGCCCCTCTGCAACTGCTCTGCACCCCCTCCACAGCCCCTCTGCAACCCCTCTGCACCCCCTCTGCAGCCCCACTGCAACCCCTCTGCACCCCCTCTGCACCCCCTCTGCAGCCCCACTGCACCCCCTCTGCACCCCCTCCACAGCCCCACTGCAACCCCTCTGCACCCCCACTGCAGCCCCTCTGCACCCCCTCCGCAGCCCCTCTGCAGCCCCACTGTACCCCCTCTGCAGCCCCACTGCAACCCCACCGCACCCCCTCCACAGCCCCACTGCAACGCCACTGTACCCCCTCCTCAACCCCACCGCACCCCCTCCGCAACCCCACTGCACCCCCCTCTGCAGCCCCACTGCAACCCCCTCTGCACCCTCACTGCACCCTCTCTGCAGTCCCACTGCCACCCCCACTGCAACCCCTTTGCAGCCCCACTGCAACCCCACTGCACCCTCTCTGCAGCCTCACCACTGCCCCGCTGCAACCTCTCTGCAGCCCCACTGCAACCCCACTGCAACCTCTCTGCAGCCTCACTGCACCCCCACTGCCGCCCCGTTGTACCCCCTCTGCAGCCCCACTGTAACCCCACACACCTCGTTGCACACTCAGTCTAACCCCCCCAGTTCCCGGTACTGCACGCCGTTGTCTCCCACTGCACCTCCAATGCCATCCCATGCGCCCCCGATCTGCAACCCCCAGAGCACCCCAGTGCAGGCCCTGCTGCAACCCCACCCTCCTCTGCAGCCAGCCCCCTACTACACCCCATCCCAGGCACCTCCTGCCAGGGACCTGCCCTCTTTCTGTGCAGGGAAACAGCCTGTCCCACTGCACTGGCACCCCCAGGGCCCGAGGAATGAGTGCCGTGGTTGGAGGGAGGAGGCTGCAGCCTCCGGTGGGGAGCACAGCAGGATGGCACAGAGCAAGGCAGGGTTGTGGGGAGCATGGTGGGATGATGGGGATCACAGCAGGGTGGTGGGGAGCTCAGTGGGATGATGGGGATCATGGAAGGGTAGTGGGGAGCACAGAAGTATGACAGAAAGCACAGCAGGGTGGTGGGGAGCATGGGCAACCACAGCCCAAAGGTGCCCTCCCATTGCAACCTCACTGGTTGCAAGTGGCAGGACTCAGGAAGGGAAATACCACCTTTCTCCTACCTTTCATACCCCAGTCAGCCTCCGGAGGGGAAAGCCAGGGCAAAACTGTTTGCAGGCAGTGGCCCCACCACCGTGAGGCTTGTGGCCAGAGCTGCTGGCCAGCAGCCAGCCACTTTCTGCTCCTTGCTCGTGAGCACAGAGGAGGGTTTGTGTGCAGCTCTGGAAGCACCATCCCACCGGGGCTGGCCCCGCTCCCGGGAGCCCCCGCGGGCCCCGTCTCCCCACCTGCCGCATCACGGGGCTGGTGTGCCTCCGCAGCACGGCCCTTCTCTCTGACCCAGGGCACGCAGATGGCGTGGGACGAGGGATGGTGCTGCAAGAGGCAACGGGCTTTCCCGGCACTGCTCGCCCACACTTGTCGCCTGACAGATGCTGGCTGGGCTGCAACGGTACTGCTCACTGGTGCTGTAGCACCTGCAGTCCCTGGCCACCTCGCTGGTGGCCCCCATTGGCCATGCCCCTGGCCCCTATCCATGGCTTGGCCACACGAGGGGTGCTCCAGCCGTTTGGCATGTGCTGCTCATCCTGGTGACACCCATGGTGGGCCATGCGGCGGCTTGGCGTGTTGTCTGGAGGACATGGGGTGCCCTCGCAAGCCTTGCAAGTGTGCAGAAGGAAGGACAGGGAGGGGATCAGGGACATCTTGCTGGGGAGCTACAGGGACACAAGTCCCTGGCAGACAGTGTTTCTGGTGGGGCAGGCATCCGAGGCAGCAGTGGGCTGGGTATGCAGAAGGAAGGACAGGAGATCGGGGACATCTTGCTGGGGAGCTACAGGGACACGTACTGCAACCGCACCCTGAAGGTCATGCGCGGCGCCTGAGGAGTGCCAGCCCTGCCACATCCTCAAGATGGATGACAACTGCTTCAACATGGACTGTTTGCCCACCTTCCTGGCTGGCCTTGACCTGGCATGGGCCAGCCTCTACATGGAGTCCCTCTTCTCCTGGGAGAAGCGGCAGGTCATCCACCAGCCCTCCAGCAAGTGGCACCTGGCATGTCAGGACTACTGTCCTGACATCTACCCGCCCTATGCCAGCAGCATCTGATACATCCTCTCCCTAGACGTGGCCAAGAGATCCTGGAGGTGCCTGGCACATACGCCCCATCCCCTTGGAGGATGTGGGCATCCTGGTGGAGGTGGTGGTGGCCCAGCCAAGAGCCAGTGACCACTTTGCCGAGCATAACGTGCCACAGTGCATCTGCAACTACGCTACCTGATGGTGATCCACATCCTGAGCCCGCAGGAGCAGGAGGGGGCTCAGTGCAGTACCCTGCAACCCTGCAGCACCGGCTGTGACAGCCCCAGCTCGCCCGATGGAAGTGACCTGCCAAGGAGTTGGGGGCTGAGGGGCCACGGCTGCAGCATGCACTGCCTCCCCAGCCCCGGAGCCACCCAGCATCACCCACCCCGGCCCCTTCCCTTGCAGAAGGATGCAGCCCTTGCCCTGGCCAGGCTCCCTGCGCTCTCCAGCCACAGTGGCAGCACTGCTCCCCTCTGCAGCCTGGTGGCAGGTCCTCTGGGCAGGGGTCCTGCCAGCCCCAGGAGTAGCTGGAAGGCATCAGGGAGCAAGCAGGGGCAGAGAAAATACATCTGCCCCATGGTGTGTGGCCTGGGAGTTTCTGGGAGGCTGTAAATAGCCGAGTTCCACTTCTGCTCATCTCGAAAGTGAGAAGGGGAACGTCCCCCAGAGAGGGGAAAGAATCGGTCAATTGTTGCTGGTACAAAAGCTATTTTTAATTTTATTAAAATGTGTCTCTTCTATAAACTTCCAAAATATCCAGGGCCTCTGCTATAAAGATTTGTGCCGTGGCTGCATAGCAAAGCCGTCGCCCCTGGGGCCAGGGATGGTGGCTCTCACGGCGGGGTGCAGCCGGCGGCAGGGGACCCCTGAGGCTCCTCTTTGTGATCCGGGGAGGCGTGGGGAGAGCTGAAGGAACAGGACACCCCAGGGGTGCCCTCGAAAAGGGGCACGTGGGGGACATAGTGGCTGAGGGGGCCAGGGTGGGTCTGCGGCCGGAGCAGGAGCTGGTGCAGGGTCTCACCCACCTGCACCAGGCTGTGGGAGAGGAAGTGGAGATGGGAGACGGTGTCGCTGGCCAGGCTCTCCAGCAGCGCCTGCTGCTGCCGCGACGTCTGCAGGATCTGCACCAGCAGCTGCTGGACGCTCTGGAGCAAGCCTGCCACGCCGGAGCCTGCAGCGAGAGGGGGGTCAGTGGCAGCAAACCCTCACTATGGCTCCAAGAGACCCCTGCAAGGCTGTGGGGATGCTGCAGGGAGGACCCACCATGCAGGCTTGCATCCGACACCTCTTCACCCGCTGCTGGCTGCTCACTCATAGCAGCCGTCCCGGGGAAGCCCGGGGCTGCGGTGGCCACTGGCAGCACTTGGTTTCCTCTTCCCATCCCTGGGGACGTCTCACCAACAAAACCTGCCACGATGGTTTGGCATGGAGGGAGCAACCAGGGTGCTGGAGCCACCCAAGCCCCGTGCTCAGCCTGACCCTGCTGCAGGGCCCCGACTGGGCACTGCCTGCGGGAGCCTCTGCCCTCTGTCCCCATTGGCAGGACAGGACAGAGCTGCCCCCAGAGCACGGGGACTTGCTCCAAGCTGCAGATCCTTACCAGCCTTTCGCTCAGCTCTTTCCTGCTTCAGGGTGGAGTGACAGCCTGGAAAGAGAGCAGACACAGCCCGTGAGCTGTGTCCACCTCCTACCCCGGGGTGCACAAGCATGGCCACCTGGGCACGGTACTCACCCAAGAAGGGAAGGGGAGGGAAGCAGCATCCAGCGTCTGCAACGAGAACCATATCAGAACCTGCTCATGGGGCTGAGGGGGTTTACTGGGCCAAACGGGGCAAGGAAAGCCTTACGTGGCACGGTGGGGGGAGCGGGCGGCACTCCAGCGATGTGGTCCCCACTGGCTGCTGGGAGAGAGCAGAGACGAGAGATGTGCTGTCTGATGGGACCTGCTGGGGGATCACCACCAGCCCGGGGTCTGCCCGGCTTGCCCCGGCCAGCCCCGCAGCCTGACATGCCCTAGCCACAGCTCCACAGCGCCCTGCAGGGCCCCAAAGCGTTTCACGAGCTAGATACAAAAGCAGGAGTCACTCACCCACCACTGCAATGCAGCCACCTCTGGGCTGGAAGGCAGCAGCGGCGTAGCAGCACGCAGCAACGCTACACAACAGATTAGGACTGGAAGTGAAGGAGAATCCCACATCCACTTGAAACTGCAGGGGGAATTTAGGGAGACAGAAGGTAATTACCCAGTGCGGATGCTGGCCGGGGCGCCCACGCAAATCAGACCCAGGGACGCATCCTGCATCACCTCAGTGCCAAACCCCTGGGCATGCGCAGAGCAAGAGGGGCGCAGGATCTGCCCCTGGGTGTGCTGCAGGGCAGGGGAGCTGCAGGCACCTCTGGCCCTCACGCCCAGTCCTAACTCATCTGAAGCTTTATGGTGTTACGGGGGAAGGGGCGAGCCAGGACCTGCCGAAGGAAGGGGAGTCACATGCCCTGCAGTGCTGCACAGCCGCGAGAGCCCCCCTGGGACGGATCAGGGCCACTGTCCCTTACAGACCTGGGGCCCCACGACTTGCCCCAGGACAGCCAGCAGCCTTGCCATGCCCTCAGGCTGGGTCAGAGCTGGGGACCCCTCCTGCCCCATCCCAGCCACCCCCATCCCCTTACGCTCTGGGGCTGGTTTGGAGCCAAGGCCTCTGGAGACAGAAGTCCCAGCACCCCTACCAGTGAGCATCCCTGCTGAGGGACTCGTGACAGGCCCCCCCCGACCCTCTAAGCCCCGCCATTCCCATCATGCTGGCAGGGCTTGGGCTGGAGCCGTGGCCGTGCAGCCCGGTGCAGCGGGGCAGACCAGTACTTACAGCTCTCTGGCTCATCCTTCACACACCGCAGTAGCGGGGACAGCAGCGTGTCCGGGGCGTCCCTGCCAACATCATGCTCTGCAGAAGGAGGTTGACGGGGTGCAGAAAAGAGCTTCAATAACCAGGAGGCGAGGGGTCCCTGCCACCCCACAGCCAGTACAAGCCCCATTCTGGCTGCCTGAGCCCACGGGTACCTGGCAGCTCTGGTGAGGATGGAGAGCGGGCGGCAAGGGCTGACCTGCGCTTCCTGGGGGGCAGCTTCACCAGGTCTAGAGGAACAGAAAGAAATTGTCAAAGGACCCCAGGTGGCCATGTGGCACCAGTGCTCCCCCAGTATTCCACATCCAGCCACCCTGCCAAGCCCACCCGCCCGTTCCCAGCACCCACCGGGCATCCTCCGCTCGCCGAAGACGGGCCGCCCAGCCGCCTTCCAGATGCTCTTCATGGCTCGGTAGTGTGGGGGCAGGCAGGGCGAGTGGCAGCCTGCCCTCCGGCGTGTCTCCCGCTCCGAGTGGAACGCCTGCTTGAGCGCCTTCCACTTGGAGCGGCACTGGGCCACGCTGCGTCCGTAGCCGGCCGCCGCCAGCCCCTGGGAGATCTCCCGCCACAGCGCCTCGTTGGGTCTCGACGTGGAGGCCATGAGCAGGGCAGCCTCCCCCGAGCCCCCCACCAGCGCCAGGAGGCTGCTGACCTCCGCCTGCGTCCAGGCTCGCCCGCGGGGCATGCTGCCGGGGGCGAGGGTGGGTGCCGGGGGGAAAGCTCGGCCCCAGGCCGGTGGTGAGGCTGGGATGGGCAGGGCTCAGCCCCGAGGCTCGGCCGTGCTCTCCCGAGGCTGCACCGGGAGCCTCCCCGGGACCTGCACCGGGAGCTGCACCGGGAGCCGCCGGGAGCTGCACCGGGAGCTGCACCGGGAGCCACCGGGAGCTGCACCGGGAGCTGCACCGGGAGCCTCCCCGGGAGCTGCACCGGGAGCTGCACCGGGAGCCGCCGGGAGCTGCAGCAGGGGCCGCACCAGGATCCGCGCCGGGGATCGTCGGGAGCCGCACCGGGATCCGCACCGAGTGCCCCTGCGCTGCACCGGGCGCCGCGCCGGGAGCTGCCGGGAGTCGCCGGGAGCCGCAGCGAGCATGTGCAGCCCAGGGAGGAGCCGCTGGGAAACGTAGTCCTGGCCCCGCCATCCCCCCCCCATCACCCGCCGGGGCAGGACCATCCCTGGAGGGGCTGGGGGTCTCTGCCCCCCCACCCCCGAGGGCACGGCAGGCGTTGCCCATCGCGGCAGTCCTCAAGGCTCGGTGAGGGGAAGGAGCGCCCCAGCCCCCCACTTTCCAAGGCTGAGGTGCAGCTGCAACCCCATGCAAAGAAGGCAGCAGAAACCACATCTGAGCAAACGCCCCGTGGCCTTGGTGTTTTGAGAGCACGGAGCCTCGGGACGTGGACAGGGACCTGTGTTCTGCTCCCCAAGGATGACCAGGTCCCCTGCACAGCCCCTAGGACAGATCTGCTGAGCACCGAGGGGTCGGGGCAGGGGAAGCAGCCTCGACAGGGCTGCCCAGCGCAGCCCTGGCCCCACATCTGAGCTAGTGGTCATCCTCACCGCTTGCTGCCCTGAAGCCAGGGGTGCAGGGTTCCCTCATGCTGCGAATGCCTGCGTGCTGGCTGGGCTGGGGCTCCCCCTCACCCCGGTCGCTGGCAGCACCGCAAGCCCCCAGGGTTGTGGCCCAGGTGGTGCCTCTGGGGAGCCCTCCAGGAAGTGACACTTTCCATTTTGCATCGCACCTGGCTGACAAAGAGGGCTGGGAGAGGGTTGCCACTTCCGCCGTGGGGCGCAGAGCGACAGACCGAGGGAGGGATGGAAGAGGGGGTCACATACGCCGATCTCCGCTTGCCCCGCACACCAGGTAATGAATGGCACACTGCTCCCTGCCCCTGACACCCCAGCTCTGCTGACGGGTCCCCTGCCCTCCTGCAGCCCCTTGACCTCTGCAGGGCTGTTCCCCCAGCTCTGCTCCCCCTGCTCCCTCCTTTTGGGTATCCTCTCCCAAACAGCTCCTCTGCAACCTTGTTGCAGACTGCCGGCTCTTGGGGTGGGGGGCAAGAGGAGCTCAAGGGCAGGGGATGCCCACTGCACCCCAGTGCCACAGCACACACAGGCACCCCCTGCTCTGCTCTCCCGTCTGTGCCAAGCGCTGTCTGCAGGGAGACAACTTCTAGGAGGGTCAAGGTGCTGCAAATGGGCTCTCCCTCAGTTTTCCTGGGCTCCCCTGCTGCCTCCTGAGTCCCTGCCCAGGGTTCACAGACCTTTCCCAGCTGGGTGGTCCCCACCACCCCCACTGAGCCCCAAGACTGAAGCTAACTCACCTTCTCAGCTCCTCAGCAGCCGGTGCGGCTGCCCTGGTGCTGGGCAGCCCTCAGCCTGGCACTCCTGTCTCTGCTGCTCCTGCTGGCACAAATCATCCTCGTCAGCTTGAGCTTCCACTGTGAGTATCCACTGGCACCCAGAACTCTTTGGCTGGGGTCCTGGGGTCAGGGTTAGCACCACGGGGCCCGTGTACCAACAGACAGAGCTGCAGCTTGCCCATGGAGCTGGGACCTCCTGCTTGGGGCCAAGGATGTTGCGGGTTCTGGGGCAAGTAGGAAAATTGGTGAGGCAAGACCTCACCTGCCTGGCTGGAAGAGGAAGGCGGGGGGACAGTGTGGGCTCAGGGAAGGTGCTGGGGCATCCCACTCCATCACATGGCAATGAAATGAAGACAGGAGGGGGAGGGGTGACGCTGAAACCGAAAGGCAAAAGCACTTTCCCCTTTCCACACAGTCATGTGATGGGCTCCCAAGCACAGCAAAAGCTGCAAGGACCTTGGCAGGCTTGGCTGGCTGGTCACCTCAAGGCGGGGATGCCCTCAGCCGCAGCTGTGGGGCTGTCCCGTGGGAGCGGGCACTGGGTGCTGCTGGGAGCAGGAGCCCACTGTTGCCAGGGTCAATCCTGTGCTCTTCTATAGATTTAGGACAACAGGCAAGCTGCACCAATGGTCCCTGGAGCATGGAGGAGAGCCCCAGCTATGGGCGACAGACACTGCGAGGTAAGAGAACCCAATGGGCTCCTGGGCAAGGTTTGGAGAGGGCTTGTCTGCCCCTTTCAAGAGGTAGGATCTGTCTCTGCTCCAGAACGTGCCCCCTCCTAGTCTTCCTTCACCCTTGCTGCCTGTCCCCTGGCTCACGGCATGGAGAGCTGTCCCAGTGCTGCCGAACAGGCTGCACTGCTGGGACCAGTTCGGAAGAGATGACCCCAGCGCGGCTCGGCGTCACCTGGGCACACCACCAGCACCAGGCTCAGGGCTGCCACGAGCATCTGTACGCCGGACAGCATCGGGTGCTCTCTTTTGACAAGTCTCTGGTGAAGCTGAAATCTTGACAGCGTTCTCAGTGCTTCGCAAATGATGTTTCTATCACAGTCCCAACCCTGGAGCTCCCCTCACTTGCCTGATACCAGCACCTTCATGTAACCAACCCATCTCCCCCTGGGGCTCCCTGGGAGCTGGTGCTGGGATGTGGGAGCTGGACTCTGGTGTAAGGGCAAGTGGAGGGTCCTCTCCGTGGGGCAGCCATAGGAGTACACTGGGTTGTTTGGCACCCTGGCTGCCCCTTGTCACCTTTCTGTCCCCTGGGCTGGGGGCTGGTGGCAGCCCCTGCCAGCTGCCCTGTCCCGGCTGCTCCTGCAGGCTGAGTTTCTGTTTTGCAGAGCGATGCCAGTTCTGTCCGGTCGGCTGGCTCTGGGATGCGGGGCAGTGCTACTACTTCTCCTCTGCCAAAAAGAGCTGGGAGCAGAGCAGAGAGGACTGCTGCTCCAGAGGGGCACAGCTGGTCACTGTCCGAGCCAACACCACCCTGGTGAGTGCACCCAGCCTGGCCTGTCCAGCTCCCTGCGGGCATCGGGCTGCATTGGCGACCACTTTAAGGTCCCTCAGCAGTCACCCAGCTATCACCAGCATCGTCTCAGCTCCCTGGCTCTGGCCCATGTGCCCAAAGGCCAGCTGAGCCTCCAGGCAGGGAGCTGGCGATGCTGTCCCTGTACTGCGCGGCTCCTGTCACTAATCGTGTGGCTGGGGCTGGGTGTCCCCCCAGGGAGCTCATGTGGGTCCTCTCCTGCGCTAGGCTTTCCTGGTGCGCTCAGCCAACATGGAGGTCTTCCACGTGGGGCTGAAGCGGGATGGCTTCAGGTCTGACTGGAAGTGGCTGGATGGCACCACGCTGAAGGGGTGAGGCTGTCAGCTTGTCCCCAGCCAGGGCTCAGGGAGGTGACGGGGGGACAGGCAGCCTACTGGCATACAGGGGTGTGGTCTGCATTTTGGCCACCTCTCGTCTTCCCAAGGCTGCGCTGGGGCATTTTAGGGAAGGGAAGATTGCAGGGGCCTGACGCTGGTGCCCACACCCTGCCTGGGTGAGGGGCTGGGGGAGTCCCTCGAAAGCAGGTTCCTGGGCTTTTCTTGGTGCAGCTGGTGCTGAGCCCTGCCAGGCTGGACCTGGGCGTGCTGCGTGCATCACGGGGCTGCATGACAAACAGGCAGGGATGGGGGGGGGCGGATCAGAGCATGTGTGCTAATTGGGAGGAGGGTGGCAGGGGACAGTGCTCCACGGGGAGGGGGAGCTTTGCCCCCACGGCATCTCTGTGCAGCCTCTGCTCCCTGGCTGGAGATGCTGCTGACGGGATGACCCCAGCCCTTCCTGCCCATCCCATCTCAGCCCGCTCTCTCCCTGCAGGCTCTTCCCAATCCAGCGCTCCACCAGCTCCTTCCTGGCCTGCGGCAGGGTGTCAGGCTTGAGGCTGTCAGGTGGTCTGTGCGGGGAACCCCTCGGATGGGTCTGCGAGCAGAGTGCAGCCACCCTGCAGTGGCTCCGGTCCTCCCCCCCTGCCTTCCTCTGGGGAAACACCACCTACACCTGCGTGGGGCCCTGATGACCGTGGGGACCTCCAGCCTGTCCCACCACCCTGTTCCCTGCCTGACCCCAGCACATGGGCATCCCCAGGTGCTGCTGCCTCCTCACTCAGACCCCTTTACCCCCCTGGATCTCTGCACTTTGCCAATAAACTCTGGCACTTGGATGCTGTGGCTGGCTTTGGGGGATGAGGGTGGTGGGATGGAGGTGCATTCTCCAGCTCACTGACTCGGTTGCATCGCTGCCCAGTTGGAAATTGTAGCTGCTGTGGCACTGAAGGAAGGGGCTGGGAGCCAGCATCGACCTGAGTGTCCTCATGTCCTGGTGGCAGCATGGAGCAGCTCCTGTGCAGGCTGGAGCAGGTTCCCCCAAAGCTCTGGGCTTTCTGATCGTGGTGGCTGACCAGGGTTTATGCTTCTTGGGAAAGACAGCTGAGAGGTGGCCGTTTGCCTCCCCAGTCCCACGCAGGGCTTGGTCTGGGCAGCAGCTTGTCTCCTGGTGCCTGCCCAGTCTGAAGAGGTCACAACAAATGCCCTCACTTTGCTTTGAGGCTGGGCGATGTGCGAGAGCCTAAAAGGCCTGGGCTGTGCTTGGAGGGGTTTGGTCCTGTGGGCTGTCGTGGTTTCGATATAGACCACCTGGGCTGTGCCAGCAGCATGCAGCTCTGGCATGGGCATCCCTGGGAGTCCCTCCTGCCAAATGCGGAGGTCCAAGCCCTCACAGTCACTGCATCCTGTCTCCTGAGCAGGGGCTGGGATGGGGAAGGTGATGCATGGGGCAGCATGGCCCCACTGTGGCCAGTACACACGGGCTCTTGGGGCTCCCCAGAACCTAGGGAGGTAGATGCAGAGCACCCTGCCTGGGTTAGAGCCCGTTCACCCCCCCATTCCGCAAAGCAAGAGCAGCCTCAGAAATAAAACCACTTTTGCCAATAAAGCAAATACTTCTGCTTTTCTGCACGAGGAAGTGGCTCCACCCAGCACAGTCTTGGCCACAGCCCACATCTGACTGTGTTGGAGTGGGGCAGGACCCAGTCCCCAGACCTCTGCCACCCGGGGCAGTGCCTGCCCGCATGGCCCAGAGCGTGGTCTACGCTGACCTGAAGTTTGCCGCGGCCCCCCCGCTCACCGCCCCAACCAGCCGCGCAGCCCCCGATGAGGACGACAGCCCCTACGAGAACGTGCCGCTGGGGCCAGTACCCGCGGCGCCCAGCCCAGGTGAGACCCCGGCCGTGGCCACCGCCACAGGGACGCCCCGGCACAGGGTGGGCGCCGGGGGTGGCAGCGGGACCCGTGGTGATGCCCGTGGGCGCTCGTCTCTTGCAGGGCGCTGGCCCCGGCGCTGGCGTGTCCCCGTGGGGCTGCTGGCAGCCAGCCTGCTGCTGCTGTTGGTAGCCACTGTGGCCCTGGGGGCTTGCTGTGAGTCGGGCCGGGCGAGGGCCGCAGGGTGGGGGGCAGCCGGGGAAGGGCGCACCGGGACCGGGTTTGGGGCTGGGCGAGGGCTGGGCTGCTGGGGGCTGGTTGGGGCTGGGGAATGCCGGGCTGGTGGCCCGGGGGCAGAGCTGCTTCGTGCTTGGCTGCCCTGGGCTGCTCTCGCTCTGCCTGCAGTGGCTTCCCACCACCTGCCACTGCCTCCCACTGCCCTCCCATTGCCCTCCCAGTGCCCTCCCAGTGCCTCATCATTGCTTCACCATTGCTTCACCATTGCCCTCCCACTGCTTCCCATCGCCTTCCCATTGCCTTCCCACTGCCTTCCCCTTGCCTCCTCATTGCTTCCCCATTGCTTCCCATTGCCTTTCCCTTGCCTCCCACTGCCTCCCATGCCTCCCATTGCCTCCCATTGCTGTCCCACTGCCGTCCCACTGCCTTCCCCTTGCCTCACCATTGCTTCCCCATTGCGTCCCATTGCCTTTCCCTTGCCTCCCACTGCCTCCCAGTGCCTCCCATTGCTGTCCCACTGCCGTCCCACTGCCTTCCCCTTGCCTCACCATTGCTTCCCCATGGCCTCCCATCGCCTTTCCCTTGCCTCCCACTCCCTCCCGGTGCCCTCCCAGTGCCCTCCCAGTGCCTTCCCATTGCATTCCCCTTGCCTCCCACTCCTTCCCATTGCCTCCCCTTGCCTACCACTGTCTCCCAGTGCCCTCCCAGTGCCTTCCCATTGCATTCCCCTTGCCTCCCACTCCCTCCCATTGCCTCCCATTGCCTCCCACTGTCTCCCAGTGTCTTCCAAGTGCCTTCCCATTACATTCCCACTGCCTTCACCTTGCCTCACCATTGCTTCCCCATTGTCTCCCATCACCTTTCCCTTGCCTCCCACTGCCTCCCAGTGCCCTCCCAGTGCCTTCCCACTGCCTCCCATCACCTTTCCCTTGCCTCCCACTGCCTCCCATTGCCCCCGCATTGCTTCCCCATCGCCTCCCATCGCCTTTCCATTACCACCCGCTGCCTCCCCTTGCCACCACTGGGGCTTCCTTTCCCTTCCCACTGGCACCCCCAGCACTGTCTCTGCCCACAGTCGCACACTCTTATCCCGCTCCCCCTAGCAAGGGACATGCCCCAAGCAGGGTCAGTCCCGCGTCCCCCGGCCGGGCTGTGCCATGCCCCTGGCCCAGCTCTCTCGCCCTGTCCCCAGACTGGCAGGTCACCCGCAGCCTGCGGGACACCTCCCAGGAGCACGCGGCCGAGCAGGGCCGCCTCTCGCAGGAGGTGAGCGCGCGGGAGCGGAGCCTGGAGCAGACACGGCTGGAGCTGGCGTGGGCCAGAGCGGAGCTGCAGCGAGCGTGGCGGGAGGGCAACAGCAGCCGGCTGGAGCTGGACAGCCTGAACGGCGAGCTGGGGCGCGCCAGGCAGGAGCTGGCTGTGCTGCAGGAGGAGGTGCAGGAGGTGCAGGGGAAGCTCAACAACAGCGAGAGCACTGTGAGCAGCCTGCGCGCCTGCGTGAATACAGGTAGGGCCATGGCGGGGTGTGGGGATGGGGAGATGTGGGGGCTGATTGCGGCCAGGCTGGCCCCCCAAGCATGTGGGGGAGGACAAGCGCCTGAGTCGTGCCCCTGCCCCCAGATTGCTGCCCCTTGGGCTGGGTGCTCTACAGGGGCAAGTGCCTCTTCATCTCGGTGGAGAGGAAGACCTGGTGGGCCAGCCATGATGACTGCAGGAGTAAAGCCGCTCAGCTGCTGGTCCAAGGCGACTGGCCATCATGGACGGTGCCGGTATGGAGCGGGGGGGCTGTGGGGCGATGGTGGGGCTGGGCAGAGCCCATGGGGCTGCGGCAGCTGTGGAGGTGCTGAGGTGGCACCGGGAGCCCTGGGTGCCCATCCTGGTGGGCTGTGGGGAGGAGGCCAGCCAGGCTTGGGGGTCCTGGGCACCAGGTGGGTGCTGGCCATGGGGCAGGTGGTCAACAGCTTCTCTCCCCACAGCATTTTGTGCAGGAATATTATGGTTCATACTGGATTGGAGAGACTTACCAGTATCGTAATGATAAACTTAAGGGGCTGTATCAGAGGCAGTCTAAAGAGTAAGTTGTTCTTTCTTGGCCACCTGCACCTCTCCCACCTTCACCAGCCATGGGTAGAGGTGCTGGGCACTGCCCAGGCATCTGTCACGGCCATGGGACCGATGCTTGGGCCTGGGCACTGCTCTGGCCTTCCTGCCCAAGCTAAGGGTCCTGTGGCTGCAGCTGTGTCGGGGGCACCACAGGCCCGGCAGTCGGCTGGGAGCATGTCAGCTCTCACGAGCATCTTCACTTCTCTGAACAGTATGTTCTACTCCTGTGTAAAAATGTCCTTTGGCGTGAAGACAAGCAGCGTTGACTGCAGTAGCTATTTGCCATGGATCTGCGAGAAGTCCCCAGAACTGAGCAGCCCATCCAAGACCCTCTCTCTTCTCCCAGCCAATAGGGCAATTCTGAGACTCCGCTCTCCATTGCAGGACTGAGGGACAGGAGCTGGGGGTGCACGGCAAAGACACCCTTTCCCTCCTGCACAGCCACATGCCTGCACACCATTGCCTCAACCGCATTGCAAAGCCCTGGGGATACAGGTTGGGAAAGGTGTCTGCACTTTAAAACATGACTTAAGGAAAAGAGACTGTGTTTCTGTGTCCCACATTCATGCCCATGCTTATATCCCCAGCCCCTGCCCTCCAGCCCTGGCTACCGTGACCCAGGGAGGGGATGCTGGTACCGAGCCCTGCTCACCTCTGCTGCCTTCCACTGAGCCTGGTTTGGGAGATGCCTCTTGCACCTTGTGAAGCTGGTTGTGATGGTGTCATTGGTGTCCCAAAGCTGTCCCCCTCGGGGAGGCCTTTGTTTTTACTGGCTGCCCCTTGCCTCTGTCACTGGCTGTCGCTGGCTCCTGTCCTGCCCCTTCTCCTCCCTCCGCCACCTGCCCTCAGCTGCAGCCTGTCCTAGGGCTGAGCATTGTTGTCCCTGTCAGAGAATAACTTTGATCCTGGGAAGAAGATGGAGCACGTCCTGGGCATGTGGTGGTTCAGGCCCAGGGAGGACATGCTGGTGGGTGGGGGGAGCCCAGCAGGATTTACCATGGGCAAGTGGTGCCTGCCCAACCTGCCTGCCTGCTGCCGTGGGAGCACTGGGCTGGGGACAGGGGAGAGCAAAGGCGGCCATTTATCATGACCCTCTGAGGTCTGGGACATGGTCTCCTGTGGTATCCTTGCTGGCAGAGTGGGGAGATGTGGCCAGGAGAAGGGAAGAAGAAGATGGGTGGAAACCTGGATAGCAGAAGAGCTGCAGGGGGGTGTCAGCAGTGCCTCATCCAACTGGCAACATCCCTGTGAGGTTGGTCCTGGGGCCAATGCTCCCTGAAGCCTTCACCAGTGCCCTGGATGATGGGATTGTGGTGGCCTCAGCCACCTGGGGGGCAATACCAAGCTGGGTAGTAGTGGGTATACTGGGGGGCAGGAGCGGTGTTCAGAGGGGCCTGGAGAAATGGGCTGATGGGAGCCTGCTGATATTGGATGGGGGAAAGGGTGAGTCCTGCAGCTGGGAAGGAAGGAGAAACCCCATGCATCAAGATGGACAAGCAACCAGCAGTGCTGAACAGGTTTGGGGGACCTGCAAACCAGAGGCTGGACAGCAGTCAGCAGCGTGTCCTTGCGCTGGCAGAGCCCAATGACACTGCGGACCATGGTGGCTGGAGCTCAGGCCTCCAGGGGCAGGGAGCCTGCACCAGGGAGACCATGTCTGGGCTCCCCAGTACAAGCCAGACACAGCACGTCCGTGTTTCACACAATATCTGAGATTGCAGGGAACCTCCTGCAATCCTGTCCCAGCCTTGCCATGCCGTGGGTTGGCTCCACCAGCATCCTTCCACACCTCCTCTCCCAGGAACTGCTCACATCCAGCTTAGTAAAGTGGTCCCCACCTCATCCCCCTCTCTGCAGAAACGCTGAGTGAGACAGGGAGGGTCAGTGCTGCCCCTGGACCCCCCCACCCACCCCATTTGGCTCAGGGACAGGGCTCCCTCATTGCTGCCCTAGCAGCTCCAGTCCCACCATGGTCTTTATGTTTGCCCTGTGGTGGCAGGGGTCTCCCCTTTCCCCCACATTCCCAAGCCTTCCCTGTGCTCCCCCCTTTCTCCCACTGTCTTAAGGCTCCTCACTGCACCCCCATTTCCTCCCATGGCCTCAGGTCTCCTTCATTTGTCTTCCATGATCTCGGGGATCTACACTGCACCCCCATTTCCCCCATGGCCTCAGGGGTCCCTTATTCACTCCCCATGGGCTCAGAGCTCTTCATTGCACCCCTTTTCCCCCCATGGTCTCAGGGGTCCCTCATTCATCCCCCTGATCTCAGGGCTCCCCAGCACTCCCCCATCTCCCACATGGTCTCAGGGTTTCCCAGCAGTTTCTTGTGCTGGTGGCACTACTGTCTGCACCCTCCCCAGGCAATGCCCAGCCCAAAGCCCTGGGCAGGTGATGGAGGCAGGAGAAAGGGCAAGATGGGAGCTGTGAATGCTGAGGGAAGGGACAGGCAGTAAATCCACAGGATTCCCCGAAGAGGACAGCTCAGGGATACCAATAGTGCCGTCACCCTCCAGCTCCAAAAAGATGCAAATGACACACCCTGCCCGAGCACACCGCCGGCAGCCTTGGGGGAGCACAGCAGGTGGGAGCTGGGCTCCACGCTGGAGTCCCAGGTCACTGTGAGCTGCGCTGGCTGGGGCACGCAGGAACACACGGAGGGCCAGTGAAAGGTGGTGTAAGTGTATGTGTGAGTGTGAGAGAGGGGAATAAGGCTTGTTTTCCATGAGCCTTGCTTTAAAATACAGACACCCTTTGCTAGCAGTTTGCAACACGGTTGCGGCAATGCATGCACAGGGGAGAGGGTTCTGGGGTGCATCCCCAGCTCCTGTCCTGGAGTCCTGCAATGGAGTGGAGTGGCAACACAGTCAGGCCTTGACCAGGCGAGGAGGGAGGTCCTTGGATGCGTTGCTCAGCTTCGGGGGCTGCTCACAGATCCACTGGTACTTTTTCCTGCAATTTGAACTCTGTATTTTCCCACTAGCTGATAGACTGCACCCTGCAGAATAGTCATACCTAGGAGAGAGGTCACATCTCAGAGGGCAGTGACAGCATGCTCACCATGGACACTTCTTCCTACAGGTCCCAGTGCCGCTGGGATAGGCAGGACATATCGCACTGGGACCAGTCTGAGGAAGGGCCACATTCCTCCCCCCCGGCTTCCTCCCCCCCCGGCTTCCCGCTGTGCCATTTGGAGATCCAGCAGTGCATCCCACGGGCTCTGCCCAGGGTCCCCTCCCTTGGGGCACTGCTCCTGGCCAGTGGGTCTCACAGGGGTGAAAGAGCACCCCATGGCTAAAGGGCAGGTGCTTGGGCCAAGCACCTCTGCACTTACAAGTAGGACTCTTACTGTCATACCATACATCAGTATTCTTTGTGTCAGAAAATTGTGCTCCGATCCAGTATGAACCATAATATTCCTGCACAAAATGCTGTGGGGAGAGAAGCTGTTGACCACCTGCCCCATGGCCAGCACCCACCTGGTGCCCAGGACCCCCAAGCCTGGCTGGCCTCCTCCCCACAGCCCACCAGGATGGGCACCCAGGGCTCCCGGTGCCACCTCAGCACCTCCACAGCTGCCGCAGCCCCATGGGCTCTGCCCAGCCCCACCATCGCCCCACAGCCCCCCCGCTCTGTACCGGCACCGTCCATGATGGCCAGTCGCCTTGGACCAGCAGCTGAGCGGCTTTACTCCTGCAGTCATCATGGCTGGCCCACCAGGTCTTCCTCTCCACCGAGATGAAGAGGCACTTGCCCCTGTAGAGCACCCAGCCCGAGGGGCAGCAATCTGGGGGCAGGGGCACGACTCAGGCGCTTGTCCTCCCCCACATGCTTGGGGGGCCAGCCTGGCCGCAATCAGCCCCCACATCTCCCCATCCCCACACCCCGCCATGGCCCTACCTGTATTCACGCAGGCGCGCAGGCTGCTCACAGTGCTCTCGCTGGCCCTGAGCTCCCCCCGCACCTCCTGCACCTCCTCCTGCAGCACAGCCAGCTCCTGCCTGGCGCGCCCCAGCTCGCCGTTCAGGCTGTCCAGCTCCAGCCGGCTGCTGTTGCCCTCCCGCCACGCTCGCTGCAGCTCCGCTCTGGCCCACGCCAGCTCCAGCCGTGTCTGCTCCAGGCTCCACTCCCGCGCGCTCACCTCCTGCGAGAGGCGGCCCTGCTCGGCCGCGTGCTCCTGGGAGGCGTCCCGCAGGCTGCGGGTGACCTGCCAGTCTGGGGACAGGGCGAGAGAGCTGGGCCAGGGGCATGGCACAGCCCGGCCGGGGGACGCGGGACTGACCCTGCTTGGGGCATGTCCCTTGCTAGGGGGAGCGGGATAAGAGTGTGCGACTGTGGGCAGAGACAGTGCTGGGGGTGCCAGTGGGAAGGGAAAGGAAGCCCCAGTGGTGGCAAGGGGAGGCAGCGGGTGGTAATGGAAAGGCGATGGGAGGCGATGGGGAAGCAATGCGGGGGCAATGGGAGGCAGTGGGAGGCAAGGGAAAGGTGATGGGAGGCAGTGGGAAGGCACTGGGAGGGCACTGGGAGGCAGTGGGAGGCAAGGGAAAGGTGATGGGAGACAATGGGGAAGCAATGGTGAGGCAAGGTGAAGGCAGTGGGAATGTAATGGGAAGGCACTTGGAAGACACTGGGAGACAGTGGGAGGCAAGGGGAGGCAATGGGAGGGAGTGGGAGGCAAGGGGAATGCAATGGGAAGGCACTGGGAGGGCACTGGGAGGGCACCGGGAGGGAGTGGGAGGCAAGGGAAAGGCGATGGGAGGCCATGGGGAAGCAATGGTGAGGCAAGGGGAAGGCAGTGGGACGGCAGTGGGACAGCAATGGGAGGCAATGGGAGGCACTGGGAGGCAGTGGGAGGCAAGGGAAAGGCAATGGGAAGCAATGGGGAAGCAATGAGGAGGCAAGGGGAAGGCAGTGGGAAGGCAATGGGAAGGCGATGGGAAGCAGTGGGAGGGCAATGGTGAAGCAATGGTGAAGCAATGATGAGGCACTGGGAGGGCACTGGGAGGGCAATGGGAGGGCAGTGGGAGGCAGTGGCAGGTGGTGGGAAGCCACTGCAGGCAGAGCGAGAGCAGCCCAGGGCAGCCAAGCACGAAGCAGCTCTGCCCCCGGGCCACCAGCCCGGCATTCCCCAGCCCCAACCAGCCCCCAGCAGCCCAGCCCTCGCCCAGCCCCAAACCCGGTCCCGGTGCGCCCTTCCCCGGCTGCCCCCCACCCTGCGGCCCTCGCCCGGCCCGACTCACAGCAAGCCCCCAGGGCCACAGTGGCTACCAACAGCAGCAGCAGGCTGGCTGCCAGCAGCCCCACGGGGACACGCCAGCGCCGGGGCCAGCGCCCTGCAAGAGACGAGCGCCCACGGGCATCACCACGGGTCCCGCTGCCACCCCCGGCGCCCACCCTGTGCCGGGGCGTCCCCGTGGCGGTGGCCACGGCCGGGGTCTCACCTGGGCTGGGCGCCGCAGGTACTGGCCCCAGCGGCACGTTCTCGTAGGGGCTGTCGTCCTCATCGGGGGCTGCGCGGCTGGTTGGGGGCGGTGGCAAGTGGGGGGGCCGCAGCAAACTTCAGGTCGGCGTAGACCACGCGCTGGACCATGCCCTGGGCTGCCCGGGTGGCCCTGACGGCTCCTGCTCTGCTGTGGTCACCCCCTCTCTAGTGGCTGCGAAGAGAAGTGCGTCTGGTTCTGCAGAAGCAGAAGTCTGCTGTCATGTGTGGCAGAGAGGAACAGGAAAGCACAGCCACGGGGACCGCTGCCTTGCTATAGGCCCTGGTGCCACCATCCTGTCCCCTTCCACGCCCCGAAACTGCTCAGGGTCCCCTGGGATGGCAGCAGAGCGGTGCAGCTCAGGGTTGGGGTGCTGGGCAGAACTGCAGGGCTCAGCCTGCCGAGAATCGACGCATATCCCTGGGGCGAGGGAGAGCAGGGCCAGCTTCCACGTTGGAACAGGTGGCTCTGGGGCTGGCCCTATCCAGGTTGGAGTTTCCCCCTCTCTGTGGTCTGCTCTGGGGTTTGAGCATCGCTGCTATGCAGAAACGTTTGCCCTACTGCCTAAAGGGGATTTTCCACATTGCAGCGTGACCTCTTCCTCTTCTCCCCTTCTTCTGGCCACATCTCCCCACTCTGCCAGCAAGGATACCACAGGAGACCATGTCCCAGACCTCAGAGGGTCATGATAAATGGCCGCCTTTGCTCTCCCCCTTGTCCCCAGCCCAGTGCTCCCACGGCAGCAGGCAGGCAGGTTGGGCAGGCACCACTTGCCCATGGTAAATCCTGCTGGGCTCCCCCCACCCACCAGCATGTCCTCCCTGCGCCTGGAACACTGCATGCCCATGCGGACATGCTCCATCTTCTTGCTGGCGATTGAGTGGAACCTGCTCAACCTTTAGCTTTCCAAACCTCCTTCCTGTCCCCTTTGAAGTTGGCCATGATTTTTGCCTTTCTTCAGTGATGAAGAAATTCCCCTGCTCTTGCAGAGGTGACGGAGAGTGGCCTTGCAATGCTGTGCTCCACCAGCACCCCTGCATACCTCCAGTCCTGCCCCAGGAACTGGCTGTGTCCAGATGTGCCCAGCTGGTCCCCAACTCAGCACCCCTTCTGAAACCTGCCTTTCTCTGGATGCTGTTCAGTAGAGACCTCTGAGACACTGACAGGCTGGAGGTTGGGACTGAGGAGGAGATGCTGCGACTGCTGGGGTTGTGGTTTGGGGAACGGAAGGCAAATCAGGTGTCATTGCTCTATGCAACTCTCTACGGGGGGTTGGAGTGATGCCAAAGCCGGCATCTTCTCGGAGGGAACCAAGGAGAGGATGAGAGGCAGCGGCACAAGCTACATCATGGGTAAATTCCCATTCCCAGAGACCAGGATGGGAAATCTGCATCCATGAAGATGTCCAGCCCTCCACAGGGCTGTCCCCAGGGCAATGTGCTCCTGTGTCAGTAGGAGCCCTGCTCTTCCCAGCTCTTCCCTGGTCCAGGGATTTGAGTCCATCCTTGCTCTGCCACTGCTCTGACCTCAGACCATGCTGCTCTGGCCCTGCTGCGTGCCCAGGGGGACCGTGAGCACTTTTGGGGCGTGGAAGGGGATGGGCTGGTGGTGCTGGGACCAATGAGAGGGTGCTGGTCCCCGCAGCTGCGCCTCACTGGCCCCATCTGCTACAGTTCAGAGCAAACTTCTGCTTCTGCAGACCCTGGCCACGCTTCTCATTTGCACCGCTGAGAGACGGTGCAATCACCAGGGAGCGGGACCATCCCAGAAAGGCATTCCAAGGGCAGGGTGGGAGCCAGCAGGGCTCAGGGCTTGCCCAGTGCTTGCCTACATGGCCCAGAGCGTGGTTTATGCTGACCTGAGGTTTGCCAAGGTGATGGGGGGCCGGAGCACGGCCAGCCAGGCGCTGGAGGCAGGTGAGAGCCTGTGAGACCTCCCACGCTGCTCCTGCCATGCCCAGCCCCATGGACTCAGCCGCTCTCCCCTGCCTTCCTCCAATAGCACTGGGCATGGACGAGGCGGAGAGCCCCTACGAGAACATGCAGTCGGCGCCGGCAGGGCAGGATGGGGATGGGGCCCAGCCCAGCCCAGGTGAGTGCCCGGCTGGAGCCCAGGGGAGCCAGGGAGGTCCTGGCATGGGTAGTGGGTGGTGTTTTGGGTTGCTCCTGCTCCCATCCTTGAAGAGAGGAAGCGCCCACACTGTGCCACCTGTGCCATCATGCTACCACTCCACTGCCTGCAGGCGGGAAGTCTGGGGGCTGCCAGGGGTTTCCTGGCTCACCAGGTGATGCCTGTGGTCGGTTGTGCCTTGCAGGGTGCTGGTCCCGGTGGTGGTGCATCCCTGTGGGGCTGCTGGCAGCCTGCCTGCTGCTGCTGGTAGCCACCGTGGCCCTGGGGGCTTGCTGTGAGTTGGGGGGGGTGGGCATTTCTGGGGCTGGTGTGGCTGGGCAGCACAGGGAGAGGGAGGCAGCTGGGTTGGGGCAGGTGCCGTGGGTGAAGGGGGGGTGAACAGAGGCATGCCCATGCACGCTGCTTGGGGCTGGGTCCCTCTGCCCTGTCTGCCACAAGCTGGCCTGTATTCCTCGCACATCATGGGTGCCCCCTGTGCATCACCCACCTTCCCCACCTCACTCTCCATTCCTGCTCCTTTCCCTTCCCTTCCAGATGTCATGCCCAGCCTTGCATTGCTGCACCCTCCCTGCCCCTGCCCTGCTCTCTCTGCTCCCATGCCCTGTCCTGCCTTGCTCTGCTCTCTCCTGCCAGGTCCTGCCCATACGCTTCCCTGCTGTGTCTTTCCCATCCCTTCCCATCCAGCATGGTCACCACCCTGCCTTGCCCTGCCCACCCTACCCCCCGAGCAGGGTCAGTCCGGCGTCCCCCGGCCGGGCTGTGCCATGCCCCTGGCCCAGCTCTCTCGCCCTGTCCCCAGACTGGCAGGTCACCCGCAGCCTGCGGGACGCCTCCCAGGAGCACGCGGCCGAGCAGGGCCGCCTCTCGCAGGAGGTGAGCGCGCGGGAGCGGAGCCTGGAGCAGACGCGGCTGGAGCTGGCGTGGGCCAGAGCGGAGCTGCAGCGAGCGTGGCGGGAGGGCAACAGCAGCCGGCTGGAGCTGGACAGCCTGAACGCTGAGCTGGGGCGTGTCATGGGGGTCCTGGGGAAGACGGAGAAGGAGATGCAGGAGGTGCAGGGGAAGCTCAACAACAGCGAGAGCACTGTGGCCATCCTGCGCTCCTGCACGGCTATAGGTAGGGCCATGGTGGAGCAGGGATGGGGTGCCCCAGGGGGCTGGCACCCCTTAGCAGGTGCAGCACCAAGGCACTAGCGCTGGCTTTTTTGGCCACATGGTGGGGACAGGGTGGCCCAAAGGCTGAAGCTATGCCTGGAGCAGAGGCTGAGCCTGTGATGTCTGCTGGGAAGATGTGGGGCTGTTCCTAGCCCCCCACCCCCAGGGCATCTGTGGCTAGGCAAGCACCTGAGCTGTGCCCCTGCCCCCAGACTGCTGCCCTTCAGGCTGGCTGCTGTACAGGGGCAAGTGCCTTTTCATCTCGTCGGAGAAGAAGACATGGGAGGACAGCAGAGCTGAGTGCGAGAAGAAATATGCTCAGCTCCTGGTCACCAAATCCTGGAGTCGCTGGACCGTGCCGGTAGGGTGCTGGGGGAGCTGAAGGCAGGAGCTGGTGCATCCAGCCCTGGGCTCCCTGGATGGGCCAGGACCACTCTGGGGGCCCCTGGCCTGCTGAAACTTTGGAGGGTGCAAGGTGGATCTCCAGAGCACATGGCTGAGGGTGGACATAGGGCAGAGAGGCGCTGCCGTCTCTGGATGCTGCCCAAGCTGGAGCAGGACACCAGGGCTGTCCTGCCCCAAGGAGCTCCAGTCCCAGGGGTTTCTTGGGGAGATGACCACCCCCTGCAAACACCGCAGCACATAGGTATCACGGAAAAGCCACTAAAAGGCCCCTTTTCTCCTTCCCCAGACCTTTCTGAAGAACGCGGACATCCCATACTGGATCGGGCTGCAGAAGACCAGCTTCCCCTGGTATGACTATGGCTGGCTGGGGGAAGAGGACCCGGATGGTGAGGGGGTCTCAGATGCCTGGTTCTGGGTGGACGGCTCCCTTTATGAAAGGTACTCAGCAGCACAGCCTCTTGCTGAAACCCCCTCTCCTCCAGCATGGCTTTAGGAAGCGTTTTAAATCCCACCGGTACCCAGTCCCTGGCCCAAGCAGTGGGCAACGAAGAGCATCAAAGCAGCTAAGGTGAAGGGTTAGCTCAGTTGGTTAGAACATGGTGCTAATAACTCCAAGTTCACAGGTTCAATCCCTGCTTACTGCAGGGGGGGTTAGGCTCGATGATCTCTCAAGGTCCCTTCCAACCCAAAGCATTCTATGATTCTATGATAAGGGGAGGTGGGTGCAGTGGTGTCATGAGATGCTTAGAGGCTGTGCAAATGGAAAGACAAGGCTTGGGGGAGTGGGGCACGTGCAGGCCATGTGCAAGCAGGAGGCAGTGAGAGGGGACAAAAGAAACCACAAGTTTTATTTGGGGTCTAGACAAAGCGTTCGACCATCACCTCTATCACCCACGTGCCTCCCGGGTCCCTCCTTGGGGGGGAAATCAAGCCTTCCTGCCTGCAGAGGGTCCTGAGCTCCTCCCTGACACGTGTAACCCCTCTCCAGCTCACCACCGCTTCCTCTTGCGGTGTCTGAGAGCAGCGGGGAGGAACAGACCTGTCTGGCTGGGTGCTGGGTACCCAGCCCCTGCCTGCTGCCTGCCCCTCCATCCTCAGCCCTGCCATGGGGGGCTGCACCCCACCTTGGCCCCAGGCGGTGCCTCTGGCCATCTAAGAGGAGAACTAGGCTCTCCCCACTGCTGGGCACTGCAGGGAGGAAATATCCTCCAGCAGCAAGGCTGAGTGAGATTCAAGGAGGTGGGATGCTAAGGGGAGTTGCAAGCAATGCCAACATTTTGCAGAGGCGTTTCTCAGCCTGCCCAAGGAAGGGCAGGCATGTGTCAGTTGAGGTTTCAGCCTGTGAAATCAGTAGGGGAGGACTGGAGGATCCCCTGTTTGACTGCAGCATTCAATCCCTCCTGTGCAAGCATACACGAGGCAGCTGTCAGCAGCCATGGCTGCCTTGGTGGGGGGTAGTGGATAGGGTGGTGACAGCCCCCTGATATGTCATTTCCCCATCCAGGCCGTGGCAGTCGAAGTTGAATGGGTCCTGTGCCATAATAAGCCGTGGGAACATCAAACCCAGCCAGTGCGCCGGTCCCAATGACCTGAACCTCTGGATCTGTGAGAAGGCGGCGGGGCCGAGCTCCGCTTTCCTAGCATGATGGCCGCTGACCCCACCACTGCTGCGGTGAGTGTGCCCACACCAGGCTCTGCCGAGCCCTGGGGTGCACAGGGCCCGTGGGGTGTGCGAGGAGGAAAGCGGGGAGCCTGGGCATCTGCATGGGACACGCTGACTCCCTCCCTTGGAAAGGGAGAGGGGTGCATGCACCTCCCTGTGCTTGATCGAGCCTTCCTCCATCCCTTTGCTGCCATGGGACCCCCTGGTCTGCAGTAGCTCAAGAGACACCCCTCCCCACCAAGCTGTGGTGCAGCAAAGGGGCAAGATGGGGGAAATCCTTTTGCAAGCTGCCTCCCCAGCCCCACTGCGTGCGGCAGAGGCTGGGCAGCACCTCACCCTTACTCTCTGCCTTCCTTTGCAGCACCTGCACCCCACACCGCCTCTGCTTCAGCCTTGCTGCACTCTTGCCCAGGATGTCCCATCCATGCAAGCAACTACCTTCCCCCTCACTGACCCCTGCCCAGGGGCTGCCCAGGTCCTTCCCAGCGATGCCTGGTGATGCTCCGGCATCATGCAGGCTGGGGGAGGCAGTGGCAGTGGCTGTTTCCCTCCAGCTGATATGCTTCAGCAGAGCGGTACAGGCCCCACAGCTCAGTCCCACACCTGCATGGGGTGCGCTGGGTCTTTCTGAGCAAAGGGGCTGGTGTGCAATTGGGGAGCACAGACCCAGCCACAGGCTGGAGCAAGCCCTGATGCTCAGCACTGCAGCCATGCAACATCCCCAGCACGGAGCAAGCTGCGGTGCTGGCATGCAAGGACACGGTAGTGGGGGACGGCACAGCCCCACACCTGCCCAGGTCCCCTCCCCACAGCAGGGACTTTCCGCCTGGCCCCATTCCAGGAGCAGCTTGGCCACAGCTTTCAGGCAACCCAGCAAGCAACAGCCTCAGCAAAGCCTCTGCGCCCAAGGAGGCAAGATGTGCCTGAACTGGCTGGTGCCTGTGCTGGTTGGGGTTTTTTTGCTGACTAGAAAGTAGAGCAATGACCTTTAGGATTGTACAATGTGATGCTTTTCAAAAGCAAAAGCAGCTCCAGCACTCGCAGCGGACTGACGCTTTGCGAGACAAGTCATCAAGACTTTAAATAGTTACTACACGCATGCACATGTGAAGATTAAGCAAAACAGCCCTGATGTAACATTGCAGCCAGGCAAGAGCAGAGGAAGTTATGTTCAACCAGGCGAAGATGCTCTCGGTTTATTATGGGGTCATGTGTGCCATATATAGTTGATTAACTGCTATGTGAATTAGCTTGCTTGAAGAGCAAAAAGGGTGTTAAAGGCAGGCTTTTTGGAAGTGGCACGTGTCACTCTTCCGTCTTGTCCGCTGGCTGAACTCACTTCATAGCAATAAAGAGACACAGCTTGTCTGCTCTTTGCTTTGTTGTGTACCACCACAAACAGACACCCAAGGGCATGAACCCAAAGAATGAAAGCAATAAATGCGAATTGTGACTGAAGCCATTTCAACCAAGGTGGCCACTCTGGGGGCACTGAGATCTTGGGCTGAGCCAGGCTGGCTTGTGGTCCCCGAGGGGCTCCCCAGAAGCCCAGGCAACCCCGTGCAACCTTTTGGGTCTGCGCTCCCCTCCGCATCTGACATGCATCCAAGAGACAGAAGCAGCAGCCTGAGTTGCTGGGACATTCAGTTTTTATTGAACACTTTAAATAAGCTGGGTATATATTACTAGCAATTATTAATAATAATAATAAAAAACACAAGAGTTCTGCATTTACCAGTGCATTGTGCAGGAGGGAGGAAAGCCGGCTCCTACCCTTGCCAGGGGCTGGGCAGCCTGGCCGTGCTGCTCACCGGCCCCTTCCCCCCTGGTGCCAGGATGGCACCCCAGCCCCTCTGCCAGCACCCCACTCCTGACCCCGTGTGCCAGGGGGACATGGGACACCGTGCTGGCTCAGCACCCAGCCCTTGGCGTTGGGTGGGCAGCGCTGGCAATCCTCCTCGTGCACTTCCCCAGGGGCATCGCCCCTCTCCCGGACCCCCGCACGCCTCTCCCCACGTCAGGGACCGGCTGTGCTCCCCATGCTTGTGGGGAAGCATGGAAACACCCACCAGCCCCACAGGCTCCCCCAAAACACGCATACACACACTGATCCCTCTGCCCTCAGCCTAGGCCCGCTCACCCCCCAGCCTGGGGGGCCACAGGGGGCTACCAGTTCTCCCGGAGGAGCGGGCTCATTGCACACCCCTCTGCGAGAGCCCACAGAGGGGTGAGCCCTTGGGGAAAGAGGGTCCCACCTGCAGGGTTTGAGCCCCGGGGACCCCCCGGGGGACCAGCCCTGCTGCTCAGGGCAGCACTGGAGCATGCCCGGGGCAGGGGTGTTATTGCACTTCAGTCCCCGGCAGGGACCCAACCCACCCCCGGCGCTCCCCACAGACCCCCGAGGCTGATCTTGGCGGGACAGGAGCCTGAGCGCCGGGGCAGCGCCGTGGTGGCCACGGCACAGGGCACTGCGGCCACCGGCGGCCACCGAGCGAGGACAGACCGCAGGGACACGCCGGGCCCCCCACCTGCTTGGCGCTGCCGCCGTGGGGGTGTCGGAGGGGCGGCCGGACGCGGCCCCCGCTCCCCAGGGGTCCCCGGCACTAGGACTGTGCCTCTGGCAGCTTCAGGCTGGGCTCCGCCAGCACCGGCCCCGGGGCTTTCTGGTGGCGGCCCCGGTCGTGGCAGAGGAGGCTCTTGGCCTCGCAGTTGAGGTTCTGGTAGCGAGGCGGGCTGGGTGCCGGCCGGTGGCAGACGGAGGCGAAACTGAAGCTGAAGGGACCCAGGCAGCAGCCGGGGCAGGGCAGCACCTCGTCCTGCTCCAGCACGGTGCCGGAGCCGTGCCCGGGCAGCATGGCCGCGCGCTCCGTCCGCTCCAGCGCCGCCGCGCAGGGGATGCTGAGCTCGGAGAAGCCGTGCTCCAGCCCGCTGCCCCAGGCCAGGGGTTTGCTGACCACCACGTGGTTGTTGTTGAAGAGGAGCCCGTTGGGGGCTCGCGGCTCTGGCTGCCAGGGCCGGGCACCCGAGGATGCCGTGCGGATGAAGTTGCTGTTGGGGGGCGGTGGTGGGGGCTGTGGCAGCTCGGGGCTGTCGGGGCTGCAGTCCATCCGCTCCTCCGCCCTGGGGCTGAGGGGGGAGGCTCGTCCCCAGGCTGGGGGAGGAAGGAGGGTGGGGGGCTGGGGGTCCTCGTCGGGACGGGAGCACCCCACGCCCAGCGCCAGGCCCCCCCGGCGGGGCAGCTCGGGGGAGGCGGGCAGCGAGTGGCACTTGCGGGGGGCGGCGGCAGGGGCCGAGAAGTCACACTGCACCTCCACGGCGGGCTCGGGCGTCACGGGGGTGCTGAGCTGGAGCGGGGCGGGGGGCGGCAGGTCGAAGGTGAGTGAGATGACCGACTTGCTCGGCGTGTCAAAGAGCTTGATCTTCCCCCCCTTCAGGTCCTCGCGCTGGGAGAAGGGGTTGACGCGGGCGGGCGTCTCCTTGGTCCTGGCCCCGCCGTAAGGCTCCGGCGGCCGCAGCAGGGCGGGTGATTTGGGGGGGAACATGTCGGACTGGCTGCGGGACAGGCGCTGGTCCGGCTGCAGGTGCTGCGTCCCCAGCTCACGCAGGGGTGACTGCTCGGTGCGGCCGGCCGCCCTCCCGGCTACCCCTGGGCACAGGCACAGCAGTGGGTCACCGGCTGCCAGCGGCTGCCGGTGTGGGGTGCCATGGGGTGCCGGGCACCGAAAAACCCAGGGGCACACCCTGAGGGGGGAACAGCAACTGGCTCCATCCTGCAGACCTCATGCAACCCCCGCCTCCTTCCCCTGCAGCTGCCAGGGTAGGACGGGACACCCCACTTCCCCCCTCCTTGCACCCCGCTGTGGCCTGTCCCCGGGATGCCCACCTACCGTTGAGCGTGGCCGCCGTTCCAGGCACAGGCAGGCTCTCCCCACTGCTGAAGAGGGTGGCCCGGGCACCCTCGGTGCCTGGCTGGTGCTGCAGGATGCTCTCCAGGCACTGCGTGATTTCCAGGAACGAGGGGCGGGAGGTGGGCTCCATCTGTGGGCAGGAGGGGTTCCCCGTCAGGTCTGCTGCCTCCCGAGCACCCCAGGGAGCCCTGCACAGCAGAAGCAGCTCCCTGCCTCTCCCTCCGTGCAGGCAAGGCTGCCTGTCCTGTCTGGCTGCCCTGGCAGGGAAGAAAGCGGAGTTGGGAGGCTCACACTGCAGCAGTGGAAAGCGAGCTGGAGGAAGGCCGCTGGGCAGTCGATTCCCACCATGGTGCGGAAAGCGGTGACATCCAGACCAAAATCCTGCGCCAGGGAAAGGAGGAAGAGTGAGGTTGGGTCCCCTGGGGCACCACACAGCCCAGGGGACCCAGAATGGCCCAGCTCCCCATCCCCACACTGACTGCGTGCCACCCAGGGCTGTGGACCTGGCAGCACCCTAGATGGGGTACAGCAAGGGGGGACCCGGGGGTCACCCCAAGTTCAGGCAAGGCTAGGGACGCTCGGACACAGATCTCTCCTGCTCTCTGCCTGAATCCAACTCTCCCCTTCTCCCACCCAGGCTGACTATGGGCTCTGAGCACAGGTTATCTGCAGAGAACATCCCTCCCTGGGCAGCATTTGGGACACAACACCCCTGTCCCGAGAATCGGGGCAGCCCCTGCACACAGGGCTCTGCCCAGCGCAGGAGGATGATCCCCCTCATCTGGTGAAGCGGTCCCAGTCCCGGTGCTGCTGCCCGCCACCCTCCCTCCCTGTCCCCGTCCCAGGGAGTCACCTCTGTGCGGGGCAGGTAGTCAGGGTCAGCGGGGACACGAGCGATGGTCTCGCACAAGATGATGCCGTACGCGAACACATCGGCCTGCAGAGAGCAGGGAGTCATGGGGGGTCCCTGCAGCCCCGACGTGACGTGCTCACCATTCCGTGAGCCCACAGCCCCCCCTCCTCCCCGTGAAGCCACACCGGGGGCCCTGCCACCTCGCCACCTGAGGGGTGCTCAGTTCCTTCCCTCTGTGTGCCCAAATGCTCCCAGGACTGCAAATCCTGCAAACCGCTGGCGGCACAAGCCTGGATAAAGCCCCACGCGTGGCAGCCACGGAGCCTTACCTTCTCGTTGTAGATCTCCCCTCGCAGCACCTCGGGCGCCATCCAGTATGGAGAGCCCACCACGGCCAGCGGCTCCTTCTCACTGCCCTCGCTGGGGGACATGGTGGGTCATCAGCGGCTGCCCACGGTCCCCCTGTCCCTGTCTGACCTCCCATCCTCCTGCTAGAGCAGCCCAAATCACCATCTCCCTCTCCCTCTCCCTTCCTGGGCTAACCCTCCTCCATGCACCCCACAAACTCATCACCCCCCACCCACACCATCCCCTTCTCCATCCCCTCCTAGCCAGCCCCAAATGTATCCATCTGACCTATGAGTCCCCACCACCGGGGACCAACCCCACTGCCCCCCATCCCTGTCCTTCTAGCTGCATCCCAAATGTCCATCCCTCCCCGGCTCCTGCTCCAAGCGGGCTGGAAAACCCCCCATCCCAAGGATGGGGACGGACGGGTGGACACTGCACACGCACCTGTAGGTGGGGATCTTCTCCGCCAAGCCGAAGTCACCCACCACGGCCGTGTAGCCATTGGCCTCGCAGCGCACCAGGCAATTCTGGGGGCAAAGGAGGACCCCCATCACACCGACCGCACCAGACCTGCCTCACCGGCCACTGCTCCTGGGATGCCCCGGCACAGCGCAGCCTCCTGCTCCCCAGCCGGCCATGCCTGGGGCAGCAGTGCGGGTATGGGACGATGAGGGCAATGGGATGCCTTGGAGCATCCAGTACCTTGGAGGTGAGGTCGCGGTGGAAGATGCCCTTGGAGTGTAGGTAGCGCAGGCCACGGGCGATGTCGAGGGCCAGCTTGACACGCATGGACCAGGAGAGGGGCACAGGGCTGTCCAGCAGCTGCTCCAGGTTCCCACCGTTGATGTACTGATGGGAGGAGCCGGACCATCACATCACCGCATCCCCCCCACACCCCCCCATAACGCTGAATGCCCATCTCTCATCCCAACGCATCCCCCAACCACCCCACGGCACAGCCCCCCAGTAGACCTTGTGCTGCACATGTGCCACGGGCTGAAAAAGTGTCCCCGTAGCCATCACTGTTCCCTCCCCAGGCCTGCAGCAACCCCGAGACTCACGGCCGTCACCCCGCTCTCACCTCCGTCAGCGCGTGCAGCTGTCCCTGGTGCACGCACACCCCCATGAACCTGCGAGACAGAGGGGACCTGAGGGTGGCCGCAGTGGGGACCAGCCCCAGGAGCTCATCCAGTGCCGATAGCAGCTCCAAACCCCCCAGGCTAGGGAAAAGGGGGGGCAACAGGGACGGCAGCAGGGGAGCAGGTCCTACCTGAGGATGTTGGGGTGTGAAAGGCGGTTCATCAGCTGCACCTCCCGCAGCATGTTGCCCCGGTTGCTGGTCAGCTTGTTCATCTTCAGCACCATGATCTGCCCCGACTGACGATGCCGCACCTGGAGGGGCGTGCAGGGGAGCCTGAGCCCCACATGTCTCTGCAGCCCCTCCGGACACCAGCCTGCACCTGGTACCCACCCCAGCCCAAGAGGCAGGAGCTGAGCACCCCACACACCCAAGGCATGGGGTGCCCCAGGGACCGCTAGCGTTAGGGGGGGCTCTCCTGGCACAGCAGCACCCCAAGGACCCCCCAGTGTCGATGATGCACATCCCCATCCTCCTTGGGGCACCCCATTTGTTGTGCTCCCCCCGTCATGCTATGCTGCCCAGCCCTCCCAGAGAAGCAATGGCAGCTCCTGCAAGCTGCAAGGACAGGCAGGTGCAGGATTGGGTGCACCAGGGAGAGCTTTTTCAGGTCCGTACCACCCAGCCAGACCGTGTATGGGGTGGAGGACAGAGGGGGCACATTGCCGCCCGGAACCAGCTCCAGGGGTGGCCAGCGCTGCCCCAGTGTATGACCCTAGCCTGGCAGGGCACGAGGCTCGGACGAAGCTGTATATTTAGCTGTCCCCAGCCTGATGCTGTCATACGAGCTGGGAGCCTGGCCCCCTGCCTGGAACAGCAGCTGGGAGTGTGCCCAAGCATGGACACCCCCGTCCTGCAGCCCCCCAGCACATGCTGGGTGAGGGACGAGCAGGGGATCCCCTGCCCCAGCACTGTGCTGGGGGGGAGGCGAACTGGTGCTGAGGGTCCCCTCCTGAGCAGGCGCTGGGGGTGGGACGGGAGTCCCCCGGAGCAGTAGCCAGTGGTGGGGACAACCCAGCGGATCCCAGCTGCCCCCCAGCACACACCGAGCTGTGCATGGAGGCGCAGGCATTCCTCAGCGCTGCTGTCAGCTCCCTGCTCTTCTCCTTTTTAGTCGATGCTGGTTGAGGCTGCTGTGCCGGTGCCAGCCCCTGGCCTGACACACCCCCCCCTTCCCTCAGGGATCGCCTCCCTGAGCAAAACACGGGGGGAGCTGGCTGGAGGCAGGGTCCCCAGTGCTCCCGGTCCTGCTCGCAGCTTGGCCCCTGTCCCCATCACAGCAGGGGGAGTCTGATGTGCTGGGCCCTCCAGGGCTCTCTTCCCACCCCATGGCTGGCATTGCTTTGGGGAGCAGTTGTCCTGTGGTGCACGCTGAGATGGGGACCCATCCAGCACCCAATATGCAGGGGATGGGCAGCAGCTCCCTGCAACCAAAGGGCTGGGGGGAAACTAGTGCCTCATAAAGATCCCTTTATACGTGGGCACCCCGCTCTGGTTACACCTGTGTCACCTCCAGCCAGCTAGGAACCCCGGCCCATGGGCAGGGGCCACGTGGCAGCAGAGATTAGGATGGACCCTGGACAAGCGAGGAGGGGACACCCCAGACACCTGCCACTGTGGGTGTCCGCCCCCCGCCCCGGGATGGATTCCCCATGCCTCCTCCTCGCTGAGCACCAGACAAAACGCCTGGGCTCAGGGAGAGCCCATCCCAGGGTGACAGCGCAGTCCCTGCTGTGGGGAGCACGGCTCCTCCAGCCGTGTGCGCACCCAGGGCTCCCCATCTATTGGCACCCCAGGTCCTCCCTGTGCCCACCACCCTGCCCACCCCACCCCATCACCTGCAGCGCCTGGCATTGCTGCCAGTCCCACCCTGGTGCCCGGGGGCTCCCTGCCTACACCTGCACCAGCAGGCAGGGCAAGGGGCACCCTCACCCCATCCCATCGCTGCCTTCCCTCCACCCATCCCCGTGCATAGGGCAGCTGGAGGCAGCACCAGGCACAGAAACGGGACTCCCAGCCTGGTTTCAGTGGCTGTGTGGGCTTTAATGAGGGGATCTGCCTGCCCAAAGCAGGGTGGGCAGGGCCTCCCTTCGCCCCTCCAGCTCCTTGCAGAGCCAGGGGCCAAGAAAGCCAGAACCTGGCAAAGGCCAGTGGGATCCCCCAGCCCCACCAAGTCCCTGGCACTGGGGGCTGCCCAGCAACGCCCAGTGCTCCCCACTCAACACGCCCGGTGGCAGCACTGCTTCCTCTTCCCACGCCACGTGGGGCTGGCAGGACTGGCTCGGTCGGTTTGGCTGGCACCGGCAGCTGCCAGGCGCCAGGACCCGGCTCAACCGTGCAGGCAGGCTCAGCCCCGCCGGACTGGCTGTGGGCAGTGAAGCTCCGGCACCACGCGCCCACGATGGGAACATCGGGTGGCACGCACGGCACTGGCACTCGGTGGCCATGCACCGTGGGGCTGGCCAGGTCCTCATCAGGAGCAGTGTCCCTGCATAAGGGAGCAGCCCCTCGCAGGCACTGGCTCAGCCCCACATAGCTGGGATGTGCCCATGGCTTAATTCCTCATTAATAAGCCTCCTGCCATTGCAATAGGCCAGGCCAGGTCAGGTCCCAGTGCAGACACACAGCATCTAATGCCTTAATCCTGGAGGAGAGGCAGCCTCAGGGAGGGAAGGTCTGGTGAAAGCCTCTTCCCTGGGATTTCTCCCGGGGACCCCAGGAGCCCCTGGCCAGCACAGCCCTGCCCTGGTGCTCTGCTCCACGGCTCTGTCCCCAGGGGCTCCCAGGACAGCCCCAGCCCCACAGGACAGCGTGCCCTGAGCTGGATTGCAAGGCCCCATCCTGCTGCCTCCCCTGCATGCCCTGTGGCTTGAGGCCAGCTCCTGCCTGGGCTGGCAGGGAAGGGGGTTATGCTCCTTTGGGCTTCCCATGGCCTCCCACATGCGTCAGCCAGTCTACCCAGTCCATCCAGGTGCTAGCACTAGCCCAGCACCCTGGCTGCCGTCCGGAAGCAGACATAGCAGAAGAGGGAGCAAGCCAGGACCCCAGGTGGGACGCAGCCCCTTGCTAAGGGGGTTTCCTTCCTCACAGCCATCCGGGGAAGGCAGCGGGCAGCAGCAGCTCCCCAGGCAGGATGGCGTCCCCCCTCGCCTCTCTGCGCTCTGGCACGGTGCCCAGGAATCCCAGCGCATTCCCCAGAGCTGAGCTCAGCCAGGCAGCCGTGCTGGGGTGCGGGGGGAGGACAAGCCACCGGCCCCCACCCAGGAACCAGGCAAGCCCTCGCCGATGCTCACCAGCACCCCACACGGCCCCTCCGTTGGGTGCTTTGCGGGGGCACCACGGGCGAGCCGGGGTGCCGTGGCGTGTGGGTCCCCATCCCATCTGCTGCCAGTGCGTGGGGCTGGGGGATGGGACAGGGCTGGCTGCGGCCCCAGCCCAGGCACAAGGGATCTGAGCTCTTTTAACAGCGGAAATTAGAGTCTTATTTAAAGAGCATGCTAATCAGAGTGAGCAGACGGCCTGCTCCCTCCCTGCAACCAGCACTCCTGTCTAGACATGGGATGAAGCCCTCACGCTAGCCTTCCCTGCTCCCCCACCCCGGGGGTCTCAGCAGCCAGCCCCCCTGCACCCCAAGCCGGGGAAAGGCTCACACAACACCCCACTCAGCCCATGTTCCCTTGCCCCAGCCTGGCACAGGCAAGGCAGAGTTACACAGGGACACCATCCTGAACCCCTTGCCCTGGGGAGCCCAGCGGGGAAAGATGGGAGGGCAGGTAAGGGAGTGAGCAACGCCGTCGGTAATCCCATAGCTGCCCGTGACAGCTGCGTCTGAGCCCACGGGAATCCCAGTAGCGCAACAGGTCTTTCACTGGGTGAGACTGGAAAACCTGCTCATCATGCAGAAAAGGCAGAATCGGTCAAGACAGACTTCCTCCAGGGAAGCGAAAGGAGCGAGGCACACAGCACCCACTCCTGATGAATGCGTGAGCATCAGCAGCCCTCACCTCCCGTGCTCCCAGGTGCAGCACCACAGGCACACCGGGAGCCGCGGCATCACCAGCCCTCACTGGCAATCTTGGAGCGCACCCCGTGCCTGGGCATGAGATGTGCCGGCGGGTCCCGGGACAGTCAGCACAACGCGTTTCCAGCGCCTGGGGCTCCCGAGCAGTGACAGCAAGGTCAGGGCTGCTCCCACCCTCGCCGCAGCTGGCTGACCTTGGCAAATTCACTTCCTCCCTGCCTGCCTTAGTTTCCCCATTCGTGATACGCCACTCCACCCTCCTTTGTAAAACAAGGCAAGGTCCACTGATGAAGGGCAGCAGATAAGAGGGAGGGAGTTGTGTCATTAGTTGCACTGGTAAATTGAGAGTAAATAGAAAATCTCAAAGGCTGGGGGGGAAGCGAGCAGAGACGGGCGGGCAGCAGCAGGGCTGAAGCCCTCTCCTGAGCTCTGTCCATGCTGGGAGCTGCTAATTCCACACACACCCTCTGCACCATGGAAATGGGGCGCTGGGCTGAGCATGCTGAAGGGCTGCGCCCTGGGAAGTAGTCTCTCCAGGAGGATCTGCAACAGCGGACATAAGGTGCAGAGCAGGATGAATGAAGATGTCCGGATACAGCCCCCAGGAGAGCGAAGCCAGGATGTTGCCCACAGCCCCCGCATCTGCTGCAGACTGTACGGGGGAAAGTAAGAGAAGGATTTGGGGAAGAGATGCAACAGTGGTTTAAGGGCTGGAGAAAATGTCTGGCATAAACACACCCGGCTCAATCTGCTCAGTCTATGGGAGATGGAGAGAGGCAGCTCGCTGCAATGTCCGTGTACCCGAGAAAACGGCTGGGCCTGGTGCCTCTGAAATCACAGAGGGAAAGGCAATGGGAACCAGCTGCTCCAGAGGGAAACAGCCCAGCTCTGCAGCACAGCAGGGGATCAGCTGGGAACAAACCCCGGAGAAAAGGGCAGCTTTTCATCACTGCTATCTCCTGTCCACTCCAGATAGCCTTTCGGAGAGAAGCTGGAGCAGGGTAAGGCTCAGCCCAGGGGCGAGCTTGGGACACCAGGGTTCAGTCATGCTGAGCCCTTTGGCTCTACCGCTGGGAACACAGTCAGACGCCTGTGCCGGTACCTCAGCACCCCGCCTGGCCCTGGCTTGGCTGCACACCAGGGCTGAGCTACCTGCGTAGGGACAGAGATGTCCAGGTCCCCTCCCCGTCCCCCACGCCCACCAAGGCTGGAATGAAGCAGGACCCAGCAGACACGCAGAGGAGGGAGCCGCGAGTGCCCACGGCCATGGAAAGCAACAGCAGGAACAAGTGAGGTGGGAGGAAAAATGGGTCCTGCGCTGCCCTGCCAAGCTCCATCCTCCTTGCAAGCTGAGGCAGCCAAACCCCAGCTCAGATCCCGGGCCTGCCCCACCACCCTGCTGAGCTCTTGGACTCAACCCACCACCCGAGCACAAAGCCCCATCTGGCCCCCTCCAGCCCCTGCCTCCTCTCTGGCATGCACACGCGTTGGCTCCTGCCGCCTGATCCTGCTCCCACCCCCCAAACTCTGCCAGTCCCACAAATCCTACATGCAAGTGGCCCCACAAGAACATGAACCACGGGTGGGAGAAGGAGAATTTTGTGGCTCCCGCAGGGCCCAGGAAAACAGAAGCAGCGAGGCAAGGAGAAACCGTGGCCTGGCCGAGACATGGGAGCATCCATTATTAAAGAGCCATATCCACGCCTGACATTATTAAATGCCTCCCTCTGCTCTGAGGTGCTGCCGCACGCTCCAAGCCAGAGATCAATAGCAGGAACCTGGCCAGCGGAGAGGCCATGGCTCTGCAGGCATAGGAGGGAGCACGGAGGAGAGGGACCCCGCTGCATGCCTGCCATGGACCCTGCAGGACACTGCTCTTGTGGCTGCAGAGGAGCCGGGTCTTGGGGTCTCTCTGCTGAGCGGGGAATGGTGGCAGGGCTGGAGAGGGACCCCAGGGTCCTGCTGGGTCATGGCCACCCAGGCACGCTGCACATGGGAGCGTGGTCCCACGCAGGGGACACGGTGCAGCGCTGGCCGGGACCTCAGTGACTCTGGTGGGAGGTGGCGGGGGTCCTGCCCAGCCCAAAGCTGCTCTTACAGGCAATCCTTGTCCAACAGCTTGTGGCGCCTTAAGTGACGCCCAGGACAAAAACAACACGTGCACACACCTCCCCTCGAACGTGGAGAGGCGGCTGTGGCAGTAGGGCAGGGCACAGACCCTTGGCCCTGGCAGTACTGCGTGGGCTGGCAAGATGCCGTCTGTCACCACGCACCTCTGCCACGCTGTTGGGACCCCGAGCTCCCCACCGGGACCCACGCAACCCTAACCAGGGTGCGGGCGACGCACGGGCGTCCCCACTCTGGCAGTCCCAGAGAGCACGCAGGACAAAGGCAGCTCCGGGCTCCGAGCTGGGAACGCTCCCCCGCGCTGCTCTGCAGCATCACAGCCGTCTCCCAGACCCGGTCACCTTCGGGAGGCTCCCGTGGGTCGCTCCGCACACCCACCTGCCCAGCGCAGGCTGGAGCAGGCCCGGCAACGCTGGAAATCACCTCGGACCGGCTGCAAACACTGCCTGCATCCCCCGACACGGGCGCACCCTGGGTCTGGCGGGGTGGGGGCCGCAGGCTTTTGGCAGGGGTCCGCGGGGCTGGGCTGCCCACCGCCCCACCGGTGCCCCGGCTGCCCCCCGCACGCTGTCCCGCTGCGACCCACGCCGCAGCCCTTGGGAGCGCTCAGCCTTCCCGGGCTGTAAACAGAGCCGGCGCTCCCCTCCCCCTGCACGGAGGGATGGAGGAACAACAGCCCCGGCGGGGACGGGGCTCCGGGGCACCCCAGGTCCCCGCCGCCCCGCCTCGCACCACCCCCGCGACCTCCCCCAGCTGCCGGGGCTGGGGGGCCAGACCCACCCCCCACCCCCCCCCCCGCCCGCTCCCCGCACCCCACCGAAGGCCTGGCCGGGGCTGCGTGGGAGCCGCGGCTCCCCGGGGGGCTGCCCAAACCCGCCGGGATGCCTCGGTGACCGCCACCGCCGCTCCCGCCCCGCACACCTTGAAGACCTCGGAGAAGAAGCCGGCCCCGATCTTCTCGCAGTAGAAGTCGTCGATGCGCGCCAGGGTGGAGACGGCGCTGCGCAGCGCCCGGTACGAGGAGGGCCGCAGCCGCCCGCAGCCCGCCCAGGGCCCCGCCGCCTCCCCCTCGCCCTCCCCGGGCCGCCGCGGCAGCTTCTCCCACTCCATGTCGCTCCCGCCGAGCACCCCCAGCGCCATTCACACCCCCGGCCCGGCGCGGCGCGGAGCGGCCGGGCAGACCCGCGGCCGGGCCGCCGCCGCCGCCTCCCCCCGCCCCCCCGCCAGCACCCCCGGCCCCCGGGGCGACGCTGGCAGCGGCGGCGGCTCGGCGGGGTGCACGGCGCTCATGGCCCGGCGCCCCGACCCCCGCCGCGGCCCGGCGCTGCGCCTCCGCCGCCCCGAGCGCTGGCACCGGTGCGGGGCGGAGCCGGGGCGGGGACAGCCCTTAACTCCTTGGGACCCGCCGCCGCCGCCGGGACCCGCCCGAGCCCCCGCCCCGGCCCCGCAGCGGCGGAACGCGGGGATCCCCCACGCTCCCGAGTCCGCATCCACCGGCGCCGGCCGCCGGAGGGGCCGCGGGTGCCGAGCTGGCACCTCCGTGTGCGCCTGCATGGGCTGCGGGGGACCTGAGCTCCCGGTGCTGCTCGGCCGGGACAGAGCCCGCGGGCACGGTGCCCCCCTCCCCAACCCCGCCGCCCTGCCTGGGTGCTCCCTGTAGATGTGGGACTCCTCCCCCGGGTCCCATCTGGACGCACATCGTAAATGCAGGAGTCTCCTCCCGGCCCCTGCCCGGGTGCTCCGTCTTTCTCCTCGTAGCCCCCCGTCCCCGGGCAGATGGACCCAGGGCATGGGGATCTGATCTCCCCATATATCCAGCCCCACGCCGTACAAGGATCGTGGGTCCAATTCCCCCCATACAAGCAGCTGCTGCCAGGATGGGCCCCATTGGTACAGGCTCGGATGTCTCCTCACAGCCACCCCCAGGCTGGATGGATGCTGGGGATGTGGGGCTCCGATTCTCCCTGTGCGCCCACCCCTGCCTGGACGGTGTCCCAGGGCTGTGGGGCCTGTCCTCTGGAGCAGCAGGGAAGCGCAGCCTCTCAGTGACCGTATGCCCAGTGTCTCTTGCATCCCTTCACATTTCTCCCTTTCCTGAGCTCTCCCACTTCTCCCCAGTTTCCTCTTGCTTCCTGCCGCCCCCCAGGCCTTTTCCCTGCTCCACTGTGGATCTGTCCTGTCCTCCCTGCCCAGGGACTCCCTGCAGCTGGATCTGCCCTTGCTCCGTCCCATGCATTTTGCTGTTGCTCTCCTTGGCGTCCCCCCTGCCTGCGCCAGCCCAGCCCCAGCTCCCTCCCCAGGCGCTGCCACGACCCTCCTGTGCTGCCCTGCTGCCGCAGCTACCCCGTAACTGCTTTGCTCCAGCTGTGGTACGGCTGGCTCCACATGCCCTGCACCGCTCTAGCTGCTTTCCCTGCTGGGAGAAGCAGCCACATGGAGTGTCTCCTGGTGTGTCATTTTTTTGGCCAGTGCTCAGCTCCAGGTGCCACCAGACACAGTGTAAACACCATGGACCATGAGCCCTGGGTTTTCTTCCTTGTCCCAGGAGGGAGAATAACCCTGTGGGCTAGAGCAGGGGAGCTGAGCCTCTGACTTCTTTATAGGGGGAGCAGCCCCCTTGCCCCCCTTCCCCCCTGGCTCCGAAACGCATGGTATTTCTGCTTTTCCAGGTCCACAAAAGGGAGTGGGTCTGTGGAGGACAAGTTTCTTATATGGGGTGGCAGATCTGTGAGTCCCTGTCTCACAGGGTCTGAGCCATCCGTTTCCTCACCAGTACTGCTCCAGCCTGGTGTCTCTGCCTGCCAGTGTGATTGATGGCCTGTGCCAGGGAGGCTGCTGCAGCCATGGGGAACTGTGCTGTGCAACAGGCCACATTCTCGGGCTTCTCAGGCTTCACGTGTCTGTCCCGCTGACAACAGCCCGACAGAATGACAGGAGCAGCTTCACGGGCCTCCTGTGATGGGCACAGAGAGCAGAGACCAGCGTCTGCGTGTGGGGATGGGAGGCTGCAGGCTCTGCCCTTCCACCACCATGGCCAGCTGCAGCTGCTCAGATGGCAGTGGGTGCCTTTCCTGCCTGCCCAGGCTCAGCCCTGGTACCCGAAACCTGAGCACCCTGCTGCACCCACAACCCAGTGACCAGCTCCCCAGTGGTGCAGGGAGCCATTCAGAGGAGCAAAGCCAGCTCAGCTGGGGCCAGAAGGAGAGCGAACGTTGCCTCTCCCTTTCCCTTGAGTGCACATGAGCAGCGAGGGTCAAGGCACTGTGGCAGATGTGGGGAGTCCTGGCAAGGCGTCTTGCAGAGAGAAGCTCAGGACCACTGCCTGTTCAGGGCTTCTGCTGCTTATAAGTGACTGGGTTTACATCCAATTAAGTTGTGACGGATAAATTAAAGCCCTGGAGACGGCCCTGACTGTGGAAATTGCTGCTGCAGGATTTAAGGTCCCTTCTCTCATCAGCGCTGGTAACTACTGTGCTATTTCCACTGTGCTCTGTTCCTGCCTGGCACAGCAGTGTTGAGCTGAGACACGGCAAAAGGTCCCCAGTGCCCCAAGTCCCTGCTGTGGTGCAGGCAGGTACACTCTGGGCAGCTGGGTGCAAAGCCAGGCTGGCCTGAGCCTGCAGAAAACCCTGAATTAAGCTCCTCAAGCCCTGGTGAGGAAGAGCAAGAAGGAGGTCTCCCTGGCTGTGCTCTGCTCCTGTGGAGCTGCAGGGGGGAGAGGAGGGGGACTTTGTCCTCTTCGCCCTTCTCCGTCTGGGCTCTGCACCCTCCCCTTCTCACAGGCAGAAGGCTCAGGGATTAAGAAACATCTTCTCCCTGCCTGCTGGGGATGGTGCATCAGCTGGTCAGAGCAGGGGCAAGAGCCTTCAAACAGATCAGGGAGGCCGCTGCTGGAGAGGCGCAGGGGCTGGGGGTGTCCCATAAGAACCAGGGCACACCATGACAAGGGGGTGGCCAGGCTGCACACAGGGCAGTGAGGGATGCAGGGGGGCTTCCACGCAGAAAGCCTGGTGCTCACTGCACCCCCACCTCTATTCCACACCAGCACCTGCAGCACCAGATCCTTGCAGCACAGTTCTGGTTGGGATCAGCCAACAGTAACCCTCCCTGACCAAACGCTTGCCCTGCTCAGAGCCCCAGAGGCAGAACTGGAGCAGTCCCCTCCTCTGCACCCATGTGCAAGAGCCCATCCATACCTGAGGCTTCTTCTCTGCAAACACTCAGGAAAATCAATGGCAGCTGCTGCAGGGGGTCCAGGGGCAGCCGTGTGGAGTGAGTGTGTGCAGCTGTGCCAGATCACGCACAAGGCTTCATTGTGCAGGAGGGTTTTCCAGCCTGGAAGGGCTGTGCAGACCCAGAGGTGAGCAGGACAAAGACCACTGACTGACTCAAATGACTCCCTTTGGTGCTTTCTCCCAGAATGCGGGTGCAGCCTCTTAGTCCCAGGTGTCCTCTCCCCTCCTGTCCCCTGACAACCTCTGCTCTTTTCCCACATTACCACACATCACCCAGCAGATCTCTGCACCTGCCTGTGTCCTGCATGTTCCCCAGCTCCCTGCTTATGAGAGGGCTGGTCCCTGACAAACATGTCCCTCTTCTGCTCCATAGGAATCAGGAGAGCGGGGGCACAGCAGAGTCTGTTGCAACCTGCTAGGACACCGGCTCAGTGCGAGGAACCCAGAGTACATGGCAGAAGGTCCCAGCTGGTTCATGTGCAGTCTGGTTGTGCCCAACAGCACACAGTACAGGTGATGCAGCAGGACTACACTTCCCAGCGCACTGTGTGTTGCTGAGCTCGGTGAACACAGGGCTGTGCATGCTCCGTACCCAGCACCATGGCTGCAAGCTGTGGCAGCCCACGTCCAGCTGCGAGAAGGGACTGGTAAGGTCTCCGCTTGTGCAGGCATGTTGCTGCCCTCCCATTCCCTCCCCAGCACTCCAGCTGCAAGGCCAATGCGGGGCTGTCTCCAGCAGCAGGGCTGCAAATATTTGTTGTGTCATTAATTTCCTACAAGCAGAGTCAGCACAGCACCTGGCAGTGTTTGCTTGCTGCCTCCTGTTATCTCCTGTCGATGCTTCTCATGCCTGGGTGCCAGTACTGTGACATCTGTGGAGGCAGCATCCACATCCCATCCCTATCTCCTAGTGGCAGGCAGTGATTTCACCTTCCTGCTCTGCTTCTCCTCAAACAAGCCCCAGTGACCCTGCCAGGGTGCACAACAGGGTGGCAGGGGACTGAGCAGCTGATGCCTGAGCCCAGCTGAGTGCGTACCTGCTGGAAGTCCTGTGGGCTGTGAATTTGAAAACACTGAGCACACTGGTAAAACCAACAACCCCCTCTGAAAAGGAGGGACGGGCAGCTCTGGCCATGCCTGCACCAGCTGTGACCCACGGTGACGTGACATGCAGCCATATGAGCACAACTACATCCTTGCAGCAAACCAGTACTGCAGAGAGCTTCACTGGTCATCTTGTGCCAAACAGCTAGGGGCAATGCTACCACCTCCAGCATCTCCCACCCTGCTCCTGAAACAGCCTGAACAGCTTATCTCTGAATACCTGCCATGCTCCCATCCTCCAAGGCTGCTCAGCAGGTAACAGGGTTGCTCCTTGTCCTCTTGACCTGGCCTTGGGAAATGGGGCTCTCAGCAGCTCCACAATCATCCCAGGAGGCTGTGCCAGCCTTGCTCCATCTCCTGCCTCTTGCCAGGCTATTAGTAATACTCCCCAGCCACAGCGCAGCGTCCCTGAAGCGCTTGTGGTTCTGCCAGACGTAAGCCAGAGGCAGAGACGCCAAGAACCTGGTCTGGCTGCAGTGGTGGGCCGAGTGGGACCACATCAGAGCAGGTCCAGGGCTGGCCTTAGCTGAGCTGGTGGGAGCAGCCCTGTGACCCACAGCACCAGCGGCGGGAGAGCAGGGCAGGGAGCAGGGCTGAAAGTGCTCAGTGGGTCTTGGCCCATGGCATTGGGGAAGAGCCTTCACCTGTGGTTCATCGCTGTCCTTTGATCTGCACGGCTTGATGTTGCTGCAGGGAGGAACTCAGAAGCAGCACAGCAATGTGGAGGGAAAGGCCGGTGAGGGCATGCATAGCTCAGCACAGTGCCTGCCAGACACCCTACAGAACAAACCCACATGCACAGTCTACCCCAGAGACCCTACATTAACAAACCAACATCCTCAGCCTTGCCCTGGCTTCCTTACTGTCCTGGCTTCTGCTGGGATAGAGTTAATTTTCTTCCTAGTAGAAGGCATAGTGCTGTGTTTTGGATTTAGCATGAGAATAATGCTGATAACACACTGATGTTTTAGTTGTTGCTGAGTACTGCTTATGCTAGTCAAGGACTTTTCAGCTTCCCATGCTCTGCCAGGTGCACAAGAAACTGGGAGGGGGCACAGCCAGAATAATTGATCCAAACTGACCAAAGGGCTATTCCATACCATATGGTGTCATGCTCAGTATAAAAACTGGGGGCGGGGTTGGCTGGGGGGAGCGGTTGCTGCTCGGGAACTGTCTGGGTATTGGTTGGTGGGTGGTGAGCAATTGCATTGGGCATCACTTATTTTGAATATGATTATATTGTTGTTATTATTATCATTACTATTTTACTTTATTTCAGTTATTAAACTGTTCTTATCTCAACCCAGGAGTTTTCTCACTCTTACTCCTCCGATTCTCTCCCCATCCCACTGGGGTAGGGGGAGTGAGTGTGCGGCTGCGTGGTGCTGAGCTGCTGGCTGGGGTTAAATCATGACACCTACCCATCCCAGAGCTGACAAAAGGAAAACCTTCTGGAGGAAAGCAATGCATCTGGCTGGAGAACCATTCCCTTGTGAGCACTGAGCTTCTGTTCAGGAAGGGCACATCCCACCCCAGCCACAGCAGTGTGGGTGAGAGAGCTTCTAGTCCCTTCTGCTCTCCTGCCCCCAAGTAGAGACTGGAGCCCTGCTCATTCCCCCAGACGCCTGAGCCAGACGTAGGTGCTGCAAGGGGCTCCCCACCCCTGAGTCAGCCGTCACTCAGGCTATGCCTCTCTGAGTAACTCCTTGGCCTGAACATGGTCCTGTAATCATCCACACTGCTCGGTTGGTTCCCTGACACAGTTTTGGCCTGTGCTAAATAGGACAGGTTCAAGGGAGGTCATTCCCAGGAGGAAACAGAGACATGGCCACCTCCAGGCAGAGAGGGGAGCTGAGCCGTGTGCCTGTCCTCCTGCGGCTGCTGCCTTCCCCTTTGGCTTCCCCTCTCCGTGCTGGGGCACAGACGAGCAGGGTGATGGTGCTGGGATTTGGATGTCCACAGGAGCCTTTCGCCTGGAGGTCACCGATGCCACAGCTATGCGTGGACAGTGATGCTGTGCCCAGGTGTCAGAGGGACTGGAAAGTGGAGCACTGGCTCTCCATGCACCAGCAAGATTGGGAGCTCCCTGTGACTGGGGGCACTTCCAGCCCTTTCCCTTGCCCCTGAGCCCTGTCCAGACGCCATCCAGGCAGGGCAGGCTGAGGCAGCACAGGCTGGAGCATGGCCCAGTGTGGGGAGAGAAGGTAGCTGTGCTGTGTTCGGCATGGAAGACTCCCTCATGCCGCTGCTTGCAGCTGATTCAATCACAGTTCTTTATTGCTTCTCCCAGCTGTTGAAAATCTCATTAGGTTTAGCGAGCTCCGTGAGCAGTGCTGCCAGCCTTTCTCATCTCCTGCCCTTTCCCATGAGTCAAGGCACCCTGACTGCTAAGGAAGTGCTTCAGCACACTCCATGGGGCCTGGGCCAAAAAACCTTCCGGCACCCTGCTGTACATGGATGGGTCTGGCACAGACAAGGTGTGCCACAAAGACGAGGGCAAGGAAAGGAGGTGTGGTGGTGTTCTACATGTGGACATCCCTCCAACACAACGGAGAGAGGCAGCAGGCCTGTCCACACACAGCAGCCTTGTACCCCAAGGTGGGAAAAAAATCAGGAAGGAGAGTGGGTCCTACTCAGCTACGTTAGTGGCAAACATGTTGGGCTGATGGTCCCAGGCTGGCAGCAGCAGAAGCAAATGATGCTTGAGCCAGGATAAGTTGGTGGTAGTGCTGCTTTGACCTGGGATCTCTGCTGGCTCCAGCAAAAGGTAGAGCTGGGATGAATGGGGCAGGGCTTTGATCCTGCTGTGCCCTGCGTGCTGGAGCCCTGTTCCCAGGCAGCACCTGCGTGCCACCACAACACATTAATAACTTTGATTACTGTGGCCTAATTTCTGTCCACCTGTGTCATGGGTGGCTGGTCACCCCACCCTGCTGAGCCCTTGTTCTCCAGTGGCTGATTGCGCCAATGCTGGACAAACTGGTCTCCTAGGGTAATTATTACAGCCAGGAGAGACCTGGTGCTGCAGGCTGTGGATGAGCCAAGTGTGTCACCACCAGTCCGGCACCTGGCATGTAAGTCGCACCATGATGCACGGCGAGTCCTTTCTTATGGGACTAAGCATCCACCCTCCCTCGCCACCTCCCGCCTGGGAACCTGCCTCCCCAGCCTGCTTGTCTCATGGCCCTGGGCTCTGCGGGATTTCTGCTGGCCAAGGGGGAGCAGGCCAGGCAAAGTGGGGGTTCCCCATGGGAGGTTGTCACATGTTTGCCCCCAGGTCAGTTGTGGCCCTGCTGTAGGTTTGCTCAGGGTCTTCCCCTTGGCTTGATCCTGGGCTGGAAATGCACGTGACTTTATGCACGTATTTATACAACAAAGGGCAGCTGCTCCCTGGGCTCTGGGCACCATGCCATCCCCACCACTCTCACTGACTTACCAGGACTCAGTGCCCTTCTCCCTCCTTCTCCTCCACCTGCCCAGCCTTTGTGGGGAACCCAGTCACACCACAACAAGCCTTGGTCAGAGGTTGAAGGCTGGGGGAAGCCAGCAGGCTCCCAGGAGGTTCTGTAGGGCCACACACCGAGGAAAGGGTTGAGCAGGGGCCCAGCCCAGACCTTGGCTTTCCAGTGCCCCATGTGTGAGGGAATCTGCTTTGGGGAGGCACAGCACTCTGCTGATGGCAACCCCACGGCCAGGACACGGACAGACATTGTGGGATGGGTCGGGCAGGAGCTGTGCCAGCTCAGGGTCTCCCTGGCAGCAGCAATGCTTCCTCCAAGGCATCATTGGTGCAGTGCCAGGCATGATGGTGGGGCTGTGCCGCCCCCAGAAGCCCAGCTAACACCACCAGCTGTGCCACCTTCCCCCCTCCACCAGGCCACTGGCTCCAGTTCACGGGGGAAACAGCTATTTGGCTTTTTCTTCCCTATTCATCTGCTTCCTTCCGGGCTCAGGATATTTTGGGCACTTCTCTGTTCCCAGCTACCCTGGGTGGCATAGGCGGTCCCTCAGGATTTGCTTTCCTCTGGAAGCTGTATAGGCTGAGAACTGAAAAGGGGAAATGCCAAGCCCTTTATTTAAGACCTGTGTATGGATGGAGAGACTCGTGAGGCCACCAAAGACATGTGCTTCATCAGCTGCCGATGAAAGAGAGCTGTGATGTGTGGTGCCAGCACATGGGGTTGGGTGGAGCATTTGAATGGGAGCAATATAGAGAGGCTTGTGCAGTAAAGGGTTTTTCTAGGAGATAGAGAGCTGCTCCAGGCAGAGAGAGAAACCACAGGCACAATATGCCGCCGCTGCCCGAGGGCAGGTGGGGGGATGTGGGTATGAAACATGGAGGCAGAAAGAGCAGGACAGAGGTATTAGTCTAGGTGCAGAGAGCCTGCCCTGAAAGTGGCACCTTCAGGCAGCAGTGTTTTGGGGGAAGCTAGTCTGGCCTGAGATGCTGCTTCAAATCTTACAATTCCCATCTCCTGGGTTTAGGCAGGTTCCCTGTCCAAGAACCAGAGTGGGACGTGCTGAAGATGGCCCTGGGGATGGGAGCAGGAACGGCTGGACCAGATGTGGAACTGCTTGATCAGAGCTGGAAACCCCATTTCTGAGCACATCTTCCTCAAACCAAAATGCAGCATCCCACACCCCTCCAGCCTTACTCCACCCTGCTCCCAGCTGCGAACTGCTTATGTCCAATTTTGTGTGCTAAAAATATCTTTCTGGGAGTCAGCAAGTGCTCAGCCAGATGGGGTAGGGTTGCAGTCTGAGAGAGAAGGGGAGTGGGGGTGTATTTGGGGTAGGTGTGGGCTGCAGCACAAGGCCAGATGGGCCTGGGCAGGCTGGGTGGGGGGCGGTGGGCTGCCTGGCATTGAGGAGGGGCATGCATCAAGGCAGCAGTGCCAGGGCAGAGACTCTTGCTTGGCTTGGGTCCCTGCTTCTGGGTAGAGGGGCATGGTGCGGGGGGGGGGGGGTATGCACAGATGGACTCAGAAAGGTGGGGAGATGCTTGCTGTGTAGAGCAGGCAGCAGGTCCTGCTCCTTCCCCTGGAGAGAGGTTGCTGTAGCAGTCAGAGCAGAGGGAAAGGAGGGATGGTTATCCAGCCCCCATGGCCTGCCACAGCTCTGCCCAGCACCCAGGGGTGCCCTCCGGGGACCCCTGCACCCTGCTGGGCTGTCCCCCGTCGCATCTCCGTTCTCAGCCCACCTGTCCCGGCGGAGGCCAGCTCACTGGCAGACCTGGAGGCTCCATAAGGCGCCTTGGGAGCAGAGATGGCAGCCTCGGGTGGCCAGGGCCACGAGAGGGAGTCCCTGCCCCGGCTGCTGCTGCCAGCTGGGTGATGGCAAAGATTGCCCCAGTGGCACCCCTCTCCCAGGCCAGCGCTGCTCCCCGCAGACCTCCCAGATGTTTTGCTGGGCCCAAGGCAGACTGTGATAACCCATCATGACCAGGCTGTCACCCCGGGGGGATGCCTCCACACCCCAGCACTACTGGGGCTCCTCTTACCCTCCTTCTGCCCATAGGACTGGGGTTCTCCCTGCAGCCCTGGGGGAGATCCGCTGTAGGGGACTGGGATGTCTGAGTTTTATCATCACCTTGGGGAAGGGGCTGGAGGATTCCTAAGTTCAGGGTGGGACAGTGCACTGGCCTTTGTCCCCCTGATGACACTGCAAGATCCCCATGCGGAAGAAGGTACAGGGCTGGTGGGGTTGGGAAGGTTGCTGGAGGGGTGAGGAAGATCCCACAGCAGGGCTCGGGGCTGGGCTCTAGCAGGGACCCTGCATGCATTTTCCAGCTCTCCCTGCCAGAAGAGCCTCTGGGCTCTGGCAGATCAGGCTGCAGCCCTGGACTGAGGCAGACACTGCGTCCTGGAGAGGAAGCAGCAGCATGTGGGGAGCCAGCCCCCCCAGATCACACGGGGTCATGCTCTGGTGCTGTGCAGAGAGCGGACCCCTGCCTGGCCATCCCAGGGCTGGATCTGACTGGGTTACCCTCCCCAATCCTGATCCTGACCCTCCACCTGCGCAATGATGTCCCAGCCTGGCCTCAGCCCACCCCCATCACCATGGCCGTGTCTGATGATTTGTAGGTACGCCCCACACCAGGCTCACTCAAAGACAGGTATGGGGTAGGGACTGGGATAAGCCCCACATATATTTCTGTTATTTGTGAGGTCTGACACAGGAACAGACTTTACTGTAGGGGAACATGGTAGATGTGTTATCAATGCTTTCCACAAGGCCTGATCCTCAAAAGCCACAGATGCTTCTCCTTTCCTTCTTTTTGTGGATGGTTTTGAGTCATCAATGTTGTTCCCTATTAGGAGTAAAACTGATTGTAAACTGCAGGTGGTTTGGGTTCTTCTCTCTTCAGTCTGAAGGTCCACATCCTGTTAGTTCACTGATGATCAAGCTGGACCTTCAGGAAACAGCCTATCGATCATGTTTACAATGATCAAATCAGCTCCCCGGGGGAGTCCCCTGGGGACTCAGCCCCATTGAGAGGAAGGTATGTGACTGGCTGGCTTTATTATGTGCAAAAAATGTACACATCTCCTGAACGCTATAACAGGAATTCTGTATTAGAAAGCATCTAAGATGTGTTGAGATGGCTCTGTGAGACTTAAGTCCTGCTGCAAGGGCTAGAGCAGTGTAGGCAGAGTACGTGCAGCCCACACGTGACGTGCTCTTGGAAGCTCAGTGAGTGGTCTCACGGAGCTGGAACTCATCACCTCCCCTTGATCATGCCATGCTGAGTTTGGATTCATGAGCTGCTGAGTGACTTGACAGTCCCTTGGAAACCTTCTCATTTGAACTCTGCTATGTGGTTCCCAGTGAAGTAGGGCATCATCAGTTGAACTAGCAGCTCTAACGTTAGACTGTGTAAGAGCTAGGCATATGACTGAGTGCGCTGGCTTTCAGTATTTCTTCAGCATTTTTCTAGTGCATGCTGTACACCAAGACAATGAATCTCAAAAAATGATAAATTTCTAAGGAGGAAGAGGCCAAACACAGATTGCTAGGCTCCAGTGCATTTCAGGATAGGGGAAAATAAAAGAAATACTCACATCAGCTGCAATAGGAAGCCTCTTGCACCACATGTGCATTTTTGAAGCTTGGCTGTTTTCTTTCACTGTTTTTGCTTCTTTCATATGGCAAACAGAGGCAGCGAGAGTGTCTACATCTAATGCTGGGATTTTATGAGGACATTATCCAGTGAGTGATGGCTGTGGCCATTCTTCTGGGTGCTTGCATCTTTGCTGGCTGCACAGGGGCAAAAAAGCCTTGTTTCCAAACCCCAGGGAACCGCCAAGGAAACAGGGGGGACATGACTTAGTGCTGCAGCTCCTCCTGCTCATAGCTTGCTAGAAGACTTTACCTCATTAATGTCACAACAACTGTATGTAAGACAGTTGGACTTGATGTACTGATGTTCCTGAATAGATTTTAGGAGAGACCTAGCTTCCAGAAACCTTTCAGTGTTGCTGCTCTACTGGGGTAATGCAGATAGATACACCAAGCACTGTCCTGCAGTGCTGAGGATGGTGGTTCCTGGGAAAGGATCTCCATGGAGCTCTGGGCCAACCAGTCCCAGCTGAGGGGTGAAGAGCAACCTGGGTGACAGCACCCATTCTGAGACCACTGATTGTGTTGGACCATAGAGCAATCATGCTCCTTCGTCCAGGGAAACAGAAAGAGGCTGTATAAACCACAGAGTTGAAAGAGGAGCTGTCCAGAAGAGCTACAACAGCACAGGGAGCCAGGACTCATGGAAGCTTGAGACCATGCAACTCTGTGAACTGGAAAGGGGCTCAGAGAAGTGCTTGGTGGTGGTGTCTTCAGGGACAGGAGATTGAGGGACTGTGAGTGAGCCAGCCTTGGGCTTATGGCCCAAAACGAGGAGCACCCAGGGAATTCCCTCCCATACCCAAAGACCCTGCCTGGCCTAGCCAGGGACAGGAATAAGTCTTCTCCATCCAGCTCCAGGAAGACCCTCTTACCCCCAGTACTGTTTGCACTGTCCATCTGGAGGTGCTTCACATCCTAGAAGGCACCGAGAAAGTGGAGCTCAGAGCAGAGTAGCAGGAAAGGTTTGGAGGAGAAGGGAAACGAGCCACATCTGGCTGGTTCAGGAGCTTGTCAGATGTGGAAGGTCTATTGGTGGGGTTCAACAGCAAGATTGTTGCAGCTGGGTCAGTTCAAGGTAGTAAGCAGAGAGATTTCAAGGCAATAAGTAGAGAGATTTCAAGGCAAAAGTGATGCATAATGGAGGCACCCTGGGGTGTGCTTAGGCAGGTGAACCAGGGGTGTTTTCCTCAACATCCACCACTGGATCTGGAGGGAGAGAGGAGTGAGGCAGACCTGGGAAGATTTTGGAGGTGTTTGTGGGAGCAGGTCTACGGGGGCCTGAGGCTGGGCCAAGGCACCTAGAAGACTCCATTGAGCCTGGACCTGCTGCTTGCAGGCAGATGAGTGAGGAGCAGACCTGTGGTTGGTGGAACGCTCTCTTTCCAGACAGGAAGCTTTTTGCACCACATGTGATTTCCCTACGTGGCTGTTTCATTTCTGTGTCTGCACCTCTTCTGCGCTGGGTTATACAGCAGCTCAGACCAAGTCCTGCCCAGGGACTTCATGCCAGCATGGCCGTGCGAGCGCTGGCTCTGGCCTTTCTCCTAGTCCTTGCCCCTCTGCTGCTTGCACGGGGACAGAAGGACCCTGGTCCCAAGAACCAAGGGGGAGCCAAGGAAGCAGGTAAGACTGGGTTGTTCCTCTCTCCTACAGAAAAGGTTTTGCGGCTCTTCCCTGCACATTTGCTATGTGTCTTTACCCTGTTGAGCTGACAGCTGCTGTGTTGGGGAGGGCTGAAGCTGGTGTCACCCTGAGACACCTGGGCATCCGTGGGGTTGTGGTGGGGCGAAGCTCTGTTTGGGGATGGAGGGAAGCAAGCCTGGGTGTGCTGTGAAAGCCTCCACAAGTGCAGGAGCTGCAGTGTCCCTCCAGGGAATGGGTAGTGTCTCTGGGAGCAGGAGGTGGATGGCTCTTTTTGCACAGTGGACAGACAAAGCAGGAGCAATCGGAGCAGCAGTGGCCTTCCTGGGGCAATCCGGGCAGCATCCTTATCACAGGGGAAGGCAGTGCTGATGTCCAGGAAAGATGGGGAGCTGTGAGATGAATGCCTGTGTTAGCTGGGACACCTGCTCTCTCCTGTAGTCCCCACGGTCGGGGGAGCTGTAGTCCGGTAGGATTGTTCTTTAACAGCATTGTTCTGTTGTTTCTCCATGCCAGGAGGGCTAGGGCCACCTCCTGGGTCTCTGCTGGCCTCTTCCTATGGAGAATGTGGGCCTTCCTATGGAGAATGTGGGCTTTCCTATGGAGACTGTGTGCTGTGCCCTGGGGTTGCTGGTACCTGTTGGGGTCCCCTTGGGGCACAGCCCAAGCAGCTGCTCTTTGTACCAGGGGCTAGGGGCCCTGAGGTGTGAGTAATTCTCTCTGCAGAGAAATGGAAGCAGAAGTGGCTTGCCAAGTCATTGGATGGGTCATGAGTCATGTTACCCATCGCTGGTGGCTGGAGGGATGCTGCCCTTCCAGCAATGGGCAGCCCTCAAGTATCCAGGATAGGGTGGAGCCTGTTCCCCTCAACTCAGCAGCAGCTCCTGCCCCTTTCTCCCATTCTCCACAGCTCATCCCTGAGAAGCCCTGTTGATAGTCACAGCTCTCGCCTCCTTAGCCTGAGGAGTCTCAGCTGGAGGAGGCAGTGGTGGGCTTGGTAGAGGCATTGGCTCTGAGCAGATGGGGGAGATTTCTTGGATCTGTGTCTGCAGAAGAGGTGTGGGGCACCAAACTGCAGTTCTGACTGTTATCCTCTACCGTGCTGCTGGCGTCTGCAGCACTGAAGGAGGCCATTTGAGTCTGGATTATGGGTAGCCCAGCAGAGCTGCAGGCAGGGGCAGAGCTTGCCTCTGCCTGCACCGAGAGGAAAACCCTGGTGCCAAGCCAAACCCCTGCAAGGGCTTTTGCTGTAGTCGGTGCTCTTCAAGTGTCATCAAGGAATCAGGTCTGCCACAGATGAGTGCTTTTTTTCACTTTCTCTTTGTGTCTCGTGTCCTTGCTGTTCAGAGATAGCCATCAACGTCTGAATGACTTGCATGCATTTTCTAGACTGGACATAGACAACAAAGGCACTCATTACTTGCTGACAGTGCCTATGGCCCAGTTTTGCTCACCTTCCTCTCCCTGCTGAGGTCTGCATGACAGTCTCATGCTCCCATTGCTCCCACTTGCTATGTCCTCTCTTGTGCCTTGGCCTTGCTAGCTGTTTCCTCACTAGCTCTTCTGGTAGATTTCTACTCACTTAAGATTGTAACCTGCTTGTCACTGTGTCCTCTTGCATTGCAGGTCATCGTCAGCCTCCTGACTGATGCACACAGTGCTCTTACTGCTTCCCTCATCCTCCTTCTGTGTAAGGGTGTTTCTGCCCAGCCTTTCAGATTGTAGAGCATCCTGGGGACAGCCAGGCTTCAGGACCTGTTTCCTGACAAGTACCAATAGGAAAAAAATGTTCCTCCCCACAGGTGGAAATCTGCTCTTTCAAGCGTTGTTCATTTTCCCACAGCAGAGGGAATTCCTCCCTGCTGGCTGGTGTCCCTGGTCAAATGCTTGGTGCTGGGCAGGAAGCCAGGACTCTGCTGGGGTGGGAAGGATCCTGGATGTCACTCTGGGGCAGGAGTGTGATGACGTGTGTGCTGCTTCAAGGGTTTTAATGGCGGGAGCAGGAAAGGTGCATGCCAGGGATGCTTAACTAGGCTTGGACTGAGTCAAGAGTTTTGGGTCTGTCAAGACTTTTTGCTGTCAAGTGAAGTGTGTGATCTGAGGGTGCTGGGAGGGATCCAGCTGTGGGGGAAGAAGTTTCGTATCTGGACAGCACACGTTGTCTCAAAGGATGGGGGTGGTGGCCACTGTCCTTCGCAGTGGAGGGCCAGGGTGCAGGGTTGAGATGATGGCATGAAAACCTGCTACCACATAAAGGAAGTGTGGTGATGCCTCTGTTCCCATGTAAGGGAGTGCAGCCCTGTGAGTGCTGGCTTGCAGGAAGTGGGCAGTTGTAGAGACGCGTGTAGCTGAAGAGAGGTGTTTCATGCTCATTTAGGGGAGGCCACTTCCTACCCTGATGCCTCCTCAGGGACTCAGTTTGCACTGGGTGAGCAAGTCTGGGTAGCATGTCTGCTAGGGCAGTACAAGGCAGGCTCATTTTGGGTGAAATGTACAGAAAAGGCTGGGTGCATAGAGTGGGGTGTGAGGTTTGTGGCCGGTGAACATAGATGTGGAGGTCTGAGGGCAGGTTGTCAGTGCTGGCAGCTGCTTCATGGGGGCAAGTCGGGAGGGTGTGCAATGGTAGCAGAGGCCCACTGGATCTGGTGCCCCTGCCTGTGGGGAGGAGAGTGCAGGAGAAAGCAGCATCCACTGGGCTGCTGGATCCCTCTGTCTGGGATGCCTCTGCAGCACATGTGTGGGCAGGAGGTCCTGCAGGTAACCCTTCTGCACTGCACCGGAGGGTGCAAAGGGGTTAATGCACCTGGGGTCTGGGGCCTCATCCTGGGAGGTGCTCATCTCTGCCACGCCTCTGAAGTGAGGGGAACCGGCACCCCTCTGGACAGGGCCTCCTCACCCCTGAGGATGCTGCTGGATCCTCAGGGCTCTCCCTCATGGCCTTTGCACACAGGCAGATGTAAAGCTCCCTCCGACTGGCACCCCAAGCTGCAGTTTACCCCGAACCGGAGTAGCTATGCCTTGAACGATTTGGTGCAGCTGAGCTGTGCTGGGGAGTTTGTGCCATCGGTCCCCCAGATCAGGTGCATTTCCAGAGGGACCCAGAACTTGTGGAATGGGACTGCCACCTGCAAGGGTAAGCACAGCCCCGCACCACCCTGACCCCGGGGTCCTGAGCTGGCGTCAGACAGGGTGACCATCCAGGAACCAGGGACCTGGATGCCTTGGCTTTCCCCCCTGTCCTGGCAGTGCCAGGGTGCTTTTTGTCTCAGCACCTTGTCGTAGGCAGCTGCTGGGGGTCTGTGCTCCTGGGGAGGGGTTCAAAGGCAGGAACCATTCCTGGCCAGCATCTCCTGCCTCCACATGGAGAGCTGCAGCTGCGAAGCTGGGAGGAGGAGGAATAGCTGGAGGGGTTCAGCTTGAGGCTTTGGCACTTTGCATGGCTTGTTTCCCTGGGAAGGTTCTTTGCGGTTTGGGTGAGCTCTGGTGGGGGAGGCTGTCCCTGCTGCACTGCTCACCTGGGCACAAGGCGGGCCAAGAGAATGGGGTCTCAAGAACCCCACGGCTGGGTGGAACCCAGGGGAGGCATGGGAGTCCTGGAGATAGGGGTGATGGTAAGTTCTGTGCCCCTGAACACGGCCTGGGCACACAGTGGGAGTAGAGGGACTTGTGTGTGTCAGGGTGAGTGGTCAGAGCCATGGGGAGGAGAGACCTGTCCCAGGCCTCCTCTTGTCACCTCCCAAAAATGCTTCTCACCCAATTTTTCCTCTGACAGAAGCGTGCCAAAGGCCTGCTTGGTGGGACCCAAGACTCCAGATGGCACCAGTCCGTAGGAATTACAAAAAGAATGAAGAAGTGACTCTGAGCTGCAACAAAGGTTTCCAGCCATCCTTCACCCATGTGAAATGTGCAGGGGAAGCTCAGCCATTGAATTATTCTGGATCTCTAAACAGAGATGTGTGGCTGGGGAAGAGAAGCGGTGATGCCTGGATCTACATTGAGGGGAGCGTTGTGTGCATTGGTAAGCAGGGTGTCAGGAGGTGCCTCTTATGGAGCTCCCTGGTCAAATCCTGTCCCATTCATCCATCTCTGAGCTCCTACCATCACCACTGTGGCCAGGAATGCGTTTCTGATGCCTGACTGGGGCCACTGAGGTCTCCCTTTTTTTGGTACTTGAGACCATTCTCCCACAGAATTCTGGTACATCCTCGTCCATCACCTGCCTGGGCAGGCCCCATCCCTGGATGACACTCACGCACAAGGAGAACCTCATCCCAACAAGCCTTGCTGGGGGGGTTATGGCATGGCAAATGGATGTGTCACCTTCCCTCTCCCTCCAGTGCCCATAGGGATCCCTGGGGATTGCTGATACCCCACCACCTACCCCTGCCGCACCTCCTCCTCATATCCCAGCCCAAATAACAGCTGTTTTCAGCTCTGTCAGAAATGTGCCAAAGACCCCGGTGGGACTCCAGACTCCGGCTGGCACCAGACCAGGAGAATTACAAGAAGGATGAAGAAGTGACGCTGAGCTGCATCCGTGGTTTCCAGCCGTCCTTCACTCAGGTCAAGTGTTCGAGCGAGGTCCAGACCAGCAGCTACAATAATCCTGTTTACGGAGAAGTTTGGCTTCGAAGGGACAGCATAGGACGCTGGATCCACATTCCATCCGATGTGGAGTGCCTTGGTAAGGGAGGCATCAGGAGCTGTCCTGGCTGCCCTGCTCTGCCCTCCCCTTGCTGAGCAGCAGCAGGGGAAGGCAGGCTGTGTCTGCACAGGAGGTCTCAGTGCACAGGAGGTTTTGGGCTCTCTGGCTGCCTAGGGAAATGGTGGGTGCTGCTGAAGGCCATGTAGAGGCAGCCCCTGAGCCTGGCCCGTGCTGGCCACGGGGCTCCAGGGGAGCCTCTGTGGGGAGGGGTCTGGTGCCAGACTCAGTCCCTGAGGGTTCCAGCCAGCCGGGGCTGTGGGATGAGGGCGGGGGGCCGTGGCCAGAGCTGCCCATGGCAGGCCAGGGCAGAGCGCTGGGCGTGCAGGGCTCCATCCTGCGATTCATGCGGGAGTGGGAAGTTCCTGGTGGAGGTGCATGGGTCTCCCTGATGGCTTCTGGAAGAGTATGTGCAGAGAAGACGGGCACTACAGTGCTGCAGGTCTGACACACATTTGTGGCACAGGTGGCCACAAGCATTGCGTCAGGGTCTGGGGGATCACAGAACTCTGCTCCCCGTGTTCCCTCAGCCTGAGCAAGCAGGGAAAAGGCCTGGCCTCCTCCCTGTGTGCTGGTCTCCCCTCCCAGTCTCTGCTGCATGCCATCACTGCAGCAGCCAGCTTTTGGGCTCAGGCTTTATGGCCTGCTTGGGAGGACTGGGAGTGTTGTCATGCTCAGTGAGGGATGAACAGGGTACCAGGGTCAAATGCTGGCCTGTCAGTTTCTGTGCAGGCTTTGTACGAGCCCCTGTGGGTGTCCCCTATGCCTGAGCTCCAGCTCCTCCTGGCCTTTCCTGGGAGGCCTGGGGGAAGCAGTGTGGGGCCGTTCTTGTCCTCAGCCCCTTGTTGGGGATGTGGTGTGGGAGGGCTGTTCTATATGGGGTCCTGGAGCTCCATCCCTCGCCCTGCTGTTCCAGGGAAGGGGATCCCCTGCTCCATCCCCTAGCAGGTCCTGCGGGGCCACCCTCCACCCTGCTAATGCATTCCTGTCTTGTTGGTGCAGAGAAGTGCCAGAAGCCCCAGTGGGACCCCAGGTTTATCTTTGACAAAGAACAGGAGACCTTCAACCTGAATGAAGTGGTAAAGATGAGATGCCCTGAGGGGCACTGGCCTCCCCCCATGGAGATCAAATGTGTGAAGCTGAACCCAAAGGAAGGCTCCAGGATTCCTCGCAGCGGCTGGGTTGTGAGAAACAGCACAGGCCGCTGGCACCCTGTGGAGGGGAACATGACCTGTGTGGGTAAGTGAGCGAACCAGCCGCTCTCCCAGTGCAGCGCCCAGGAGCGGGAGAGCAGGGCTCTGCTCTGGCTGCTGGATTTGTTGGCTAAGTCATTGCTGGTATGAAAGGGACCACTCACCAGATCAGTTGCTAGCCCCAGGGTGGCAGCTGCAGAGAGGACACAGGTACTTGCTCTTACCCTCCCACAGTCACTGCAGCACCTAGAGTACCCCTGGGAACGGTCCCGGGCCAGAGGAAGGTGCAGGCAGTGCATTCCCCTGAGTGTAGTGTGAGAGAAGGAGGGATGGCCTCGTCCACCCTGTGCTGGGGACAAGCTAGTGAGGAAACGGTGGGGACGATGGAGGTCGGCTGCAAGGCTGGAAGAGGAAGGGAAGGAATTGACTCTCTTGCAATGTTTCCTTCACAGAGGTCCTCCAGGTTGTCCCCGGGACCTTGGAGATTTCCAGCACCAGCATCAAACTGAACTGGACCTGCAGGCTCCTTGATGCTTGCCAATACATTTGGGCCAGGTGCCGGCTGGAGGAGCATTCTTCCCCTCCCTGTGAGGCTGAAGAGGTGAAGGGAGAGGAGAGGCTACATGGCTGGAAGGGAACGTTTGCCTGCCCGCCCCTGCAGCCCTTCACTGTCTACAGTGTCACCATCTCCCTGCCTCCCAGCACGATCCTGTACACACGGCTCTTCAGGACAAAGGAAACGGGTACATGTCCTCCTACATGAAATGTAAAGGTGCCCTTCGCCCAGCAGCTCAGCCTGATCGTCTGCTCCCTGCACTGATGGTCCTGGGGCCTCTCTGGAGCCTGTGGGGCTCTGGGGAAGGGGCTGTCCCCTCCTCACTGTCTCATTCCTCACCTCACCGTTGCTGCTGCTGTGGCACATGCAGCCTTTGTAGGGGACAAATCCTCACTGGTCTCATGCCTGACCCTGTCCTTCTGTGCTTCCAGTGCCGGACAAACCAGAGGAGCTGTGGCTGGATCCCAGCACGAGCAGCCTCAGGTGGAAGGCGCTGCCCTCCTGCAGAGGGGAGATCATCGGATACCAGGTACCTGGGAACCACGGACTCCCCGTGGTCCCCCTTGCCTTGCCAGCAGCCTCCCTGCCTGCAGCTTTGTGCGGGCAGCCCAGAGGAGAGGTGTGAGCCCTCCTTGGCGAGAGCCCACCAGCTCTACACTGCTGATGTTCCTGTGGGGTCAGCTGCCCTCCTGTTCCCAGGCAGCAGCAGCCCCTCTCCGCACAGCTGCCCAGTGCAGGAGCGGGGGGTTGGTGCTGCTCCCCACTAGCTCCCTGTCCTTCCTCTAGCTGAACATCACAGCCAGGAGAGCGCACGATGGCAGCTTCCTTGAATTCAAGCAGGTGTCGCTGAACCAGTCTGTTACTCAATACATGCCACCTCCTCAGACGCCTGGAAGCAAATACACGGTGACAGTGCAGGGCCTCACGGCAGCTGGTGCTGGGGCTGCGTCACTGCTGGAATTTCAAAGCTATGTCTCAGGTAATGGTTGTTCTGCCATGGGTCTGGCTGAGGTGGCCCCTCTGGGAGCGAGCACCGAGCCTGGAGCAGCTTCCAGAGCTGTGTGTGCACCCACCCCGTCCCCACCAAGAGAGAGGCAGGGATCGTGGTCACCCTGAGAGCCCGGCTCAGCGGTGGGGGCCATGGGGCTGGGTGAGTCCTGCTTCGAGGAGGTGCATGGCCTGGTCCCCAGAGCAGCTGCATCACTTCAGCCCCTGTTTGTGCACGTAAGAGCAGAGCTGGCCCCTCTACTCTTTCACTAAAGATGATATGCACCCCTGCATTTGGGTGCATGGTGGGGCTCTGGGTCAGAGAGCACTAGGGCTGCTGTGCCTGGGTCTGCGTGTCGTCTTGCTGCACGCAGCCTGGCTGAGCGGGCTTCCCGACCCGCCAGTTGTGTATGGGAGATGGGGCAATTCCCTGTGCTGCAGAGCATCCCTCTGCCCTGCCCTGCCTAGCAGACATGAAGGCAGGGGAAGACTGTGCCTCGCTGCCTGTCCCTGCAGCAGCCAGGGCAGCAGAGCCTGGACACACATGTCTACACATATGCACATGCCCAATGCCAAGGTCAGGGCCATCGCTGGTGCATGGTCCAGGCTGTGGCACCCACTCCTGGCTGTGTGTTAGTTGCAGGGCAGCCCCTGTGCCCATGGCCTGCGTCGGCGGTCACAGTGGTAGTTGTGCTGTCGGTGCTGGTCGCCCTGTCTGCAGGGATCCTGGGGTTTGTGCTGTCCAGGTGAGTAGGTGGGAGTCGCTGCTCTGCCCCCGGCCGTGCTGTGCTGTGGGGTGGCTGGGGATGGAGATGGGGTTCCCCCCGCTGCTCCCACCCTTCTCCAGGCATGGAGGAGGCAGCTGGCTGGTCCTGCCATGGCTTGTGCTCATAAGCATCTTCCTTGGGGCTGGGGCAGGGACCATGTGTGCTCAGAGACCCCCTCCTTTGTTGCTGTTGCTGCCACTGCTGCTGTCCCCTGGGGTGTTGGTGGGCAGTGCCTGCCAGCTGGTGGGAGGCCCAGAGGGAGGGTGTGGAGAGCCCTCCATGCCTCTGCCACTGGGTTCAGCAGGGCCCTGGGCCACATCAGCCTCTCCCCCAACTCGGGACTGCCCTTTGCCTTCCCAGGAAAAGAAAGGCCTTGCCCAGCAAAGCTGAGGAGGATCACTACACAGGTAGGGTCCCCATCACAGGGATGGCTGCAGGGCTGCATTTGGAGCTGGGAGGGGAGCAGGTCTATTGCGAAGAGCCTGTTACCATCCCGGGGTGGTGGCAGGCAGCCCAGCTGGCTCCGCCTGACCTCCCGGAGCAGCGTGTCCCACACCTGCTATCCCCAGCCGAGCATCTCCTCCAGCAGCTCCTGACTGGGTCCCCCCATGGTGCCCATGAGGGCTGGGAGCTGTCCCTTGTGCTCGCCCTGCCCGGGGCAGGCAGCGCCTCTGCCCAGCCCCGCCGGCGAGAGTCGCAGGGTGCCCTGCAGCCCCCGGTGCTGCTGCCTGCCTGGGTCTGCCCTGCTCCTTCTCCTGTGGCCCCGGGTCCCTCAGGCTGTTTCTGTCCTCTCGTCCCCCCAGAGCTCCAGCCCTACGAGAACCTGGATAATTACTGCATGATCAAGGAGACTCTGCTGGCAGAAGATGCAGGTAGGAGATGGAGTGCCCTGCCTGTGTTCCCACACATGGCAGGGACGGGGTGGAGAGTGGCAGCTGCGATGGCGTGAGCACCGCACGCTGCCGATGGCATGCAGCAGCCTCTGCCCTGGCTGCCCTTGGTCTCCACAGGTAAAGGTGGCCAGGCTGGAGAGGCTCTGCCCCAGCCCTCGCCTGTCCTGGAGTCCTCAGGAGACAGTCAGAGCAGGGAGGGAGAGGAGAAGATGGGGCAGACGTCCAAAGCTCAGTGCTGATGGCAACTCCCATAGCTCCTTCTTGAGGCTTGGTCCTCCACCACTGGAAGCAGGACCTCATATAGCTTGTGCTCCCTCCTCAAATTTACTCACTCATCGAGCTCCAGCATCCTCTGTCACAGAGCGGGAGCAGCCAAGGCCTGGGATGACCTGACTGTGCCAGCAAGGATGTGTTCTGGTGGTCTTGCACTGCTGTGGCAAAGCCATCTCACCCGCATCCTGGTGCCTGCGACTGCTCTGAGACCGAAGCAGCTCGCTGGGTCCCAGCCCCTCTTTCCCCACTCTGTGACCCCATATCCTTCTAGACCCAGGCCTCTGCTTGGGTTTGGCCCAGCCTTGCTGCCCTCGCAGCTGTGCTACTGTGTCCGAACAACCAATAAATTGTTCTGGTTTGCAGGGGCTGCCTGCCCAACAACAGCTCCCGCCTTGTCGTGGTTCCTCCCTGTTTTGTATGTGAAAGCCCTGTCCCTATGAATCTTCATGGAGGGGGTTGGGCCAGGCTTTTCCAGACCCTGGCATCCCTGAGGAAGCACACCTGAGAAGCTGCGTGCTCCCAGCACAGTGCTTCAGGTTTCTGCTTTCTCTCCTCCCCATCTTACAAGTAGCCCGGTCTTAACCAGGCCTAGCTGGACCTCTGTGTCGGTCTGTGACCCCCTCTGTGGGTGTTGGTGCTCGTCTCCCATTTTGTGAGGTGCAGGTGGCCCTGGCCCTCTTGGGAAATCCCCATCCCGCAGCCTTTGGGATCTGCTGGACCTCAGTGGCCGCTGCTGCTGTCCCGGAGCAGCCTCCAGCAGCCACAGCCTCTCCCGCACTGCGGGTGCCGGTGCCCGGTGCAGCCTGAAGGTTGAGGGGCAGCTCCTCCTTCGTGAGGAGCACACTGCTGGAAGGTGGGGCAATCAACCAGTCTCTTCTCCAGCCTTTTTGTTTTCAGCCTGGGTTGATCTGCCTGTGCCAGTAAGGACATGTTTTGACAGTGCTTCATATGAGCTGTGTGACTGTCACTGTGGTACCTGCAACTGGCCCCTGGGACCAGAGCCCCTCCTTCCTTGGGCTCTCGTTGGCATGACCTGTATGCCTTTTGGAGGTGCTCTCGATGGGTATGGGGCAGTGAGGGGAAGAGGGAGCTTAACCCCATGTGGCTGCTGCTGGTTGAGAAAGGGGAACGTGCGGGCTTGGGATGTGGGGAAACAGAGGGCTGGCTTGTGCTCCTGCCACCTCCTGCGTTGCCCCACTCCATATCCCCACATCCAGTCAGAGCCTGGGCTGTTGGCCTCATGACTCTGCCTGCTCTGTCCGGACAACCAAAAAAGTCTTGCGGTTTGGAGGGGGCTGCCCTCCCTCCATCCCTGCCCTCCCCCGGGTCCTGCCTGGTTCCCTCATTGCCCTTCTGGGGTGACGTTCCCTGTAGGGTACTGAGATAACCGCACCTTGTTGAGGGGGGGCATGAGCAGGGCTGCTGTGGCCTGGAGCTGTGGCTGACGGCCTCCCCAGGGCTTCAGGGCTGTGCTGGGCAGCTCTGACGTGCGTTTGGATGGGGTGTGTGCTGGGAACCAGCGAGTGGTGGTGCTTCTCCCAATACGTCCTGGGCAGGAGCGTGTCCTGTGCGTGCGCCATGGGCAAAGTGGAGGGACAAGCATGGTCTCTGCTCCTCCACAGCCCCCGTGTCTGATCCCTCTGGGATCTGAGACATCCCAGGTGGGCCCATGGGAGGTTCTGGAGGAAGAATAGAAGCAGGAGCTGCTGAGGAGCAAGGCGGGTGGTTTAGTAGCTCTGAGGGTTTCTTCAGGCACTCAGCTGCACTGGAGAGCAGGGTGGTCTGCACAGCTGGGGACAGAAGAGAGTGCTGCCAGGTGGAGGGGGAGGAGGAGGAGAAGGCAGCTGGGGATGGACGAGCAGGGGAGAATGAGAGAGGGTGTGGGTTCAGTATGTCCTTCCGCAGGGCCAAGGACTGTTTCAGGCCTTGAGGTACTGCCTGCTGTTCATATCCCCGTTCCTATCCCTGCTTCTTGCCCGCTCTTTATGCGCTTTCTCAAAGGTCCTCCATCTCCTGTGATCATTGAGGGGAAGTACAGGGAATCATCACAGCTCTAAAACCCACGCAGTGGTGTCATAGAATCATAGAATCGTAGGAGTGTTTAGGTTGGAAAAGACCTTTAAGTTCATCCAGTCCAACCATTAACCTAACATTACCAAGTCCACCACTAAACCAGTTAAGCGTAGAGTAATAATTTCATGTTTCCTGGCTTCGTAGCTGGATTATTTTTTAATGAAAGTAAAAACTAGGAATCATTAAGGTTGGAAAGGATCTCTAAGATCATCAGTCCAACCATCAGCGCAACACCACCATGCCCACTAAACCACGTCCCAATGTGCCACATCTACCCGTTTTTCCAGCCTGTCCACATCCCTCTGCAGGGCCATCCTACCCTCCAGCAGATCGACACTCCAACCCAGTTTGGTGTCATCTGCAAACTTACTGAGGGCACACTCAAACCCCTCAGCCAGATCGTTGATAAAGATATTAAACAAGACAGGCCCCAAAACAGAGCCCTGGGGAACACCATTCATGACTGGTCGCCAACTGGATTTAACTCCATTCACCACAACTCTCTGGGCTTGGCCACCCAGTCAGTTTTTTACCCAGCGAAGAGTATGCCCGTCCAAGCCGTGAGCCGCCAGCTTCCTTAGGAGAATGCTGTGGGAGATGGTGTCAAAGGCTTTCCTGAAATCCAGGTAGATGATATCCACAGCCTTTCCCTCATCCACCAGGTGGGTCACCAGGTCATAGAATGAGATCGGGTTGGTCAAGCAGGACCTGCCTTTCATGAACCCATGCTGGCTGGGCCCGATCCCCTGGTTGACCTGCACATGCCTGTTGAGCGCACTCAAGATGAACTGTTCCACAATATTCCCCTGCACCAAGGTCAGGCTGACAGGCCTGTAGTTCCCCGGATCCTCTTTCTGGCCCTTCTTATAGATGGGCATCACATTGGCAAGCTCCATTGTCATGCAGGTACGCTAAGACGAACCCAAAAGAAGGACAAGCTCAAACAACTTTAGTTCACAAGACAGCCAAAGCCACACAACACAAAACTGTGAGAAAAAGGGGTAAACCAAAAATCAACACTCTGATAACATATAACACATAACAGGTTCGAGGTGTCAGTCGGGATATCGTTACCACATGTCAACACACACAAGAAGGATGATCCAAGGTGCGTGCACACCCTCACTCACAAGGGGAAACTCTCTCTTGTGGGTACCCAGAATATGCAATCGCTTGCCCAGGGGAAGGGGCGAGGGGTCCCTCAAGGATCTGTCCAGAAGGAAATCACTCACCAAAAGGAGGTGAGGGCACTCAATCCTGGGAAGTTTCCTCGGGCAGCATCCCAACCCAAGGGGAGAGGGTTCAAAACACAGACCCATTGCTCCGAGAAGACCACTCCAAGGGGGTCTCCAGCGGCACCCCATTTATATCCTGGGCGGATCTGAGCTGTGGTCACCATCAGTCATGATCCAGAAGCTTCTCTGAGCCAAGACGCCTCGCTGGCTGTGGGCCCTGCCTGTTGACCGAGGGCCCTGCCTGCTCTGCTGCCCGCACCCAGGGGTGCGTGTGCCCGAGGGCACGGTGGGGCACAAAAGTCGCGGAAATGAGGCATGAAAAGGTGGTGATCACTGTGTTAAAAACGCCGATCTTCATAGGGAGGGGCGGGCAGAGCGTACCTGTTGGGAAGCACATGGATATTGCCTGAGAAATGGGAGCGGCGCTTCTTGAATGCACCCTGGTAACAAGGAGGGTTTTGGGGGGAGACTCTGGGATCCCAGTGACAGGGGTTCTTCTGTTGAGTACCAGAGCCTGGATGTGCCTGGGGAAAAAAGGCAGCCAAAGGCAGTGGCGCTGACACTGATGGGAGGTTCCCTCCCCAAAGAGGAAGCCTCCTGTATCTCATGAGGTTTCCCCATGTGTCTTTCCTTCCTGTGGTTGCAAGTCTTGCAGCCAGTTACAGACTCCTGGGCTCAGAGGCAGCGAGTGGGGCTGAGATTTCAGTTCCTGCCTGGTGACTTCATGGTAGCATGGCCCTGCAGTTGCTAGCTCTGAGCTTTCTCCTGGTGCTCGTATCTCTGCTGGCAGCACAGGGCCGGGAAGAACCTGATCCCTGGGAAACAGGTAAGAAGAGGCTCCTCCTCTGCCCTGGAGAGATTTTGCTGCTCCTTCCCCTGCAAGCTTGATGTGCAACTTGACTGCACACAGCCCTGGGCTGGAGCTGTGGCAGAGCCCTGAGGGCTGTGCCAGCTGGGGTGGCTGCTGCCTCTGGGAGACCCCAGGGGCAAGAGCTCTGGTGTGGGTGCACTGGGGGTGCTGTGGGAAGGACAGGATTGGGCAGGATGGCTGGGGATGGGTCATGCCCTGCACCCAGCCAGTTTGCCAGTTGTTCCCTGGGGGCTGCAGGTGTGAACCAGGCACGAGTTCATGCATCATGAGTCAGGGGAAGGGTCTTCAGGGAGCAGGGCTACCGCTGCCTGTACACATCCTATCCCCAGGTGTGCCCAAGGGACACTGTGCCTGCTGAGAGCAGCTCAAAAGGGAGCTTGCTGCCGCTTTGCCAGCTAGATGGGCCTGGGCGTGGGGAGCGGCTGGGTGCCTGTGCGTGGGGTAGGTCGTGGCTGTGTGTCAGTGGACGCAGCTGCTGGTTGCGGTGCTCAGCCGGGCATCTCTTGCCTTCTGTAACCAGGGTTGCTTGAGAGCAAGGCCTGACCCAAAGTGGCTTGATCGCCAGCATGTCTGTACTTTCCTGGCTGTTCTGAAGGTGGTCTGAACCTTGAGAGATCCCTTCTCTGCCCCTTTGGGAGAAGAAAGTTTGTATTTTAAGCACTTTGAGGCCTCCCAGAGCCCCTTGCAGAGGCTGGAACAGGGAAGCGCTCCTTCCCAGGTGCCAGCATCCCGCCTGGAGGAATCATTGCCACAAAGCCTCCCCATGCGGCACTCGGCAAACTCCTGGGACAGGCTGTGCCTGCTCAGCCCAGAGGATGGTGAATGTGGTGAGGAGGGGACGTGGAGGAGGGAACAGGCCTTGTGGCAGGGAAAATGGGCAGGGGCTGTGGTAAAGCAGGGGACATGAATGGAGAAGGCATTGCTCATCCCCACGTCCCACTGCACAGTGGTGTGGGGAAGGAGGAGAGTAGCGGAGGGACTGACTGAGCCAGCACAGGGACCCCAGAAGTGTATTGGGGCATCTCTGAGCCCTGTGGGAGGGATGATCCATGGGAGGAGAGACATGCACCCCAGCAGGGCTGGTGGACCGTGGCCCATCAAGGGCAGCCTTAGCTGGGGTGTGTGACATGTCTGAATGAGTGGCTGGAGGGGTTCTCCTAGTGCAGGGCTGATAGTCCTGGGAAACTGCCTGCTGTGGGCTGTGGTGGACGTCTAAGTGTGTCCATGGACAGAAGTGGGTGGATGCAGGAGGTCCAAGGATGAGCGATCCTTCACGCTTCAGGCGCTCAAGGAGGATGCCCTCCTGAAAAGCCTTGCTGGAGGCTCATGGCATGGCAAATGGATGTGTCACCTTCCCTCTCCCTCCAGTGTCCGTAGGGATCCCTGGGGATTGCTGATACCCCACCACCTACCCCTGCCACATCTCCTCCTCACCTCCCAGCCCAAATAACAGCCGTTTTCACCTCTGCCAGAAATGTGCCAAAGACCCCAGTGGGACTCCAGACTCCAGCTGGCACCAGACCAGCAGAATTACAAGAAGGACGAAGAAGTGATGCTGAGTTGCATCGATGGTTTCCAGCCGTCCTTCGCCCGTGTCAAATGTGTGAGGGAAGTCCAGTCCCTCAGTCATGGGAAACCTATTTACAGAGAAGTTTGGCGTGGACGGGACAGCAGACGTGGCTGGGTCCGCATTCCGTCCAGCGTGGAGTGCATTGGTAAGGGAGGCATCTGGAGCTGTCCTGGCTGCCCCACTCTGCCCTCCCCTTGCTGAGCAGCAGCAGAGGAAGGCAGGTTGTGCGTGCACAGGAGGTCTCAGTGCACAGGAGGTTTTGGGCTCTCTGGCTGCCTGGGGAAATAGTGGGTGCTGCTGAAGGCTGTGTGGAGGCAGCCCCTGAGCCTGCCCTGAGTTCAGCCTGCAGTTCACCAGTGGGTGGGAGGTTCTTGCCGAAGCATCTCCCTGAAGGTTTCTGGCAACAGCATGTGAAGAAAGGAGAGAAGCATGGGAGAGCTATGTATCATCGAGTTTGTGTTCTGCATGCCATCACACTTGGGGCAGGGGGATCAGAGGGCTCTGCTGCCTGTGTCCTCTCAGACCATGCAGCTGTGTGTATCACAGCTTGCTCCCCAGAGGCTGGTCCCTTCCTGGCTCTGTGTCATGGTGGGCACAGGCTTGGCACCATTTTCTCACAACTTGAGACACTGAGGTCCCTTCCAAGGGAGAACAGGGCAATAGTGGGCTGATTTGGGAACCTGCTGAGAGGTCCCTGAAATTTTGAAAACAGTAGTCCTCTGCTGCTCCCCAGCTCACCAAGTGCCCTGGGACCTGGGCCATAGCAAGAAGTCTCAGGGCTGGTTCCCTGCAGGTAGCTGTGAGCATGGGTGGTGTGGGGAGGTCTGTGGGAGGAGAAGGGAATGCTTCTACTGTGACACCCCCACGCTGGGGATAGTTCCATGCGTCGCCCAAGCTTTCAGGGTGCCCCACCTGGTCCCCTTGGGAGCTTTGCCAACTTCATGTGGCAGGTTCCTAATGCATGAAATGGCCCTGGCTTCTCAGGTGATGCCACAAGGCACCAGGATCAAATGCTGGTCCATCAGTCACTGTGCAAGCTTTGTGCATAGTATGAGCCCCTCATGGGTGCCCCAGTCCCTTGCCCTCCTGTTCCCCCTGGCCTTTCCTGGGAGGTCTGGGGGAAGCAGTGCGAGGCCCTTCTTGTCCTCAGCCCCTTCCTGAGGGTGTGGTGTAGGACTACTCCGTATAGTGTCCTGGAGCTCTATGTCTCGCTGTATTGCCAGGGAAAACTAACATTCTCCTGGGGTCTATGCAGAGCAGAAAACATCTAGGTCTTTTTAAGAGCTGCATCTTCAGGACTGTTTAGAACACATTCACCTACATTCATTCCTGTCCAAACTCCTTGTGCTCCCCTACCAGAGAGGTGGAGTGACCAATTTTAGCCTCTTGCTTTCCCTCCCTCCCAGCTGGGTGGGGAGCAGGGCTGTCTGACCGCAGCACCCTTGCAAGGCTGGGAGGGGAAGGGAAGGAAGTGACCCTCTTGCAATGTTTCCTTCACAGAGGTCCTCCAGGTTGTCCCCGGGACCTTGGAGACTTCCAGCACCAGTATCAAACTGAACTGGACCTGCAGGCTCCCTGATGCCTGCCAGCGCATGCAGGCCATGTGCCGTCTGGCAATGTCTTCCTCCCCTCCCTGTGAGGCTGAAGAGGTGAAGGGAGAGGAGATGCTACATGGCCAGGAGGGAACATTCACCTGTCCCCCCCTGCAGCCCTTCACTGACTACAGTGTCACCATCTCCCTGCCTCCCAGCACAATCCTTTTCACATGGCTGGTCAGGACAGAGGAAACAGGTATGTGCACAGGAGTATAGGAGAGAAGGGGCAGTCCTGGGCTGTGTCACAGGTAGGGGAGGTGGATACATGTCCTCTTGCCCAGCAGCTCAGCCTGATCGTCCGCTCCCTGCACTGATGGTCCTGGGGTTGGGGCTCTCTGGAGCCTGTGGGGCTCTGGGGAAGGGGCTGTGCAGCGTCCTGGAGCACAGCTTGTCCCCTCCTCACTCTCTCGTTCCTCAACTCACCATTGCTGCTGCTGAGGCACATGCAGCCTTTGTGGGGGACAAACGCTGCTGGGGGGGGTCCCTTTGCAGCCTGTGCCGTAGGCCAGGGGCTGCCTGCACCCTGCTCTGGGCTCAGGCCCTCCTTGTGTGACCCCGTCCTCCTGTGCTTCCAGTGCCGGACAAACCGGAGGAGCTGTGGCTGGATCCCAGCACGAGCAGCCTCAGGTGGAAGGCGCTGCCCTCCTGCAGAGGGGAGATCATCGGATACCAGGTACCTGGGAACCACGGACTTCCCGTGGTCCCCCTTGCCTTGCCAGCAGCCTCCCTGCCTGCGGCTCTGTGCGGGCAGCCCAGGGGAGAGTGGGGAAGGGAAAGCCACGGTGACCTGTAGTTCCCAGTGAGTCCAGGTGAATATCTGGCTGTGATGAGCAGGAGCATTTTCTGTCTCCCCCTTGACGTTCTGCGTGCTTGCTGTGGAGTTGCCTGGAGAGCTGGTGGGTGTGCCTTCCCCTCTGGGCTTCCTCCCTGGGTCGGCTCAGCCTGGGGTTTGGCAGAATTTGCAGCTCAGTGTGCAGCACTTGGTGACGTGTCTGCAGGGGTGGCCTCCTGGGGTTTCCTGTGCCTCTTGCGTGTTTGTTTCTGGTTCCTGCCACAGGGAAGCCTGTGGTTTGAGTTGTGCTCTGAAAAACCCCGCTTCTGGGAGAGTTGCACGGTTCCTTTGAGTTTTCCTCAGCGCGTGGCTAGAAGCACCTCCTCTGTCTGTGGCTTTGGGGCTGTTCCCACAGTGCAGCAGCCCTGCTTTCTAGCACTAAGGAGGGGTGAGACCCTTAGCAGTGTGCCCCATGCCCTCTTTGAGGACAGACCATTCTGTGGGGTGACAGGGACCCAGACACGCTGGGTTTTCATGGCCCTCTTGCCTCCTTCCTGGAGAAGCGGGCAAACAGGGGCCCTGACGGCATTGCTTGTGTGTCTGTTCCAGCTGGTTCCCTGCTCCCAGACACCTCTGTTTGTGAAAAGAACCCTTTCTTCTGGTTTCAGTTAGCTCCTTTTTTGCATATTGCCAAGATGCCATTTCCATAAAGACCGTGACAGCAGCGAGGATGGCCCAGGATTTCAGGAGAAGTGCAGGCGATGCATTGGCAAATCCCCACCATGTGTATCCCTTGTGGGAGCTCTGTCTTCCCCTGTTCACGTAGACAAAGGCTTCAGAGTCCAACCTTGCACAGGACGAAAGAGTAGTTCAGGGCTCCTCTTGTGGGGGGTGTCACCACAGTGCCTGCGGCGTTGCAATACCACACCAGTGACCTGGCCTCGGGTCATTACACGTATATACGCCTCCTGAAAGGAACAGCCTCCCTCTTGCCCTCAGCTCTTCACCGAGGCTTGCTCCTTTGCTCACAGAGGCAGCCACTCTGACATCTTGAGTGTTGGCTCCCAGTTCCTCCTCTCCTTCTCTTGTGTGCTTTGAGGTCCACGCATGGGGCCAGGGCTCCTGCTGGTTCCTCTCCGGGAGCCTTCCACAGCTGGGGCAGTCACAGGGAAGGGGAGGCTCGCAGGGGTGCTTTGCTGTGTCTCGTGGTGCTGCGGGCAGGTTCCCCGAGGGCAGGCGGGAGCTGCTGCCCTCCAGCTCTGTCTCCTGTCCCCAGCTGAACATCACAACGAGGAGCGTGCGGGACGGCGGCTTCCTGGAGATGGAGCGGCTGCGGCTGAGCAGCTCCGTCACTGAGCACCCGCTGCGTGAGCACAGTCCCGGCAGCAGCTACGTGGTGACGATGCAGGGACTCACGGCCGCTGGAGCCGGGGCTGCGTCGCTGTGGGAGTTTCAGACCAATGGCTCGGGTAAGGCTTGTCGTGCCCCGGTCCCCCCGGGGTGGCCACGCCGTGCGCCCCAGTTGAGGCAGCTCTCTGTCCCCAGCCCTGCGGCCTCCTGGCCAGCGTTGAGGAGCTGCCCGGGGCTGCCCCTGCTCCCTGCACGGCCCCTGCCGTGCTGCCCGCTGATGCTCATCCCCCGGGTCTTCCCCTCCAGACACCCCGCACCCTCTTGACGTCGGCTGCCGCAGCATCGGTGACATCTCCCCATCCCAAGGGACGGCCGTGCTTCCCCTCCGCCCCATCGCCCGTCCCCCCGAGGCGGAGAGGTGAGTGCAGCCCCCGGCAGCTCTGCTCTCCGCAGCCCTGCGATGGGTTTCCCCACCGGCAGCGCTCGCCCGCAGCTGCCTCCACCCGTCTCTCCCCTGCCCGTCTCCCCCGGCCCTCTCACCGCCCTGCCTTGCAGGGAGCACCAGCTCATCGTGGCCGCGACGCACAACGGCACGGCGGTGGAAGGCGCCTGCTCGGGGGAGCCACAGCCCTTCAACGCCAGCCGGCAGCCCGGCGCCTACGTGGCTGCCGTGCTCAACCTCACCGCCCCCACGGACTTTGTGCTGGGCGACGGGACCCGCGGGCAGGGTTACCACAACGCTGCCCTCCGTCCGGGCTCGGACTACACGGCCCTTCTCCGCCTCGTCCGCCACTCGCAGCAGGTACCCGTCGTGGGGGGCTGCTGCTGCGCGGGGACGCTGCCGGCTGGGCCCAGGCCCCTCGGTGGGGTCTGGGCCGTCTGCCGACGGTGAGCGGCAGTGCTGCACGGGCTCCGCTCCCGGCCCCTGCGCTGAGAGCCCGGGCACCTTGTCAGGATGGTGTCCCCGGGGTCCTCGGCCGCAGCTGGGGCATTCGGTGGCTGTGGGTGGGAGGCCTTTGCCCCCAGGGTGGGCAGTGGGGCAGGAGTGGCCTGAGCTCAGCCTCCCGTCTCGTCCAACAGGCAGAGAGGGTCACCTGCGTGTGCTACAGCTTCTCTGTTGGTAAGTGGGCTCCTCGCTCCCTGTGCCTGAGGGTCTCTCCCGCATCTTCCCTTTTCCCAGCCTGGCCGCTTCCCGTCGAGAGGAGCTGGCCGAGCACAGGAGCTGCGGTGCCTCATGGGGGGCAGAGGAAACCTTTCTTTTCCTATACATGGCAGATCCTCCATCCCAGAAGAAATCTGAGCCATGAGACACATCTACACACATGCACATACCCTTTGCCGTTGTTTTGGCCAGCACGTGGCGCAGGCTGTGGCACCCACTCCTGGCTGTGTGTTAGTTGCAGGGCAGCCCTCAGGCTCATGGCATGGGACTGCGATTGGGGTGGTCGTGCTGCTGGTGCTCATCCTCCTGTCTGCAGGGATCCTGTGGTTTGTGCTTTCCAGGTGAGTAGGAAGAGGACAGGTTCAGCAGGGCCATGGGCAATGCCAGTTTCTTACTCAGGGCTCCCCTGTGCCTTTCCAGGAAAAGGAAGTCTTTGCCCAGCCAAGCTAAGGAGGATAATTAAAAAGGTAGGAAAATGCAATTTTCTGGACCACCATCACTGAAGGGGGAGTAGGACTGGGTGGCAGCTGGAAGGACAGCAGAGATCTCCCAGGAGAGCCTGACCCTCAGGAGAAGTATCTGCTCATTCTCTTCACTGGTACGCCTTCCTCTTTGCCCCAGCCCTGTGGTGCCGGGGACGGTCAGGGTGGCTCTGCCTGCTGAGGCCCACGTGGCAGGAGAGCATGGCTCCAGGCAGTGCTCCCAGCCTGGAGCAGGGGCAGGGGCGAGCAAAGACGGGCATCCCGATGGGTGGCTCCTAGCTCAGCCCTTTGAGGGACCCATGGCCATGTCAAATCCCCCCCCAGGGGAGAGATCTGCTGGGAGGGGTCTCAGGAGGGTCAGGCTGAGGGACTGCTGCTCTCGCTTGGACACCGGCAGGCACCGGAGACCTGTGTGTGGGCACAGCAGGGACGAAGGGGTTGGGCTGTGGCAGGCACTGCCCGGCGCTCCAGCCTATCTCAGACACTCGTATGTGCAGACAGCTGCAGTGGCGTGAGCTCCCCACGCAGCCGAGGGCACGCAGCAGCCTCTGCCCTGGGTGCTGTTGGTCTCCACAGGTAAAGGTGGCCAGGCTGGACGTCAGTCCCTCCAGCCCCTGCCCAGGATCACAGGAGACATTCAGAGCAGTGAGGGAGCGGAGAAGTTGGGGAGGATGACCCCAGCTCAGTGCCGATGGCTGCTGGGACCCCTGGCTCTCCTGTGACTGTGACCAGCACTGGGGGTCCCATCCAACTCAGCAGAGCAAGAGGGAAACAGAAGGCCAAGGAGGGTTGTGAGCTTTTTTCTTTCCTCACCCCCTTCACTGCCCAGTTTTTGCTTATTGCTGTTTTAAGGCCTTTGAATGCAAATTTCTGTAGTTCCTTTTTTTAAGGCTTTGATTTCATTTTTGCTTTCCTGGAAGCAGGAGCTGTACACCACATTTCCCAATCCCTGAGTCACACGGGCTCAGGCCGAGGGATGGTCCATGCTCCTGCCATGTCCTGGGTTCCCAACCCCTCTCCCCCGCCCTGTCTGCTGACACTCAGCCAAACCCAGGGTTCTGCTGGAGCTTGGCTTGACTGGGCTGCCTTCATGACTCTGCCTGCTCTGTCTGGACAACCAATAAAGGCTTGTGGTTCGGAGGGGGCTGCCTGCCCCACTACAGCTCCTGCCTGGTCCCCTCATTGCCCTGTGGAGTCACAGCAGCCCTGCTCATGGCCTCCCCTCAAGAAGGTGCAGTTAGCTCCCTTGCAGGGGGATGTGAGTGTCCCCGAGTGGTGCCTGACAGCCTTTCCAACCCCCAACGCTGGGCTGGGCAGCTCCCATGTGAGTTTGGATGGGGTGCATGGTGGGAATCAGTGAAGGGTGATGTCCCTCAATGCACATCTTGGGCAGGAGTGTGTTCTGTGCCCACGCTGTGGCCAGAGCTGAGGGACCTGTGTGCTCTCAGCTGCTTTCTAGCCCCTGTGTGAAGTCAAACCTGGAAGAAAAGTGAAGATCAGAGGTCACCACCACCACGGCCAGCACAGAGTCTTTATTTGTGAGACACAGAACAGAGCCATGGGGTCAGTCCCATGCCCTTGCCCCTACCCTTGAGCAGCAAAGGCAGAGCCAGTCTCCATGGTGCAGCAGCTACTACTGGAACCACACCCTGGATATCTAAGTTGAGCTGCTACAACCTGGGATTGCCATGGTAGAGCCAAAGGGGCTGGTGAGAGACCCTCTCTGGAGCTGGCAGGGCTGTGGCACCTGGATCAGCCTCAGGAAGCTGGAGCTCCAGGAAGGGATTGTGTGGGGTGGGAATGACCACGCTAGCCCTACAGGACCGTGGATTGTCCCTCCCTTGGCTCTTGTTGGCCTTGGGCTTCATGCTTCTCCCAAAGTAGGACAGATAGCCTGTGCTCCTGAGTGCTGTGGATCTTACAGTGGTTTGATGGTCTGCTGGCAAAACACAGTTTGGGTGTTGGTGGAACTACCCCACTTCCCCTGGGGCTGCCTGAATGGGCAAGGGAGCCTGGATGGGACAGCTAGTTCTCTTCATCCCTGGCACAGACAGGTGAAGTCCTGCTGCCTCTGCTCCAGTCTGCATACTCAGGCTGTGATTCCACGTAAGTTCCTCTGCAAACTCTGGGCACTTCAAAGCCTGACCACAATTTGGAGACAGTCCAGCCTGTGCTCTCCAGCTGCAGAGGACCCTTGGGATGGCTTTTCAGGGGAGTAAAGCATGTTGGGGTTGTGCACACCCCTCTCATCTCCTGGTTTCCACTCTTACTGATGGAGGGCTGTCAAGAGGGTCAAAGTCCTGGCCAGAGATGGACTGTGGCCATGCCTCTACTTGAAATTCCCATAGGTTTCAAATAAACTCAAGTAACTGAGGGCTAGTTCATAGCAGAGCCCATACTGCTCCTGTGGACAGAAGGGTGCACATGAGAACCTGATACACCAACACCTGCAGTGGAAGGCCAGCCTTGGTTGCCAACAGCTTCCTGAGCAAGCCAGGGGCAGCTACAGCCCACTCTCCACCTCCCAGTCAGAATCCACCTCCCCCTGCTGAGGAATCACAGGCATGTGCTCCAGTAGCTGAGAGCTGGGCTACTCCAGTGCTGGAGCCAGCTGGTCTCAGGAGGAGAGCCAGCACCCATGGCATGAAGCGTCTGCTGCTCAGTCCCATCCAGGGTGCTCATCCTGTGATGGCTTCTAGCACCCAGACCAGCTGGTGAGGTGGGTGCAGGACAGGCACCTGAGTACCCACCAGTGCAGCCCCCCACTGAGCAGGCCAGATGGACCAGAAAGGGGCAAGTCAGCCTGCAGGATGCTTCGGTGCCTATCCAGTACTGCAGAACCTACCCTTGAGTGAGTGGGTATGTCCCAGCAGCAGAAAACAGGGTTTTCAGAGTTTTCATCTGCCCCTGCTGCCCCCAGGATGATCTGAGCACATAGGTGCTACGGCAGCTGCTGGGACAGTCCAGGCTATGGCTCTTGCTCTGGATTTGCCATCCTGGCTGGGTTTGAACTCAGCACCTACCACATCTTTAATTAGCTGTCTCCGCTGCCTCTTCAGCATCCTCACAGCCTGGGATACATCCACCAGCCCCTCGCTTTGGATCTGCTCACACAGGAAACTAGCAGCACAGAAGATTCCACTCCGGCTGGCACCATCCCTGCGGAGGAGAGCAAGGGGAGAGTCACTTGCCCTGGGATCACCTGGCAGTGCTGAGCCTCAGAGGCATCCCACTAGCCATGCAGGCTCTCAGGATGGTTGTGTCCACAGATCCTGCACCCAGCCAGCCTCCACAGGGAAGCCTTCCTCCCTGAACACAGCTGAATTCATGTCCCTATATCCGCCTGAGCTGAGGACGTTGCTGTGACCCAAGTTCAGTGATGCAACCTGGGTGGAGCCAGCTCTGTGCCACGGCTGTTCCTCCGAGAGACATCACTCACCAGCAGGTGACGAGGATATGTCCGTCTTGGCTCTGCCGATGGTGTGTCTCCACCTTCCCTAGCAGGCTGATGATGGTGGCAGGGTGCGGGGGAAGGCACTGCTGCATGGGCCAGTCCTTCAGTTGCCAGAACAGGACTTCCAGTGCAGACTTCTTGGGCTAGTGGGGAAGAAAGACAGTGGGTTGGGCAGAGAAGAAACCCATTGGCTTCATGGAGGGAAGGGAGGGACAGCAAGTGCCAGTCCTGGCTCAGCCATGCACACAGGATCAAGGGAGCGGCTCCACAGTGGGATGGCCCAGTCCCAGACTCTGCCCTTCTCCACTGAGCGCACTGAGACCAGCAGACAGAGCACAAGAGCTGACCACCAGACTGATGCCAGTCCAGCACCCAGCTACCTGTAATAGCTGTCCCCATCCACGAACCACCACCGAGATGCACAGACTCTATCCACGGCTGTTGTCCTCCAAGTTAGGTACACAAATGTACTTCTGCCTTTTACCTCTGCCTGCAGCCTCACCCTCTTGGGACTAAACTCTCTCACAAGGGGAAAGGCCCTGCTCTGGCCAGTGCCCTTCCAGGACCCCATCAGATCCCTCTGATCATTGTGGCCTCTGCCACCCCTAGCTGTGACTTTGACCCCAAAATAAAGCCTGCCGATGCTGGAGCCCAGCTGGTCCTCCCAGGTCTTGCAAAGGCTGTTCTCAAAGGACTTCGCCATCTCTGTACAAAGAGCCCACCTGCTGCCTGTTGGTGAGGGCAAGTGTCCAGGCTGTGAAGCCAACTCCGGGCTCCTCTGAGACCAGGCGGACATGGAAACGGCCGTAGGCAGCTTCGCCCTGGGTGGGCCAGAACTCCACATATGTCTGGAGGGGAGACACACGTGTGATCACACACAGCCCTGACCTGCAAGTGTGGCAAGCTCAGCTCCTCGCATGGGTGTGCTCACACACCAGCCCTCTGCCCATAAGCCACAGTGTGCGTGTGGGTGCTCTGCCTGCCATTTGCCGGGGACCAACCCACAGTGCTGCAGCCAGAAAAATAACACTCCTGAAGAGAGGACACCTGGGCAGGGGTAAGCAAAACCCAAGGGATGCTCCCTTGCTGTGAGACTGGGGGCACCCCATTGCTGTAGTGCCATGGGACAGTCCTCACAGCTCTCCCGGGTGGAGTGCACAAGCTTGCAGCAGGCTCCTGCAGCATGCAGGCTCTCGTGACAAGAGCTGTGTGGAGGCAAAGGCAGAAAACACACAGGGAGCTGGGAAAGGGGAGGGCTGCCCATGGGCTGCTGACCTTGTCCAGCTCCTGGAGCTGGTTCAGCACAACCACTGATGTGCAGGTGTAATCCCAGACCAGAGCCCAGAAATCCACCAACGTGGTGGACAAAGGCAGCTGGGTGATGATGAGTCTGTCCTCCTTGGTGTATGTCTGCAAAACACACCGGGGTGTTGGGGGAAGAGGTCACACAATCCACCCCAGGAGAGCCCCTCTGACAGCGGGAACAGCTCTCTGCCTCCCTCCAGCCGGGGCTCTGCAGGCCCAGGGACACAGCCCAAGGAGATGCAGGGCACCCCAGCCCTGCTCAGAGCAGGCTTGCAGCCCACTGCCCCTTCAGCTCATCACACCCGGGCTCTGCTCCCAGCAGGCAAAAACCAGCAGCTGCGCAGCAGCCTGCTGTGCTGTCTGTGCAGGCAGGGCTTAGGCTGATCACGGGGGCCATCTCCTGGCAGCAGGGCCCCAGCCGCTGGGAAATAGTCACTGTGAAGAAGCCCCAGGGCTGGGACACCTCAAACCAGCGGGGGCATGGCCTACCCCTGCCTCAAGCAGTGGTGCCCGGGGAGGGTCTCTGCTGCTCCCGCTGGGGCTGGAGCCTTACATTAGCAAACACAGCATTGATGTATCCTGGTGAGCAGTCTGCATTCAGTGAGGACATCAGGATGGGCCGGCAGGAATCCGCTGCAGAGGCAAGGAGCAGAGGGAGAAATGATGAGCCATCCTCTCTCTGCAGAGAGGCACGGGGCTTTCCCTGCAAGCGGTGGGGTCAGCATGGCTCCCTGCGGCACAGGCTGGAGAGACTTGGATGAAAAGGCACCACCAGCCAAAAGGCCATGACAGCCAGGGCTACCTGATGTGGGATGTCCAAAACCCCAAGTGCAGAGGCACAGAGGCACAGCAGGCCCACCCTCCTCATTGCTCCCTGATGCCTCATCTGGGCTCCTCTCCTGGGACAGATAAGACCCAGGGATATGTTTATCCCAGGTGCACCCCATGAAGGCATGCCTCCAGCAAGCCCAGAAGGAAGCAGGGATGGGGTCTTGCTCCCATGGAGGGACCAGCCTAACCTATATTTATTACCAACCAGAAAATGACAACTGGACCTTGGGCAGAACCTGCCAGTGGCATGGTGCTGGGGAGGGAAGCAGCAGGGCAGCATCATCCCCGCCCCTGCTGCTCTCAGGCACTGGGTCACAGAACAAGGGGATTCCCAGCCCTGCCAGCGGTACCTGGCAAGATCCCTGGCTTGCGGTTCTTGGGCTGGTTGCTGGCTTTCTCTGCTTCTCTGCATGGCAGGAGCTGGAACAACTCAGAAAACTTCTGCAGGGCCTGTAGGGATGATTCAGACAAGCAAGTCCTGTCTGTCAGCTCCTCCCCTTCTTCAGTCACCCCAGCGAAATGCTCCCCAATCTCCATCCCACAGATGGGGAGGGGAGCAGTAGGGGAGAGGCCCCACAGACCAGCCCCTGCAGCAGTAGACTCAGTGCACCAGATGCTGGTGGTACCTTGAACTCCTTCTGAAGGACAGCATTGGGCCTTGAGGTCTCAGCTTCTTGAAGGCAGCGGACATGGCTGGCGATGCTCTCCACTGGGACCCCGGTGCTGCCACAGAGCAAGCCTTCGAGCAGCACCTCATACAGGAAGGTGTACTGCTCCTGCATGAGGACACAGATCAGCTGCATGGTCTGGAGTAGTTTTATGAGGAGCCCTGGGACTCCAGACCACCAGCTCACTAGCATCAACCTGTGCCAGGAATGAGCCAGGTCCATCCTTCACCTTCCTGCTGTGGGGTCCTGAGGCCAGACACCTCTCAGTGCATGCAGCCCTGCTCTGAGAAACAGCCAGCAACTGCAACAACTCATACAAGACCATCTTCCTGTGGTTTAATGCTCCCCCTCAGACCAGACTCCTGCTCTGGGGAAGGAAACCCAGAAAACCAGTGAACTAGTTAGTCCTACAAGCAGCTGAATGGTCCTGCCCAGCCTAGTTTCCTCCAAAGGGTCCCAGCACTGAGCAGACCATGGGGACGTAGTCTCTCAGCCAGGACATTGCTGACCAGGAGATGCCATGAGGGCAGACATCCTGAAAGCCTGAAGGACATGTAGACTCTCGTTCATGCTGCTTGCCTACAAGACAGCTCTTCTATACCAGGATGACTGGTACATATGACTGCTGCTGGCACCTCAGAGGATCTCAGGGGAACATGGATCCCGACTAGGTTTGGACACAGCATTGAAAACAAGATCCTGCATTCTCCATCACCTGGCAGTTCTAGTCCCTGTGGCTAGACCATAAATGGCATGGCCAGTGTGGCTTTGCATGCCACATCCCTGGGAAGGGTGGGAAGCAGATCCGCAGCCTGACAGTGTACAGGTAACACTCCTTACCTTGGTCTGCACCATGCTGACCCGCTGTTCCCTCAGCCTCTGCACACAGTGAAACACATCCACCTTCCCCTCGGCCTTCCCCATCTTCAGGAGGAAGTCCAGGGCAATGAAGGTACCTGTCCGCCCAATCCCTGCACTGAGGACACAGAAAATTGGGGGGTCAGCACTGCCCCGGCCAGAGTTGCCCCAGCACTCAAGCGCTTCCAGCCCCAGTACCTGCAGTGCACCAGCACAGGTCCAGCAGGTGCTTCCAACCCCCTCTTGTTCACCACCTCCATTAAGCACAGGAGCTGGGCAGGGTTTCTGGGGACCCCATGGTCTGGCCACAGCAGGTAGTGAAACTGCTCCACCACTCTTGGGAGAGCACAGCCTGCCTGCAAAGGAGACATGGCTGGGAGCAGGAACCAACGTGGAAACTTGTGTGAAGTAATTGCATGCCAACAAGCAGGGAGCAGTGGAGAAAACCACTTCAGGGGAGCAGCAGCACACAGTGTCCTCCCCCAGTACCCTCACCACAATGACTGCTTCACTACAGCTCATCGGACAGCAAAGGGCAAATTCACCCAGCACACAGCTACACAATTCACTTTGTTCTCTGCTGCCCCATGCTGCAGTGAACTCAGAGCAGCAAATGCAGCTTGCGCCCCAGAGGAAAAAAACCCTAATAATCACAGTGTAGAGTGTTTCCATAGTCATTGAAAAGCCCTGGCTTCCCCAAATGAGGTATTTCCTAAGGCTAGTGCTGCACTGATGTAAATGTAGTCACTTTTGTTACCAGCCTATCATGTATTTTTCCCTAAACATCACATTCACTTGGTCTGAACTAATGAACTGCTATGTCCCACCATCAGATGCTCTTGGAGCTTCACCTTTCAGCTAGACTTTGCTCTGGGCAAGACAAGAGAAGACAAGAATATGTGTAACTGAAATTTCTTTATATGGTACCTGTTTTCCCCTCCTTGCAGCTCCTTCAGTTTCTGCTTATTACCTGAGGTATAACTTCAGCAGAAGTACCCATCTTGAAAAATGTCATTATGTAAGTTATCTTAAACCATAAACTATCTGTTCAGGTTTAGGAGCTATAAGCGACCATGGAGTTTCAATGTGGACACTCTGCAGATTGGCCCAGGTGACAGGCAGACACTTGTTAATCATCCTGGATGTACAGAGATGCCATTTTATACGCTTTAACTGCTTTTACATCCTCTGTGATCACTTCAGCCAAGCCCTCAAGGATGTACCATCTGCCCATGTCCATCATCAGTCCAGACTCAGCTGGGGTGACCACTGGAGCTGACCAATTGCCTTTGGCTGGCACAGAAACTTGGGGCCGATGCCCTAGTATGGAATCCAGTGATAGCAATACTGACCTGCCAGTGCTGGAGACCAGACAGGGCTCCCCACAGAGTCTCTGGGTTGACAGCTCCCACCAGCTGCTGAAACCCAAAAGCATCCTGCATCCCCATCTCAGCTACACGCCAGCCTTACCTTCTGCAGGCAGAAGATGCGTGTGACAAGGCCCGTGGTGGTCCTGGTGTTGTTGAGTGTCACAGTGAGGTCCCCGTAGACCTCCTCCTGCTCTGGCCAATACTGCTCGCACTTTGTCTGTCAACAGCAGCGAGACTGCTAAGCACGAGCAAACTCATGAGGGGAGCATTGCCAGCCAGCAGTGGTGTGGAGCTGCTCTCTGCCCTTGCTGACAGCTGCACTGGGAGCAAAGCACGCAAGGAAGCCTGGGCTCTGGGGAGGCCCAAGCTGAGCACTGGCCAAGATGGTTTCTCTACCTTGTTCTGCTCCACTAAGCCCGTCAGCATCACAATGACCGAGGTCTTCTCCTGCCAGACCATCTGCCAGAAATCCACCACCGTCCCAGGCAAGGGGCCTTGGGGAGGAAGAGGAGAGCCCTGTGCCAGTGTCCAAGCCATGGGGGTGTAGCTGCTCCCAGGCACGGCTCAGATGCTCCCAGACTATGAGAAGCCCTGGGCTTCCCTCTGCCTGGGGACTAATACTGCACAGCCTAGGCACAGCAGCACCTGGCAGCAGGTGCTGGGCACCTTGGCTTCATCACCCATGTTAGAAATTGGGACAAGGAAGCGGGAAGGCAGGTTAGTCCAGGGTACATCTGAGGTTCACTGCTTCTTCAGGGACTTCCCCATCCAGACCCTCAAGATGACTGTGAGCTGCTCCCACATTTAGCATCCTATTTCCTGAAGAGCATTTCTGCAGCTCTGCAAGGAGCCCGAGACCTCCTCACCACAGGCTGCATAGAGCAGACTAACCCATCTCGGCTTTGCACGGTTGGAAGGAGCCTGCCTCCAAGGGCACTGAGTGCAGACATGTCAGGCATTTGCAGGTTTGTCCCTGTCATGCCAGCTGCCAAAGGGAACAAACCAGGCTGGTGGGTGGAAGGACCATGTCCTCAGCCTGGGCAGCCCAGGGACTAGCTCCAGCTGGCCACTGCCAAACTGCCACCGAGTCCTTCCATGCTCTGCAGCGGTTGTAACCACCGTCCAAGACAGAGGCCCAGGAGATACAGGGCCTTGGACTGAGCCATTAACAGCTCATAGACTGCTGTCCCAGTTCCCCACTCCCCAAAGTGCTCAGAGCAGGGACAGGCATCTCCTGGGCATGAGGGCTGGGAGCACCCACCTTGAGCTGCAATGAAGAAGCGTGGACTCCGGTAGCTCTGTGGGGAAGAGGTTCAAACAGCTCTGATCACATGGGTTAAACGTTTAACAGGGAATGAAATAAAGGACCCATCCCCACAGCCACCAGAACCCAGAGCCCTCAGCACAGTGTCCCCCACAGCACCACTCCTGGCCAGCATGGAGAGTGGGCATCCAGGGGCTGCATCTCGGCTCCTGTCCTCTTACACAGGGATCAGAACTGCACACAAACCCAGAGCACGCGGGGCAGCTCAGAGAGAACGCAAGGAAAGCAACTTTCCAAGATCTGTCAGCACTTGAGGGCAGCAAGTACCAGATCATGGGACCACCCATGTGAGCAAGACTGTCCTCATCCAGTGCAGCCAGGCACCCCTCCTACCCTGCCCAGGCATCTCTACCCTGCCCAGAGCAGCAATTCCTTGCCACTTACATCCACGTAGCTGGCATTGATGTAGTCATTCCCCGTGTCGGAGGGCTGCAGCACCACACGGCAGTGATCGTCTGAAAGAGAAGGGAGGTGGAAATCGGTGGACTGTCTCTTTGGGGCAGCAACAAAGTGACTGTTTAAGGAGGAGGGTGTAATTTAGGTAAGCCCAGGACTGCCTGCTCCCTCCTCAGCAGCAGTCCAGGCCGCAGGACATGTTCAGGGGTAAAGAACAGCTAATGAGATGAAAGGTGACATGGCAGCAGGAAATGCAATGTCTTTTTGTGGAAAACTGTTAATGCAATGGCCAAATGTCCACCCCATGTGGGCCCCAGAGGAGCTTTAAGTTTTCATAGAAATTGGATTGCTCCCTCTGCTTTCCCACAAATAGCCACCTCTGGATGGGACATGGCAGTGTTCAGCAATGACTAACAGCAGAAACAGGAATACAATGCTGAATGATTAAGCTTGCAGGGAGATTTGAGGAGCAGAACAAGGATTCTCCAACTGGATATAAAACAGTGGGGCCAACATGACAATTTTGGAAAATCCCTCTGGGTTTCAGTGGCCACAGAGGATGAGATGAGGAGCATTGCTGAATAGCTGGAAGGGCAACTACACCAGCCCAGCACTCTGTACTGCCCAACCACCTCCAAGTGCCTGTGCCAACTCCTGGAGAGCTCTGCTTACATGGAATGATGTTCTTGTAGCGGTTCTTGCTGTTATTACACAGCTCCTTCCCGGCATCGCAGGGATGCAACAAAGTGGAGGACAGTTGCTGCAGAGGAAGAAGACAAGCCCACTCTGCATTGGCACGTGTTCTGGGGCTGGCCAAGGCCAGCTGCACCGCACACCCAAGGAAGGGGTGAGCACTGGGTGGACAGTGCAGCCAGGTGGGAAAGTGAAGCTAAACCACACCTGATATTCTCTCAGACGCCCAACGCCATGCGGGTCAACTGATTCATCCTCTGTCTGCTCTGCCTCTATTTCTGCCCTTTTAAAGCTCTTCAGAGTCTCCAGCAGTTCCTCCACTGGGATCTCTGTGTTCAGCTTGCACACACCTATGGAGACCACGAGGCCAGGAGTTTTAGCATGCACTAAATGCTCAGCTGGGACTGAGCTGGCATTTCAGTGGTCAGGACCCCACCAAACCCTAGATTGTCCCTTGCCAGGCAGGTCCCTTTCTCCTGGGAGGTGTCCCTTTCCCCACGCCAGCCAGCTCTAATGCCCTTGTTTCTGTAAGGACCTTACAGAGCTTGTAAGCACCCTGCCTGTGCTTTCAACAGGCAGCCTGTCCAGACAAGGCATGCATGGCCTCTGCTCATACTGCACCTCCTTGACATCTTTGCAGGGGGATAGTGCTGTTGTTCTCCGAGGTTTTTGAACTGTGGTACTTTCGCCTGCAAAACAGCAAATCAGGCCCATAGACCAGCAGAGAAGAGAGACAGAGAAGAGGCTGTTGCCCATGTAACAGCCCTGCCTCCCATCTTGCTTTATCTCAGGGTCCACTTGGACACTCCTTTGCAGTGCAAGGTGCTGGATGTCTCACAGAGAGCAGGAGAGGTGAGGCACATACTGACCTGAAGAGCACGAAGAGCAGAAAAATCCCCAGTGCCAGGAGTGCAACAACTAGTGTTACTGCTATAACCACAGGCATCCTGCCCAGCAGAGGCACTGGCTCCTGCCCTGCAACCAGCACAGCCCAGACTCAGGCTCCCACAGCCTGAACCAGGCATCAGGAGATCCTGTAGGGGCATGGGGTGAAAAGGAGCTTCCCTCATCTCCCACCACAGGCTTTGCATTGGAGAGTAGCTAAGCCGGTGCAGAAAGAGTAGGTGCTTGCTTGGTGTGATATACTTCTGCGTGGGCCCTGTTGCCCTGAGCCCCAGGCATGGGCAGGACCTGGTGAGGTGTTTGCATTTCTGGGGTTGCACATGCAACAGGGCAGCAATAGGACTAAGATGCAATATGTAATGATGGCAGGGATGATACACTGTGTCCAGCTGCCATTGGTGCCACACCTGCCCAAGTGGCCTGAGGTGACCTGAAACACATCTATCAGAGATGGCCTCAAGATCTAGAGAGCTTCCACAAATGTGGAAATAGAACAATGAGATCCCACTGCTCCTGTGCTCGGCCAGCTCCTCTCGACGGGAAGCGGCCAGGCTGGGAAAAGGGAAGATGCGGGAGAGACCCTCAGGCACAGGGAGCGAGGAGCCCACTTACCAACAGAGAAGCTGTAGCACACGCAGGTGACCCTCTCTGCCTGTTGGACGAGACGGGAGGCTGAGCTCAGGCCACTCCTGCCCCACTGCCCACCCTGGGGGCAAAGGCCTCCCACCCACAGCCACCGAATGCCCCAGCTGCGGCCGAGGACCCCGGGGACACCATCCTGACAAGGTGCCCGGGCTCTCAGCGCAGGGGCCGGGAGCGGAGCCCGTGCAGCACTGCCGCTCACCGCCGGCAGACGGCCCAGACCCCACCGAGGGGCCTGGGCCCAGCCGGCAGCGTCCCCGCGCAGCAGCAGCCCCCCACGACGGGTACCTGCTGCGAGTGGCGGACGAGGCGGAGAAGGGCCGTGTAGTCCGAGCCCGGACGGAGGGCAGCGTTGTGGTAACCCTGCCCGCGGGTCCCGTCGCCCAGCACAAAGTCCGTGGGGGCGGTGAGGTTGAGCACGGCAGCCACGTAGGCGCCGGGCTGCCGGCTGGCGTTGAAGGGCTGTGGCTCCCCCGAGCAGGCGCCTTCCACCGCCGTGCCGTTGTGCGTCGCGGCCACGATGAGCTGGTGCTCCCTGCAAGGCAGGGCGGTGAGAGGGCCGGGGGAGACGGGCAGGGGAGAGACGGGTGGAGGCAGCTGCGGGTGAGCGCTGCCGGTGGGGAAACCCATCGCAGGGCTGCGGAGAGCAGAGCTGCCGGGGGCTGCACTCACCTCTCCGCCTCGGGGGGACGGGCGATGGGGCGGAGGGGAAGCACGGCCGTCCCTTGGGATGGGGAGATGTCACCGATGCTGCGGCAGCCGACGTCAAGAGGGTGCGGGGTGTCTGGAGGGGAAGACCCGGGGGATGAGCATCAGCGGGCAGCACGGCAGGGGCCGTGCAGGGAGCAGGGGCAGCCCCGGGCAGCTCCTCAACGCTGGCCAGGAGGCCGCAGGGCTGGGGACAGAGAGCTGCCTCAACTGGGGCGCACGGCGTGGCCACCCCGGGGGGACCGGGGCACGACAAGCCTTACCCGAGCCATTGGTCTGAAACTCCCACAGCGACGCAGCCCCGGCTCCGGCAGCCGTGAGTCCCTGCATCGTCACCACGTAGCTGCTGCCGGGACTGTGCTCACGCAGCGGGTGCTCAGTGATGGAGCTGCTCAGCCGCAGCCGCTCCATCTCCAGGAAGCTGCCGTCCCGCACGCTCCTCGTTGTGATGTTCAGCTGGGGACAGGAGACAGAGCTGGAGGGCAGCAGCTCCCGCCTGCCCTCGGGGAACCTGCCCGCAGCACCACGAGACACAGCAAAGCACCCCTGCGAGCCTCCCCTTCCCTGTGACTGCCCCAGCTGTGGAAGGCTCCCGGAGAGGAACCAGCAGGAGCCCTGGCCCCATGCGTGGACCTCAAAGCACACAAGAGAAGGAGAGGAGGAACTGGGAGCCAACACTCAAGATGTCAGAGTGGCTGCCTCTGTGAGCAAAGGAGCAAGCCTCGGTGAAGAGCTGAGGGCAAGAGGGAGGCTGTTCCTTTCAGGAGGCGTATATACGTGTAATGACCCGAGGCCAGGTCACTGGTGTGGTATTGCAACGCCGCAGGCACTGTGGTGACACCCCCCACAAGAGGAGCCCTGAACTACTCTTTCGTCCTGTGCAAGGTTGGACTCTGAAGCCTTTGTCTACGTGAACAGGGGAAGACAGAGCTCCCACAAGGGATACACATGGTGGGGATTTGCCAATGCATCGCCTGCACTTCTCCTGAAATCCTGGGCCATCCTCGCTGCTGTCACGGTCTTTATGGAAATGGCATCTTGGCAATATGCAAAAAAGGAGCTAACTGAAACCAGAAGAAAGGGTTCTTTTCACAAACAGAGGTGTCTGGGAGCAGGGAACCAGCTGGAACAGACACACAAGCAATGCCGTCAGGGCCCCTGTTTGCCCGCTTCTCCAGGAAGGAGGCAAGAGGGCCATGAAAACCCAGCGTGTCTGGGTCCCTGTCACCCCACAGAATGGTCTGTCCTCAAAGAGGGCATGGGGCACACTGCTAAGGGTCTCACCCCTCCTTAGTGCTAGAAAGCAGGGCTGCTGCACTGTGGGAACAGCCCCAAAGCCACAGACAGAGGAGGTGCTTCTAGCCACGCGCTGAGGAAAACTCAAAGGAACCGTGCAACTCTCCCAGAAGCGGGGTTTTTCAGAGCACAACTCAAACCACAGGCTTCCCTGTGGCAGGAACCAGAAACAAACACGCAAGAGGCACAGGAAACCCCAGGAGGCCACCCCTGCAGACACGTCACCAAGTGCTGCACACTGAGCTGCAAATTCTGCCAAACCCCAGGCTGAGCCGACCCAGGGAGGAAGCCCAGAGGGGAAGGCACACCCACCAGCTCTCCAGGCAACTCCACAGCAAGCACGCAGAACGTCAAGGGGGAGACAGAAAATGCTCCTGCTCATCACAGCCAGATATTCACCTGGACTCACTGGGAACTACAGGTCACCGTGGCTTTCCCTTCCCCACTCTCCCCTGGGCTGCCCGCACAGAGCCGCAGGCAGGGAGGCTGCTGGCAAGGCAAGGGGGACCACGGGAAGTCCGTGGTTCCCAGGTACCTGGTATCCGATGATCTCCCCTCTGCAGGAGGGCAGCGCCTTCCACCTGAGGCTGCTCGTGCTGGGATCCAGCCACAGCTCCTCCGGTTTGTCCGGCACTGGAAGCACAGAAGGACAGGGTCAGGCATGAGACCAGTGAGGATTTGTCCCCTACAAAGGCTGCATGTGCCACAGCAGCAGCAACGGTGAGGTGAGGAATGAGACAGTGAGGAGGGGACAGCCCCTTCCCAAGAGCCCCACAGGCTCCAGAGAGCTCCAACCCCAGGACCATCAGTCTGAGCTGCTGGGCGAAGGGCACCTTTACATTTCATGTAGGAGGACATGTACCCGTTTCCTTTGTCCTGAAGAGCCGTGTGTACAGGATCGTGCTGGGAGGCAGGGAGATGGTGACACTGTAGTCAGTGAAGGGCTGCAGGGGGGGACAGGTGAATGTTCCCTCCTGGCCATGTAGCATCTCCTCTCCCTTCACCTCTTCAGCCTCACAGGGAGGGGAGGAAGACATTGCCAGACGGCACATGGCCTGCATGCGCTGGCAGGCATCAGGGAGCCTGCAGGTCCAGTTCAGTTTGATACTGGTGCTGGAAGTCTCCAAGGTCCCGGGGACAACCTGGAGGACCTCTGTGAAGGAAACATTGCAAGAGGGTCACTTCCTTCCCTTCCCCTCCCAGCCTTGCAAGGGTGCTGCGGTCAGACAGCCCTGCTCCCCACCCAGCTGGGAGGGAGGGAAAGCAAGAGGCTAAAATTGGTCACTCCACCTCTCTGGTAGGGGAGCACAAGGAGTTTGGAGTCATGGTGTGCTCAAAAGTTGGCTGTGACCTTTTGGGATAAATCCCCCAGTGAGGCAACTGACCCTGTTCAGTCAAACATCCGGAGATAGCGGGTGGAGCACAGGGAAGCACAGGACACTGTGTGCCCAGCTGGACTACATCACAGCTCACAGGGAGCAACAAAGGGGTCCTTCTGGCCTCACACCCTCTGAATTCCCTGCTTGGAGTCATCCTTTGGTGCATGGGAGAGCACAGTTCAACCTGGCCTTGCAGGAGCTGTTTTCATGGTCAGTAAACCTCATGGCACTGGCCCCAAGGGAAAACAATGACCTTTCCATGCTTACTCTCACCCAGACATGTTCCCAGGCACCCAGGAGTGCTCCAGATGCCTCCCTTACCAACGCACTCCACATAGGACGGAATGTGGATCCAGCGTCCTATGCTGTCCCTTCGAAGCCAAACTTCTCTGTTATAGTCGCTGTTAGCCGGAACCTCGCCTGAACATTTGACACGAGTGAAGGATGGCTGGAAACCCTCAGGGCAGCTCAGCGTCACTTCTTTGTCCTTCCTGTAACGCTCCTGGTCTGGTGCCAGCTGGAGTCTGGAGTCCCACCGGGGTCTTTGGCACATTTCGAACAGAGCTGAAAATAGGTGTTAGTTGGGCTGGGAGGTGAGGAGGAGGTGCGGCAGGGGTAGGTGGTGGGGTATCAGCAATCCCCAGGGATCCCTATGGGCACTGGAGGGAGAGAGAAGGTGACACGTCCATTTGCCATGCCATGACCCCCCAGCTAGGCTTGTTGGGAGGGTATTCTCCTTGACCACCTGAAGCGTGAGGGATTGCTCATCCTTGGACATCCCCCATCTACCTGCTTCTGTCCGTGGACACACTTAGATGTCCACCACAGCCCACAGCAGGCAGTTTCCCACGTTGTCTCTCCCTGCCCACCTCCCCTGAGCACTGGGCCACCTGGGCATGGCCGTGCCTACGCTCAGCACAGCCCCTTCCCTGGCCGGGGCAGCCCCGCATCCCCATCGCCTGAGGGAGGAGGGCATCGCTCTTCCCCCAGCTGCATCCTCCACAGCCTCCAGCCCAGACGCCAAGAGCTGACCCAACCCCACACACTCAGGGCTCCCTTCAGTCCCCTCCACTCCAACTCCTGTGGCTGCAGGAGACGTCCCCAGGGTCCCTCACCTGTGCAGGCAGGCATGGGGACAAGCAGACCTGTGTGCTTGGGGTGGCACTCGCAGGTGCAGCAAGGACCATGGCACCTCTGAGGGCACGTCAGTGCTGGCCACAGATCTCACCCGAGGCCCTGGCACCCACCTGCATGGCCACGTGCTTGGCACCTCCACCAGGAACCAGGCAGCCAGAGGGCCCAAAACCTCCTGTGCACGCACAGCCTGCCTTCCTCTGCTGCTGCTCAGCAAGGGGAGGGCAGAGTGGGGCAGCCAGGACAGCTCCTGATCACCTTGAGTGCGCTCAACAGGCATGTGCAGGTCAACCAGGGGATCGGGCCCAGCCAGCATGGGTTCATGAAAGGCAGGTCCTGCTTGACCAACCCTATCTCATTCTATGACCTGGTGACCCACCTGGTGGATGAGGGAAGGGCTGTGGATATCATCTACCTGGATTTCAGGAAAGCCTTTGAAACCGTCTCCCATAGCATTCTACTAAGGAAGCTGGCAGCTCATGGCTTGGACGGGCATACTCTTCGCTGGGTAAAAAACTGGCTGGGTGGCCAAGCCCAGAGAGTTGTGGTGAATGGAGTTAAGTCCAGTTGGCGACCAGTCACGAGTGGTGTTCCCCAGGGCTGTTTTGGGGCCTGTCTTGTTTAACATCTTTATCAGCGATCTGGCTGAGGGGTTTGAGTGTGCCCTCAGTAAGTTTGCAGATGACACCAAACTGGGTTGGAGTGTCGATCTGCTGGAGGGTAGGATGGCCCTGCAGAGGGATCTGGACAGGCTGGACCGATGGGCCGAGGCCAACTGTATGAGGTTCAACAAGGCCAAGTGCCGGGTCCTGCACTTTGGTCAGAACAACCCCATGCAATGCTACAGGCTTGGGGAAGAGTGGCTGGAAAGCTGCCTGATGGAAATGGACCTGGGGTTGCTGGTCGACAGCCAGCTGAACATGAGCCAGCAGTGTGCCCAGGTGGCCAAGAAGGCCAACAGCATCCTGGCTTGTATCAGGAATGCTGTGGCCAGCAGGAGCAGGGAGGTGATTGTCCCCCTGCACTCAGCACTGGTGAGGCCGCACCTGGAATACTGTGTCCAGTTTTGGGCCCCTCAGTACAAGAAGGACATTGAGGTGCTGGAGTGTGTCTAGAGAAGGGCAACAAAGCTGGTCATGGGTCTGGAGGACAGGTCTTATGAGGAGTGACTGAGGGAACTGGGGTTGTTTAGCCTAGAGAAGAGGAGGCTGAGGGGAGACCTTATCGCTCTCTACAACTGCCTGAAAGGAGGTAGTAGGGAGGTGGGTGCTGGGCTCTTCTCCCAAGTAGTTAGCGATATGATGAGAGGAAATGGCCTCAAGCTGCACCAGGGGAGGTTTAGATGGGATGTTAGGAAAAATTTCTTCATGGAAAGGGTAGTCAAGCATTGGAACAGGCTGCCCAGAGAGGTGGTGGAGTCACCATCCCTGCAAGTGTTCAAAAAATGGGTAGATGTGGCACTTCGGGACATGGTTTATTGGGCATGGTGGTGTTGGGTTGATGGTTGGACTGATGATCTTAGAGATCCTTTCCAACCTTAATGATTCCTAGTTTTTACTTTCATTAAAAAATACTCCAGCCACCAAGCCAGGAAGCATGAAATTGCTACTCTACCCTTAACTGGTTTAGTGGTGGACTTGGCAGTGTTAGGTTAATGCTTGGACTGGATGATCTTAAAGGTCTTTTCCAACCTAAACGATTCTATGATTCTATGATGCCTCCCTTACCAATGCACTCCACGTCGGACTGAATGGGGATCCAGCGTCCTATGCTGTCCCTTTGAAGCCAAACTTCTTTGTAAACGGGATTACTGTAGATGCTGGTCTGGACCTCGCCTGAACATTTGACACGAGTGAAGGACGGCTGGAAACCCACAGGGCACCTCAGTGTCACTTCTTCGTCCTTCCTGTAATGGTCCTGGTCTGGTGCCAGCCGGAGTCTGGAGTCCCACCGGGGTCTTTGGCACGTTTCTGGCAGAGGTGAGAACTGGTGTTATTTGGGCTGGGAGGTGAGGAGGAGGTGTGGCAGGGGTAGGTGGTGGGGTATCAGCAATCCCCAGGGATCCCTATGGGCACTGGAGGGAGAGAGAAGGTGACACGTCCATTTGCCATGCCATGACCCCCCAGCTAGGCTTGTTGGGAGGGTATTCTCCTTGACCACCTGAAGCGTGAGGGATTGCTCATCCTTGGACATCCCCCATCTACCTGCTTCTGTCCGTGGACACACTTAGATGTCCACCACAGCCCACAGCAGGCAGTTTCCCACGTTGTCTCTCCCTGCCCACCTCCCCTGAGCACTGGGCCACCTGGGCACGGCCGTGCCTACGCTCAGCACAGCCCCTTCCCTGGCCGGGGCAGCCCCGCATCCCCATCGCCTGAGGGAGGAGGGCATTGCTCTTCCCCCAGCTGCATCCTCCACAGCCTCCAGCCCAGATGCCAAGAGCTGACCCAACCCCACACACTCAGGGCTCCCTTCAGTCCCCTCCACTCCAACTCCTGTGGCTGCAGGAGACGTCCCCAGGGTCCCTCACCTGTGCAGGCAGGCATGGGGACAAGCAGACCTGTGTGCTCGGGGTGGTACCCGCAGGCGCAGCAAGGACCATGGCACTTCTGAGGGCACCTCAGTGCTGGCCACAGATCTCACCTGAGGCCCTGGCACCCACCTGCATGGCCACGTGCTTGGCACCTCCACCAGGAACCAGGCAGCCAGAGGGCCCAAAACCTCCTGTGCACGCACAGCCTGCCTTCCTCTGCTGCTGCTCAGCAAGGGGAGGGCAGAGTGGGGCAGCCAGGACAGCTCCTGATCACCTTGAGTGCGCTCAACAGGCATGTGCAGGTCAACCAGGGGATCGGGCCCAGCCAGCATGGGTTCATGAAAGGCAGGTCCTGCTTGACCAACCCTATCTCATTCTATGACCTGGTGACCCACCTGGTGGATGAGGGAAAGGCTGTGGATATCATCTACCTGGATTTCAGGAAAGCCTTTGACACCATCTCCCACAGCATTTTCCTAAGGAAGCTGGCAGCTCATGGCTTGGACGGGCATACTCTTCGCTGGGTAAAAAACTGGCTGGGTGGCCAAGCCCAGAGAGTTGTGGTGAATGGAGTTAAGTCCAGTTGGAGACCAGTCATGAGTGGTGTTCCCCAGGGCTGTTTTGGGGCCAGTCTTGTTTAACATCTTTATCAATGATCTGGCTGAGGGGATCGAGTGTGCCCTCAGTAAGTTTGCAGATGACACCAAACTGGGTTGGAGTGTCGATCTGCTGGAGGGTAGGATGGCCCTGCAGAGGGATCTGGACAGGCTGGACCGATGGGCCGAGGCCAACTGTATGAGGTTCAACAAGGCCAAGTGCCGGGTCCTGCACTTTGGTCAGAACAACCCCATGCAATGCTACAGGCTTGGGGAAGAGTGGCTGGAAAGCTGCCTGATGGAAATGGACCTGGAGTTGCTGGTCGACAGCCAGCTGAACATGAGCCAGCAGTGTGCCCAGGTGGCCAAGAAGGCCAACAGCATCCTGGCTTGTATCAGGAATGCTGTGGCCAGCAGGAGCAGGGAGGTGATTGTCCCCCTGTACTCGGCGCTGGTGAGGCCGCACCTGGAATACTGTGTCCAGTTTTGGGCCCCTCAGTACAAGAAGGACATTGAGGTGCTGGAGTGTGTCTAGAGAAGGGCAACAAAGCTGGTCATGGGTCTGGAGGACAGGTCTTATGAGGAGTGACTGAGGGAACTGGGGTTGTTTAGCCTAGAGAAGAGGAGGCTGAGGGGAGACCTTATCGCTCTCTACAACTGCCTGAAAGGAAGTTGCAGTGAGGTGGCTGTTGGGCTCTTCTCCCAAGTAACAGGTGATAGGATGAGAAAAAATGGCCTCAAGCTGCACCAGGGGAGGTTTAGATGGGATGTTAGGAAAAATTTCTTCATGGAAAGGGTAGTCAAGCATTGGAACAGGCTGCCCAGAGAGGTGGTGGAGTCACCATCCCTGCAAGTGTTCAAAAAATGGGTAGATGTGGCACTGTGGGACATGGTTTATTGGGCATGGTGGTGTTGGGTTGATGGTTGAACTGATGATCTTAGAGATCCTTTCCAACCTTAACGATTCCTAGTTTTTACTTTCATTAAAAAATACTCCGGCCACCAAGCCAGGAAGCATGAAATTGCTACTCTACCCTTAACTGGTTTAGTGGTGGACTTGGCAGTGTTAGGTTAATGCTTGGACTGGATGATCTTAAAGGTCTTTTCCAACCTAAGTGATTCTATGATTCTATGATGCCTCCCTTACCAATGCACTCCACGTCGGACTGAATGCGGAACCAGCCACCTCTTCTGTCCCTTTGAAGCCAATCTTCTTTGTAAACGGGATTACTGTAGATGCTGGTCTGGACCTCGCCTGAACATTTGACACGAGTGAAGGACGGCTGGAAACCCGCAGGGCAGCTCAGTGTCACTTCTTCGTCCTTCCTGTAATGGTCCTGGTCTGGTGCCAGCTGGAGTCTGGAGTCCCACCGGGGTCTTTGGCACGTTTCTGGCAGAGGTGAGAACTGGTGTTATTTGGGCTGGGAGGAGAGGAGGAGGTGCGGCAGGGGTAGGTGGTGGGGTATCAGCAATCCCCAGGGATCCCTATGGGCACTGGAGGGAGAAGGAAGGTGACACGTCCATTTGCCATGCCATGAGCCTCCAGCAAGGCTTGTAGGGAGGTTACCCTCCTTGAGCACCTGAAGCATGAAGGATTGCTCATCCTTGGACCTCCCGCATCCACCCACTTCTGTCCGTGGACACACTTAGATGTCCACCACAGCCCACAGCAGGCAGTTTCCCACGTTGTCTCTCCCTGCCCACCTCCCCTGAGCACTGGGCCACCTGGGCACGGCCGTGCCTACGCTCAGCACAGCCCCTTCCCTGGCCGGGGCAGCCCCGCATCCCCATCGCCTGAGGGAGGAGGGCATCGCTCTTCCCCCAGCTGCATCCTCCACAGCCTCCAGCCCAGACGCCAAGAGCTGACCCAGCCCCACACACTCAGGGCTCCCTTCAGTCCCCTCCACTCCAACTCCTGTGGCTGCAGGAGACGTCCCCAGGGTCCCTCACCTGTGCAGGCAGGCATGGGGACAAGAAGACCTGTGCGCTCGGGGTGGTACCCACAGGCACAGCAAGGACCATGGCACTTCTGAGGGCACCTCAGTGCTGGTCACAGATCCCACCCCATGCCCTGCACACCCACCTGCAGGGCCCCGTGCTTCACACCTCTACCAGGAACCTCTCACCCCACGTGAATCACAGAATGGAGTCCTGCACACCCAGCGCTCTGTCCTGGCCTGCCATGGGCAGCTCTGGCCACGGCCCCCCGCCCTCATCCCACAGCCCCGGCTGGCTGGAACCCTCAGGGACTGAGTCTGGCACCAGACCTCTCCCCACAGAGGCTCCCCTGGATCCCCGCGGCCAGCACGGGCCAGGCTCAGGGGCTGCCTCTACATGGCCTTCAGCAGCACCCACCATTTCCCCAGGCAGCCAGAGAGCCCAAAACCTCCTGTGCACTGAGACCTCCTGTGCACACACAGCCTGCCTTCCTCTGCTGCTGCTCAGCAAGGGGAGGGCAGAGTGGGGCAGCCAGGAGAGCTCCTGACGCCTCCCTTACCAATGCACTGCACATCAGATGGAATGCGGATCCAGCGTCCTATGCTGTTCCTTCCACGCCAAATTATTCTGTGAATGGGATCATTGTAGCTGTTGGAAGGGACCTTGATTAAACATTTGACCTGAGTGAAGGATGGCTGGAACCCCGCAGGGCAGCTCAGTGTCACTTCTTCGTCCTTCCTGTAATGGTCCTGGTCTGGTGCCAGCTGGAGTCTGGAGTCCCACCGGGGTCTTTGGCACGTTTCTGGCAGAGGTGAGAACTGGTGTTATTTGGGCTGGGAGGTGAGGAGGAGGTGCGGCAGGGGTTGGTGGTGGGGTATCAGCAATCCCCAGGGATCCCTATGGGCACTGGAGGGAGAAGGAAGGTGACACGTCCATTTGCCATGCCTTGAGCCTCCAGCAAGGCTTGTTGGGAGGTTACCCTCCTTGAGCACCTGAAGCATGAAGGATTGCTCATCCTTGGACCTCCCGCATCCACCCACTTCTGTCCGTGGACACACTTAGATGTCCACCACAGCCCACAGCAGGCAGTTTCCCACGTTGTCTCTCCCTGCCCACCTCCCCTGAGCACTGGGCCACCTGGGCACGGCCGTGCCTACGCTCAGCACAGCCCCTTCCCTGGCCGGGGCAGCCCCGCATCCCCATCGCCTGAGGGAGGAGGGCATCGCTCTTCCCCCAGCTGCATCCTCCACAGCCTCCAGCCCAGACGCCAAGAGCTGACCCAACCCCACACACTCAGGGCTCCCTTCAGTCCCCTCCACTCCAACTCCTGTGGCTGCAGGAGACGTCCCCAGGGTCCCTCACCTGCACGGGCAGGCATGGAGACAAGCAGACCTGTGCACTCGGGGTGGTACCCACGGGCACAGCAAGGACCATGGCACCTCTGAGGGCACGTCAGTGCTGGCCACAGATCCCGCCACACGTCCTGGCACCCACCTGCAGGGCCCCGAGCTTCACACCTCTACCAGGAACCTCCCACCCCCCCATGAATCACAGGATGCAGCCCTGCACACCCAGCGCTCTGCCCTGGCCTGCCATTGGCAGCTCTGGCCATGGCCCTCCTGCCCTCATCCCACAGCCCCGGCTGGCTGGAACCCTCAGGGACTGAGTCTGGCACCAGACCCCTCCCCACAGAGGCTCCCCTGAAGCCCTGTGGCGAGTACGGGCCAGGCTCAGGGGCTGCCTCCACATGGCCTTCAGCAGCACCCACCATTTCCCCAGGCAGCCAGAGAGCCCAAAACCTCCTGTGCACTGAGACCACCTGCGCACGCACAGCCTGCCTTCCCCTGCTGCTGCTCAGCAAGGGGAGGGCAGAGTGGAGCAGCCAGGACAGCTCCTGATCTCCTTGAGTGCACTCAACGGGCATGTGCATGTCAACCAGGGGATCGGGCCCAGCCAGCATGGGTTCATGAAAGGCAGGTCCTGCTTGACCAACCCGATCTCCTTCTATGACCTGGTGATCCACCCGGTGGATGAGGGAAGGGCTGTGTATATCATCTACCTGGATTTCAGGAAAGCCTTTGACACCATCTCCCACAGCATTCTCCTAAGGAAGCTGGCAGCTCATGGCTTGGATGGGCATACTCTTTGCTGGGTAAAAAACTGGCTGGGTGGCCAAGCCCAGAGAGTTGTGGTGAATGGAGTTAAGTCCAGTTGGAGACCAGTCATGAGTGGTGTTCCCCAGGGCTGTTTTGGGGCCAGTCTTGTTTAACATCTTTATCAATGATCTGGCTGAGGGGATCGAGTGTGCCCTCAGTAAGTTTGCAGATGACACCAAACTGGGTTGGAGTGTCGATCTGCTGGAGGGTAGGATGGCCCTGCAGAGGGATCTGGACAGGCTGGACCGATGGGCCGAGGCCAACTGTATGAGGTTCAACAAGGCCAAGTGCCGGGTCCTGCACTTTGGTCAGAACAACCCCATGCAATGCTACAGGCTTGGGGAAGAGTGGCTGGAAAGCTGCCTGATGGAAATGGACCTGGGGTTGCTGGTCGACAGCCAGCTGAACATGAGCCAGCAGTGTGCCCAGGTGGCCAAGAAGGCCAACAGCATCCTGGCTTGTATCAGGAATGCTGTGGCCAGCAGGAGCAGGGAGGTGATTGTCCCCCTGTACTCGGCGCTGGTGAGGCCGCACCTGGAATACTGTGTCCAGTTTTGGGCCCCTCAGTACAAGAAGGACATTGAGGTGCTGGAGTGTGTCTAGAGAAGGGCAACAAAGCTGGTCATGGGTCTGGAGGACAGGTCTTATGAGGAGTGACTGAGGGAACTGGGGTTGTTTAGCCTAGAGAAGAGGAGGCTGAGGGGAGACCTTATCGCTCTCTACAACTGCCTGAAAGGAAGTTGCAGTGAGGTGGCTGTTGGGCTCTTCTCCCAAGTAACAGGTGATAGGATGAGAAAAAATGGCCTCAAGCTGCACCAGGGGAGGTTTAGATGGGATGTTAGGAAAAATTTCTTCATGGAAAGGGTAGTCAAGCATTGGAACAGGCTGCCCAGAGAGGTGGTGGAGTCACCATCCCTGCAAGTGTTCAAAAAATGGGTAGATGTGGCACTGTGGGACATGGTTTATTGGGCATGGTGGTGTTGGGTTGATGGTTGAACTGATGATCTTAGAGATCCTTTCCAACCTTAATGATTCCTAGTTTTTACTTTCATTAAAAAATACTCCAGCCACCAAGCCAGGAAGCATGAAATTGCTACTCTACCCTTAACTGGTTTAGTGGTGGACTTGGCAGTGTTAGGTTAATGCTTGGACTGGATGATCTTAAAGGTCTTTTCCAACCTAAGTGATTCTATGATTCTATGATGCCTCCCTTACCAATGCACTCCACGTCGGACTGAATGTGGATCCAGCCAGCTGTGCTGTCCCTTTGAAGCCAAACTTCTTTGTAAATGGGATTACTGTAGATGCTGGTCTGGACCTTGCCTGAACATTTGACCTGAGTGAAGGATGGCTGGAATCCCTCAGGGCAGCTCAGTGTCACTTCTTTGTCCTTCCTGTAATGGTCCTGGTCTGGTGCCAGCCGGAGTCTGGAGTCCCACCGGGGTCTTTGGCACGTTTCTGGCAGAGGTGAGAACTGGTGTTATTTGGGCTGGGAGGTGAGGAGGAGGTGCGGCAGGGGTAGGTGGTGGGGTATCAGCAATCCCCAGGGATCCCTATGGGCACTGGAGGGAGAGAGAAGGTGACACGTCCATTTGCCATGCCATGACCCCCCAGCTAGGCTTGTTGGGAGGGTATTCTCCTTGACCACCTGAAGCGTGAGGGATTGCTCATCCTTGGACATACCCCATCTACCTGCTTCTGTCCGTGGACACACTTAGATGTCCACCACAGCCCACAGCAGGCAGTTTCCCATGTTGTCTCTCCCTGCCCACCTCCCCTGAGCACTGGGCCACCTGGGCACGGCCGTGCCTATGCTCAGCACAGCCCCTTCCCTGGCCGGGGCAGCCCCGCATCCCCATCGCCTGAGGGAGGAGGGCATCGCTCTTCCCCCAGCTGCATCCTCCACAGCCTCCAGCCCAGACGCCAAGAGCTGACCCAACCCCACACACTCAGGGCTCCCTTCAGTCCCCTCCACTCCAACTCCTGTGGCTGCAGGAGACGTCCCCAGGGTCCCTCACCTGCACGGGCAGGCATGGGGACAAGCAGACCTGTGCGCTCGGGGTGGCACTCGCAGGTGCAGCAAGGACCATGGCACCTCTGAGGGCACGTCAGTGCTGGCCACAGATCCCGCCACACGTCCTGGCACCCACCTGCAGGGCCCCGAGCTTCACACCTCTACCAGGAACCTCCCACCCCCCCATGAATCACAGGATGCAGCCCTGCACACCCAGCGCTCTGCCCTGGCCTGCCATTGGCAGCTCTGGCCATGGCCCTCCTGACCTCATCCCACAGCCCCGGCCGGCCGGGACCCTCAGGGACTGAGTCTGGCACCAGACCCCTCCCCACAGAGGCTCCCCTGGAGCCCTGTGGCGAGTACGGGCCAGGCTCAGGGGCTGCCTCCACATGGCCTTCAGCAGCACCCACCATTTCCCCAGGCAGGCAGAGAGCCCAAAACCTCCTGTGCACTGAGACCACCTGCGCACGCACAACCTGCCTTCCTCTGCTGCTGCTCAGCAAGGGGAGGGCAGAGTGGGGCAGCCAGGACAGCTCCTGATCACCTTGAGTGCGCTCAACAGGAATGTGCATGTCAACCAGGGGATCGGGCCCAGCCAGCATGGGTTCATGAAAGGCAGGTCCTGCTTGACCAACCCTATCTCATTCTATGACCTGGTGACCCACCTGGTGGATGAGGGAAAGGCTGTGGATATCATCTACCTGGATTTCAGGAAAGCCTTTGACACCATCTCCCACAGCATTTTCCTAAGGAAGCTGGCAGCTCATGGCTTGGACGGGCATACTCTTCGCTGGGTAAAAAACTGGCTGGGTGGCCAAGCCCAGAGAGTTGTGGTGAATGGAGTTAAGTCCAGTTGGAGACCAGTCATGAGTGGTGTTCCCCAGGGCTGTTTTGGGGCCAGTCTTGTTTAACATCTTTATCAATGATCTGGCTGAGGGGATCGAGTGTGCCCTCAGTAAGTTTGCAGATGACACCAAACTGGGTTGGAGTGTCGATCTGCTGGAGGGTAGGATGGCCCTGCAGAGGGATCTGGACAGGCTGGACCGATGGGCCGAGGCCAACTGTATGAGGTTCAACAAGGCCAAGTGCCGGGTCCTGCACTTTGGTCAGAACAACCCCATGCAATGCTACAGGCTTGGGGAAGAGTGGCTGGAAAGCTGCCTGATGGAAATGGACCTGGGGTTGCTGGTCGACAGCCGGCTGAACATGAGCCAGCAGTGTGCCCAGGTGGCCAAGAAGGCCAACAGCATCCTGGCTTGTATCAGGAATGCTGTGGCCAGCAGGAGCAGGGAGGTGATTGTCCCCCTGTACTCAGCGCTGGTGAGGCCGCACCTGGAATACTGTGTCCAGTTTTGGGCCCCTCAGTACAAGAAGGACATTGAGGTGCTGGAGTGTGTTCAGAGAAGGGCAACGAAGCTGGTGAAGGGTCTGGAGGACAGGTCTTATGAGGAGTGACTGAGGGAACTGGGGTTGTTTAGCCTAGAGAAGAGGAGGCTGAGGGGAGACCTTATCACTCTCTACAACTGCCTGAAAGGAGGTTGCAGTGAGGTGGGTGCTGGGCTCTTCTCCCAAGTGGTTAGTGATATAAAGAGAGGAAATGGCCTCAAGCTGCGCCAGAGGAGGTTTAGATGGGATGTTAGGAAAAGTTTCTTCATGGAAAGGGTAGTCAAGCATTGGAACAGGCTGCCCAGAGAGGTGGTGGAGTCACCATCCCTGCAAGTGTTCAAAAAACGGGTAGATGTGGCACTTCGGGACATGGTTTAGTGGACATGGTGGTGTTGGGCTGATGGTTGGACTGATGATCTTAGAGATCCTTTCCAACCTTAATGATTCCTAGTTTTTACTTTCATTAAAAAATACTCCAGCCACCAAGCCAGGAAGCATGAAATTGCTACTCTACCCTTAACTGGTTTAGTGGTGGACTTGGCAGTGTTAGGTTAATGCTTGGACTGGATGATCTTAAAGGTCTTTTCCAACCTAAACGATTCTATGATTCTATGATGCCTCCCTTACCAATGCACTCCACGTCGGACTGAATGTGGATCCAGCCAGCTGTGCTGTCCCTTTGAAGCCAAACTTCTTTGTAAATGGGATTACTGTAGATGCTGGTCTGGACCTCGCCTGAACATTTGACCTGAGTGAAGGATGGCTGGAAACCCGCAGGGCAGCTCAGTGTCACTTCTTCGTCCTTCCTGTAATGGTCCTGGTCTGGTGCCAGCTGGAGTCTGGAGTCCCACTGGGGTCTTTGGCACGTTTCTGGCAGAGGTGAGAACTGGTGTTAGTTGGGCTGGGAGGTAAGGAGGAGATGAGGCAGGGGTACATGGTGGTTTATCAGCAATCCCCAGGGATCCCTATGGGCACTGGAGGGAGAGAGAAGGTGACACATCCATTTGCCATGCCATGACCCCCCAGCAAGGCTTGTTGGGAGGGTACTCTCCTTGACCACCTGAAGCGTGAGGGATTGCTCATCCTTGGACCTCCCGCATCCACCCACTTCTGTCCGTGGACACACTTAGATGTCCACCACAGCCCACAGCAGGCAGTTTCCCACGTTGTCTCTCCCTGCCCACCTCCCCTGAGCACTGGGCCACCTGGGCACGGCCGTGCCTACGCTCAGCACAGCCCCTTCCCTGGCCGGGGCAGCCCCGCATCCCCATCGCCTGAGGGAGGAGGGCATCGCTCTTCCCCCAGCTGCATCCTCCACAGCCTCCAGCCCCGATGCCAAGAGCTGACCCAGCCCCACACACTCAGGGCTCCCTTCAGTGCCCTCCACTCCAACTCCTGTGGCTGCAGGAGACGTCCCCAGGGTCCCTCACCTGTGCAGGCAGGCATGGAGACAAGCAGACCTGTGCGCTCGGGGTGGTACCCACGGGCACAGCAAGGACCATGGCACTTCTGAGGGCACCTCAGTGCTGGTCACAGATCTCGCCCCACGCCCTGCACACCCACCTGCAGGGCCCCGTGCTTCACACCTCTACCAGGAACCTCTCACCCCACGTGAATCACAGAATGGAGTCCTGCACGCCGAGCGCTCTGTCCTGGCCTGCCATGGGCAGCTCTGGCCACGGCCCCCCGCCCTCATCCCACAGCCCCGGCTGGCTGGAACCCTCAGGGACTGAGTCTGGCACCAGACCTCTCCCCACAGAGGCTCCCCTGGAGCCCCGCGGCCAGCACGGGCCAGGCTCAGGGGCTGCCTCTACATGGCCTTCAGCAGCACCCACCATTTCCCCAGGCAGCCAGAGAGCCCAAAACCTCCTGTGCACTGAGACCTCCTGTGCACACACAGCCTGCCTTCCTCTGCTGCTGCTCAGCAAGGGGAGGGCAGAGTGGGGCAGCCAGGAGAGCTCCTGACGCCTCCCTTACCAATGCACTGCACATCAGATGGAATGCGGATCCAGCGTCCTATGCTGTCCCTTCGAAGCCAAACTTCTCTGTAAATGGGATTACTGTAGATGCTGGTCTGGACCTCGCCTGAACATTTGACCTGAGTGAAGGATGGCTGGAATCCCTCAGGGCAGCTCAGTGTCACTTCTTCGTCCTTCCTGTAATGGTCCTGGTCTGGTGCCAGCTGGAGTCTGGAGTCCCACCGGGGTCTTTGGCACGTTTCTGGCAGAGGTGAGAACTGGTGTTATTTGGGCTGGGAGGTGAGGAGGAGGTGCGGCAGGGGTAGGTGGTGGGGTATCAGCAATCCCCAGGGATCCCTATGGGCACTGGAGGGAGAAGGAAGGTGACATGTCCATCTGCCATGCCATGAGCCTCCAGCAAGGCTTTTCAGGAGGGCATCCTCCTTGAGCGCCTGAAGCATGAAGGATTGCTCATCCTTGGACCTCCTGCATCCACCCACTTCTGTCCGTGGACACACTTAGATGTCCACCACAGCCCACAGCAGGCAGTTTCCCACGTTGTCTCTCCCTGCCCACCTCCCCTGAGCACTGGGCCACCTGGGCACGGCCGTGCCTACGCTCAGCACAGCCCCTTCCCTGGCCGGGGCAGCCCCGCATCCCCATCGCCTGAGGGAGGAGGGCATCGCTCTTCCCCCAGCTGCATCCTCCACAGCCTCCAGCCCAGACGCCAAGAGCTGACCCAACCCCACACACTCAGGGCTCCCTTCAGTCCCCTCCACTCCAACTCCTGTGGCTGCAGGAGACGTCCCCAGGGTCCCTCACCTGCACGGGCAGGCATGGAGACAAGCAGACCTGTGCACTCGGGGTGGCACTCACAGGTGCAGCAAGGACCATGGCACCTCTGAGGGCACCTCAGTGCTGGCCACAGATCTCACCCGCGGCCCTGGCACCCACCTGCAGGGCCCCGAGCTTCACACCTCTACCAGGAACCTCCCACCCCCCCATGAATCACAGGATGCAGCCCTGCACACCCAGCGCTCTGCCCTGGCCTGCCATGGGCAGCTCTGGCCATGGCCCTCCTGCCCTCATCCCACAGCCCCAGCTGGCTGGGACCCTCAGGGACTGAGTCTGGCACCAGACCCCTCCCCACAGAGGCTCCCCTGGATCCCCGCGGCCAGCACAGGCCAGGCTCAGGGGCTGCCTCAACACAGCGTTCAGCAGCACCCACCATTTCCCCAGGCAGCCAGAGAGCCCAAAACCTCCTGTGCACTGAGACCTCCTGTGCACACACAGCCTGCCTTCCCCTGCTGCTGCTCAGCAAGGGGAGGGCAGAGTGGGGCAGCCAGGACAGCTCCAGATGCCTCCCTTACCAAGGCACTCCACGTCGGACTGAATGTGGATCCAGTGTCCTATGCTGTCCCTTCGAAGCCAAACTTCTCTGTAAATGGGATTACTGTAGATGCTGGTCTGGACCTCGCTTGAACATTTGACCTGAGTGAAGGATGGCTGGAAACCCTCAGGGCAGCTCAGCATCACTTCTTCGTCCTTCTTGTAATTCTGCTGATCTGGTGCCAGCCGGAGTTTGGAGTCCCACCGGGGTCTTTGGCACGTTTCTGGCAGAGGTGAGAACTGGTGTTATTTGGGCTGGGAGGTGAGGAGGAGGTGCGGCAGGGGTAGGTGGTGGGGTATCAGCAATCCCCAGGGATCCCAATGGGCACTGGAGGGAGTGGGAAGGTGACACGTCCATCTGCTATGCCATGACCCCCCAGCAAGGCTTGTTGGGAGGGTATTCTCCTCCTGTACTGCTCAGGAAACACTGCTGGATTTGCTATCTTGTTCGGACAGCACTACCTTTTCTTGTGTCCTGCCTGAGCTGTCCTCTTCAACAGTTTGCAAGGGCAACAGAGCACCAAGGAGGGACTGTGGTGTGCCTGCTGCTTGGCTGGGCAACATCACAACCGGGTTTTGAGGATGGAGGTAGAGCAGTTTGGGGTGCCAGCTGGAGGGAGCCTTACATCTTCCTGTCTGTGAGGGCCACAAGGCTCCAGCAGCATCCTCAGGGGTGAGGAGGCCCTGTCCAGAGGGGTGCCGGTTCCCCTCACTTCAGAGGGGCAGCAGAGATGAGCACCTCCCAGGATGAGGCCCCAGACCTAATGCACCTGGGTGCATTAACCCTTTGCGCCCTCCGGTGCAGTGCAGGAAGGTTACCCGCAGGCCCTCCTGCCCACACACGCACTGCAGAGGGATTGCAGACAGAGGGATCCAGCAGCCCGGTGGATGCTGCTCTCTCCTGCGCTCTTCTCCCAAAGACAGGGCCTGTGGGAGTGCACCGGACTCAGTGAGTCTCTGCTGGCACCGCTCACCTGCATTCCCATCATCCTGCTGGGTACCACCTGCTCACACCCTCGTGAAGACTTACTTGCAGCAAAAAGCCCACTCAAGTTGCCAATTCGCTTTTGCTCTGCAGGTTACACTTGTTATTTTCTCCTCTCCATCCCTTGCCCAAAATACCTGCTGGCTCCTAGGACTGGATACCTCCTGTCCCATATCCCTCCCATCCTCACCCAGGAGGGGCAACACCCCCACATCTGGGTTGGCAGAAAGGACTCAACAGGGACTACAGCTACGTATTTAACCAGCTGCAAGTTTAGTCGCATTTTGCAGCATGTAGATTGGGCAACTGATGGAAGTTTAAGTTTTCATATTTGTTTTCTGCTAGTTTCTAGACAGGAGTGCTGCTGTCTCTCTGCATGGCACTAATTTAGGTCTGTGCCCTCTGACCAGATACCAGTTTTCATAGAATAAGAAATGTACCTCTCTGTGAGCTCTCTTCATCCAGCAAATTCAGCTGTAAGTATCCAAATATTCTCTGAAGTTACCAGGGTGCTGCCAGGCAGGCACAGTGAGTTTACACTGCCTCCCACCACACCCAAATGGCATTAGGACTCACCGTGAAACCATGATTGCTCTGCATTCCCCGTGCAGCAGGCCAAAAGGCCACAACGGCTGCATCATCTCAGCCAGAATAAAGCCCCTGCCAAATAAATGGAATAAAACCCCACCAAGATTGGCAAATTGAACAGCAATTATTTCCAGCAGGTGAGAGCTACACATGAAGGCATTTCCAGTGTTTCATTTTGCATTTCAGGGCCCCAGAGTGTGCCTGTACAAAGTTTATTCATTGATGGGGATCCTTCTAGCTTAGAGTCACAGCAGAAATGTGAACAATCCTTTCTTGAAAATAGGTTTGCGGGGCCTGCCCTCAAGCAAGAAGCAATTTAAGGGAACGAAACGCCTCCAGTGGAGACAGACCCAGGAGCCGAGGGGGCTGCGAGTGCTCACGGGCACGGCTCGCCTCTCCCAGACTGCCCCAGTTGTGACCTTCAGTGCAAAGGGGGCTGGTTGCTTTTCCTTTTGTACGTGCTTCCATACCTCGTGGTAGCTGTGGCAGTCCCTGCAGTGACACAAAACTGACTGGCAGCACAGGACATGGCAACCTGCCAGGCAGGAAACGAGGAGGGAAAGAGAAATTCTCCTTCCTGTGCAACCTGCTGACACAGGTGCAGGTTTCGAGAGAGGTCTGGGTCTTCCTACAAACACCGCTGCTCTGCTGGCAGGGGTGGTTGCAGCTGTATGCCAGAGCTCTGCTCTGCTCCCAGCCCTCCCTGAGCCTCGCACCAAAACTTTTAGCATCCTTCATGTAGCAAAGCATTTGCTGCTGACACAACCATGAAAGGAACCTCTCTAGAGTTTTTTTGCCTTGTATGGTGCTTCCTTACAGAGGCAGGGGTAACACTACATCTAAAAAGGCCACATCTCACAGTTGCTGATTTAGAGGTGTAATACAGTGCAGACTTACTGTAGTACAAAGAAGAATTAGTCTTTGTTTAAATGTTATGTTTTTTTTTTTTACTAAAAGGCAAAAGGCTGAATGCGCCTAATTTCTGCACACTGAAATTAGGCATATTCAGCATTATACTAATTATTGTTGACACGCACTTAGGATTGATTCAGCCCTTCCTTAGTTATGGGCAGTTCACTTAAGTACAAGTAAATAGGTGCTGTGTAAGGCTCCCAGGCCTTCAGCGGGTGTGAAGGGATCCCTTGGACTGAGCTGGCACAACAGCCACACACTTCTGACTAAGGCTGGCCACCTTCATCAGGATTCCAGTGAATCACTTCTCTTAAACCTGAGCATTTATCAGCCCTAATCCTTTGCCAGAGACGCATCAGCATCTTTCCCCCCCCCTTTTTTTTTTTTCAGGTGAAAAGGGCCTGTCAGAGGCGCAGTTTCACTTCAGGGCTTCCTCAGTCCTTCCATCAGTGTCTGCTAGGAGGGGGTGGCGGGATGCTGCTGTGATCCAGCGTGGTTTCCAGTGTGGCACCGGGCAAGGGCAGACGGCTGAAATGTGCTTCTGCAAAGACCGCACGTGTGCCAGCAGTGTGTCAGGGGCCACGTCTGCCCTTCGGGCACAAGGACTCCATCGATGAGCAGTCCTGCAAGCAAACCCTCTTGCTCCCTCTTGGACCTGGCTGTGCCCGCAGAGCCCCTTGCAAGCACTGTCAGGATGCCCACCCTCTGCAACTCGTCCTTTCCTTTCTGAGCCCTCTGAGCTGTGCGGGTAGAGCATTCAGCCCCTTTTTAATTCCCTGCTGGCTCCCCTGAGCCCTTTGTCCTGCCAGATGTGGCCCTATTGTGCTCACACGTGGGGCAGGCAGGGGCTGATACAGCACCCAGACCCAGGCTGGGCATGGACCATCCCACGCAGAGATCCGTGGACTGGGTGGGAGAGATCAGAAAAGGCAGGCAAGACCCCACAGCTCCTCCCTATCCTCAGAGGAGCCAGAGCCTGAAGAGCGCTGCTGTAAGAGAGCGCACCAGCCTCCAGAATTAGCCTGGCAATTAATGCTGTCTGACAGAGGGACGGGTAGGACAAAATGAGCTTGCTTGCCTTGCAAAGGGGTAGTGTACACCAGCGAGACAGCCTGAGAGGCTGCCAAAGCCTGTTTACCTCCTGTACGCAGAGCATCCTGCTAGCAGTGCCAGTGCTGTCGCAGCCCCTCCAGGTCTTGCCTCCTACCCGCACCCCTGCTGCTGCAGAGGAGCTGAAGACATGCAGGTCATCACAGCACGAACACCATCGCATTCAGGCACCTGCAGCCGCTCAGAGCCCTCCCTGGTGGCATTTCTGATGACTGCTTAAGGGTAAAGCCTAAAAGTCTCTGCTTCACCACAGAAGGGGGAAGAGAAGACACTTTCAGACCACATGTTTTTTTGTCTCAAGAACATTGCTGAATACAACCCAATTCAACCTCACTTCTCCAATAAGCCCAAGCCTGGCCGGCATGTGATTACCACTGGAGACTCACCAGAAGCTAATCCATGACTGCTGGGTGCAGCAGAAATGCACAGCTTAGGGGGGACACCTCTGTCCTCACCCTCTTTCTTACATTCCATCCCCAACCACTCCATAACATTTGCCATGCGAAAGGAGTTCCTTGGAGCAAAGGAGCCTTTGCTCTAACCCAGGGTGGCTGGCTGTGTGCTTTGGTGGTGGCCATGGGAAGCTGCGTGGCACATGTGAGTCAGAGGGTATTGGATCTGCCCATTTCAGCAGGCTGGAGCTCACCATTTGTGCCAAGGAGATGGATGCACACGCCTGCGCACAGGGGGATGGGGTACTGCTGGAGAAGGGAGGGTGCTCAGAGAGAAAGGGGAAAGAAACACTCAGCCTGTAGCTTTGTAGGGACTAACAGCATCCGGGAAAGTAAAGAAACAGTCATCAGACACTGTTTTTCACCCTGCACTGTGGTATGCAGACTGCCGCCTACAGACCCTCTGCCCCCAGCTATAGGAAAGAGGCTGAGACAAGTGAAGTTTCAGCATGGAAAATACGGTGTAGACATGACCAAACAGGCACTTCTTGTAATATGCAACGTGTTCTCACTGCAAAACGGAGAATGCTGAATGTCTAGGCAGGAGTGGTAACAAAAGGAAAGTCTGTTTGCCTCACATAGTCAGAGATTAACTTAGGTTTTTCTTCACGATGCTATTGAATATGAAATACCCTCTTTGATAATATAGTTTAATATCCATAAATATAGTAAGCATTTTAGAGAAATATCTGGACTGGCTGTCCCTGCTGCAAAGGAGTTATGAGTCTGGCAGGCAAAACAAAGCCCCAGCATGCCCTAGAAGCAGATGTCAGGGAGGATCACGAGAAAGGAGAAATAGCTATGCTGGTAATTCAGGTCAGGCTCCTAGGTTCAGCCCTTTGCTTACCAGCAAAAGATGTACTTTCTTACATTGTATTATCCCACACATGAAGAATAAAAGCCAAGGTGAAATCTAAGGAGCAGCAGGCAAAGTTCAACGCTTTTCCCATGGCAGCTCAGCAGCTAACAGAGGTGACAGAAAAGTGCGCTGGAGTCCTGCTGTGCTTGATGCCATGTGCTTGCTGAGAGGTGCTAAGAAAAGCAACCACCATTTCCACCAGTGGAGAGTGGCATTGCAAGACACCGAGAAGACAGATGTGGATCTTAAAGCATTTCTGTACTCACTGCTAGCAACCAAAGCTGCCGAGTGGGTCTTTAAAAGCAATGGGCAGTGGAGGGTGGGGAAGGGGCAGAGAGACCTTTGGGCAGCTCTGCTTGGGAGCGATGCCAGGGAAAGGAGGTGGTGAAGCAGGTCATTGAACAAGGCTCTGCAGGAAGAGCAGGGAAATGGCAGCACTTTAACCTGTACTGCTCTGCCATGCAAAAGGGCATCTGACCAGGTTTTATGAACAGGAGGTGAAATACTTGTTTCCTGAATCTGTACTCTGGTAACAGGAAGCAGAAGCATGGTGGAGCATACAGTTCACAGGGTGTCCAGCCCCAAGGCGCTCCTCTGCAGAGCCTCTTAACGTTTGCGGTCCCCATAGGATTTACTCTAGGCACTGTTTGAAGTTTGAGTCCCACTGACACCAAACCTTTTGGATTGAGTGTGGCCTTATTTTACCTCGCACCCTTCCGCCTAGTTAGGGCTCCTTATCAGCTGCCACTAAATCACTGCATGATGTCAAGCAAGGCTGATGAGGAAGGGGCCAGGGCCAGCCTGGATCACAGACTGCAGGGAAAACATCCCCTAGAAGCTTCTCCACCTGCCTCCCAGGCACACTGGGACTGTAAGGGGATGAGGCTTTCGTACAGGTGCAGCATCTCAGGGGGGAGAAAACCCCTGTAAGAACAGCACAGAAACACATTAAGGTGACAATAGAACAATGAGACAATGCAGGCTGCTCGGTGCACGGGGTGAGCAGAGCAGCAGTGCTGTGCTGGCTCACATTTGTACCACACACACCAACCACATCCTCTGCCTGCAGCTGCTCTGCTTTTCCTGGGGCTCTCAGCTGCACTGCCATGTGCCTTCACCTCCTGCCCGGCGCTGGGACATGGCTCTGCCATCTGGCCTCATTTCCTTGGCAAGTGCTGGGCCTGTGGTCCATGGCCCTTCCTCAAAATTGTTTCCATGCCTGCAGCTTTTCAGGAACCCGTGCTGCCAGTGCTCGGTGCTGGGGGACGGGGGACAGGGGGGGGAAGCTGGCGCAGTGATTTTGGCGTGCAGGAGCCCTGCTGAAAGGGGACAGCCCCACACTGCCTGGCACCCTGGTCCTCCCAGCATAGGGGGGGGCTTTGTGGGTGCTTGGAAGGGGACAGCAATGTGCAGCAGGAGCAGCTTGTCCACTGTCTCTATGGGGCTGTTCCCCCTCCCCAACTGTACCCTACATCTGCCAGGGTCATGGGAGATGCTCAGGGGGAAGGGGGACCCTTGGGTCATGTCCTGTCCCCATGTCCCCCATCTCTGCCCAACGGCTTTACCCTGCCCCACTGCCACTGTCAGGCCCACAGAGGCCTATTCCACCCTAACGGGGATGGGAGGGACCCTCCTGCCCCATCCTGGCCACCCCCCTTGTCCTGTCCCTCAGTGAGAGGCGGCCCCTGATCCATCAGGTGGGGACCTTGGCACCAGTCCTGGGATGGGATGAGCCCCCTGCCACTGCCGAGGATACAGGCAGGTCTGCCTGCGCTGCTGGGTGTGGCTGCCACATGTTTTTGTCTTCGTTCCTCTTTTCACAAACACCAAGGTGCAAACTCAGCAATACCATCTCTGCTGCAGGCAGCCCCAGACTCCTCCACGGACCGCCGGGTGAACGGGATGTGCAGAGCGCACCAAGGGTCTGTTGGCCACCAGGTCCCCGCTGCGTCCCACCACACACGGCATGGCCAGGTCCTGGCCTTGGTGTGCACCATGCAAACAAGCTGGAGAGCCACACAATGCTTGGGCATGGTTGCACAGGCTGGCCTGCGAGGACAGCTTCAGTGGGGGATCTGGGCAAGGGAAAGCCACTCTGGGCAGGAGGCTCTGTTGCAAGTTTAGCCCTTGGTTTTTGAGTGACTCTGTGCTGTGCTCACACTCCCTGCAACCACAGGGACACATTTCCCCTGGGAATGGGCTCATACAGCCCCATATCACATCCATAGCCAGGGTCGTTAATCAGCCGGTCTCTCTAGCCTGTGTCAGCCCAGAGACATCCCCGCAGTGGGTCAGGGCAACATGAGTAGATGCTAGTGTAATGATTTTCATCACCTAGCTCTGGCAAGGTTAGTTTAGAGAAATACTCCAATTCAGACAGATGCAGAGCAAAGCAAAGTCACAGCTCCCTGGACCACAGCTCAAACCCCAGACAGTGTCGCGCTGGTCTGATTCACCAGCCTTCTGGGAATTCAAATAATATGTGAGCCTGAAGATACCCGCTAAGTGACTCTGCTGGGTTGGAAGTGCACAGCCTGTGTAGGAAGAGCCCAGCAGTACTCTGGAAGTACCCTGCCCCTCTGTCACCAAGGAAGCTTGTTAAAGAGCAATCCCAGCACACCGTAACTCCTGCCTGCCAGGGTCTCCTGGAGACACAGGGGCTCAGCTCACAGCTCCCCAGGTCTTTGCTGGGCACCAGCACTCATCTCCACTGCGGTGAGGACACAGCATCTGCACACTGTGCAAAGAGAGACAGCCACCTGCTGCTCCCAGGGACACTGCCTGCTCCACGGAGAAATGATACGGCCCATGCAGAGGCTTTCCCAGCACACTGAGGTTTGCTGCCCTCCATCCCCCAACAGAGCTTCACCCCACCACAACCTGACTGATGCCCAAGTATCTTGGGCCCTGGTACGGACATCAGCTCCAGTCCTCTCTGATACAGCTACCGCATCCTGCATGTGGCAGAGATACACAGCAAGCTTGCAGCAGGAGATCAGCAAAACCTTCTCTTGCGAAGCGAACACTTCTTACCTGTTGCCTGGGGTTCTCCAGACGTGTTCAGGCCTGGCTCCTCCTGCTTATGTGCTGCCAGCAGAGGTGTGAGGAGCAGGAGAAATGTCCATTGCAGGGCCATGTTTGCTTATGCTCCCAGGGCAGCACTGAGGTCTCAGTCCCGCTGGCTGCCACACAGCACACCCGTCTGACTGCAAGAGGTGCAAGCACATGAAAGGAAACAGCCACGCAGAGAAATCACATATGGTGCAAGAGGCTTCCTCATTGGAGAGGGAACCTCCGCCAGTGGCAGCACTGCCTTTGTTCTTCTCTTTTGCGCACCGGGGCCTTCATGCCCCTTTTGCAGTCTTGCTGCTATCTGATCATTTGTCTGAGAACCACAGTTTTCAGGCTTTCTGGCAAGAGCAGCTACTAGCCACAACAGCTGGGTTGCCTCCTCTCCCAGCACAGATCTCAGTGGTCCCAGAAGGACTTGTGAGCTGTGCTGGTTCATGACTGGGATTTTGCAGGAAGCTTCCGTACACACACAGTAAAGGCAAGCAGAGACTGTATCAGGACAACCCTGACCTTGTTACTGCCTGATAAGGGTTGTCATAAAAAGGACTTCTGAAGTGCACTGATGATCTTAATCACCTGGCAGTGCATGCCATGGGCAGGAAAGCCAAGGTTTTGGCAGAAGTGGCTGGGTGCTCACGACTGGGCTGAGAGCAGGTGCTCTGGAGCAAGCTGATGAGAGCCCTGGGGCCCTGGAGCCCAAGTGCTGTGGCAGGTTGTGTTGCCAACACATGCTGGGAGCGCGAATGACCATGAAGGGGTGAGGAGGTGGCACAGGCACGACAGTGGGCAGGGAAAGGGGTGCTGGTGAGTCTGTCTGTGCGGCTGGAGGCTGGTGGCACTGGCCACAGCAGCAGACCTGACCATCAGAGGTGGCCCAGGGCAGGAGATGATGAATTTGTGCTCCAGCTTCTCCAGCCACCCATCAGCCACTGCTGGATGTGCTTGGCATACGTCCCAGCTGAAACACAGAGCTAGGAGATAAACAAGCCCTGAAATGTTTTCTGAGGCTTCGCAGCAGGGCTGCAGCCACTTGTGATGGCCTTCCTCTTTGTGTGCTGTTCAGCAAGGCCTCGTACTCCCAAGCCTGGGGTCAGGCTCTGCTTTCTGCTGATGCACATCCTTCGTTTGATTTGTGCACCCTGCAACACCGTTATTCAGCAGGATCAAGCAGGCCAGTGTGGGGTGGCCGTCTCCAAATATGCTCCCCAGCCACCCCAAAAATCTGACCCTGAGCAAAATGTTGTAGAAGTCTTGTTTTATTTTTTTTTCTGCAATGATGGTGCTTGAGGACAGATACTCCAGCAGCTTTTTGCCTCTCAGGGACAGACCTGGTGTCTGCCTGGCCATTTTCCTCATGCCCTCCTATGCTCAGAAAGGCAGTCTCAGCCTCTTGTCCCTTGTCTGCATTTCATCTCTTCCTGCAACAGAACTGGCAAGGGTCAGTGGTCCCACCTAGGAACCTCCCCTTTTATTTCCTTTGCTCAGATTATCAAGCTCACCTGTAGAGAGATCACCATACTCAAACACACTTGCCCTAGCAGAAGTGCCCTGGGGCTGCAAGTGCACAGTCAGGACCCTGTCATTGCAGCAGGGCACAGCCTGGGAGGTAGCTGTACTCCATCTTGGGTGGGAGGTTTGTGGGGTGGGGGAGAACTCCAGGAACCACAGCAACTTGGACATCACCTCTCCCTGCCCCTTGGTGCTGCAGGGTCTTTTGAGAAGTAATTAAAGGGCTGTAAAAGTAGCAGTAAGAATAGGTTCCTCATTTGGAGGATCTTTGGAAAATGAGTAGGGAAATTCCATAAATTAAAAAAGACTAAAAACAAACCAAAAATCACATCCCTGGTCCCTCTGGGCACCACTCCCAGCACAACGGTTGTCATCTCCTATGCTAACAGTATATGGCATCTCCAAAAGCTGTTCATTACCTGATCTGAAACCTCAAAAGCTATGGAGGAAGTGTAGCCCAAGCAGTTACCAGGAAGCCTGCTCACTCTCTCGCTCGTCACACTTCCCCTTGCTCCACATCGGAAAAATCCAGCCTTGAGCATAACTGGAGCTCTTGCACAGAGGGTGGAGGGGTGTTGCAAGCCGGCACCACCTTCCCCAGCAGGTTCAGCAGCTAAGTGCTCTGGTCACGGAAGGCAACCCCAAAGCCACAAAGACAGCTTTGGCTCGTTTGCAACAAGACGGGACACACGTGTCCCTGGGCTTCTTGGTTTGGCAGGTCCCACTGCCTCCCCCATGTCACCCTGTCACAGAGCACACCCGGCAGATGTGGAACAGCTGGGAGGATGGGCAGGGTGTATTTCAGCAGGGTGTAGGCAGGGAGCTGTGTCCTGCTGTGATGCCAGGGTCCAGGCATGCCAGCTGCCACGCACGTGTCCCATTTAGCCACAGAACTTGCACTGTGCTGGCATTTGAGCCACGTTTCACAGTGATCTTGCCACCCCAGGGGAGGCACTCCTCCACTGCAGGGAAGTGCTCTCCTATTGACCCTACAGACTTTATGGTAGATTTGAAGCTCTTTGAAGTGTTTGCAAAAAGGACTGCTGGCTGCTTCTACAGGCTGTTCTTTGCTCTGTTTTTTTGTTTGTCTTATTGATCTTTTACATCTTACCTGCCTGATACTATTTTTTGTCATCTGGACATGACTTCAGCTCTTTGAAGGGGTCTCTCTGTTTCAAATAACCTCTGGCCCTGGTGGTTAGCCCTGCTGGTTCCTCTCTGCCTTTTGGTGGGAGCCCTGAAAGACTGTGTTAAATCTTTGCACGCTTGCTGGACACTGTGTGACTGCGCTGCTTCTTTAGCTTCATTTTATCCAAGTTTCCTCATTTCATGCATTTCCCCTTTCTGAAGCTGAACAAGATGCCACTGGACTTTTCAATCTTTGGTGATTATGCAGGGTCATGGAAACGAAGCATGTTGTGGCTGTCACCAGTGGGCAGCCCCTTCCTGAGAACGTGCTCAGCCCAGTCCTGCACAGAGCTCAGTTCCCTATCTTCCTTCCTTGCGACACAATGGCTTCTTGCTTGCCTCTGCCTGGTATTGCAAACCAGCTGTCAGCATGCTTGAAGACCAGTGGCAGTAGTACTACACCCTGCCTCTTCCTTTTGGTTGGGATCCATGTTCCCAAAGGTCTATCTGTGGTGCGAAGGAAGTCTGCATCCCTCTTCTAAAGCGGGGACCCTGTTGCTGGGGCTGCCCCTTGGAGAAAGGGCTCCTGCCTGCTCCTGCCCTCCTGCCTGCAGCTGGAAGTCGGTGCTTGCACCCACACGTGCTACTCCCCTGCACGACCCTCTCCAGGAGCAGCACCTGGCTTGCCATCCTCACCTAAATCTCCCCCGTGCCGTCACCCATGGACTGTGCACAGCTGCTAGTGTGCAGAGACTGACTCTTGTGCGTGAGCATTGCAGCAAGGGGAAACAGGGGCTCTGGGCTGTGAAAGCCACTTGTGGGCAATTGCTGCCACTAAGGTGTATTCAGAGGAAACCTTGTGGGTTTCATTGTACAGATGGTGGCATTGAGGCAGAGAAGGAGTCAGCGAAGGGGCTGAGGAAGGAATTCATCACAGCAGATGCCGATTTTGGTGCAGACACCCAGGATGGTGCCGCATCCCAGGATGGTGCTGTAATTGCAGTGCTGTCCTTTCTCTCTGTGAAAGGGAACTGACCTGTGCCCCAGTGTCTGGTCCTGCCTCAGCACTCCTGGGCTACTGCCACGAGCGGGGTCATGCCAGCCAGGGACCTGGGAAGCAGCTCCTGTGACCCCGGGCTGGGATAGCCACTGTGCAAGGAACTGGCCTGTCCCTGGGCTGTGCTGCATCTGGGCTAGCCTGAAAGCTGGACGTTCAGCTGTTTGGAGCACACAGAAGGCTCTCAGAGGTTAATATGAGCTCATATACAGCTTGATGTCCCCAGAACAGTGGTTGCAGAGGTGTCAGAGCCACCTGCATGCCCATCCCCAGCCTGGCAGCCCCTGTCCTGTGTGGCGTGGCTGCTGCATGGAGCCTTGCGAGATTTGGGGATGTCTCACTGCTCGCTGGATGCTGGCAGGGTGAGCACCAGGTCTGGCTGCCAGGAGGGGCATGGGAAGGAAAGGTATTCCCTCCTCTCCCTCAATATGTGGGCCTTTCCTTTGGACACACACGTGCCTGCTTGCGCCCCATGCTCCCTTGTGCAGACATCTGCCCCTCTGCTGCCCTCAAGTTTGGTGTTGCCTGCAGCCCTTGCAAGAGAATGGTCATTGCCAGCAGAGCACGATCCCGTTTCCCACCACACTGACAATTCCCCAATTGCTCAGCTTTTAGTGCCTTGAAAAGCTGCCATGTTAATGCAGTACCTTCTTTGTTCTCTGTCAGATGCCACGCAGTCGTGGTGACGTGACAGTCACACCCCTCTGCCAGGTCTGATACTGGCTGCTGCCGAGTCTGTTCAGTGAGACAGCCTCAGCTTTCCTGTGAGTCCTGCTGGCTGGCATGGGTTGCAGGTCTGACCTTAGAAACTGTTCACGACGTCCTGGCTCAGCCATAGGGTTCCCCCTCTGAGGACAGCTCTCCTGTGGCTGCAGACCCCCCAGGGCCTTGTGCTCACTCTGGGGCTGCCTGTCCTGTGCATCCATGTGCATCCCCGTCCCACCTCTCCCTGCCTGTCCTGCCCAAATGTGCATACCCATCTCAGCTATCCCAGCCTGTCTCCAAGGCAGCTTGGCAGTTTGCAGGTGCTGAGGTGCCTCTTCCCTTACCAGTCTCCCACAGCAGCCTCTGAGAGCTGCCAGCAGTGCTTCAGCCCTGGCAGGCATCCAGGGGCCATGGCCACAGCCTTTGCCCTGAAGATGAGGCAGGTCCTGACGACCTGGGCAGAGAAGGTCCAAGGGGACCTACCAGGGCCCCCTAGCACTTGGCACCAGCAGGTCTCTGCCTCTCAGCTGGCGCATGTCCCTCAGGTTGTCATGCGCATCTGGACTCCCACTGCACCCTTAACCCACCCCCAGCCACACTGTCACCCCATGCCTTTACCTCCCCCAGCGCTGGGTCCCACAGTCCCTGCCACCACTCCAAAGCAGACCCCTGTACCGTGAAGCTGGGCTCCTTTTTGCCTCCCACTTGCCAGATGCTCTGCTCTCCCAGTGTTCACCCCCAGAGCCCAGCACTTCTTTGCTAAGACCTACTCTGAGATCTGCAAGGAGGCCAGGAGCAACTTTGCCAAGCAGCAGCCGAGAGCTGCCCGCCTGCAAGGAGCAGGATTGAAGGACGTGGACGCTGCTCCAGGACCCCACACAGGTGACATGAGATGGGCAGGACTAAGCACATGTCTCGCTGCTGGTCCAGAGCTGTCCCCAGCCTCACTCTGTGCCTCAGCACATGGGAGGTGGGCACTGGTGCTGGGGCTGGCAACTGCTCTGCCCTGTGCCTGCGGAGGGCAGAGGGACGTGGGGCTGGCCCTGGCAGGCAGCCTGGCACCAGGAGGCTGGGAAGGGACTAGATGGTGCAGTCACCAGGGACCTGCACTCTTTGCTAGTGAAGGGTTGCTGTGTTTGGGTTCAGGGAAGCAGCCAGGATGTGTCATGCACACAGCATGACTGTCTTACCGGCTCCCATCTACTCTGCAGGTGCTCACAAGGCTGTGGGCCAGCACTTGCCCCTCTCTCCGTTGCCACCCACACCACACAGCACCCATCTTTCTGCCGCCATGTCCCAGCCAAACGGGTGCCAAGGGACGCTGAGCTCCCTGTGTCAGGGGCTGGCTGAGCTGCCCTCCCCAGACCAGGGTCAGCTCCAGGATGCAGCAGCAGCACCCGGTGGCTCCTCTCCCTGCTCAGCCTGCCCCTGGCAGTACGCATGTCCCCATGTCCCCATCAGGATCCTGCAGCTGACCCTCTGAGGGCCAGGACACCAACAGGGCCACCCAGCCACAGCAGCAGTGCTGGCAGCCACTGCCCCATACGCATTGCTGCATGCCTTCCAGCCACAGCCTTCACCGGCTTCATGCTCGGTGCCCAGTTCTGGATCGGGACAGGCTATCTGATAATCACCAACAGACCCGCCTTGAGTTTAGGCAGATGACCCGGAAGAAGACTTCAGCAGCTGCAAACCCTGTAGCAGCAACGCCAAATCCAGCCTCTGACACCCTAACCACCCTGCTGTGCCTCCCCTGCATCCGAGGCTGTCCTGGCAGGAAGCACCCAGCGAGCAGCTCGGTGTCAGTGCCAGCAGTACAGGCAGCTGGAAATCCCCTCTCCTTCCCTGGGGATGTTTGCCAGCACACAGTTCCCTTCCCCATTTGGGCCAGCGCGTGCACATGGGGAGGACAGCCCCCTCTGAGAGGCTGATTAAAGCAGCCCATGTGCACACCCTGGCTGCCCTGTACCTCTCCAAGGTGGGACAGGGGCTTACACTGCTTCATTTCTGGATTTTTTTCAGCTGTTTTGACTCACTCTACCACTGCAGACCGTTTGTCCGCATGGTTGCAACAAACTCTAGCATGGTGTCCTTGCAGCAAAGCCTGGAGCCTCAAGCAGAGATTTTCCCTTCTCCTGGGAGCTACTGAGCCCTTCCTTGTGAGTGACCTGCAGCCACTGAGTCTCATAGAATCATAGAATCGTTTAGGTTGGAAAAGACCTTTAAGATCATCCAGTCCAACCATTAACCTAACATGACCAAGTCCACCACTAAACCAATTAAGGATAGAGTAATAATTTCATGTTTCCTGGCTTGGTGGCTGGATTACGAAAGTAGAAACTAGGAATCATTAAGGTTGGAAAGGATCTGTAAGATCATCAGTCCAACCATCAGCCCAACACCACCATGCCCACTAAACCATGTCCCAAAGTGCCACGTCTACCCGTTTTTTGAACACTTGCAGGGATGGTGACTCCACCACCTCTCTGGGCAGCTTGTTCCAATGCTTGACTACACTTTCCGTGAAGAAGTTTTTCCTAATATCTAATCTAAACCTCCCCTGGTGCAGCTTGAGCCCAGGTTGTCCCAGGCTTTGGGTCTCAGCCCCACAACCTGTCCTTCACCGCCTCCTTCCTGCGTGGCTCAGGTCTTCCTCCTGCTGCCTGCAGGTTGCAAGTTCCAGTTTGGCCGCACCTACAGACACCCTCCTGACAACACCTGGACCACCCTGGGGAAGCAGATGCTAGACTGAAATGGGGTGAACTCCTGTCTGAAACCTGCTTGGTCCCCCGCCAGCATGCACAAGAAATAAAGACAAGGAATGTTGAACAACACTGCCTCCCTGAGACATACCATCATCTGATGATGTGATGTAGCCCCCCCAGCCTGAACTGACAGATCTGATAGCTGGGAGCAATCTATCTCCTTCTGAAGGTCTGGTGGTGTCTGCGGTAGAGGCAGGACGAAACCTGCAGTGCAGTGTCCCAGCACAGGTAACCCTCAGACTCTTCGCAGGGACGGGCTGAAATCACAAGGCTGCATAGCAGGGAGCTCGATCAGCACCTTTTTTATTAATATGCATCATAAATAAAGAAATAAATAAAGGCAAGACACCTTGTTCTAACAGGGAAATACAAATTAAATATGTTGCAATGTCCGCTAAGCGATGTACAAGCAGGAAGTAACTTTGCAAGACCAGGACCCCTTGCCATGGGGAAGCCAGCCCAGGCATGATGCTGCGAGCAGCATCAACCTGGCCAAGGCACCAAATACTGGCATGGCCTTTCATTAACATTGTTCCCCACCTGACAGGCAGGTGAAGATCCCCACCCCAGTGGGCGGCATGAACATGGCAAGGAAGAGCTTGACTGTCATTGCCTCTACTGAGGACCCCAGGACACTCAGCAGCCCCGTGTGCTTGTGCACAACACTTGTCCCCCCCCACCCCACAGCACTGCTCAGCAAGACCAGAAACCCTATGCCAAGGGGAGCACCACCCTCCCCTCCCCAGCTCCCTGGCTCTCTCTGGGAGCACCCCCCGATCTACCTGCTGGGAGCACTGCCCCCAACTCCAAAGAGCATCCCTAGCCCAGTCAGGGACCCTGCCCTCATCCCCTCCCCTCCAACCACCCTCCACTGAGCATCCCACAGCTTCCCAGGTACTGGCTCCCTGTTCAGTGTGGAGGGCACAGGGCCACCCCTCAAAGCACCCATCTCTGCACAGGGTGGCACTACCCATCCCGGACCTACGTAACAATGAACATCCATGTGCCTTCCTCATGACCCCACGCATCCCTTTGCTCCGCACACACACACGTACCCTGCTCCCCCTCCCCTGGCCGTGGCCCGGCACAGCCCCAGCCCTGCAGGGCGGCAGTGCCAAGCCACTTAGCCCGGTACAACCCACCAGGCACCACTATAACACGTTAGGACAGGGCTGCTCCAGCGTGGGGGAACCTACCTTGCAGCCCCCCGTTAAGCTGCAATGCAACCCATCAGCCCCGCCTTGCAGAGACCTTGCCAACGCAAGGCTGATGACACCAGGGATGCTGAAGGCTGCAGACTGCACTGCCACCCCCGGGGAGGGGACGGCCAGCATCCTGCACCCTCCAGCGTGAAACTGAGCCAGGTAGTGCTGCTCTGGCAGGAACTGCCTGGGTTCCTGCTATGTACGAGTCCATGGCCTACAGGTGCTGGAGATGGTGTAGGGTGGAGGGGGCTCAGGCAGTCCCCGGTGTGGCTGCATGCACGGCGATGCCTGGAAATACGAGGTGCAGCTCGCAGAAGACCCTAGGGGCCTACTTGGCCTTTGGCAGCTGCACGAGGAGGAGCAAGAAGGAACCACCTACAGTTACTGTATTCTGTAATGGCAAAAAAGGTAAGAAACTAGCAAGAAGCTGTGTCTGTTCCTCTGGCAGGGTGGGCTTCCCCAGAAGAGCCTCAGCAGCCCACGGTACTGTACTTGGCCGTCCAGCCACATCAATAGTCCTCGTCCTCCGGGTGGGTGACGTACATGATGGGCACCAGTCCCTTCTCAGAGCCGAGGCTGCACTGCAGCCAGTCACCATCCACCTTGGAGATGACCTGCAGGATGTCTCCCTTGTTGAAGCTCAGCTGTCCTGGCTCGGTGGCAATGTGATGGCAAAGAGCTTTCACCTCACTGCAGGCAGAGGGAGGGGAGGAAGGGTTAGCCAGCCACAGGACACTCAGCCCGCTGAAGCCCAGGGACCACCATGGGCACAGAGGAGTGACGAAAACACCCCCTGCCTCCCCACCCAGCCAGGCTCCCAGCTTCCCCCCATCTCCCCCTCACTTGTAGATTGTAGAATTGCGGCAGATCTGCTGCATCACTGCCCCAAACCATCCCCTGGTCCTCGAATACAAAGGGGGCCAGGCGAACTGCAACAGGCAGAGCTGTGCCAACCCCAACCTACCACATCCCAGCGTCTGCAGGATGGCCACACGGTGCCACTCACCAGGGAGGGTGGGGAGACAACCCCCGGGCCGGCCGCCCCGCCAGGGGCACTTCAGCTTGCTCTGGCTGGGGGGGCTCCGGCTCAGGGGCCGCTTCTCGCCACATGCTTGCCCCGACCGTCTGGGCCACCAGCTGGAACACGGACTTGTCCAAGCTCAGCCAGCCGGAAGGCAACCTGCAAGAGGGAGAAAGAAGCAGCTAGTGGCAGGGAAGTGTAGCTGGGGGCAAGGAGCAGCTGCTCTCATGGCAAGGTCATGCCTTAGAGGTCTGGCTCCGTGAACAAAGTGCACTGCGGTCCCCAGGCTGTCTCCTGGCGGGGAGGGCTCAGCATCCTCCAGACACACCATGGCCTAGGCTGGGAAGGACATCTCCAGTGGCCATAGAAGCAGTAAGGGTATAGATGGAGAGGCAGTGCAGGGAGGTCTCGGCTACGTGAGGCAACTTCATGCCTCCTCCTCACCTGTTGTGCACAGCAGCGATGGCTCCATGTTCTGTTCTCAATACGTGTTTTTGGGAGGGATGAGGTGATGATGGTGGCCACGCAACAGGGGCTCTCCCCCTGCAGAGGGGACTTAGGAGCCAAGGCAGAGGTAGAGCTCAGGCAGAAGAGGAAAGCCCGTGAGGTGGACTGAGCAAGGGTAGGAGCCAAGTGGTGTGGGAGGAATTAAGGCAGGACAGCAGGCTGGCAGGGCTGGGCAGGGGTGACAGACCTCTGCGCTCACACACTGCCTCTGGTCTACCACCGTGGTGTAGCCCAGTGGCTGGCTATTGGCCTGACCTACGCCTGCACTGCTGCAACCCCAGGTTCACCAACCCTCCCCAGCACCAAACCATCCCTGCCCTTACCTGTTAGGCTGCTTGGGCTCTTTTTGCACCTTCCTGGACCCAAACAAATGTCCCCACTTGATGGGCTGGCTGTCCTCTGATGCACTGGTGCTGTTCTCCTCTTGGGGGGCTGCTGCTGCTGCTCCCACTCTTTGCTGAGTCCCGGTCTCCTTCTCCTTGCTGCGCTTCAGCTCTGTAAGCACCGAGTCTGGGGGGCTGCCCATCCAGAACGGCCAGCTCCGTTCCTTCACCTCTTCGCTGACCGGTACCTGCTGGGGCTTTTCCAAGGGCTCTTCCACAGCTTCGGGACTTGGCTTGCTGGCAGCCTTGGGCTTCTCCTCCAAGGTGCCCTCAGCAATGGGGCAAGCCTCTGCACCCTCCACCACCCCTTCACGGGGGGGTGGTGCCTTGTGGGTCTCCGCTGACTTGGGCACAGTATTCAAAGCTGCCGGCTTCTTCTCATAGCGGATGAACTTCGAGCCTTCAGCTGAGCCCTCAATGTAAATCTGAGAGCTCTGCATGAGCTGGTACCACCAGCCTGCCTGCTTGTCCTTCTTCCCTTCCCACGTGCTCACTCGCATCTTCCTCCGCTCTTCCTCCCTGTCACCATCTCCGCAGGAGGCCCCCACCCCCTTGACCCTCTCACTTGCAGCTTGCTGAGGGCTGTGGCCTGGTGAGATGTCACCATCTCTGGTACCTACTTTGCATGCTTCAGGGGCAGTGCTGCAGCCGTCGGGATCCTCACTGCTGCCCCGCGTCCGCATCAGCTGCAGGGTGGAGTGTGCGGAAAGCAGCAGGTCCTGCTTCACACGCAGCAGCTCCTTTTGCTGCTGTTGCTCTTTGCCCATCTGCATCAGGTGGTGCTCGAAAAGGAGGTCTAGGTTGAAGGGCAGCAGGGAGAGAGGCTGGAGCAGGAGCAGGAGCTCCTCGAAAAGAGGCTGGCATACGCTGTGAGACAGGCACAAGAAGCCCACTGGCTGGTAGTGTGCCAGGATGATATCTGTAAGGCAAGAGACATCAATTAGAAGAGATGCCCTTGCCTCCTTTGCCAAGCCACCAAGAAGCTGCTGAAGCTATGGGGAAAGGAGCTGGACACTAGTTTTTGGTCACAGCTGTGGCTGCAGTGTGAGGCTCAGCACTGGGTCAGGGAGCACCAGATGCTCTGGGCAAAATGTCCCAGGTCCTGCTTCCAGCTGTGCCTGCAGCCAGGACCTGCCTGTCAGACTATCCACCAGGATGACCGCTGCCACAAAATACCACGGGAGTAGGGTGCGAATAAAGAACATCAAAGGGTTGGCACATGTTAAAATTCTCTTCCCCAGCTCCTGGAGATGAACAAGGAGCTGCAGATCTGGCCATTACCAGTCCACTGCAGAAAGAGTTGTTGGGGACAGCTGAATACAGTCTTTCCAGGGACCTGGCTGGGCTGAACTGCGGATCCTAACAGAGAATGGACTAGCATTTATACCTGCAGCATTCATCCTTCACATCACTTGGCCACATCCGCAGTGCCTGCCCAGCACCTTTGTTGTCAGGTCTCACTCCCAGAGAGAGAGTTGGGAACAGGATTTGTGCCCGTTTGGCCCCAGTGAGATAACAAACTTACACCACAGACAGGACTTGCACATTATCTCCAAACCCTTTGCCTAGCCTTCATCATCCTAACAGCCCTAGCTATTGCTCACACTTCCAGCTCTTAATGATGGCTTGAAACAGATGGTCATCCTGCTCCAGAAAACCAGGATGCTTTCTCTTGCCATGCTGCTCAGCACAAAGGCTCGCCTCTCTGCTCCAGAGAGAAGTGCTGTCTGCACACACAGACCTGGGAAATGTCTGCTGTCAGCCCCCAAACCTGCCAGAAGATACTGGGCTGGACTTCTTGCAGTGCATGGGGCCCTGGGCTGGGCACAGGCTGAGCCAGCAGCCCTCCCAGGGGATCCAGCAGGTCGAGGGTGTCTGTCTGACTGTGCACTTAGCACTTAGTCATGCTGCTTCTAGGCATCAGGCAGCTTGGCTGTGCTGCTGGGTTATCTGCATGCTCTAGAAACATTTCTGGTTGAAAAAAAAAATACATCCAGTAAAATCTGCTCTTTGTTTGCCAGGAGGTTTTTCTTTCCATTTTCCACACCTGAAGGGTTTCAGATAAGTGCGCACATCTCCAGCCGTACAAAGCTCTCAGGCACTGGGGAGGGAACACAGAAATTTGGGAAGGCTTAGATCTGGTCTCCTGCGGGTAGACTGAGGGATCTGCATTGGAGGCGACAGCCTTGGGTACTAGCTGCAGCTGGGAAGGACATGGCTGGCCAGGCTCAGGTGGAGGGAGCTGCATGGAGCTTCGAGTTCCACCTGGTGCTTCCCTGGCACATTAGGGCTGTGTGTAGTCTAGTCCTTCAGCTCAGGGAAGAAGGGAGCAGCCTAGCCTGAGAGATCAACAACAGAAACGCATGCCCCCCACCCCGTGCTCTACATTGTGCAGAATTTGGCCCCCACTGCAGCCCACAGCCCGCAGGCTCTTACCTTCATGGTTGTAGAGGTGGTTGAACCAGAACTCCAAGGACCGGATACTGCGTGAAGGGAAAACAAGCAGGGAAAGAAAGAGTGAAAATCATTTCACCCCCTTCACACTTGCTGTTCTACAAAAAGAAGTGTGGCTGGAAAAAGGCATTTACGCAGCATGAACTTGTGAACCTCAAGACCTAGTGAAAGGATGGTGTCTCATTCCCATCAGCATACACTGACCACAGCCACCCAGCCTGTCATGGCACCATCCAGTTTGCTTTACATGAGGCATTGTGCATCTGTAACCCCTAAAAACCACGATTCCAGCAATTTTCCTCACCATTTAGCAACTATGTCCTCGGCAGAGCTTAGCTTTCCCGAGAAGGGCTCACTGGAAGAGGCAAATCATCTATAAATATAAGACCACTGCTGCAGGCTTGGCCCAAAGTATGCTGGTATCCTGTGTCAGCAGGGGAGAGCTGGGCCACCCTGGGCAGGGAGAGCACTGCAGAGCTTGCTCCTGCTTGTAGGAGTCCCCCAACATTTGAAGATCTTGGGGACTGTCTTGCTACTGCCAGAGCTCTTGCTGACCAGCAAAGAGACATTGCTGCCTTCTTTTTAACACTGAGTGCAGTGTTCACACTCCTTATCCAACCTGGAAGGGCCAGCCTGGACCAGGGCAATTTCTCCTTCAGAACCTCATACACTGTGATTCACTGCAGCTCCTGGAAGCAGTGATTTAAGCCGGGATTTCCAGCAGTAATTCATGCATATGTTATGTCTAACCCTGCATGAACCCTGACAGACACCTAATGTTTTGGGGCTAAAACAAGATAACAATGTTCTTCAGTGGGCTACAGCCACCTCTTCTCAGTCCTGGCCTGGTAGGGTAGGTTTTGATCCTTCTGGAGTTCTCTGAGGCTCACAGCTTCTTCCTTCCCTCACCTACAGCTGGGGAGAGGCTTCCCAGGTTTCTTAAGTCTTTTCATTGCAACTGTGCCTGCCTGCAGTCAAGGACCAGCACCTGCTGCCAGCCCTGGATAGTGACATGCAGCCAGCCCAGGGAGCCTGCTTACTTGAGGAGGCCAAAGATGAATGCGTTGAACCTCATGGTGTGGTTGGTGAGCTCCGTGTACTGGCTGATCTTGCTATAGAGGCTGTGCAGCAACTTGGTAGAGGGGCCTATGGAGAAAAGCAAAATGTTGAGATTAGTTATGGTCAGCAAAGCCAAAACGTCACAACGGAAAGGAGCATCAGGGCAAAGACAAACATTGGCTAGGTGCTTTTTGTGTGCATTGGCCCTCCACCAAACACCAAGATGAGCTCACTCCATCCCAACACTTAGACTCCACAAGGGAGATGGGTTGTGGTCTGTCCCAGACTGCCACTCCAAAACTTTAGGAGAGTTTCAATACTGCAAGGACCTGCCTGCCACACTTCAAGGACAATCACAGCCCTTGGCTCAAAATCAGCAGGTAAACAGAATATTGTGGTGGGTGGTTATAATTTGGGGTGTCCGCAATCACAAAGATAACCGCAGAGTGGAGATTTGCCACAAACAGGCTAGAAGGCTTCCCAGCCCTAGGTGTAAGCTAGATGATGATTCATGATGCAGAAATCAGTATGGCCCTGCCATCTGTAACCTCAGAAAGAAATTCTCCTGGATGGTAGCCACTGCCACAATCCAGGGTGCAGACTGCTATGTGGGCATGCTTGAGCCAAGTGAGCTGTGTGTGCAAATTTTCTTACAGACCAGGAGAGAACACAGCTCTGCCTTATAAAGTAGCTGTGCAGGGTTAAAGACTCTGGAAACCTAGAGGGGGAAAAGGCATTCTTTTGGGTTTTTTTTTTCTTTTTTTCATTGCTAGGGCCTGTTATAGGAGAATTTGGAAATTTCAGGAGAAATGACAATAAATATTTGGGCAGAATAGAACAGTGGCTCTCCTGTCTTGCAAAATAAGGTCAACATGCACCCTGTTCCATGCAGGGAGATGGGATTTATTCTGCATCCCCATCCTTATAGTCAGCCTTCCCCAGCAAACTCCCAGCCACAACACGGGAGTACTGCAGATCAATGGGCATTGCTGCGCACCCTCCTTACCTAGCTGCGTGGATGCCTCCACCACGCTCCAGGGGATGTTCCTCCTCTGGCCAATGATCATGTCCAGGACGTAAGCCTTGAGCCCATCACTCAGAATGTCCCGGACAGCAGGGCACAGGTATTTCAGGATGAGATGCCCCACATTGGGGCTCACGGAGCTGTTCCCAAGTTTGGCCTAAGGGAGAACAGGCATCAGGGAGAGGGTTGGTAACCGCTCTACAAGGTACAGATGCATATGAACAGTGCAGCCTCACTTGCCTACTACAGACACCCAGCAGGCAATATCCAGGCTACAGTGATGTTCAGCAGCTCCGTGAACAGGCAGGCTCTTCCCCTTCACCCCTGCAGCCTCCCACACCAGTTCTGGGTTGCTCACTGCAAGGTCTGCCCCAGACTGGGATCAAGGCAACAGCTTGGGAAGAGAATATCCCAGTCACAAGGGATGCCTGGTTCTCCCTACAGGTATAACAAGGCTGTCCTCCTGGAGGAAGAAAAGAGTAGGGGATTTTTCTGCTGCTGTAGATTTTCTTGTTGCTATTTCTGAAGCAGGAGGCAGCAAGCCACATAGGAACTAACAGCACCAAGGGGTTAAGGAACATTTAACTCAGTGACATGCTGAGCTATAATTCCTAGGGATTACTATAAATAAACAGGGTGAGGGAAAAATGGATGCACAGAGCTCAGGTTGAGGTGAGGAAGCACATAAGAGCCCAGCATCAGCAGAGCAGTGACATAATCTGCTGCATATAGACCTTGAGCTGAGGGGTCGACCCAAAGGGGTCAGCCCCAGGCCTTGCAATGTCATGTTGGTGGTCCCAGGCAGTTGTGTTCAGGGCACAGATTTTACTAGCTGGGCTGGAATTATACTGGCCAGTTGGCACGGGTCCACAAAGGCCCTGAACTGAGACTGAACTTCTGGGTCAGACATAATCCCGCCAGATCCATTGAGCGTGGGAGCATCAGGGATGGGCGCTGCCTTTTGACAGGTGAATGCTCAGCCTGTGGCACACTGACGTATAATGAAACCCAAGGTCAAAACCACAGCACTGTCTGGCAAGTAAAGTAATGGGGGAATGTTGCTATTATTCCCCAAACCAACACTGCAAGAATAAGAAATTCACAGTGAAGCCTTAAAAAGCTGTGGGAATCCCAACAGCTCTGGTTACACTGCACAGCAATCTCCACATCAGCAACAATTGTAATTAGGGGTAAATTACTCTGGGCTCTGAGATAAGATTGAATGGGCTTGGAATCTGTCCCAGTCAGGTTTCTCCTTGGGGACAGCACTCCAGGGCAGTTGTTATGTCCAAATAGTGCCACACTGCTGCCCCAGAGTCCCCTGACTGAAGCAGAGCATTCAGCTTTGAGAGGAGACACCACAAACACGCTGAGTGTCACAGGACTGTAAACACTGGCTGGTACAAACAGAAGCAAGCTTGCTCTGCTTCTCTGTTATTCCAGAAATGGGAGATTAGGGGAGCACAGGCCAAGGACAGCCAGCCCCATGGGCAACCTAGATGCACACTGAAGCTAGTGGGTTCATGGCAAGGGCTATAGGGGAAGCCCACCTGCCCCAGATGGGCAATGACTGATGCACTTTTTTATCATTACGGAGCCCTGTAACACATCGTCTTTTATAAAGAGCCATGAGTAACTACATAAGAGAGTCAAACCAGAGCAAACATATATAATACTTGCCCTTAATACTTTTTGCAGCCTACAACTACTTTCAACTCAGAGACTACCTAAGCTGGACATTATTCCTATGTGTTTAGTAGACTTCAATGAATTTCCCTTCCCAGTGTTTTTCTGATCTTCCCTTAAATCCATGTACTCTTTTAGCACCCCCAGCACCATGCAGCAAGATTTGTCACAGACTTACTATCTGCTGCATGGCATACCATCGCCTTTGTTTGGTTTGTCCTTGGTACTGCTGCCTTCATTGGATACACTATAGTTTTTGACTGGAAGAGAATGGATAGGCAATCTTTCTCCATCCTCTCCATGCCATGCATGATGTTGAAAGCCATACTGAAAGCAAGACATACCTTCACCCCTGGATCCCTGCTGGTTCCAAAGTGAGCCACAATCAGGTCAACAGCAGTGTTGATTGCCTTCACCAGACCTAGAGGGAAAGAACAAGTCAGAGAGCTGCCTGAGGGTCTTCTAGGACAGACCCTGACCAAACACTTCATGAAGAAGCCCATGTCAGCGCATGCACCCTCCCTGCCAAAAACATGCAGAGTCCTCCCTAACTCCTCACCAAATCTGTCCCTGCTCGTTCCAACACTCATGTATCAGCCTGACAGTAGGACAACCTTTAGAATTGGCTGAAGCATAAGACACCCTGTCAATGTTCCCAAGTGACATGGAACATCACCTCCCCGCACCATCCCTTGAGGGAGCAGAGATGGGGTCTGAGGCAAGGAAAGTCTTGCTGCTTTGATCCTACAGGGTGGCAAGGCAGAAGCCATGCATTTGGCAAGCTATGTAATGGCTTTCAGTAACAAGCCAGTGGTGGGTAATCTGGCATCTGCATCAGTACGATGCAAGAAGAGAAGTGGTATAGAGGGGAAGGCTGCCATCTGGTAATCACTAACACATAGCTGGTAAAGGCATGGGAACCTTTCTGCACATCTCTTGCCTCTGACATGATACCGAGGCAGCTGTCAACAACCCAGTCCACAAGCCTACCTCTAGCATGGATCTCATCACAGCCATATCTTGTCCTGCTTTGGAATCCTTTCTCCCACCCTTTTACATAAACACTTTACCATGTAGGACCCAACAGACCTTTTACCTAAATTACAAAATCTCAGGCTAGCACATCTGCAACATTGCACGGATTCACAGGTCTGCCCCTGTATACTGAGACAGGGGTGGCAGCATGTCCTGCCTTAGGGTCATACTCCTGTGCCTGCCTGCTCTCTCTGCCCTTTCTTGTGGACTTAAGATCCTTTGTAACCGTACTTCCTGGGGCAAGCAGCTGAAACATACTCCGTGGTGCATTGATTGGTGCAGGGAACATAAGAACCTGCCATGGAAACAGCCATCAGTCCGGGGGGACATGTAGTTATGATGCTACAGTAGAGAAGGGCAGTGAAAGAAACCATTACCTCTACAGAGATGACATGAGACAGGGAACAGCACTGTTCGCCTTATGCTGTGCTATGCCACACTCTCATCCACAAGAGATGCACGGACTCACCCTTCTTCTGCAGCAAGTCGATGGAGATGGACTCTGTGTTGCCATCTGGGGAGAGGCAGAACTCAGCAGGGGGTTTCTCTGCTAGTGAGAAGTAGTCAGGGAAGAAGTCAGTGTAGGTAAGCTGGAGTTGCCTCATAGACTGTCCTGCAGGGCCAAGACAGAGGGGAGAAGGATCAGCCCCAAGTCCTTATATCAAAGCCTCTCCCACATTGTTTGCTTTTCCCAGATGCAGCCTGCACCAGCAGGAGTCTTCACACCAACCGGTCCAAGACTGGGACAGCAAGGCTACAGGCTTGTTACTCTCCCAGCAATGGTTTGCAATGTGAGCCTGTACAGTTCAACTCCACAGTCCACCCAACACCAGGCCTGCGGGCACTGGAAGATGCTGTGGAAGGTTCACTCTCATGGGCTGGTGCTAAGGGAAACCTCGCTGCACCAGACTTTCAGGGCTGCTACGCGGATAGCCCCAGCAAGTGGGGCCAAAAGTAGAGCACAGAGAGAACTCCTACTTGTCACACACAGGCATGCACAGGCAACAAACTACATGTCTTCTGCCTGTCCCCAGGAATGGTCTCTGTTTTCAAGGGGTGACTTCTGCAGGAGCTCTCTCGTGCTCGATTTCCATCTGGTTGATTCACCAGCTCTGTTACACAAGGCACCTTTCCATGAAGGACAGATGGAGAAACTGTTTGGGTTGGCAGAGTGAGGTGTAGAGCTTTGGGGAATTCCCTCCATGACTTGGGGCTGGCCTCAAGAATGCTCTCCCTCCCACAGACAGACCCCTCTGCTCCTCCTGGAGGACTCTCAAAGGTTCAGCCAAAAGCAGCCTGGCCCTCTCAGCCCTTCCTGCACAAGTTTTGGAGGACAGGGAAGACCTTAAGGGCAGAGCATGGAGAAGACAGAGCCCCATGGAGCCCTATAGTGTTGCCAGCTGCACTATGAAAGCTACAGCCCAGCACCTAGCATGCTGCCAGGGTTGGGGCAGATGGGCAGACACTGTGGGGCACAGACATGAGATCTTCAAGGACTACAGCTCCTGAACTAGACATGAACTACAAGCTGGACACAGCCCAGGAGCACTTGCTAAGGTCTGAGCAGGCTCTGGGGCCATTCACTTTGCCCTTCAATCCAGCCCAGAGTCAGACCTGACTGCTTTCAGCTTGTGAAGAAGAAGGGAGGCTCCACATAGATTGCACCCATCAGTGAGGCAATTTTCACCTTCCTCTTGTACCCCTTGGCCCCACCGTGAGCAGATGCATTGTCCGTCCTTCTCAGAGCAGGCAGAGCAGTGATGAGGCCAGGCTGAACCTAAGCCCCAAGGGATATTGAACCTGAGCCCCAAGGGATACTGAACCTGAGCCCCAATACTGAACCTGAGCCCCAAGGCCACCTCCCAAGAACCGCCCCCCAGCAGAAAGGTGTTGCGCACCGTTCAGCTTGCAGTGGAAATGGCTGGCGTTGAGAGTGCCAGGGAGCTCAAAGATGGGGTTTCCCCGGTTCAGCCGAGGCTCTTGCTGCCTCCTGTCTAGGCTGCCTGCTAAGCCAGGCAGCCCCGAAATGCGGTCCAGACCCAGGGGGTTCCTCCGCCTGTACTCCCGCCACTTCAGCGCTTGGGGGGAGAGGTGGTTCGCTAGGACGCCGCAGGCAGTGAGCACCGGATGGGAGGACACGAGCAGACAGGAGGACATGGAGGGGAAATGGGGAGAGAGAAGATGAGAAAGAGGAAGGACACAGAAAAAGAGACAGCACATTAGTTAAAAGCCCAGCAGTGTTTCAGGACGTTAGCACACATACATGGACAGAGGCGGAGGCCACAGCCTGGCAGAGCAGGGCAGGAGCCTGGGTGGCCTCATGGCTGCGGGTACAGAGGGAGCAGGCTTTGGGTGCAAGCAACTGGCGTGGGGTGCTGTAAGATCAGCAGCCCCATGCTGCCCTCTCTCCGGAGACACAGTGTAGGAGTCGGGAGTGGTGGGACATGCTCTTAGCACAGGACTTCCTTTTGCAGGCAGAGTGATGATAGGGGCTGCTGGGTGCTGCAGCACCCAGATGTGATTTTGCCCTGGGCTGTGGCTCTAAGACGGTGGTACTATAGGGAGCAGCCATAGCCGTAGGGAGCTGGAGATGTTCCAGACTAGCATGTCCTGACGGATGAGTACCTACCATTGAGGGGCCGTACCCCCATGCTGCTCAGGGGACCAGAGCTGCTGGTCTCACTGCCACTTCTCCAGTGGGGATCTGCATGGCCTCCCACTCTGCTCATGGGCACACCGCCCACTGAGAGGGGTGGGAGAGACCCACTGTGGAGTCGGTACTCGGAGAGCGGTGGGCTTGGCTCCAGCGGTCCCTCCTTCTTGGGAACTGGCTTTGGATTCTCCTTTTGCCTCAGGGCATCAGCTTTGGTGGCTTGGGAGGGCTGCATGGCACTGACAGTGGGGGAAGACCTTGTGGAAAGCAGGCTGGCTGAGATGGGGCAGGACCTGCTCCTGGGGGGCTGGCTCTCTCCACCCCTCTCCGTTGTGGGTGAGGAAGAGGAGTCCACACTTTGAAAGAAAGGCACGTTGCATCGCACAGGAGAGTAACTCCCCAGGGGGGACGGCCGGGTTGTCTCGGGGGCAGGCTTCTTAATGCAGCCGTCATTGCGGGAGGCAGCTCCATCTGCTGAGCGCTGGGTCAGGAGCGTGCTGTGGGTTTGGCTCCCTGCTGTTGCTGACTGCTCTGCCGAGGTTGCCAAGGCTGAGGGCTGGGAATTCGAGCAGGCCTGCTGGCTGGCAGGCCGGTTGCTGGACAAACTGTAGAGCTGGGAAAGGCTGGAGGCAAAATGGCTGTGCAGAGCACGGGCCTTGGGTGGCTTGCTGAAATGGTGCTGGAAAACAAAGGGCTGGATGGGCAGAGTCGTGGGACGCTGGTCCTTGCTGTAGCGTACCACAGGCTTACTGTCTGTGCCACCACCTTTGGGGAGAGAAAGGGGGACAGAGCATGAGGATGGGCAGAGGGACAGTCATCATCAGCCCAGCAGATCGCAGGCAAAAGGGAATGTGCTCTCAGCTGTGGGAAGCAGAGGATGAGCTACAGGCCAGTGACACATGCAGTGGTACAAGTCTGAACCAGTTACACACATGAGCTGGCAGGGTAAAGACATGTTGCCCCAAATGCAGAGCTTCCGGCTGTTGACAGTTATCTGGATGGGTAGGGCACTGCACTGAGGGCTTCTCTCTCCTGGTAGGGTCGCCAGCTTCCCATCTCTTCCCCATCCCCTGCACCCAGGACAGCACAAGTCATGGCCCCAAGCGCCTGCCCTCGACTTGCCTCTGCCCAGGCAGTACCACAAAGACATGGCCCAATGCACTGGGATACAGCAAGATTTATTATCCCAAAGGACTGTCCCCTCCCACATGTGCTGAGAACTCACCCCACCGAGGACAAGCATTACAAGCCATAGCACTGCAGCTCTGCATCCCACATCACACTCAGTGCTGCCGGAAAGGCTGCTTGCTTTCCCTTCTCCCTCCCTCCTCTTTCTCCTATAACTGTTCTCCTACTGAGCACACAGCTTTCTTTCTCCTCCACCTCGTACCAGATCCAAGCAGGACCTTCCTGACCAGATCAGAACCACAGCAGAATTAGGAGAGCTTCCAACCCTGGAAAAAGGCAGGTCTGCTCCATCAAATGACTGACAGGGGTGTCCTAAGGGAGCGTGCTGGGCTGATCTCCCACGGGTGCCTGCAGCTCCTGGTGGTGCCACAATATCCTGAGGGACGCAGCTGAAGTGTGACATGCTGTGCACACAGTGCACAACACAGACAGCACTGGGTGCACACATGGGGCTGACTGGGATCCCTGATCACCAGCCACGCTGCATCCCAGTGCAGTGTTGCACCTTCTGCCTTGTGTCCCCGACGACTCCTCCAGCCTACAACAAATCCTGGGACAAAGGACCCGTCCCAAGCAGAGCCCTGGTGTTACCTGCTGCCTGTAGGGTGTTCCAGGCCTCTCTCCCTACAGCTGGCCTTTAGTAGGGCTTGCTTTCCCTCTAGTCCCTTCTCAGACCCTCCAGGCTTGCATGCTGCTCTCAGCTGGTGTGAGGCAGCTCTGCCTCTATCTCCAGCCACAGGCAGGAGCTCTCCGCACAGTGCTAATGCCTGCCTTGCTGTCACAGTGCAGAGGAAGGAGCCGCAGCAGGCGGTGCAGAAACTGCTGGGATATCTTGTCTTGAGAGCTCCTGTCTGCCCCCTCCTCCCCAAGCAGCTCTTGCTCCTTCCAAGCACTCCCTCTGCAAACCAAGAGGGCTGCTGCCTTCCCTGCCATCCCACAGTGAGTGCACGTTCAAGGCTCAAAAACCGAACAGGACAATACACAGAAGTCTTGCTCCAAAGGCCAAAATCTCTTCCGCACCTGCCACAGCAATGACTTGACACATTCTTCCTCTCTCCTGCCAGAAATCTTCAGGGCATTAAATGGAGACAGTCTGGTGCGTGGCATGTTAGGGTCTACCTACTACAGCAGTCTGGTCAGAGCACCATTTTAGACAGGCTTTTACCTGTGAAGCAGGTACAAGAACTGTCCAGGGCAGAGACAGAGGTCTCCTGCCATGCTGGAGAAATGGCCATACCTCTGACGAGGCTATCACATGGCTTTCTCACCAGAACGTGTAAAGGCAATATCAAGGTGGAAAGCAACTCATATATCATAGGCTTCCTGCAGAGGGAGCTGGGACAATTACCCTCCAGAGAAACCTTTGCTGCAATGCAATGCACTGTGGCGGATATAGCCAGAATATTCCAGCAGAGACACGCGGCTCCTCTAATCTCTGCAGGATTCATGCTGTAAGTCCCAGCAGAGACTGTGTGAGCTTCCTGACCCTGCACTGAGAGGAGACTGCTGGTTATGCCTCCTCCCTCTCCACCTCTGCTCCATGTAGCTCCAAAGAAGAAAGGCTAAAAACTCCTCAATGGTTCCCTTCCCTTCGTCTGCTGGGAACATGACTCTGCTGAACATCTGCAGATCTCTATCTTAGGAGCTAAAGACAGGCGACTCTCATGGACTGGGGGAGTACAACGCCCTGGAAGGGAGACAATCCTCCAAGCTGCACAGACCCTAAGTGCTAATGCCATGTCCTCCCTTACACAATAGGAGAGGTTTGCACAAAACCTCAAGAAGCTTTATAAATACAAGGACAGACCAAGCACTGATCTGGGTCTGAAATAAGCACAGCAGGGCTTCATCTCAGGGAGTGGCAGACCAGGAAACAAACTGCACAGGCACTGGCCTCCCATCACCATGCCAGTTCCCCTGCTGCTCCCCTCATGTCCCACAGAGCAGCCTTTCTTTTTACTTCTCCATTCTGCCTAGTTTGTCTCCTCACCATCTGCTCGGGCTCTAACATCTCTTTGTCCATGGCCACTGGCAGAGCCACCTGAGAAGCTGGCATCTGCCTCCATCAGCAGGGAGAGAGAGGCTTGCTCACCTGCCCCATGCCCAGTGGGGACCTTCTCACTGGAGACCGAGTCTTTGGTGGAACACAAAGCTTGGCTATCCCCAAAAGCATGATTTAAACAGAAGCCCTCACAGCTCCGGTTCAGGCCATGGACGAAGGGCATGGGTGGAAGACTCTGGCTGCGGCGAGCTCTTTCTTCAAGGAAGGCTGGGCAATCCCGCTGTGTCTCGGGGACAGGGGAGAACTCCAAGGAGGAATCACCACTGGACCGGAGTGGTGGGGAGGTGCCATTCTTTTTCCTGCCTTTAGCCAGTTCAGCAAAAGATGTCACTCGCTTCGGGGGGGAACTCTGGATGGGTATTGCTGGACTTTCACTCAGCTTGACTGGACAGCTCACCATGCGCTCTAAAGAGCCCAGCCTGCTGCTGGGACTCCTGTCCAGGTTCTGATCATAGCTCCTGGAGCGCTGCCGGCTTGTGTTGAGGTTAGGTGGTGACACATTCACATAGACCTGACCCTCAATCACGTTCTGGGTGGCTTCTCCCTTTGCCTCCTCTTCACTGCACTCCACATTGCTTTCTTCTTGTCTCAGGTTAGGCCTTCTAAACAGATAGTATTCAGTGGGCTGGGCTGGGCTACCTTTGGTATGGTCTTCCGAGCAGCTAGTTATGGAAGATCCTGCTGGGCTGGGGGATGACTGGGAAGACAAGTCACATGTGACTAACTTATAATAATTCTGAGTAGCCACAACGAGCCGTGCTTGGCTCTGGAAGCAGGCAGTGAGGTCTGAGCTCTCCGAAGTGCAAGGCTCACAGTGGAGGTGGTAGGAGTTGCAGTTAGCATCAAGGACAGGTGAGGAGGAGTGTTGACACCCACACACCTTCCCTGAACTCTCTGGCTGATGCGACTCACAAGACATCTTGGATTCTGTGGGTGATGAATGCAAATCCAGGTAAAAAGCTCCTGTGTCTGAGTGACTGCAGAAGGAAGAGTCACAGGACAGGTTGGCTGAATTCAGGTTAGATCGAGAATGGCCATTCATTTTGTTGTAGAGAGCACTGAAGTTCACCAGCACCCCATCAGAGCTGTTGCAGGAAGAGTCACTGATGTAGCCCATCTGTTGGTCAATCACTTCAGACTGACCTGATGAACTGTAGCAGCGACAGTGGTGGAGCTCCGAGCTGGAACAGCTGCACGTCCGGCTGTGCAGGGCATGCTGATTCCTCAGTGATTCACCCGTGTTCTGGTTCCACTCGTGGTCACCACCATCAAAGGAGAAGCTGGAGGAGCTGCCACGATGGCAGCTGCATTCATCCAGATCCATGCGTTCTGAGGCCTGGTGGCACCGGTTTGCGTTGTTCCTCTTCTGGACATCATCACTGCTGATTTTATCCTCTTGCCCATCTACCACACCGGACCGGCTGGCCATGTTCCAGGATTTCACAATGTTGTTGGAGTCATGGAGGTGGAAAGGGGGCAATGCCAGCTCGTGCAGATGAAAGGGAGGTTTGCCAGTGACAAGTGAGTTGTGAAGGTGGAAAGATTTTTGACCCAAGTCATCCCCAAAGATGCTGAGGTCTTCACCCTCACTCAGCAGGAAAGGGTTGTGTCGCTTACTGACACTAGGGACAATCAAATCCCTTGCTTTGCCTTCTTTGTTGTCTGAGGCCTCTGCTGAGGTTTCAGAGGTCTGGAGAAAGCTGCTGTACACCAAGGAGTCAGTCTGTGAGAGGTCTCTGTCTGGAAGGGCAGAGGTCCGTGTAACGCTGAGCTCTGGCTGGCAGAAGGGGTTGGTCCTTTTGCTCACGGAGCAGCACTGTCTGTCAGGGACCTGGCAATGCACCAGGGGAATGTGATGGACAATCAGCGTCTCACCAGTCAGTTTGGGTGGACTATCCATGGTGAGGAATGCTCTTCAGGACATCAGTTAAGCTGGTGCTACCCATGGACAGGTAGGGCTGCACATGAGAAGCAGGGAGGACACTTCTCATGGGGGAATTCAGATACCTGGAGAGAGACAAAAACATAAAGGAAGTCACCTCTCAGGAAAGGCAGTGACTATTTAAAGTATCCTTAGTTTGACTGAAGACTTCATGTGCTGACAAGGACAAGGTCCTGAGCTGTCCTTCTTCAGGGAAAGCATCACAATGTAAGACAAACATGTCCCCACCCTTGCAGGCTCCTGGGACAACACTTGTGCTTCCAAGTGACCCCTCTCAAACTTATCTGAAGTGAGCTAATGATTTCACTCAAGTAGCCAAAGGGCTGCACAGGCTTTGGGCCAAATGAAGACCTCACTGTGGATGGCACTGTACACTCACAGAAAAACATGCAGACAGCACAAGGTCTGAAATGAAGTGCTGTACTCTGATGAGAGCAGTCCATCTTCACACACTGGATTCAATACCTTTGCCTGCCTTTAGGTACCTTGAATTTTCCTTTAAGAACCCAATACTGAATGGCACTGCCAGACCTTGCAACGTTAGAGGGATGCAAGTCCAGGCTGAGACTGGAAAGCAGGAACAGACTGGAACAGGAAAGCAGCAACAACCATTCTTCTCCAAAATCCAGGAACCCCCAAGAGGTCCTGAGCTCTTCTAATGGTGCCAGGGGAGCATGCCCAAGTATGCAACTAGTTATGCATACAAGGGCCTCTCATGTGAAAAGGAGCAGATGGGGAGCCAGTGAGACCATGGGGAGTCACTGGTGATGGTTAAATAGGTCCCATAGAGCACATTGCCTTCTGCTGACCTTTTGCTGATGGTTAAGCTTGAGCTCAAACTGGTTCCTCTTGTGGTCCAGGGTGCCCAGTTCACAGCTCTCTAACGCTCTGCCACATTATCTGTGGCACTTATCTGCTTATCTTATTACCTGCTGCACTTCACAACAGTATGACTGCCACAGCCCACAGTCCCAGGAGCCATACAGGCAGGGCACTAAGAGCCCCACTCCCTCAGTGTTCAGTAAAAAGCACATTGTCATAAAGCTAAAGGAAGATGTTCACCAGCATTTGATACAGGAGAGCAGAGAACATATTAATTCCTCCTTCCCCATCTAACTCAGAGGTTCAGTCTGCAATTACCTCCAGGACAGTCTAGAGGGGTTTTCCCTCTTGCCTTCACTTCTTACATCAGAGACGCCAGCGCAGAGAAGTGCACGGGAGGGCAGCTAAGGCAGCAAGGAGAGGGAGAAACCACAAAAGACAACAGTGATCCAGGACGATCCTGAGGGATTAAAAAAATGACCTAGTGCTCTCATAGATCCATCACTTGTTCTGAAAACCCTGTGCCAAACACCCTTGGTCAGCAATCCACATCCCATATCTCATCCAGGCATCCTCAGTGCTCACAGCACCCTGACAACACATACTGTGATCCTCCTCTGGACTCCAGGACCCTGGGCCTGCTGCCACCACTGACCTTCAGACTCCAGAAAGTGGCATTCACAATATCTGCCTTTGCCTACCTTACCCCAGCACTAGTGGCTATAGGATGATAATGGATTTGGAGCAGAGCTGCAAAGGCACATGGGAGCCCAGGAGGGAAATTGAGAAATGTAGGATAACTGAAGTTAGAACAACAGTGTAAGCAATAAGACAGCTCCACAGAAAGATCAGGAACTTCAGTTCTTTCAGCTCTGTGGTGTAAGAATAGTAATTAAAAGATGCTAAAAAAAAAAGATCAAAAGAAGTACTTTCCTCCCACACATAGTAGTGCTTCTCACAAACACAGGGTGATGCTGGGAGGAAAAAAATACAAAGATGGAAATGGACCTAGTGTTTACAGTAAACACCCAATGATGTAAAAGTTAATGCTAACACCAGTGTCAGCGAACAGACAAGCCTTCTGGTAGACTCTACCAGACATCATCATGAGACCTACATGAAGGGCACACTCACCCTCATGTCTGCTTCTGCTGCGATGTTTCACCCAGGATAAGGCTCTGAAGTAGAGAGGTCACCTGGACCACTTGGACCACATCCAGCTGGACTATCGTGGGACCCTAAACTCCCCCACCCCACTTATAGTCTCCCTAATGCCTCTATGGCCCTTCACTCCCCTTTTAGTGACTCCTCTGTCTTACAAGCCCCTGGCTCCTTTTCCACAGCCACTGAAAGGAATGATTCTGACCTCAGCCTCGTTCTTGGGACAAGGTCTTTTACATGATGGATTCTCAAGATCACACTGTTCAAGAACCACCGTGGGTAACAGCAGCTCCTGGCTCTGTGCCTAGCACACACACGTGCTGAAGATGGTGCTCAACAGCTGGGACAGTGTTCATACCCCATTTTCAACCTTGCACAGCGTTGATGGTACATGTAGCAGCAGGAGCCCCTATTTATCCTGCCTCCCCCCCAGCACTATGGGGAAAAAGCCAGTCCCCCAGTGCCTATCTGCCCTTCTTACTGCCTTTGTAGCTGACTGTAATGCTTAGATCATGTCTCCCCATAAAGACTTTGCTATATTTTGAGTGTCACCACAGTGCAACCACTTGAAAAGCAAGATTTTGAGGATACAGACCGTGATGACAGCACACTTCACTGCTGAAGCACCAGGTCTCCACTGTTTCTGGGAAATGGCTGCTTGGAGCCGGCTCTCAGCACCAGCACCAATCTGCTGACAGGCCCTGCTGAACAACATACGCTTCGCGTTGGTGCAGATGCTGCTGTGGGAGGACAAAGCCTGCGCAGGCACACTGACATTTGACAGCAAAATGTCAAGAGAGATGACACACAGCCATTTCCCAGCTGTCTCTCCGGAGCCGCTGCAACATGCAACTTTGCCCAGCTACTTGGTTGCAGTGGCAGCACAAGCTCCCCGGGTGGACTGTGATTCACTGGCTGTCACAGATGCTGCAGCAGACAGATGCCCACTCTGCCTGCACCCACAGCCTGCTCCCAGCACAAGGCTCTGAGGTCCAGTATCACAGGCAGCATGCAGCCAGCTCCTGCTGGGAGCCATTCTGACAGCTTCCCTAGGCATATGCACGACTTTTTTTGTGCCCTAGATACCCCTCTCTCCCCTGGGGCACCTCTCTTGGCTTCCTCCTATCTCAGGCATGCAGGGAGGTTGGCAGTGGCATTGCCAGCACAGGGATTATTCAGTTCCCAACACCAGAGCATCCTCCCTGGCCATATCATCTCTTGGCTCTCCCTCCCTGATTCTGGAAGACTGTAGAAGGATCCTCCCTCTTCTATTCAGGATCTGGTAGGCTGGGATTGACACTGGAGCATAAAATCCAGCAAGCAGAGGAGTTTCAGATTCTGCTGGCTTTGATCAGCTCTTTGTAAAGCCTTCACACCCCTTTGCAAGGGGAAGTTTCCAGATGTGGGGACAGCAGTCTGTACCTGAACACTTTTTGCGAATCAGTTCATTCTTCTTATTTATCGTTTGCAATAGCACAAGCCCACAGTGTGCTGAACCCGGCTCAATCCTACACACAACAGCAAACACAGAATCCAGCAATGATCCCTGCCCAGAAAAGTGTGTTGTGGCAGTGCAAGGCAGGGAGGCACCCAGGGAGCTCCATGACTCTAGACACACCAGTACAACAGCCATTCTGACTGCATATGTCAAAATTCTTTACCTTCTCTGTACTGACACCATCTGCTGCTACATGGGAGAAATGGGTTGTTTATTCAGTCAGCTCTTTCTTGAGGTACTGAGGGTTACTTGGAGAACATGAGAGCCAGACATTTCATTACCTGTGGATGCTTCACACCAGTCAAGCTTATTAGCAGAGCAGAGAAGGATGGCTTTTTGTGAGACACCGATGACGTGGTGTGGTATTGCTTATCAATGCTTGTACCTCCATGTACATATATATACATGGCAAAACTTGTTAGATGCAGCAAAGCTCTAGGTAAGTAGTGGGAGAGGAGTGCTGAGCAACAAAGAATGGTTCAGCACTGATCAGAGAGCCACCTGCCAAGCCATGACTGTGCTTTAGAAAGGAGGCAGTGTGCTGCAGATAACAGGGGCATGCAGCACCTTGCACAGGTGTCCTGGTTTCGGCTGGGATAGAGTTAATTTTCTTCCTAGTAGTGGACATAGTGCTGTGTTTTGGATTTAGCATGAGAATAATGTTGATAACACACTGACGTTTTAGTTGTTGCTAAGTACTGCTTATGCTAGTCAAGGATTTTTCGGCTTCCCATGCTCTGCCAGGTGCACAAGAAACTGGGAGGGGGCACAGCCAGAATAGTTGATCTAAACAAAGGGCTATTCCATACTATATGGTGTCATGCTCAGTATAGAAACTGGGGGGGGTTGGCTGGGGAGCAGCGATTGCCGCTCGGGAACTGTCTGGGTATCGGTTGGCGGGTGGTGAGCAATTGCACTGTGCATCACTTGCTTTGTATATTAGTATTATTATCATCATTATTATATTGTTGTTATTATTATCATTACTATTTTACTTTATTTCAATTATTAAACTGCTCTTATCTCAACCCAGGAGTGTTTCTCACTCTTACTCCTCCAATTCTCTCCCCCATCCCATTGGGGTAGGGGGAGAGAGCGTGCGGCTGTGTGGTGCTGAGCTGCTGGCTGGGTCTAAACCACGACACCCTTCAGGCTCTACACCTCATGCTTTGTAAGTCCTTGCTGAGCACTACACAGAGGCCCCCAGATCCCCCCTCTGTCCTACTCTCACAGACTGAGGACATTGTGCTAATTTCACGGTGGTCGGTGCACATCCATGGCTTCTGGATTACAACCTCCTGCCTCTGCAACACTGCTGAGAAGATGCAGAAGCCATCGGAGCCAGGTCCAAAGTAGCCTGCAAGGCTCTGCTTCAATCAGAGGGGGCTGGTGCAAACACCAGCCTTGCCTCCAAGTGCTGATGCACTAGGTGTGTTGGTCGCATACCTCCAGACATACCTCACTATCTGTTACTGCTCCAGCCATGATTTTGGAGTTCCATCACTGATTGCTTAATACCACGCTTTCGTCAGTGCTCTCAGCTGCACACGTGGGGTGACCGGGTCCAACACACAGCAACACGTTTCCTCATAAAATGTAATGCAATACCCGGGGAGGCATGCAGAGATTTAAGAAATAAATGTGATTTAAATGCAAAAAGATTGCACATATAGCATAGAGGATGAAGAGGCAGGAGCAAGAGCGTCAGAACTGTCAGCTGGAGGCGATGCTGGCTTTTTGGAGGCTGGCTTTTCTGAACAGATTACTGTTTCTACAAATCTCAGTCACTTCATCTATGAAATTGAATGCCCAATGGAAAACTTTAACTGTGAGGGTTCTTGCTGCCTCTTTCTGAATGGCTACGGTTTCACTGTCATCACCATCTTCCTCAGACAGACCAAGATTTACTATGTCACTCAAGGGTGAAAGATGGAAAAACAGGGTTAAAAGCTGGGCATTCAGTTTCATAGATGAACCAGCAATCATCCTTTTGTATTGGTGCTGCTTGATCTTTGAGGGTTGTTCCATGTGAATCCCTGACTCCTACAGAGCATTTGCATTAACGGGCCTGAAGAAACCACACAGCTCTACAAAACAAGCACGAGCAGAAATGCTGCAAAAAGCAACGGTTTGTGTGAGCTTGCAGACAGCGGCACAATACAGACATCTCTTTGTTCCACGGGGAGAGATATATTCAGTTTACTCCCTGTAAGTTTACCATCGGGCAAAAGGGCTGGGAGATGAATCCAAACTGAAAGCCACTCTTCAGACAGTGTGGGGGATCTCAGGGCTCACCAGCTCCAGCACCAGTTTCCAGGATCCCAGTAACAGTTTGTCCCTGCCCCATCTTTGCCACTCCAAAAGCTGCTAGAAAGTACTGAACAGTTTTAAAAAAAACCTCAACAGGGAAATTCCAGCAAGCTGTAGGGCATTCAGGGAGCAGCATCAGTGAAGAGAACGGGGCGAGGGGCATAGGATGAGTGGCTTGGGGCCGGGGCTGAACCATCGGGGTGAGTAAGAAGAGGGTGGAGGTGAGGACTCGGGAAGCCTGCAAGTTGTTGTAGGGTGGGACTAGCTAGTGGCGCTTGTTTGGACATCTGTTCATTTCTCACCAGCTAATACATCTCTGCCAAATTCATGCCTTCATTAAATGCTTTAGTAAATCAGCTGGCACATTTAATGAAAGAAAAGGTGTAAAAGGAAATACTAACTGCTTGACTCATCCTAAACTTCCAGCTCTCCCTCCCTGTCTAGGGGAACAGGGAGCATAGTGAGGGTGGTCTGTCCGATACCAGGGTGATTATTCCAGCACTCAGTGTTTAAAGGGGGCTGCAGCAAGTTAGAAAGACTAAATACTTCCTAAATTTCTGCCTCAGCTCAGGCTGGTTCCTCTTGTGGTCCTGAGCAAACAGTGATTCCTGAAAAGACCACTTCCCTTTCCTTCTACAATGAGGTACTGCCTCGGCCAGGGCTTTTTCCAGCAGTTTCCTGGACTGCCTGACTAAGCCCACGGGATACATTTATCATTACATCCCAGAACTATGTAGGCTTATGATGTGTTCAAAATGGAAGCTGCAGCATGTGACAATCAGTGACAGCCCTTGCGCACAGGACGGCAAGGAGCTGCGCAGGTCAGGGATGAGGGGCTTGCCAGCAGAGATGAGAGGGTGCGCGAGATGAAAATAAGCAGTAGGTAGAATGTGTATTCCTGCTGATGGCACAACTAGCACAAGGCAGGTACTGCCTCCTAGTCAGAGGGAAAGAATCCCCAGCTGCTTCGGGCATTTTGAGTTACAGAAGACATCAGAAATAGCTCAAGCAGCAGATCTATACCAGTTAGCATAGGAGCCGGACAGTGACTGAACCAGTTTCTCTCAGTTCTGTGCTCTCTTGCTCCGTGACTCATCATCTGGCATGTGGCACTTGGCAGGAGCCACTTATAGGCCATGACTCACGAGCATCCAGCGAGGTGATCTGGGCTGGAACCTGCTCCTCCTTCTCCCCACCGGCAATCCTTGGTCCCAGCCCCCACCACGTATGCTCCTAATGACTATATGCAGATCCACAGAGGAGAAAAAGACTCCGATGTTTCTAGCTGTTAATATCACACTGAACGTGCTGCTGAATTAAACTGCAGACACAGTAAATCCTTTCTTATCACAGACAGGCTAGTAGCAGCAGCAGCAGGAGGAGGGACTATGATTCTATAGCGCCTTTCTGCCTGAGCACTCTGAAAGCATACTGAAGATCTTAGAAGAGCAGAAATCACACAATTCCTTTCTGGAACATGGATCTGCCTCGGTGATGGAGCCTGGCTGTTGCAGGGTTCCCAGAGCACTTAAGAACCCACGCAGAAAGAAAAAAATCCTATAAACAAATGAAATTGCTGGGCAGAATCAGTAGCTGAAGATGCCAAGCTTAACTCCTCCTTAACTGCACAGCTTTGGCCAGGGCTTAGCTGCAAAGCAGGGTGGTCAGCTGGCTGCCTCATGAATGTGCTCCTTTTACAGACCTACGTGACTGAGGACCCTAGGAACCAGAGGTTGCAGTTGAGTAGTGACAAACCGTAGCCAGCAGTTGTAGGTGAACCAGAGTCAAAGCCAGCAGAAGCACAGACTGGTTTTCCCACCAATTTCTATGCCTGGGAGCTGTGAGCTCTAAACTCTCTACCACAACAGCCACAGGAGGGCAAGGAATAACATGTCCTGCTGAGGGAGTCAGGCATCAAACTCAGTGCAGCCTCGTGAGTCAAATCCATCTCTCTGACCTGTGCCTGCAGGCATACAAGATGGCAAAGCTGCTCCCAAAGTCTGTTATATGGCTACACAAAACAGTAAATGAGCAGCCATTCTTGCTCAGGTGTGCACTGCAGGTGCAAAGGCTCCTGAGATGATAGCAAGATGTGGAGAGTGCACGGATGCTTCGTATGGATGGAGATACTCTCAACAGCACTGGAGATTTCAGGGGTTGCTGGGGATCTGAAGCATCCCTAGAATTACCACACTTTGGAAAGAACTCTCAATGAGAGGTCATGAATCACTTCCACTGGGCCCTCAGGACTTCCCTCCCTAACATTTACTGGAATCTGGTTTCAGACAACTTGGTGTTGCCCAGACCATGGCAAAGGAGAGGCTCTGCTTATCCAAGGCTTACGGGAGGATAACTTCAGAAGCAAATTTCACCTGCACAAAGAAAAATCATGTGAGGACAGCTCCATCTCAAGTAGTTCTAGATCCCTCTATCACCTTCACGACTTGGGGAAGAGAGATGAGCTAAGCCCTGAAAGGGATAAAGGTCTGTCTTCACAGTGAATAAGATCTCACTGCCGTACTGGTCAGCACACACACAGACTCCAGCCACTCCACAACTGCATATCTTCACCATTGCTTCCTCTATGTCCAGGTTAAAGCTGGCATTGCATTTCTGTCCTGACCACCCCTTGCAGTAATCACAGCTGCAAAACAATCCTGAACCCTCCCTGCAAGGCAAAAGCATCAGTGATCACTGGAGAAAGCCCAAGAAATAAGGAGCTCAGTCTTAAGATAACTCAGTTAAAGAGGCTGTAAATCATGTTTACTGCCTATTCAGCCCAGACCTCCACATATGTAGGAATCACTCACTATCAAGTGAAAACCAAACATTTCTAGGATGGCAGATTACAGATGTACAACCACATGTAGCAACACAACAAAAACAGAACAGGCAGCAGAGGTGGCCACGGGAGAGTGAAGTAAAACCACAGCAGGGCCAAGTTCTTGAAATAACTGAAGTATCACACCACATGTCAAAAAGCCCAAGCAGGATTATTTTCAGACTTAAACACAGTGGTGGTGCAATGGTTTGCTACCAGGACTAGGTAGCCATGTCCCAGCGAACAGGAGAAGCAATGCACATACAGCATTACCTAGCAGTGATGGGCATCAGTTCTGCCAGACAGCCAGAATGCCTGCATCTGCAGAGCTGTATTATTTTTAAATGATGCAATCCTACATGGAATTCAATACACACTTGTGTGCAACCAGGTCAGGAGCTCCAAAATCAAGCACAAACAGAAAACATCCCACCAGCAGCCTGGTTTTAATAGACATTCCTGTTCACAGTGCACATCTAAATGGTTTTTCAAACAGCAGCTATGTCCAACAGCTGACTCCTGCTAAGAATGGAGGAAACTGTAACCCTTCCTAGCTGTAGGTAGTTCTGCCAAGACCAGAAACAGTAACTGGCTACACAGAAAGAAATTTTCTGTCTCTCCAAAGCAGGAATATGCAACAAGCAATTCAATAGTCTGGAGGCTGGCAGCACCCTGATTTGGGGATGATAGCATGCTACAAAGCAAAAAGGCTAAGCAACAGCCCAATAAAGCCAGCATCTGATGAGACCAATGCATCACATTTATCCTGTCCTCTGAAGGACATCAGGACCACATATACTTTTGCTGCTGAGATCCAGCTGCTTTTAGACCACAGGCTGGATTTTGCAGTCCCTCGAAGGCAGCTGGAGGAAAAGACCCTGTAGCACACAGGTTTGAAAAGGGAATTTGCCTGATCACCGTTCAGACTGTGCATTTCTTGACCTTTTTTTGGCCAGTTCCCTGAACAAGCAGGTCCTCTGTAATCAAGTCCAAATGTTGTCTGAATCTCATTTCAGCAGAATTCTGGGTGGATGAAAAAAAAGGCAGAATGATTCCCAAGATGACAGGACAAGAAGCTTCTGAACTGGGAACAAATCCTTGGACCATAGCAAGACCGCGCAAGATTAGAAAACACTCCTTGCGCTCCACAGCAGGTCTTGATGTGACCTTCCTGGCCAAAACAAGTCTATCAAGAATGCTTTTCTCAAGAAAGACAAGATCAAGGGCAACTGTTGCCACTAGCTCAGAAATCGAAGGAGGAGAAAGACATACTGACAGATGAACATATTTCATGGATCAACTGCTATGGGGAAAATTTGATTTCAGCACAGGAACACAGGCTCCTGTGGACTGAATCAGAGGGGTGAAGCCCTGTCCTCCACCTTTGCCAGCAGAGTTCAGATGCTCTGCATGAGATGTAACAACCCCAAAATGGGCAAATGATTCTCCCCCCTCAGTCACAGGCAGCCTCCTCCATATGGAAACAGTTCATGTCTAGAAAGGCGTTTCATAACCCACCCACAGAAAGTTAGGAGCCTATACAATCCTAGTGCTATATATTTTCGACATCCCTTATAATGTCCTATTTTTTTTTCTGAATTCTTGCAACTTTTAGGGCTTGTAACTTCCTGAACCAGAGAATTCCACACCAAATCACATGCCACAGTAGTAGTTACCTGTCAGTCCTTTTGAACATATGGACATTTAACTCTATTGCTTGTCCCTGAGCTAGGGCAGGGAGAGAATCATATTTGCTACTACATTTGCCACCCCTCTGAGCAGTCCCAAGCTTTTCATTCTGCTCACATACAAGAGTATTCCCAGATCCTTGGTCCGGTCACCAACCTCTCTCAAAGTGTCCTCCTGATGTGTGGGTGTGTTTGTATGTTCGCATGGCCAGCGGCAAGGCGGAACTCAGAGGATCTGGATGAAACCACAGCATCAATTTACGTAACAGAATATTTTCCATGCAACAGAACCAACAAAAGGCAAGCCACAACCTTAATAAAATACTTATGAAGCAGACCAGGAACTCCTAATGATTACATATACTTTACTTCTGAGAGGAAAAACTTATCCCTTGCAGGGGCTGGCAACCCAAACCAAGCTCAACTTCTAAAGCTCTATTAGGGACAGTTTATTTTAGAATATCGCTCCACAAGACAGCTCTTGTGCTAATTAGGCTTGGAATGACTGGGCTCAACAAAGTATTAAGGGTCTAACTAACTAAATCTGATAACCCTGGATTAACCAAGGTCTTCTGCTGAGTAAAGTCTTCCTGGGCTGCAGAGAATGCATAGACCTATTCACTAGGAGAAAAAAAAGAAGGTCAAAGGGGGATGATCCTTGGCTTTGTACTGGAAGAGCAGGTCAGAGTCCCAGGGGACACACCAAGACTGCTAGAGGGATGACCACTCCGCTTCTAATCACTTCAAGTGTGTTCAAGAGAGCTGAGGAGACCCCTTAAGATTGTAAGCTCCCAGATCTTCCCAGCTAGGGCATGCTCACATTTGGACACCTCCTTTCCTGAAGCTGTTGTGTCTTTTCTGTACCAGATGTCTCAGAGGAAAGAATAAGTACCTGCAACAAGTGGTGAGGAAGAGTTTACCTCTCCTAAGCCCTTGCACTGAGATGGACCTCAAGTCATCCAGGAGGTTTTGAAACTCTGCAGCTTCTGAACACATACTATAAATACACTGGGTAGTCTTATTCACACAAATGCCAAGCCATTTGGGAATACTGCTGGGGTTTGAAGTTTGACAGCAAGATTCGTGGGCTAATTAATCACAGTATGTGAAAATTATTCCTATTATTAGTTTCAAATAATCCTCCTTAATTTCCTGGAATACTTCCATGTTACAAGCAGGGCAGCACATAAACCATTATCGTCTTTGTCTAGACTGTTCATTATTTCATATCATAAACCCTACAGTTTCCCATTTAACACAAATCATTCCCATTTCTTCAGTCTCTCCTCTTACGAGAGTCTTCCAGGACTTTGTACAGTTTTCTGGGCAGTTTCTCAATTTCCTCCAACTCTGCAGTGATGCTTCTGAGCTGGAGTGACTAATTGCACAGCTTCCCAATCAACAGTAGGATGTCCTCTGCTTTCTGTATCAACATTAGAAGACTCTGTACCATAATTTTCCATTCCATTTTTTATGTACCCTAACATTCATATGTAGATGTTCACCAAGTAAAGTTCCTTATGACCAGGGTGACTTTTTGCAGTTTAATGACATCAATTTAATGAGTTGGAATCAATTTAATGATTTGGAACCTGATAAAGTGTACTTTTGTGACTATCCTCTGTTACACACATTTATCTAACATAGCATCAAGCTCAAAAACTCAAGGATTGCAACAAGACTAGCCTAGAAGAAACCAGGGGATTTTTCTTACATATCTGTTCTCTGCGGAAATGAGTTTCTTTTTGCTGCCTGTGGAGTGTGGGTTTTAGGGGATTTGCCCCCTCAAGTTGCACAAATTCTTGGCGTAGGCGTGTGGGGAGAGGTTTTCCACGTCCCCACGCAAAGACTCTTTGTGGTCCCCCAAGAATAAGAGGGTCCTCAATGTCTGACTAGGGTCTGGGCTGAAGGATATTTTCCCTGGTGAATTTGCCTCATTATATCAGTGAGGTCTGGTGGCTTGCCTCCATGAAAGAAGATTCCCCTTTTGTTTTGACGGGCAGGCCAAGAGGCTGTTGTGGTTTTCCTTTTCAACCTCAACTCATGCCAAGGGGAAGCAGACAACAAGGCAGTAGACCAAAATACTGGCTGTCGAACATGCTCTGGTACAGAGGGGAATCACCTCTCAGTGCCTCCAGGACAAACACAAACACATTGCTTCAGATTGGGGTGTTTCTCCACCGTACAGTACCAAACCATATCAGCAGCACAAAGCCTGGGAGAGGTCAGCGTTACAGAGATGGAGACATCCTTTGGGGTCTCTAAAACTTGTGCAAAGTCACCAACAGAACCACAGAGGACAGAAACCCCAGTGGGACAATGACTACTATCAGTGTCTCAACAAGACATGGTCAAATACAAACTGAATGACATATGAGTAGAGTGTTGCCACCTTAGTGTATTAACCACCTTCATGCCACTGCTTGTCAGTGCTGGGACATACCTGTTTCTGGCAGTTCCTCCTCTCCACCTCTGTTATTGTGCCATGAACTGGCTAGCTCTACTGTACTAGGGTCTAGAGACCTCCAAGGATATTGGAGGTCCCCCTGTGCTCCATGCTGCCTCACCTTTCCTCTGACCCAGTCTTCCCCCAAAAAGAGCCAGTCTAAGAGGAAACAGGGAAGGGAAGCACATGGGAATGAAAAGGCTGTCAGGCTTACTGTAATAAGTTGTCACCACCTTCAGAGTGCTTTATAAATACAATAATTATAAATAGCAAGTGTCTGCAGAAATGAAAATGAGGCATATGACATGGAGCTGAAAGCAGGAGGAGACATCTGGTAAAGAAGATGATCTCCTCAAAGGCCATTTCAAGCACTATGACCTGGAGCTGAAGATAAATCTCAGTGGTAGGTTAAGTTACATGCCACTGACTGTGGACAAGAGACAACAGCTTGTTGCCAACAGAAATGGCTAAGTGCAGATGCTTGCTGAAATCCACTTGCTGTTCTTCTGAAGAGTCAAGCTACAATCACTGGTCATGATAAGCCACATCCAGGAAAGAAATCCCTTAGAAGTGGCTCACATACTAACAAGTGGTGAAGGAGAGGTCAACCAGACTAAGCCAAACCCCAGGGCAGATATGTCACTCCAGGTATCGATCACTAGAATGAATAAGGCAAAGGCAGGGAAGATATGCTGTGTGGGCCAACAGTATCTTGGGACCAGAGATATGAATTATTTATACCTCCTATTGGATCTTCTCATATATGGGCTTATGACTCTACCACCTGAGTTAGTGGGAAAGGTCTGACAATGGGACAACAGGGAAAAATGCCATGTAAGCAGGCTCTTGAACCAGCCTCACTACTAAGAACAGTAAATTGCACTGGCACAATCGTCCAGACGGGTTATTTTCCCTGCTCAGAAGGACAGCTGTGAGGACAGCTATGCAACCTGAGCTACCAGAAGATGCACGAAAATGCAGCATGAGGCACATGTCCTTGCTCTTCACCATGGGAACCCCAAAGAGGGACCAAAAGAAGGCGGCCTGGTAAACAGTTCAGGTGAATTGGGCCTACTAGGTGAAATGAGGCTAAGTAAGCAAGTGGTTGCTCCTGCACCAATGCAGCACAGCAGAACAGAAGAGTCTGCCCACTGAAACCATTTAGGTCAGACTTTTCCAGAAGTGATGGTAGCTGGTGCCTGTTTACAAAGAATAAGGCACAGTTCTTGAGTTAAAACAAACCAAAAAGATTAGTCTAACTATGTAGGGAGCAAGGACTCCCTGCTCCCTTAAAGAGTAACACCTGAGGAGCCCGTTCCCTGAGGGTCAGAAGGAGCTGAGAGAGATGATCGAATTGGTGCTGAACTGGGACTGTTAGCCAACTCTCAGGAGCACAAATTTTCCCCAGGGCTGACTGCATCACAGTTAAGCAACTCATCAGCTCAAATCTCACATCACAACTTGAGTTCTTGTGAAAAACTCATTTTCCTGCAACTGTATGCAGGTTTTTTTCTAGCACCGGTATGCAAGGGAGCTCTTGAGCATTTGCTGGAGCCATAGATGCTCAGGTGAGTCTCTTGCACATCTGGGAATGAAGGGAAGGCAGACTCTCGCAGTCCAGTACCCATCTCTTGTTCCTCAAAAACACAGCACAGTCTAGTCATGGAGGTGACAGTGGGTCCCTGGGAAGTATCAAATGAAAATCTGCTGTATATTTGCCAAGGTCTTCCCTACAGGCTCTGATTTTTTTTTTTTTTCCCTGTAACTCCCGGAGGAGAAAATCTGCTCTTGCCACAAGGAACTGTTAGCTCTCATCACTCTGAGATACCTGTGCCACTGGCCTGAAAAGCACAACAGGGCAGTGACAGGTGGTCTCTGCGTCCAGGGGACATCTGCGCTGGAGCAGAGAGCAGGTTTGGTGGTTGTGCCAGTGTCCCATCACTTGCCAATTGTCAGTACAAAGCATTGCTGCCATCACTCAAATATTTATTATTTATCACTCAAAGGTACTGCCAGCCCCACACCCTCAGCAGTGCACAAACACCAACACACGGTCTCTCTCCCAGCAAACTCAGAGGGTGAGCCTGAGCCAGAAGCTGCCATCACCTACATTACGGCCACTTACCTACACTATAGCTCTGCCTCCTGCCTTCCTCCCATTTAAAAGAGTTAACAACTGCAGTCCTTCCCCCCCCCACCCCCAATCTGCTGATATAACCACCAGCAGCCTTGCCCAGTAAGAAAGAAAAACCTGTCTACAGGACCCTGAGGCTGCAACATAGGTGCAGTGGGGAGAGGAAGAGTTTGTGGATGTGCCTGCTCTTGCGCTTCTCTTAACAGGTATGTCCGTGCTTTGACCCACTTACTTCAGAAAACGAACATTAAAATCATTTTCATCAAGAGAGAAAACTGGAGCAGAATCAGGGACTAGAGCCATTTTGACAGCCTGTTTCTTTCTCTTTGGAGAGTAACCAACTTTCAGATGAGTGCTAGGGCATGCAGGGAACCTGCTCAGCAGATAACATGACAAATCCCTGCTAAGGCTGGTTACCAACACAGCTGTCATTGATCATTGCTATGGATTTCACCCCCTGCCAGCCAAGCTCCCTCAGCTCCCTCAAGCCTTATCCTACAGCCTTTTGCATAGCTCTGGAACAGGGTGAACGTCTGGTTCTTTTGGACTTAGAGACTGGACTGCCAGAAGCACTTATCCACATCAGAACTCTTCCCACAAAGCAGCACAGGCAGCAGACAAGTGAGCTTTCCCGCTACTGGTTGGATTTCAATGGCTTCCACAAACACGGGGACAAAATCTTCTTGTTCAGCACTGTCCTGTGATTCCACAGCTGACAGGGAGGCACCTCTACCTCCAATCCTCCACCTCTCAGCCACCTGCACAGATCTCCACATCCGTCACTTTCAGTTTGCTTTTCTTGTGTTTAACCACCAGAGCCATGCCTACTGAGATGAGTTATTGCCCAGCATCCATGACATAGAAGTGGCTTTGGTCTGAATATCTCAAGCTGACCCAGTTTACGTTAAACAGACGGCTAAAAAGCAAACAGCTCTGTAATGAAAGCTGTTTAATTTTTAAAGAGCAGATCGCTGGCATATCAGGGAAAACAGTTATAAATGCAACAAGAACAAAGAGCTTGGAGAAGTACTGTAGAAAAGACTTTGAATGTACATCATAAGAAAAAAACCATCTGGAATCACCAAGCAAGGTGAGGAAATTAGAAGAGCAGGGCTCCTGACCAACCTGAATGAATACCCACACCAAGAAGGATATTAGAGGTAAGTAAAAAAGCATCTTTGGTGCTGTTTTGGCAAGAAAAAGAAAATTGAAACTGCAGCAATGACAGGTTAGATAATACAGAGGGAAGAAGGTGCAGAAAAGGAAATGAGCTTTTGAAGTGGAAACAAATTCAAGAAGATGAATGCACTCAAGTCAGAGGGGCAAGATATTCTTGGTCCTGGAACAATGAAAGAATAGTTGCATGATCGCAGCTGACAACAGGGCTTTTGATAAAAAAAACCTGTGAGGAAAGAGAGGAAGGAGGGGAAGCTGTGTGGCTGGGGAATAATAAAGGTAAAGTCTGTACCTGCCCGAAAGAGGAAGGAAAGTGACCCACGTTAGATTTATCACCCTGCCCTTATTACTACATAAGGCCTTCGGAAAACATAGGAAAAAAATAGTAAGACTGGAAAATAAATGAAAAATGGGGCGAAGCACAACATGGGGCTGCAAAAGGTGGGCTACTGTCTGGCTATCAGGAATGATACCAAAGTGAGATCTTGACTCACCAGAAGCATCAGACTGGAAGAAAATTAAGATCTCTGGGACAGAGGACTCATTTTTGGTTTGCTGTCATAGCCTCAGACACCTGAGAGGCAGTAATGGAGCCATGGGCAGGCCATTCCCAAGTCCACAGCATATCCTCCTGGGCTACTTGCACTTTCTGCAATGCAGGTCCAGGACCCTTGGATCCAGAGATCCAGCTGCATTTTATCTCCAGCATTTTGCATCAATGCAGCAAGAAAGACAGCAGCAATTATATCTCCTTCCTGCGAATCATTTCAGTCAGCTCCAGTCAACAGAAGTTCTTGCCCATCTTTTAAGCATCTCAGGGCAGGGATTACCTGTGTACTCTCACCTCTTAACAGATGCTCTTGTAAGAGTGGCACCTACTAGCTAGGCACAGCCTGTATGTCCTGGGGAGCGTTCCCATCCCACATAGTGAAGGAGGCTGCATCACCTTCTTTTTATTCCTTTAGGCCAGCATTGTATACACAAACTATACACAATTTTCATTTGATGCCCATACAAGTATGGATACACATACAAGTATGTGTATCCTGCACAGATATGTTCAGTTGCATGTCCTGTCCTCCAGCCCATGATGCACCTACACACACGTGCTGTTGTTACCCGCCACCAAGCTCCTGCAGGAGCCTGTTCTGCAGCAGCACCACAAACACAGTCTGATACACACCTGCAGGAGCGTATCCCGCTCGCTGCTCCCACCGGGCTCAATGGGACAGAGACCTGGAGACACAGAGAGGGTTCTCAGGTCCCAGGGCAAGACAGGGATGAGAAGGAGCTGCAGTTCAGGAAGCCCTATGGCACTTCTGGGACACTGTCACAGAGCTGCGAGCAGAATGCACTCTGCTCCATGGTTTTGCTGGAAGCCCTCTCCTTCCCACCTGGCACACTGCACTGAAACTCTGGGTTTATCTTTTTCACCAGGTGTAAGAGGCCAGAGAGCCTTCCCACTCCATAGGGGTGGAGAGGGAGCAACCCACTGAGAACCCTGCAGCAGCAAAATGGTTCCTTCAGGAAACTGCTGCAGAAAAGGCTGTGCTGAGGATCGCTTGCACCTCCACAAACCCCTTGGGGCTGCAGGCAGCACTGACCATCTTGGGGAATTCAGTGAGAGGCTGGAGAATGACAATATAAACAACACCTTTACATTCCCTGACAATGACATCCCTGAATTTCCTCCTCTCTGCCTTCTCCCGCTGGTCTCTGACCCACAACCCTCTGTTCCTCCAGCTCTGCAACGCCCCTCACACCTGCCTCTTCTGCTTCACGGTTCCTCTACAGCTCTGCCAAACATTTACCATTTTATCTACATTTTTCCTACCATCCTGCTGCTCCTGACAGGCCTAAAGATGCTTTATCTGAATTATTCTTGGGTCACTGGAAAACTGCAGAAAGCTTTCGTGAATAGGTTAGACCTGCCAAGCGTGCTCTTTAGCAACACCGGTATACGAGGCTGTAGGTGTCTGGAGGTAAAAAAGCAAATCCCTACTTCCCCCATACACCATACACCTTTACGACACCCATCAATCCAGTCCCTGTATGATCTGTTCCTGAACAGTCAATGCCAATGTAACTCCCATTAACAACACATTCCCCCAAAACACCTGCAATTGCAACCACACACGCTCAGCATCTTCCATAACCCCAAAAGATTGCATCTGCCATTTGCTTATCCCCTTTTGTTACTACATTCCCATGTGTACATTCCCCTACAGCCACATCACTGTACCACACATACTGAAATCTCATTCTTTTATACCTTTGCCTTATTGGTCTCGCTGTCATCCCGAACATCGCCTCTCCAGCATCTATACCCTTATCCCATTCTCTTTGTTCAAGCCCTTCTCCCTTTGCGTTTTCAGAGGCAATTTGATGGAAGGATTTGTGTGGAGGGTGGGGGAGGGAAGAAGAAGGAAGGTTGGGAGGGAAAAGAGGGATTTGGCTATAACAAGACCATGTAATTAAGCTCCAGTAACTGGTACCCAGCCTGGACCCCTCATTTCAGTAATTAAAAGTAGTAATTCCTCCATTCCTAGTAATTGCTAACCTTTCTCATCTGATCTGTGAAAAGAGGCAGGGAGAAAGCATCCATTTACACAGCCAGCACAGACACACCCTGGGCAACACAAAGGAGTCCAGCCTGCACAGAGCCCACGTATCTGTTAGCAGAACAGCAGGGGTTTACCTGCCACAATATTTTGTCCTAATGCCTTTTGAGCAATTGATTTACCAGTATTTGGGGGGGTGGGGGGAGGGAAAAAAAAAAACCCACAAAAGCCACACTGACAGCAGCCTTTCCTCTGTCTGCGTCCTTTGTTTCTGGCTTTTCATGGAAGCGCTGTCTGTCAAAACAGCTTTTGAGCTGCGCACAGCAGCATCACCGCCAGGGATGCACAGAGAGCATGGTAGCTGGTGGGACCAAAACAATCCGTGTGGGCTCCGCTGTCATGGCAGGCACAATGGAGAGCTGTGCAAACCGCATTGTCGGGGCGAAGCACGGCTCGCCTCTGCACAACCAGCCCCGGACATGACAACCGCTATTTCATAGCTACAATGGACAAACACGCATTCTGCGCAGCAACACCAGCCTCCTCACTTGCTTACATCCATTATAATCACAGCAGCTCCAAAGCAATGCAGCCTCTGAAGAAACAAAGCAATCCTAAAATCTTTTAAGCTTCATTGGGTAGCTGGCAATCTCTACAAAAACAAACCAGCTACTTTGCAGGACAATAAACAGCCTGAAAACCATCAGCATGACTAACGCCCACCCCGATCATTTCTCCATCTCACCTTTCCTCTGGATCCTCTGTTCCCTGTCTCCTCTGACTGAACACGCTCTGCTCCGGCACTGCTGAGCACTCAGATTCCAGCTGGCTCCGTCCTCTCTCACCAGGATGCTGTGGGAAACACAGAGTCAATTTTTTAAATTTTTTTTTTTTCACAGCTGCATCCCTGGCAATGCAGAGGGTCTGCGCAATCACATCTCCAATGCTCCTGCTGCTGCTGCTGTGACGTTGCTGCATGTGAAGGCGCAAGCATGCCCACAGCACTACCACTCTGGCTTGCAATCAGTCCTGTGGGACCTCAGACAAGGCAGGGAATGGGAGGGAGTGGAGAAGGAGAGGAGGGGAGATGAGTTGAGCTGGAAGATAGAGGATTGATTCTTACAAGAACTGGGAAATCAGGAAGGTAGCATAAAGAGAAATAAAAAGACTAAAGCTTATGCCATAAAATAGAGCTGCAGCATCTTATTCTGTGATGAGCTTGGGTTTCAGATGCTGTGTGGCTGCAAGCTGCCTGATCTCTTCTGGCTTTGCAAATGAAAGCAAAAGGAACTGGAGCGCTATGTTCCTACCGTTGATAATGGCAGCCAGAAGCCTTGGAGATAAAATGCTAGTCTGCAAAGCAATGCACAGGAGGAGGCAGATGGGAGGACTTACTACTGAGAGATCAAGAAGACTACAAGAAGCTTCTTGAAGCTTCTTTTACATTTCTGTAGTGCCCTGTCTTAAAAAGCTTCACCAACAGTATCTACACAACATCCCTGAAATGCAGCCACCCCCAGAATGAGATGCAGCCACCAGCACTTCCCCCGGTGCCAAACACACCTGGCAGGGACAGGATGGCTGAAGTCCCTGCTGTCACAGGGAATCTCAAATCAAGATCCCAGCAACTACAGTTTGTGATTAAAGTGCTGCCCATAACCTGGGCTAAATCCCGCCATCTCTGCAAAGCAATCCATGGCACATCTTCCTTCCTGAAACAAGGGATCACCACCTGCAAAAGCTCAGGCTCTCTTGCTATTCTGGGGCGATGTAAAAGGATTTTTCCATCACCCCCTCTCACCAGAGGCAGCTGCAATCTGCTCCATGGGCAAATCAGTGCAGTTCCTGACAGGGCACAGGCAGCTTCGCGAAGGGACATTTGTGGCTACTTTAGTTTTTCTACCACAGTCTGGGCATGACCACATACCCCAGAAACTCAGCTGTGCTCCAGGCTGTGCCAGGGGAGATGTTTCTAGTGCTGAAGCAGCTGCCCTGAGACAGCCATCCTGGAGGGACCACTCACGTTATTGCACTTTGCCATCTAGCCCTGCTCTTACAGCCACCGCCCTGCACTGAGCTAAGCAGAGCTCAGAAAATGGAGCATCCACATTGGAAAAAGCAACCCCTACAAGCCCAAACCAAACCCCATCTCCTAAACCGAAGCTCCATGGGGAGCGGGTAAGTCAGAGAAGAGGTAGAAATGACATACACATACAGTTCAAAGAAATTAAGAACTGTCATGTGCCTGAGTACTTTTTGCTCTATGCCATGATGCACCCAAAGCAGTAACCAAATAAAACAAACACAACAGCCCAGACAATACAACACTTTGCAGAAGCTTCTACCTCTGGAGCGGCCAACATAAAAATCTATGCCAGAAAAAAGTTAGGCTTATTACTGGAAGTGGCTGCCAATTGTCTCAGATCCCAGACCACCGGAAACCTTTAAAATATCTCTTCAGGTAACATTCAAATCAGATTTCTGACCGAAAACCCAGTGGCTGGTGGTGGGTGGCTCTCACAAAGGGCTCCAGAGGCAGGAGTCCAGGACTCCTCCTGATGCAGACATACCCTTGCAGTGAGAAAAGAGAAAGGGCCTCGGGCTGGCCGTGGGCTGTGCAGCCCGTTCGCAACACACTGGAGCCAGCATCGCAGACGCGGCTCTGCTACTCACCTTCGAAACACTGGGAATGATCCCTCAGCCCGTCCCAAAGCTCAGGCTCCGCAGGTCCTTCCCAAGAGGCCAATCTGTGCCCCATCTGTGGTATTTCACGCTCCCTAGCCCACTGCTTGTCTTTCCTTGGATGGTTGGGACCCACACCACCACCTTGTCCTGGTCAAGCAGCAGGGACAAGCCCCAGGGAGGACGCAGGAGCGAGGGGTATACCTCCATGCCTGGCCATTACAGCAAGGAGAAAGCTAGTCCTGGCGGGCTCTGCTCCACCCGAGCTGCACTAAACGAGACTATTTACTGTACTCCCATTAGCGTGCAGCCCCCGGACCCCTGTTTGGCCAATCCCATTGTATTGTCAGCGTTAATTAAGGCAGGCTCAAGCAGACGTCTCCGGCCCCTTCAGCTGGGACAGTTGGGGAGCAGCAGCGAGGAAGGAGACAGAGAGTCTCAGCTGTGGAGCTCTGTGCAGAACAAGGAGCGTTTGTTACCCAGGAGACTCGTTCCCACAGCAGGGAGGAGAATGGAAACTATTTCAGTGCCCTCCCCAGTCCTCCACGAGCATTGCCAATGCTGACGCCAGGAGGTATAAATGCTGGCAGGCTGAGTGCTTGCCCGCATCCCTGTCCCTGCCACACGACACTGGCATTAACCAATTCGCTGACAGCAATGCCTGCCTTATGTAGCAGATGCGCGCACCAGAGCAGATGGAGTCAGGGGGCTGTTCTGTTAAATATCAGACAGAGCAATGCAGCAGACAAGGGGCTCCCTGAGAAACATCCCTATTTACATTTATATCTGTTCCCAACATCAACATTTGCATCCTCCTCCCCAAAACGTTCAGCACATTCTCCCCACTCCAAGCTCACGTGGCCTTGCACCTCTGCAGCAAGCACCCCTTTGCAGCATCTCCCTCCCAGGATCTGCCCCCCTCAGCAACAGCAGTAAAAGCTGACGGGCTGTCCCAAATCTTCATAGGTAGTAAGAGATTACAGGCACTAATGAGGAAGAAGAAAGCTCTTTTCTTGGGGACTGTCTAATGAGGAAAAAGAAAGCTCTTTCTTGGGGACTGTCTTCTAGCAGATGACTTCTCTTTGATCACAGAGATGAGCTGGTGCGAGAAGTGGAGCATGGCTGACTCCACAGTCTCATGCAAGGAAGGGAGCAGGGATACTGCAGGCTGGTGACTGCGCTCCTTAGAGAAACAAGGTGAGGGAGATGAAGGTGCCAGAACATGCCTGCTTCTACAGTAACAGGTGTCCCTGTCCTGCTTGGCCTGGAGAGGTAGGGACAGGTGCTTCCCACACACCCCAGCACTGTGGGGTGCAGCTTGGCAGGAGAAAATTGCTTATCAAGCAACATCAGCCTCCTTACTCACAGGTATCCTGGGTGTCAGGTAGGGGTTTTGCCATCTTGTCTCCTTCCCCCTTGCTCCAAGGGTGTGAGAACTCAATGCACAACATGTTCTCCCACCTGTGAATTCCAGTAAGGAGGAGCATCCTGCTCTCAGTGCTGGGCTGCAGCAGAGCTCACCACTTCAGAGGAGCCCCATGTGCTGCACTCACACTGGACACAAGCCGTGTGCGTACCTGGAACGCTTGCTGGGAACAACTAGGACACAAATAGATCATCTAGGTGGAAAAATGTCAAACATTTTTGTCTTGACCTCAGGCTCCTTCCTTCACATACCATGCAGGAATTGGCTAAGGTCAGCATGCCCCTACTTCTACTGCAATTGTACAGCAAGATCATCCACCGGCAGCCCAAGCCTCTCACCTATTTGCTGCAAATCTGCTCTGGTGATCTGTGAATTGGCAAGAGCTCAGCCCCAGATCCCAGGTGGCTGCCTGGACTGTAGCTCTGACACGAAGCACTGGGCAGGAACAAGTCTTTGATCACCCCTCATTGTCAGATGCACAGCGCACAATCTGAACACCCTTGCAACAGCCAGACAGCCCCAGGCCTCCTGCATCTCCACCACAGCTCACAGCTACAACCCAGCACAGGGAGCTGCCTGCCACCTCTTCCTAAAGGATGGATGTTTTGAGCTAGCCCTCATTACCTTCAGCATGTCCATGCCTCTCAAGCAAACAGAAAGTGGTACGAGCAACAGCAAGCTCATCGCCACAGTGAACAACCTGTGCCTTGCTATCTGCGGGCGCAACCGCATGAACATGCCTAGGCTACAGGCTACAGTCCTCATTCTTTCCCACGTGCTGGACTACTCATGAGCAAGGCAGGAGCAGCTCGGTGCCTTCCCACCTCACTCACTCATTGCTTGTGGCAGAAATCTGAATTCCCCAAGACACGGCAACCCCACCCATCACCACTGAGGCCGTTTCCGCAATGCCAGAGAGAGGGATGTTGGTCAGAGGTGAACTAAAAGCATGGTCCTGCTCAACTGGAGCAAGGGGGAACAGAACACAGGCCAACAGGAAAGCAGGAGATGCTGAAAACTTTATAAAAATCCTCAGAAAGGAAAGACAAAATAATTCCCCATCCCTGCAGGCCCTGCCCTTCAAGGTCAAACAACATCTCTCTCCCAAACACGTAGAGATCAATACAGGCTAATCGTTACCAACATGCGCTTGACAGCTTTTCTGTTCGGTGGGAACAAATACGGGAGCTTTTGAATGAGGGGTCAAGAATCCAAGCAGATTGATAAAAGCACATGTTAGCATAGCGGTAATGCCTGCCTTCAGTCCTCGCACTTCCCCGGTGGGTCACTAACCGATCCCCACTGAGCCTGCTTTCTGAGAGGGTCTGAGGACAGAGGCACAGGAGCCTGTGGGGCTATGCTGGCTGCAGACATGTTCGCAACAGCAGGATTCACCAGCCCCCCATGATGATCCTGTCCCAGCCAGCCCTGGCCACTGCCCAGAAGAGCAGTACTGATTTCTTCAGGGCTAGCGACCCAAGGCAGGAGTCAGACCTCCAAATAAGAAAATGGCTCGAAAAGAGAAAGTTATTGCTGTTTTTTTCCCCAAAATTGGACATTTCTTGTTGCTTGCTGTCTTCTAACATAATTAATTCCCCAAATTCATTCCTCTGATGTTTAAGAACATTCTCTAAATTTCCAGCTTATCTTTATCCATGCACAGCTCACCCCTATTCACTCATGTTCCAAAAATGAGCTTTAACGTCAGTGTTTATCCAGTCTGTGTTTAAAGTTATATCATCTGAGTTCTTTAATCACTTTGCATTAGGTAGCTCTCCATTTCTTTGATCATACCCATATCCCTTCTCTGGACCTGACCCCGTTTGCATACAGCCTTCAGAGAGTGACTGGAAATGTACAGAATCTTCCAAGCAAGGTCTCACCATGCCTTAACACGCTAAAATTTCCCCATCTCTGCCACAACTATTTTGTCCAATGCGTCACATTGTGTCACATTGGATGACATTTATCTTTTTCATGGCGGCATCATACTAGACACTCACAGTTATCCTGCGCATCACTGCTAGACCCTGGGTTTTCCCCTGTCTCTCTCACTCTTCCCAATGAGCTCCCAGCTGGAGCTGAACTTTTTGTTGATTTCTCATGCACACAACCATACAATTTTGAACTACCCAGTTCCCGTTTGTATTACTCCTTAAGGACATCCAAGATCTTCCTGCTTAATAACCCTGAACTGCCTCTGATAATGCTTCCTAGCTTTGTGTCTTTAGGAAACATCAGTAGCAAAATCTTGCTTTTTAATACTGAGAGCATTATCTGATGTACTGAACAGCTTCCACTTCAAGGCTACTCTCTACTAACAACTTCCCTTCAGACCAGCAGTTCCTCTTTCAACATTCTGGCTGCCTTCCTCTTACTGCTTCTCAATTCTCAAATGGTATTATGGATGGAAGAAGTCCACATGGGTTCAAGGGGAGGCAGGACAAGCACTTGAGAGATCCATTTCAGCTTACTAAACACAAAAAATATAATAGACTTAGCAAATCCCCTGGAAAAAAAAAAATTATTAGGGTATGATACCTGCTTGCCCTGCTCCCCCTCCTCCCTAGCTGCAACCACCTGCAAACACTTTTGGAAAAATCATACTGGGCAAGGTGGTTCCTTCATCCCAATCGCTATCTTGATTTCCACCTTCCTCTATTAAGGTTGAATCCTTCCTATTGCTAGCAGCTGACGTCTCACTGCCCAGGAACAGAGGCTTTCACAAGCTCCATAAAAAGTCACAACTACCAGATAGGACTACTGCTGGCAAGGCTCCCCATGGGGCTGGGCTGAGTTCCACATACCTCTACAATACTGAGACGTCTACGAGAAAACCAAACCCAGCCCAAAACCAGCTGTCTCCAGTCCCTTCCAGACCAGGATTCCAGTACGTTCGTACTGTTTTTCTAGGAAAGTGTTGCTACCAACATTTTACACACAAGAGACTGGGGCAACAAGCAGATGCGAATCACTTGGAAGGCTATGGGAAAGGGAGAACCGATCCTACAACCCCAGTGCCCATCTTTTAGCCCTAGTACTTAGCACTGTCCAAGGCAAGAGAACAAAGAAGTAGCTGAACACTTTTAGGCAGAGGGAGGTCAGGACAGAAACAACAGAACTACTCCGTAATCATGCCTGAAGTCTCAGCGTCAATCTGATAAACAAAGCTTATAAAGCTGTACAGAAAACCTTGAATTAAAGCAAAGCCTGGACATAACTGATCCAGCCTGAGATCAGAGTGTCTGAAGCAGGAGCTCAGCTGTAGCAGCAGCCCTGCTTCTTCAAGCGCTCGCTCTAACATTGATGACACACTGAGTGGAATATAAACTCTCACCAATTAAAGCCTTGGCAAAAGGAGCAGAAAGGGTAGTATTAAAAAAAATTATATGCCATCTAATCTGGCAATCAATTGTTCTGAGCAGCCCGTGGTAACAATGGGCATCAAGCTATTATACTGCCTTCACTCCTATAAAAATTAGTTTTCAAAATGGGATCAATGTTGCCTCTACAGCACAATTTACCTAAACCATCAGTTTCACCATAACTTAACTAGTTCCCCACTGCCATGAGGAAAGTCTTAATCTGCCACATTACATACTATATTGGAGCTGGTGAATTTGGCAGCCACAATTTTGCTGTATTCACCGCTTTGTATTCTGACCTCAAATAAAAATTAGGTATTTCCAATTAAGCAGCTGAAAAGCTGCGGGGCTGAGCTGAATCTGTAGCCCTGAAATGGTTCACTGTCTACATACAAAGTACAACCACAGATTTCTGTGTACACAGCACGCACTGCTCAAGGAAGGTGACTGCTGATGGTTCCCATGATGTACACCAAAGTGACGTTCCCTTTCCACTCCAGGGGCATCGCCTGGCTGACTCGAAACTGAGGGTGACTGCACTGCAAACAAGCCTCTGCTCACAGAGACTGTAATGGAAGGGATGCAGCAGGGGAGGAGTAAGCAGAGAAGAAAAACATCACTGTTGGACACACGAGAGGCCACATCCAAGAATGGAAAAAGCCTCCTGCCCTCCTGCTTCAGTACTGAGTCATAAATATTCCAGTTTTCCAAGGCAACTGCAAGTATGAAAACTGCTCTGGATTTCACGCAGAAAACCCACACTCACCTCCCTCTGCACATGCTGAAGTACTTCTCTGCTATCACTGCTCAGGGCAACAGCAAAAGCCAAGCAGTGAGATCTGTCAACTCACCACAAAGTGAGTCCCCAGCAGACCTCCCTGTTCTAAAACACTCCCACCTTTGTAACAAAACCCAGGGAGCGTAAACCACCAGCTGATTTATTAGAGACCTGTGACATTAATTACAGTTGTTTATATTGATTTTTTCCCTAAGTCTCTCCATTTACCACCCAAACTGGACATGTAGTGCTGCTCTGCAGTGTTACCTGCTCTAGCCAGCTATGTTTTAGTCACAAACAAAGCGATGTCTGGACAGCTTGTGCTTCTGCAAAGCACTCTGTGATTAAAAGAGGCTCTTGAAGGTACACCCAAAAACCACCCACAAGCAGCAATGCTACAGCACAAGATTGACAGGCATAGGACTCCAGTGCCACCCAAGAGACTGCCTGTGCTCCTGAACAGCCATATCCCTGTAGGCACCTAGAAAAGCTGCAAAGAGGAGAGGAAACAGAACAGTTAACGGAGAACCACTGAAAACTTCTGCTAAAAATTCTGTAATATCAGGCTTGTAACTAAATCCTGGAGACTCCATCCACCACATGTGCATTTAACCTGCTGGGTGTCAGATGGAGCAGTTGTTTTTTACTCTTCATCTGTATCATCTACAGTACCAATACTGTTAGCTGAAGGGATAAGGTCTACACATAAACAGCAAATTGACATAAATTATACTCATTACCATGACACCTCACACAGCACAGATTGCACATCCCCACCCATAATCATCTTGCATGACCTGCTCATTCAGAAGGGACCTGTGGTTATCATAGATCACAGGCTGAACTTGAGTAATAGTGGCACTTTGCTCTGAAGCAGACAAACAGTATGAAGGGCTGTATGAATAGGCATGTCATATGTAAGATGTGGAGTAATACTTCCTCTCCCCCCAACACTGGCACATGCCTCATGGACAGGTCCCATACGGACAAACTGGTCGGAGTTCAAAGACAGCAAGGAAAACCAGAAAGGAGAAAATTGCAAAGCAAGTGGGTTAGTTGTTTGTAGAAAACTAGAGGGTACATGAAAGCAGTTCTGAAATGTGTAAAAGGCTGCAGCCAAGAGCAAGTGAATAAACTGTTCTCCATATCCTCAACAACAGCAATAGAATCTCTGAGGGCCAGCCAGGGAAGTATGGGTTAGACATCAGGTATAACAGATAAAACTAGCCATTCATTATTCCACCAAAAAAGCACAGCAGTCAGGAGGTAAGACTGGTTTTCTTAATATTTTGTGTGGTCCTGTCTGTTTCAGAAGCTCTTTGCTTTAGGTATTTAGAGGAATGCATTCCTATTAATTTTCACAGGCTCTTAGTGTCAGAAATTGGAAACTATTTTTCTGGCCTTGCTGCCGAAGAAATGCCCATCTTAGGGTCTTGGCCAATGCAGTGTGCCATGGCATCAGGAGTTACCGATAGAGGGAAGAGACTGGACTGCTAAGATGCAGGATGCAGCAGACAACATCCCAATCACTGGGAGCTTCTAGAGAGATGAAGGAACACAAGGAATGGCATAGCCCGAGTCCACTATGCCTGGGTCAGGGAGATGTAATTACATGGCTTCTGGAGGTCTCATTCTCATATGATTTCTGTTTGACTCAGAGGAGCAGGAAGCCTCTAATGCAGGATTAAAAGCTGAGAGCAGTTTATTCTCTCAGGCAGAATACCTGGAGAAACAGAAACACGCTCCTGGGAAGACACAGCAAACCTACAGTTACAACCTGAGAGTGGAAAAGCATCCCATGCCAGCTGATGTGGTAGCTAATCCACCTGGCTGTTAAAAACATACTCCAGGGTTTTTTTTTTCCTAAATGTAATATGCTTATGTCGTGGTTTAGCCCCAGCCAGCACTAAGCACCACGCAGCCGCTCGCTCACTCCCCCTGCCCTGATGGGATGGGGGAGAGAATCAGAGGAGTAAGAGTGAGAAACACTCCTGGGTTGAGATAAGAACAGTTTAATAATTGAAATAAAGTAAAATAGTAATGATAATAGTAACAATAAAATAATAATAATAATAATATACAAAGCAAATGATGTACAATGCAATTGCTCACCACCTGCCAACCGATACCCAGCCAGTTCCCAAGCAGCGATCGCTGCTCCCTGGCCACCCCCCGCCCCAGTTTCTATACTGAGCATGACACCATATGGTATGGAATAGCCCTTTGGTCAGTTTGGGTCAACTGTTCTGGCTGTGCCCCCTCCCAGTTTCTTGTGTGCCTGGCAGAGCATGGGAAGCTGAAAAGTCCTTGACTAGCATAAGCAGTACTCAGCAACAACTAAACCATCAGTGTGTTATCAACATTCTTCTCCTACTAAATCCAAAACACAGCACTGTGCCTGCTACTAGGAAGAAAATTAACTCTATCCCTGCTGAAACCAGGACAGCTTAGCACCGGCTTTCAGCCAGTGGATTCATCCTGCTTTCATCCACCTCAGTGAAGAGACCTTTTCTCTGAATTTAGTCTTGTTGAAGATGATGCTCGACCACAGCTGAGAACCCTCCTAACTTTCTCTTTGGTTACCTCTTCCTATCTAACACAGCAGGCTGTCCTGGATCATCAGTCAGCTGTGCTTGAGGTCTCCACGTCAGGTCAGCCCATGATTAAACAACCTCTGGGCTGTATGTCCTTACTGGTGTATGCTTAATTGGCACAAAGAGTCTAATCTGCAGCACCTAGCTGCTGTGCGGGCAGTTGAACAAGGTCTGCCTCCTCCAGAAGATGTGTTCAACCAACAAGCAGCCATCCCGTACGCAGGCAGGCACACAAAGCCAGAACTGGGAAGTACGTGCCTCTCCACTGCACGCTACAATTTTGCTCAGGTTGGAGAAAGACCCACAGCGAAGGAAATGTTGTAGGGATAAAGGGGATCCGTGCGTGGGAGGAAATCCTGCCATGTTCTTTAAAATAGAAAACAAAAGCTGTCAGAGGCAAAGCCCAGGCACCAGCAATGAGGCAGGCCATGAAGGCAAAGCAGGTCACAGGAGACGCCTGACAAACACGCCAAGCTTCGATTGTGTTGGACAGACTGAAACAGAGCTCAGCGCAATGTGAAGCAAAGGGAAGAGCTGGGGCACATGGGGTTCCCCATGGAGACATCTCAGCACTTCAGGAACTGCTGGAAAACGTGGTGTGGGGCTCTGGCACCACACAGAAGACTACTGAGAAACATCCAGCAAAGAGGTGCTCAATGACCACAAACAAGGTCATGTGTCCCCATGCACTCCAGACACATTCCAGTCAGGGGAACAAGAGCATGCCAGGATGGAAAGAGCCCTGAAAGAGCCCTCAGGAGCTCTGTAATGTACGATGATATACAGAGCCTTGGCTCAGGCCTAATAATGAGCAGCAACGGGATGACTCAGAGAGCTCCTTTGTTGGCTGGACATGGGAGAGGAGCAGGAGCGAGCAGAGGAGGGAGGAGCAGGAAGCCTGTGATGAAGGACCGACTGCCCAGAGCATGTTCCTGGAAAAACAGAAACATGCTTCTCATCTCCATGACGTATTTCCATCTCCAGACAATTCGGAAGTCTGTGTTTTCAATACACACTTAAGAAAGCACTCCATCCTGTGCACAAACCCAGTGTGTGCCTCGCAACACACAGCAAGAAAAAGAGAAGACCAGATAAATGGTCAGATGGGGAGGAGGGCTAGCAGAGGCTGAGCATGTGAGATACAACAGTCCAAGCCAGGAGACGAGCAGCTGCTCTGCTCTCACGCATTCTCAGTGCAACGGCTGGAGAAAACTCTGTCATGATGTTCTAACAGGACCTGCTCTCCATCCCTGGAAACATCTGCCAAAATTAGTAATCCTGTATCGAGGAGGTGAAGCATGGAGCACGAAACAGTGCTTGTGACCTTTTAGCAATTTTTGCATGCCTGCTGCTTTCACAGCAACTTATCAGCAATTGTATCAGCTTAAAATAAAACCAGCCCTTCTGAAAGTACTCAAGAGATTGCAGAAGCATCTGGCCCTTCCTCTACATAGCCAGAAACCAGCACAGATGTATCTGGGGATGCAAATGTGGAGGCCAAGGAGCTACAGAGGGGGATTAATGCTGTAGTCCCGAACCCCAGCATCTGAAAGAGAAGTGTAGACTCCCCTGTCCATGATGCTGGTGCTTTCAACTCAGAGCGAACAGGTAAGCCAAGCACTTCCCCCAAGTTTGCAGCCAGGAGATATCTCAACTCTTTTTCTCTTCTTCTGTGTGCAAGGCTCCGTGTATTAAGCTATGGGCGCTCCACTCCCACAGGGGGTAACTTCTCCTATATCCCATATTAGACCAGGCAAGAGTGGAGCCACATCATCTATCTGCAAAAGGGACTATCTCTGTCTTCAGATGGGGCTTCTCTGAGCATGAGCCCTCCAAGAAGCATTTCTGTGAGTGTTGTGGTTTAGCCCCAGCCAGCAGCTAAGCACCACACAGCCGCTCGCTCACTCCCCCGACCCCCATGGGATGGGGGAGGGAATTGGAGGAGTAAGAGTGAGAAACACTCCTGGGTTGAGATAAAAGCAGTTTAATAATGGCAATAAAATAAAATAGTAATGATGATAATAACAATGTAATAATGATAATAATACTAATATACAAAGCAAGTGATGCACAATGCAATTGCTCACCACCCGCCGACCGATACCCAGACAGTTCCCAAGCAGCGATCACTGCTCCCCAGCCAACCCCCCCCAGTTTGTATACTGAGCATGACACCATATGGTATGGAATAGCCCTTTGGCCAGTTTGGATCAACTATTCTGGCTGTGCCCCCTCCCAGTTTCTTGTGCACCTGGCAGAGCATGGGAAGCTGAAAAGTCCTTGACTAGCATACGCAGTACTTAGCAACAACTAAACCATCAGTGTGTTATCAGCATTATTCTCATCCTAAATCCAAAACACAGCACTATGTCCACTACTAGGAAAAAAATTAACTCTATCCCAGCCGAAACCAGGACAGTGAGCTCTAGTCTCCATGCACTCAACACAAGGACTCAGTGGGGTCTGCTGCTTTCCTGTGGGGTCTCCTGTTTTCTAGCACACAGCAGGGCCTGATGCTAAAGCGGCATGAGAGCAGCTGCACTGCATACCTAGCATAGGACTTGACCAACAACAGGCAAAACCCAACCCAAGGCAAACAAACTGCAGCTTCCAGCTCCTCAGTGGGATGATGCATCCTGCACTGGCTACACACCCCCAGGAGCATGGTTCCCCAGCAATCTCTGCAGTGTGGTCTGGTTTTCAGTTATAGGTACCAACAACACCATGAAAAGGGCAGAATTTTGGAGTAACTTTTGTGTTTATATAGATGGCAAGAACATCCAGAGGTACAGCCGTTAATGCAACATACAGATTTAATATGCTTTCCACCATTAAACTAATCTCCAGCTACCAGTCCTCAGGATAAACCTAACGCAGGGCCAGCATCCCTACATATGCCATTGCTACAGTGCAAGACTTTTTAGCAAAGCAGCTAGTTCTGGCCACCAGCAGGGACCTGGCAGCAGGCTAGATTAAAGCTCAGGTTAACCCCTCCTGGAATTTCCTGTACCTCTCATTAGACCTAGTGATAATACTCAGAACACACAGGGAAAGCTCAGTAGCAAATAACCTAATTAGAAGTGAAAGTCTCACATCCTCTTGGTGACCAGCTCATCTACTGAACCTAAGGGTCAGTGTCCTATGTGGTCAGCAGGGCAGCAAGAAGAAAACATGGGGAGGCCTGCTGGACCCCCTCCTGCTGCCCCCTCCCAAGGTCCAAGGCTACTCTCTACAGAAGATTCCCAATACTTTGGCTGAAACAATGCCAGCATTTGGGCAGGGCTTGGTGTTATTTTTAACACTTGCTCACATAACTCTTTGGATGAATCCTGGGAAGAGCTTGTCACCAAAATAGTATACTGTGGGCACTATTTATACATCCACTGGCAGCACAGCAGCATATACTGGAGGGAGGGAAAGGAGGGAAAGCTAGAGGACCCCCTCCCCTCCTCACAGCTTAGCAGCTAGGGGTATAGGGGGGCCCTAAACCATGGTTTGTTGTTTGAGCTAGTCCTCAGAAGTAAACCATCACCTGCAGAAGACCTTGTCTCCTGAGGAGACTCTTGCCTGCATGGGAGGGAAGCCCAGGTACAGCAAGCTTGGGAATGATGGATGGCTGCGTGTACAGGGGCAGGCACATCCCAGCTGCTGTGGGCTAAAAAGGGAACACCAACTAGGTCAGAAGAAAAAGCTGCTGCCCTCCTATTTTATCTATCCTTGGCTAATGCAGGGAAATCCAGCAGGTGCAGGGTTTCTTGGTTATCGCCTCTATTCCCTATACAGCCCCAGTAAAGGTGTGCAGAGGTGGGGGAAGGTGAAGCATTAAATGCCAGTGATGTTCACTGGAAAGAAGGCACCAAACTAACAAGACTGACTCTCCTTCATCCCTAGGGACAACAGCAGCCTCAGGCCTTTCCATATCAAAACAGCTTGCCCTAAGGGACTGAAGGAAAAAAAAAAAAAAAAAAAGCCCTTTTGAGACTATCCAGGGAAAGAAGGCTCTTCCCCTGTCTAATTTTCTGGGGTAGAAATAACTTCTCTAAAGCCATTTCCATGCCTATTCAACTTGCTTGATTTTTGTCTTCTGTGAGTTTCTTCTCCCTCCCCCTTTCTCCCAAGGCAGGTTCAGACTGCTCTCTACTTTCATGTCTCCTGGAGAAGTAGGTGACATGACCTGCAGAACATGCACAGGATGCTGCACAAGAACAGGGAAGACAGACAGTCTCTGGAGCACCATCACAACATCCTGGAGTAGAAAGGGAGCCACAGTTTGATTTTCCAGTGTGTAGGTAAAAAAAAAAATGGATATATACATTTTCTTTCCATGCAACAGAAGCTACAGCCTGAGCAGCATACTGGCTGTTCATTAGAGCTACAGAACACTGCAAAGTAAAACCACATACACACTACTAATTGAAGTATACTCTCCAGGTAGGGGCAGGACTGGCCACCTTACTTTTACCAGAACAAATGGAAGGGATCAGCTCTTACCTTGCCAGATACAATCTCCCCAGATCATGGGCTCAGCTCACTGCAGCTGGAAGCCGGGTGCAGCAGCAATGGCATGAGAGCAGCAGGAAGAATATAGCATGCAGAGCCAGCGATAATCCAAAGCAAAACCAGCTTGTCCCCGTGTCGGCTCAGGGATCAGTGAGCCATGCTGCGGGGAGTTTCTGCAGGCAGCTCCCCCGTTGCTGCAGGATGGCGGGCGAGAAGCAACATGACAAGGCACTTCTTCCAGATGGGAGCTGGCTCAAGGATTCCTCCTGCTGTCAGTCACCTGCCTCTCCTTGGGCACAGTGGTGCCAGGGTGCTGGTCTCGCTCACAGAGCATGTGGGCAGGAGAGAAAAGCACGGGCTGCAGGCTGCTGGCAATGCAAGGGCCGGATTGCTAATGAAAGCCCCAGTGTAAATACAGATGCACTCTGGAGAGGACTATGGCAGAAATGCAGCTCGTGTTACAGAGAGCCATTTACAGCAAGCTCAGAAAGAAGCAAGCATGATGGGGCTGTGCGGGCTGACTGCTCAGGCAGGGGGTGGGAGGGCAGCTGCCTGCGAGGGGAAGCTGTGGGCTGAAATGGCCACTAGCAAAGGGAGACCCCCAAACTCTACACTCTCCAGCAGCTCCTACAACTCCATACACAGCACCTGCTAGCAGTAATGCAGACGTATGCAATTTTCCATCCTACACCCCAGTTGGGACAGCCCCAGCCCCAGCTTCACACCTCTGGTGCACAGTGCTACAGCAGCCTGTCATGCCCGGGAGCAAGGCTGATCAGAGCATTGCTCCATCCATGTTTGTGACCAGCTCATGGTGCAGGAGCCCATTCCTGTCATCCAGGCCCTCTCCCCATATTCAGCAGCTCCCCATCTTTGGGACTTACCCTGTCTCTCCAGTTCAGTGGCTTTGGCACCTCCTGTTAGGATTCTTCTTTCCCTGCCATTTCAGCGTAACTTACAAGCTGTATTGCAACCGGATTTACACCAAATAAGGAAGACGGGATAAAGACTAACTCAGCAATGTGTCAAAGGGTTTGGGGACTTTGCCTCCATTGTGCCCACGACAGACCGGACAGGCATATAACTCATGCCAGTGACTTCGAGGTGCAACGGGTGACAAAGAACAGGGAGTTCATGTAGTTCTGAAGCAACTGAGGTCTGTTCTGTAGACGCTGGGGGGACCCCCTTTGGAAAAATATTGCCTAGCCTCAAAAGTAAAAGTTTGAGAACAGCTGACTTAGGCCAATTCCATCAGTGAGTGCTGTTAAAAATCGAGCTTCGAGGAGAGCAGAGAGACCTCAAAGTAACAGGAGTGTGTCCTGGTGATACCTACCAGAAGGGTGAAGACAGGCAGGCATTAAGCCAGTCTGAAATGCTCCCTATTAATAAGAGCAGCCAGGTTGTATTAACTATTGTCTCCCCTTTCCAGCAAACTGCTGGTACAGCCACTGCCCTTCCACACAGCTGGGAAGGCAAGGTTATTGGGAGTTAAAACTCCCTGTTCCTGCATACGCTGATATAATTTGCCTGGGCTCACAGTGCCTGCAACAAGGAAGGTGCTTAATGCTTTCGTGCTCCATGGTGGAGAGATTGTCCACCGCAGCCCAGCCCAGCCGACCTTGGCATGAGATAATTCTCCTGGCATTGAGCTACCCTTGCACAAGAAAAAGGGAAAACTTCCCAGTGTAACAACAGTGAATCTGGTACCAGGTGCAGCTCCCCAGGTCTGTCTGAGACAAAATACAGACATGACTTCATTGCCAAGTATTCATCAACATGGGCAAGAGGGCTCCAGACAGGGGGGTCCTTCTCCAAACATGACAAGCCTTCATGACTTTTTCTTGCATAGTGACAATCTAGGAACAGGTCTCTCCTGGGGTGAAGCGACTACTCTGACAGGCTGGTTCACTGCTAAGCAAGACAACACTGAAGCTGTGTCTTCAACCAAGCTGCTTCTGCAGCCAAACTGGTCTCAGCCAGGGAATGGCTAACCACAAGATGATCCCAAGGGGTTTAAAAAGCATTCACAACAACCCAGGCTCCAACGGGGCAGTTGAGAGTGTTTAGATAAGGGCTGCAATAAGGCTCACCACATCTGCAGCAACAGCAATCCTATCAAGGCGTAAGTGACAGCCCTGCAGCATCCACAGCCTGCCAGGAGCATAAGCATTGACCTTGGCTGAGGAATCCTGTCCACAAGCTCTCCCCTGTGCTTTCTGACCACACCTGAAGAGATGGAGGAAAGTGATACACACAGAAAATGGGGGTTAGCAATCTGTACAGCCTGGTCTCTTCTCACTTTGGGAGCTACTCTTCCCTACAAGCACTGCTCCACCTCAGTCTGACCCACTGCCCACGTTCATCGTCCACTGGAGGAATCCAGCCGTTACAGGACAGGACAGACACAGTCAGCACCACTTCACAGAAGTTTACTTTTCTAGCTCAGCTGCATAAAACCTCAAGCAGACCACCTCCCTGTTTGGTGCCTCGGTTCCCCCCCCCCCCCCCCCCCCCGCAAAATGAGGATCGTTAACACTTACCAAGTTGCTGCAGATGTTGTAAAGTTAACTTCATTATGGGATGCTGGCAGTCTGTAAACAGTAACGAACATTCTGCAAGGCTCTTTTTCCACCCATAGAGCAGAGACTCCTTGTGGCTTTCCCAGGCATACAGCTACTGCACGCAGCTTTCTTCGCCCTCACCACAGCAGGTACGCTGCAAAGACAGGGATCCCCATTACCCCCAAAAGCAGGACCTTCGATCCCTCTACCAGCTGCGTCCAGGCCATCTGCCAGGCAGGAATGCGATGCACCAGCCCAGCCTCAGACGAGCTGTCAAGGCAGCGGAAGGGCTGGGGCTGCACTGTTCTGGAATTCCAGCAACGCACAAACACCCCGTCAGCAGCAATGACTCCTCCCTGCCCGGGACCAGGCTGAATCACTGGAAATACCAAAACAATGATGAGGTCACGTTCCCAGAGCAAGGAACTGGAGCCAGATATAGCTTCGTGGAGAAGCGTGCTAAAAAGGGACTCGGTGTACAGGCTGGAGGCTCTGGCAGACAGGCACCCTGGGCATTTGTCTCGTTTAAAAACAGCTTGAGGCTGCCAGGAGACTCTTTTTTTTTTTTCCTCTGCAGGGAGCAGGGGAACTGGGCAGCACAACAGGGGCTTTAAACTCTTTATCCATCCCACTGAAAGAGGCACAAACATTAGAGCTTGTGAGTGTATAGATTTGGGTTCAAGGAACAAGGCAGAGATAAGATTATGACTGGATTCTGAGTCCAGTGTTCTCAAAATCTCACTGCGATACCATGCTCAGGCTTAAGCAGTTAAGAATGCCCCTGCAGCAAGCTGAATGGCAGACAAAAATCATATGCCCATTACTGGCTGGTTGCTTTTGCTACAGCCTCAGCCAGCTTCCATGAAAAAAGCCATTAGTTTGGTAAGTTTTCAACAGGGTGACCAGCAAATAACAGTGGCTCCTGCTATTGCTCCTAAAATGAGCATCTAGGGCACTCCATTATCAGCAAACAGACTTTTCAAGGCAGTGCAGTTTCAGCCTTTCCTGGTTCTCAGTGGAGGGAGACTGGAGACATTTTGCTACTTAGACTGTGAAGGAAATTGCAACACAGGACTTGGAAAGGATAGAGGAATTCACAATAGAATTCACAATTGCCTGCTCTTTCCCCTCTCTGTAGGATGAGATACTTGGATGGATAACAAGAACACCCAGAGTTACATGAAGAAGAGGCTCTAAGAATCCAGATTTTGTTCCATCAGGACATAAACCAGACCCTAATCAGAAGCCAAAGGGGAGCAAAGATAGGACGAGACAGCTAATGCCAGGCATCTCACCTGGCTGGCTGGGCAGTAGTCATTGAGCTGGCATACTCTGCAACAACCACAACAGCGTCTGGCACACTGAGCTGGTGGGCTATGTGTGCACCAGTCCCTTTCTCCTGCAAGTGCTTTTAGATTTGCTAATAAAAAATAAAAGAAAATCTGTGGTGACCTATGTGTAACTCCCACAGGAGAGCCATTAGACCAGAAGTGCTCAAAACCAAATCAGTTCATTTCCATCCCACTCTTTCAGTGTGTTCTGGTAACAAGAACCACCATCATTGGGTCACACCAAGAATTCTTCTGGTCTAGTGATCTATCCTTGATGTTTTGGCACCAGCATATACACATCACAGAGTAATGGAGTGATCTCTCCCAAGGCCACACTCTTCCAGCCTGCAACAATCAGCAGTCAATGAACTTCCAGAGCTGGAGGTTGCACAATGACCACCACGTTTAACAGCCACTGAAACACATCTCTGCCATTGAGGTGTCTGGTTCCTTTTGGAATGTGTGTGTATTTTCAGCCTTCATGCCATCTCGTAGCAACATGTTCTGCAAATCAACCATGTTGAAAAAGGACTTCCTTAACCTCGTGCCTAATAAATAATTTTGCTGGATATGTTTCCTCTGTGTTGTGAGAAATAGCAAAGTTGAGTAAGGTCATTCCTTACTCAACTTGTCCCCACTGTACACTATTTTGTAGGCCTTTACTCTTACCCACTATCATCTACTTTTCCTTGTTTAATCTCCCTTCCTACAGAAGCTATACCAGTCCCTTAATCATCCTCATTTGCCTTTTCTGTATCACGTCCAGGTCTATGCCACTGTTTTTGAGAGAGGGTGACCAGACTGGATGTGGTACTCAAGACGCAGACACAACATGACTGTATATACCTAAGTATACAAGAATATATACAAGCATTTTTTTATTTATTCTTTATTTCCAGTATGAGGTCTCCCTTTCTGGCTACACCTGAACATTGAGTTGATGTACTCAGATAACGATTCACAGTGACTCCAAAGGGCTCCTTGTGGGCAGTGAGAAACTGTTCACAAATCACCATTACATGCATAAAGTTGTGGCATTTATCAGCATGGAATCCCATTTGCTGTTTTATCATGCTAATAGTTTTGCAAGATACTCCTGTAATTTTTCAGGCAGTTTTCAAACCAACTACCCTAACTTAGAATCATCAGAAAATTATAGTCTTCATCCATCTTCTAAACCATAGCTTCCAAACCATATTCCAAAACACAGCATGTGTTCCACAAACATCCCTGTGGGACCCAGGCACTGCAGGAACCAGAGCTTTGATGCACTGCAATGCACGGCATTCACAAGGAGTGGGAGTGCTCTAAGCACAGTGACCAGGGATGCTCCGTCTCAGTGAGGTATCCCACCACAGCCTGATGCAAGGAGCTGTGAACCTCTAATGCTCGTAATTTGCACCTGCACAGGGCCATGCACAAGCAGACATCTGTACCAGATACTCCACAGGCTTTGCCAGGCATAGTCTCAATGCTGTGTAAATGGTAGCACAACCATTACAGCAGTAGGGTGGGCACACTCCATATCCCATTGCTGGGATGAGATTAGCAGCACACCAACTTTGCGCTCACACACCACCACCTGAAACGATGTCTTGCCCTCCCCTCATGGAAGATTCTGGTGCAGTTTGAACCAGCTGTTGTGAAACCAGCCAACAAGAAGTTCTTGTGAAGGACACAAATGAGTCGCCCAAGAGACACCACCACCATAGTGCATAGTTTTCTAGAAAGTGGTTGAACTAGCAGAAAGGTTGAAAGCATCCTAATGCAGTGTCCTCCAACAGCAGCCTTTACAGGGTGTGCCACACTGACACTGGTGTCAGCAGAACATTTGTAACAGCAGCCCAAGAGCTGCCCATGGGGAGACTGTTCAGACGTGAGCAGTCCTGAGGAGGACATGGTGTGACTGGTACCGCCTGCTCCCAACCCCTGGCAGTGTGGTTAGCATAACAAATGCCGTTTTATGAGGCAAGCCATTTTATGACCGAGTGAGTAACATATTCGTTCCCATCCCCTCATTCTCAGTCCCTGAAGGTCCTGTGCACCAAGTAGACAAGCCAAACAGATTTCTTCTTCCCCTCCATACCAGCCTCAAGGTTCCTGGCTGTCAGGAACCTGCTAAGAAAATAAAGCTTTAATTGTAACTATGATTTAGTGTCGTCATCCTTCTCCCAAGGATCCCTAAAAGAGCCTGTCTGTGCCCTCATTGTCAGGTGGCAAACACATTCTCATCCACCGCTCCACTGAGGACTCAGCTGCAAGAGCAGAGTCCAGGGCAAGGCTTAAGGGCTACAAAGATGCTCAGCAAATACCCACCCCAGGCACAACAGACGTTGGCAGCTCATGGCTTGGACGGGCGTAGTCTTCACTGGATAAAGAACTGGTTGGGTGGCTGAGCCCAGAGAGTTGTGGTAAATGGAGTTAAGTCCAGTTGGCAGCCAGTCACGAGCGGTGTTCCCCAGGGCTCTGTTTTGGGGCCAGCCTTGTTTAATATCTTTATCGATGATCTGGATGAGGGGATTGAGTGCACCCTCAGTAAGTTTGCAGATGACACCAAACTGGGTTTGGAGTGTCGATCTGCTGGAGGGTAGGATGGCCCTGCAGAGGGACCTGGACAGGCTGGACCAATGGGCCAAGGCCAACTCTATCAGGTTCAACAAGGCCAAGTGCCGGGTCCTGCACTTTGGTCAGAACAACCCCATGCAATGCTACAGGCTTGGGGAAGAGTGGCTGGAAAGCTGCCTGGCCGAAAAGGACCTCGGGGTGTTGGTTGACAGCTGGCTGAAAATGAGCCAGCAGTGTGCCCAGGTGGCCAAGAAGGCCAACAGCATCCTGGCTTGTATCAGGAATAGTGTGGCCAGCAGGAGCAGGGAGGTGATTGTCCCCCTGTACTCGGCGCTGGTGAGGCCGCACCTGGAATACTGTGTCCAGTTTTGGGCCCCTCAATACAAGAAGGACATTGAGGTGCTGGAGCGTGTCCAGAGAAGGGCAACAAGGCTGGTGAAGGGTCTGGAGCACAGGCCTTATGAGGAGCAGCTGAGGGAACGGGGGTTGTTGAGTCTGGAGAAGAGGAGGCTCAGGGGAGACCGTATCATGCTCTACAACTACCTGAAAGGAGGGTGTAGTGAGGTGGCTGTTGGTCTCTTCTCCCATGTAGTTAGCGATAGGACAAGAGGAAATGGGCTCAAGCTGCACCAGGGGAGGTTTAGGTTGGAAATTAGGAAAAATTTCTTTACGGAAAGGGTGGTCAAGAATTGGAACAGGCTGCCCAGAGAGGTGGTGGAGTACCCATCCCTGGAAGTGTTCAAAAAATGGGTAGATGTGGCACTTTGGGACATGGTTTAGTCTAGTCTACCCTTGATTGGTTTAGTGTGGACTTGGTAGTGTAGGTTAATGGTTGGACTGGATGATCTTAAAGGTCTTTTCCAACCTAAACGATTCTATGATTCTATGATTCTATGAATTGTGGAAACCAATATTCCCAGTCCAGGCAAGCACACACAAGAATGGGAAGAGGAGGGGGAGAAACTGTGGGCTTCAGGTGAGCAGCAGATATCACAAGCAAAACCCCAACCAGGCTTCATGTTCCAGAATCAGAGGAACAGAGACCTGTACCCAACAAACTCAGAAAACACCCTGCTACGTGTCCACGGCTTTGGTGAAGAACTGGGAATTAAGTGTTCAGCAGAATGCAGGTTGCATAAGGCCAAGCAGAATTGGGGTAACCAGACTCCCTGAACATCTGGGAGGGATACAGCAAGCAGAAAAACTTCTCCCAGCCAGGTCTACCCTGAAGCACTCCAAGTTGAGCTGGCAATCCAGCAGGATCTGATGCCTGGCCCAGCTTCAGCACAGCTTACCAAAGGAAAGAGCATCAGGCAGCTACAACTACACACAATACCTTAGTTTCATTTATTCCCAGACCTCAAAGTTACCCTTGCCACACAGCAGCTTGATGGTGTGGGGAAGGGTGAAGGAGGCACTTTATCTATCCCTCCTCTATCTCACGCAAAATATTGCCTGCAATCCCAGCAGAAAGACAGAAAGGAGGTTTCAGTGAACCATAACCGCTATGTAATGTACTGGTCTGGGATATTACATTCTCTAGCTCACATAAAAAGAGAACAATGTATTCCTGCACACTGCCCAGCCAACAGCTCCACCAACCCATCCAAAAGGCAACACAACCAAGCCACTGCAGTAGAGCAAACTGGGGATGCTAGGCATCCTGCACAGGAAAAGTGTCAGATGGCATCTGCTGCCACAGCAAAAACTGAACCAGAAGCAGAACTACAGGCAGACTACTGGGAAACCATAAACCAGGCTTGCATCTTTTGAATATTATATGTTCCCTTATCCACAGCCTGAAGGTTTTTGAGGTGTGATTGCCAGGAGGCAGGGAAGCTTCTGAAGCAGCTGCTCTAGGTGTTGCTATCTCAGCCCAAAGGATGCAAACCCACTGCTGACCGCAAAAGGTCACCAGACTGGAACCTGGCCCAGCAGGTTCTATGAAGCACATGAACTAGGAGACTTTCAGACTACAATTTTTCAACATGAGAGTACAAATTAGTTTTCTAAATACAGACCTCTACTCTACATGGAATGAATGGCCTGGATGCCTGCAGGGCTGATGGAGGGTGGCACTCTACTCCAGATGACACAAGAGACTTCAGTTTAAAATTCAGGTCAGCTACTGACTCCCTGAGTCACCTTGGTCTGCATACTTCAGGTCCCAGCTCCCTGCTGAACAAGAAGATTCTGATTGTCTCTGCCTCTCATGGGAGGCAGAATACAATAAAGCTTAGAAGATCCCAGGATCTCTGCTGTAAGTCCCAAAGTTAAGGGAGGCAAATGGGGTTGTTCATTATGTACAAAGTCAGGCTTCTTTTTTAAGTGCCTAATACGGATGTGGAAGCAGGATGTAGTCAGTAACAAAAACACTGGCTTTCCCTTGAGACACAACACTCGGATCAGGCGGCGCTTTGTTTGTGGAGTGATGCATGGAGATAGCACCTACAGGTCTGCTCCAGCTTTGCATTCAGGTCTGGGAGTAAGTGCTCTCGCAGTGCAGAAGAGCAATTCAGCAGCACAGCCCTCACTGGGGCACTGACGGCTCCCCCCAAAGCCAGGCACGACACTTCCAGAGAACCTGCGAAAAGCCAGTGGTTGGATTGTATGTTTTCCTTATTCAGAGGAAGCCTGGCCCAGCTCCGATTTCCTGCAACATCTCTTGGTGTCAGGAGAGGGGCTGGAAAAGGCCAGATCCATTTATAGCTGAAGAGCCTGGCAGAGGGCTCAGCGTTGCATGGAAAAGCTCGGTACAGCCAGCTCCACCCAGCAGGAGAGGCAGGCTGGGGAAAGAGATTGGGGGTATGAAAACCACTTTCTTTCAAGCTGGGAGCAACGGGAGGGACGTTGCTCCTCCACAGTGCAAGGCAGAGAAAAACACTCTCTGCTTCTGAGTGAATTATAAAAAGTAGGGCAGCAGAAGACTAGCTTTGGACAAACTGAAGGGCAGCTGAGCTGCAGCTATGGCCAGAAGCTCTCACAGGTCAAGCCCAGGCTGCAGGGCTCTGTGCCCTTCTTTGGAGCCTTGTGTCACGTCCCCCCCCTGCAGCAGCCCAGTCCCCTGTCACTGGAACAGGGCTAGAGGTAGCGGCCAGACAGGGAGCAGAGGCTGGGAACTCGCCTTTGCTAGGAGGAATGGCAGCTCCCTCACTCCAGCACATTTACATCGGCCAACATATAAGTAGATGTAGCAAAAAGCCCCTGCCAGCCCTCATGGAAAAAGCTTGCCCCTGAGGACAAGGCAGCAGTTCACAGCATCAGCATACACTGACTTATGCTATCATGACTTCAGCTCCTCCCAACGTTATCAGGCATGAGACAGTGAGAGAAGAGAGGTATTTATTTAGTTAACAATTGTGCATATTCACAGTAAAGTTAGGAAAAATAACCACTAAAGCTGCATTAGGGATCACAGAGATGATGGGGCCATAAGAAAAGCTAATGCAGTCCAGACAGAGCAGTGAAATACCAGGGCTATTGCATAGTCACTGATGACAGTAGCATCATACAAAAAATTCCGCTCACCTGCATTTAAAAATGATAAACTGAAATTAACAGGTGCAGAAAGGGCCTGGGGGAAAGAGAAAACCTATCAAACAAGAAGAAACTTGAGAGCCTGGCTTATTTAGCCTAGCCAAATGTAGGCAGAGAGTGGATAGGATTGCTCTCTAAATATATCACAGGAGACAGACAAAACTGCTGAAGCAAAAGGATAATGCTGGTATGACAACAAGCGAATAAATGCACTGTTGTTGCCTTTAAGCAGTAGATCTTGTTATGCTAATGAAATATAGTCCTTGAGTAGTAAAGTAACGCATATTTTGCTACACTGAAGGAGGAAGGGAGGATGGCTAAGCGGCTGGTTGCTGACCTTCAAAGATAAGGGGACGGTAAAACAAATGGGCATGCACAAAATAGGAGAAACTGGGTAAGAGGTTATTCGGACAGGGGGAGATTGTGACCACCGACCTGATTAAGGACTGAAGCAAGTACCCCCCCTCCTCCTGCGCAAGCACAGTGAATTAAAAAGACACTATAGCTTTAAAGACTATGTGAGTAAACTCTTAACCAATGAAGATGAGCGCATGAAGACAGGCTAATGATTACGTATTAGAAAGGTGTGGAGATTGTATGGTCAATGTATAAATAAGGGAACAGAATCCAGACTTGGTGTGCTTGATTTGTGGAATTCTTCCACCTTGCACCCTGCACAGAATAAAGCAGTATCTCCTTTCAAAACCATTTTTGGTTTCGGGACCTTTATTTCCATGTAACACTGTGAACACGTTTAGTTTGAAAATTAGAGGGGGAGGAAAAAAATCAACCATCAGAACAGGAAGCTTTCCAGCTGTAACAGATGGTTCTAGGATGAAGTTTTATCAATGGTCTGATGGGATTATAGGACACAGCACCTCTGCCCACAGGTATCCAAGAGTTCCCTTATGCTCCTGTTTTTGTTCCCAGCTGGTAATTAGCACAGGTCATTATTCAGATGGTTCCTTTCTTACAACAGACCTCGTTGAGGATCACTCCAGTTGCAGAACCTAGGGCAAGCAGGCAGCACTCCTTTGCCTTCCCATTCCATAAGAGCTGCTCACAAGTAATGAATGCCAGGCTACAGGTCAGTGGAAGAGAGTTGTGTGGATGCACACTGACAGAGTGAGAGCCACCAGGCAGCCTAGCAGGAATGCAGGTGTTGCAGTTACCCATGCAGAACACCCTTGAGGTGCCCCTACCCAAAAGCACCTGATGCCCCACACTGTTGGTGGTCGAGGTTGCTCCGTGTCACCCTGTTGGATTCAGGGGAGAGAGGAGATGCTCTATGGCCTCCTCTGCTACAGTATAAGAAAAGTAACCATATTAGCAGCAGTTATCATCAAAGCATTATCATTCCTGATCCTGAAACTGCTGCCTGGTGGGCTGGTGACTATTTAGGTACTACAGCAGAACAGTGTTCAAACCATGAACCTCTATATTACAGAATAATGAGAAAAGGTGGTGGGGGGGGGGGGGGGGCGGACAAAAAACCCAAAACCTATTTCAGGGATTAATTTTTGATATATCTATCAAATACAAGAGCTTCTTAAAAGACTAGATTATCTTCAGACATTGCACAACTGATGACATGAGGTCTGAACCCCCCCCCCCCACTCCCCCCGCCCCCCCCCCCCCACCCCCCCCCCCCGGGGAGTGAGCACAACACTGCACACAGGAGAAATACCGACACCCCCAGGCAGCTGCCCCCCTGCAGGGCTGCCCGCTTTGGCCACAGATGAGCTCCCCCCCCATCTAAGGATGTCTGACATTTTCTCTGAGTTTCCTCTTAAAACACCCCTGATAGGATCCAAAGATTGGGAGTTTGATTGTTTCCCAAATCAGGATACCACACAAAAAGCACTAACATCTCAGATCCATCCTCCCACAGACCATCCTACCGCTTTAGGAGGTCCAGGAATAACATACACATCTGGTTATAAACCCCTTTGATCAATTAGCAGACTGGCAAGGAATTGGTCATCCCAATATTCTCTTTTTATTTAAAAAAAATGATTTTACAAAATCAGGAGTGATGTAGGACAGACATCACTGCCAGCTGATATGTTTCAAATGAAATATTTGTGTCTTGCGCAAGTTCACCAACAGCTTTATTATCCCCTGCACGTCCTATAAGGCATTTGCAAATCCCCTTCAGCCAGAAGGTGAGCGCTTTGCACGTAAACCATATGAGAAGAGTGACACTGATCTCAGAATTGCCTTGCTCTGTCAGCAAAAGGTCTGCCTCTGCTGCTCTGCATTATATTCTGCTGCATTACATGCTAGAAACAGCTTGGATAGGACTCTCGGTCCACAGACCAGTCTGGGTGTTGTGGGTCTGTCTGCTTACCTGCATAAATTCTCCTTTTTCCTCTAGCCCCAGGGAGGCTGACTGTGAAAGAAACAATCCTCATCAGAAAGCCGTGATTGTCTCTGCAAAGTGAATGGTGAATCAGAGGGCGGAGACAAGCACTATCTATCACAGCGGTTTCTTCAGTCAGGGTGCAGGCGCTCACTTTACTTAGGTATCTCCTTGCAGGGGAGATCACCGGATTAGAATTTGCTCCTTGCCTAGCAAGCAGCTCCTGGCCGCTGAAATCTGGATCCAGTCCCAGCTCTAGTTTTGCACTGACTACGCTGAAATTTAATACCACAGTTTGCAAGGAGCCTCCCAAAGCAGCAGGTGCAACAGACTTTTTTTCTGTGCTGAGATAAACGCAGGAAGATGAAACCTTCAATTAGAGTTTAAACAATCTTACACGGTAACTGCTGAAACTGGGACCACAGGCAGCAAGGTTTTATACGCAGACTGGATGAAACGGGGACACGGCTGGCCTGTTGCCATCATACATTGCCTCCACCGATAGCTCACAGACTCAAGGCAGAGAGTTTCCAATAAATACCAGATGGTTACTGTGCAAAAAAATCCAATTCAAAAAAAGAAAAGAGTCTAAATTTGTGTAAAGGAGCTGAAAAAATACAACAGCCAACACTGCTTAGTTCTCTGCACAAAAAAGCTCCATTTAGACAGCTCAGCAGTGCTGGCAGGACAGACTGTCACGCTGCCATGCTGGCCTTCCACCCAGTAACCCCACTGATTATGGAGCTGGTGTAACAAAACAGCGAGCAAATCCCAGTCCCTCAGGATCACCACGTCTTTGGCTGTGTCTGTGCATCTTAGGTCCCTCTGCTGGCAGCCAGACTGATAGGATTTTCAACTCTCTGCAACTCACAATCGACAGATGAGCCGTTCCCAAAGAAAGTATTAGCCAGCATGGAGAAACTCTGCAGAGGCTCCCAAGCCCTCAGTAAGTTCCTCTGAAACTTGACCACATCGCTCATCAAGGAGGCTGAGGGAGCTGCCAGGTCATGCTTCATCCCTTACACTGAACAACAGTGCCGGTGGAGTAAAGTGCAGGACACCATGTGCTAGCCGTGAAATAGCATCTCTGCCTCCGATAATGCTTGTGTGATTTTCCTCAGGTCAGATCTGCGTGTGCTTCAGTCTCTTAGGCTGGGAAAGACACCTGGTGCTGGCAGCTCAGATGAGCCCTAACCATAACAGGGGCTTCTCAGGGCCAGATTTAATGGTTTGATCCGTATGGGAGCATGAGCTTCTTTTGCCCTTTTATTTTAAGTCTAAATGAAATGGCTGGTGCCTGGCCACAAAACCTGAGGAGGGCTCTGAGGACAATGATCTTTTACAAGAGCAGATTTGCAATGCAGATAAAACAGGGCAGGCTGATGAATGCCAAGTCCTTGTCCCTTGACCAACTAAGGGTTTCTTTGAGCTTGCAGCACTTCCCGACTGCAGATGCAGGAAGAGAGTGGTGTTTGGGCACTGGCCATCTCTTGAGAAACTGGATTAACCATTAGTTTGGAAAGAGGTTATTTCCGACTCATGCCTTCCAGAGTGCCTGTGTAGAGTAAAAGGACTACAAAATTACACATTACAAAGATTGGGATGTGGGGGTTGTATGGCTGGACCTAAGGCACACCTGGGGTCAATACTGTCACCCCACTAATACAGCCCATGTAGATTCATGACAGAAACAAAGGCACGTAAATGAGAAGGACATCACTAATTCAGCCTTTTCCTCAGCCTGGACTTCTCTTTGCTCTGAGGTATGTATTTAAAGGGAGAAAAAAAATAAAAAAGCATTATGAACAATCTCAGGGAGTGGGGATATCTCCCACAGCATGTTCTGTCTTGTTCCAGGCAGGCCCTCCAGGATACCATACAACAGCTCTAATTCACCCTGCCCACCTTCCCTGGCAGCAGGACACGTCTTTGGAAGAGAAGCTGGAGTCAAAGGGTGCACATGGGTGAAAGGCCCAAGTCCTTGATTTGGTAGCCCAGAGGGCAGAGCTCTGGGTGGCCACCGGCTCAGTGATTTGCAGGGAGCAGAGCCTCCTCTCCTGACAGCCCTTTGCTTTGGTGTGCTTTGTTGGTTTTTTGTCTTTTTTGGTTTTTGGTGGTTTTTTTTTTTTTTTTTTTTACAGTCCTTTGTGTTTATGTTTGTCACTATTTGGTGAAAATGTTCCTGTTGTGCCAAAAGGTGATTTTGGCCGCATGTTTCTCCCAGACGTAATGAGGGCTCCAAAGCCGTGCTGATGGGAGAAGGCATAGCCGGAGCGGCGGGTGCTGGTCCGACGTAGGCGTCTCTTGGGTGAGGGCGGAGGTGGCCTCTTTTTGGCTTCTTTGATCTTGAGCAGGACCTGAAATCAGAAAATAAGATGGACTAAGTGGGAAGTGCATCATTATTCACAAACACAGTAAAAGAGGAGCAAAGAAAGGGAAACAGAAGCAGGGGTCGAAAGCCAAAAATGATCGACAAAACAGGGGGATGGCAGGAGGGATTGCAGAGCAGGAACTGAACTGGCAGCACAGGGTGGCAGCCTGGTAAAAGGAAAAGGCAATCTTATTCTAAAAGGCATTAATGGGAGTGTCAACTGTAAGTCATGGGAGGGGATGATTTCAGTGTATTGTTCCTCAGCTCTGCAATGCCTCATCTGGGGTATTACTGCAGCCCTTTTAGGCACTTCAGTCAAATAACCGAAAATGTAGAAGTCATCTCAACAATAGTCAAAAGTCCAGAAAACAAATAAGGCAACGTTTAAAAATTTGCTTACTTAATCTAAGAAACAGACTACTAAAGGGGATCTCTGATATGTAAAAGCTTTTTATGATGAGAATAGTGATCAATAAATTCTCATATTCCTTGGTAGAACGGAAAGAAAGAATGCACTTTATTTGCAGGTGGTGGGCTCTCTGGTTCCACATGGCTACCGAGATCTTCTGCAGCAGGCATCTTCTCAAAAAGGGGCTATCAAAGGCAGGAGGCCAGTACTGAATGCCAGTGGTTCGGCAGACTCTCCAGCCACCAGAACCCTGTCCTTCCTGCTTGGGACAGTGGCAGCTGTGGGTACTTGCCCTCTCTAAGCATCAGGTCTGTATTTAAGTTCCTTTCATACTGCCATCTGGGGATCTCCATACAGCGGGAAACTCAAACACTCCTCCCTGTGACAATTCACTTCCCAGAGGAGGTAGAAAAGTAAAGTGATTTTGCACTAGAGATGCTCAACCCAAGCACTGAAGCTGGGATTCTGGACCACAGCTGTGTTGGACTTCTACTCAACTGAAGGGTAAACTCAGCCCATTTTTACACACCTGAATTGCCTCTAACTGTGCCCTGCGGACCTCCATACCTAGCAGTCTTCTCTAGTACCCACCTACCCCCTCTGCAAGGGCTGAGCATTCTCCTTCACTCATTCTCCAACAGTCCTGGAGCACCTGGGGAGCTTCGCAGACATCCCAAGGATGATCAGGGCAGTCAGTGAGGAGCACTGAGCTGCATGCCCTTGGGACTGTGCCCGGGGACACTGGTGTCTCGCAGCTCAGTGCAGGAAGAAGGAGGAAGCACCAGGTGGCAGCAGCATTTAGCAGATGCTCTTGCTTGAAAGCCAGCCTGGGTAGCTGTGTTGATGCTGGTATTCTTGAGGTGTACATTAGCTGTAGTCAGCTGTGCGCTCTCTGCCCACTCCATCTCTCCCAGCCTCTCCTTGCCCTAGTGGCCTCATCTTCGTATTCCTGGGGATGGGAGGGCAGCAGGTTTCAGAGGGGGCCTATAACTGTTGGCTACGAACAACGTAAATTCTGAAGTGAAAAAAAGAACCCCAGCAAACATGTATGCCTGGGTGGAGGGTGAAGGGCTGCGGTCTGCAAGGCTAAAAACTCCACAGCAGCAGGGCAGGAGGAACACGCCACTCCTTTGCCACTGACCCACATCACTTAAACCCTGCACCTAAAAATAGTGTGGCTTTCTTGCTCCAGTGCAATCTAATCCACATCTAAATAATCTCAGCCTTGGTCCCAGCTGCAGATGGTTTGAACTGTGCCAAAACCCAAATTCACTCCTTCTTCTCAAGGGATTAGGGGACAGACAGATGGCAGCACTTGCACCTACAGGGACATACACTCTGAGGAATGCCAAGCCCATGCAATATGGCTCCACAGTAAACTTAGGTAGTAGTAAGCAGGATTTCTGGTTTAGTAAGGTATCTCCTTACTTTATCGCTAGGAGTTGGCTTTAACTGAGCCTTCAGGAATCGAAAGCCAACTACAGGCAGCACACAGAGGGTGATGCTGAGGAAGATTGCTAGCCACACGTTTGGTTGGCTGAGGGTGTTTCGAGCCGTACCTGAAAAACAAAAGCAGGATTAAAACCGTAACAGCACCACCTCTCACCATCATTCACCTTATGTGATTCCAAAGCACTTGGCAAACAGACCAAAATATAAAGCAGACACCATCTCCAACAGTGAAATCAACTTGCTGTAGAGAAGACAGCAATACCAATATCACTGAGATGAGCAAAGAAAAATGCAACAACCAGACTCATGCAGACACAACTGCAGCAACAACTCAGGAATACGAGGATGTCAGTGTGAATGCCTCATCTCTTTACAAAGAGTCAAACCACTGCAAAGGATTGATATAAGTCTTTAGGAGACCTCTTCAGCCTGAGTCCAGCCCTCTTACCTTTTGCCAGGACTCTGGTGCAAAAGGACAATACTATTTTCTTACTTCCCAGCACCATTTCCCAAAGCATATGGAGGACTGACTGCCCAGCAGACGATATGATCTCAGCCCTTTACAAGAGGAGCATGTGTTGCTCTGGGTGTCTGCAAGGACAGTGTAGCCTAATGGGTGTATTGGCAGAGCAACTGCCATGTGGTAGCATGACACTGCCACCTTCTTTGAAACCAAAGTGCTCACTTCTGGCTTCTCCAAAACTGAAGGAATGTAAGATAGAACAAACAGTCTGCAAAACCCTTATTACAGGGCTTAATGATGCTGTTGTTGGCAGTAAAGTTGCTGAATGTTTTCTTTTCAGTTGGCCAAATTCTACTGTAATACAACTCCACTGAAATTAAAGTAAACAAATTGTCTGAGTCCAGACTAGAAACACTTTCCTTAAAAATGGTTTCAGACTGAGACCTTACTAAGCGGCCCTCAGCATTATGGCTAATTTGACCTACATAGTACCAAGAGAACAGCAGATAGAGATATCCTGGCAAGTGAGTTACCACCTGTCTTTGGAAACTGAACAGACACTCTGTCTTCTCTCACTCAGCATTTTTGATACTAAAAGCCATTGTAGAGTCGATGTGACCGTCTGCTTGGAAAAAACATTGCAACAACTGACCTGCATCTCAGATACTTCTAAAATGGCCAAGCACCTTGGTATTGCAGTGAATATGGGCAGAACAAGTCTTGGCTTAACAATTCACCCAGAAATAAAGGCATTGATTAATACACCAATCTGAGACTTGAAAAAAAAAGTGTTGGGGTTTCAGAAGTAGAGTCTCATAACAATGCTGTATCAATATTGGCTATGGATGCACAGAGCTATTAAAAACATCTGAATTACTTTGCTAAGCTTTCATCTTCCTCTTGGTCAAAGTCTCAGGAGATGGACTCATTTTTATGTTATCCTCCACTTTTTGCATGTGTTTGGAAATCTCTTATGGAGAGTAACTCCAAAGACCTAGTCATCACTGGGTTTTTTTTTGTTGGGAATTTGCCATTTAACCTGGCTGAAAGCTCACCATAGTCACATGGCATTTTTCTCATGTCTCTCTGGATGTTGTACTTCTATGCTTTCCTGTACAAACATGTTGACTTATTTACAAAAGAACATGCATCCTTCTGCAAACAAAATGCTCCTAGATATCTGTAAGAACTGGACACCTGGAAACAATATAAAAGAGCAGCAGAAAGCATTCCAGCCAGCTCAGTAGCTTTATTTAAAGGACCATTCCTGTGGCTGCATGTGAATGTGCATTCTTATGCAAGGAAATGAATGTGGCACACGTTCACCTGGATGGATGGGATTCAAAATAAGCATTCCCAGCAGCCCTCAGAAATACCCTGGCATTTCTTATAGAAAAGTCAATCAATATATTCTGTTATTGCCTCTAGAGAGGCAATAACATGTACTGGAAATACTCAGCAGATTTAAGCCCCACAGTATGCCCATTTTGAGTGCAATCCAGATTTGTCCCAGGGCTTACCAACAAAGGGAAAGGAGGCTGTGAAGATCAGGTACATGCCATCACTATACATGGTGAAGGTGATAGCAAAGTAAACAGAAAGGCTGCCCCAGATGAAGAACTGGTTCACAACTGTCCAGTAAGAGGTGTCCAAGCCAATCTGAAAGAATGGAGTGATACAGCTATTGTCAGTGCCTTAATTATTTAGCAGATCTGTGCTGAACACAGCTTGTCCTCTCCTTTGCAAACACCTGCCCCCAAGACTGTTATTTATTCAAATCTCAACAAATACCACGCCACAGATCATAGGATGCTGGGAGACCATTCAAGGCAAGCATTACTATGTTTGCCCTGTTGTTGCCCTCTTCTCAAGCATTCACCAGTGGCCAGTACTGGAGACAGAATACTGAGTTCAAATGAGCCATGCTTATGTCCCCACCTGCAAGCTGTGATCTAGAACTGAAAGTTAAAAGAAGAAGCCTACAAGATGTCAGACAGAAGAAACCATTATCTAGGGAGGTGTGATTGACTGGTTTCCTTTTAAGAAATTTCTCTCATCCTGCTAGTACCATCTGAATTTTGTACCACCCAAGTGTTAGCTATTTCTTCCAGCAAGTGCAGGCCTAGCATCTGCATCATGCATGGGGCCAAGCTACAAAGACAGCCCCATAATGAAGACCCTTTAAATAACTGCCTGATAGCAGACAGACAGTCCTGTGCTTCAAACCCTTCCCATAAACCTGGAATGAGTCCTTCTCTATTCCCAGCCTTAACTGTTTTGTCTGCTATGACTGCAAACTTCCCAACTGTCCTGGTTTTGGCTGGGATAGAGTTAATTTTCTTCCTAGTAGCTGGCATAGTGCTGTGTTTTGGATTTAGTAGGAGAAGAATGCTGATAACACACTGATGTTTTAGTTGTTGCTAAGTACTGCTTATGCTAGTCAAGGACTTTTCAGCTTCCCATGCTCTGCCAGGTGCACAAGAAACTGGGAGGGGGCACAGCCAGGACAGCTGACCCAAACTGACCAAAGGGCTATTCCATACCATATGACATCATGCTCAGTATAGAAACTGGGGGGGGTTGGCTGGGGAGCAGCAATCGCTGCTCAGGAGCTGTCTGGGTATCGGTCGGCGGGTGGTGAGCAATTGCATTGTGCATCACTTGCTTTGTATATTAGTATTATTATTATCATTATTACATTGTTATTATTATCATTACTATTTTACTTTATTTCAATTATTAAACTGTTCTTATCTCAACCCAGGAGTGTTTCTCACTCTTACTCCTCCGATTCTCTCCCCCATCCCATTGGGGTAGGGGGAGTGAGCGAGTGGCTGCATGGTGCTTAGTTGCTGGCTGGGGCTAAACCATGACACCAAGACTCTGCTTTCCTGTCACCCTGATCTTTCATAACATACAAATCTGTTGTTCTGTTGAACTGAGGAGAGTAAACTGGTGTCAAGAGACTTTTTTTGCAAGAATGCAAGGTGCAGCAGCAAATGCAATGCTATCAAGATCCCAAGTGGCCCTCCAGATGCTGCCTTCATAAGCCAGCAACTAATTCCTATAAATATTACCTGGGATGCCTTACCTGTACAGACACCACAATCAGTAAGCAGGTCTGGGCCATCAGTGCAAAGGACTGGTAGTCAGCAATGGCCTTCCCATCACTTCTCATTGTATTGTACATGGCCCCATAGGGGATGAAGAAGAGAATGAGGGAACTGTAGATCCCTTGCAACATGCACTTGACAAACACCATTTTGTTAAAATAGAGGTTTTGCTGGCCCGGCACATATAGCTGAGGAAACAGCATGCTCCAGCGATCATCCACATCCTGAAAGCAGATAGGAGATGGTCAGATTTGCTGGCACCTACCCAACTGACCACACAAGACCACTTAGGGTTGCTGTGTCCCTGTAACATGCATTTCCATGAGAAAAAGCTTAGCACACAATTCACTCAGTTGTACTGATGAGCATGCACATGCCACGATCACCTAGACACATTTTCCATGTTGAATTTCACCTTTCTTGTGCAGAGAAAGATGACAAGTGCTGCAAAAAAAATGAAGGTATACTTCATCTTAAGCAGACTGCATGGTCTGCTCCCCGAGAGTTGCCTGGGAGCTAAGGCATAGAAAATACCTCCCCTGGGTCCACACACAGGCAAGGCTGTCTGAGCTGGATCCCTTAAGTGACCAGAACTGAACACTGTGAACCATTGCGAAGCAGCAAGTTCCTATTTATTTAACTTGTAAAAGGAATACAGGAATGGCTTTATTTCTATGTCTTGTTGAACAGTAATAGCACATGAGTTAAAAATGTGTATGTGAAATTACTGCAGGAAGACTTCCAGTAGAAAGGCTGAACCTGGAAAACCTGGCTTCAGGGTTCTAGTTCATTCATTGTTCTGTGTGGTCATTAAAAAGTCACTTGTCAGACTTCAGGAACAGAGCTAATAAGACGTGACTACTTCAGGGGAGTGTTTCAATGGCAGCTTTTACTGTGGTCAACAGCCAAATCCAAAAGTCTCACCACATGCTGAAACCCACAGGCCAAATCGGGATAATACACCATCTCTGCCCTGGTGCATCCTTTTTTTGTGCTCTCAGTTCTCACTAGCAGGAAACTATTTTAGGGGATACCACAATAGCTAGCCAAAAAGTCAGCTGCTTTTTCTTCATGGAACCAGCTCAAAGCAGCCAGACATAAAACCCCTATAAACAAATCCAGGCGGTGACAGAAACAGTACCTGATCGAAGAGACTCATTCCTAGCACCGGGAGGGAGGTATATACCAAATTGTAAAGCGTAATGAACCACTCATCATAGACAGTCTAAAGAAAAAAAACAGAGCATGGAGTTAGCAAAAGGCTGCCTGTTCCATCTCCTCAAAAGTATACACAATTAAGTGCTGGCATTTTTTTGGTTCGAGATGCCACTGAGACCAAAAGTATAAGGTAACTCAAGCTCAGCAGCCCTAAATGGCTCATACCATAAGCTGTGGGAATACACGGATCATGTTATGCCAGCCCTGTTTGCTCAGCATCCACTGCTGTCCACAGCTAGAGCCAGACACCCTCACACCGGCACCGCAGAGCAGCCGCTGACATCTGGGATCAGCGCTCCATGGTGGGCAGCCAGCGGGCAGGGTGGAGGGCAAGCGCCCTGCCTGCACCCTTGCACCCACAGCCCCGGGGCTAGCAGGGTCTGGGATGGAAATTGGTTTGTCTTAAACTAACACCAGACTTTTCGCTGCAGAAGATTTGCTCCTCTTGCGAGCTGCTGAAGCACACAGGCATCCTGGGGTTAAACTGGTTGCTTTGAATATGCTAATAGGACAAGCGCAGGTCTTACACAGATCTGCAAACTGGTCAGGCTTCTGTGTCATCTGTATCCTTGTTTGATGGTTGTAGTCAGTTTGAACACTTTGGAAAATCCCACGAGGTACCTGTGTGCTTCATAATGTACCTAAATGTCTTCAGGCATCTGTCCTCTACCAGCAGTATAATGAAGGCAGCAATATCTGCTTTATACTTGTACAGCTGAAGAAGACAGACCTGTGTGCTGTTCAGTGAGCTGGGGGGAATGGCATAGTTTTTTTCCTTTTAAAATGTTTCCAGACACTTTACTTGAAAATGCTAGACATGACCATGAGAAAACAGAAGCTGGACCTACCTGTGCTGAGAAGCCACAAAAGAAGCCATACCAGAAATGCAGTAATGTGAAGGCAAAATTCTTATAGAAGAAGTATTTGAGGAACTTGCACATGCGGATGTAGGACCACCGGCCATGGACCAAGAGCAGGCGCTGCAGGTAACGGAACTGTGCGAAGGAGAAGTCACTGGACAAGACTGCCTGCATCCCCTCCTGGCCACTGATACCAACCCCGATGTGAGCAGCTGCAACAAGAAGGTCATTGATCATGTCATTACACTGAGAGTTTTGATTACCCCGTTTTTAAAATGAGTTCCCTGCACTGGGACACTGTGTTAAGTCTCTCCTAGCCTTCATAAAAAGTCGTATGTAAAATTATTTTTAAAAAAATAAAAATATTTTTGGGCAGTAATTTTTTCAGCAGCATTATGATTTTGGCTGTGGTGATACATTTCCAGTAACTGGGCTTGTATTATTTGAACAAAATTACACCCTCAGTGACAATTCGTGTTTTCTTTGTGAATGTTTTCCAACAGCATAAATGCTGTTGTTCATAACAGCTGCTGTTATGAAAAAATAACTTTAATTTATATTGACACGTGACTTGTATTTATGTGCATGCATGCCCTTCCAGCAGCCTTAAAATATCACTCCAGACAAGCAAAATCTTCAAACCCCTTATAGATTTCTCAGACACAGTGCTGTAAGGCAGACTGTAGCCTTTTTACATTTTCCTAGGCTTTATTAGTTCAATCAAATAATTAGATAGAAGAGTCACATCTTTTTTTAATAGTAACTTGGGTTTATTAAACACGGACATAAGTTTAATGTGACAGCTAATTATACAGCTTTAACTAATGAGAACAATCTTGATGGCTGGAGGTTGGTTAGATTCAGAGGCTTCCGCGGAACAGTGAATTGATAAAATCCCAAAGTCCCAACCCTCTCATGGGGGGAATGGGTTAGTTTCTAATTATCATGTACACTTCAACTTTTCTTATCCTTTCTTTACTGACTGCCTGGCTTATCTCCCTTGAAGGTCCCTACTTAGCCTTTTCTTTCTTAATTAAAAGGCTCCAGTTAATAAATTCTTTCAAATTAACACAAGGAAGATTAGCAATAGGCTTTTCTGAATGATCTTAATTTAATTATACCTAGTTAGGGGATTTTTTTCATAAATTCACTGAGGTAATGCAGCATCAAATGATGCTCAAGGACGAAGGGGCCTAGAAGCCTGTGATTTATAACTCGAGAGATAATTACAAAAGGCCCTACCACATGGAAATGTTAAAAAAAAAAAAAAACAGACTGTTTACAGGCATGAAGATTTTCTTTCTGCATTGCAGGCAGGCCCTCTCTGACACAAACTTGTTTTGTTCTTTGTATTGCCCTTGTGATGGTGGCCATGCAGGCACACAGGTGGACATCTCACAGCCCCGGTGGGCTTTTGTCGGTTTTAAGGTAGAAACAGAGAAATAGGCAATACGCGCAACCTTAGCTTGCTGCGATCTGGGTGGTGGGGGCACAGCAGAGGGCCCTCCTGTGTCCTGGAAGGCAGGAGACACGAGCAGGCTGTAGTGACAGCGCTCTGCAGAAACCTGCCAAAAACCTGGGACACAGCTGCTTGGTACCACGAAGAGGGTGGTAGAGAAGGCACTCAGATATGTGTTCCTGCTGCTCGGCCACCTCAGATAGCAAAGATATCAGTGAGTCAGTTTGCTAGAGCATGCCGGCTCGGCCATCACTCACTTTTGATCATGCTGACATCGTTGGCGCCGTCTCCTATTGCCAGGGTCACAGCCTTCTTGTATTTCTTCACCAGCTCCACCACCTGGGCCTTCTGCAGCGGAGTCACCCGGCAGCAGATCACCACTTTGCACATGCAGGCGGTTCTCACCAGCTCCAGTTCCAGATTCCCTTCCAGCGCGTAAGCCTGAGAAGAAGGAGCAAAGGGGTGTTCAGGTCAGACTAGCAGCAGCTCGTGGCCTGACAAGATGGTGCAGCAGAAAGGAAATGAGAATTGAGCTAGTTCTTCCATTCAGCGGAAGGAAGGTGTGAGATACCCTGAGTGAATCCGTCCATTCAGTCGCAGGGACCATCCACACCGCACAACATCACGCCACGCAGCGTACACCCGCGAGCTTGCAGCTTGGTTGCACCACAGCTGGATATGCACAACAGCTGCTCTGGCCGATGTAACCTGACAGCGCAGCAGGAGTGTCAAACAAGAGCACTAAATTAACAAAGCTGCTGCTGGGCCTGAGACAACCTTGCATATGTATCTCCATGCAGGAGGGAGTCTCTGCTCATCCCTCTTTGTTTATTTTTTAAGCTCTGGGAGATAGGTGGTATAAATAGAAGAGATTTCAATTTGGGAGTACTTAATTAAAAAAAAAAAAACATGGAAAAAGCAGAGCTCAGGTAAGCATGACAAAGCAAAACACAAAGCCAGGGAGAAGGCAACTTTGCTCTGAGTGCTGACCTTTTAAATCAGTCAGCTGTATTATTTCTGTTCGGGAAGCACAGAGATACTTGGATGTCTGGTCACCCCTCCAGCTCTGCGTGAGGAGGATGGAGTAATGTTAGCTTTTCCTGTTTCTTTCAGATCATGCTTTTTGGCTCTGTTCTTTGCTGTCTCAGACGTGCATGGAAGGAATCTACGGGGGTTTCTCCTCCTCAGAGCCATTACAATAGGCCCACTGCCCTTTCTGCGTGAGGCAGACAATCCTTAGGCCAGATACTCTTTCTTCTTGAAACAGAGCGCTGTGAGTCACCAACACCCCCGCTTCCCTCCTGTCAGTGGCAGGCAGGCTTGCTCAACAAGAGACCTTTTCGTGGGTTAGCTTTAGTACCAGCTGGTCAGTGCAGTTAGAGATGGCTTTTGCCACAACATCCTCGCTGCACAGCACTAGCAAAATGTTATCGCACGGTATATTAATGATACTGCACACAGATCATCTAGTGTGATGATGCCATTGCTGATGCTGATGTGCTTCTGTTTACTCGCTTTGTTTGAGCAAGACCGCATGTGTGCATAGCCCCAGTGCTGCTGTCCCACCCATCTGCATGTAGGGATACGACACTGAACAGATGCTGTGTTTGAGTGGGACAGTATCAGCACTATTACCATTGTTCAAACTCTAGGTTCACAGAAATAAATAAATAACATAAAGTTTTGTCCACACTGTCCTTGTGGTCCACACCCAGGAGAAAGCCATGGTCTTGGTGAGACTGACTGTGTCCACTCTGCTGCAGGCTGTGTGGGCTGGCTGTTCCCACAGAGCACAGATTTGAATGTCTTTGTGTGGTACATATCTCCTTGCCAGGGTGTGGGTGAGTGTGTGGTTTTCCAGGAATAAAAAGAAAGCTTTGTCACCACTGCCAGTGGTGCTTTTACAGCACAGCTCTCGGGGTCTACGCTGCAGGCTGAAGGGACGAAGTAGGAACAGGCAGGGGCTTGCAGCTGGCTGGGATGTCAGAGGATTGACCCATGCAGATGCACCAAACTTGATAGAGCTCTTGTCTGTTTTGCAGTGAGGATCTAAAGGGGATTAAGGCCCTGGAGTTGAAGAGGGAGTGAGTGTGAAATAGGGAGAGAAGGTACTTGACAATGTAGACAACTGCCTGAAAGTGTCTCCTCTAGTCCAGGGTCTGTATACATGGCATACAAGCCAAAAATGGAGCCAGATGAGATTTTTTTTGATAGTAATTTGCTGGACTGGTGTAGAGCTGGGAGTTAAATTTGCTAGACTGCCAGCAAGAGGGGTAGCAACCACAGGGAACAGAAGCATCTTGTCTCTGAAAGGCAGTGCCTCCCAGCTCTTTCCATGTCTACCTATTTGCTTCCCCTGCAATCTGGGAAAGCAAAATACTGTACAAATAAACCTGATCTAGACTAAGCCTTCCTCCCAGACAGGTTGAAATGTATCTAAGTTGTTTTTTTTTCTAACCTGTTCTAAAAAATTTCCAAGGATGGAAAATCTATTCGAGTGCTTCACTATTCTCACCAGGAAGACATTTCACCCCAAACTCTGTTCTCTCACTTCAATTCCCTTACTTTGTTTACCTCTTATTATTACCAAGACTAGTATACATTTTGTCAAAGAAAATGGCCCAAATAATTTGAATTATTTCAGCTAAGACTTTACCAATGGCAAACAAAGCAGGAGGCTTTCTTCACAACTCTGACAGGTGATGCTCTTACATACATACCTCTGATTTTGTATGTGTGTAGCTGATTATGTGAAAGTGGAGAACAATGCACTTGCTCTTACTGAATTGCATTCTCCATTTTTAGAATCATAGAATCACAGAATGCTTTGGGTCGGAAGGGGCCCCCAGAGATCATCCAGCCCAACCCCCTGCCGTGAGCAGGGACAGCTTTAACCAGAGCAGGGTGCTCAGAGCCCCGTCCAACCTGGCCTGGGATGTTGCCAGGGATGGGGCCTCCACCGCCTCTCTGGGCAACCTGTGCCAGTGCCTCACCACCCTCATGGTAAAAAATGTCTTCCTTATGTCTAGTCTAAATCTATCCTCCTTCAGTTTAAAACCATTATTCCTTGTCCTGTCACAACAGGCCTTGCTAAAAAGATTGTCCCCATCCTTCCTGTAGGCCCCCTTTAAGCACTGGAAGGCCGCAATAAGGTCTCCTCGCAGCCTTCTCTTCTCCAGGCTGAACAACCCCAACTCCCTCAGCCTGGCCTCGTAGGAGAGGGGCTCCAGCCCTCAGATCATTTTGGTGGCCCTCCTCTGGACCCGCTCCAGCAGGTCCATGTCCTTGTGCTGAGGGCCCCAGAGCTGGACGCAGGGCTCCAGGTGGGGTCTCACCAGAGCAGAGCAGAGGGGCAGGATCCCCCCCCTCGACCTGCTGGCCACGCTGCTGTTGATGCAGCCCAGGATGGGGTTGGCTTTCTGGGCTGCAAGCGCACATTGCCGGCTCATGTCCACCTTTCCATGCCCCAGTACCCCCAAGTCCTTCTCCGCAGGGCTGCTCTCAATCCCTTCATCCCCCAGCCTGTACTGATATCGGGGGTTGCCCTGTCCCAGGTGCAGGACCTTGCACTTGGCCTTGTTGAACCTCATGAGGTTCACACAGGCCCACCTCTCCAGCTTGTCCAGGTCCCTTTGGATGACATCTCATCCTTCTGGCGTGTCAACCACACCCCAAAGTATTTCTTCAATTTGTTAAAATTGTTTTCAAGTCTAATCTTAAACTCCATCATACCTGCAGTTTCTCCAATCTTGGTGTTACCTGCTGTGTTTTTAAGCAGTTAATGCAAACACTGAATATCAAATAGATGTGGGATAGCCCCCTGCAGATGCCACTTAACTGTTTTAGATCAACAGTGAGCCCTTAAGAGCCGTACTTTCCAAGCAGTCTTGCATCGGTCACTTAACAATTTCATCTAGACTGTATTACTTCAGTTTGCTTGGAAGAACGTCATGGGAGAGAGCATCAAACAATTTATTAGTTAAGTTATAAGATAGGTATCCTATCTGTTAAATATATCTGTTATCAGATATATTTAGTAGAACATGTTCTTGGCATACTTGAAACCCACATCTGATGTTATCTTATCTTATTGCTGCATCCATAAACTGCCTGAATATTTTTCTAGTGTCTTTCTGGAAATGAAAATTGATCCAGCTACTCTACCCCTCTGGTTTGCTGAACATCAGGGCCTACTCTTCCCGGCTCCAGTCTTCTGAAACCTTGTATATCACCTTTGATGTCTCAGATAATCACTGAACCTAATCTTCAATTAGGAAAAAAAACCCCAAACAGTCCTCTAGAGCTAAATTTTTAAAGCATTTTCAGACTTCCATTATGTCCCTATCACATTAAATTCTTCAGAGAACAGCCCCTACCATGACTCTGAACCTTCCTTACCAGGCTGTGGCCAGTGATAACCAGACCGTACACTCCATTTGCTTGCTCATCGGGTAGAACTGTTGTTTTTTTTGAAGATTTTTCAAACTGAATGTTGATCTCATCACTGTCCAGAAAGGAGTCTGGCTTCATCTTTTTCCTTGCATTCCTAAAAAAGAATCCAAAATAATAATGAAAAGCTTATACAGATATATGTGTTTTATTAAATCAACTTTATGAAAATAAAAAATCGATGCTACACTTTGATAGTTTATTTCAATTTTCCCTGCATCCCTACAACAACATGCCCAGTTTAGCTCCTGCTGTTGGTGCAGATCATCCACATACTTCTGAAACTCTAAAAAGTGTGTACTAAACTTGTGCTGATTTAAAGTCAAACAAATCATCTGAGTGTCATAAAGGTCAGTATCCCAAAGGGCATCCCAATTTTCTGTGCATATTGCCTGGCAACCACCTATTTCAAGAGAAAAGGACTGAAAAACTTTCCCATTTTCCACCTATACCTAAGAACTTGTGTCTACTGAGGATGCTAGGGAGGAAGGTAGATTTCTACATAATGCTAGAAAAGGACCGTATCCAGACAAAGGACTTCCAAGGGACGTGGTTGAGTCCTCATCCCTGGAGGTATTTAGAAGATGTGTAGATGTGGTGCTCTGGGACATGGTTTAGTGGTGGACTTGGCAGTGCTCGGTTAATGGTTGGACGTGATTATCTTAAAGGTCTTTTCCAAACTAGACGATTCCATGATTCTATGCTTCTATGAGTCTGTGAATGTGGATGAACGGCAGTAGTGGTAGAGCAACACTGCAGCTCAAGCCTGGAGCCAAAGGTTTTGTGGCTCCAGATCACTTGTTGAATGTCAGCTGATATTGCCTGCCTGACTCTGCTTTCTTATACATTTATATAGATTTGACCTCTTGGATCAAGAAGCTTCAGAGTTTACCCTCAGAGGAGATTTCTGCATTGTGTTTAGCTGCTGGATCTTCCAGGGAGCCAGCCAACCCTTATCTAAGGTCCCTGAATGAACTGCACCGAGTAAAGCCCACAGGAAAAAAAAGGTGGAATAATACAAATTACAAATAGCCCCAGTGCACAGCAACAAAGCTGTTTATTTCAGCCATTTACCTCAGCTCATTAAGTACATCATCAGATGTGCTGCCTTCAATAATGAAAACATCTTCCATGTCATCATGCAGCAAGTTGCAGGAGTAACCAATATTCATTGCTGTCTCTGGGAAAGAGAAACAAGGAAGTTGACCCATCTTAGCAGCCTCAAACTCACCCACTGTCTCTGTGTCCTCTTTACACACATGCCAAAAGCTCTCCTTCTCACTCAAAAGGGCTGTGAGCCTTTCAGAGTCAATAGTTTAAGAGAGCCAGAAGAGTCACCTTGATGCACATAGCAGCAGATCTCCCCTAATTGGGCTTCTTCACAAGGCCACAGAAAAAAATAATTCTACCAAAATGAAAAAGCTTAAAACACCCTTTGGCCAACATACTTGGAGCAATAAAAAACATTATCATGTTGATTAAAAAAATTTTTTTTGGAGTTAATTTCCCCGAGTCTGTTTTGCCCATGATGGTAATTGGTAAGGGATCTCTCCCTATCCTTATCTTGACCCACGAGCTTTTTGTTGTATTTTCTGTCCCCTGTCCAGCTGAGGAGGGGAATGATAAAGCAGCTTTGGTGGGCACCTGGCATCCTGCCAGGGTCAACCCACCACAGTAAGCAAAACGATTACATTTGGAACATGATAAAATGAAATGTTTATTTTTTCTCAAAAATTCTCTGCTGCTTTCTTGGATGAAATTATTTGCAACCACTTTTGGCCTCCCTGAAACGCCAGTGTTTCAGTGAGGTTACTATTTCTCCAAAAGAATTAATTGGAGTCTATTTAACGCTCTTTCCAACTTAATGCTTTCTCCAAAAGCCTATGTTTCCTCCATTTCTATTCTGGATCATTAATGCCAGGACCAAACTAAACCAGACTCAACATCCATTTTAGCATTAAAGTTCCTGGAAAGCAGGACAAGATTTTTTCTGCCTTCTTCACCAGGATGGTCAACTGTACTAAAGTGACACCTTTTCACAGCATATGACACAGGGACTATGGGATGCTCATTTTCACCTCTCCAAAGGCAAAGGATGCTGCCTTCACATTGCTTCCAGCCTCAGGACAGGAATTAAGGACAGGCACTAGCTACAGTTATCTCATCTAATTCCAGATAAGTGGAGTTTTGCCTAGCTGGCAATGAAGCAAAGCCAGCTGTAAGTTTGTCTTCTGTGCAGTCTTCAAGCATTGGAACAGCCTGCCCAGAGAGTTGGTGAAGTCACCATCCCTGGAGGTGTTCAAAAAAATGGGTAGACGTGGCACTGGGACATGGTTTAGTGGGCATGGTGCTGTTGGGTTGATGGTTGGACTGGTGATCTTAGAGGACCTTTCCAACCTTGGTGATTCTATTCTAGTTCTACTTTCATTAAAAAGGAATCCAGCTACCAAGCCAGGTAACATGAAATTAATTATTACTCTACCCTTAATTGGTTTAGTGGTGGATTTGGTAGTGTTAGGTTAATGGTTGGACTTGATCTTAAAGGTCTTTTCCAACCTAAACGATTCTATGATTCTATTCTATGATTCAAAGGAGAAAGAATGAGAACATGGGTCTTAGCAGAACCATCCCACTGGTGGGAGAGAAGAGAAACATCCAAAGCTGTAGTCCCTTTACCTTGCTTGTCTCCAGTGAGAACCCATATCTTAATGCTGGCTTTGCCAAGAGTCTCAATTGTCTGTGGGACTCCGTCTTGTAACTTGTCCTCAATCGCTGTGGCACCTAGCAGCTTAACAGAAAATGTCAGGGAACTGGTAAGTCTTCCCATTGCTAGCAAAGTAGAAAGCATTAGACCTCCAGGTAATTACTCAACCAAACACAAATGAAATCCAGGAATAATGTTGTAAGGTTGTTCATTCTTCCTCAGCAAATTTCCTGTACAGAGTAGAGCCCTGATCCTGCAGATATTCTAGTCTCTAATCCCCCAGGCTCAGATGGATCATGAACATGCATGAAATTATTTGCCAATGTTTGCAGACCTACAGGTCTGTGTTCCTCCGTGTCCCCTTCACAGCAGATAGAGCTTTAACTGAGGGACAAAGACAGCTGTAGATCCGTGTCCCCAAACCTCCATATGCATCCTCTAGTGTGGAGCTCACTCCCAGCTATATTGTACTGCAGCTGTCATACGGCTGCTAAACATCTTCTCCAGCCCATAACAGACGTGTCCCCACCCCTGCTCCACACTGTCACACAACTAAACCACAGATTGCTCAGGACACAAACCTTAATTATTTTAAAGCTATTGCTTTTTCTGCATTTTGGAGATATTTGGTGGCTTTAACCTATTGTCAAAGGGACATGAAGGTTTCATTGCTAGCTCAGGTTTAGGCAGCATCTGCTACCACCTACATCCTGCTGTTGGGAGGCTAAATTCAGAGTTTGGCTTTAAGCCCAAGATCCCTTTTGGCTTCCTGGGATGTTCATCATTCATCAGCTATAAGTGTTATCCATGTAGACAACAGCTCTGAAGGAACTTCTCTCTAAACCTCCATGTCTTTCCTGCTTTGAACATGACCCACAGAGTGTTTGCACAACGTATTCTCTGGACTGGAGGATCAGCATTTTCCACTCCTCTAGATGAGCAGTAGGCTCTGCCCCATGGACTATGCAGCTTCCAGAGGTCAGCATCTCCTTGGCTCACACTTGCTTCTTCCCAGGCCCTGCTGGCATCCTGAGCGTACAGCTAATGGAAGGAGCAACAGTGCGGCTCCCAGGATTTCTGAGATTTCAGGAAAGCACTGCTGCAAGTTGAAAAGCTCAGTTGCTTCCCTTCAGATTCCACACATCCTTTTCATTCATTATTCACCGGCTCTAAAACACAGGCAGAACCCCACCCCCACCCCCAGGGCATTCAAAAGCTGTAACAACACTCAGGGAGAGAAGAATGACTTGAAGATCAGAGTATAGCCCTATTTCAAATTGAAACAAACATATTCATGGACATCACCTCCCCATCCTGCCCAAGGCTGCAAGAACAAAGAAGACACTGTCTGAAATGGAGGGGCATTGGGGATTATTCATTATGCCTGCTATTTCAAAGACAGGAAAATAAATAGATCAGCCATTTGCACACACAAAGGATAGCTATGAAATATTTGTGTCCACGTCATCTCCCTTAGGCTCTGGTATGTCACTTCATCACGAGAAAGCTACTCTGACACCCACGTGAGTTAAAATAAAACCATTTCCCTGCACTGGTGGCTGACACTGCAGTTACGGGCTCCTGATGGAGATGCCAGTGAAAACCCAGGACTGCCATATTCCTATCTGCTCCTGTCACACAACCCACTGAGCTGTTTGCAGAGCAATGTTTACTGAAGTCATACTGAGCTGTTTATTGACAAACCACCATCCTCGCTGCCTCCCCCAGAGCTCGGCCCAGATTCCCTGAAACACCAACCATTAGGTCTTTTTCAATCTCTTCATATAATTCTGACAATTTATCTTCCCGTCCTTCCAAGGCAGTGCTTGCTTCATGGTGACGCCTGATCCAGTCCTGAAAGTAGTCTTCATCCAGGTTTTTATAGGCCACCACGAGTGTCCTCAGACCTTCACCAGCAAACTCCTGCAAGACAGTGGTGAGGCAGAATAGGTCAAAGGAGAATGGTCGCTCACCTGGGCTTACAAAGGACGCTCGGAAAGCAAATGGTTATTTGTAAAAGCTTCTTGCCTAAAGTCTGCAGAGGAAAGGTGAAAAAATCACAACTTAGACCACAAACCTTGGGGTACTTTTTAAAAACTAGTTCCAGACCACTTCATCATTGCCTTACAAAGAATAATTTCAAAAGAGTTTTCCTACTTTTTGGCTCTAAAGCTTTACATTAACCAGGCAGTTGTTTCCCAGGTTTGTATTTCTCAACATACAGTTCAGAATAGTGAGACCTAAATAAACACTGAACACAGCCTTGAATTTTGGACCTGGGCTTAACACTTTCAGGGTACAAATGCTGGCTGAAATGCACAGTGTGAGCATAGGCAGTCATGATATCTCAGCAAGTCCTTGTAACTGTGCTTTCTGCAGATGTATGATTGATGGTATGGTGCTCAGTGTTTGGTTGAATAACGGAGATCCCTTGGTCAAAATGGAGGTGTTCCCCCAGGCTTGAAGTAAAGGTACATCAGGAACAGGCTACATCTGTCTCTGCCCTCTCCCTCACCAGCAACTTTCTCTGACTCCCCAAGGCAGTGAGCAGAGATGTTTGTGCTATTGCACAACCCCTCTGGCAAAACTTTCTGTTACATGGTGCTCTGCACTGTACCAGCAGGATCTGGCATCACAAGGGGGAGTAAATATTGGCCAGAAGATATACTTGAGTGAGTAGCCATCTCCCAGTGCACTCCATCAACAATATAAAAGCCCACAAGTTTGAGTGATGCATTTTCCTTGCTGCCCAGTCAATAGGCCCCTGTATGATCTGGAATAAGGGGAGGTATGTCCCAGTGCCTGCCTGGTCCCTTCTGACTGACACCCCTGGGATCACAATCATTGCAGATCTGAATTGTATTCAAGAAGGTAAATGGCCCTGTGGCCCATTACTGATCACCTGAGTTATTCTGATCCAAGGCATGTTTGAGTGCAGCAGGTGCATGCATTGTGGAGTAATAGCAGATGTGGATGGAATTTAGTTGCCAAAATACAGATGAGTTGTGCCATTTCAGGTGTTTCACCTATCCTGCCTGGCTTCCAGCTCCTACTCCAGAGGAATACAGGTCTTCTGAACGTCCTGCATTGTATTTGCCATCCATGTCCAGATGTCCTGGATATCTTAGAGCAGTTCAAATGGCACCTGGTGCCCATGCTTAGGCAACTGAGTTGAGACCTAAGGTTTTATAAATTTATTTCTCTCTCCATTCCCCACAAAACCAAAACCAAAACTGAAAAAAATAGTGCTTGGGTGCTGCTTCTGGAAGCTGTTTTTTGTCTCAATACAAAGTATGTTTCCACACCTGGAGAAAAGGAAACCATCTGTCCTGGTTTTGGCTGGGATAGAGTGAATTTTCTTCCTAGTAGCTGGTGTAGTGCTGTGTTTTGGATTTCGTATGAGAAGAATGCTGATAACACACTTATGTTTTAGTTCTTGCTAAGCAGTGCTTATACTAGTCAAGGACTTTTCAGCTTTCCATGCTCTGCCAAGTGCACAAGAAGCTGGGAGGGGCACAGCCAGGACAGCTGACCCAAACTGCCCAAAGGGCTATTCCATACCATATGACATCATGCTCAGTATAGAAACTGGGGGGAGATGGCCGGGGAGCCGCAATCACTGCTCAGGAACTGTCTGGGCATTGGCCAGCAGGTGGTGAGTGGCTGCATTGTGCACCACTTGTTTTGTATATTCTTTTATCATTATTATTATCATTATTATTTTCTCTTCCTCTGCTGTCCTATTACACTGTCTTTATCTCAACCCATGGGTTTTACTCTTTTTTTTCCAATTTTCTCCCCCATCCCACCACAGGGCAGGGAAGGTGATGAGTGGCTGTGTGGTGCTTAGCTGCCGACCAGGGTTAAACCACGACACCGTCAAAGGCAGAGATGTTGTGCAGAAGGAAACACTTACATTCAGGTGTTCTGTGGTCTCCTCTTTGAGAGAGTCGCAGGATGAATGAAGCAGTTCATAAAGAATCGTGTCAGCCCCCTTGCAATACAAAGTCAAGTCACCTTCTGGACTCCGCACTATGAGGAAGAGAAAAAGAAATGCTACAAATCCCAGGCTGAGGCACTTGGGATTTACAGCACTTCCATCAAAACAAAGAAGGGTTTTTAGAGGTGTCCAGACTCCACCAAGTTTTGGCAAACTCGCAGGAATCAAGACAAGCTTTGCTTAGAAAAGAAGATAATGCAAATACTCTCCACCTTAGCAGTAGCAGCACAGGCAACTGTACCCGGATTGCATTGGTCTGAGCAGATGATCTGTTGGATTATGTGGTTCCGACAGACAGCAGGCAGGACAGGCAGGACATCTGCATTCAAAAGTCAAGAGCAATTTGTTCTTAGGGAACTGGTCCTGCTGCTCCTATTGCTCCTACCAGTAAAGGTACTACTGCTCTCTCACTACAGTTATGATATTCCAATTCCTGAAATATCTGAGGATGTTGGAGGGTTAATAAAGGCTACACGAGGTTTCTTGAATCATTTCTCCATTTTGCTTGTAGGACAGTGGGTTTCTCTACTTGTCCTTGCTTTCTCCTTTCCCACTTGCTTGGATTTTGCTGTCAATTTTAAAGCTCATTAGAAGGAAGGCCTTTTCTGCATTGTCATGAGGGAAGTAAGATATGTAAAAAGCTTAGTGTCTTCAGGAGTCTGCTTCATCATTGTGGTCCAGGTGTTAAGATGTTCTCCCGCCTGCCAAAGTTAAGTATTTAGCTAGCACTGTTGGTGTGTAATTGAAAAGTCAAGGCAGTCCATCTCAAGCGTTCAGAAGTAAATGTTATTCAGAAAGCATTGCAAAGGAGATCTCCTAGGAAAAGGCATCACAGCAGAATGAGGGCCAACTTGAGAGCCTAAAAAATCAGGAAGGAAAGAAGGGTGCAAAGGGAACATACCAATAACAGACATTCGCTTGCGAACATTGTTGAAATCAAGAATAGCCAGGAGTTTGTATATTTTTGTTTCTCCCATTTCCACAACGGTGATGGTCTCTGGTGTGCGAGCCCGGAACACAAATCCAAAGTTTCTGGCAGCAGTGACAAGGGCTCCCTCATCAGGAGATTGGGCCTGATACACCAAGTTACCTGACATGGAAGAAAAAAAATGTAATGTGGCTTCTACCTAGTTTCTGAGCCTAAACAAATAGAAAATCAAAGACATTATAAAGCAGTTAACCCTTTGCTTTTCTGTCTATCCCCAGAGGTGCAGCACTAAAAAGCACCTTATGTCCACATGTCTCCATCAAGTCCCATCAACCGGGCCAGTGCAAGAGACCTCCTAGACTCTTTTGGGGTCTTCACTCTCTTTGGAGTCCAGAGAGACTTGGGTTAACCTTGGGTTAACCCCTTCTAGTTACATCTGCATGTATTTTTCTTATCAGTGTTTTCACCTTATATGTGTCAATTAATGGTTCTAGCCTTTAAAGCACCATTTTCGCCCTGTCTTGGATTTGACAAGACTGACCCAGTACCTGCGGGAACATTGGATGAGTGGAGCTAATGAGTCTCCAGTCGGTAGGTGCTCTATGCACTTTGTTATATGGGACTTGGTGCAGAGAAGAGAAAGAGTGGGGAAAGCCACCTGCCACCTCAGGGAAGCTGTGGCACCTGCAGTTTCCGCACTCCAGAGATGTGGTGTTTGCAGTAGTGTCAGCTCCACCACAGGAACACACAGGGATTGGAGGCCCTGGTCCTTGCTCTTCCCATGTGGCATCTCCAAAGATATTGATTTACGTGTAGCCATATACTACAGAAAATCACCAGGGAGCCAAAAGGACCAATAACAGCTTCTGTGGAGAGAAGACATACTGTGGTGCAGGGTGAACATAATCACTCAGTCTGGTGCCTTGACCAGTCCTCACCTTCCTTCTTCTCTTCTGGCATCACTGTGTGACAAAGTGAGAGCAGCCGGAAGAATCTGTGCGTTGGGCCATCACTCAGTTTCACAGCTTCAACCAGGCTGTGGTCATAGAAGGAAAACTTCGGGTCGGCTAACTGGTTGTATGAGAAATCAACTTTCTCTGTGTTCTGCAAAAATATGGCTCAGTGTTATTTATGGAGCTCTCATATGCCTCTACACCAATGCCTGCCCATCACAGCCCCTCTATCTTCCTTACATTTAAAAAGGGCCCTCCCCTGCAGGGCTGTTCATAACAGAGATTGGTGAGTCTAAGTAAGTTGGAGGTCATGGAAGCTACTGAATCAGAGGAGAGGACAGGCACTTAAGGTGCCTTTCAGAGCAGCACTCAGGCTGAGAACCTTATTAGCTAAAGATGTCTCTCTGTATGACAGCAAATGCTCCTACAGGATCCCCACCAAAGGATTTCTATAGCAAAGAACTGCCTGCCTTCAACACATGCCTGCTTGAAGGCATCATGCTTCTGATGTCAATGGCTGCCTGTGATAGGGCAATGTGGAAGCCCAATTTAAAACAATTCAAAAGGCTGCGTTCTACACCCTATTCTCCCAAAGCAAGAAAAAATCCTGATATGGAAAAAAGATGACAGACAAGTGATGTAAAGGTTCAACTCCACAGGCACTGCTCATTTTGTCTAAAAACAAGGAGCCCCAAGCAGAGGGGAATGTACTGGAAAAATGGCCAGAAGCTCACAGCATGATGTGTCATGGAGGAATGCACTGCCAAGCCTGCCTGGGACAAGTCTGACTCCCGCCCCGTTCCCAATGAGCTCAGAGTTTCCAGGATAGGAGTCATCCTTTTGACCTCTGCAAGCTGACATTTAGCACTAACCACAAGAGCACAGACCCACCCCCCACACACACTCATCTGCACAGCAAGGTCCAGGCACTGCAACACTGTGGATGTGTGGGCAGCAGGACTCTGCTCTGGTGAGTGTCAAGGGCAGGAGGAGCTGCCAGGTAGCCAGTTGGCAGGAGACCAGCATGTCTCCCCAAGCAAGTCAGCCCTTTGCATTTTGCTGCCTGAGCGAGGGCAGCCTGGAGGCACAGCACCGGCACAAATAGCCAAGTTCATGGGGTAATTTAAGTTTTAAATGGCCTGGAAATGAATCATTGGAACGAGGAGTGAGATTTTCATCATCATCTGGCTGCTTGTTACTTGGATTACTGCATGCAGTTTTCAGACATTTTAGAAATCCAAGACATATGCATTTGTACCAGCAAGCAGAGGCTAGAGAGAAATGGAGAATTCACCCATTTTCACACTTTCCAACGTCCAGACATCAGGAGAATTTGACAATGACCTTGTAATTGATATGAACTGAACTCACTGATTTCCCACCAAAGCTTTAATTAACTGCCAAAGATAACAAAATTCACCAATGTCCAAGTTTCCAACAAACTTCAATGGCCAAGTATTCAAGAGGAGCTGTGCATGCACTGGGATGTCATGTGAAGCTGAGGGAACAGTGGGCACTCAGGCTATCCGACCTGCAGGTTAAACTAGGCTTACTGGAAGGGAATGCAACTCTGGCAATCCTCTGACATCCACAAGAACACACATCCCTGTTGTCAGGGTCAAGAGCATCAGCTGTTGCAGGGTCAACAGCGTGAGCAATGCCTGGGTGAGTTGTGTCCATCAGCACTTAGGCAGGCAGGTTCACTGAAAGCACAGATCCTGATAGCACTTGAGCACTTACCTCATTTATTTCTATCCTTTGCCCAGACATATCATACACATCACCTGCAAGCAAGACAGACTGAGGTTATAGCCACAAACTCCAGATAAGTGCAGTCTCTGAGCTTCTCTACCACAAAAACAGGTTAAAGTGTTTTGAAGCTAGTATCTAATTTAAAAGTTTCAGTAAGCATAAATATCTTGACATGGGCACTGGAGACTGATGATTCATATCAATCAGTTTCTGTTGTAATCCATGACAAAATCCAGAGACTGGCAGATGCTTGAAACACAAAGCAGTTGCTATAAAAATGATTGGCATTTGGGTAAAGATGACTTGGCTCAAGCTGAACCCAGAAAGGACGTAGTGCTGGGTAGGAAACAAAGGTGCTTTCAGGGGATGACTTCTCTTGTACCTTCCCTTTGGAATGTGAGACAAAATCCAGCTCCTGGATCCTATTGGGTTTGCAACAGTCCCTGGACAACCACAGAGAAGGAGTTGTCAAAGCCCATTCTTCCCACATCTAGGTAGCAAGGCTGCTCTATTCATTTTTCCCTGAACTGATGATCTGGTCACAGAAATGGAAGACATCTCATCTCCAGGAATCACTATTGAAACTTCTTCTGTCAGAAGAAAAATTTCACTTGGAAGTTCTGGACTGTGCCCAGTCCAGCCAGATTCAACACTTTATTGAAATAAGACTGAAATACTGCGAATTACATGAATGATAGATCCATACCTGCACCAGCAACCTCAACTGTGACTAAAGCCAATTATAGGTACTGGTACTCCCTCACAAAAGCCCTGAGGGTGTAGAAGAAACTCAGAAGTCATCTCTCCTGAGAAGTGCACATCAGTTGATCCCCTGGGGAATGGAACTGAGAGGCTTTTGGACACCTTCTTCCAATGGGAAGCTTAAGCCTCTGGAGTACCTTCCCTAGCAACAGAACTAATTCATCCTTTCTGGCGTGGCTTTCCCAAATGCCCCTGAGCAGCAAATCCAAAAAAGCACATTCCTAGGAAGAAGATAAGCATTTAGAAAACTATAGGCAATAGGCTGTCTGCTTGCTTTCTGCATATTTCCCATTCATTTCTTGAACCCACATGCTATATCTATGTTAGTAGTGACATCCACTTTGGAAAAGTCAACTAAGGATACATGAATGAACAGACTGAGTATTTTTCAAACTGTTTAGCAGCACTAACATTGGCTAGCATAGTAGCACTGTTTGAGATATGGTGGTCTCCAAATATATACAAAACAAGATTTACAAGAAGAAGTAACTTCTTTTATTAGGCCAGCTGATAGCACTGAGAAAAAAAGACAAGCTTTCTGGCACACTAGTCCATCAGCAGGTCTGACACAGGCAAAACAAGCATCAATCTATGAATAAGCGGTGACACAATTTCTCTGGGGGAATCTAATGATGCTAATCAATTAGTCAGTTTGTGAATTGTTAGCACCTCTTGAGCAGTATGAAGAAAACTGCCAGGGGCCATACAATGAACAAGACTTTTAAGTCAATGACTGTTAGGATCTGACAGAATTAACAACTTTTGTTTCCCATTTTTTCCAATTCCCTATAAACTCTTTTCCCTTCTGGTAGGTGAAGTATGTCAGGGTTGAAGACAAATGACCAAGCCATTGACTAGGTGCCAACCGAAGGCTCAGCTACCTGAACAGGATGTGGAAAATGGTTACTCATGACATGAGAAATTGCTGAATGTGAGAGATAACAGTGTGAGAAGTTGACGAAATTTGCAGATAACCCCATGAGGGATGGATGATTTCACAAGTAGTTAAGAGAGAGTTAGTTATGTGAATTATGTGTTATGTTTTGCAGGGTTAGCAATACCTGGGTAACCATGTCAATAATACCATAAAAAGCTGAGATCACCTAGGTAGTGATATCAGAAAATTTGAGTACAGATGTAGTAAAACTGTGACCCATGAGGAAAAAGTAATAAGGTGCAGGTTCTTTAGTTGGGATGATACTGGGGCAGAAAAACAGAGGTAAAAGGGTGGCAAAAAGGGGAAACAAGGGACAGGAAAATGATATTAAGATATGCAAATGTTATAATCAGGGCTGTCCAGGCATCCCTGATGAACAGCCCTGCACTTGATCACTGCAGCTTCTTACAAGGTACTCTTTTCTGATAATCATGTTTAATCTCTGTGGACCAAGAGGCATACAATGGAATAAAACTCAGAGAATAAGACAGATAGATAACATACCGTAGGATTTGCCATTGATGGAACATTTGTTGAAACACATGATGTTCTGAGTGAGAGTTCCTGTTTTGTCTGAGAAGATATACTTGATCTGCCCCAGCTCTTCATTGAGTGTAGTAGTACGGGCCTGAGCCGGTGTGTCATTCAGCGGATAATACATTTTACGGTCCCAGTCAATGTAGAAACTGTTACCCAAGCGTATAATCTCCACACTGGTGAAACAGAAAGAAAAGGTGATGGAATATTCATTAGTTTAAGGGACAAGATCTTTATCTTGAGCACCACCATTAGCAATTGCAATTAGACGACAACGTTGAAGGTAATGACAGAGTATACTCATCAGGTTGTCCTTAAATGGTCTGTATTAAGTAATACTGAAGCAAGTCCTGCTGAAATGATGTGTTAGGTTTATAGCAAATTCCTTTTCTTTATTTATAAAACAACATCTTATAAATGTATTTGAAAAGTTTCAGAAGTTTTGAGACTGAAAAGCAACTGGGTTTCAGTTGGTGCAGTTTTGGGAGTGGTGCTCAGATGGGGATGGTTTAGAGCAGGGCTCTGGTCTGGGCTGAGCCCAGTGCAGGGGGATGAACACAGCCACGGCTCATACAACCCAGAGCTCCACAACAGGCGAGTCATTGTGTAACTCAGTACAACCAAGGAGCCGTATCAGCTCACAAATGACATGAATTTCCATTTTGTTGCTGGTGTGACATACTGGACAGGAACAGGATTAATTCTTTATATTTACCAACACAAAAGAGAGTCTCAGTAGCAAAACTGTCTGAAGAGTTAGGTGCAATGATAAACTATACAGACTTGCTCAGTCTGCACTCCAACTGCAGGGTTTTGAGAGCGCCAGGGACACATTGCCTACTCTTTAGCCCTGCTTGTCTATCTGCAGTAAATAACATAGCACTACATTCTCTGGGAACTGGCGACATTCACTCTGCTGATATATCACCAAGTACTATGGATCCTCAACTTGATTACACCTACTTACCTGGCAATCTACTCCTCACATGATTCCTACAGCCACCTCAAAGAACATGCCATTCACTTTGTTTGATGGGCAGTGCAAGTGGGAGCAAGCAAGATGCTAACCGTAGCAGGCTTCCAGCCTTACTCCAATAGCATCCTACACTTACACCTCCCCTTTGACTGCAAAATCATCCTCTCCTCTTCCGGGGCTCAGTGCTGGCCCCACTCCAAGCCTGACAAAGACCTCTGAAGGCAGCAGAAATAAGAAAAGCATTGCTGTGGTTGTGTGTGATCGTCCACAAAGGGGTTGCATTTATATCTAAGGAAAATGCTGCCCCTGTCTAAGGCAAAAGTTAAACCTCTCCTAAGATGAAACATGAAAAGAGGTTCTGGCACGTACCTGACGTAGAGTGAAATTGGCACCACTGTGTTTAGAATGATCACGTATGACCAGAACATGAGGAAGCCGGAGTAGGAGGCAGAGTTGACGCCTTCTGCCCAGGGCAGATAGACCTGGAAGTAGTAGCCCTTATCATACTCCCAGATGCCATTGCCAATGGCTAGGATAAGACACATCAGTGCTAAAAATGCAAAGATCTGCAAAAAAACCCCAAAATATTGCATTTTAGAAACAAGGAATTTATTATGTGCAGGTTAATCAGAAGACCCTAATGAGATTGGGTTGGACAGCCTGAACCACAGGAAAATGTTCCTAGGGGTGAAGGAGGAAAACCAGCAAGGTTATGACACTTCTACTTCAAGGACAAAATTACAGAGCGCAGAGTCTGGCAATTTGGAATCGTAAGACCTCAAACAGCTGGGGATTTAAATCCCAAGCAGACACCTAAACCAGGGTGCTCATGGGCAGCTGGCTGCATCAAATCTTGTTAGAGGTGAGTTGAGCTGCGAGTCCTCAAACATCTGGCTGCATACATGGGAATAGAAACTGCCTGGAGGACTTTACATGGCCGTTTGCTGGATGTATCATAGTTTTCCTTACCATTTCTCAAAAACTACTAAAGCTAATTTGTAACACAGAAAATCCAGCACTGTGCAGGTTGGAATTCAGCACTGGATATCATTCTGATGGTTAAAGGAGAGTTAATCACTGACTCAGAACTAATGGTTGCCTTGGTACCTGCTACCACAATCTGACTACATTTCCTTTGAGCAAACAAAAAGCAACACTAACCAGTGATGTGTATCCTTGGACTTCAGAGAAGCCTATTTCCTGAATGCTAAAGCAACCAGGGGAAGAGTAACTGGGAAGAGAATTTCAAAGTGGGACACCTTAGTGAAAACTGGGACTTGCTCTGGAGCACCATTTAATAGACTCAAAAACATTACATAGGTCATAAACCATTTTTGATTAAAAGAAGAAAAGAACATAGCAATACAATTATTTGGAAAAGAATACAAAAAGAAGGGGAAGAAGGGAAGTTAACAGAAATTAATATAAACTGCAAAGAACTGTAGAACTATGAATACCTAATAGTCATATAAAATATCAAGAAAAGAAAACAGTAAACTCATGAACAGGCGTGGAAAAAGCAGACATGTTCAACAGACAGTCCTCCAAGAATGAAGGAGTAAGGAAGGAGAAGGAAGTATCTATCCCATATGATGTGGCAGATGGAAAAGACAGATTACCTTCTGTGACAAGGAACAACACTATGTGGTTCTATCTGCTAATAATAAACATTTTCAATCCAGTGTGTCCAGGTAATTTAAAGATGAAAGCTTAGAGGAACTAGCTGAGAAATTCTCTTAGCCAGTAAGGTTAATTTTTAACAATGCTTTGAAAACTGGGAAGCTCCACCATACTGAAAATCTGCTAATACAATTCCAATATTTGAAAGGTAGAAATGGTGATCAAGGGAAAGATAAACTGAAGTTAGCTTGACATCATTCTTGGACAAATGGTAATAAAACCAGTTGTGTTGATATGGACTTCTCCAAATATTTGACTTAAAACAACCAACACTCTCATAAAAATGCGAAGATACGGAATCATCAGGCTGCACAATGGAGCAATTAAAAATAATCTCTTGCAAGTATGGTCATTAAGGAGGAAATATCAGTAAGCTGGGCCATTATGCATAAAGCCACCCAGTAACAATCACATTGTAACAGTAATCAACCTTTTTAAAAAACAATAATTGAGGTACAAACATAGAAACATGGCTGGTAAAGCTGATAGTTGTATTCCTGAGGTAATCTATAAGAGGAGGAAGGATACTTTTGTGGAGTGATTTGAATCACTTAATGAAAAGTTCACATACGTCCAACTTTAATTTTAGTACCAAGAAGCTGCTAAAAGGGGACCGCAGTAAGTAAAGGTGTTGGGCTGAGTTTCAGGGCACACATTTATTTCCCACATCAGTAGTAGCTTTTCTATTTAATTGTGGGAGGCCCAATAAATTAGTCCACTTGTGAAATGGAGACAATAGTGCTTGCTTGTAGGGAATGTGGTGCAGTGTTTTTAAACGTCTCTGACCAGCAGTAAAAAAAGACTTCAATTGGTGCTAATGTAATCATCAGGACTTAAGGATATATGAGAGGCACAACCCAGGGACAGGTAATGTCCTTTACTAAACCAACAGACATAGATGGAAAAAATAGACAAGCCTGTCTATTTTTATAGATATTTCTGTTGGTCAAGTAAAGATATTACTTCTCTCTGCAGACCTTGCCTGTTGTAAAATAAATCAATTCAAAGAGCCAGCTGGCTCTTCTATCTTGCTGCTGTACCCTGAATGATTCCTCGCTGCCCCACAGGTTAAAAATTGTCAGTTTGTAGAATATCACAATCCATGTAGGAAATCCAATGTATGATTCAGCAACAGAAACACACACAGGGCAAGACAGAAGCTGAACTTTCCCATATCACAGCAGCTCTTGTCTATGACTACACTTGCTTTATGTACATTTTGCTTTATGTGCATTTTGCATATCAATGGTCTTGTCCCTAACAGCTCAACTTGTGTGCAATACTTATGCTTACACAAAGCTCACTAACATGCTGTTTGCTATGAGACAAATGCAAAAGGCCAAGCCATTAACAGCGGCCCCAGAGATTAATTTCTGTGCAGAGAAACAACTGTGTGCAGGGTCTTATAATTGTAACCACAGCGCTGCAAGAGAAGGATGTGAAAAAACCCTGATAGTAGGCTTGTGCATGATCACGATGCTTCCCAGCATGAATATCCTCCCTCTCTGGGTCCTGCCCATGCACTGCCTGCGAGAGATCTTCTGCAGGACTGAGTAGGACTTTTGTAAAGAGGAAGTGACTTTTGACAAACATTTCCTGTTGGACTGTGAATTCAAACTGTCTTGGCTTCTTTATTGGCAGTTTGAGTTCTGCTCCAGGATTTGAAGCAATAAGTTGTTTAAGAGATGAAGGTGACAGCCTTATTTCTCTGAAAACATGCTTACCCCAAACTGCTAAAAAGCAAGTTTTGGAGGAAGAAGCATTCCTGGAGCTGGTGGGTGCATCCCCAGCACAGGAACATTCACTTCTCTCTCAGATCCCTGAGAAATACTCCCAAATGTGAAAAAACAGCGATGGTTGCCATCTGGAAAGGTTCACTCCTGATTAACCCGTGTTGGGACAGACCAGTGCAACATATAACCAGGACTCCAATGGCAAGCCCTGCTTAAACACTGCTTTGTGCCTGGCAGTTTTATGGACAATTAAACATGAAATAGCTTTGCCAGTGTTAACATGGAACAAGTTTCATTACACTTAAAATGAACTATTTATAGCAAGTTGTGGCTGCTTTGTATTTCCAAACCCAAGAGAGCAATATACTGCCTCTTTTTACGACCACGCTTTGTAACCTTCGACCACCCGGTGAGCTGGAAGGACCTGATGCCACATTCCCTTGGGTATGCAAAGAGCCTGGTGCTTAGGGTAGGACAGAGCTTTACTTAGACACCAAAATGTTAGGTGCCTTAAAAATGTGTGGAGGAGAAAAACACTCCCTTGGCTCCATCAGTGCCCAAGAACTGAGGCAGAGGCTGATGCAATCAACTGCAACTTGCTCAGCTTTTTAAAACGGAGCCAGGAGGTAAATTCATCTTGTTTGCGTTCATGAAGAGAGGCCAAACAGACTGAAATCTCTGGGTGGGACCCTTGACTTGTGAAAGGAGATTTGGCAAATCTTAATTGAACGCTAAATTCTTGAGTTCCGTATTCAGGTTTTTTCTGCTCCATCTCTGTGCCCTGTGGATCCCTCACAGCCTCTCATCCTTTCCAGCTATAGCATAGCAGATCACCTAAGAAAATGGGAAGTTTTTCAAATGCTTGCAAAATTTTGAATGTAAGAGGCCCAAACCTTGCTTGAATTTGCTGTCCCCTTAAGTGTGAGGGAAGAAAACACTGAGGAAACCAAGCTGCTGATAGTAATCAAGATTTTTACTTGGCAGAGATTGGTGTAAGGTTACTAAAGTCAAGAGCATGTCCTTACTGTACATGAAGCAAGGACTCAAGAGGGCTTGAAGATAACCCTGGGAGTGGCTCTCTGTGCTGTGGCACTGCCTTACAGCAAATACACACATACAGATGTTCAGAACACTGCTTCACAGCTCTGGGAGTCAGCCTAGCTGCTGCTGCTTTGGTACTATTTCAGTCTTACAGAAGCACAACATGCTCTTTAACATCTCCCATCCCTGGGATGAACTAAAGAGCTTTTGGGATCCTGAGTTAAAAAAAGCAGGAGGACAGGGGCTGGGATGAAGTGGCAAGGTTGGAGAGTGGGGCAGTCTTGGAGATGTTTGTGCTGTAAGCCCCAGTGCCGAGGAGGCATGAAGTCATGCAGGGCAGCGAGAGCTCAGGGCAGCCTTGCTGTGATGGGCAGGTTGCTGTTGGACGCCTTCTCCAGGGCTGGCTCCAGTGCCTGGGGATGGATCCTGACCCCATCCTGGCTTGCAGGTTGTGCTGGAGAGCAAGGGCAGGGGGGAAGAAGAGGGAACAGTGGGCACTGCTGGGAATTGGTGACCACAAGAGGGGCCAGCCCTTCCCAGTGTCATAAACTGAAGGTGGTGCAGCATGCATGAAAAAGCATGGAACACTTGGCATCCAAAGGAAAATAAAAGCCTGAAACTAAAGAGCCTTTCTTCAAGCAACATTGAGTAAAACAGTGTTAGAGTGTATGTCTCTGCAGACTGGCAGTAGCAACCAAAATAGTCCCTTCTGAGTGGCTTTGAACTCAAGCAGTAAAATCTTGGGAGAGTCTCTGTAATAGAATCACTACCTCTGCCTGGAAGTGTTTGCCTTTTGTTAAAACCACTGCCAAGCTTAAGCCTCAAATCATGTCTTCTAATTTGAGGAGAGTGTCTGCTCTGTAAGATTAGTGTTCTCAAATTTCCCAGCTGCTAAAACTACCAGTTTCCGAGTATTAATGAGACTATGTCCGACATTTTACCCTAATGTGTTAAGTCAGAAGCTGGCATCATGTAAGTTAACAAACTCAATTACCAAGTCCTATGCAGATATCACCAGAAATGCCAAGAAATCAAGAAGAAGAGGGACAACTGCTAACATTTATTTAAATAGAAAATGACAAAATTACTAGGGAAAAAAGGCATTTGCAGGCTTCAAAGTGATTCTCACAAAAAAATGCAGAGCAAGGGAGAGCAGAGCAAATGAAAAGCTCAGAAGAAAGGTCCTTAATGCTGTAAATGTAATGGCCTTGGTTTGCAAGATAGGCTGGCAGAGGTGCTGCAGAACTCAGGCTTCTAATAAATTATTACACAATTTTTCTTGTTATCATTAGTCACTTCTGATACCCCCTCATTTGTGTGGACAAAGAGGTGGAGCATCTGGAAATGATGAATACATCAGAAGAAAGGAAGACACATTAATCAGACTTACCACCAACACAAGGACATTCATGAGCCGATCAATGCTCGTCCGTTTAAAAGTTGTTTTTCCACTGTTCTGCATTAGTTTGGTGTCTGGCCCTGGAGATGAAACACACTCGTGAATTTTAGTAATAAACTTATCTGTTCTAAAGCTGATTCCCTCTGAGGCCCCACTGTGCTTTACAGCATAAATACCCATCACAGCTTTCTTGAAGGCAGGTATATACAGTTTACAGTGCTGGTGGGAAACCTAAGCAGAAAAAGGTTAAGTCACTTGCCTTAGATTATATGGAGAGAGTCATATAAAGCCATTATTTCTGGATTTTGATCCTGCTCTCTTCTTTCAACAGTCAATCCTCCCTTTCAGGTTTAATTACTTTTCACAGAATACCTGATACTGCTCTGTTATTAGTGACATGTTATACATCATCTCACATGTCTACAGCAGTGTGGAAACAATAGAAGGTCTATGCTCCTAAAAAGCGTAGGTCTAATGGTCTACATTAATATTATTGATGCCCCTGATATTCCAATTTGGATTAAAATCACATAGAAATTATGTAGAATTTTTAATCAAATACAATTAAGAGTGAAAAATGTTGAACAAGCCTGGTAAGAGAAAGACTATGATTGGCCCAGTGTGGGCCAGTAAAGGCAGGTTTAATTCAGCTTGAATTCTTAAAGAGATTTAATTCTTATATTCTTTCTTATTGATTGATCAAGACTTCTCTCGTGTACTTTGCTGCATGCATTTCTGAAATAAAAGACTACTTCTGCTTACTAAAGCACTTAATCAAGGTGGAATTGGATGTTGTAATGTAGCAGTTTCCTCTTATAAAAAATCTCAGTTTAAAATCCCCTGTGATATGCATCATTTCCAGCCTAGAGTTAAGCCAAGGGATCTCATGTATTGTTCTGCTTTTGTTCTTGTATGTGGTAGAAATGTGTTTTCCAAAGAGGAAAATTCTCGGTTCCTTTGTGCTTCCATGCTGGTGCTGCTGTGCTCTGCAATTCACATGTCATTTTTTCTACCTACCGGCATAAATAACAAGACCAAAGCACCACTCTGTGTTCCTAATCGTACAGCCCCTCAGCAACATCTTCTCATTGTCCAGGGCATACTTCTCTCCTCGAAGAGTAAGAGTTCCTGTGAACTTATCCAGTTTGTTATTTGGTGCCTCACATTTGACTTCACCTATAAAAGGAAGGTGAAAACAAAAAGATGGTGGAAATCTTCTTGGCCCAGAAACATGTAAATCGATACTGCATTCTCAGCTGTTCCCTGGACAGGGAATATTTCACACTGTAGCTGCAGTCCACTCCTGATCCTATCATTCCCATCCTGCATCCTGTATTTACTGATGTTTTGGGATATTGGTCCTTCCCCATACTCATGTCATAATCCAATGGATCACAATGAATTTGGATTTATCCTGTTCTTTGAACATGGCAATTTTGTACTGGTAGAGTCCAAAACAAAGTTTTGATGCCTTTTATTCGGTTAAGAAGAAATGTTGAACCAGCAACATACTTTTAATCCTTCCACAGCAAGTTCATAGTGCTAGGATGTCACTGTATAACTTTAGATAAAAGTGCTGACCTTGTATAATTCCTATTCAGTTTTCTTTAAAACTGCAGGAGCCCAAGCGAGAAAATCATAGCCTGAAGTCTGCAAGAGAGTAATTAAGTGAGGTGTCTTTGTTCACTGTTTTTTAATTTCATCTGTTTTATACCTTAAGTCCCAGTGGCACATGAAAAAAAGATACTGCTACCTTTTGGCCATGCAGCTGACACTGTAAGTGATTGGAGAGCCCGTTTCTATTTCCACACTTTATATTTATTTCTTATAATAAAATGTGTTCACACAAAACTGTAAACACAGATACTTTGGTATAAAAATTATTTAAAACAAAATTTGCACACGGCATCTAAAGATTCAAAGCAGACCCCTGTGGATGTATTGGGAAGAACTGGAAAATACAAATACACCTTACTGAAAGGGAATCCAAGAGTTCAGTCTGTTCGGTTAATCAGCAGGAACATTAAAGTTATTTTGATTGCAGGCTGCAAATATCTACATAAGGATGAGCATTTGCAGAGAATACAGCTTTTCCAGATGTTCTCAGACAAAATACATCAAGCTCAACAGACTGGAAGCGAAATCCAGAGAAGTACAGAAAAAAAAGTACAACTTTAAGTATTATGGTAGTCTCCACCACTACAAATTCTAAAATCAAGAATGGATGTTCTTATAATAGAAAAGAAGCTCTACTCTAGGGCAGATAAGTCATCAGACTTGAAAGATGAAACAACTGTGAAATTCTGTGACACGTGTGACATCAGAGCTCATACTAACAACTATGCTGATCTTCTATTTTATCATCTAGTTAATCCAAGAACAATCAGACCCGTACTCCATCAGTTCTGAAAGTCTACAGTAACCACACCTGTCTCACTACAGGCCTTGCAACCCCTTGAAAAGCACAAAGAAAACAGAGGCTTTGCAGTGCAACCTGAAATACAGCACAGTGAGACTTTGGTGAACAACACCCAGGGCATGACCCCTCACCAGGAAGCCTGTGCCTCTCCTCATGCCAGCTGTGGGACAACACTCGTGTTAGCACCTTGCATGTCAACATCCACATCTGCTTTCCAGTAAGCAGATTGATCTGGCTTGCTGTTATGCTGATTTTGAGATCAGAAGAGATTCATCCAAATTGGACTGATCACTCTGCTCTAGAGATTCAGCCAATATACCTGCACTGATGCTGCAACTCTGCAGCTGAAGATACCTCAGCAAGGCACCGTGCCTCCTGTCTCTTCTTCCCATTAACAGCAAGATGATACCTGAATACATTTCACCTGAAAGAGTTAAATACTGCCAAGTCTACATATGGTAAGTAGTAGGTAACTCAAAGGTATTGTTTCCTTTCTCATCTACCATTTCCCCAAATCAAACAAAGTTCTGAGTTTTGCAAGCATCTTCCTTATCTGAACTATTGCGATGTCAACAAACATCATAACTCATGTTAAGCATTCCACTGAGTGCCTATATTAGCTGCCTAACCCTTTCCCCGCTTCCTGTCTTAAGAAGTAATTAGATAAAGAGTTACATAAATATTTAAATACTTCTACAGGGGTTTGCTGGGGAAATGCAAGGTTGGGTCTGATTCCAGGCACTCTTCCCAGTACTCTGCCAAATATAAATTATCCTGGGAAACATTTTATTCATTTTAAGTATTGCAAAGAGGCCACTTTTATTTACAGTATAATTAAAATAGAGATTTAAAGGACAAATAAATATTTGATTTTAAAAGTTTTAATTTTCCAAAATATTTTTAAACATTTTTTAAATTATGCAGTTTCAAGAATGCAGTATCCTTAGATAAGCATTACACAGGAAATGCTTGAAAAATTGTTTAAGATGAAGATTTTGCTTACAAATTGATACACACTGCAGCCTCTTCAGGAAAATAATTAAAGCATGCCACTGACTATTAACATAAAGCATCTAACTGCACCTGTAAAAACATGTTTCTCAAGACCTGAACTACTCAGAACCTCAGCCATCACTTCAGAGAAATCCTGATGTACTGAGCTGACACTCAGCTGAGACCACACACATTATTTCATAAAACCTCAATGTAGAAAGCAAAAGAAAAGGCCATGCCTTTGGATGACTTTACCAGAGACAGTCTGAGCTATGCTAACTCTCTGCCATGTCCCCACCATTTGTCCTGGAATCATCTAGTTATTTCAAAGAGAATTTTTTAAAAATTGTTTTTCCTCTTCATCTAAAAACGTTTTCTGAGAGCCTGCAGTCCTTGAGACTTTCCAAGGACAGCAGCACTCACTCCACCCCTTTCCACACAGACTCTTCTCGTAATCCTGCCCTCGTACCTAAGCTAGCAGAGCACTGCGGAGCGTGACTAACACCACTTGGTCTATTCACCCATCCTCTTTCTGCAGACAGATGACGTATGAGCATGGAGTATTCTGGTTTTGACCGGTCTGGCTCCTTTCTGTGTATGTGCTGCTATATATTCCCTGGTATCCAGTGATGGGATGTGTGGGAATGGTTCAAAGCTGCACCAGGGGAGGTTTAGACTGGACATTAGGAAGCATTTCTTTACCAAGAGGGTGGTCAAACACTGGAGTAGGCTTCCTAGAGAGGTCGTTGATGCCCCAAGCCTGTCAGTGTTTAAGAGGCATTTGTACAATGCCCTTAACAACATGCTTTAACTTTTGGTCAGCCCTGAATTGGTCAGGCAGTTGGATTAGATGATCATTGCAGGTCCCTTCCAGCTGAAATAGTGTATTCTGCTTCTATTCTATTCTATATTTTATATACAAAACAGTGCTAAGAAAGCACACAGTGTGCGTTAACCACATCTGCGCTGCTTGTCTTTAAATATCGTAAAATGCAGTCTTTATTGTGGCATCGAGAGAGGAGAGAAATGCTGGCAGGGCAAGACTTCAGGCTGGGAAGTAGCCACCTGTCCTGTGTGCACAGTTAGTCTGCACCATGTCTGGAAAGTGCCGCTGCTCAGAAGCTAAATGTAATCGATGTATCAACATTGCTGCATCAGTGTAGAAGTGCAGTGTGAAAATATTTTGAGATCAGAACTAACAATGCAGTTTTGGGAAAACAGTTTCCACTGTGCAATTACACAGATTCTTGTATTGAAGTTTGAGGTGGGTAGTCTCAATGTGTACAGACAGATGCTAAAGAAAAGTGTGCAGCCAGAAGGAGAATTCCCACCAATGCAGTTTTAGGTTATAGTCACGCATGGCACCAAGACCTGCAAGTGAAGAGGGATCTCTGTCTATGCTGTTTATATCTGTTGTACAGACTGCAACACGACCATTCTGTATTCCTGCTGCTGCATTCAGAAGAATCCTGGCAGGGAGCAAGGGACAGCCTGGAAGCAAGACTTCCAGGTACTCTCTAGACTCTGGTGTTTGCGCAAATCCTCTGGGAAGTGCATTTTCCATGTAGACTCACCATTGAACTCTGTCAGTTTCTGAAGATCTTCTCCAAGCTCTGCAGTGACTGTCAGTGCCTGCTTCACCTTCAGGTTTGTTTCACTATAACAAATAACATGAGACAAAAACATGAACTGAAAGTCCTATGTGAACTGAAAGCTCTCCCTGAAAGTCACTTCTGTTCTTGAGGACAGTCTTCTGCTTTAGACATCTGATGGACCATGCCATCATTGGCCTTTTTTACTTGGCCAAAGGGTGTAATTGTCTCTTTCAGTTGCAAAGACAGGCAAGCCAGAGGAATTCTGGACATGGTACCATGGTACCAAAGAGAGTGAGGTGGCTCTGTCTTCTCATTTTCACTACAAAGTGAAAGACCAGGCATCTCGGCTCCCTGAGCAGCTCACTCTCTGTCCTGCCTTTCTTACCACACCGAACCTATCTGAGCATATAGGAGAGCTCTGGATCTTCTCCCATGGTATTCTGGTCCTGAAGAGTACTCCAGCCCTGGGAATAGATAGCTGGGGAGTTCAAAAGGCAATGTCAAAGACACACTGCATTTGTTCAGGGCCTCCTGGCACTTGCATGTACAGGAACTACAAGCTCATTTTCGGCAGAAAACAGATGCGGAAAGTCCAGAGGGCTGTCTGTATGGTATTGGGAGACACATGATTTCTTGATATCTCTGGTTTTGCTTAGTCCTTCAAGCTGATGCTAGCTCCAGGCAATGCAAAAAAGGTAATGCAAATTGGGTCATAAAGATGAGGTCAGATCCAGTTTATTCCAATTAATACAAATTAGTTGCAACCCTATGAGTTCTGGTCAGTTGTGCCCTGGACTGAGCAGTGTTTGGAAGCCTTTGCAGTGTGCATGCATTAATATTATGGTATAGCAGTCCAAAGGAGATTACTGGAGTTATTAACTGTGATTATCTCACCCAGATAATATGGCTAAGAGAAAAGACTAAGGGACACATGAGAAACAGAAAGCTTCTGTCAGTGACCTGGAATATTGCAAGAACACATTTCAAACTAAATTGTGGTGTTAGAAGAACTGTCACTAAAAAAAAAAAAGGGAAAGTCCCCTCCCTCACGTGAGACGTGGGAGAAGGAAATATATGTATTTACTTTTAGCTTATTTCTAACCAGCAATTTCAGTGGGATGGAGAGGGGGCACTTGCTGGTTTTGTCTGGGATAAAGTTAATTTTCTTCATAGAAACTAGTATGGGGCTATGTTTTGGATTTGTGCTGGAAACAGTGTTGATAACACAGGGATGTTTTAGTTACTGCTGAGCAGTGCTCACATAGAGCCAAGGCCTTTTCTGCTCCTCACCCCACCCCACCAGCGAGCAGGCTGGGGGTGCACAAGAAGCTGGGAGGGGACACAGCTGGGACAGCTGACCCCAACTGACCAAAGGGATATTCCACACCATATGATGTCATGCTCAGTGTATAAAGCTGGGCGAAGAAGAAGAAAGGGGTGGGGGGGATGTTCAGAGTGATGGCATTTGTCTTCCCAAGTAACCGTTACGCATGATGGAGCCCTGCTTTCCTGGAGATGGCTGAACAGCTGCCTGCGGATGGGAAGGAGTGAATTAATTCCTTGTGTTGCTTTTCTTGTGCATGCAGCTTTTGCTTTACTGATTAAACTGTCTTTATCCCAACCCAGGAGGTTTTCTTTCAGTTTTACTCTTCCAATTCTCTCCCCCATCCCACCGGGGGAGCCCGGGGTGAGTGAGCAGCTTTGTGGTGCTTAGTTGCTGGCTGGGGTTGAACCACAGCACACTGAAAGAGGCAAAACTATCCACCAGAAGACGTTATTTTCAGGATACCTACCTAAAGTTTATTCTATGTATTAGGAAATTTGCTACAAAACCTAATGCAGGTAAAGTTGCAGCACCCAGGGTCACCAGAGAAGATTTGGCCTTGCACTGGCAGAAGTGATTGCACCCAAGGGCCAGGCTCACTTACCCATCCAGTTCAGCTGTCTCGATGTATGTCAGGCTGTGTGGCTCGCTGCTTGACAGTAACAGTAGATCGGCCTGAGCACAGACAGACAGACTTTGCATGAGTTCACACGGTCAGAGGGCATGGCACCACAATGCATGTCTCTGAGGCAGTTATCATCACTACTGCCTCATTTGCTTGTGAGTGGTAAGAGTAATTACAGACACTAACTGTGATCAGGGTGGAGAGAAACCGTACTCACCGTCACAAAGTTGTTGTTTTCTAGTTTTATTATATCCCCCACTTGGACATTCATCCATTTTTCATCCTTTAACCTGCAAGAAAACTCCTAGTAAGTAGGCACATAAAGCAAACACCACTTGGGAAAGTAGTATACTTAGCTCTGCTCCTGAAGTCAGACTGTAGGTGCCATCAGGACTTGGGCTGTTGATAAGATGGACCAGGGTCTGCCATGATGTGGTGTGATCCATACTAAGCTAAGGGACCACCACAATACAAAGAAGTGGTAACAGTGGTTGGGGTGACCTGTGCAGGGCTGAGATGAAGCCCCACAACAGCAGCACAGTCCACATCCACTGTCCTTCTGTCTGGACTGACTACTCCCTTCCTTCTCCCTAAAGGACCATACTGACTCAGGAAAAAACTCTACTTTGCATAAAATACTGCCCAAACACCTGGGAAAATTGCCAGTTGTGTTAGTTTTTCTAAGTGATGTTAAGGGCCAAAGCAACAGATCTGGTTCTGTGTGGGCCTGGCTGTCAGGAAGGTCAATGCAGGTGCTTTGGCTGTGCACGTGCCTAGCTAAGCTCATGTCTGCAGTGGCCTTCAAAGCACTAAGCAGGATATGCATGCAGACAGCCAGCTAAACTGCAAGCGCCAATGTAACCAAGTCATGATAGCTGTATAAGCAAATCTAGAGGTGAGAAATATCAAGAGCTACGTCAAAACAGGACTGGGTATTCAAGCTTGAGTTCAGCTCAGCCTTGCTTTTTCAGTGTTGGTCGGAGTTAGGCAGGACCTATGGTTTCCGGTTTTCTAACAAAGGCAAAATATTAGAAAATTCCTATTTCAATGTATGTTTCCTAGACACAGTAACTAATACACAGTAAACTAAGAAACTGGTTTACTTAGCAGAAAGCACAAAAAGTATGTTCTTATTCTTCAGTTTCCAGTTATAATTTTAACTGTTTGATCATCTGTTGGAGTTTACACAACATACTGCTATCTATAGTACAGAAAAAAAAGTCACCAGAGACTTCACAGCTGTCTACAGCTGTGTCCTACACACAGTTGGACTCCATGGAGCCGCAAGTAAACAGCACATCTGTCTGCCATAAAAGCCAAAGCCTCTGCTATTTTTTCTGCAGGAAAGAACAGTGCTAGCAGTACAATGTCCTAAGCAGACAGCTGAAATGTTTTGAGTACATCTAAGTCAGAAGTGCTACACACACTCAAAGTATTATGACATGTATGAGGAAGCTATTCCTGCTTCTTAATTTAAAATAACTTGTTGATAATGCCTAGTTTTGCTTAAGGCAGAAATAAATACTATGAACATAAACGGACATTGGAAGATAGCCTTGCTTGTCACTTCTAGGGTAAGGAGTAAAATAATACAGTACTCTCAAAGTATCACTTATTTAAACATATATATATCCAGGAACAGAAAGAGTTTACTTTTTGTCAGTGCAAGGTCACAGCCATAATGTCTGTACTGATTGAGGTACTGTGTCTTGGGTTCATTATCAGACACATAGTCCAGAACTGCATGGTGAACTAATGGTATGAAAGACAATTCAATTTTAAATTGTTTAGTGATCCTTGAGAAGCACACAGAAAAAAATTATTATTAATAAAATGCTCTTCCCAGTCAAAATTACAGCAAAAGAAAAAGGACTTACATGCCATTGATCAGGACCTGGACTGGGCGGTTGTTGACGTGTTTGTCACTTTTGTGTCGATTCTGAAAATTTGATCAGTACATTAAAAAGCGTTTCCAGGAAACAAAGCACACAAGAGCTGTAGGCAGTTCATTAACATTTTAGGTTTTCACTCAGCAGGCTGAATGGGTCAGGCAGATTAGAGTCACAACTGAATCGAAGTTGAGCCCACGTTTACACTAGTAACATAGGGCATAACTGGGCTGCAAAGAGCAACAGGCAACATGGGGCTTGCTCTTGGAGGGAAGAAGGAGGGTAAAGCCTTATATGTCACTTAGCACAGTCCTGGCTCAACTGGTGTTGGTCCTGCCCGTCACAGTTTTGTAAGCTAAGCACCCAGAGAAATCCATTCCTCTGCTCTGATACGGAAAGTGGCCACAGATGTTTTGGCATTGCTTTCTGGGAGAGCACCTTGCCACCTCTCACTGCCTACTTGGAAAGTTGAACTGAGTCTCCGCAGAGCATCAAAATTGTTTAATAACAAGAGAAAATCAGATGCTAAACTCAGCTCTAACATCACCCCATGAAGTCAATGGGAGTTTGAACATTAGCTCTGATGGGAGCTGTCTCTGGCCAAAGCTGTGCAAGTTTTAAAAATCACACACAGGTTGTATGCTTACTTCCTACCAAATGTTTTTTTCTGCCTACATTGCAGCTAGATGGCAGAGGATGAGTTCTTCAAAGTGGAAGCCTAAGAATAGACTTCTGTGCATGCGTCCAGACATATCTATCAGTGACCACATTTTCAGACATGCTAGGCAGTTTCAGAGAAAGTCAACGGAGCTGCTGGGCAGCTCAGCAATTTGGAAATTCTAGCTCCTTTTTAGGTAACAAACCATAGATTTGCAGATCTAATCTCAGACCCCATCTTGGCCACAGACCAGTTCTCCAACTGCCTGCCACTGGCTGTGTTTATTTTAAGTGGTTTGCTTTAGTCATTGTGTTGAAGAATCACAGGCAAACTCCAAAGCAATACAGATCTTACAAAATCATCGATGGCATCCTTGACTCCTGATACAGCCAGCACCAGCACTAGGGGCACCACTGTCGTAAACCAGGCCAGCGAGGAAATCTGAGGAATCAACTGTAGGAAGAAAAGATCTGAGTTGAGAAATTCCTGGCCAGTTCAGCAAACAGATGGATACAAAACACTGTTTTCTGTGGAAGCTGCAGATAACATTTTTCTATGCTACCTGAGTACAAAATAAAGACAGAAATGCAGCTCTGTCACTTATATGTGACACACAAAGGTGGGACAGCCAGGGAACCCACACTTTGCTTACAAAACAAACTGTAATTTAGGATATAAACATGGAACTGTCAGGAAGTGCAGCGGGTTGCTCTTTCTTATTGTATGTAACATCAGGATTGCAAAGTCCCCAGTGGATCCTCGGGAGGCACTGACATGGGCAAGCCTGCTGCGAGGGACCCAGAGCTATCTGAGCAAGGCCTGCTGTGCAGAGCCTCCAAATGCTTCTATTTTTAGTTTCAGTAACTCTTCACATTTTGCTGAAGTAAACTTCGTATCAATAAACAGCACACAGCTGTTGCCAGGGGTGACCTTGCTCTTCCAAGATCAACAGAGCCATTTTTGTTTCCCACATCTTTAATAATGAGAGGACCCAAGAGTTGAAGGTGACTCTGTCATGCCTTCAGTGATGCAGAGGTAGACGTCTTACCCAGCATAGTTTTCCCCTTCCTCTAGAAGAACAGCAATAATGATGGAAGCAATGTAATACCTGCCTCACTGTGTCTATCAGATTGGATTTGGGCAGTGTCAACTCCATGTGCATTGTGAAGTTGACATTTATGCCACTAAAGCAGCTGCTTAAGGATGGAGAGCTGCTCTTTGAGATCGCTCCTTCTGCTGCACTGTCACAACCCAGACCCTACAGGCACCACCAAATCCAGCCAGGAGGAATGATGTTTAGAGGCAAGCTCCACAGCCCTGCTCAGCTGTGGAGGCTGCAGAGACACGTAACTGCTACGTTCTCACCTAACCGGGAATAGGCATGTCCTGCTGGGTTGTGCCAAAGGCGTGGGGAGGCAGAGTCCCCACAGCCACATCCACTCCTAATGCAGGAAGAGATACTCCCAGTGCTACAGGGATGGAGTGAGTGGGCACAAGAGGGCAAAAACTAAATGAAGGGATCTGTAAATGTAAAAGGCTAATAGCTGCCCTCTTTAGCCTACCTTTGACGCAGGTAGCAGAAAAAGCTGTATGCTTTTATATACAGTCGCTCCCAGATGGTTGAAAAGAAGACACAGTGGAATAATTTAAGACAAATAGTTTGAAATACTATGAATTTGGTAGACGAACAGCTAGAGTGCAGCACAACAACACAGGAACAGTGCTGTCAGCTTAGCTGAAAAGGCACTTTCACTAGTTTCTTGAAAAATATACGTGGGCTGAAATTTCCCAAATTCATTCCCTGTAAATAAGCAAAGAAGATTGTATGTAGTTTGCTACAGGCTTAACAAAATTTTGCCCACGCTTTTTTGAGCTGAAATTGAAAAACAGCATTTGAAAAGGTGATTTTGCAAACTTGTGTGCACTGAAACAGTAAAATTTAAAATATCATACTTGAAACATAATCAAAATTATACTTTTTTTTTTATAACATATATTCCAGTATGAGTCAGCAACAACAGACTACACTGCATTTATCTATATTTGAGCAAAGTGCAAAGGGGCAGCAATCCTGGTATCAATTTCTCCGGTGCGTTCGGCTTTCAGACAGAGTAGTATTACCAACAGCAATGGGCAAAGTGCAACTCAATGCCATTATGAGCCACAAGGTTCAGTAGTGTTGCCAGTGTCTGACACGCTCCTATTAGACACCTTCCTCACCCTGCTGTGCAAGGAGCAGCAATATTCAGCTCTATGCAAACTAGCTCAAACCCTGAGCCTTCCTGATGTTAACTCCTTCCTTCCCAGGGAAACAGTACAGGTTACAAATTTGTTCTTCTTGCTGCCTCCGTTGAGACTGACAATGGAATTTGCCTTTAAACCTATGGGTAAGACACAACCTCCTTTTGTACTACAGGAGGAATAAGTAATGCAAATCCGAGGACAGGCAGAAGCACTCGGATGTAGACACAAAGGGGTAGTAGGACAGGGCATGAAAAAGGTACACAATTTGTTGAAAACTTCAATTAAATTTTTTTCTTCATTTAGTTCAAACCCTCATATCTGAAGGTAAGAGATGGAATTGCTTTTTTTCTGCCCTACTTTCTGTCTACTTTAATGTTTTACTAAGACACCAATTCATAACAGGGATATAGCTTGCACTTTATTACAACTATCAACACATAGACAAGCTTTGATAACAGACAACGCAATCTGCTAGAAACAGCACAGTTAATTCATACCTGCAAAATCAGCAAGAAAAGAAAGTAAGCATTGGCTATTCGCTGAAACTGTTCAAACAGGTTGAGAGGCAGGAAAGTGAAGAAGTTGTATTTCGATGTTTTAATTGAATTGTTCTGTAGGAAAAAAAGAAAATAAATAGGATTGGTAAAACAGGAAACAAAATTACAGCACAACCCATTTCAACTGTGTTTTTACTTGCTTATATTTAGCAATAGCATTGTTTCCAAGAGCAGCTCAGAAACCATTTCCTTTTCCCCCACACAATCAAGCCAAGCCTGGATAAACAGACAGAATTCCTCTCAGAATTGGTGAAAACATGATGCTCAGTTTACGCCAGTGCAACTGCAGGTAGACACAGGTACATGTAGTCACTCACGAACAGAGACACATCTTCCCTTTATTAAGTCTTCCTACTTAAACAATGCACAAATAGAATTTAAAACTGCAAACAGAACACAACAGTTTTGCTGGTAGCATCTACAAAGCAGTGTTAGAAAACACACACTAGGTCAATTACCTATAACCTGTCAGAGACTTTGAAGCACCGCTCAGCTGGACAACACCACAGGAGCTATAGGTCCTCCCAGGAGCAGAACATGACATTATTATTTTCAGCTGATTCAGCAGCCTCTTGACTCAGCAGCTTGGAGAGGTGGCTTGTTTCTATTCCACAAAGATCACTTGAATGTAGTGCTGGGCAAATAGCCACTAATACAAGAACTCACCATTTCAGTAAGCTGCAGTTTTGTTCCCTATTTCCAGTTTCCTTTTCTAATTGCAGATGGCCCCTCCTGCCACAAGCAATAGCTGCTCCCCTATCTGTCTTCTTCAAACCAGAGAAAAACCCAAGCTTGAGATTACAGAACTTCTTCTTTCTTCCCTGAAGATCAGAGCACTCTGGTCCCATTCTTGCCACCTGATAGACAGGCTCAATCCATCATACTGAGCCCACCAGCTTGGGCTGTCCCTTCAGTTTTTAGGTGTGCTAGGCTTTCTTTTCATATGAATTTTATCAAGCACTCATCCAGCTTTAGTCCTGGAAGCATGTATGCCATCTGCTGCCAGCACATCTAAAATTTCCCCCTATATAAGACATCTATTAACCCCCTCCCAGGGAACCTAAGGTGTGACAGCACAAGGAGGCAGACATTAGACAGTGCACCTTCATTCAATAATACATTTGCTGGTTCAACAGAAGAGAAAATGGTGATTGTAGTATTGTAATAGTCTTTAGATACTGTTAAGCTGGTGGGAGGACAGGAGCTGCTAAGTGTGGACAGCAACATTCCTCAGCATTAACTTCATGTTTTATCCCTTGTACAAGCCAATAAATAAGTCTATAAAAGTGCAGAGATGGAAACGCCCTTCATGGAAGAGCTAGCCAAATCCTCCCCTTGATTGCACTCCAGCAAGAAAAGATGTTTATCAGTGATCATCATATAAACAATATAGCCTGTCTCCTAGCATCATGTAGCCATCTCTGGGTGTGGTTAACTCTGTCTGTGATCTAAATGTCATGACACATAGTTAAATTTGGTTTATTTCAAAATTCTTCACCATGGGATATATGCTGCACACAGGCTGCACAGACACTGCTAAAACAGAAGCAATGGAATTGCAGCACCCTCTGCAAACCCAACATACAGAGAACTAAATTGCTTGACAAGCCTGTGTCCACCAGACTCAGAGTCTGGCAGATTTTTTTAATAAAAACTGGATCTAAAGATGCCCACTAATCTGAAGAAAAATATCATGGCCAATTATTTAAAAAAAGAGAAGACAATAGCTGCAGGAAAAAGTAAGTACAGGGGACCCGACCTTTGTGCGTCAACAGATTTTGGAGGGTCACATACAACATGGGAAAAACTACTCAGTAAACACGCACATAAAGTTTATAGATCTTTGCCTGCAAAAGTCTCAGAGGGGGATAAGAAAAGAATGGGAGTGGTTTATTTCAATTCCTGCCTTCTATTTCTGTCCATTAATTACATCAGGAAAACCACTGAATGAACCAAAGACATTCATTTTTTTTCCTATTGCCATTAGGCATGGTAAAAACCCCAGACATAACAGCTTCCAAATGCTTAACTGCAGGAATCTGGATAGCCAATGTTTTCTCCATAGTAGTTCAGGATTGTGATATTGTTTGACACACACTGTCTTTTCGGACACTACAGACCTCAGGGTGAGGACAGGGGAGTATTACAGTGGATCTTCTCATTATTCTAGCATCTATAATTAAAACTAAGCACCAGAACAAAAGAATTCCTCATAATCACTATGAAGATTTCTAATTTAACAAATAACTCGTTCATGGCCCTCAGACGCTAAAGGAATATCAATATTAAATGATAAAAACAAACTAGGGAAAACTTCAGCCTCTCCAATTCAAAGCTCTGCATTCCCACATCACAGATATAGTTGAAGCCCTGTATAAGATATAAATTACATTTTCATGCAATACACCAGGGCTGCGTGCTTTGACAGCTTGGGCTCTCGGTTGACTACAGGGAAATCTCAATTAGCCTCTGCTCTTGATCTTATCCTACTCTGTGATGCTTAACAGCATCACACCCTGTCAGTCCTTTAGAGCTATACCAGAACCTGACTCGGGCATGGGAGGGGTACTTCAGGAACCTGCAGCACCGCAGTCTATTAAACAGCCAATATTTATAAGCAATGCCTCTAATGCATCATCTGCCTTACCCCCCGCCATGCTCTGCCTTCAGTGAGGGAGACTCCCATGTGAGAAAAGTGATGGAGAGGAAATATCTTTGAAGCAGCAATTAAGTATTAAGAGGCCTCACAGGAACTGCTGGTTCTCCTATAGATTTATAAAAATCGAACATCTAAGAAAAGCAGCCGTATGGGCCAAGCACAAAGATGGGAATCAGGAGCTTTACACTTACTCCCAGATCTGCCCTAGACTTCTGGTTGACTGTGGGCAGCCCCTGCATGCACCTGTGTCCTAAATGAATAGGCTTGAGCATGGTTACCCACCGTCATCCTCAAGCTCTCCAGATGCGAAGCTTGACACGAGAGCAACGTTGTCTGTGGGTGAGGGATTATTCTCATCTGCTCTTTTCAGGGGCTAGATTCACACCTCCTGGAGGTGTGACTCCACCGAAATGTTGTCCCTAAGAATAGTGCTCATCATGCCACAGTTACACAAGTCCAGATCTGGCGGATGAGCTGTTACTTTGGGGGTGTTTTCAGAAGCCCGCCTGTGACGTCCGACCGCGGGCAAACACTCAGCAGATGGCTCCTACCTTTGTTCACTGAGCAAACAAATCATCTCCTCACCATAAGAGTCACTGGAAGTAAGAGACACTGATGCTTTTATGGTTAGATTACAGGGGCTAAAGGGTGATACACATAAAAGGCAGGGTATGGCAGGGTATTGACCATCTGAATTTATACCCCTGGCTCAGTGACATATTAGTTTCTAGCACCTGCACAACCTGGACCAAAGCAAATTTTAGCAAAACCTTGGTGATCCCGCAGGGAGGTGTTGTGCCACAACTCCTGGCAATTTCATTAGTACCTGTGTAGCACAAAGTACAGACTGATGAAGCAACTGAGAAGCAGAAACAACTTTCTCAGGTGCTTTGATAAAGCCTTGCAAGGAGGCGGTGGGAGCGCAATTCAATGGCACTTTGTTGAACTGCAGCAGTGCAGTTTGAAAGCACGCAGATACTATATGCAGAAATGTGACCACAGGGCTGTGAATGTGCTCAAGTACATATTTAATAAACTCATGTAACAGGGCATGTGGTGCCACGGTGGCTTTGTTTTCATAGGGAGTACAGAATAGTCAGACCAGATCAGTTTTAAGCCTGCCAAGTTCACTGACCTATTCCTGACAGTGGGCAGCAGCCCCAACTCAACAGAAGACTGAGAAAGGCCAAGTGGATGCTGATGGTGTTCATCTGGTCCCTGTAAAGATCTCATCTTGACTCCCAGAAGTAAAAGACTGGCCAAACACCAGAAATAAAAAGATCTATATCCAACCCACAATCCTCTTTCTTTTATCTTCTTTTTTTCTTCTTTTTTTCTTCTTTTTTCTTCTTTTTTCTTCTTTTTTCTTCTTTTTTCTTCTTTTTTCTTCTTTTTTCTTCTTTTTAACAGCTTTGGGTATTTCTTACATTCATAACCCTTTGACCCCCTCTTGGCAGCAATAATGAAGTGAGTTCCAGGATCCCATTACACATTGGGTATTCCAGGAAAATCTCTAGGAAAATGTGCTCACTGGTTGCGTTTTCCTATGCTGTTCCTTCTGCCTGGTGTCATCCCATTACAGAGCAGTTAATCATCACTGCGGTGAGTGTCCTCATCATGGTGGTGCAGAGGAGGACATGGAGGCAGATGGAGGTGGCATGGCTTGACGACCTCATGCCATTGCTCACAGACAGGCCAAATACAGGATCTAAAGATCTTGTCTCTAAGTCATCTCCTTTGACTACACTGCCTTCTCCTCCTGCTCAGCTCAGTAACTGAAGCTGCTGTCAGCCAGGGAGAAGTGAAGGGGATGGCAGAGCACTGCCAAATGGTGCAGAGGAGGCAAACTCCAAACCACCATACCCTGTTCATTAAGGTTTCACACAACCACACTCCCAACCAGTATGGTAGGAGTTTTGTCTCCATGAGGTTTAAGCTAAGATGAAGAGTGGAGGACTTGGTCCAAAGGAGCCTATGGACTTCACTGCAGTTCATGTCTGGCACAGCTCAACCTTTCTGTGCTCATCAGGGCCCTAATACACCTTAAGGGCCTTCACCTTATGTGGCACCTCCATCCACAACCCCTGTCCCTGGAGCTCAGGAGCTCACTTAAGCCCAGCCATGGATCTTCAGTCCTTGCCTGAGCTATGTTGTAGGAGTACCAGTCTCCAACCTGATATGTCGTATTTTCCCAGATGGACCTATCCAGCCTTGCCTCCTGGACGGACCTTGGACCTATGGTGTAGTCTCATCTTCAGCCCTGTCTCTTGCTGCTCCTTGTTGGACTCCCTAGATAGATCCTGGACCTGGTTCATCACCTCACCTTGTCTGGGATGTTCAGGATGGGCCCCATTACTAGCATCTTGCCCTGTACCCCCCAACCAGATGCTGCAGGACTCCACCCTCATCAGTGAGGGCATCGCTTACACTGGGGTCGTCCTCAGTTCCCAGCTTGTCCCCTCTTGCAGGGCAGCCCTGCTCTGGCTGCTCCCTGACAGTGCCTCAGCTGGTCTTTGGATGAATTCAGCTAACACCTTCCTAAATGCAGAAGGAGCAGAGCAGGTTGCTGCTGTAGCTATTTCTTCAGGGGCTACTCAGACCACTTTTCACATGATCATAGAATCATAGAATCGTTTACGTTGGAAAAGATCTTTAAAATCATCCAGTCCAACCATTAACCTACCACTACCAAGTCCACCACTAAACCAATTAAGGGTAGAGTAGCAATTTCATGCTTCCTGGCTTGGTGGCTGGCGTATTTTTTAAAGAAATTAAAAACTAGGAATCATTAAGGTTGGAAAGGATCTCTAAGATCATCAGTCCAACCATCAACCGAACGCCACCATGCCCACTAAACCATGTCCCAAAGTGCCACGTCTACCCATTTTTTGAACACTTGCAGGGATGGTGACTCCACCACCTCTCTGGGCAGCCTGTTCCAATGCTTGACTACCCTTTCCATGAAGAAATTTTTCCTAATACGTAAGCTAAACCTCCCCTGGCACAGCTTAAGGCCATTTCCTGTCATCCTATCACTTGTTACTTGGGAGAAGAGCCCAGCACCCACCTCACTGCAACCTCCTTTCAGGCAGTTGTAGAGAGCGATAAGGTCTCCCTTCAGCCTCCTCTTCTCCAGACTCAACAACCCCAGTTCCCTCAGCCGCTCCTCATAAGACCTGTGCTCCAGACCCTTCACCAGCCTTGTTGCCCTTCTCTGAACACACTCCAGCACCTCAATGTCCTTCTTGTACTGAGGGGCCCAAAACTGGACACAGTATTCCAGGTGCAGCCTCACCAGTGCCGAGTACAGGGGGACAATCACCTCCCTGCTCCTGCTGGCCACAGCATTCCTGATACAAGCCAGGATGCTGTTGGCCTTCTTGGCCACCTGGGCACACTGCTGGCTCATGTTCAGCCGGCTGTCAACCAACACCCCCAGGTCCTTTTCCATCAGGCAGCTTTCCAGCCACTCTTCCCCAAGCCTGTAGCGTTGCATGGGGTTGTTCTGACCGAAGTGCAGGACCCGGCACTTGGCCTTGTTGAACCTCATACAGTTGGCCTTGGCCCATCGGTCCAGCCTGTCCAGATGCCTCTGCAGGGCCATCCTACCCTCGAGCAGATCAACACTCCCACCCAGTTTGGTGTCACCTGCAGACAAGATTCCTTTCAGCCTTGAGCATGATGAACACTGGGCAACATTTGCAGGTTGAGATGATGGGAAGAGAGGGCAGCTGTCGCCACCATCCTGAACACACTGACAAGGTCCTTGAGGATAACCCACCAGGCATCCTACTCAGATTGAAGCACGCAAGTGGAGGAGGTAGAGCAGAGCCTGAGCCCACTACTGGAGCTCCTTGCTGTCTGATTAAATTTCAAAGAGATAAGAACCCAGCTGCTGATCCAGCCCAGAGCAATGTGTATTGGCCATAGGAAGTTATATACATCCCTCCGATTTCACTAGAGAATTCATTTGGTGACCGGGGAGAACAAAAGTAGAGTCCAAGCAGCCCCCTTGCTGCTGGTCCTGCAGAAAGGATGCTGGTTTGACCCTAGATCCTGATCCAAGATGAAATTTGTCATTGACTCATGGGCCCTGCATTTCCTCTCCTATTGTCTGAAAGCCAATTTCAAAGTTGTTTTCGCAGCCCTTCATGACGTCCCAGTGCAGCTGTGCTAAATTCCAATGTGAAAGGGAAGAAATAAAAGGGAATTGGGATCAGAGTGAACATTAATAGCCTTCAGAAGATATTTTCTTCTCCAGAGTGTTGACAGACAGAGAGCCCATCATGGTGGACCCACACAGGGCAGTCCTCTCCGCAGCTCTGCTGGGGACAGCGCAGACAGACTGGGGACAGTGCAGCAGATTGAATTGCCTCAGATAAGACCCTTGATTAAAGCCTTTAAATCTTGCAGGACTACATCTGGTACCCTGCTTTTTTTTCACTTTATTTCAGTCTTTACACAGGCAAATCTCTTACTGAAGTCGGGAAGGATCTTCCTGTCTGCAGTGTGAATAAACACGGGATTAGGACTTGACTTTTCATTTTTACTGACCTATATTGAGTCCATTTTTTGTGCTGCCCTAAGTGCCTTCACATGCCACTCATTCATACTTGTTTTTTGAGTCATTCCTAACTAATTTTGTGAGCTGGTGGGTAGTACCTACCTTCACACTCAGCACTTCCAGTTAACTGCACAGCACTTTAAACCAAAGTTTGTTTTATTTTTCTAAGCTACTGTGTTCTTGCTGTGCAGGATAAGGCTAAGGATGTCTGGGGTTGCACCAGTCTGAAAGCCCTAGTTTCAGCCTCAGTCTTCACACTACGTCCAAATAAATCCTGACCTACCCAAGCACTGCCACTGCTTGAAGCTGCTGCCCTTAACCACAGGCACCTCCTATTATTTAATCACAGCAAAAATCATCAGAAGACATGTAAGAGGCTTCTTCAGCTAAGAGACACTTCCCTTGTCCCCCTCTCAGCCTGTACTGCTTCTGTTCACACAGATGAAGAAGACCACCCCAATCTTCCAGCCCACTGCATGACACATCTCATGCCCACAGGGCACATTCAGTTCTTCCTCTGAAACTGTCCCTCAGCCTCACCCTGAGGCCAATGTGTTAAGGGGATTTCCACTATATGCAGCTCCTACCCACCTTTTATCCTCATCCTACCCTATCAGTCCAGGCTCCTGCACTGTCCAACCCTCCTGCCCAGCTGGTGCTCAGCTAAAGAAGCTCTGTGGCTGGAGCAGCGTGGCAGGGACACACTGCAGCTTGGCCTCTCACATATTGTCTGATGAGCTCTGGGAGGGAATTTGCCCTCCAAAGTCTCCTGCAAGTCCAAGTGTGATGGATCTGGACATGCCCTTGCAAGCATTGGCAGACACGGCTTTCCATGGTGCAGCATCAGGTTCCTGCAAAGCTGGTTTGCGTGTATTCAGGAGTCTTGCGTCATACCAGGAGGGCCAGCTTTCAGCAGCTGCCAGAGCTGATGTCAGACTCCACGCACAATAGCGTTTTCAAGTCTTTCTCAGCTCCTCTCTTCTCCCTTCATAGATAGCCTGTAGATTTTGCACCAGGAAGGGATGATAACCACCAACTATTCAGGGACAACACACCCACCTCTGGTTGTACGTTCCCACTTCCCTGTTCTCACTGAGTCTAAACGAGGACAAAGCATCTCTGTACCTTTGATCTAGGCCTACATAATAGAAACTCTCTTTGTAGTGAGAGGCTCAAACCTTCACACCAGCTGCGGCGTAGAGCCTGACTGCAGCAGTAAGGCAATACCCTATGCCTCTATTTGCATTTCCCTTTCTTTTACTTACTGGCCTTTCTCAGCAACTGCCTCACCCTAAAGAAACATTTACAGCCTCACCTAGCTTTGTTACAAGAACCTGTTCTATAGGTTTTATGGCTAACATGGCCTTAAGTTACCAAGTAAAGTAAACCTCACTCCTGTGGCTTTCACTGACTAAAATACTTTGTAAGCTTTGTTATATTGCTGGGTTTCCTCCCAGTTTCTGCCCAGTGTCCCTTTTGTCTGACTGGAATAGCTATTGTTGCAACTTCCTTGTGCCTCAGGAGAAGACTCTTGTGCAGGACAAAGACTAATGGTCCTCGCTGTGGGACCAAGAGCTGGAGGACAGCTGTTCTCCTGTTGGCTCTATAAAGAAGACTCAAATCACCATGTGGCTGCCCATGTGTGCTGATTCTCATGTCCCAGAGAGCTGAGCACCACAATGAAGCACAGACAGTCCAAACTCTTCTGTTGTTTGCTTGTACACAGGTCAAATTAAATACATGAGGGTGGGAAGACATATTGAGGGAGGACTGTGGCTACAGGAGACAGAAAGTACTATGTCCAGAAAATGTGAGCATCCTGAGAGACAACTGACCCTGATTGCTGTGCCTGAGCACCCAGGGCAGGCTCCAGCGTTCAGAGAGTCTTGGTGCCTCTGGACCACATCCTAGTGCTTAGCAGTGCAGCTCCACCATGTTCAGACAAATCTCATCATGAGGAAGGGGCCCAGATTTGACACTTGCAGTGGACTGCAGGACTTGAAGAGCTAACTTTCAGGAACATCATGCATATGTTGATAGGAGGGTACCAGGAGACTATCTCCCTTTTTGGCATCTCCAGATGCACCCAGCAATCTATAGCATGGCATCTGAAGTAATTTATGAGCAAGGATAGTCCTTTTCATACACCATGGTAATGTGGGTTTAATAAATTGAACTTTTGCCAGGACTTATTTGAAATAAGCAGCCCAGGACATGATGTGCAGCCCTGTACAGTCAGGGCAGTGCTTGCATCACCACTTAAAGTCTTTTAGTACCTCACCACCCACTCACCACTTTAAGACTTGGCTTTTTCTGAACAGTTTTCCAGATTTCCTAAGACTCAGTCTACACTGGACTCCAGAAATCATGAGCCACAGCTGACTAAAATGAGGGGTAGGATTACTGAAACTCACTGCCAAGTTTTAACAGATTATATTGAACTGGCTTTTTGGCTGCCTCCACTTTCACACCTAATCAATAGACTCTTATGGAAACTCTTCAGAACTCTCCTTAATTTTGGTTATTTGCAAATCCTTGGGCATGTAAGCAGTCAGCTGGAAAGCAGTGACATGCAAAGTCAGTCTTATGAATGGCTTTTCACAGAAGTAGGCTCAGAACCGGAAGAGTTGCTTGTTCTCTCTATCCTGACATCATTGTACATCTCCCTCCTGCTTCCCTTCCCCACTTCTGCACATCGCCTACATTGCAATCATTCAATGAGATATCACAAATACATACATATTGGCAATACCCACCCCGGTACTCTACTGGAAGGTTCTGTGCAAATCAAATGCACTTTGCCAGTCTCAAATCACCAGGCTTGACAAGCCATTCATGCTGCATAGTTCTTTATATATATTAACTGCAGCGCATTTCATAATCAGGACACATTGCAGAAGCTCTAGGAAGTCTCTAACCTGTGTTGGTTAGTTCATGGATGAAAGGTGACCACTGAAAACTATCCAGTTCATGTTGCCAACAGATCAGCTACATTAAGATCTTTAGTCAAAGCTGTTGGCAAGTCAGACTTTCTATCTCACAAGAAATGACAGTGATCTGATGTGTTGAGTTTTGCCAGTTCTTACCAAGAAAATATTTGTGATGTTCCTAAACCAAGACATGATTCTAAGGAGTTCCTGAGTAAAACTGAAGGATGAATTTCACCACTGGGATTCAGTTATGTAGAGGACAAAAATCCACAAAATTCATTTCAATATCAGTTGGCAGCTGCAAACACTTTGACAGAATGCAGCTTCAGGATCACCTCAAGGAGGAGATGACCGTGCAGCCAGGCAGTACAGGTCTAGCAACTGAGCTACCTCTCCTCTGCACACAGTGTCAGCAAATAGTCCACAGGCTTTGGAAATCAAGTTGCCAAAGGGGCTGCCTGGCACCATAGCCTGGCAGACCTGGATCACAGCCAGCCCATGTCATGATGCTCCCTGGAGTCACAGATTTCATGGCACAATGTGAATCTAAGTAGGCTGTTAAGGAGTGGGAAATAAAGCTGGCAGGAAGCCAAAAAGGCCAGATTCAAAACCTTTCTGCCAGAGAGGATTTCACTGCAAGAACTCAGGAACTGACACATTTCCTTTCACGTTTTACTTTAAATGGAGACATATTTCCAACAGAAAACTCCCCACAGGTTCCTTTATTGAAAGGCCTTGGAGCCTGATCCCACAAATACTTTTGACTCACAATTTTCTGGAAGTGTGTAAAGTCACTGGGTTATGCTTTTCCAGCATTAGATCTCCTTCAACTGCCCATTCTCAGGGTTGACTCCAAAGGCAGAGTTCCCTATGGCTGACTCATCAATGAAGCATCTCTGACAGTTCATCTGGCATGTTTGCCTTGTTTGCAGAGTCATAGCTAGTGTGCAGTCATGTCACCCCCTTGAAACAACATTCAAGACATGAAGCAGATGCAGCTACATCTGTGACTACATCTGCATGAAACAACGTGTGCTGGTTACTTACAGCATATTCAAACTGCACATTAAAATCCCGGTTGTTTGCTTGAAGTTGTCTCTCTTCCTCTGTAAAGAAGAGGAAACACATCAGACATGCTTGACAGTAAGCAGAATCAATACAGATATGAGTGAAGCATCAGCAAACACAAGCAGAGCTGCTAAAAGGCAATGTCACCAGTAATCTGTACTCTGGGCTAACTGCCCCATGTCAGGGAATTGAAAAGGCTGGTGACACTGACAGAGCAGCACTGTGGACTGGTACCATAGCACTCTATGCCCACAAGTCTCCTCTGCCCACAACCCACTGCAATGCCAGCACTGGTTTTACAGGTTGTTCACTTTCTCCTGGATAAGAATTACCACTTAATTAGCAGTGCTCACTATTCCTGCCCTGCTCCTTCTCTTCCCCCTGAAGTCTCTGGGGTTGTTGCCATCAGCCTACTGTTAGTGACCTTCCTCCAGTACAAATGCATCACCTAGCATCATCCCACAGATGGGACATCATCACCATAGCTATCATGAAATCAAAAACTACTGGAAGGGATTTCAAAAGGTCATCATACCTATCCTCTACCTCAAGACAGGGTCGTGCCTGTCACTCCCAATAAATGTCCTAGAAAGCTCCAGTGATGGCTGTTCTTCAGACTGCCTATGCCAGCACTGCAGTGTCCTTCCCCGGGGGAGTTTTTTCCCCATTATCTGACATAAAACCCATTACTTCAACTTAAACAAATTATGTCTTCTCCTGGGATGGTCAACAGTGCTCTTCTGCTCCCCCTCAGTTCCTTGCTCTACTTGCCAAGAATGCAGAGCAGAGATGAGTTCATTATGTATTCATATTGAAGGCTGTTATGCCTTACTGTAGTCTTCTCTTCCCAAGCATAAGCAACTCCAGTTTCTTCAGTCACTTCTTATGGATCAGTCTGTCAGAAGTAGTATCACTCTTGCTGCTCTCAAGCGGGCTTCCCAGCTAGTTCACCTCATTCTGGACATGCAGTGGCCAAAATAAGCTATAAATTGCAGCTGAGGCTTTACTAAAGCTGACCGGAGCACAAGGAACACTCTGCCTATCTTGTAGACAATATATATTTGACATGGGAATTCACCTAGAACTAATTTAAAATAATATCCTTATGCACCACCAGCACGCAGCTGATGGCATTCCAGAATATGATCCATTTTGGCAGATCTTTTCTGGCAGAGCTGATGCCTCATCAGGCAATGCAAATCTTTCATTTGTCCTTGCTGAACTGCATCCAAATTTTTTCAGACTATTTCTCCAGCTAGTCAATTCTAATCCTATCTTTCAGTGTGCTTGTAGCTCCTGCCAGCATGGTGCCATTCGCAGATTTAGTGTATTCTTTATTCTGCCAGCCAAGATATAGAAGAAAATATTGAATAGCAGACTCAAGATACATCCCTGATGAATCTCTCAAGTTTCATAATCAGTCATTGATAACTATTGTCAGTGTATTTTTTTTTCTGAAAAATCTGGCACTCACTGTATGGTGATTTTATCTCAAGCATGTATTTCCAGTTTACTTGTAAAAATGCTGTAAGTGACAGTCAAGATACATGACAGCTATCTAAGACCTTTTCACTAGCCCCCTGGCTACCACTAATACAGAATTAATTTTGGTTTGATGCAGTTTTTCAGGATTGCTGACTGTTAATCATCTTGTCCCCACACACACACTGCTAGTTACTTTGAAGTGGTTTGTTGGATTGTTTCAACATTTACCCAAGAAGTGAAGCCAATATATCTATAATCGCTCAGCTTTTCTTTTTCCCCTGTTTCAAGATAGATGCTATGCTTGCTCTTTTCCCAGTCTTCTGAACTTTGCCTGTCTGTGCACCAGAAACTCTCGAAGGCAGCATTGCTCCAGGCCATGCTCTGCCTTACTTAGCCAACCCATTCCCTCTCTATTGCAGCCCAAAACCTCCCTCCTTCTCCTCTGCTCTCTGTTTCTGGCAACTATTTTGTTAGATATCTAAAGAAAACAAAATGAAACAAAAAACCCCCAGATTTCTTAGCATTATTTGCTAGGCTTTTTTCACTGAGTAGCAGACATAAACCATCTTTGATCTCCCTCTTACTAGAAGGGTTACAGAACCCCAGAGATCCCAACTCTTACAGAACAACTTTTATTGCCCTTTATGTCCTTGACAGCTTTTCCTTGCTCTGAGTCTTTGCCACACAGTTTGTACTGGATAAAACAAACTGCTTTGCACCTTCTATAGCCATTCCTCCTCTGCCTGAAGTGAATGAGGAGCTTGTGATTTCACCATGTCACTCACCTTTCTGAGCCTTTCCCTGAAAGATAACTTATAGCTTTGCCCTTAATATGAATTATTTCAGGAAATTACAGCTCTGCTTAATTCTCCCTCCACCCTAGATTTCCTTCCCATGAGATCTCAGTTACTAGTTCTTCATATTTACTGAAGATTTCCTTTCTGAAGTCCATTTTAAACACTTTGCTATTGTCACTTTTTCCTAAGTATCATACCATCGTTTCATAATTACTCCCGTTTACACTCCCTCCTGCTTTCACAGGACCTGCCAGCTCCTCCCTGTTGGAGGGAATCAGCTCTGCAACAGCATCCTCTCTAACTCCAAAAAACTACCCACCTCTGCACCAAAACGCTGTGCCAGCTGAACAGGTTGTGTTCCCCTACACTCCTCTCCAACTCTGCCTCTGCATGGCTACAATTCTTCATTTACCACCATGCCCTGTCTCTCAGAAAACTAGATACTATTTTTTTTCACAAAAGACTGCCCTTCTTGGTTTTCTATGCCTGTGTTCTTTACCCTCATAACATTACTGAGAGATCTGCAATTTGTTCACTTCTTTCTTCACACTGGATCTCAGAGCACACGGACATACAAGGAAAACCTCTGTTACCCTTCCAGAATAAGCTTTATTCTCTTCTATTAATATTCTAGCCTCATGAGTTATCCCAGCACATGTCTATTATCCCTATTAAATGATGTGTTAAGAAATCCAGTTCTTCCTGTTTATTCACTCCTGCATTAGCAAGTGTCTAAGCTATTCAGTGCATTGAACTGCTGTCCTTCCTCCTTTCCCTCCAATAACCCTACAAATAACACAGCATCCCTAATTTTTAAGCCCTTTTTCAGATCACCATTTTTTTGTCTCTGTCTATGGGCTGTTTTCATCAAGCCCTCTAATTACTGATGGAAAACTACTTTAGCAGGTAAATGTGCTTTTCCCTTTCTTCAGGCACATCTATCTGTGTCGGGCATTTTCAAATCATCTCCCATCTGCCCTGACTGGGTGACTCAGACCAGCCACACAGGCTTTATTCAAGACCCTCATAGTGCTTAATCCTTCACTGCTTTCCTCAGACACATTTTTCTCATCTTTCACAATGAGGAGAACAATGTACAGAGATCAGAGTAACTTGTCTGGTGTCCCAGAGGAAAACAGAAGCAGAGCTCAACAGGTCCAGGCTTACAGGGCTTCAACTATTGTGTTATGTGCCCCTTCAGGAATCTTCCTGAGAGCAACCGGTATTATCAAAGCAGACAAAAGATAAAGCTATTTGTTAAACACAGAACTTCCCAACACTCACACGTTTCCTCCCATACAGTAAGTGCTACTCTTATCCCCTCCCCAGGGGTTCCAGGTCTAGTCCTGGAATAAATGCCACAGAAAAGATAAACAGCTTTAATGTAAATAGGAACAGATGACAAAGCTTGAAAACCTACCGGGCTACAGAGGCGCGCTCACAAGAGCCCATGCTGGTCCTGGGAAGGGGAACCGGCAGGCAGGGGCAGAGCTGTTTGCACGCACCACACGCATATGTGGAGCAGCGCAAGCAAGCCGAAGACCAGCAGTGACATTGAAACGAAAGGCTGAACACTTGCAGGGGACAACGTTGTCCGTGCTGCTCATGGGCAGCAGGTCTGCCCAGCTGCCTTGCCAGAAGGAGCTACTGAAATGCATGATGGACAGAGAGGCACGAAGACATCCAGAACTGCTAATCTGGGCTGGAGCCCTTTGGGTATCTATTCCCTTGCCAGCACATGAGACACAGGGCATAGGACAGAGCCTCAGGGTCACACGGCAGCTTCTGAGAGGCTCTGAAGTCTTCAGTGACCTTCTGCTTTTCACAGGCAGGGCAGCCCTCGAGGGGACTGCACACAGAAGCAGAAATCCAAGTCCTGCTGGCAGCAGCTGGACATGCTGTGAGCTCGTTTGCTCTTCCCAGGGCTCACTGGGGGACTGAGGAGCAGTCCCCTTTCCTCAGCCTGCCCCCATGGTCTGTGCAGCCAGGGAACAGGCACTTAACATGTGCATTTGAATTCAAGGACCTCAAATGCTCCTAGAAGGAAACCACACGTGTATCTGTTCCAGTGAGGAAAGGAGCCTGGCTTCTCAGTATGGTGAGAGATGCACTCTCCAAGAGGAATGGCTTTAATGTACACACAAATAGCTGCAAACAGCTTAGGGATGGCATAGAAACATGAAATGGTGTGATATGAAACAGAACAGCAAATGAAACTCGCTCAAGACATTGCCCTCCTGTGCCTAATCATATGGTACCTAAGGGCAGGTTTTCTAGGACAACCCATTTCTGAAGGCCCCATATAGCTATGAATCTGGTTCAAAACTGAATGAAAAGTTTCTGGCCTGCCATAGCCATCCACCCCTGTCAGAGGCAGTGACCCTAAAGGCCAAAATATGAGGCTAATTTCTAGTGGCAAGATTTTAATTTTCCTTACTGGAGAACAGCCAATACCTTTGGCTAAAGCAAGAACAACCACAATGAATTGCAAAGGGTGCCTCATCCAACAACATCAGCAAGCAGAGCTTTCTGTCTTCTGCTTACACCAAAGGAGAACCACCACTGACCACATGCACAGGGCAACACTGCCTCAGTGGTTTTATTTTTACCAACAAGAGGACTGTGAGATCCTACTGCTTTGCCTCCTAAACCAGCAGTTCTCAACTATCATAGGCCAGACAACTCTTACTTTTTCTGGTACTCTTTGGACAGAAATGAAGCCTCTTGGATGATCATAATAAACAAAAAGTTAGGGAAATCAAGCATTATACCAGCTTCACCTGGAAATCACAGCTCAGGGTATTTTGGCTGTAGATCCAAGCATGCATGTCTTATCATGTCCTGTTGATTCTGAAAGCATTGAGGAAAAAGGGAGGAGAAACCTGAAGGGCTATCAGAAGAGTATTTCATTTCTTGAAACTTTTTTATATCTCTAAGCAACTCAAACTTTCTGCTTCTGCAAACTACAGTCACAAATCATTGGAAAGAAGGAATGGGATTTGTGCTCCAAGTTATCATTTCACTGCCACTGAAAACTATTTTAAATTATTCATCAGTGGAAACTCAGCGTACATAAATATGGCTTAGTGCCCAGTTCTTGGTCTAACCACTGAGACCAAGTCACTGGGAAAGTGGCTGTTTTCTCAGGCAGACAGATTTAGGAGCTAAACCACAGAATAACATCTGTATTTAATAAAATTAAACCCATGCCAAAAATCAGCTATAAATGTAACTGGACAGCCCACCAGCTTTCTGCATTTAGGACTGCTGCATGGAAAAGTCTTGCAAAAGGTTAGATTCAAGATCTGGTCAGACAGCCTGGAAATTTGTTTCTGGTTTATGCTAAGGAGCATGTGCCAAGAGCAATGCTTTCAACTGGCTGTTGGAAAAGTTTTGTAGATATTAGGTCTTGTGGCTCCAAGAAACAGGAGGTTAAGATCTCCCTGGTTTTGCCAAGTCACATACAAACTAGGGCCTGATACCTCAAGCATGAAATGAACACAGACCAATTAGGGGAGTGCCAGCATAACTAATCCTGTCAACAGAACAGAGACAACATAAACTCTGTAAAAATAATGATCTCTACTCCACCCTTTAAACAAGTGACCTCAAGAGCATGAACGCTGCCCTGGACCAGCTACAAAGAGTGGCATCCAGGAGCTGGGCTCATCTCATAGCTTCCCTTGCAGAGTGGCTCTTAGAAAAGCTATTAACCTTGCCAGTATCAAGTTGTGAAAGGTGTAACATGGTTATTCTGCTCCTAAGGGCACCTATTTGGCCTTCCCGAGCCTGTCCTTCAGGCAACGATTCAGGTCTCCCCCCGTAACAGGCTATAAACAGCCTCAGAAGACCTCCACCAGTCACAGCACATTCTTTCCTTCAAATCTCACGATGTGCCTCCTTCCCCTCTGTTCCATCTTCCCCTCTACTTTTGTTGACCCTACTTTTGGGCACCTGATTGTCACTGTGTGACCCAGCTTTTGGTATCACCTCTCGGCAATGGCACAAGTACCACCTTGCATCCAGCACACAGGAGATCACCCACCTCTTCACAGGCAGAGAAATCCTAGCCCTTAGTTCTGGTCTTTGCTGGACTGTTACTCTGTGTGCACGAGTAATTGAAATCTGTCATGGTGCCTTGGTACCTCTATCCTCCCCACAGAAAAAAGAATTGCAGTGTCCATTGAAAGGCAACTCCACAGGAGAGGGCAAGCCATTGTACACTGTATTAGGCAACTAAAATCTCTGCTCCTAGGGAGGTTATTATACAAGCTATTAGCCAAAATCTCCTTTCTTTTAAAGCAATAAATGTTCCTTTTTGCAATCATGAGAGATGAAGAAACCATGTAACAAGTTTCTTGATTTTCCTGCACTGTACCAGGGCAGAGTCTCTACTGTTGGGTTAAAGAGAACAGGATTATATTTTAGAGCAGTGATACCATAGGATTTCACATTCACAATACAGCAGTGCCTGGCTGGGATTGGAGCTGCACTGAGCGAATGCTACCCAAAACCAAAGCCACGGGTATTTAGCCAACAAGCTCAACATTTACTATGGATCAGGGGATATGTGTGTGAAGGGAAGAGCCATACAACAGGTCTGAGGCTCACACTGGTTAAATATCTACATTTCGCAGCCAGTCTGGGACACAGACAAAGCCGAACCCTCTTTACCTGAGTGTCAGCCTAATGCTGTAACCTGCCTGGTGCCGGCATGCCAGCTGCTCTGCGGCATGAAAATGAAGCCCATCCCTGCCCTGAACTGCAGCCAGAGCCTGGCAGGGTGCAGTGAGCGTGGCTGGGGCAGGAGGAGCAGTGAGAACCCGGTGGGATGGAAACGGGGAAGGGGAAGGTCATGGCCAAGCCCTGCTCAGAGCAGGAACATGCCCAGCTGCCTGGCAAACAAACGTGGTTTTTTATTATTGACTCAAAAGGAGGGGCTCTCCGGGACTCCATGTTACAAAACTGCACATTTTCGATGTGTAGATGCTCCTTCCTTTACAAAGCCTCTCTGGCTGCTCTGGCTGGAGCGGATTTATGCTGGCAATATCACATCCATTGTCATCTCTGAAATGGACTAGCTTGTACTGAGTGCAAGGGATTTAATTTAAAAAAAACCCTGCAGCATGACCATTCAGATACACCACCATAAATGGGTTTAGCCCTATTCCCTCCTGCCTGTTCCTCCATTATTAAATAAAAATATTCTTTATCCTGTCTTTTTGCCTTGAAAGAACAAGAATCCTCCTTCCTCCTGAAGAAATTAAATGCAAGAAATACACTTTTTTTGGTCATGGATTGTGTCTTTTGTGCCTGGTACTGAGCCCAGCTTCCTGCTGGCACTAAACAAACACTACATGGCAGCTGGAATTTGCCAACACAGGTAAAACATTTCATATGTCCCCAGACAAGTAATTAATACCAAATACATTTTTTTCTGGCATCATGAACAGAGGGCCCACTTAGGAGATGTACTGACATATCTCCATTTTCATACATCAAATATAAGGTCTGAAATCAAAACTCTTGAGGGTGAATTAGAATTATTTCTGCCTCAGGTCCAGTAACTTTTTAATATGAAGATAAAGTTCAGTATTAGATCTTGCCCTTTTCTAAAAGCAGTATTTGATATTATCAGCATAAGGAAATAGAAAACAAGAAAAGAGAGCTCCAACAGGATGTCTCAGATTTGCCCAGCATGCACAACACTCATGGTCAAACAGCACTCTTGGGACACAGGCCTAGAAGAAGTGCTAGATAACCTTAAACCAGAAAATATTCCCTTTTAGGTTATTCCAGGAAGTGACAGAGGCTGCCTCATCTCTCCCTTTCTCTGTCTCCTGCAATAATACCAATTCTGGTTTGTCCTTCGCTTCCTCCTCCCATCGATGTCTCACCCACCTGCCTTGGCTCTGGACAAGGGGTGGGGACTCACCACATCTCAGAAATGCCTTGCAACAGATTATTTCTCAAGAAGCATCTACATTTTTTCATGTTTGTTTTCAGTCCACTTCAGAATGAAAATATGCATTTTTCAAATATATTAGCATTAGAAATTGTCTCTTCTTCATTTTGGAAAACTTTAATTTAATTTTTTTTTTTAATTTGGTTTAGAATTTTGTATCACTTTGTATCCTGGTTCTTGTAATAGTGATTCACAATATTTTGACCAATATCAGCATGCCAAATAAAGCAGCTGAAATAGTAATTTGTTTTTATTTTAAAAACTAGTCTGACAGTGACTGGCTGGCACATCTAATTTCCTTTACTAGAAAACCATATCTCCTAGACACACTGGTAATGCCACAGCTTGACACAATTTCACATGTTGTTAATAACAGCGATACACAGTGATAGGAAGTGATGTAAAAATCATAAAAATAAATACAGCTCTGAAATGAACTTTGAGAAGTTTTTCAATTCACAGTTATTTCCCTCATGGGAAATTATGTAAAAATAAGTATATTTTTCCTACTGAATGTCTGTTGTGGTAAGACATTTCCTATCAGATCTGAATGGGAGTCCCAGAAGGCAGCTGAGCTTTATGTCTGTAGAGCCAGTCTTGGGCTGCCTTCTCCATAGGAACTGCTACCCCTGCCAAGCTCTGCCTGGAGCCTGGTTGCTCAACACCCAGCTGCCTTGGAAGCTGTCCCTAGCTGCAAGAAGGAAAGAAGTGGAGCTTTCCAAAAGCCCTGGCTCAACCTCTGTCCTTTCTCTTCCTCTCACAGTGCCCCTAGGCTGGGCTTATGGAGACGAAGCCGCAGCAGTGCTCTCACCATCAATGGGAAGCACACACCTTGGGGTAAGGTTATTTGTGCAGATGAGTTCTCCCTGTTCCCTATTGCTGTGTGTTTCACAGATAGAATCATAGAATCACAGAATGCTTTGGGTCGGAAGGGACCCCCAGAGATCATCCAGCCCAACCCCCTGCCATGAGCAGGGACAGCTTTAACCAGAGCAGGGTGCTCAGAGCCCCGTCCAACCTGGCCTGGGATGTTGCCAGGGATGGGGCCTCCACCGCCTCTCTGGGCAACCTGTGCCAGTGCCTCACCACCCTCATGGTAAAAAATTTCTTCCTTATGTCTAGTCTAAATCTATCCTCCTTCAGTTTAAAACCATTATTCCTTGTCCTGTCACAACAACTTTGCTAAAAAGATTGTCCCCATCCTTCCTGTAGGCCCCCTTTAAGCACTGGAAGGCCGCAATAAGGTCTCCTCGCAGCCTTCTCTTCTCCAGGCTGAACAACCCCAACTCCCTCAGCCTGGCCTCGTAGGAGAGGGGCTCCAGCCCTCGGATCATTTTGGTGGCCCTCCTCTGGACCCGCTCCAGCAGGTCCATGTCCTTGTGCTGAGGGCCCCAGAGCTGGACGCAGGGCTCCAGGTGGGGTCTCACCAGAGCAGAGCAGAGGGGCAGGATCCCCCCCCTCGACCTGCTGGCCACGCTGCTGTTGATGCAGCCCAGGATGGGGTTGGCTTTCTGGGCTACAAGCGCACGTTGTTGGCTCATGTCCAGCTTTTCACCCACCAGTACCCCCAAGTCCTTCTCCACATGGCTGCTCTCAACCCCTTCATCCCCCAGCCTGTACTGATATCGGGGGTTGCCCTGTCCCAGGTGCAGGACCTTGCACTTGGCCTTGTTGAACCTCATGAGGTTCACACAGGCCCACCTCTCCAGCTTGTCCAGGTCCCTTTGGATGACATCTCATCCTCCTGGCGTGTCAACCGCACCACTCAGCTTGGTGTCGAGGTACAAAGCTCCAGTGCTGAGTTAAGCTGCCATGGGATCAAGCCAGTGAGCAGAGATATTCCACATTTATCAGCCACCACCAAGGCATGATGCTTATTTCTTCCAACACGCTACATGAACCAAAATTGTCCCCATTCCTCTCTGTTTCGTCAAAGTTCATTGTAGGTTAAACCTCAGTGTAAAAGATCTGAGGCATCTTTTCCACAAAACACTACGGCCACTTACCTAAGAGATGTACTTCCCCGCTTCGGCTTGAAGAGCTTCACTAAGGTTTGGTCATCTAGGAACTGGTTTTCTCCAACCGTCTTTGTGTGTCTGGCATGACACTACACATTACTGCTCTGTGAAGATGTTAGTTACAACCCTGATTCCTTGTATAAAGAACATAAAACCATAAAAACCTGACTCTTATCTCCAAGAAATTTAGACCATGTAACCTGTCTTGCTATACTATACCTATCCTGAAAAAACTCTCCTAATTTTGCCTGCATCTCAGCTCATGTGGAAACAGCCATATCTTGCTGGGGAGAAACAGCAAAATATTTCTGGTTCTCATGGGACCAATCTTGATCCCAGTTTCAGCAGCTGATGCCTGAGGTAATCCATTCCCTCCCATGAAAGTCATACCATGAGCACGGCTCTTCAGTAAGGTTAACTGTCATCCAGCTTTGTTTCTGGCAAGGAAATCTGGTCTTTCCATGAGCCGTACTGCCCCTCCAAGATGAGTGCATGGGATGTTCCCTGAAGAGCCTCATCTGCTCTCAGGCAGCACAGTCCTATGGACTTCTCCAAATACAAAGGCTTATAAACTGTTGGATTAAAATAGCACTTCAACCCTGGCATTTACTCCAGTGAAATGTTGGCAATGAGCAATCATAGCCCTTTCAGCTTTTGGGCTGTAAGGCAAAAGAATTAAAAGGGGAGGAAAAGCTCTTCTAGCTTCCTGTTATGGAAGCTCCTCATTCCCTTATCACACCAGCTTCCCTTATCCTTCTCTGAACTTCCTCCAGTTTGAATTCATTAGTTTTGAACTGGTGATCAAAAGCACATAAAATGTGAAAGGAAATTAGTTTTCCCTATAAAGTATGTTCCTTTCTATCTAGAAAGATCTGAGTTTCTTAGACACCTGGTTGAAGGGGAGGCTGAACACTACTCTGCTAAAACCCAGATACAGGGCCATGCAAACCACAAAATTTTCCTAATATAGCAACATAATCTTTCTGATAATCAGAACGTCTACTGCTGTACAAACAGGGGTGCTCTGGGTGGAAGGCAGCTCACAGACAAGCCTGTGCTCCCTCATCTCCAAAGCCAAGATGGAGAAAGAGACCTCGGGCTGGCAGAGATCCTTTCCTGGGAGCAATCATAACCTCCTCTCCCTGGACTATCAGAGCAGCAAACGGATGCCCCTGTCTTAACACCAGGACCCATGGCCTGCCCTGCATCAGGAAGGGGAAACAGCGGCACAATTGCAAAAATAAACCCCTGGGAAAAAGCTGTTCAGTATTCTGAGCTCAGAGAGGTTGGGAAAAAAAATAATTTCATGTCAAAGTATGAGTAGGGCATTAATCTCTGCGTTCATCAAAACCAGGGAGGAACACCCTGGAAAGGAAAGGCTAGAGACTTTCCCTCTTCACAGCATCTACGGACCCGGATCCCTGACCAGAGATTGCACACTGGGCCTGAAGGTGAAGTGATAAAACACAAAGTTCAATTCAGCGGCTCCTGCTGCAAAGCCTGATGAAGATGCACCCGAAGAGGCTGTAGGAAGCTGGTATGCTCTAAAGATATGCTAGGGGCCCTCCTGCGGGACTTCTTCCAAGCATTCTTCTCTGCAGGGATTTCTGCTGCCAAGTCCAGTGAAGATTGTGCTGCAGAGGATGGCTGCTCCCTATCTCCACACACATTTATTTGGTTGCCATGTGGAACTCACAGGGAAGGAATTATGTAGGCTCTGGTTTCTCCTCCAGAGTTACTGTTCCCCTCAGCAGCTTTTGAGGTGCTCTCAGGATGCACCCGCCTCTAATTGAAGGGAATATCTTGGCCATTGCTATTAACACATTTCATCATCAAAAGACTTCAACAGACCTTCACACTAACTTGCTTCTAGCATATTTTAGAAACTGCTTGAGCGAGGGCACTGTGCGTTGCTCATCCACCCACTCCCCCAAAAGATTCTTGTAGAAAAGACACCAAAACCCAACTTCCCCAAACCAGTCATGTGCCATGACAGAGCACAAACTTTGCAGGCTGTTCTCTTTTAGGGTCCCCCCCATCACTGGCACTCAGTCCGCAGCACTCTCCAAGGTAGTACAAAATGGAGGAAAAGTAATGAAAGTGTGCCTTCCTCCACCTGCTCTGCTCCCAAGCGTGCTCACACATGTGCTGTATTTACATTCCTTAGGTTGTCACCCATGACAATGGCATTACCAGATCGCACTCACCTTTCAGTTTCTTCTTTCCAAATTTTAATCCAAATAGAGACATCCCAAAACTTTATTTTAGTCCAACTCCATGGAACTTCTGCAAGAGAAAAGAGAAGGTAATTCACAATGGGGGTTTCTAGTCCCACAGCGTGACATGATGCAGCACGTACAGGTAATTCTGTGCCCATAGAATGGGAGAACCAAACTCCTAAGAACTGTGGCCAATAGCTACAGTTTATCACATAGCATGTTTTAAAATGCAAAACCATCTCAGGTTTGCAAGTTGCACTGCATCAGCGTGGGCTGCCTTACCTTGGACATTTTGATCTGTTCATCTCCTGACATGGCACAAAGAAGAGGCCAGTGGAGGAGAGACTGAAAAGGACATTCCTGCTACCTTGGCCCTATATGAAAAGGAGAAATACATGCACAGGGCCTGTGCTTAAAGTATAGAGGAACTGTGTGGCTACCCAGAGCAAGACCAGCCTCCCTGAAGAGGAGGAAGCAGTGGGAAACACTGGTTTCCTGTACATCTGCCTGTGCTCAGCATGTACTGGCTCACACTGTTGTCCATCTGCTGGTCACCCTCTGTGTTTGGGGTGGACTAGCCTATATGGCTCTGAGTAAAACTTCTCCCCTGCTGGCTGCAAACTTCCTGGCCCAGAAGCCAAAAGCCAGGCACCAGAAATGCATATAAGGCACTGAATATATCCTGATATGCAGAGAAATGAGCATTAAACAAAATCACATCAAAACCTGTCAGTTAACTTCTGGTGTTCCAAGCATCAGACAGTTTATTTAAGGGACTTAATGGTGATGTTGGTGCTGACAGCCTGCAAAGATCCATGAGCATGGGAAACGCCAGCACTGCCCAGCATGCCTGGCTGACCAGGAGCCTGAATCAACAGGAACATTGTACCAGTTGCTTAACTGGCCAGTGGGGCCAAGCTGGGACATTTGAGGGAATCGTAGTCTATCTAGAACAAGTTTTCTAGGTGACAGAATGAAGTTTTTGCACTTTATCCTATCTGCTATCTGTGCAGAGCAAGAGTGTCTAAGGAGACAAGTGTAGCAAATGTATCGTATTTTGGAAATACACAAATGCAAATACAGCCTGTGCCAGTGGCCAAATGCAAGCATGACAAAACATTATCGGACCGTGCCCAGTGCAAGCTTGGGCTCCACGTCTTTTCAGAAAACAAAGGTAAACTTTAAGGAAAACTCTACAATCATTGCATAGGTCGAACATTTCTCTGCAGATCTCTATTCCAGATGCTAAAGCAAAGCTATATTTAGCAGCTGCAATTCAATAGCCTGAGATAAGGCAAACAGCAGCAGGTAAACATCAGCCAGCCAGCTAAGTGCTGCACACTCTGAGCACGGCACAGCCCTGGCATGGTGCTCCCTGCCACTCACCACAGCATTCAGGAACCCCTCTGTGCCCACTGTGCTTGAAAGAGATCCTTTTTCTATTCACTCATGTAGATCCAATGGTTTCTGCTCACCAGAACAAATGCTTTGGCAACACCCCTCCCCAAAATTTCCTCTGTCCATGGAGCTAAACCACTTAAAGTTGCAATATTCAGTGTCACAACCTAAAGCTTTCTCAACCCTGCTGACCAACCTTACTTTTCATTCTTAACTGACCTCAGTCTATCACTTGGAATGTATTTCTTCCATGTTCTAGAATTACCATTATGTCTTACAAAACCCTCCTAACTAGGACTCCCCATAAACTGGTGGGAGGAACAAGACACGCAACCTACACACCCACTGGTAAAGACCTCAGATTTCTTAGAGTACCAGGAGCCACAGATCCAATAACCACAGTCCACTGGCAGCACAAGGATGCAAAAGGTTGGCTGGTTGTGATCATCATATGGCTATACTGCTGAACTCTGGATTTGGCTGTATTTGCCAAACGTTTTAAAAAGACTGTCCTCAACTCTCCCAGCTGTATACTCAACTAACAAGGCATATAGTTTCAGCAGAGGGAAAAAAAGGGATGTTTATATTTGTGGGGGAGCAGAGAAGAGAGGGTGGTTATAAGCCTTCTTTCAGCAGTAGTAACATGAAACAAACAATGGAGTTAAGATCTGCGTCTCACAAACAAAAACCTGAAACTTCCTTTGGCTTTGACACATGGCTTTTGTTAATTACTGTGATTATTTAATCACTGGTTTCTGGCATGACCACAGTATGACAAGACTGTAACAATACACTATTTTGGCATGGAGGGCACCTTTGATTCCTTCAGCTTCTCAGTGTGTTTGATTAGGATTGCATTCACTGAACATCTTCACTCAGCAGCAAATTTAAGTTACCATCATGGCCAACACAAATATCCTTAGAGGCTCACCGTTCCAATAAAACGTTGTCTTTTAGGGCAGATGTGAGTGATAACTTTGCCATATCCATTTGTACCAATTACCTCTCCAGAACATCATTTCCATCATACAGATTTATCATAGCTGCTTACTTAGTTAAAGCCCAGGAGTTATGAATCCTTCCCAAGCTGACCTGATCCTTTATGCAGAACTCAGTCCCTGGCTTGCCCAAACCACAATGTCATTTGAGAATGTGTCAGTATTCAATAGGCACATACACGATGGCATTAAGGGCTGACACACCCTTATTGCACTGAGGTGTACCTTTTATTTTCATAATATTACAAATATCTTCCTTTGCTGCTTTGTTATTGACTCACATCTAATCCTCATACTGCTTTACCAAGCAAGCCACTCTCACGCTGGCTGTAGCTTCTGTGTGGGCTTGCCTGCTCACAGCCCAGTTTGTGCCAGTACACCTTCACACTTCTAGGTGTCTGTTTTCAGTCTGAGAGTTCATTGACCATTGCCTGCGAGTGTGAAAACAAACCTAAGCAAATGATGGTGTTGTCATCCCTTTTGGTGGTGCTCCAGGTACTGCTCCTGTTTGTGTCAGTTATACAACTTCTACAGCCAGATGTGGTCTCTTGGCTGACCTTAGCTCTGCTTGCCTTTCAGTCCTAGATCTTTTTCTTGGGATATTTTGGACTCTCAGTCTACCTGCAGGGTCTAACATCTTTGCACCTGTATCTATCAACAATTTCCCTTGGGGTATTATTTCCGCCCCCCCAGATTCCACTTGTAATCAAAATTCATGTCTTTGTTCAGTTTTCTTTATGTATCTCTCTATTTTTTAAATCTGCAATTCAATTTCCCTTCCAAAATTGTAATGACAGGTCTTCAGCCTCATGTCACTCACACACACTGCTATGTTTTTAATTTCACTTTGCGCTTTCTGGAAAAAAATATTTCTCTCATGTTTCATTTTCCTGTGGCATAAGGTACTTCTCAAATTTTGGTAAGACCTTTCACAGCCTCCTATTCTTGAATTAATTGAAAACCCATAAAAAATGTGAAAACTTTCTATAGTCATAAAAAAAGGCAATTTTCTGTTTGCCTGAATTTTCACTGGCACCAGCTAGTTTCAGATGCAAAGTACAGCACTGCTTCAATCTCCTCAAGTTGCCTTCCACAGATTGTGTCAGCCCTTCTAGACATTTTTTTTGCTGCTCCATTTTCCCCTCAAGTTTTTTTTCTTTTTTTTATTTCTGTTTACCCCAAGTACCCTGTGCTGTTCAGTAATCAACTGGGGCTTACAGTATTTGAGTAATCATGCAGGTCCAACTCCTCTGCTTAACAGGACACATGTTACTTCCTCATGTTTCTGGAGCCTATAGCAAAAATTATTTAAAGCTCTAATTCCCAGTTCCTCATTTATGGGGATTTGGGTGTATAAGCTACAAATAAATTACCCCTTCTCACTGTCGAAGGTTTTTGTACCTACGGTGCTCTACAAACTGTCTAGCTACAGCTTATACTTCTGCAAATAAAATGCACCTGTTTTATGGCTACTGACAGTTTAATCATGCACTTTAATATCCACAGAGAGAAGCTACTTTGATGGGTCTTGAATAGGGAAGGGATACTTTCTCACAAACCAAGCTCAGACTTATTTAAGACAGACAAGAGCCAGATTTGGCTTGAGAACAGAACTGCAAAGCTCCTCCTGCGTGAGGGGCAGGTTGCAATGAGCTACAGCACATGGAATTTGCAAAGGCTACAGCCTAATCCAAAACCGTGGCTCGCTAAGATCTGTACTGCAAACTGGAGGTAGAAGGAGGCACTTCCCACAACCACAATGATGAGTAGCAAAATGAGAAAAGACACAGCACAACTTGGATGAATGGAGAGCAGATGTTGCAGATGGAAAACATGGCTAGTTTCTTGGCCCCATTTCTTTGGATGTAGCTACACTATACATCAGATTCAATGATAAATACAGATCAGAGAATACTTGGTGCTTCTGCTCCCATCACCTTGTTCCCAGACTCTGTGAAATGATCCATGTTAAATACAATAATTTTTGGAAACGTTATTTTAATCCAGGTCATGGGGTGTAGTTTGGTACAGACCGAAATTCCTACCCAAGCAGTGGTTTTAGGAGATCTGAGGGAGCAGCAAATTGTGCTGTAACACTAGAAACAAACACACAGAGTCCAGGGGAATTATGCAGGAGAACATGATTTCTCCAGTCAGTTTTGCCACCAAACATAGTGTGGTATGTATATACCCTAAAAAGCTTAAAAAGCCCTGTCCAGGTAAAAATTCAGAAAGCATCCCATGCCTTCACTCACCAAGTTTCCAGGTCAGGTCAGTTTTTGCATGTAAGCAAGATTTATAAGTTGATTTTTTTTTAATCTATATTCAGCTGATGTAACAATCACAAATACCCACAGGTCTTAGAACTCTTTTTTTTTTTTTTTTCATGCTAAAGTACAAAATATCCAACCAACAGCTCAGTATATGAGAAAGTAGATCCTAAGCATTGGGCATCATGACAGACCAAGTTCAAGACTGCTTGTGCTGCCTTGTGCTCTTGGTGAAGTAATACTGTTAAATACCATGAGATGAAACAAACCTAAGTCCACAGATTTTGAACACGTATCACTTTAAACTGGGTTTGGAGGCATAACTGGGAAATTAAAGGTTTAAAATACATTAGGTCCTCAAACTCCCTGTTTTCTCCATGCCTCAGTTGCATGCCTGCTAAGGGGGTGCACAATGTCAGGTGCTAAAGCAGGAGAGTCATGTTCACTCCCAGGCATCGCAGAGAACATCCCTGTTGGTGCAATGTTTGCTAATGCCGCGGCAAGAGCAATGTAAACGCCTGGCACACCTGGCACGGACTGACCTTGTAGTGTGCCACACGAAGGCATGTTTGCAAATGGACCCCTTTAAACTTCTGGCGTATTAACTGTTTCAGTTGAATTGTTCAAATTTTCATCTCAAAGAGTATGATGCATTTGCTTTCCCTTATTGAAAGCAAACACAAAAATTTCAGCCATTAGAAATAATTAGTACTAATCATCTTTTAACACTGAAATACATTAGCATTTGTATTTCTCCACCCCTCCTTACATCCTCTTGTGTTTGAATACCTCAAGAGCAAAACAGCGAGTAGCATGTGTTGTACCACTCCCTGCTTTGCCAGTGGGAAACACAGAAAGTGAGCTGCAGGACGGACAACTGAAATGTGTGGTTTTAATCCCAGAATAACACTCTCGTGGCTGAAATCCGATTTGCCTGAATTCAACCTGGAATAAGTTTAAGAAGCTATAAATGGTCACTCTTGGCATCAGAGTTTACAAAAAAGAGCAGTGACTCTGGTTTAAATCTACTAGCTCAGTGCAAAGAGTTTCAAAGTGTCCCTGAAACCTCCCCAGCTTTTGAAATACCTGAAGAGGTATGCTGGATGAGGTGAGCTTGGTGCTGTTCCAAGCTATACATACAGAAACTCATGAAACTGTGTGCTCTCCCCCCCTACACTCAGATGTGCCAGTGCAATTAGCTATAAGTGCTGGGAAACAGACTCAGTCTGTTATCTGCCACGTTTTAAAGTAATGATCCAATATCCTCCATCTGTCTTCATTGAAACACTCTTTAAACTGACACCAGAATGGCAGTAAAAAATTTGCATTCAGCTTCTTTGGGTAAGTTAGTTGCAAAGCTCAAGTTACCAATCAACAGCTGAGGCAGAGAGAGTTCCCAAACAGAAATGCAGGCTGCAGTCTGCTCCCTCTGGAACAATGCAAACAATAGCAGCTTCCCGGGCAGCTGCTGCTGCTTGAAATCATGCACAGCTCAGCTCACTCCACCCAGAAGTCTATCAGCTCGCCCGCAGAAAAAGCTCAACCCCAAACACTTTGATTAAGCTTTGAAAAGCTCTTGGGTCTGAAAACAATGCAAGTTCTCTGCCCCCCCAAACTGACAGAGGAAACATACAAGTGGAAGGAAAGCATTAAATCTTACCCTTGAAGGCTTGTAAAAGTCACAGCAACAAAGTTGCTGCCCTCCATAGCACTCCGGTACACTCCTCTCTTCTCATTTACACGCAGCTTTATCCCCTCCCAAGACCAACAGCTTCGCTCATAGTTGCAGCGCCGGGACATTCATCTAAGAAAGCACAGCTTCTTTGCACTGTGAAATAGGCATCATGCGCTTGTCTCCGAGCCCCTTAAAATCCACTGCAGACCCACTCTGCCATGCAATGTCCTGGTTACTAAACTTACTCCAAGTTCCCTACTTCTTACTTCAGTCACTGGACTTGGCCCCTGGCCAAATTCTTCCTTTTTTTTTTTTTTTTTTTTTAATTCTGTTTCCTGTAGATAGGGAGAGTGTAGTAGCTCCCTTAAAAATAAAATGCTTCGGCACAACAAGCTGTGGAAGAGTAAAGCAGAAAAGCAGAGCACCTACGGTTGGGGTACCCCAATTAATTCCAGAAGCAACTGCTGCTCGCCTTACCTACCTCCTGCTGACGTGGAAGCTTTCAAAAGGAAACCAAAGGAGTAAAAGAGTCCAACATATCAAATTGCTTTAAAAAAGGATGAACTTGGTAAGGGATCCATTTCTCAGCGGCAGCCCCTCTCTCTGTGTCTGTAACGCCGGAGTCGGTCAGGACTCCTTAAACGCAGAGACACTGTCCAACAAGCTGATCCCAAGGCTCCACCTCATCCACTTTCCAACAGTTGTGAGTAGCAAAAACTCTGCAGAGAAAAACCTCATCGAGCACAATTGCATAACTCAACCACAGAGCTTCCTCCAGCCAGCCAGAGTACCGCTTCAGTGCTGAAACGTCAGGGCTTGCTCATCCCAGAGAACATGACCTCCCCATGGCCTCTGGGACACCTGCCTGGCCTCGCCGCTGCCGAGGGGACCCTCCACACCAAAACCCCTCAGCCCTCCCATGAGCCTCCCAACCTTCCCACTCGTTCTCCCACCTTCCCACCTTCAGCGAACTACCCATTCACTTTTTTCTCCAAATTCTGGGACCCTTCACAATACCGTGCCCTCCTACATGCCAGTCCCCTGGAATTTTACCTATCAGGTACACTACAAGACTAAAACTAGGCCAACTACAACTTTAATCCACCTCCTGCTTCCCTATACCTGTGAACCGCAATCATTCTAAGATTGCCATATTATTTCCCTAAGTTGCATTGACAGTAATGCCTGCCAGGAACATGACAATTTATTTGCAGACAGCAAGAGAAAGTTTAACATAAAAGATTTCTATATGTATTTATATCTGTTTTTTCCTTCATCTTCTGTGTTTTCCCACTGGATTTATGTGAACACTGCTAGAATTAATTTCAAACCTACCCAGAAACACTTGAATGCATTAATCAGCTGATTAATTATAGTACCATGAAAGCCAAGGCTTTGCCAAAGAGTATTTTCTAGAAAGTGAAATTTGCTGAAGTCCTGTCAAAAGAAAAGCTGTGGAGGACCCTGGATGCTGCAATGGCAGTACTCCAGTGGTCATGAAGGTTGAAGCGCAGAGTGGCAATGAAAAGGACCCTATAGCACCTTCCAAAGGAAGACCAAGATCCTATGCCCCTTTGTTATGACTCCAGGGTTATTCTTCCAAGCTACACCTATTTGAGACAACATTCATTGAACTGGATTCCTAATTCCAACACAAGGGTTCTATACAAATAGCCAACATGGGACATGGCACGTAGGACTAATCTGCTCAAGACCCAGGTCATTTTCAGATTATTTTGAACTAGAAAGCATCTAACTTGAGAAGGAATTTCCCCTGCACTAGCCATTTCTCATGTTCTCACCACCCACGCACCATTTCAACAGCAACAGACACGAGTATCACCATTTTTCCTGCAACCAAAAGTAAAAGGATCTGGATTAATTTCAGTCCTTCAACATATTTGGAGAACCCATTGTTCTTGCTTCATTCTGGAGTTATCCTCCTTCTTAGAACTTTCTTCTGCTTTTTTTCCTCCCATTTTGATATGTTAGTGTCTTGGGTTTGCATGGCAAGGTTTTGGTAGCAGGGGGGCTACAGGGATGGCTTCTGTGAGAAGCTGCCAGAAGCTTCCCGTGTCCAACAGAGCCAATGCCAGCCGGCTGCAAGACGGACCGCTGCTGGCCAAGGCCGAGCCCATCAGCGACAGTGGTAGTGCTTCTGTGATAACATAGTTAAGAAGGGGAAAAAAAAAATAAAGGCGGGGGGGAGGGGAGGGGCCAGGACACAAACTGCAGCTGGACTGAGGAGTGAGAATCTGTAAGAGGAACAGCCCTGCAGACCCCAAGGTCAGTGCAGGAGGAGGGCAGGAGGTGCTCCAGGCACCAGAGCAGAGATTCCCCTGCAGCCCCTGGTGCAGCCCCTGCTGAGGCAGCTGTGCCCCTGCACCCATGGGGGCCCACGGGGGAGCAGAGATCCACCTGAGCCCGGGGAGGAGCCCACGCCGGAGCAGGGGGATGTGCCCCAAGGAGGCTGTGACCCCGTGGGAAGCCCACGCTGGAGCAGGCTCCTGGCAGGAGCTGTGGTCCCATGGGGAGAGGAGCCCAGGCTGGAGCAGGTTTGCTGGCAGGGCTGGGGACCCCGTGGGGGACCCACGCTGGAGCAGGCTGCTCCTGAGGGGCTGCACCCCATGGAAGGGACCCACGCTGGAGCAGTTCGTGAAGAACTGCAGCCCGTGGGAAGGACCCACATAGGAGAAGTTTGTGCAGGACTGTCTCCCGTGGGAGGGACCCCACGCTGGAGCAGGGGCAGAGTGTGAGGAGCCCTCCCCTGAGGAGGAAAGAGCAGCAGAGACAAGGTGTGATGGACTGACCGCAACCCCCATTCCCTGCCCCCCTGTGCTGTTCGGGGGGAGCAGGTAGAGAAAATCAGGAGTGAAGTTGAGCCCAGGAAGAAGGGAGGGGTGGGGGAAAGGCATTTTAAGATTTGGTTTTATTTCTCATTACCCTACACATGTTCCCACTCCTCTCTCCTACTCAGTTTTGATTGGTAAAATTAAACTGTTTTCCCCAAGTCGAGTCTGTTTTGCCTGTGATGGTAATTGCTGAGTGATCTCCCTGTCCTTATCTTGACCCACAAGCTTTTTTGTTATATTTTCTCTCCCCTGTCCAGTTGAGAAGGGTTTGGTGGGCAGATAGAGTGGCTTTGGTGGGCACTTGGCATCCGTCCAGGGTCAAATCACCACAGTTAGCTAATGATGATTCATTCCATGCTACCCCCACTTTCTTTGCTGCTGTCTTGCTTGTTACCACTTTGACCTCAGCCACAGTCATTTCTTCCTTCCTAGAGTTAGGTTCATCTCCTTCCTTTGACATAAGAGTGGACCCAACCATAAAATCAGCTGTCCTTGGGGCTTGTTCACACTTTAAAATAGCTAAAAATTGGGTAGGCTGTTTTGTTAATGATTTTTCTTGGCACTGAAATCTACCTTACATACATTAGCAATGACTTTTTTCCTCAGCTATGCTTTCCCCATGGACTTCAGTGAACCTGCTCATGTAGAGAAGTTCAGCACATGTAGAAGGAGTGACTCAGTGTTACGAACTCGCCTCTGAGGTCTCTTGTCCTTGCCTTCCACTTTGGTCCCTGGGTAGCATCTTCCCAATAATCACACCATTCACATTCTCCTTTGCAAATTTCTGAACACATTGGAGAGGGCTGCAGCCTGCAATGTCCATTGTCTAAATTTCAGTGGCTGCATAAAGGGTGTACATCTATGCTGGGTGTTTGATCTCCTACTGCAGCCAGCACGGTTTGGGCAGAGATTCAGCTGACCATCTGCAGCAAGGCACCAGTGAGTTTGCTGTGACCCATAGTTGTGGGAAGAAGTTTGGTCTGTTGCCTTTCCAGTAGACAAGCTGTTTTCTTGGCCAGGCAGCTACCTCCAAACCATGGTGCTTCACCTTTGAATACTCCACTTTCCCAACTGCCCACTAGTCACAGAGGACTAGCTTAGAGTGGGATGGATTTAAATTCATGCCATTAAGACCTTATCCTAGGACCGTATGTAGAAGAATGAATTCCAGTCATTCAGCCTGTGCTGGATTTCAACTATGATCAGATGCAAAACTGAAGACTTACTGACACTGATGTTTAAGGGGTGCCCTCAGCCCACCCTGTGGACCAAATTTGCTCTCCCTCCAAACAGCAAAGCCGAGAGAGCAGAGGACCCTCTCTGGAGCACACAAGACCTAAACATGCCTGGTGACCTAGGAAGGCTTTGAATGGCTTAATATGCCCTGGAGTAACTGGAGAGCATAACTAGAGGATAGGAGAGAAACACACCCTGGAGTGTAGTGTAGACTTAAACTAAATGCCAGTCCTTGCGAGAAACCCTCCCTATGTCAATGCTATTTTTAAAATTACTGGCAACATAGATGCTTTCCCAAACATCCTGTGTAGTTCAAAAGGAGCACTGGTGATCTTTGCTTTCTCTTGCTGTCTCATAACTCCAGTCTGCAATTCCTGAATTGCGAGGTTTGGAGCTTTGACTGGCTCCACCACGGCTGGCACCTCTCACTGCAGAGAGGCAGCTGTGGCCAATTGAGCCAAGCTAGGCTCCCCCCACACCCAGAGCTGGTGCAATGTCCAGGGATCATTTCCACCCAAACAGCCTCATCTCCAGCTCCCAAAACAAGACAAGTGCATTGCTCATACTCACCATCGGAGTCGCAACTCCAGAAAAGCCTTCCTACATGGTGCTGAAGGGTTTCCTCACAAACCACCAAGGGTCAGCCTTAGATGAGTGAATCTCCTCCCACAGCCTCTGCTTTCCTCATCCCAACTTTTCTCCCCTTTCCTGGATAGTCCTGGCCAGTGAGGAACTCCTTGTGTAGGGGAAGGATAAGGAGCATACCTCACTTTGGGGACCACTGACACACCTGTTGTTATGAGCACCTGCAATGGCTACGAGGGGTCAGATGAGCATCTTGTCCCAACTGCCCTTGCTATGAGAGACTTTCTGTGTCCTCTTACTGTGAAAAGATGGTGTAGGATGCATTAGAAATACAGGACTGAAAGAAACAAACCAGGACATTGATGCCCACCCCTTGAATATTAGAGCTGTTTAAGAAATACAGTGTAGGAAGAATATTGAATTTGCAAATTGCCATAGTCCAGGAAACACCAGCACAATCATAAAGTGAATAACAAAAGACCAAAGGTCCCAAAATATGCTGTATCACAGGTGAGAAAATATGAAGTGCACTGGCAGTGTCCTTGATCCCTGCAGAGGATGTGGCAGGTGAAACTGTCCAACTGGCAGCAGAAAGCACACCACAATGCTGCAGAGGAAGGGAAAAAGAAATCCTACATGTTTCTGTTATCATGTCCAGACTATGGGAGGAAAATTAAATGGACACGGGAAGGCAACATCACAAAGTGACCAGTTGCTCTAGGGCTGTCCTTGCCTGTTGGGAGCTACTCAGGCAAATTCATTTAACTGCTCCTCGAATGTACTGATAAACTGGTAGAAGTCCAAAGTAACTCAGTTTGAAGGGATACTCTGGATTCCTACCCGCATGCATCCATGTCCCTGGGTGTGGTCTGAACTGAAGTGTGTAGCTTCAGCAATGCAGGTTCTTACAGAAGTATTCCCATACCTCACCAGTTACTCCAGCAGCTGGGAGCCGACACAGTTCTGTAAGGTAGATGCCAAATGGAAATGGTCCGAAAATAGTTTTAGTGGGTGTGTGCAGAATAACGTGACTCATAGTGATCAGGATTCAGTGGAGTGCCACTTACGTGCAGTACGGAAGGAAGGGTGTGTGGCTAGAAATTCCCTTTCTCCATCAGAGCCCCTTGCCCAGTACTCCAGGCTCTTAACAAACAATGATCAGCTGGGGAAAACCATAAGAAATCCACAAAGGCACCACCTCTTGCCTTTAAAAAGAAAGCAGAAACTTGCTCTGGTGAATATTGATCTCATCTTCCTGGCACCAACACCTGCAAATGTGCTACCTCCTGATGTTTTAAAACAGAAATTAAAAAGTCTCTCTCAGTTGTCCCTTTTGCAGCCCATAGGAGGCGGACCAGAGCCAAAAACACTTTGGTCAAAGAGCTTCCGTCTGGTTTTAGCTGCTCAGATTACACTGAAAGAGAGATAAAACTGAGCTCAATGCTCCAGGGAATGAGGCCCAAGACCATCTTGTCTCTGAGGTCCAGTTCCCACCAGATTTGGGATCTTCTGTTTACAAACTCCCTTCAGGCCAAAAATTTCATTGCTCTGGGGGGGAAGGGGCTGTTGCTGGAGGGAAGTCTCCTGGGTACCTGAAATGTTTTCTGTGATCCCATGAGAAATTAGGTGATTTGATGAACACAGAAATCAGTGGGAGCTGATGGAGATCCACCTGTCTCAGGATTACATTCTTGGACTATAAATCTGTGTCTTCATTTGCCTATGACACTGCATGTGCCTAACTGCACAAGGACAGCACAGGGATTAATCAGCCACTGCAGCAAAGCCCAGATGTGTCCACACTGCTTTTAGCACATATTTCCTAATCATCATCAGTGAACAAAGTGGAATCTCAGGGGGATGCTTGGGAGGGCTCGTTAAAAGTTAATCATGCCTACGTGAATAGAAAAATCAATAGCTAAGGGCAAAGCAACAGCCTAGCTTGTTAGAGGCTCTGACTAAAGTGCCCTTTGTAACACGGGTATTACACAAGACCTCCTGCTATTATTTGCAAGGCAGTAGCTGCCACAAACACATGTGCTGTATCTGGTGACACTTCAAACACTGTCACATGCACACTCCTCAGATACACATCAAAAAACCTAGCTCATACCACCGAGGAATTAGGATACCCCTCAGTGGGACCCTGTGATTGAACACACAGAGGAAATCCAACCCATGCAGAGCTGACAAAAAGCCTCAGCATTTTACAGAGTCTTCCCACGAGCTGTGCATATGGGAAAAATGGGCTGCACTCATGGGAGAAACAGCACTTTTGGCACAGTATAACATCACCCTGAAGGCTGTATAATGGCTATACAATGTTTAATCTCTTGTAGCCTCCCAGAGATGCTCTAGTCCTGGTTGTGCTTAGCCTGTGTAGTCTCTCTGTAAGCTCCACTGGCATGGGAGAGCAAGCACCGGTGCCTAACAGATGTGCTATGAGAGCTCAGCAGGTAAAGGAGGACAGGGCTGCAATGGATCTGCCCTTCACAGGGTACACTGAGGAGCAAGTGTCCACCACACTGGACAGGCTATTTCATATGGTGGCAATGCAGACCTGTCGCTCTCTACAACTACCTGAAAGGAGGTTGTAGTGAGGTGGGTGTTGGGCTCTTCTCCCATGTAGTTAGCGATAGGACGAGAGGAAATGGGCTCAAGCTGCACCGGGGGAGGTTTAGGTTGGAAATTAGGAAAAATTTCTTCACGGAAAGGGTGGTCAAGCATTGGAACAGGCTGCCCAGAGAGGTGGTGGAGTCACCATCCCTGCAAGTGTTCAAAAAATGGGTAGATGTGGCACTTTGGGACATGGTTTAGTCTAGTCTACCCTTGATTGGTTTAGTGTGGACTTCGTAGTGTAGGTTAATGGTTGGACTGGATGATCTTGAAGGTCTTTTCCAACCTAAACGATTCTATGATTCTGTGATTCTGTCCTCCATTGCCACTTCCACAGTTTTCTGCACTAAGCAGTGTGTGGAGAGGATGGGAGATCCCTGGATCTGCAGGGAGCAGGTCACTTCTGCATTCCCTACAGCATCGCCCAAGAGATCTGAGATTTATTTCTTTAAGGCCTTCCTGGTTTGCATATATATTGCTCTGACACTCAATTATCCTTCACATGAAAAACTCAGTGGCATTCTGAGAGGATTCCTTTAAATATCATGTCACATCCATTATGCTCATAAACACTTTAACCATCATTCAAAATTAAATACACCATGTGCATGTCTATCTGTACTGTCTCTTTTCCAGGTTACAATCACATCTATCCTGCCAGGACGATGGAAGCAACCTGCTGCCTTCCATGAAATCCTAGTATCATTGATCTTTTGTGTATTTTATAGTAGTATTTTCTGCATTAGGTCCTTATTATAGCTTTTGCTGGCTAGATGGTGATAAGATCTCTCCATCATCTGTCAGCAGTCCTGGTTAATAGGGGAGGTCCCTGATGACTGGAAGCTTGCCAATGTGATGGTCATCTACAAGAAAGGCTGGAAGGAGGATCCAGGGAACTACAGGCCTGTCAGCCTGACCTCAGTGCTGGGAAAGATTATGGAGCGGTTCATCTTGAGTGCGCTCAACAGGCATGTGCAGGTCAACCAGGAGATCGGGCCCAGCCAGCATGGGTTCATGAAAGGCAGGGCCTGCTTGACCAACCTGATCTCCTTCTATGACCTGGTGACCTGCCTGGTGGATGAAGGAAAGGCTGTGGACGTCATCTACCTGGACTTCAGCAAAGCCTTTGACACTGTCTCCCACAGCATTCTCCTAAGGAAGCTGGCAGCTCATGGCTTGGACGGGCATACTCTTCGCTGGGTAAAAAACTGACTGGGTGGCCAAGCCCAGAGAGTTGTGGTGAATGGAGTTAAGTCCAGTTGGAGACCAGTCATGAGTGGTGTTCCCCAGGGCTGTTTTGGGGCCAGTCTTGTTTAACATCTTTATCAGCGATCTGGATGAGGGGATTGAGTGTGCCCTCAGTAAGTTTGCAGATGACACCAAACGGGGTTGGAGTGTTGATCTGCTGGAGGGTAGGATGGCCCTGCAGAGGGACCTGGACAGGCTGGAAAAATGGGTAGATGTGGCACATTGGGACATGGTGTAGTGGGCATGGTGGTGTTGGGTTGATGGTTGGACTGATGATCTTAGAGATCCTTTCCAGCCTTAATGATTCCTAGTTTTCACTTTCATTAAAAAATAATCCAGCCATGAAGCCAGGAAACATGAAATTATTACTCTACCCTTAATTGATTTAGTGGTGGACTTGGTAGTGTTAGGTTAATGGTTGAACTGGATAATCTTAAAGGTCTTTTCCAACCTATGGAATTCTATGATTCTAAGATGGCCCACTTCAGAGAGGTCAGGGGGAGCTCAGGGGTGAGCGACTGATGTTCACCTTAGGGATGTGCAGCAGCACCAGCATCTCTGTAGGGGCATGGTCCCAAAAGGGGACGGGAGCATACAGGAATACATTATTCTAGTGCTGATGACTGGGACTGTGTGACTTCTTGACCTCTCATAACTCAAGTTCTGGGAGCTCTGAGAAGAACAAGGAAACCTCTGCCTGGTGGCAAAGGAGCATGGTCAGGATGGAGTCAGAAAAAAATAAATAGCCGTCTTATAAAGCAAGGCCTAGGGAGCCTAATGTGTCAAGAATAGAGAATTTGGTTCCCCTCTGAAACATCAAACTTTAGCTAATTAACCAAAGATCTAAAATGTCTGTGCTAATACAACCTGGCATAAATAGGCACAAAACCATTGATCTCCCTGGAGATTTCCCCAAGGAAATGGCATGACATTTTTATCAACAGTTTGCACTTCAATTGCAGCATCACCTTGGCAGTAAATAAACCATATATAACCATGGCTGTGCCAGCATGGCCACAGTGCAGGCATGCCAGGTCCTGGCACTGTCAGCCTTTGCTTTTATTCAGTGCAAGTTTATTTTATGTTAGGTTGTTCCTTTAGCTGTTCTCCAGGTGTTTAACAGAAATGCATGTTTGTCTGCACTTACATGGTTGAGAGCAAAGACCTGTATTATTCTCATCTCCGTGCACACAGACAGTTGGGTGCTTAAACGGTAAATTCCTGTTAAATGAAAGTAATGCACATAAATCCCTCTGCAGCCATATGGAAGAGAGGAATAATCTAATGGGTGCACAGGGTCTTCAGGGCTTGATGGCAGTTAAGGAGGGTATGTTCTTCTTCCAAAAGCACTACAACAATTTAGGAGAACCTGGAGGACGGGAAAGCAGCAACAGCCAAGTAGGTGAGAAATGCAGGGACGAGGGTACTGCAGTCCACACAGCCGCAATTATGCTGGGGGTATAGCTCTTGTTTGAGGTTAACTGTTGCCATTTCTCCTGTTGGGGTGTGATGCAGTATCACAGAAGATCCTTTTAAAATCAAGGAGACACATAGAAAGGGAGGCAGGTATTTAAATTAAACAGCCTATTCCCAGTGTTACAATTTGTCATACCTTGTTTGGTTTTCATGCACTGCTTGCAGGGTAAAACTAGTTGTGGGCCCCATAAGAAGAGACAGCGTTTGCTGTTTCTGATAGAGTGATCAAGGTTTTACAGGTGTATCTCCAGAAGGCAATGACACACAGCCTGAAGCTAGGAATGTGCTAATAAAGGCACACAACAGAAAACTTAATCAAAGACTCTGAGAGAGCAAAGGGAATTAAGTAAGGTTTCAGCAGTACTGTATGGCACCAAATGCCTAGTCAGGAAAAATAAAGAAAGGAACTTTCTTAACAAGGAAGTTAAAAAAAAAAACCAAACAAAACCCATGGCCCTCTGGCTTGGTGTGGCGCAGAAATAAAAGCTCAACCTTTTTTTGGTGCCTCCTTCCCGCAAGGAGATAGATAGTCTTCAGATAATGACAGGACAGCCCAATTGAAAATAATAGAAAAAGAGGTGGAAGCTACATGATGCTTAGTGCAACTGATGAGAAACTGTACTCTTATGCATAATCTTAAGGGTGTGTTTTGTTATTTAAGCTTCTTCTTTATGCTGTGTTCCATTATTTCCAAATCTGTGCTCTTAACTTTCTTACAGCCTTGAATCTTGGCAAATGACAAAGCACTCCTCATCCCAGATGTGGCACATCTCAAAAGCAGAGCTCTGCACTGCTCTACCTATCGCCCAGCTCCACATTAGGCTAATAGTAGTCCAAGTGTATATCTGCCCATGCAAGTGCTCAGGCTAGTCTGACAGCTAATATTTGCAGGGCTTGGGTGAAGAAGAAATGACTTCTAAGGACCATTAGTACCTGGTCAAGTTCCCTGGAATGAAGCAAAGTACTAGAAAACACATGTAATCCCTAAAGACCTTTACAATGATGGCATAATCATAACAGAATAAATGCCTTGTGTCAGTAAATGAAGGTAATAATTTCTCTTAGAAAAAGCAAGATTGGATTAGCTTTGGGGCAAGTGTGGTACAGAGATGTAAACAGCTCAGACAGAGGTCTGAGTGTTTTTTTGGATGTCATCTGCTGAACAGGTTGTGTCTGCCCAGAAAGGCATGGACATTAATTTTTTCCTACAGTCAGATTGCTATTTGACCACAGGAGAAAAAGTAGCATAAAACACAAAGGGGCTTGGCAAAGGCAGTGTCCCAAGTGAGTTTGTGGAGCATATTTGGGAAAAGCATATTTACACTACTCCAGAAAAAATGCTGAGAAGAAATTTTGTTTGTAAACCAAATAAATAAAAGCACGTTAGCCTGGCCAGCCCAGCTGCAGCACAGGTTCGCAGCAAGGGTTGACCAGAAGAGAAACTGTGGTGACAATCCAGAGAATGATGATCTCTGACAAGCAGCCAGAGTCAAAAGCAGTGTCTGGTGACCAGCTGTGTTGTGGGTAGCATGTCTATACCTTGATATTCCCAAAAATGTTCATGACATGAGGCAACCATGCCAGCGAGGCATGAAATTTAAATAGACCGAAGCGTGTATTGCTTCGTTAATCAATACGTGGTGTGGTGGAACGTTTTTGTATGAGTGACTTCTTGGAAGCTGGTTTCAGTCTGCAGCTCATCTTGCAAGTGTCCTACAATTTTGGTCAGGTTTGTCTATTTTTGGTTCATGTTTCTAGTCTTCTGTTTGTTAACAAAACAAAAAGGGGCCTCCCCAGAGGCTCTTACAGGACTTCAAGGAGAAGACTCAAAGGAAGAAGGAGGGCGCTTACGGAGCTGTGAAGGGCCTGCAGCAGAAGCAAAAGGATTCACATGTGAAAAAAAGGAAATTTAGGAGCATACTAGGATGAAGTGAAACAGCCCTAGAGTCAGACCTAAACGGAAAGACAAACTTGCTGCTTGATGGATATTGTCATGGTTTAACCCCAGTCAGCAACCAAGCACCGCACAGTTGCTCGCTCACCCTCCCCGTCCCCACGGTGGGATGGGGGAGAGAATCTGAAGAGGAAGAGTAAGAAAACTTGTGGGTTGAGATAAGAACAGTTTAATAATTGAAATAAAATGAAATTAAATTTAAATAATAATAATAACAGTAATTGTAATGAAAAGGAAAACAAGAGAGAGAGAAAGGAACAACACCCAGGAAAAACAAGTGACTCAGTTGCTCACCACCCACCAACCAATGCCCAGCTTGTCCCTGAGCAGCGATTGCTGTCCCCAGCCAACTCCCTTCAGTTTATATACAGAGTATGACGTCATATGGTATGGAATAGCCCTTTGGCCAGTTTGGGTCAGCTGTCCTGGCTGTGTTCCCTCCTGACTTCTTGTGCGCCTCCTCACTGGCAGAGCATGGGAAGCTGAAATGTCCTTGACTTAGTATAAACCCTGCTTAGCAACAACTAAACCATCAGTGTGTTATCAGCATTATTCTCACACTAAATCCAAAACACAGCACTATGCCAGCTACTAGGAAGAAAATTAACTCTATCCCAGCTGAAACAAGGACAATATAATAGTAATGGAAAGCACTGGAAACCAGTCAGTTTAATGAGCTTACAGGTAGACGCCTACATGTGCTATAAGTGGAGCCTGGGGGTTCCTGTAAGGTACCTGGGAAGTCTAACACAGGCAGCTGAGGCATTGGTTGGTCTTGCAGCAGATATAGCTGAAGAGGATGTTAATCAGAGTGGTCATAGTTTACAGCCCTGCAAGTATACTTAAATCACCATCAATTTCAGTTATGCTCCCATGACAGTTCCTACAAATTACAGCAACTCAGGATGAGATACAGGTCAGTTTGGATGGCTTGCTTATGGGGGCAGGGCAGCATTCAGGAGATGTGCGAGGTAGTCACCAGTCTAGCCATCCCACCCCGGTGCAGAGCCAGAGCCCTTGGAAAAGAAACACTCTGAGAGAGAGACTGTTGTCCCAGAGTCTACAAGGACACTGCACCGAGAGTGGAGGGGTCTAGAAGAGAACAGCAGGCAAAGCAATCCTAATTGGGATGCAAGAGAGCATTCTGTTGCAACCAAGCATAAATTAAGCAAAACCATGGTCCTCACTCCCCTCACACCTGTATCAATATCTTTTGTACTGTTCTAAAGCCAAAGCTGTAGATTTAAGATGGAAAAGTAAACTAAATCTTGTTTGTCTGAGAAGTGAAATGGCAGGTGGGGAAAGCGTTGGCAACAGTCCCGATGACAACAGTATAAATTGCATACAACAGCTCTTATCAAAGGGCAGGGGAAAGAAAGTGAAGGTCATAATGTTAAATTAGTAGGTAATCCAGGTGGCCACTGAATTTGCAACCCACAGTAGCTGCAAGTCCCAGTAAACTCAGGATCACATGAACAATGGAGCAGTAAGGAAGCAATGGGTGAAAGAATAACACTGAATAAACTGTGGAGGTGGACAGGGAACTGCACAGGCCCCTGGGGTGAGTCAGAGAAAGGGGAAAGAAGACTTGCTTATCTACAGATCATAGTTATCAGCCCTGTCTACAGGGCATGCACCCAGCTTTGACCTTGGATCTACCACAGTACTGCCCAACCCTCAGTCTAAACATCTCACACTGCTGTCCACCACTGGACCATACAGGGAAAAGCAAAGTCTTTAATGGACTGTAATCTACCTGCATTTCCTCCTTTCAACACTCCTGCTTGGAGTATGGCACTGGAAGCACTGATAAAACCACGTAATTCAACCTTTGAGATGGGAAATTCAGTTTTAAATATATAAAAATACATTTACATATATACAGTAGCTACAGACAGTAAAGCAGAACTCACCTCTTTGCGCTTTCTGGCCATATGAGTCTCGGGGACTTGGGTGACTTTTCATCATCACCTCTATATCAGTTTACACAAGTGCAAGAACCTAATCCTGCTCCTCCTGGGGCTAATGCTGAGCAGATGCAAACATTTATGGGTCCTAGACTGGACCCATGAGTGTGAGGGACTGAATAGCTATCCAGACTAAACCCTGCCACGCCTAGTGCATGGAAGGGGGGTCACCAGCAAGCAGAGTAGTCCCTCTAATGCAGATCTTGCCCTGGGGATCCGTCTTGTCCGATGGTGATGGACTATTACCCATGAAACTGGAAGCAGGTTTCCAAGCTGAATTGAAGAGAGTCATACTCCCAGCAAACAGTATGATTTACTTTGATATCAGCAAATTAGTGTACTTCACTGTTCCTTCCCTCCCAGTTATTTTTTTCCTTAAGCCTGGAATAGTGACTTTCAGTGATGCTAAATTATATGTAGGTCATGAATAAGCTAACAACTGGAACCAATGCTGAAGTGCAGTAAGTCACACATTTCACTAACTAGAGATCCACAGAGAGATTTTATCACTAAGAAAAATAAGCCATTTGCTTGAAAGGAAGTAAACAGTTACTTCTCTAATGTGAACTGCAGGTTATTTTGCTCTGATGGTTTGCAAGCAAGTAACACAGAGATAATGAGAGTGTCTCTATCACCAATAGTATGGCCTTAAACTTTCTTTTCAATACTGTTTTTGAACTAATTCATCATTTGCAGAGGTATACATTAATGTTAGTGCAGCAAGTTAACTTTAACTAAAACAAAAAGGTTTCTTTCCCTCATGGCCTTGCTTAGCAAATCTCCTGCTGGCTCCTGTGGGACTTTTGCCTGAGTCAGGATACCTGAATAGTCATGCTTTCCTGGGCAGATAGAGAAGAGCAATGCTTTGTGGTGAAAATCCTCCTTCAGTATGTGGCTAGAATGCCTTACTCCTTGGCTGAGAGTCAAACTAGTATGAGGGAAAGATGGAAGATTTCCTCTGTCAGATAAGGAAAGATTTGGGAGGGAAGGGGTTGTTTTTCTCTGTAGTACAGAAGATATTTTGGATGTGTTTCATCTAATCAGCTCTCCATATTCATAAAGTCTTTGGGCATCCATGAGTTGGCCTCACATCTTTGCACAGTGTTGGCACATACTAGTTCAATGAAACAAAACCAACCATGCTAAGTGAAAGCATATCCAGGTGAAATCTAATGTCCTGTGATATCTATATAAGGGTTTAAGCAAGTGGTGCAAATGCTCCATTATTGTCCTGCATCCTCCAGTTTTAAAGGCAGTGAGACCATTTATAACTTGGTATACAAAACACTCATTAATTGGCCCATCTACCAGTTTGAGCTAGAGCACATCTTCTCCAGAGATAGTCAGTTATGATGCAAATCCTTTTATGATGGAGGCAAGATATTCCTATGTTTCATGCCTTTACAGTTAAATTAAAATGCATTCACCAGTAATGAGGATAGGGAGAGCTCAGAGGACCTTTTTGATTTAAGAACACAGAGAAGAAGCCTGGGTCTCCCTTCAGAAGTTTTAAACAGAGGGAGAAGGGGGCCTAGATCCAAAGCTAGTAAAATGGACGTGTGCTTTCCCACTGACTTTGGAGAGCTTTGTTAAAGCCTCACTGCAGTGGTCCCAACTCACGCTATCTTTGGGTGTCACTGATACACTAAAGCTGGCACTATATAAAGAAAAATTAGACACAAGACCCATTATCAAAAATAAACATTTACAGATGAGAAAAATCCAGTATGTGAGAGGAAAAAAAAAACAGGAAAAACCAGCCAAAATGTGGGCTCCTAAACAAGTTTTTACACTTTTCTTCTAGAAGAAGAAATGAAGAAATTGTCCTACCTGGCTGTTCTGTGTCTTCTGTTCTACCTGAAGCTGTTTGTTGAGACAATGAGAAGGATTGTTTTCAGCACCATACAAAAAGCTGCAGCTTCTTTTAAAATCCCTAGATGGTTTCTCAGCAGAGAACGCCAGGCTTCTCCCCAGCTCGGCCGCAAAGCTCGCTAGGGAACACTGCGCTTTCCAGGATCTGGAGGTAAAACCATACAGGGGCACACTGAATGCAATCCAGACGTTACAGGATGTCTTGATGTGCTTCGTGTACTTGATAAAGACTGCAAGAGAAAAGGCAAAGTTCCCAAAGCTGTGGGTGGAACATGGCACTGTGTAGCACTGAGTAAATAAAAAGCAATTGATCGTTGGACTCGGGTACGACATCAGGTATTACAAAGGTTTATATACCATAGGCTGGACTTTGTGTTTCATCTAAGAGAAATGCAGCCTTAAAAACATGATGGTGCACACTGCAGCAGCTAAAGCAGCAGCGAGAGGTGCAAATGAGACATTATACTCAACTTTCGGCAGTCAACAGATTTATTTTCTTGGACACTCAGATGGAGAATTTCAATCACAAAATATATTATTTCTCAAAGGTCAGACATTTCATTACCTCCAATAAAGATGTGTAAAATGTGTGTAACTTCTGTGGTATAATCGATTATTTGGGGGGTTTACGGCACCAAGTACAACAGGATCCTGACTCAGGCTTCTGGATGCCATGGTTATGTGAAAAAAACGTGTAGGTTCAGCTTTTGACACAAAGTTATTTGTTTCAATGCCTTCTTCAGCCTAAAAAAAAAGTTTACAGAGATAATTCTGAGATAGAGAAGAGACAGAACTGATCTAAAAATAACACCTAAGTACAACTGTGATCGGGTGTAATATGAAAACTTAAGAAAAAAGAATTATCTAAATAATAGCATTTATCAAGCCACACCAGCATTGCAGATTTTCCTACAGTTTGATAATGCAAACTTCCAGTGCTAATTCACAAGCTTTGATTTGCTCCTGTAGGCCTTTTTGCCACCTCTTTTTAGGTTTGATGACATCTTCTGCCTGAAAAATTCAGAATTGGTGTCAGGTTTAAATAAATAAAGATATTTTTCAAAAAAACAAAATTACTTTTTTTTTACCTTCCTTGAAATATGCTAACTTATTGAAGTGAAAGGCTTTTTAAAAGGTAACTCATGCCTCCTTAACCATCTTGTCTGTTT